>NC_087117.1:6203762-7491262 GCF_963855985.1 Ostrinia nubilalis
ATCATCTTAGCTATGTAATACTGGCAAAATAAAATGACTTACGAGTTCTTTACAAGTTTTACATATCACGGCACCTAAACCGACAGGAGTTATGAAATATACCTGTAGTTTAGTGACTTTAAACTAGTGTTCAGTGCGTGTGTACAACTTTTTATCAGAAAGGGGTAGTATCTTTTAAACTTTAACATACACGAATAATTTATTTTTTACATTATTATTTAATACTAAGCAATATTTTTTTATATCCTATTCTAATCGCTTTATTTATAATTTATCTCTTTAGTGTAAATGCTTTTTTTGTTTATTTTGTAGTATATTACAAATTTTATTTAACTGACCATTGCAATGGTAACTTTTAGGTATATTCGTGATATTTACTATTGTATTTGACACCACCAAACAATTGGAGTACTTTTTATGGGCTGATTAACCTTTGCTTAAGAACTAATTGAGTTTTTAAGCAAAGATGACAAGCAAAAATATCACCAGGCTTCTACAACCCGTCTGGCCAGCGTGGGGAGTGTTGGACAATTCCTCCATTGCCTCTGGTCAATTAGAGGGTCGTACTCCTGCAGTGGATACTAAATGACCCGAATATCTTGAGTTTTTAAGAACAGAATTATGTGTTCTTTTAGAAAAATAGTTTTATTTTATTTGTTTAACATATTTAATACTAGCTTTCCGCCCGCGGCTTCGCCCGCATGGAATTTGGTCTGTCACAAAAAAACTTTATCATGCGCTTCCCTGTTTCAAAAACCGGGATAAAAACTATCCTATGTGCTTTCCCGGGACTCAAATTATCTCTATGCCAAATTACGTCAAAATAGCTTCAGTGGTTTAGGCGTGAAAGCAAGACAGACAGAGTTACTTTTGCATTTATAATATTAGTATAGATGGTGTCAAATTCAATTACTTAAGCTTGTTGATATAGTTTAGCCTGTATTTAATTTCTATCAAAAATAACAACTAAACATTTTTATTTTGAGGTCGATAAGAAAATATCTATAGTTATTTTCTCGATATTTACCCATCACTAGTAGGGCAAGCTGTGTTTCTATATTTTATTTAGTTATTATTTTTGATAGATTAAAAGAATATAACGCATACAAATACAAACTTTAGTATTTACATATCTTTTATATTTTTATATAAGCGACTATTTTATTTGATATTTTATTGTGATTATATTAAATTTTAATGATACTTTTGTGGCATTTTCAGCTTTATTATGTAAATCTAATAGGAATGGTTGTTTTTTAACTAAAATAAATACAATTAAACTCATTCTAGAGCCTTCTAGAATCTATAAAGGTCATAGCACACTTATCAACCCGGAAAGGGATCAACACCGTATCGCCTTTCGCTGTCAAACCGCGAGGCGAGGCGTTTACGTTACGGTGCGGATAAGTGTGCGTTGCAGTATGGAGTTTCATACAAAGAATACTGACCGCCTCGAGTTGATACGGTTACGATCCGTTTCCAGGTTGATAGGTGTGCTTCGTCCTTAAGTAATAATGACATCTATACTGTCATTCAATCAAAATATCTTTACTTATATGCCAATGCCGCCATGGGCGTATGGATTGTATTTTGAAAGCCGAAACACCCTGTATTTTTGAGCGTTGGGTGGAAACCAAGTGTTATTTTTATGTGAACGGTATTCCAAAGGCCATTACAGTTCAAAATTCACTGGCAAATTTTGCAAGTGTGCTTATAGTCCGGCCCCTGAGCACGTAGAATTTTGTCCAATGACCCCAAACTACCCATCCTTATCGCTCGCGCGTAATTATATTGCTGTCGCGACGGGCGCCCGCAGTGAGTGTGCGAGCGCCACAGCAATATAATTACGCGCGAGCGATAAGGATAGATAGCTTGGGGTCATTGGACAAAATTCTACGCGTTCCGCGACCAAACTTTAGTAGACTTGCTCCGTACTGGACTTTAATAGGGCATTACTATACAAATTAATTTGCTAGTAACTTCTGGCAACTTCTAGAACAATCTAGAATGGGACATTTTGCCATTCATTAATTATATCTAACTATAGGTCTGACGCTTAACTCAGTGCCTGAGGTATGGGAGGGGCACGGGAGGGGTGATTTTCACATACAGGGTGGAATTTTGTAAAGTACTCTTAATACTGTAGATAGAAAATTTTACTCAAAGGAGACATTCCTTAATTTAGGAAAAGAAATAGAACACATTCAAAGATTTCTAAAAATTTGCTTGCCACACCCGGAAATCGAACCAACTAAAATCTGTAAAAAATTACACCCTGTATTTTTATTGCATCGATCGTTAGGGTTAAGTATAAGGATGTAGTTTCTCTTACAAACTTGATAAATCAAATGAAAGGAAACCCGTGAAATCTTAAATTATTTTAATTATTTACAGAAAATGGTATGGTGGTGGTGAATTTTCGAAAAAAAATTGAAAATCTTTGAATGCAGTTCTTTTTCTTTTCAAAATTAAAGGAACTTTTTCTTTGAGAAAATTTTTCTATCTACAATATTAAGAGTACTTTCCCTCCAGGTGGCATTACAAAATTCCACCCTGTATTATGACGTGACAGAGTATACAAATCTGAAGTATAGCTGACGTTTTACATCACATAACATCTTCCCGACAGAAGAAGTTCAAAAGTTGTTGATAATTATGTATACCTGGGACAAACAGTCCAGTTAGGTAGGTCCAACTTCGAGAAAGAGGTTAATCGTCGAATCCAACTCGGCTGGGCAGCGTTCGGGAAGCTTCGCGAAATTCTCACGTCCGAAATACCGCAGTGTCTCAAGTCAAAAGTATTTGACCAGTGTGTGTTGCCAGTGATGGTGTACGGATCTGAGACGTGGTCGCTTACTATGGGCCTCATAAGAAGGCTCAAGGTCACCCAAAGAGCGATGGAGCGTGCTATGCTCGGAGTTTCCCTGCGTGATCGAATCAGAAATGAGGAGATCCGTAGGAGAACCAGAGTGACTGACATACCCCGCAGAATCGCTAAAATCAAGTGGCAGTGGGCGGGGCACATAGCTCCAAGAGCTGATGGCCGCTGGGGCAGGAAAGTTCTTGAGTGGCGACCACGAGCTGGAAGACGTAGCGTGGGCAGGCCTCCCACTAGGTGGACCGACGATCTGGTAAAGGTCGCGGGAGGTACCTGGATGCAAGCGGCGCAGGACCGGTCTTTGTGGAAATCCTTGGGGGAGGCCTTTGTCCAGCAGTGGACGTCTTTCGGCTGAAACGAACGAACGAACATCTTCCCATGCCGCTCCCATACCACAGGCACTGGCTGAGTTAGCACTAGATCTATAAATAACATTTCACTTACACTAAGGGAACATATACTTATATTACCTTCTTCATCTCTCTAGAAGCTTCTTTTTTCAACTTTTTTATTCTAGCAGTAACTTTAAGGTCATAGCAGACTTATCAACTCTGAAAGGGATCAACGACGTATCGCCTTTCGACCGCGAGGCGAGGCGTTTACAAACACACGGTGAAACGCAATTGCAACGAAACTGCAACTTCTAGTTACTTTTGCGTTGCATCTAAGTTTCTGCCATAGATTCCGTTGAGACCACACATGACGCGACCAGTTTGAAACCGGTTTGAACTGTTCTGGGCCTTACGGTGCAGATAAGTGTGCGTTGCAGTATGATTTCATACAAAGAATACTGACCGCCTCGAGTCGATACGGTTACGATCCCTTTCCGGGTTGATAAGTGTGCTACGACCTTTATACTACGCCGAGGCCAAAATGTGAGTATTATTTTAAGTTTGTAATTTTTTTGTTATAAATATTGAATTTGTTTTTTCTATCTATTTAGAAGCATTTTTTTTAAATTTAATAAGTGATTTTTTGCACAATTTCGAAATGTCACTGTATGCTATATTATATGCTATAGTTCGTTTCATCCACTCGGGCGCGCCCCAGCAATGTTTGGTCCCGGTCGCGCGGGGTGCGGGGAGTGTGGTCCGAGCAATCCGTAAGGCATTACTGTAGTGTGCGTGTGCACTCATGGAGCATTTAGCGTGTACCGATAACACTCAAACATTCGCGGAAGAATGGTGGGGCGCGTCCGAGTGGATGAGACGATGTATATTTTTTCTTCTGTCCCGTATTGAGATTTGAGATCCATTCTTTTAGAACATAAATGCTTAACTATTTAATTTCTTACTGAGATCTGAAATTCTCGAATATTCTGCCTCCATCTACCCTCTTTATCAATCAATCTATAACATTTTCTAGAAAAACCGACCACATTCCGTCCTAGAATATAATTAGATTCTTACCTATGGGAATTAGCGTTCTGTGATCTTCTTTTTCGTTCTGTGATCTTTATTTTTCGTTCTGTGATCTTTTTTTCGTTCTGTGATCTTATTTTTCGTTCTGTGATCTTATTTTTCGTTCTGTGATCTTATTTTTCGTTCTGCGCTCTTCTTTTTCGTTCTGTGTTCTTTTTTTTCGTTCTGTGATCTTATTTTTCGTTCTGTGATCTTTTTTTCGCTCTGTGATCTTTTTTTTTCGTTCTGTAGTCTTATTTTTCGTTCTGTGGTCTTCTTTTTTCGTTCTGTGGTCATCTTTTTCGTTCTGTGATCTTCTAGAACGTTCTAGAAGGGCGCAGCCTCGTCGAGAGTGTGGAGCCAGTTGAATATCATCATATTTCGCTCGTATTTCGACAGGGGGCGCCCGCGTTCTCGCTCTAAATCTGCCGCGGTGAGAGCTAAGTGTGCTGCTTCTGTAAATTAGATAGATTATTAGTTATTACATTATAGATATTGCCTTACCACCAACCCCCCCCCCCCTTCATTCGTCAATTGTATAAAAATGAGTAAAGCCTGGTCCGCGAGCACGTAGAATCCCGTCCAGTGATCCCAAGCTGCCCATCCTTGTCGCTCGCACGTAATTATGTTGCTGTCGCGCTCGCACACTCACTGCGGGCGCCCGTCGCACAGTCGCGACAGCAATATAATTACGCGCGAGCGATAAGGATGGGTAGCTTGGGGTCATTGGACGGGATTCTACGTGCTCACGGACCAGGCTTTAGTAGTGCCACTGTATTTCGTCACGCCTCTAATCAAATAAAATCATTTTTGTTTGTGAACATAAATAATAATAATAAATGACTTCTTTAGGAAATATAAGAAAAACATCTATCATATTTTATTTTTTCCTAAAGTAGTCATGACCATGTTCACCATACGGCGCTGGCTTATCGTTGAATTTTGGGACACAATGTAGGTATATAAAAATTGATCATTGATGTTGGTAATCGAATCGCATCATACGTGACCAATTCTTTTTTGGTGTGATTATTTTATTCAGAACAACAAACAATTACATAATATGGTTTATACTAATGTTATTATTAACCATAATGAATATTATAGCCCGACCAGGAACATAAAAACCCTCGCCATGTTGCGGAAAACTAATGGTACTAATTTCTTTTAAGGCGATTAGAGTCCTCAATGACCTTGGGCGTTTGACCTTCACGCCGCGAGCAACACCCGCGTACCCCGCACCAAAAACTCCGATTTGACACCGATCAAAAATACACGGGCATAGGTAGATACAGAATAGAAGCTCTTTCTTCATACATTACACTGCCTATTATTTTAAACTTAAATTGATGAACCTTGATGTCGGTGTCATTTTATTTTATTTTTCGTAAATTTTCTAATGCTTTTGTCGGTTCAGTCGTTCTCGAAATTTGAACAAACCCGACTTTATTACAAGCTTTTATTTAGCTTGCAATTTATGATGTATGTAGGTATATTACATAAATGTTTGTTCGGGTGGAATCTTGCAAGCTGAATTAGTTAGACCAACTTCCTGACGATAACTAGGCTAGATGACAAAATTTCAATTATTTGTCCGTCAGACAGATAATTAGAAAATATTAGACTCAATTTTTTTATTTTCTTTCATAATTAAATAATAACAGTGCTACATCGAGTTGAAATGGCGCGATACGCCACGCTTGAGTAGAAGTTTTACTCAAATGTGACGTCACGCGAGATTTCAACTCAATATAATACTGTAATTATTCGATTACGGAAAAAAATAAAAAATATGAGTCTAATATTTTCTAATTATCTGTCTGACGGACTAAATAGAATTTCGATTTCATTACCCAGTCATCATCCCTATTGGAACGCATTAGTACCTAGTATTGTCTATGGCCTAAAAAAGCAAATGTTTCTGCTTTTGTCTATTGTCATTCTCTCTGTGTCACTTATGAAGAATGCCTTGCCTTTTAAGCATGCCTTGACGTCATGTGCCTCATCTTCTGAACTTTGGTGCGCTTCATCTCTTTAAATTTTCATAAGTTTAAAAATGTGAAAAATACATTTAGAGTTTGTTTTTGGTAAGTTCACCGACGGACTAATTCAAACTCTTGCTACTTTCTAGCTTTATCCACGAAACATCCCTATTCTTCGAAATTATTACGATCTACAAACGGAAAATTTCTGCTACTACGCCGCAGTAAATTCCCCATCATAAATAAAAAGATTTTTTTTAAAACAAGCTAAAACTAATAAAACTCTCTCATTTATTTCTGTAAATAGGCTTAAAAAAGCACTTTTACACGTCCCAGTATTAACCCTACCACTGCTTCAGGACAATAAATGGGCCAGTGCTGAGAAGAAGCAGCGCAAGAAACTCAGTCACTATTGTCAGCCTCTTTTTCAAAGGTTTACATGCTTTAAAATGTACAAAGTTATAAATATTTATTTATGCGAGCTAGGCAGTAAAGTATCCCAAACATTTTTATCTTTTAAATAATCATCGACTTTATAGTAGCCCTTTTTCATTAAGGTACTTTTAATATGTGCTTTGAATTTATGAATGGGTAGTTCTACAACAGTTTGTGGTAATTTATTAAAGAATTTAATACATTTTCCCATAAATGAATTACCAATCTTATGCAATCTGAAATTTGGAACGGCAAGTTTATTTTTGTTTCTTGTATTAAAGTTATGCAAATCGCTCTTTTTCGTGAATTGCTCTATATTTTTGCGGACATATAAAAGGTTTTCATAAATGAACTGTGACTGAACTGCTGAACTGAACTGCTCTTGTATGCTAATAATTTTGGTTTCATGACATGCTCCTAAAATTCATCACCTTATAAGAGGATTTCAGTTATTATCTGCGAAACTTTTTAATAATATAGGTACGTTTCATGGTTTGGTAATTTAGGGAAGTTTATTTGCACTTAACATGAAAAATATGGTATCAATGTACTGTGTACCTATGCACCTTCAGTGGCAACAACAAGGTCTACTGAGTACCTATAGTCTACTAAAGGCATGAAATAGATTAATTTCACTAAAAATTAAAACCAACTCCAAAACGACTCACCAAAAGGTAGGCTGCCACCGACTCCGAAAATGGCTAATTTTGTAATCAGTATCCAAATTTTTTAATAAGCTCTAATAGAACAATTCAATACCACTTTATCTTAATTTTTTTTAATGTGACAGGAGGCAAACGAGCAAACGGATCACCTGTTGGTAAATGATTACCGTCGCCCATAGACACCCGCAGACCCAGGGGCGTTACAGGTGTTATTTTTAATTGTGGTATTTTCGCGAAGAAACGTATTGAAAATATAAATTGTTTTCTTCACGTAAATCGATTAAGTTACAGATTCTGACTAGCTCCTAATTTTGATACTGATTGCAAAGGCCTAGTAAATAAATAACGTAATAATTTTTCTACTTGTATTTATCTAGTGCAGTTGTTTTGGAGTCAATTATGGTTTTTTTACACTAATAGATTCTATTCAGGTAGAAAATAGCGTCTGAGCGCGTCATAATTCAATTGTATCATCTGACTGCACGTACTCTATGAACAATTCTGACATAAAATCTATTGTCGAACAAAAGCTGGGTTGCACCATCTTACTTCAACTTTGACAAGCGTCAAAAGTCTGTCTAACTCCATACAAAAAACACAGGTTATCGCCAAAGCTACGGTCAAAGTTAGGTCACGTCAGGTGGTGCAACTCAGCCAAAGAAAAAATTCATTTTGATCGCTAATGTCAGTTTGCAGCGAGTGACACAACCTCCCCGTCTGAAGGCCAGCGGCCGACTGCCGCCCGCACCCCGCGAAGGCCCCCTCAACAGCAAAACGTTCGGAATTTATCAAAAGTAAAATTTATGAATGAAAGTAATGTTCGATTGAAAAACGAAACGTGTCATTTAAAGATTAAAGAATTCCTAATCTATTCGTGCAAAAATCTTTTAAATTAACATAGCCGTTTTGGAGGAGTAGGGAATTTAAGTAAAAAATCGATGTCCCGTATTTATTTTTTTAATCCAAAACAAAGAGACGTAGCGAAAATTCAAACGTCACAAATGTAGTCCTTGAACTGTTGTATAACATATATTTTTTTCAACTATTTCTATCCAACAGTAAAAGAGGAGTAGGCTTTACAAAATGCCCATTTGGCGCGGATTGAGGACACTAATCGCCTTAATGGCAACAGTAACTGAAAACTTCATTGGTATGTCACCTTGCATGTCAATAATTAAACTGTCTATTGCTGTCAAAGTGTAAACAAACTTTATTTTAAATGTGTGCAATTGATTTTGTGAATTAAATTGCTAAAAACTTTTTATATTCGTGAAAGAAAAGTGGTTCACAATGTGTTAAAGTATTTGTCGAAGAGAAATACTAAGGGTTCGGAGAATATTTTCATTGAATAATGTTTCCGACAAAGGTTGTCAAATTGACTGACATGTTTATCGTATAGTACAGTAAACTATGAAAATTAGCTGCGGTTTGTTCCAACTTAGCTATTTGAAAGTTTTTTGTCACTTTGTAAGTCTTGAATTTTATGGAATTGGGAAAGAAATACCGAGTTTGAAGCGTTCATGAGCAGACATTGCAGTTGAATATTTAAGTTTTGAATTTGATTATTGATGAATAATAAAATAAATCCTACTAGCTCGATTGATAGTTTCATTTAATTTATTTAAACCAGGTTACCTATATTAAAATATTTTTTCGTTAATCTATGAAAATTATCAAATTAGCCCGTAATCCTGAATCCTGACACATAAAGTTAGCCTATTAATTGAACACAGGTACGACTGTACTCAGTGTCGCACTATCAAATGCAATTGACGCGCCTCTATGCCAGGGTTTTATGTTCCTGGTCAGGCTATACTATTTTTTGTGTTCGTTATTGTCAAGGGAAGGTTCTCATGTAAAATATAAATAAGTACAACGTACCGGGGTGCACGAACCGCGCCTGCTGCTTGCTGGGCACGGCTAAGGTTGTGGGGCCCGGCCCGCTGGCCGCCGCCGCGAGCGCCGCCGCCGCCTGGGAAATAAATAAATAAATATCCTTGGACATTTTACACTGCCCCTCTAGTCCCAAACTAAGCAAAGCTTGTACTATGGGTACTAGACAACGGAAATAAACTAGGGATGTTATGTGTTAGGAATTGGGATAAAAAGGAGTAAAAATGATACCCGGGCTCAGGGAAAGCACTATATTAAGGAATCAAGGAAGATACAGGATCACAGGGATATCGAACCAAGCAGACAGTTAACAAGTCAAATCATAGTAAAAAATAAAATTATAAAAAAATAGACTATTAAAAGGAGGCCGTTCGTAACATTATGAATATCCGTAACCGTAACCGAAACTTTCTGATATCCGAAATTAAAAAATTACGTAACCGAAACCTGTATAATATTATTCCAATATCCGTTACCGTATCCATAACCGAAACTACATATCTATAACATCCCTAATACAGGGTTATAGGCCAGTTTATACATCACAGGATACTAACAAACTCCTCCTATGTTCTTCTGATTAATTTCGTTGCGGGTCCAATGACATTTGACCACCCCAATGTAAACAAAATTCCTGTTTTGTATTACCATAGAGGTCACTTAAAAATTAGGGTTTGATGGTGAAAACGGGCATAACTTTCCCCTGAAACACACTTGGCCTTCACTGGTTGGGTTATCAGCGGTCAAGCTGTAGATCCTGGCTACACAGGAGTTGCACAAACTTTACAGTATTATTGTTTGTAACCCAGATTAACATTATGGGCTATAATTTATGACGATCTGTTTGTCACAGATCGTAATAAATTTCAATAAATAAATAACACGTGTCTAAAAAGCGCTATCTATCGTCATTGGGTAAAATCACATTACAGCGCTGGACAAACTAATAATAAACGGATCACCTGATGGTAATCACTTACCATCAGGTGATCCGTTTGCTCGTTTGCCTCCTATCACATAAAAAAAAAAAAAAAAAAAAAAAAAAAAACTACTGTTTTTGACGTTCGTAAATATTCATTCGGGGGAAGCCGTGAAACGCCATCTATCAACATGATATCTAACGGGGGTAAAACGAGGTCCACGCGTACGAAGTCGCGGGCGGCCGCTAGTTAAAAATATTTTTTGCGGGTAATATGCAAAATCTTATACATGTGTGGCAGCACTGCAGCAGTTACTTCGCCCGGGTAAAAAAATATCCGTAAGGTGTAAGAAAAATTAATATCCAAGGCAATGAGGGCTATCATTTTTATACTCAACAGTTGGCACCCCTGGCGATTGACAGGACCTTACTCTACAGTGGCGCCATCTTGATGAGTGCAAATGCGATAGTCCTCCTACCACTTTAGCGCTCACCAGTTGGCGCCACTGTCTTCGCTACTAGCAAGTGACAGGACCTTACTCTACAGTGGCGCCAACTGGTGAGCGCTAAAACGATAGCCCTCATTTACTAGTTTAACATCAACTCACCTCGAGCCGGTCGAGATTGAAGTCCGACTGCGACATTCTCTCCAGAGCGCGGTATGTAGTCAACAGGCGACGCTTGATGTAACTCTGACGAACCTGGAAAGACATCAATCATCAGGTCATCCAGTCTCCACTAGTGTTGCCGATCGATAGTCGACTATCGATTATTAATCGATAGTCTATCGATACAACAACAATGTATTTTTATAAAAAGGGAAACCTTTCATTGGCATACTATCAGTCTAGATCTTATAACTAACATTTTCAATGTATCGCTGTTGGTTTCTATAAAATAAATAAATAGCCAAACTATCGCAAGACTATCGATTGGCCTATCGATACTATCGATTGGCCTATCGATACTATCGATTGTTCTAGACTATCGATAGTCTGTAAATTTGCAACCGATAGTATCGATTCGATACTTTTTATTTAAAAGCGACAATACTAAATCGATGCTATCGATAGTTTATTCTTCACGAGCAACAATACTATCGATAGTATTGCACATATTCAATAGTATTGCCTCGTTTTGAGCTATCGATAGTATCGACAGTATGGATACTATCGATAGGCCAATCGATAGATAAGGCTTTTTCACTAGTCTCCATTGCAGGAGCACGACCCTTGTATGTACTATGGGTCATACTTTCAGCTACTCGTTTCCGGTCATTTCGTTCTATCGCAAAGAATCGCCATTTGATGAGAGCGAGAGAAAAAACGGAAATGGGTAAAGCCCGGTCTCCGAGCACGTAGAATTCTGTCCAATGACCCCGAGCTACCCATCCTTATCGCTCGCGCGTAATTATGTTGCTGTCGCGCTCGCACACTCACTGCGGCCGCCCGTCGCACAGTCGCGACAGCAATATAATTACGCGCGAGCGATAAGGATGGGTGGCTTGGGGTCATTGGACGAAATTCTACGTGCTCGGCGACCGGACTTTACTAGGAATAATATTTAAGTCTCCTATTTAAGTTTGTTTTACCTTTTTGTTGTCAGTCGGCAGCGGCCGCTGCGGCGGCTGTTGGACCGGATGCGAGCGCTGCGGCGACGGCAGTTGGGATCCGCCCACTAAAATACAAACAAATATCAAACACCAACAGAAAACATGAAGAAACATACGTCGTTGAAGCAGAAAAAAGGCTCACAAATCAATTTACAGTCAGTTATGAACATAATATTATTTTAAAAGATAAATAATAAATAGCATGTGGGACACAAAATAATTAAGATAAAACTAAAAAAGTAAAGTAGTAAGTATAAAACTAAGGCCTGTTTTCACCATCAAGCCCTAATTTTTAAGTGACCCCTATGTAAACAAAATTCCTGTTAATTGTTACCATAGGGTTCACTTAAAAATTAGGGATTGATGGTGAAAACGGGCATAAGTCACTCTGTCTGTGCGCTTAAGGATTGACGGTGAGCTTACAGTAAGTGATTTTCTAGTAATAAATAATTAAGTATAAACATAATACTAACCTGCTACCCAAGTGCTGCAAGAGCGAGATGCAGCGCTGAGCGTAAGCGCTTCAAGCGCTGCACACAGGCCCACCTCAGACGTCGCACTGAAAATAAAATACATCATCATCATCACGTCGCTTAATGTAATGTCACTTAATGTAGCGTCTTGTCACGTCACTTAATGTAGTCTTGTCACGCCGCTTACGTCACTTAATGTAGCATCTTCTCGGGTCGCTTAAGTCGCTTAATGCAACGTCTTGTCACGTCACTTAATGTAGCATTGTGTCACGTCGTTAATGTCACTTATTGTAGCGTCTTTTCACGTCCCTTAATATCAAAATCAAAAATATTTATTCAGTTTAGACCACAAGTGGCACTTATGAACGTCAAATATAGCAAACAATAAAAAGAAAAGGTAGCCCTTATGTAACATCACTTAATGTAAAGTCTTTTCACGTCACTTAATGCAACGTCTTGTCACGTCACTTAATGTAGCGTCTTGTCAGGTCACTTATGTCACGTAAATGCGTCTTGTCTTGTCGTTTAATGTCACTTATGTCACGTAAATGCGTCTTGTCTCGTCGTTTAATGTCACTTAGTGTAACATATTGTCACGTCACTTAAGTCACTTAATGCAGCGTCTTGTCACGACACTTAATGTAGCGTCTAGTCCCTTAATCTCGCTTTAGCTAGTTGCTTCATGCACTTGCCTCCTCAAGCCTTGTTGTCGGTGCGGCGCCGAAGTCACATCTCCGGCACTGAACGACCGGCGGAGCCCTAACTGAGCGCATAGGGCTGCGCAACCGGCCAGAAGCTCCCGGCAATGGTCGGCTGATTGTAGTGGCAGGGCTGATGACGGCCTCCTGGGAATAGAGTGGTCATCATCAGGTCGAATAGTCTCCACTGCAAGAACACACTATAGTCTGGCCGCGAATGTGCGACGGGCGCCCGCAGTGAGTGTGCGAGCGCGACAGCAACATAATTACGCGCGAGCGATAAGGATGGGTAGCTTAGGGTCATTGGACAAAATTCTACGTGCTCACAGACCGGGCTTTATACACAATTTTCCTCGCACTAATTATTTAGGCCAGATTTCCATCAAGGCGGAGCGGAGCGGAGAAGAGATGTGCGACAAAGCTGGCAGGCTATTTCCACCAAAGCGGAGCGGAGAAGAGCGGAGAGGAGACGAGAGATGTGTGAGCTGTGCGTCAGCTGTCAGTTTATTGCTATCTATGTAACATCGCACCGCTCCGCGCCGCCGCCGCTGTCAAATTCTATAGAAAAACAAGTCCACCCGACATTTCTTCGCTTGATCCATTTCTACCAAATACTTAGGAGCAGTATACGCTCCGACTTGGTATAGTCCGGTCGTGGAGCACGTAGAATTTCGTCCAATGACTCAACCTACCCGTCCTTATCGCTCACGCGTAATACACCGTGTTACTTTGCATTCTTGCCATATTCACAGAGATAAAAGTAGGGACCAATACCTATTATTTAAGATAAACAAGAGACACCCATAAAGAAAGTACACTGAGTTTTTAGTAAATTTGGTTTTGCAGTACAAATTGGAATAAACCAATTTTGTCTCGCACTTTCTACAGGTGCAAGTGGAATAAACCTAGTGGGCGTGGCCTAGTTCTTATTAATCTGTGATGTTTTATGGCTCTGGGTACCAGCCTTTTTATCCAGTCATAATAATTATTTTAAAATATTCTTCAGTTGATTTTAGATTTTCCTTTCTACTCTTAGTTTCTACTTTACGGGCTTAGGACCGTCAAAAATACGTAATAATTATTAGGCTTTTAATTAATTTATAACATTGTTCCCTATTTTTACAAATTAATAAATTAAGTCGAATGTCCATGTTACGCCCTACCCAGTTTCAGTTGGGAGCTCAATTCTCGAGATTGTCGACAAGTATGTCTACCTCGGACAAACGATTCAGCTAGGTAGGTCCAATTTCGAGAAGGAGGTCAATCGTCGAATCCAACTCGGCTGGGCAGCGTTCAGGAAACTACGCAACATCTTTTCGTCCAAATTACCTCAATGCCTGAAGACTAGAGTGCACAGATATATCTGTGCTAGAGTGTATAACCAATGTGTGTTACCAGTGATAACTTATGGCTCGGAAACGTGGCCTCTCACTATAGGCCTTATACAGAAGCTCAAAGTTGCACAGCGTGCTATGGAGAGGGCTATGCTTGGTGTTTCTTTGCGAGATCGAATCAGAAATGAGGAGATCCGTAAACGAACCAAAGTCGCTGACATAGCCCGACGTATTAGCAAGCTGAAGTGGCAATGGGCAGGGCACATAGTACGCAGAACTGACGGCCGATGGGGCAGAAAGGTTCTGGAATGGAGGCCGCGTACCGGAAAACGCAGCGTGGGACGTCCACCTACAAGGTGGACCGACGACATCGTAAAGGTAGCAGGGAAGCGCTGGACGCAGGCCGCTACCAATCGATCAACATGGAAAGCATTGGGGGAGGCCTATGTTCAGCAGTGGACGTCCTGTGGCTGAAATGATGATGATGATGAATAAATTAAGTATGAAATGAAATCACCTTATTCACAATTAATTATTTATTTATGAGTTCCTACTTACAAAGTTTACGTACTGCGAAGCAAGTGTTCAAAGTGTCCTCCGTTCTGATGAAGGCACAGTCTAGCACGGCGAAGCGTAGGTATTTTGCTTTAGTTTTCGCAACACATAAACGTTTTGTCTCACAGTTTCGCTGAAGCAATCCTTTCACGTAACACGTTTACACTTCGTTTCAAGTCACTCAAATAATAGTCCATTGGTGTTAGGTCCGAGGATCGTGGTGGCCAAGCTACTGGACCCCCTCGTCCAATCCACTGTTCACCAAACGTATTATTCGCGTACTTGACGTACTTATTGTGGGGGAGCACCATCCTGCTGGTAGGGTACGTCATCAAGCATTTCGTTTAAGACGTCTTGCAGACACTCCAAGCACCATTTTGATGAAATTATTCGTTGTTTGAATACATTTCAGTCATTTTTGTATTATTTTTAATGTGATTTGTGATTGATGGATTTCTCAGTTTTTTACAAAAGTGTCAAAAAGACATTTTAACGACAATAGATTGCAATAGATATTTAAAAATGCAATAAAAAGTAAAAAAGTCTCCATCGCACAGTGTTTTTTTTGACCCGAAAAAGTGACATTCTGTTTTTATCACTAATATCCAAAGTTTAACTTATAATTAATGTTAGACTAAAACACCCAGGTGACAAATAGCTATAGATTATTTTTAAAAAAATATTTTAGAAAATTTATTTTGTACTGGGTCAAACTACAATTTTATTATTATTTAAAGAAACGTACACACTAAGCTTCTCTTTGCATTGCTGGTAGGTAGGTTGGTGTATGGCGAATATTATTGCACCTATAATTATTTAAAAGTAATTATAGGAACGACAGTATGATTATTTTTTAAATTTAAGAAATTATTATTTTTCTCTTTTTCTACGCCGAAGTAGAATCTCTGCTTAGGTCAGATACATTTCTTAAAATAAGCTCTATCACCTATAATTTTTCTATATTCTAACTCGGCCGCAATTTCGAGAAAAAGTATTTTTTCCAAAATGTTAGGATTGTCACAAAAAATGACCTTACGTAGTTCCACTTTCTTTAGGGTTCCGTGGCCAAAGGATGCTAATCGGTCCTAACTATGTGTTTAATTTGTCTTAGGTAGGTTATCAGTTAAATTACTATCAGTGCTCAAGAATACTGTTTCTTCATCATCTTTTAAGATATATGAAGACTCTTGATCATCAGGAGTGGTATTTATATTTGCATAATATTAATTATGTCCCGTTAGCATCCTTTGGCCACGGAACCCTAAAGAAAGTGGAACTACGTAAGGTCATTTTTTGTGACAATCCTAACATTTTGGAAAAAATACTTTTTCTCGAAATTGCGGCCGAGTTAGAATATAGAAAAATTATAGGTGATAGAGCTTATTTTAAGAAATGTATCTGACCTAAGCAGAGATTCTACTTCGGCTTAGAAAAAGAGAAAAATAATAATTTCTTAAATTTAAAAAATAATCATACTGTCGTTCCTATAACTACTTTTAAATAATTATAGGTGCAATAATATTCGCCATACACCAACCTACCTACCTGCAATGCAAAGAGAAGCTTAGTGTGTACGTTTTTTTAAATAATAATAAAATTGTAGTTTGACCCAGTACAAAATAAATTTTCTAAAATATTTTTTTTAAAATAATCTATAGTTATTTGTCACCTGGGTGTTTTAGTCTAACATTAATAATAAGTTAAACTTTGGATATTAGTGATAAAAACAGAATGTCACTTTTTCGGGTCAAAAAAAACACTGTGCATCGCCATCGCTATAGTTCCAAAATACTGAACTGTCCTGTCCATGACATTGACAGCGGGGCGCCACCGTCTATACCGGATCGCTGGTTCCGATTTTTGCCATGTTGGAAACCTTATAGTTGAACGATGGTAGCGCACCCCTGTCATTGAGTTTGGTGGGACAGTTCAGCGTGGGTCATCTATAACAAGTGATGTGCATGCGTTACGATAGTTAGTGATGTGTTTAACAGATTGACGATAAAATAAAATATTCAAAATTAAAAATCAAAATTTTCGGGCATTATTTTTTAACGGATTTGTGTTCAGTATCAGTAATATAGTTACCTCTGTAAATATGGCAAGAATGCAAAGTAACACCCTGTATATTGCTGTCGCGACTGTGCGACGGGTGGCCGCAGTGAGTGTGCGAGCGCGACAGCAACATAATTACGCGCGAGCGATAAGTAGCTTGGGGTCATTGGACGAAATTCTACGTGCTCGGCGACCGGACTTTAGATACCGGGCTTTACAGCATGTGGTTATAAACTTACTTGATAAGCACTTTGCTGTCCGGATTGGGACTGGCAACCCTGAGAGACGGGTCAGGTCCTTGGCCGGCCTGGAACAATACAAGTTTTTATTCATTCACTCATTGAGACGGGATTTTCAATCCCTAAGGGGGTAAAACGGGATTCACGAATACGAAGTCGCTTGCGGCCGCTAGTATGTTAATATTCACTAGCATGGTGTTTAGACAATAATTACACTAGGTAGTTGATACAAATAAGAAATTGTTCCAAAACACCGTTCCCCACTCTTAGGTGACTACTTTTATTGAGGGCTGGATCCACACCTGATATTTGGCTGGAAGTTCGCATATTTCTCCCTTAGTTAGTCGTCTTTTACAACATCTTAGGGAAGAGTGGGGAGCTTTAATTCTACTAGACCAGAACTATACAGTACCCCCATGGTAGTCTTATCATAAGCGACTTTCGTCTTTAAGTTCTCTTTCATTTGTTACACAATAAAGGTCTATTTACCTTGCAAGCTAGAAGCCGAAGCACCCTAGCATCCGAGGCGGCCGATGACACGCTGAACAACGACAGGTCTGTGGTCACCGACTCGTGGGACGGCGAGCGGGCCACCCCACCACACGCACTTGACCAATATTAGAGAAGTGTGTAACTGGATGTCTACCCATAAGATGGACAGATGACCTGGCTGCAAGAAGGCGCTGCAGTTATAAGAGTGGCTATGATGAGGCGTCCACAAGGGACAGATGACCTTATAAAGGCTGCAAGATGGCTGGATGCAGGCCTCTAAAGTGTACCTTTAGTGAAGGCGCCGCAAAACTTCCTCTATGCCCTTCTCACCCCTACACTAAGCCAGACTACCCCCCCTCTTTTGACAGGCTGGCCTCAGAGCTAGTACTCTGAGTATGAGAATTGGGTAGTTTTAGTAGAAGCACCCACACTCTTCTTGCAATAATTAGGTAGTCCCGCGCTCTTAGACACTTACGAACAAAGTTAGGTATGCAGGGGTTGTCCCTTTCCCCACCTCGGTACTCCCATTGTAGTCTTTTTTTGAGCAACTTTTGTCTTTAGCTTCTGTCGAATTTCATATGCAGTACAGGTCTATTTACCTTGCAAGCCAAAAGCCGAAGCACCCTAGATGTGATTTGACCACTAACTTTTTGAGCTTGTTGGTCCACTAATGCTTTCTTTGGCAGGGGACAAACGGAGTGGAGGTGGTTCTATTCCAAGGATAGTAAGGCGGCAGATATTAGAGAAGGTTGTAATTACTCAAAAGAATCTCTACTTTTATACACTTAAGAACGAAGCAACCTGGGTATGTGGGTCTTTAAGCCTTACCTTGCAGGCCATTTATGTCGAACTCCTCCTATGTTCTTTTGATTAATTTCGTTGCGGGTCCAATGACAGTTTAACTTTCCCCCGGGACAAACTTGACCTTCACTGGTTGGGTTTGGCGGTCAAGCTGTAGATCCTGGTTACACAGGAGTTGCAGCGGTGGGAACGAGAGGTGGGAATGGTCCCGTTACCTTGCAGGCCAGTAGCCGTAGCACCCTCGCGTCGGAGGCGGCCGATGACACGCTGAACAACGACAGGTCTGTGGTCACCGACTCGTGGGACGGCGAGCGGGCCACGCCGCCGCCGCGCCATGCCTCGGCCTGGCACATCTCCACTGAAAAACGAATCATTATTTTAAAATACTATCAGGCCTGGCACATTTGGGGGCTGTTTTGCCTATGTTCAGCAGTGGACGTCCTATGGTTGAAATGATGATGATGATGGCACATCTCCGTGATTATGCATCAAAAACAAAAAACGCACTGTGTCCTCTCCTGAGATGTTTAATCCACAAGGCTTTCACGAGTGAGTAGTGAGTGACTCTTGAAAAAGAGTCTTGATACTTGTGCGTTGCAGTATGGAGTTTCATACAAAGAATACTGACCATCTCGAGTCGATATACACTCGACGTCAAATAAATCGCACCTCCCGCGAAAAGCATTTTCAAACGTATGCATCCCCACTTCCCACCAATATTGGTACCATTTAAAAGCCTAGTTCTAACCTTCATTTCATTAAAGGAAAGGTTTTTACCCCAAAAATGTGTCTTTAGAAGGATCCAGAGTCACTTCTTCAAAAAATAGGTAGTTACGCTAGAGCCAACTTTTATGGCTATAAAACTGTTAAGTTGGGTTTAATTGCTATCCATCTGTTAAAGAGGACACGTGAGATCATTATTTGGTTTTATAACCAAATAATGATCTAATTGATCCCATAGGTGGGCCCAAAGTGAGGTATTTTTTCAAGTCACATTTATGGTATATGTTAATAATTTATTAAGAAATTAAATGTGTTTTTCTTTAAGGATATTTATTGAGCTTTCAAATAACACCAATGTTGTTGGGGCACCATGATTGTGTCAGAAGACAATCGTTAAAGTTCGCGTCGCGGAAGGTGCGGTTTATTTGATGTTGAGTATAGTTATGCCCTTTCCAGGTTGATAAATGTACTACGTCCATAAGGTACAAATATAAACATCAGGTCTTTTCAAACTGGTCAGCCAGTGTTAAGCATTAGAAATAGTTTAAATTACTGTTATTTACCATACTATAGTTATTTACAAACTTGTCTTTAGTTATTGCCAAAAGCATTTGTGGTATTATGGACAACCATTCAGTCCTACATAGGTTACTATTTATAGAAATACGAGAAAGTCGCGGTTAAAAGCTTTTGTAGTTAAATTACACGATCTAAAAATAGATACCTGCAAGTCATCATAAAAAAGCCTCCCACGCTTTTTTCACCAAAGTATGCGCACTTAATTAAACACTACAGTAGATTCATCAATAATATTTTTAAAGCTATTATAAATATCTATAAACGATTAGGAAGGCTGTAAATTATGAAAAATATGAATGTTGCAACGAAATTTTAAGCGACTGCGACACTAAATGCTTAAAAAAATACTTAACGAGTTTTATTTATAGCCTGTTTACATTAAACAATACAGCTTATGTGTTGGGCAATATCTTGTAATAAAATGCAAAGTATTCGGTGTGTTTTGACAAAAATATCGGCAAAAACATGGCATGACAAACCGGAGTGATTTTGCGCCGTAATAACAAATAACAAATAATACTCACCGTTTATGTTAGGATCCACGGCGATGTTTTCACTTTCAACACGTGTAAAAAGATGAAAATAACCACTTGATTGATATCATGAATATTTACGATAGATTTCAGCAAGAAAATTTGGTAAAAACGAGAAAAAATCTTTTTCCGTCAATAATAAACCGGCTAAATTTAAAACGTCAAGTTCAGAAATTTGTTCATGATATTGTGAAAACAATTTTTTTAAATGTTTCTTCTATTTGTATAAGTAATAAAATTAACATTACTACAAGCACTAAACCCAAATATTCAAATAATATTTTGCAAAAATGGGTCTACAATATGATTTTTATATAAAAAGTTTCTATGATTATGAACATTGAACAACTATTGAGTTTTTGAACGAATCTGTCAGTGACTTTGAAGTTTGAAATAATTTACCTTCTTAATTTGGTCGCATAATTTCTTGTTTTCTGCGAAACAGTGCCATCTATATTACTTATTGAAAACTTTTATTCTAAAAGTGTCAGTACGTATTCATAGATGGCACTATAAGTTTTTTATTTTCAAATCCATTAATGGTGGTTCAACAGTACAAAATGTTAAAAGTTACAGTAAATAATTTATAGGTATACTACGACACTTGTCTTGTTTGTTATATTATTGATTTGATTTCTGATAAGTACTGCATTTTTGAGAAATGTCAATATTGTTCCAAGATAAATATATCTTTCGAATACCTATCTATTTGAATTCCTCATTGCAAAAAATAGTTGTTTGCTAGCGATAAGATAAGAAGATTAACTGGATAAACAAACACATAAAAAGTGGGTTATACATCGTAGAAATAGGGTTCCGTAGGAACATTCATGATTAAAACTTATAAGAATATACCTACCTAATTGCGAAAAATAAAGGCACATAAAATGTAGGTATTTAAAGGTGAATTACCCGAAAACCTATTTAACCTCTGTAGACACCTGCCCATAAAATAAATGATATTTAAATAATTACATTACCTACGTAGGTAGAGTTAAGTAAGAAATACCTAGCACCTACTGAGTACGAAGTAGTTGTTTTCACTGTTAAAAATATTTATATCTAATTATCTACCTACTTTCCTACCGAAAAATAAAAATAATCAATCTTTTAACATTGACAATAATATTATGTCTGCAAAATATATGTTACAACCTATTGAATCTATTGAAAATGTTTTGACTAAAAAATACATTCACCTGTTTACAGATTTAAATAATATTCAAACAAGTGTAACGACGATAGACAGCAAGTACAGCAACTTATGATGACGTTTCAAAAACATAACCCTCTTTCTGGCGCAGTCGGGTAACAAGTAACTTTATTTTTTTGTTTTTGCACATTAATAATCAAGTAATATAAGTTAGCACTTGTCGAAATAAATTACATAAGGTGCCTCCTCCTTTTTTGAAGTCGGTAAAAAAAGTAAAAAAAAATTGAACTTAGTAGGTATGCAGTGATTTCGTTGGAAGGTCATGCAGTAGTAAATAAAAAAACACTTAACATTATGTACCATCTATACATTTTTAACTCTCACTACTTACCATTTCTGTGGATTTTAAAATTAAAAAGTTATATATGTATGTACACGTGTATTGCTCTCCGGATATAGTAGAAGTGGTCAGTAGTCTCGCTTACAAATTAAAACAGATAAATTGGTTATTTATAACCATTTGAAAATGCCCTGCGTTTCTAAAAGAACATTGTGGTTTTAAAAACTAAATTTTGATTTTAGTTACTTTTCACAGATGGCGCCAGCAGCGCTATTTAGGTAAATACTTATTTAAGTTGGGTTATCGGTTATTATCGCTAGTTTTATTTCTATTTACCTAGTTTCAAAAACAAAGAGGGCCGCCTGAAATAAAAATGGGAACAGTCAACATGTTTTCAAACTGGAGGCTTATTATAATATTTTCCACTTCTTTTGCAACGAGTTTTTTGGCAGTAGATGATATTATTGATTAAGTACTATGAAATGGTACATAATGGCCTGATACACTGGCATATTTTTAATTAGAAGTCAGTCACAATTTTGACGTTATTACGTAAAATATCTCGTTTCATTAAAACAAAAGACGATACTTCAAATATTTTTTATTTTCTTTTAGCGGAACCAAAATTACATTGTAGAAAAAGCGCCATCTAGTGGGCTCGAGTTTTTTTTTTGCATTATTTTAGTTTTTGATAGCAATCATTATCTTTAGATGCTACTGGATATAATTTAGCTATGTCAGGAGTGTACGTAGTCGACCTATCGCATATATTACTTCTCCGCTTGTGTGCGACAGTAAGAATAGTGTGGACATTTCAGAAATCTAATAAATGCTAAGTGTAAACAAAATGGTTGATAAATAATGCATTTTTTGGACTTCACACGTGTATTATAAATAAAATTGTTTAAAATATTGTGTAAAGTAGGTACCTATATTCAAACGATCTGATAACAGTCATTTTAGTTCGAGACACAAGTAAATGTGCTATTTTTAGAGATAGGTAGTCTACGCCTTAATATCAAATGATGAACCTTCTTGTTTAAAGTGCCTCTACTATCAGTTGAATTTATTGTTGTTGTTGTTGTTTCAGCCAAATGACGTCCACTGCTGGACAAAGGCCTCCCCCAAGGTTTTCCACAATGAACGGTCCTGGGCAGGCCTCCTACTAGGTGGACCGACGATCTGGTAAAGGTCGCGGGAAGAGCCTGAATTTATTGATTTCAAACAAATTGTCAATTTAAGCTGAGTTGCACCACCTAACTTTGACCGTAACTTACACGATAACCGGTGTTTTTTGTATGGAGTTTGACAGATTTTTGACGTTTGTCAAAGTTAAAGTAAGATGGTGCAACCCAGCCTTAAATGTCCTGCTCTAAAGTCTGTTCGCCGAGAGTTGATAAAAAAAAAAAATATCAGAGGTTCTAAACTCATTATAAATTGCGGCCCGCTAATTATTAAATTTTTGATAATGAAAAAGTTGGTAGATTATCATTATTATCTCTTTTAAATTTACGGGAATTATTCCGGTTAGGGCATACGTGGGGATACGGATCAAACACGTGGCGTCCATGTGTTGGATAAAAAGTATTTCATTATTATCAAGTGGCTTATAGATCCCAATGTTGGGCAAAGCCCTACCCACTGTCATACCATTCATTTCGGTCTTATGTAAAATAAATCTATTCCGTTTCACACATTGCGGCCCGCGCCGGCCGGCCGCGGCGCTTGACGACAGCTGCGTGGCTCGTACCATGGTACCAATGGTACTCAGTGCGCGTTGTGACAAACGACGCCCGCCATACAGAATGCGATGATTAAGCGACAGTCGCTATTGCAAGACATTTCATAATATTTATCAACTCTCGGCGAACAGACTTTAAGAAATGTTTCCTTTGACATACAATACTACCCTACTACTTACCTACTCTACTGTGTAAATGGGACATTCTTACTATAATTAAACTGAAAGCCATTTACAGTTTCGGAGTTGAACTGAAATTGTTTTTCGAACAACGTCGTTGGCGACTATACCTAATCATTGAAGTCATTTCGAAACTATGAGCACTATGAGGCAGTGTGGAAAAAAAATTCGCGACATTCAAAACTGCAGCATTAGGGACCCTATTTGAGGGTGACTGTACTCTTTCTTAACTTTAAAAAAATCAAAATAGGCAAATTAAAACAAAAATGGCGACCACATCCATATTTTTATTTAGTCTGGTAGCTCGGGTATTGTACTTGATTGTGGCGCTGGCGTTGGCGGGCGGAATGCAAACTAAACTGCTCAGGGTCACCACAAAAGTATATTATTGTTATTATTTTTGTATTTTGCTGTATTTTCACGCTTTTTAGTCTTCAAATTAAGCGTATTGTATGTAACTTATGTTTCATGGTGTTATTTTGGCTATTTCAAACATTACTGTGTTTTTTAAAAAAAAACATACGGGTCGAATTGGGAACCTCCTCCTTTTTTTGAAGTCGGTTGAAAATCAGAAAACAATGATTATTTAGATGAAAAATTATGTAAAATTAATAAAAAAACATTATTGTAATGCATCATAACTAACATTGTAAGTATTGTGCACATATTTGAAAGAAATTGAAGTAAAATTATAATTTATAAAAAAAATTAACCAACTGAATAAAGGAGGGTAATGTTTAAAAATAGTTACATATAATAGTTTTTAATTTAAATTGTGTTGAAGGAATATAGTAAGATAGTAACTTATTGGTGTAGGTTTTTATGTTAATTCTAGCAATTTCTAAATATTTTTATTAAACACGCTCACTAATGAAAGTGAATACAAATGAAATATAAAGTGATGTTTAGTAGAGCACAGTTTTAGTGTTCAACATTATTATTATTAGCCACGTTTCATTAGTTTTATACAACTTCAAAACAGCATTATGAGCATTATGACGGTGTTATTGCTAGGAAGCGACCTCTTCCAGACAACCCACAGATAAAACAGATTTTAAAATAAAATTTACCTAAAATTGAAATTTCCCAAAAACTATAAAATTATTATTATTACTCATCGTTTAAAATAGATCGACGGCGTGGCAACCCTTAACGTTTATCAATACACACGTACACAGGCGGCTCACAAATACACGCACACAGACGCGGACACGAATTAGGGTCGACTCCACAGTAGATATATGAGCTAAAGCAGTACGGAAACTTAGCCCTTTCGGCGAGTTAAATACCTACACTTCAACTGAGTGTTAGGGTTGGCACTCTTAATCTTTATAAAATTAATAAGGTTCTGACTTACTTATTTATTAAAACGTTTATTTAGGTTTTTTAATTATCAAATACCTAATGGAATAAATTAATTGACTAAGTAGTTAACAAAAAAATAAAACGTTAATGAGGCTCTATAAAAATAGAATACATAATCGAATAAATTGATTAAAAGTAATATTAGAGGCCGGTAGAAGATATTCTATTCTCATAAATAAAATACCGGATACTTACTTTCACATAGCTATTGCCTCATTTTAAATACAGTTCATCACTTAGTACAAAAGCGTGCGGAGCAAATTACTTTATCAAATAGAACACATAAATTGTTAAAAAGCGTAATTACGTAATTTAAAAAGAACTATTACTAAATGAGATGTAAGCACTTTATTTAAAAAGTAATATTTAATAATTTTTACAATTCAGAATTATTACGAAGTTTAAAAAATGAAAGTTCTGGTTTTGAAGATGCCGAGTTCAAGCAGCCGTATACTACGCAATACACTCGTGGCATGTTTTTAAAAATACAGCGGACAGTGCTTGCAATAAAATATTATTATTAAAAACACAACGCGCGCGACACTCGCGACGGATGGACTGCGAGGTTCGCTTAGAGCTCGTGTAAAGCGTGCGTCTGTGTGCGTGAGTCTGATTTCGAGCGTTTGTATGAAGCTTCCGTACTGTTTGATTTATCTACTGTGTCGACTCTATACGGAGACGGCTGCGTGGTAAAGTTTGGTAAGTTAGAAAATCTGAATTTTGGTGATTATTGATAGTTTTTATCTTAATTTTATGAAAAAAAAAAAGATTTTTTAATAAATTTAGTGCAGCATGAGTTGAGAATGGTGACAGCTATGTAATAAGCATAAATATTACGTATAATGAGCGTTTATTGTGTGAATACACACTTGTACAAATATTTAAAAATTAAAATTAAATACAGATGTTTAAAGTAAATATGTTTAAGAATGCATTACACAGTTTGACAAGAATTTAATTAGTGTTGCGTATATGATTAATTATTCGACATTTAAAAGACAGGCAATCTCGCATTCAATTTGGAAACTAATTAACTAAGCACTCGTTTTAAGAATTAAATAAATAATTGATTTTGTCGCACAGTGCTTATGATTTTTTTTATAAATTATTTTGAAATGACTTTTTTAAACAACATTTTGAAATGTATCGTTGTAGCGACAGTTTGTTGGCTCAAGTTTTTGCATATGTTACTGTAAAAGCTCGAACTACGGTTAATCTTAAGATTTAAGTGTAAGTCTTAGGATTTACCGACATGAGTTGGTAAATGTAAGTATTTCTGAAAATACGACGATTTTTTCGAGCTTTTACCATTCGAATTCAGTATATGCTAGGTTTTACCTCTGTCAGCTGGTAGATGTTGGTTTTAGAAATAAAACAATGAGTAATCCTTAACTACTTACTTTTTGATAGTAATAAGTACAAACTTATTTAAATTATTTGCAATCATTTCTTTTTCTTGTGTTTTGGTGTTCACATTTTAACTGTTTCCTTTTTTTATTCCTTCTGACTCATTACCAACGAAGTTTGCTTTCGTAAAAGTTTACAGAACTTTTAATTAGTAAGATTATAACAAAAATCATGGCATGGACGAAATGTGAAGTGGAAAAAATCGGAATTATAATAACCCTGAATTGATAGTAGCACATACCTGTAAATATCATATCTAGCCTATCTAGGAAACTGATATTTTGTACTGCATGCATCCTACTAATATTATAAACGCGAAAGTTTGTGTGGATGTTTGTTACTCTTTCAAGCAAAAAGTACTGAACTGATTTTGATGAAACTTTACAGTATTATTGTTTACTAGCGGCCGCCAGCGACTTCGTACGCGTGGATCCCGTTTTACCCCCTTCATCTATCTTACGCGGTTTAGATTTTTTCATACAAATATTTTTTTCCCGCTAACTCCCGTTCCCGTGTGAATTTTGCAATATCCTGTTGTAACTAAGCTTCGAGTTTACTAAGGTACCTGCATGCCAAATTTCAAGCGTCTAAC
The DNA here is from genome assembly GCF_963855985.1 of Ostrinia nubilalis. Lineage (NCBI taxonomy): Eukaryota > Metazoa > Arthropoda > Insecta > Lepidoptera > Crambidae > Ostrinia > Ostrinia nubilalis. Next base: position 6,230,807 of record NC_087117.1, read on the forward strand.
TTAAGCGGTTTAGATTTTTCATACAAATGTTTTTTCCCGCTAACTCCCTTTCCCGTGGGAATTTTGCAATATCCTGTTGTAACTAAGCTTTAAGTTTACTAAGGTACCTGCATGCCAAATTTCAAGCGTCTAACTTAAGCAGTTTAGATTTTTCATACAAAAGGATTTTCCCGCTAATTCCCGTGCCCGTGGGAATTCCTAAGTATCCTATAACCTGCCCAGGAGTACGAAGAATAATTGTACCAAGTTTCGTTAAAATCCGTCAAGTAGTTTTTGTTTCTATAAGGAACATACAGACAGACAGACAGACAGACAGACAGACAGACAGACAGACAGACAAAAATTTTACTGATTGCATTTTTGGCATCAGTATCGATCACTAATCACCCCCTGATAGTTATTTTGAAAATATATTTCATGTACAGAATTGACCTCTCTACAGATTTATTATAAGTATAGATAACCCAGAATAACATATAGGCTATAATTTATGGCGATCTGTGACAAATTAAATTTCACGCGGGTGAAGCCGCCGGCAAAAGCTAGTATTTTATATGACATGATCTTACGTTGCTAAAGAAAAAACAAGGCAGTGACATCATGGTTTGTTTAATTGTATTAAAATGAAAAGTGATGCCGTGGTCTTTTTTTAGTTCTTAAATTGTTCGTACATTTAAACAATACAAAAATGCTGCGCTCGTGTAATACGTAGATAAGATCGATTTTTACCTGTCAAAAATGCTTGTTTTGTTTTTCAACATTTACCATGCCATTAATGTAAATCCTAAGATTTACCAACGAAATGGTGGTAAGAGTTCGAATCGCAAACCTTTTGGGACATTTACCATTAGGAATTGGTAGATCTTAGGTTTTACTGGAATATCTTAGGATTTACTGCAATTCGAGCTTTTACAGTAACACATATAATTTAAAGTAGGTACATTAAATAATTCGGTAATTTATGATAATTATGACCGATTCACCTCAGTAACTTTCAGGTCACACGTGTAGACATTATTTTATTTAGGTACTCTATATTTAATTACAGTGAACTCATAGGTTTAAGTATTTTGATATTTCATACCACATTTTTTTAAATTTATTTAAGTATTGAAATGACAAGTTATTATATGAAAGTGATTAGAAAGAAAGAAATAGCACGGAGCATACTCAAATAGTAATATTTTATTTTAACTTTGTTTTTTTAATTAACTTTACTTTTAATTAAAAAAACAGTACTTCAATTGAACAAGTCATTTAATTTTAATGATCTAAAATGTTTAAAAAATGTTTTTCTAAAACCGCACTTACGCCCCTCTACGTACCGGCCCCCATTTTTTATTATACTCTCATGCACAGTAGATAAATCAAACAGTACGGAAGCTTCATACAAACGCTCGAAATCAGACTCACGCACACAGACGCACGCTTTACACGAGCTCTAAGCGAACCTCGCAGTCCATCCGTCGCGAGTGTCGCGCGCGTTGTGTTTTTAATAATAATGTTATTGCATGCACTGTCCGCTGTATTTTTAAAAACATGCCACGAGTGTATTGCGTAGTATACGGCTGCTTGAACTCGGCATCTTCAAAACCAGAACTTTCATTTTTTAAACTTCGTAATAATTCTGAATTGTAAAAATGATTAAATATTACTTTTTAAATAAAGTGCTTACATCTGATTTTGTAATAGTTCTTTTTAAATTACGTAATTACGCTTTTTAACAATTTATGTGTTCTATTTGATAAAGTAATTTGCTCCGCGCGCTTTTGTACTAAGTGATGAACTGTATTTAAAATGAGGCAATAGCTATGTGAAAGTAAGTATCCGATATTTTATTTATGAGAATAGATCTTCTACCGGGCCTCTAATAGTACTTAATCAATTTATTCGATTATGTATTGTATTCGATCATTATAGAACCTAATTAACGTTTTATTTTTTTGTTAACTACTTAGTCAATTAATTTATTCCATTATGTATTTGATAATTAAAAAACCTAAATAAACGTTTTAATAAATAAGTAAGTAAGAACCTTATTAATTTTATAAAGATTAAGAGTGCCAACCCTAACACTCAGTTGAAGTGTAGGTATTTAACTCGCCGAAAGGGCTAAGTTTCCGTACTGCTTTAGCTCATATATATACTGTGTCTCATGGTAGGAGTGTTTATGTCACAAAGACAGAATTTAGACTTTTTTGTGTAAATTTAGTTAAGTTTAAACATGAAATACGCGAAGGATGTTTCACATTCATGAATTAATAATAAAAAAGCTTTGGCTTATTGATTTGATTTACAAAGTTTTAAATTTGATTATGTAGCTACTTAAATTGTCAATTCATAAACTATTAGTACAAAAAAAAACGTCAAAAATGCATTTTAACACCCTAATTGCAAAGAATAGACAAAATTCATGCTCTGACTCTTTTACTCATGTAGAGTTTAGTATCTATGCATCTCTTTCGGTCTTTAGGCTGTGCATTTTGACCGGAATCGTAAAATTTTGCGGATAAAATGGATTCTTCTGACTCATCTAGAAAATATCATCCTTGGGAGTGTACTTTATTTAGAACGTTCTAGAAACAGGATAAGAATACCAATGTATTAAAAATCTCTATTAATAACAGAATGATTATGCTCGTTTTGTATTTTAAATGGTTTTTGACTTTGACTCTTTTGACTGAAATGATTGATCCAAAGATACCTACAAAAAAAAGTTTATAAATATTTTTAGAACGACTGTCGAATATATTTTTCGTCGCTATTACCTGTGACTTAATTCATGTAGTTAGTAACAAAATTTAAAAAAAAAACTGTTTTTTTTTTTGTACTAGTTTTTTAGACTTAGTGGTTTTTTTATTTTGCATGGACAAACTGTTATAATGGGTTAGTTTTTTAAAACATACAAGTAGGTAGGTAGATACTTTTGGACTTTCAGTCTATCTTTAGTTAATGTAGGTTTTAGTAGATTGTCTTTGTTTAGGACTAGATGGTACGATGGTCAAGGATATCCTTCTTTAGTTAAAAAGTTATTTAATTTGTGTTAAAAAAGACTAACAAAAAATATTTTATTAAAAATGAAAAAAAAAGTGTGAAAAAAATACCCATTACTAATCTATGCTACCATTTCCATAAAAAAACATAACAATATGTTATTTTTTTAACATTTCCTATCTTAGTGTCACCTATTTCAAATTTCAACTAGGTACCTAAATGCAGTATTTTTTACTTGGTGTATTGTAGTCTGTCTGTAAGTAGGTACATCTTACGCGTATGTTTTTATTGTTTATCTGTGACCTTCACATATCCTACATTTGTCATTGTTCACCAAAATTAGTAATCATAATAATCATTTTTTAAACTAAGTAACATTAATTTCTAGTAGGTAAGTAAGTTATCTTAATTTACTAGAAACTGGTCACGAATTTTGTAATCTAATTGAAAAGTTGTATCAAAATCTGTTCAGCCGTTTGTTGAATGACATGGAAAATTGAACTATTTTATTAATGAATATTTTTTTCTACTTTTCGTGTTTTTCTATAAAAAGATTTAAAAATGCAATAAATAACAAGGCATTAATACGAATAACTAAACGATTTTTGATGAAACTCAACACTATTTCATTGTTTATTTAATATTGTGTAAGACTGTATCATTTGCTGTAGATTTCTTAATTGCTTTTATAATTAAATACATAAATAATTACATAGATTAGATATTAAGCCATTGTTTTTATAAATCTATCAGGAAAATACATTATTACATAACCTTTACTTATTTATTCAGGCTATAGCTATATTAGCTACATTTAAGATAAATTGAGAAAGACGTTTTTTTGAAGAATATCCTGATTTTCGTTCACAATTTCAATCAAATTGATGCAAAAATGCATATTAATGAAAATACCTCAATAGATCGTTTACCCCACATTAAATTCATTAATACCTAATTACAAAAATGTTGAATCTTAGAAAAATTAAAAAAATACACCTATTTCGTCTCATGAATGTTAACGAAGCAACGCCGTTAGATTTTTCACTTTAAATCATTGGAATAAGGTGCAGATTTGAATGGATTAACGTAGCTGTATTTGTGTGTATTTGCGTGTTACTTACAGGACACTCACACAGGCGCATGTTGTTTATCTGACATTGTCAGGGATGGCACTTTGGGGTAGAGTTTTGTTTTTAAATCTGCAATTTTGGAATTATTTTGTTTAGAAGCTTTATATTTTCTTTTATTTGTTGAAAAACAGATTTTCAGTGCTATACAATACGTATTTTAAGATATTTAAGTTATGGATTTTAATAACCGAAACATAAATTGTAAGGCTGGGTTGCACTATCTAACTTTAACCGTAACTATAACGATAACCGGCGTTTTGTATGGAGTTTATTTATTTTATTTAATAAGTACACATACAGGTTACAGTCATTTACATATCAAAATACATAAACAAAATGAACACTGTCTAGACTCCAACCTACAAGTAGCGTACATTTAAGTTACGATTACGAGTTTGACAGATTTTCGTTGGTTAAAGTCAAAGAAAGATGGTGCAAACCCGCCTTAGACTTGCAAGTTGCAAGTGACGCATTTTTGGGCCTTAGTAAGTACTTTACCTCTAAAAATAATAAATAAGGGTTCGTTTTCTAAATAGTTTTGTGTGGACTGAGATACATTCTTTCTGGATCTAGCTGTTGCGAACAGCTTTGCTTTTATTTGATTTATGGAGAAAAATTGCACTGTAAGCTCTAAAAACCTACAAGTAAATATCTAATGTAGTAAATAAATAGATGCTTTTCCAACAAAGATGTTGAATAAAAGTTTGATGCTGTCGATTAGAAAAACAAATAGGTACATATAATAATTATTATTAAAATAAAAAACACTCGACGCTCAGTACGTACGTAATAACATTACCTACATAAAAACTTCGTCAAATAAGTACCTATCTAATTATCTATTTATCTAATCACAATACAAATCTATCTATCTACCAAATCATCCTTTGTCTACAAAAACACAAAATTAATTATTAATCCTCACAACTCACAGCCCTGAGTGCACTCACACATTGGCGCGTCACGTACACACGCACACACGCTTACATCGGATATATGAAACCGAATGCTTGTCAAACTAAATGGATACGGTGAATAGGGGTGGGAAAGTGTTTTGGATTATCGATTTTAATGTTTTGACCAGAAGGCTTAGTTAGTGTGAGTTTACATCAAACGTCGTCACTAGTGATCGCGTAAAAAATGACATTTAATGTATGACGGATTTTACAGCGCCTCTAGCGGAAACGTTCAAGAACTAAAATTTTCATACATTTTTTTAAGGCGCTCTCTATTTGATGTAAACTTTTGATGTAAACTAACACTCAGCACATGGTATGAAGGCTCATAAAGGTAGCAGAAAAGCGCTGGATGCAGGCCGCTACCAACCGGTCATTATGGAAATCATTGGGGGAGGCCTTTGTTCAGCTGTGGATGTCCTGTGGCTGAAATGATGATGATGATGAACGGTTAATCCTCAGTTTTGAAAAATTATTTTGGTTTTCTGCCATTTGGAAATGGACAATTTTTTCATTAGAGAGACTTAACATTATGAATATTTAAAAGGAGAAGGGAAGTATTTAGATGACACAATTTATTTAAAATGACTGTTATTGGTTATCAAAATTATTATGTAAAATATAAATTAGTTTTAAGACCAAAGAAATCATGAAACTCTTTTCAAAATTGCAAGCTCATGTACCTATAATTCAATTTCATTATTTTATTATGTTTGATATTATCTTTACATTGTAGTTTTCATATCGATTCTTCTACATCTACAATTTTCAAATATGTTTTTTTTACATTTTACACTAAATAAATATGTATTTGGAAATTTGCAAAGAAAATTATTTATTGCTTTATACAATTAAATACTAATTAGGTAAATTGCATAAATAAACGAGGCGAAGAAGATCGGCAAGACCTGGAGCGAGATCAAGCGAGAAGCTCAAGACCGAACGAGATGGAGGACTGTTGTGGACGCCCTCTGCCCCATCTAGGGGACATAGGACCATAAGTCAAGTCAAGTAAGTCAAGCATAAATAAACCTTACTTCTGAATCACTATCTATTTAACAAATTCGCATCAAACAAAATCCGTTGCGTAGTTTTAAAGATCTAAGCATACCTACAGCTTACATAGGAAAGGAACAGACAGGGAAAGCGACTTTTTTTCATACTATGTAACCCCCTTACTAATAAAAAGTTACAAAAATATTAAAATGACATTTCCATACTAAACGTCACTTTAAAACACTGTTCAACGTGTAAGTTTTATTAGTAAGGGGGTAATAATATAAGATGTATATATATAGACTATTATACATTTATATACAGTGCAAGCTTTTATGTATTTAAAATAAATATGCACTGATAAGAGCAAAACAGATAAAATAACTATCGACATCGCAAATCGACTATGCCCCAGCGTGCTGGCAGGAGTCGCGCTCAAGGTATGTTCGTATTATTATTAGCAATCGTAAGCTTCGCGCACAGTGGCAGCTGTAATATACATTTCGTATTATGTTTTATATCTTGAAAAAAAAATTATAAATAATATATTATATTCTTCTTCTCTTCTTATCGTGTCGACAACAAACCTACACAGTGTCAGCCCAAAACTCCGCCACAAGAATGGCGTTGTCAGCAGCATTCATTAAATCCTGAGTGCAGTTGTATTTTTTCAGTGATTGCATTTCAAAAGTAGAATCTTTATTTTAAAAATTATGCACTTGGGATATCGTATTTTTATGACACCGTAAAATTGTGAACTCTGTCAGTTTATAATAATGTATTTTATTTTATGTAAACCTTACTAGTTTATAATTTAAAGTATGATCAGATTTGCCACAATTTTGACTGTGTTGAAATTAAAAATTGCTTTGTCAAGTTAAACGACAAGCATAGTTATAATGTAAGTTTTTCAAGAAGTTATCGATTTTGATTTCGGTACCTCAACACGTTTTATTTTGTTGGAATAACATTGTCATCAAAACCTACAAACAAGAGTACACCGTTAATGTAAACCTTTTACATAAAACTAGTAGTTTCACATTTTTTTATTACCTAAAAACATTGCACACACTACAAGCTACGCTATAATATACGATAACCTGTGTATGAGAGAAACTTATCGACCATTGCCAACGGAACATTAAGATTATTCAAGTATTGAAACTTTGGACGATATCGACTCAAAATAAAGAAAGAAAGAGAGATTTTTATTTAGTCCAAAATCCTACTACAACGTAGTTACCAACTTAATTTGCTTATTTGAACCAAAATGGCAGCCACTCAGTATCTATGTGTTATGCTCTAGGACCTAGAGCATAACGCTGGTATTCTGTTGTAGCCATATTTAGTGGATAGACACTAACATTTAAAGGTTTTACACAAATTAACACAATGTTCTTCAAGTGTGATCAAATACGATGGGGTTCTATATTGGCTCACATAAAATTCTAAATCCTATTCTTTGTCTTACTACCGATTTGTGTTCATAATAATCTCTCTTCATAATTTTATTTTTCATACTTTTTTTATTCATATTTTTTTATTACTACCATCGGAGCTCATAACAGTTAGTAATCATAATTTTTTTATCAATACTGTTACTACCAAGAACCATTTAAAATACATAATTTTTATTTTCAGATCTTTTTTCTTCATAACATTCATTGATCATATTGTTTTAATTAATAATGTTGTTACTAAGAACATACTTCAACTCATAATGTTGTTGTTCAGAATAATTTACTTTATAACAGACATACTCGTATCTTTAAAAAAATCATATATAATTTAATAGAGTAGATAAGCATCATGAAACATGAAAGCAAGCATGCAGCATGCATTGGTATCTCCTCGTCTCCGGCGCTGCGGGATGTGCAGCCCTTCCGCCCTTGCGTAACGAGGCTCAGGCACCCACGCTTGCTTCCGCAGCTTCGGCTTTTTGGATCGCCATCGGCGCCTTCGGCGCCTCGGCGACCAGCCTCAGCCGCTCCAGCATACCCGGGCGCCTGAGCCTCGTTACAGCGGGCGAGGGCTGCCCTCCCTCCGCGCCTCCGGCTTTTAAATTACACTCTAGGGGTAGGGCAGACAAGACTACGTGGAGTCGGTTTTGCAGCGATTCGTTTCTGTCACATTAGTTTTGTGGCACAAAATATTGCCTGTTTTGGACCATTTCAAATTAATTTAATGTTAAAATACGATTTAATACGAATATAGACATCATGATTTTCAATAATATGGATAAATACACTTATGAGTAATAAATTTATGAAAACAAATATTAGGATACATCACATTTATGAATATTATAGTTATTTATTCGAATGATTATGAGTTTCGATCATTAGTATAGAAAAATATATGAAAACAAATATTAGTAAAAACTAAGTGTATGATTAGTGATATTATGAATATCAATGATTATGTTTTTAAATATGTAGGTTTTAAATTTTTTATGAAGAATGATCATTATGGTATCAAATTGTATGAGAAATATTTTCGGACCTCCAATGATAGGAATTGAAAAGTTATGTAAGAAAATGCGCTACCATACGATGGTTTTGGACGTTTTTTATTGTGAGATTCGCGTAAAATTTATTCATTAAATAGGTTAGGTTGGAGTCTCCCAGCGACTTGGCCCACTTTTACCTTGGTCCACAGGCCAAGTCAGTAGAATTTTTTAATATTTTTTCTTCCGGAAATCTGTGACAACTGACAACCGACAAGCTATTCACGCGGGCGAAGCCGTGGGCAAAAGAAAGTGTAGTCGAGTTGTGAGCGTTTAAAATACCTATATTTTATCTAAAATACATTTTTGACGTCATTTACTACCACGTAGGAGATAACGTATTGATAATGAATAAATTACCTACTTAATGTATTGTTTATTTGTTATTTAGCATTGGTTCATAGAAACGTAGTCGACAATTAAATATGACATGGCTCATACAAATTATCACTAAAAATACCTAAAGTATGAAACTGAAAATAAGCGCTAAGTAGGTATCTTACTTATACTTACAAATATTTTTATATCCCTATATTATACAGGGATATAAAATTATATCCCTGTATAATATTTAATTTTATCCCTAAATAATAGTTAATTTTAGACTAATACATTTTTTCCAGTTTTCTCATAATTCAATTTTTATTTATAATCGGTTTTTTTTATAATGAGACGAATTCACTCGCAAATAAAAAATCTAATTCTAAATCACATTTTGTAGCCTAGAAATTTCAAGTTTACCTACTTATTTATTGTGTTTAAACGATTTCCTGGAAAGAACAAAAGGCTGACAAAGGTGACTGAGATTTTTCCACTTTAAGTGCGATAGTTCTTAGCGAGAACTGATTTACGCCCGTATTCACAAACGATGCTTACTTAAGTGAAGCAGTAAATCTAACGCACAGCGTGGAATAGAGTTGATAGCTCTGTGATTGATTCATGTATCAGAGCTCTGTGATTGGTTCATGTGTCACTGTGCGTCCACGCGCACTGTGAGACCTCATAGTAATGTTTGTGAATACAGGCGTTATTGTTTTCCCGAAGTGGAAGCTATATTTGGGGTATGTGTTCCCTGACTACACTGAGTGAGAAGGATACTTTTTATCCCAGTAGTATAAAAATGCCTATAAAAATTAAATATTGGACAAAGCGAACAATACAAAATTTTATTTTTTGTATCAAAAGAAGATTTTTCTATACTATTCTATGTAGGATGTTATTTTACTTTATTTATTTAATAGGACAACAAGACACACTAAAAGAAAAACAATATTTACAACGAATTTACGTAATAGTAGGTACCTACTACTATTATTTATTCTGTGGTAATAGAAACCAATGTGTCAATTTTTACACTTACATTTTTTCCATTCTAAAGTTATTCCATCCGAGCAAAGCCAGGGTATATCGCTAGTTCACAACTAAAGGTTTAGTCTATCTATCTATACTAATCTATACTAATATTATAAATGCGAAAGTAACTCTGTCTGTCTGTCTGTTTGTCTGTCTGTCTCGCTTTCACGCCTAAACCACTGAACCAATTTTGATGAAATTTGGCAGGGAGATAGTTTGAGTCCCGGGAAAGGACATAGGATAGTTTCTATCCCGGTTTTTGAAACAGGGTCGCGCGCGATAAAGTTTTTCTGTGACAGACAAAATTCCACGCGGGCGAAGACGCGGGCGGAAAACTAGTCTAGTATTAAAATAAAACAAAGAGCGCCTAACTAGTGAGTTAGTGAGCAAACGTAGTCAAGGCTAACTTAATCGATTCTGAAAGTCGATACCTGGGTAGTAAGTTAGTAACTGCCTCTGTGGTCTAGTGGTAACACCACCTGCTTCAGACGCAGAGGTCCCGGCTTCGATTCCCAGTGGGGGCAGATTTTTCTGTTCGGTTTGGTTGGTCGTAGGGCTTGTTCTAAGTCCGCCTGGCTAGCTACCACCATCTTACCTAAGTCTGTCGCCATAACAACAATGTTAACAGCATTGTTGTGTACCGGCAGTTAGAGGTAAGATCCAGCACCTTCGGCCTGATCGTCACTTACCATCAGGTGAGATACAAGCCAAGAGCTTCCTCGTTGTGGATAAAAAAAATAATAAAAAAACGTACGACAGCACATGAAGGTATACATTGTTATTGCAATATCACCCTTATTACAACTCACGTAAGATGCAACAGAATCAAGGTTGATGTGCTGTGGTAAGTACATCAGTTTTCATCGGCCGTGAAAGAAAGTTCATTAATAGATATCTAGCGTAATTAATTAATTAATTTTATTTATCTCATTTACTAGTGATTCTTGCGGATTTGTGCGGTTTTTAAAACTGAAAACACCCGATTTCCTAGGCAAAGTTACAATCGAGACGGTTTTATTATGTTGATGAAATTGCTTCACTTATGGAGTGAAGTAACTAGAAAGACCACAATATAGAAGAAAAAAATATGGTTAATAAGGCACCCGAGGGCTGAGTGTGAGTTAAAAAAAAAAACAATGTTAGGAATTTAAGCCCTATAAATTATACAAATATGTACCTTTAATTATTATATGGCCCCAACATAGGTATTTGTATAAAAAATACAGAATTTCAATAAAAATAGAATAATAATTTTCAAGTTATATTTTTTCTGTTTTCCCACTTTTACCGCGGCATGAACCTATAACCGTTTCGCATCACTACACGCATACACACATGCAAAGGACATCTTTATTGTTACCTACACACATAACTTGTCAAAACTGTAGCCATTCGATTTTCAATTTTAACAGCTTGCAATAAAAGCTGTTTGACCGTTTCCCTGGATGCATTTTGGATATTGCTTAACCAATTTACTTGGACGATTCTGAAATAAAAATTTGACCCAATTTTGGACTCTGTTGGTTTGTAATAAAGGCTAAATAACATTTATAGGACAGCATTTATAGCGTGGTTTGGATATACACGTACAAAATGGCGGACAATTCAAAGTGGCATCTAAAATCAACACAATTTTGATTTCGGAGTTACGCTATAATATTTTTTATAAATAAATAGTAATAAATAATTACCATAAAGAAGTTCCTATTGTCTATTAATTTATTACAAGAATTTTTGGTAATTTTGACACATTTATGTGCAAAATTACATAATTTAATGGCACGACAAAATTATTTTTTTGTAGGGTTGGCACTTACATAATAATTTAATTTTTTATCGTTGTTATTAATAATTGAAATATTTTGCATTCTCAATTCTTGTTCGCGTAGTTAATACCAATATTACTTATTAATTTTTTAAAGAAAATACGTTATTAAAGATTTAAAATCTCCAAAAACAACCTATCTATCTACTAAGTAGGTATATCTGAGACTGAAGATCCTCACTGTGTCGCTAGCTGGAAAACAACTTACACACTAGCAGTGGCCACTGACACAATATTGGTTCGTTGTGCACTACGATTGGCTTTTTTGATACTTTAATCGATTTAATAAGGTTTGCAATGAAATAAATGTAATGATTTTTTTGACAAAAAAAAACATTCTTTCGCCACCCAGCTGAGCTGTATTAAATTTTTTTGATACTTCATTGATCGATATTTTAACATTTTAACATAATTTATGAATAAAAAAATCGACGTCAAGTTGAACTTAACGGAGTTGGACCTAGGTTTGAGCTTAATTTTTTGTTACACTCTATTACGATTCCACTATCTTTAGGGCATTAATTTAAGCTCCATTGTAGGAGCACGATCCTCTCCTGATGTTCATATAAAAATAAACAATGTAAAATAGATGAATAACGCAGAAATTAATACACCTAATAAATAGTTCAAGTATCAAAGCCTCGCAAGTGGCGTATACGCTTTCAGTGTGTTAGCGCTAAACCGGGTAGTTCGTCTTGAATTATATATTTTTTGTGAACACATTATAAACTGTTATCGTTAAGTTTTTTGTGCAACGCGTTCGACTCAGAAATATGTTTTTATTGATGTTTTGTTTCTTATTATTGGATTAAATGTATTGATTATTGTAAAGAAGCTTATTCTTGGACTTTGTGTAGTTTATAGAATCTCTTTGAAAACTGTGTGTTATTTTATTTTAACAAAAAATTAGGAAATATCCCGTTTTTAAAAAATAATAATTGGACTAGTAGAAAGAAGCTGTTTACATTTTTTTACAGCTTTTTTTTAACAAATTATTTTAAAAAAATAGCCAACAATACCTCTTTCTAAGATTTATATGATTTTCAGCAAATAACCATCATTAGCAAATAACAGGCTAAGATAAACAAACAAGCATCTTTAATCCACAATAATATTAGAAAAGCGAAAGGTCTTATTTGTTTGTAAGATTTCTCTAATCCAATGCCAGTACTCGTTTTAAGGGTGGCATAGGGGAGGAAGGGTCTCTCAAATACTCTCAATACGTCCGTATAACGGTAAAACATCCGTAACTGACCCAGGTACAAGTTTTCCTGATTTTTACAATGCTCCTTTCGAGATTCGAACCTGTTACCCACAATCTATACTAATATTATAAATGCGAATGTCTGTCTGTCTGTCCCGCTTTCACGCCTAAACCACTGAAGCGATTTTGATTAAATTTAGCATAGAGATAGTTTGAGTCCCGGGAAAGGACATAGGAAAGTTTTTATCCCGGTTTTTGAAACAGGGACGCGCGCGATAAAGTTTTCCTGTGACAGACAAAATTCCACGCGGGCGAAGCCGCGGGCGGAAAGCTAGTCATGCATAAAACCTATCAAGACTATCAAATCTAAAGCACGCATAAAGTACCTATTAAAAATGTAGTTTTCAAATCAAAAAGCCGTTAAAACTAAAACTAATCAGCAAAGAATGCTAGAAAAAAGTATTTTTACAACAAATCCTTAGAGATATGGTCCATACAACGTTTTGGACGGACTCATGCAAAAAACAGAGGTGCGAGCGAGACGGCAAGCTAATCGTTAGACGATGGGATTTTCTGCCACAGAGATGCGATAAATAGGGCAAGCGAATGGAATACATTCTTCAAACTGAAATAAATTCATTTAAAAATGTTGAATATAATTTTGTATACTCTCTAGCTCTATCTACTCATTGCAGAATTAATAATACTGAAAATAAGGCAAAGTATTTGGGAATAAAAAATTACGTTAATTACTAATAAAAACAATATTTTTGTAAGACAAAATTAAATTAATAACGTTGATAAGAGTGTGAAAAAAATTAAAGAAACTTTTTTATAATATAAATAATAACTTCAAGAATAATACCTAATCAATTCCTTAAAACTTACCACTTTCAAAAAAAGGTTTGATAAATAATAACTTACATAAATAGTAGGTACTCTTTTGAGGCAAAAAAATAATAATACCATCAAAAATGTTGCAATAAACAAAAAAGTTGCATCTCTACAGCGCATTATTATAGCGTTTCGGGGAGCGAGCGAGAGGCAGCCCTGAGTGATGCGGGAGCGACAGAGACGGCGATATAATTAAAAGTTTTGTCGCGAAGGCTTGCCGGGAAGGGATGGGTGGAACAGAGGTGTTGTGGAGTAGCTTAAAGTAAATAAAACTAAGAATTACATCGGGCCGTCGAAAGTGATGATCAGAGGGCTGAGTGTGAGTTTTCATCAAACGCGCTGTTTCATCTTCATAAAATGTATGAAGGATTGTACAACGCCCCTAGCGGGAAAAGTTCAAAAACTAAAATTTTCATTCATTTTTTAAACGCGCTCACTAGTGAGTGAGCTCGTTTGATGTAAAGTAAACACACTCTCAGACCATAGGCCGAAAGTCAAAGCCTTTCTAGTACAACAAATTTCATCCGATTGCACTGCGCACTGGAGGGAAGTCGAACCTTCATTTCGAAGTCCTATTATGTTCTTCTGATTAATTTCGTCGCGGGTCCAATGACAGTTTAACTTTTTTCCCCCGGGACAAACTTCACTTTCATTGGTTGGATTTTTATTGGCGGTCAAGCTGTAGATCCTGGCTGCACAGGAGTTGCAGCGGTGGGAACGAGAGGTGGGAATAGTCCAGTAGGCCTAAGATGCGCGCCGCGATAAGCGGTTATCACGCCATTTTATCGATTTTGCCCATACATTTTGACGTCGATAAAAATTATCACGGCGCGCATCTTAGGCCTACTGGTGATGAATGTACTCGAAAGTAACGAGAAGGACTCAATAAATCGAATCCAAAAATTGACACAAGCCTGCATCAAACAGAAATTTATTAAATCTATAAAATCTTTACTTGCAAGACGACTCCACAGCTTCGCTGTTCTGTTTTTACGGGAATACATTTCAATGAATTCCGTCTGTAGGACTCTACCCAATCGCACAAAAAAGTATTGTGTGTTTATTAACTAAATTATTACGAGTTAACGGAGAAAATGGTTTATATCTTTTGAATGGATGTTATTATAGAGATAGTGTTGTTTGAGTTACTTTTAATTAATACTATTTAGAGTAGGCGCACACCGACTCACACCGTTGATTTTTAGTTGGCCGATAGTTGTGTCCGATTTTAAATTGTATGAAGAATCGGCCAAATCGAATCGGCGTAGTGTGCGCACTCCCATACATGCCCATACTGATCAACTGCCCGACTAAACTATCGGCCGACGAAAAATCTACGGTGTGCGCCTACTCTTATAAGTACTAATCTTTCTCCGAATAACAGAAAATACCTTACATAAATAATTTGTGAAAGTGTGTCTCTACTTTTCACGCTTGACTATATTTAACTGCTGAACCGATTTTGATGAAAGGCATAGAGATAGTTTGAGTCCCGGGAAAGGACATAGGATGGTTTTTATCCCGGGTCTTATGCCCGTTTAATTTTTAAGTGACCCCTATGAAAACAAAAGTCCTGATATGTGTTACCATAGGGGTCACATAAAAATTAGGGATTGATGGTGAAAACGGGAGTTAGACACTTAGGAACAAAATATAAGGTAGGAATTCTTACAATTTCTAGGGGACAGCTGCCCTCCCCTTCCTCTTACGTCCATGAACAAAGAAGTATTTGAAAACACTACCCTCCTTCTGGCAGTCGGGTAAGAATCCTGTCAATTTTTCTTTTATCTTTATTGATTGTGTTTATCTTTAATTCTCGATAATGTTCTGATAGCTGTCTACGTGCTATGTCAATAGTTTTTCTAAATGTAGGTATTTACAGTAAAAACTATTTTTAAACAACTTTAAAAAAGACTTTTGTGGACGAAAAAAGAAGTTACTTTCTATGAATTTGAATAGTAAACAGCAGCAGTTCTCGACTTTAAAAATAAAAATTATAATAAAAAAAACTTTTTTAAAAAACAAGCTTTATCCTGAAATGCAGTTGTACTAAAACGAAAAAAATAATTGTATGCTAGGTTCAAAGAATTTCGAAAGCTTGTATCGCGCATGGAATTTATTCCTCTTTTTTTCTGTTTGCGCTACAAGCTTTCGAAATTCTTTGAACCTAGCATACAATTATTTTTTTCGTTTTAGTACAACTGCATTTCAGGATAAAGCTTGTTTTTTAAAAAAGTTTTTTTTATTATAATTTTATTTTACACTTTTTAGTTGTAACTATCTCAATCTCTGGGCCCTGGTCATCATTTAGCACAAAAGTGCTCGGGAAGTGGAATCCAACGAACCCAAACTCGTTAAGTTTCCGCCGTTTCATTTAGGAGTTCCTATGGCTACCTCCTGTCTCCATCATCAGGACCCTGGACATCATCTAGCACTAAAGTGCTCAAAAAGACACATCCATAGAACCCAAATTCGATGCGATTCCGCCGTTTCGTTTAGGAGTTCCTATGGCCACCTCCTGACTCCATCATCAGACCAGCTCAATGGTAATATTGCATTGTCATCGTACTTACATAAGTATACCAAATTTCAGCACAATCGGTTGAGGAGAAGTGGTCTTAAATTCAGTTGCAAGATTTGTCCCACACATACTAACAAGTGAAGTCAATATAAAGCTTGTAAAAATGCATAATTTTCATTTTTTTATTATAATATAGGCAGTTAAAAAAGAAGTACCTTATACCTTATTTAATTGAAAACTTTTGTCGGTGGTTTCCCAATGTCATAACTTATTATTTATTTCATAAAATAAATACAGTCAACTTCAAAAATAACAATATTTTGAGCACTCAAGTCTCAAAGATTTTTTTTTTTGTAAAAACTTCAGAAAAAATAATTTTAAATGTTGCATGTTAATTAAAATTCAATACAAACAAAATAAGAAACCTGTAAAAAAAAACATCGAATGAATCTGTTAGTAGAAAAGTGTGTCAGTAAAATTTTTCTGGTATTATTTTTAAATACCTATTTACGAAAAATACCTATGTGCTATTGTTGACATAATGTTATTACATTTCTATCTTAGAATGTAGATCAATTGACTATTTAAATGTCAAAAAATAGGAAAGGGCAACAATTATCAACCTATAAAATGATGTAACATATAGGTTATTTACCAACTTAAATTAGTGTTAACGATGTATCAATGCAAATTTATTTCTATATAAATAAATAACTTGATAAATTGACTGACTGCGGATGTATAAATTTGATGAAAACGAGTTCTTTAAGTTTTAACTATGACGTAACAGAAGGGCCGACATTCGGCTGGTTATTATGTTAATGGTTTTTAAAATTAGGCTATTTATTATTTTATTTATTAATGTCAGTAGTATTTTAATTTTTCTGAATTTGCATTTCATAGGATAGCGTATTGTTATGTTTTCTACAGGAAATTGTTAATTAATTCTTTTTTATTGTTATTGTATTTTTTTTTCGGTTTTTTACAGTTACAAGAGACCACAGATCTTAGTATTTACTGTCAATTTTAAATATCAAATATCGCCCAGAGTTCAGAACAAGCAAATAAGTCGGCCAATCGTCAAACGAATAAAATGGAGTCATATAAAAAATTAGGGGTCCTTATAAGCCACGGAACCCTAAAACACAAAATAATAATAAATAATACAGCCCTTATGATAATTCAAGCTCGAGTATTCGTCAACACCATAATTTATCTGGAAGAAGTGGTTATCGACTCATATCGCGTCATATCGATAAGAAAATATCGAAAATACCTAACTTGTGATCGCACAGACTAAAAATATTTTTCTAATTGTTTTAAATAGGTCAACTTGACCTTCACTGGTTGGGTTATTGGCGGTCAAGCTGTAGATCCTGGCTACACAGGAGTTGCAGCGGTGGGAACGAGAGACTATTCCCACCTCATGTTCCCAACACCGCACGGTAGGTATCCCGTGAAAAAAAAGATGATAGATCGATAGGTACCTACTAAATTAAGTTAACTTTCTGTTATTGTTTTTTACTTTTCATACAAAAGTAAAAGTAAGTACCCGAATCCCGAATGCATGTAAAATGAAATAAATAAATAGGTAAACGAAGTTTCAAACAGAAATCAAATTTTATGTAAACGGTATAATGTAATTTTTTATTTCTTTATTCGCTATTTTTTCGTAAATGGCTAGACCGATTTGAATGCAGTTTAATTTGTTCTATATAAGCCTAAGTAATTCTAAGATTACTATTGAAACATCGTTAAACAATTTAAATAAATTAAAAAATAAATTAATAATATTATTTAATTTTAAAATACAGCATTTTTTATAATAAAATTAAATCTACTATTAATGAATAGCCCTGACCCACCCTGACCCCTATACCTGACCCTGACTGTACTTTATTATTATTTATTCTCCTTTGTTCATCCAGATTTAAAACATTCGAAGTTCAAATATTCAAACATCAAATAACTTAACAGATACAAAAACATTCACGTTCAAAATTCAAATGAATTCGAAATTCAAAAATTAAGCACGGCCATGGCATCGCCGATAATGCCACAACTGCTACATGTTCACGTAAAGCGTAAACTCACACATACACGCGATATGATTTCAAAACTGAAGTAACCTACTGAAGACTGAAAAAATGTATTTCTTCCTTAGAAAAGGTATAGAATTGGAAATCGTTAGTTTGCATCGACCAAATCGGTTTTTGCGGAAATCTAGCGCTGGTCTAAAAATAAATTAACTAAATACCGGACAAACTGTATGAGCGCGCAGTATAAGTGAAAGTTACACATAATAATCTGGGAAGATTTTTTTACCCAACTGCGCCAGAAAGAGGGTTATGTTTTTACCCGACTGCGCCAGAAGGAGGGTTGTTTTTCGAGTGTATGTATGTATGTATGTATATTTCTTTGGCACGGCCTACAGCCTAAACGGCTTGACCGATTTTAGCGTGAGAGGTGTCGTTAGATTTGTCTTAATCGTGAGAGTGACACTGGCTATTATTGTAGTCTCTTACCCTTATCCCCTTCGTGATGACTCTTGAAAGATAGCAGGAAGGCGCTGGATGCAGGTCGCTATCAACCGGGCGATGTCGAAGTCATTGAGGGAGGCCTATGTTCAGCAGTGGACGACCTGTAGCTGAAATAATGATGATGCTGACTACCTAAACTACCTTAGTAATAAAACTTACACGCTTGGACAGTGTTTTGTACTGACGTTTAGTATGGAAATATCATTTTAAAACAGTGTTTAACAAGTGTGTTACTTTTTATTTAAGTCTACAAAAAATAACACGATACCTTATTTTTTTTCATTTATTGTCTCGAAGCAGTGGTAGGGTTAATATTGGGACATGTAAAAGTGCTTTTTAAAGGCTTACTTGCAAAAATAAAATAAGTTTTTTGAGTCTTTTTGATTTTAATGTAACTCAACACTATTCAAACTCGTTTAGAATAATAAACTTTAAGATATTTATTTTTAAGTGACTGATCCATATTTAATGATTGGTGGTATTTTGAACCACAAATTATTCTTATTATAACAAAAAACATATTCGTTCTATTGTAATTAAGTGTACTTCAAATTGACGCCACGACTGCCAAATCGTTTGTTACACAATCGCACAGATTAACAAATTAGCAAATCAATTACTTGACAATTATAATAATAATAATTTTTAAATGAGGAAAACTGGTTTCATACCCCAAACTGTGGGTGTACTATGACACTGCCTGTGTTTACGTAAAAAATGCTGTACGCACGCTTTGTTTATGTGTGAGTGAGCGGCTTTGTGTGCGTGGCACGGAGTCAGGGCCGCCACCGATCGATACTGATATTTATTAATATTTTTATTATTAATTTTTGAGACTTTTAGAGTTAAATGTAATATTTCGCGTTGAATCAATGTGCAATGTTTGTGGGATATTGACAAATAGATTTGTTCAATAACAATTAATTTTGGTTTTAATTTTAAAATTATTATGCCCTACCTACCTACATAATAAGTAACTCTCTACAACAATCATCTGAGGTGATATTATTAATAATGTAGAATTGAACATAATAGTATTGTTCCTGTACTACTTGGCGTAAAGGTTCAAAATACAATAATGCCAACATTGCCAACATAAGAAAGCAAAATTATGCCTATTTCTTTTAAAAAACACCATAACTGGATACTACACAATGCTTTCATAAAACCCTTTGTTACAGAAACAAAGGAGAAAGTATAACTTTTATTGTTTTATAGGACTAATGCTATTTACCTACAACTATTATTTTTGTCTCAGTGTATATTTAATATATAAATAATACATACTAATTTGTACAAAACTAAACGACTTAATAAATCTACTACGAGTATAAGCACTCTACAGTTAGCATGTTTGGCATAAAATAGGATAATAACACTTACAGCATCATAATAACTATAATGCTAAAAAGGTTTTATAGATTATAGCACTTTATCAATTTTATTATAATTAACAACAACAAAAGAACTTAATTATTATTATTAAACAACTCCTGAAATCGGCAGGCAACCCTAACGGTCTATGTGTGCGTGCAAGAAAATACAGAGTAATGTTAACTACATTCACACAGACAACCGTCGGCCGCGGGCTGAGACGGGCGTGTGTATCGTCGCGGACTCTTATTTTTGTCATCGTACGCCATATTGTGTCTATTGTCAACCATAATTCCACCATAAAAATCCACATTACCAATTTCCGATTTACACGCGACGTGCAGTTAAAAAATAACAATCAACTAATTTAAGTGCTTATTATTATTGTTGCGTTATCTGTGGAGATAATTATTTTAATTATAATCGATTTCGGAGTTCCGTATCCTAGTGAAATTTAAAAAGTGATTGTTTTTTTTCCGGCGTGTTTCTTGTGTTGTGCCAGAATTAGCACGTGAAAAAAATAACTTGAGAACAGTCAGTGTGTTAAATATAGTGCAATGTCTACGCTGAATGTTAAAAATAAAATTGCATTTGTCTTCGTTGTGTGGACATGATGTTAAATACATTTGTTATGTACAGTTTCGGTGTTTTTGTTAAGTTAAAGTGAATTACTTACTGGATTGCCAGCGCCTTTTTGGATTTTTTCGGAAATGGAGAAACCTACTTTCAAGGTACCTTTTTTGTTATTTTTTATCTGTGTTTTTAAATTCGTCCACGGAACTTGACACTTATCATTATCATCATCAATTGAGTGACTTTTAAATTAATTTAATTAACAAAAGAACAAATTAGAAATTAAAATAAATGATTAAAATGAGATAATAATCGAGAAGACAATGAGCATAAATGAAAACATTAAAATTGAATCCTAAATGTTATGATTCTACTTTAGTTGGTGACGTCATCCATTGTTTCCGACTCGTAAACCTGTGTACACAATGAGTGTTTTTTCTTTACGTTTTTACATAATCAATACCTACTTACTTTTCGATACGATTTGCCTAAATCGATTTCTTAGTATGTTTATGGAATAATTTCATTAATAATTCAATTCAAATCAAAGTTGTTTCGAATGAATTAGAACGATTGATCAGGAATTAAAATTGAAGAACGTAATTATTATGAACAAACTCAACCCTGCTCCGCCATATCAGCAGCGCTAATGATGGGGGCGCGTAGCTAGGATATCGATATCGATGATTTGTTTCTTGTAATGGTAATAGTATGACATTTCACGAATTTCATAAACTTTAACAAATAATATTTAAAATTGAGTGTTACATTTGTTTTAGTTTATATTACATAAACATTTTGAAATGCTATTTTTGTTTGATGCATTTTTTTGGTAATGTCGCTTGGTCTGCATTTAGATTTGTTAAACTACGTAATGGATTGCAATTCAATTCAGCAATAATTAGTGATCAAGAGGAAGGTTTAATGCATTCCACTCATTCCACAGTGTGAAAGAGGTAGGTCGAGTTAAAATAAATAAACTTTAAAGTGACATGACGTCATAAGAATCCAAAACTCCAAACATATTATTTTGTAATGTATAAAATATGATTCCATCCATAACCAATGTTTCTATTAACTGGAAGTTAATTATAAGTAAAAAAAATGTCGTCATTTTACGTATTTAACATATTTTAGGGATTTTAACATGTTCTTAGTTTTCTCATTGTAAATTTAAATTGTCAAGCAGATAAACATTTAAATCTGCTTGTCAATTTTAAAATTTTATTTTACTTGTGACGACTAATTTTAATAAATCAATATAAATTCACACACCATAATGTTTTTTGATAACTTTGGCTTAGTTATCGATAAATTGAATTAATGAGTATTTTAGAAATGTGAATCTTCACTAATAAACAGTAGTACCTTGTGCCGTTGTAACAAAGGCGATTATGCAACAAAAAACGTCCGTCCGATGCGCGTTGGCTTATGGCTAGTTAGCAGAAAAACGTGTCAGGGTCATATTTAACACTAGTGGAGTTTAGAAGTAGTTTTTTGAGATATTATGTTTTTACCTAGGGCTCGTTCCCATTCCCACGGCTATCCAGTTTTGCGGGATTTGCAGGACGCTGATCGATTTAATATGGTTTTCTGACCAATTATTTTTGCTTATAGTTTTCATTTTTCTGCTCACTAAAAAATTAATATTGCTGACTCTATAAATAAAACCCATTACTCACCTAAATAATATGTTTTTTTACTGTCGATGATTGTGTCGATAGTAAACTGCAGCTTGAACTCTCTACTGAACTCAGTCCCATATAAATTAGGGGTCGTGGTTGACTGGATAACGATTTCCACGCTTACGGAGTTGCGAGCAAAGCTGTTGGATATCCATACTCATATTATGCGAAAGTAAAATTGTCTGTATGTTACGTCTTCACGTTTATGCAGCTGAATCATTTTTGATAAATTGTGTTGGAATAGAAAAAAAAACAAGAAAAACTTATTTTCACAAAAAAAAACTTAATTTTAATTAAAAAAATAAGTAAGACACCAAAATAGAGATGGATGGAACTTAGGAGAAGGGCAAGCCATTGATTTATCGATAAAAAGGGTGAAATAGGGGATGGAACTTTTATGCTTAACCCCTTTTTTCTCGTGTAAGCAATAAAAAATTATTATTAGCTTTTTTGATAATATTAAGTTGTGCAAATACGTGATTGCTTTATTAATGATATAATTAAAACGGGAGTGAAGCTACAAGCAAAAACCAGTTTAATTAATGATCATTAAGCCTGTGATAATGTACTAACAACGTTCAAAACTCGACTCAAGTCTCAAACTCAAGATTGTGATTGTTCTATTTCATATTTGGACCAAACTCAGTCTCAAATCTGTTCTTGAGTGTAGATTCAAAATATAACCCTTATCTGGTAGATAATAAAGCCTTTCGTAGAATGTTCGCGAACGTAGACCAATTTGTACAGGCATGCGCACTTGGTGACCAAACTAAGACTTTATCTACTCGGCTTAAAGTCTAGTTTCACGAGAAGTGACGCTTCCTTTGTGATATAATAACTAGTTAGGGGTCGTGGCTTCACCCGTGTGGATAAAGATTTTTTGTATCATTAGAAGATTATAAATAGCTGACCAGGCGAACTTTGTTCCGCCTATGTTCATCAGAAATAATGCAGGATTCTAATGGTTAAAGAATTTTACAAATTGTTCTAGTAGTTTCAGAGCTTATTCAATACAAACAAACAATCAAATCTTTATAATATTAGTGCAGAAGACAAAAATATTGTGCCTAGCCTAGCTCGCATCAATATGGTACTTTTGTTAACCATTGAAAAAGAGGCTGACAATAGTGACTGAGTTTCTTGCGCATCTTCTAAGCATTAGCCCATATTTTTGTCCCAATACAGTAAAATTATCAATAAGATGTTTTATAGCGCTTTTATAAAGCTAAAAATAAAATATTTTCATAACTAAATTCAACCGTCACTACAAGTATAACATTCGCAATAAAAAAGTAGCTCGTATTTAGTTAGCAATAAGGACGACCTCAAGGTCACTGTACTAGATCTGATCTACTCTTGTGAGTTCGTTCTTAATTGTTTAAAATAGTTTTTACTAAACCTGTTATTGTAACAAAATGATGATCATAATAATAAGTTTACTACTCAATTTACAAGTGTTTCACACGAAGCGTATTCGACTTTGAGGCTATGATTCATAAGGTATTTTTTGCAATGTCAACTACCCTGAATATTTTGACATCTGCCACGTCACAAATATGTACAGTCGTCAAGAAATTAACTGACCATTAAAAATAAACGATTTGAACTTTAATACTTCGGCGTAAGGTTAAAAAACAATTTTATTGAGATAAGGAGATTGTGGAGTGGAATAGTAGGAATATTGTACAGTTGTTTTGGTTGTGAATTGAAACTTATTGCATTAGTATTTTTTATGAAGTATTGTTATTATTATGCACCGCCTACCTACTCAAATTCTCTGTTTGGCCTAAAGGTTAACTGGTAGAGAGTACCACACGGCATTAATATCGCCTTTTGGAATTTTTTGTGTGCAATAAAGATTTTACATAGATAAACAAATAAACTTGAATATCTAAAAATTTTTCTTTCTTTCTTTAATTAGGTGAAATAATGACTGTGTGTTTGGAAAATCTATTATTTTTTTATTACAAACATAATAACATAAAAAATCTAGCATTGGTAATGAATTTAAAGATTATCTGAGACAAACAGAAATACACACAGTGCAGCTTTTGCATATTAATTTGTAACTATAACAAGCAAAGCCACGGGCAGAAGTGAGTCTCACAACTTCTCGAGAAGGTAATATTAAACCAACAACAATAACTCGGTTACGTGAGTCATGATGACGTTTCAGCGTGTGTTGAATGTATCGAAAACATGGTGTCGTATTGATCGGGTTTATCGTTCAATAATTAATGATTAAACGAACTTAAAAAGTGAAGTTCTATCATAATTATGCGAGGGCTTTGTCCGAAGAGATTAGAAATAAGAACTATGTAGTATCACGTACGGTGATGCCAGTTTACGCACTGTTAGTTGAGGATATTTTTTTTTTTTTTTTTTTTTTTTGTGGGTATCTCAGTTTACATCCCATTTGACATTGGTATCCGTCGTCAGTTAGTTTGGAGTAGTAATTTGTATTTTTTATCATTTCACTAATATGGGGGTTTGTTTTTAATAATATATGATTGTTAAAGACGGGTGGGAGGGTTTCTAATCTCTTCGGACAAAGCCCTCGCATAATTATGATAGAACTTCACTTTTTAAGTTCGTTTAATCATTAATTATGCTCGTGCTTTGTCCTCGAGATTAGAAATAAGAACTATGTAGATTTTGAGAGAACTGATGTGAAATGATAATAAAAACAAAGCTGTTTATTACTTTGCAAAAATAATAAATCATTGGTAAGAATACAATGCTTGTTTTATAATTACTATTAAGTGTGACATAACTGTCATAGTTACCCGAGTGAATACTTTCGTATAATTGATAATTAAGGGTAAGTAATTAAAGGCAAGTATAATTAGCTGTTATATTAGCCATAATGTAAGTGGGAAAGTTAATTATTGTTTCCCAAATCAATTGTCAGTATTAGGTTCTTCTGTCAATTAAATGTTGATTGTTATTTCTGGACGCAATAGGCATTCTGTTAAAGAATTTGCCCAAAGTACCTATTTGAAATAACGCTCCAACCGGGGGTAATTCTGATAATCAAGATTAATTCCTAATGTATATGCTCTAGACGAGGCAGCATGCCTCGTGCTGTGAGTGGTGAATATCAAGGTGTCAATATCACAAGCCTGCAATGTTAATTGAACTAAACTTGTGACTAAACTAAGTGCTCTTTGTTAGAGCGGTAAAAAATTTCGTAAGCAACACTTTGCACAAAATGCTTGTATATGACATAAATTGTCAAGACAATACCAAGATTGATTGTTGTGCACTTGGGCGCGATGTCGTGATTAGATTGAATATTTGTATGCATAATATTTGAATGCTTCTAAGGAAGGTTTGAACAATGTGTGTAATAATTACACTAACTAATGACAGTAAAATGGCTAATTTCTAAATATTTTAAATTTTTCGGAAACCATAATATCTGATTATGTTTCCAATATGACAGCCAAATTAAAAGACAAGCTTATTACAGCTATCGAAATTCACAATTTTTTATTAAAATAGTGGAATCTAATACCTCAATGAATGATAGTTATGGCAAAAGTAAAACAATTTCCTTGAAATTGTTTAAGGAAATTGTTTTGTACTGCTTGATCATCAGACAATGATGAAGATATAATATCCATAGATAAATGAAGATGTAATCTTCGTTTTATATGAGACATTTAGACACGTGTACGTGTAGCGTTTTTATTTTTATTCAATTAAAGAAACAAAGCTAGACTACGTTATAAGGGTACTGCTAGTATACCCGTCGCTTGATCTTGTGATTTTTCGCAATGTATGTGTAATACAAAAAAGGAAGGAAACCGCAGAAATAAGCTTGACCTTGTTGTCTTAAAATTTTTAATTGCGTATGCATCGGGGTACCTATCTAATTTGGGGTATACAGTGTGAGTCACGTTAAAGTGTACATATGAAAATATATGAAACTAGACCTATTTTTATCGATAAAAAAGAGGTCAAAAAATTTTTGAGATTTTTTTTTAATTTTTTATAAAATTTCTTTTCTTCCAATTACTTATTGTAAAGAAAACGTAATAACTTTTAAACTAAGCGGTATATCCTGATAAAATAAAAACAGTAATAATGCTAAATAACAGGCGATACTAAAAAAAATACATAAAATACCTATATAATGCCAACAAATAATAAAAAATGATACTTTTTGAAAAAAATCTGCTTAAAAATTCGTATTTTTTTGGTTATTTGATAAATTTCTACAAAAAATGCCCCTATAACAGGTAGTTTTTATTACTTTTTATTATTCTCTATCGTATAACTTTTGTAAAACCAAAAATCGCATGTCTCTATCCCTATCACAACGTTTGCAATGATCGTTTGAACTAAGCCTCTCCGGGCGCGCCATTCAACGCTTCGTTAACAACGGAACTGAAAGTGACTCTAGATTTGTAATTTTGATAAAGACAAGTTAGATTTTAAATAAAAACAAAAGATTTCGAAGTAAAATAAGCATTTGAGTTAAAATTAAAATTGTCTCTACCTGTAGCGGAGAAAAATGTGGTGGCAGGCCTTTGTTCAAACGATCATAGCAAATGTTGTGATAGGGATAGAGACATGTGATTTTTAGTTTTACAAAAGTAATATGATAGAGAATAATACAAAGTAATAAAAATCACCTGTTATAGGGGCATTTTTTGGAGAAATTTATCAAATATCCAAAAAAATACGAATTTTTAAGCAGATTTATTTCAAAAAGCATCATTTTTTATTATTTGTTGGCATTTTTTGTGTATTTTTTGTAATGTTTTAGTATTGCCTATTATTTAGCATTATTACTGTTTTTATTTTATCAGGATATACCGCTTAGTTTAAAAGTTATTACGTTTTCTTTACAATAAGTAATTGGAAGAAAAAAAATTCTATAAAAAATTAAAAAAAAATCTCAAAAATTTTTTGACCTCTTTTTTGTCGATAAAAATAGGTCTAGTTTCATCTATTTTCATATGTACACTTTAACGTGACTCACACTGTATAACGATAACGAATTTAGCAAAATTAACGATGCCACGTTCTCCAAATGTAAAAATGATAAAATGGTGAATTTGGTAATGTCGAGTCCATACTAATATTGAATGGACTCTTCAAGATTCGGTATCTACCATGCTATTATCTAGATAAGATAGATCATTAGATAGGACACATCATTGTGTATTGATGATTATAATGATTTTTCTAGTTTCGCATCATTGCCACAATTATTTTTATTTGTGTTAAGTGGGGGGAAACTGCACGCCACCTATGCGGTGTACAAAACTGAATTTCATTCTGAGAAACTGAGAATTTTGAAGATCCTTAGTAAATACTTTAAGGCCAAGAAAGGTCAATGTTTGGAATCTTTGCAGATTAATTCTTATATTATGTTTTTAATATTAGATAATATTAATAAAATAAAATAGATGTTGGACCATGGGTCCCCAGAAGTTTCCCCGTAACACGCCGCCCCCCATCCCGTAGTTGAGACATCGGAGTACTATATTTCATGACACTTTATATAAGTTTATGAATAGCCTGATATAATTGCAATTTTTCTATGTCCGAATATAATCATGTATTATGTGATTTATACTGACATTTATTATTGGTTGTGAGATTGAAATCACATAACTCTATCCTAGTACAACAGAGTCACTTATTACTAGTGACCACTGATGGTAAAAATTTAAAAGCCAACCGACATATTTTACGAGATTCAACTGTTGCGGTTCTGAGCTGGATGCGGCTGGTGCGCTCACGAGCATGACACGTGATGACTGTTTTGAAAGTCAGGAGGTCAAGTCCTCTGTTTTCATCGGTTGTCTGCCTTTCGGGGAAGTCCCTTCAAGGTTAAATTCGTATAAGAAAGGACTTTTTTGGTGGCTGCTGATTTGATTTTGGGATTCAATTTCAGATCAGCCCCAAACTTTGAAGTTCGCTAGGCAGTTTTTAGTGTTTTGGAAAGTTTTTATCAAAAGACATGGAGTCAATCTTCGGTGTTTGTAATAAATAAATAAATAGATAAGTCTTTAGAGAATAGATAATTCTTTGAACAATTTCACACAGCGCCAGCTGGCACCAAAGTAGGTAATAATTGATCTTATCTTTAATGAGTCTAAGTAGAATTACGTTTTTTCTGATAAGGAATTCTTAGTAGACAGTCGAAAAAATGCGATTGGCATCGATAAGAAATTCATATTAAGGTAATTGTGTTGAGGCTTGTCCTACACAGGATCATCACCAATATTACAATCTCATCATGAAGGGGCGCAGCTGTTTCAGACCAACAGCGTTGTAGGTGTCGAATCTAATTGATTTCTAGTTTCAGCAGCAGCGGAAGCGGCGCAGATGGCAACGAGAGCAGCAGCGTCGGCGGCGGCAGGGTTCGAGGCTAAGGGTTCTGAGTCCAATGTTTCGATAGCTACTAATGGTTTTTCACCTGCTAACGATTTGGCGTGTATCATAATTATCACCGCCCCGTAGTGTGGATATGAACCCATCAAATCATGTCTTATTAAGACAACTCCCAATTTCTAAACAAGTAGGTATGCATTATTGCATTTTTTTTTTTTTAATGTGATAATGTACTTTTACAAGTATGGAACAGCCCTTTTGACTGCCTGCTAAAATATGTAGCGGGTAGGTAACAACTTAACACGAATTTTCTGCATGCCTAGTAATATTAACGTTTATATCAATTTAAAATTAAATATTATCGCCAAATTGTTATCACCGAAAAACTTAGACTTGAGCTTACTTGACTTGAAGAAGTAAGTAGGTAAGACAGTAAAATTACAACCCGTTGTAGTTGCCCGCAATACCGTAAGTATCGTAATATTTTTAGGATTCTGCGTCTGATTTAGAGGGTAGGTATTGTTGATAATACCGCAAACCATCATATTATAAAAATCACACAGCTCCGCAGTATGGTAGTATGGGTAATTATTATTTAAAAAAATAATTAACTTCGAACATCTGATTTAGAAGTAGGTTATTAATGCAAAGTTTTTAGTGCCGCAAACCCTTAGATATAGATAAATCATTACATTACGAACGTCTGATTTGGAGGCAAGTATATATTAATATCGCAAACTGTCAGACAAAAATAACCACACAAATTAAATAACGTGACAACCCGTGTACGGTTGCCCGCAATATGGTAGTATGTGTAATGATAATATTGTATTAAGTAAATAGAATTTACTGTATTCGTCTGAATTAGAGGTAGGTAATAACTTAAACGTTAAAACGCAAATCGTCAGACAAAAAACCACAACTAGCATAACGTGACAACCTGGTATGGTTGCCCGCAATATGGTAGTATGTGTAATGATAATATTGTATTAAGTAAATAGAATTTACTGTATTCGTCTGAATTAGAGGTAGGTAATAACTCAAACGTTAAAAACGCAAATCGTCAGACAAAAACCACAATTAGCATAACGTGACAACCTGGTATGGTTGCCCGCAATATGGTAGTATGTGTAATGATAATATTGTATTAAGTAAATAGAATTTACTGTATTCGTCTGAATTAGAGGTAGGAGTAGAACTCGAACGTTAAACCGCAAACCCTCAGACAAAAAACACAACTAGCATAAGGAGACAACCCGGTATGGTTGCCCGCACCATGGTAGTATGTGTAATAATGGATAGAACTTACTGCATCTGTTTTCTTCTTCGTTTGGTTGAAGGCGATGAACTTGCGTTTTTTCTAATTGTCTGAATTAGAGGTAGGAGTAGAACTCAAACGTTAAACCGCAAACCCTCAGACAAAAAACACAACTGGCATAAAGAGACAACCCGGGATGGTTGTTCGCATTATGGTAATGTGTAATGATGATGTTCTTCTTCTTCTTCTTTTGGTTGAAGGCGATGAACTTGCGATTTTTCCAACTGTCTGAATTAGGGGTAGGAGTAGAACTCAAACGTTAAACCGCAAACCCTCAGACAAAAAACACAACTGGCATAAAGAGACAACCCGGGATGGTTGTTCGCATTATGGTAATGTGTAATGATGATGTTCTTCTTCTTCTTCTTTTGGTTGAAGGCGATGAACTTGCGATTTTTCCAATTGTCTGAATTAGGGGTAGGAGTAGAACTCAAACGTTAAACCGCAAACCCTCAGACAAAAAACACAACTGGCATAAAGAGACAACCCGGGATGGTTGTTCGCATTATGGTAATGTGTAACGATGATCTTCTGTTGAACCGCTTGAACGACGTTCAGCACCCAATATCTTCTGCTCCAATTTATTTATTTTCTTCAGCAAATGTTCCTTATCCTCATTTGACGTTTTTCGTTCGGCATTTTGACGACACAAAAACACTATTTTTAACACTGGGTACGTATTTAAGTAGAAGAAGTGCGAACTGGCAGAGCACTGAATCGTGACTGACGACGGATACCAATGTCAAATGGGATGTAAACTGAGATACCCACAAAAAAAAAAAAAAAAAAAAATATCCTCAACTAACAGTGCGTAAACTGGCATCACCGTACGTGATACTACATAGTTCTTATTTCTAATCTCGAGGACAAAGCACGAGCATAATTAATCTTATGCTTATCTTTAGTCTGGGAATTTGACTGAAATTAGCGCATAACTTAGGGTTATTTCCCACGGATCCTGTTTTTTTGTAGGACCCTGTTAAGTTTCGTGTTTTTCATACTACCGTTTGCAGTCCCGCAAAAACGATCTGCTGGAATTTGGGACTCAGTTTTGTCATTAAACTGGACCAGTAAAAATAGGATCCATTTTAATTTAAAGTATTGTGTAATAGAAGTCTTCCCACTAGCAGGTTCCTACATACATGATGGAATTCGTTGCCTGCTGCTGTCTTTCCTGAACACTATAATCCGGGCCTTTTCAAGGAGAGAGTGAATAGGCACTTACAGGACAGATAATTATGTACCATCCTAGACTGCATCTCAGTTAACACCAGGTGCGATTGCGGTCAAATACCTGCCTTGTTATGCATAAAAACAATACATTTGTAAACCCGCATCGCAAAAAACCGTACCTGCTTCCAGCTACGTCGTGTGAACACACAAGTCCAGGATCCAGTAAAGTAGGATCCTGCAAAACTGGATTGCCATAGGAATGGGCCCTTACTAAAGAATCATGGGCCGAGTAGGGATACTGGTGTCTAGTACTAAGGTCTAGTAGGGAAGAGATAGGTACTACTAACTTGTACTAGCTGTTACAATTGAGTTGATTAACACTAGTTACCAATAATTGAGGCTACAATAGCTACAGTCAGTGTCGGACTGTGATGGGTTATAGGTGTTAATTGAAAAATGATAAAAGAATAACAGAGATTTTAATAGATTTACACAGGAACTACAGACACTAGACAGCCTTACAGACAGAGAGACCGGAAACAGCAAGTGACAGATGTCAAAAAAAAAAAATTGTATTTGCGTTTAGAAATTACAACACTGGCCCTTAAACCAATACAATTTTTGGTTCTCAAACATAGAATAGTTCACAGTATTTTGCTTGATTTACACAACATTTTGTAATAGTTTCATGACAAAAAAAAAATAACACGCATGCAATTTTAGAACAATCTTAGAATTACACAGTTATCATGTTTACAACTTTAACAGTAACTGGTTCACAAACTTGTTATGAACTTCCTTAGGCAGTGGTTTTGTTAACAAATCTGCTAACATATCTTTTGTACATAGATATTTTACATCAATAGAACCATTACATATGTGATCCCTAATGAAGTGGTGACGAATATCGATGTGTTTAGTTCTGGCATGGAACATCGAATTCTTGCACAATTTTTGTGCTGACTGATTGTCATTATAGATTGTAACTTTACACAACATACCCAATATTTCCTGCAAGAAATTCCGCAAAAACAATGCCTCCTTACAAGAGTCGGAGAGTGACATGTATTCCGCCTCCGTGCTCGACAAGGCCACAGTTCGTTGTTTTCTGCTTTCCCATGACACTACAGAGCTACCAACCTGAAACACATACCCAGTATATGACCTGCGATCTCCTTCATCACTCGCCCAGTCAGCATCTGCGAAGGCCGTGACGTCTAAGCCACCCTTTTTGAAAACTAGACAATAGTTCATCGTGCCTTTCAGGTAACGAAGAACCCTTTTTGCTGCCTTCCAGTGGATTTCTGAAAAAGACTCATTGAATTGGCTTAAATAGCTGACTGCATGAGCGATATCCGGTCTGCTGCAGACAGCAACGTACATAAGACAACCTACTAGGCCTCGGTAATCTAGGTTATCATCTTTCTGATTACCCTTTGGCAGTTTTATTCCCGATTCCATTGGTGTGGGTGATGGATTACAATCGTCCATTTTGAATCTTTGTAATACCTTCTCAATGTAGTTTGTTTGATCTAAAGTTATTTTGTCATCATATTTAGAAATTCTAATTCCCAAGATGTATCTAGCTGGCCCTAAATCTGTTATCTCAAACTCACTTCTCAATTTCTGTTTTATATCAATAACCTCTTCATGAGCATTGGCTGTGGACATCAACAAAATGTCATCGACATACAGGGCTATTACAATGAGCCTATCATTACTAGATTTATAATATACACATGGTTCCAATGATGACTTGTTGAACATTAATTTCTCACATAATTTTTTATTTATCTTTTCATACCACGCTTTTGCTGCTTGTTTCAAACCATAGATGGCCTTATTAAGTTTGAAAACTTTATTTTCTTTGCCTTTTATAACGAATCCTTCAGGTTGCTCCATGTATACCGATTCATAAAGGTCGCCATTTTAAAATGCTGTCTTAACATCCAAATGCTCAATATTCATTTCATATTCAGCAGCGATAGCTAACAGTGTTCTAATACTAGAATATCGAACAACTGGTGAAAATGTCTCACTATAGTCTATTCCATAACGTTGTGTGAATCCTTTGGCAACTAATCTAGCCTTATATTTCAGGAGCTCACCATTTACACCCAATTTCCTCTTGAATACCCATTTACATTTTACAGGGGTATGACCATGAACTCTATCCGTAAGTGTCCAGCATTGGTTGGCATTGAAAGATTCATACTCATCTGCCATTGCTTGTTTCCAGCAGTCTGCATCAGGAGCACCCAGCGCCTCGTGCACCGTCTGTGGCTCATCGGTGTCACCATCACACGCAGTTCCTTTTACAAGCTGTGCTGCCATGTATTCAGGACCAGTTTCTTGTTCTGAATATGAACTCGAAGATTCCTCTTCAAAATCTGGAACATATGTTTCATCCGAAGTATTATCTGTATAGAAGCTTTCCTCACTCATAGAATCATCAACAGATATAACACTGTGTCTCGGCTCAAGCTGATTTGAATATGTGTCATCAGAATTTACCTCGCTTAATGATTCTGAGGGAGGTTCAGTCATATTTTTCTCATCTATAATTACCTCTGTGGATGATTCTTTTGTACAATTATCATCATTTGACACATTTTTGTCATTAATATATTTATTTTCAAAAAAGGTAACATTTCGTGCCTTTATACAATCTTTAGGGTTATCAGGGTTTAACAATCTATAGCCCTTTGTATTTTCGCAATATCCAACAAAAATATACTTCTTGGCTTTGGGTTCCAATTTGGTACGATTATTTACATGTGCATAAGCGATGCAT
The DNA here is from genome assembly GCF_963855985.1 of Ostrinia nubilalis. Taxonomy (NCBI): domain Eukaryota; kingdom Metazoa; phylum Arthropoda; class Insecta; order Lepidoptera; family Crambidae; genus Ostrinia; species Ostrinia nubilalis. The sequence goes on from NC_087117.1 coordinate 6,264,994, forward strand.
CCAAATGTTTTTAAATATGAAACTGATACCTTGCGATTTGTCCACTTCTCTTCAGGAGTGTGCCCCTTGACAGCTTTAGTTGGTGACCGATTTTTCAAGTACACAGCTGTATTCACAGCTTCAGCCCAATACTCTTGTCCAAGCCTGGCTTCCTGGAGCATACAGCGTGTCTTCTCCATGATGCTTCTATTAGCACGTTCAGCAACTCCATTTTGTTGAGGGGAGTATGGTACAGTGGTTTGGTGTACTATACCATTCTCCTTTAGGTAATTCTGAAATTTCAAATTACAGTATTCAGTTCCATTGTCAGTTCGAATGATTTTAAGTTTCTTATTAGTCTGATTTTCAACTAGAATTTTCCAAGCTTTGAACGTGTCAAACACTTCATTTTTCCCTTTTAAAAAATATACATAAGTTTTTCTAGTAAAGTCGTCTATAAATGTTACAAAGTAGCTTGCTCCACTGAAGGATTTACAAGGCATGGGACCACATAGGTCACTGTGAACTAATTCTAATACCTCCGTGGCTCTGTTAAAAGAATTTTTGGGAAATGGCAATCGAGTTTGCTTTCCCTCGACACACGATACACACTTTTCTATGGTACTATTATCAAATGAAATGCCCATTACCATACCTTTTCTCATAAGTTCCATGCTGCGATGATTGAGGTGTGCAAGTCGTCGATGCCAAACCTGCTGCGAAACTTCTTTCTTCTCAGTAGCAGCTGTCATTGCAGTTGCTGATGAATCTGCACTGCTTGAAACTGGCTCCTTTTCACAATATATCTTGTCAGTATTACCTAAATCTGTTGGAACGAGAGAAGATTCGCATTTTGTGGCAAAGTTACAATCAAGATTAGGTGGTTCAATTGTGTCAAGTTGATAAATGCCATCATGTTGAGTGGCTGTAGCAACTATTATACCACTATCATAAATTTTACACGTGCCAGAACTAAACACTACTTTAAATCCTTTATTAACCATGGCACTGACTGACAGTAAGTTAACTGTTAAATTTGGTACATAAAATACGTCACTTATTGTCCTTACATCACCATTTTTCAAGTGCACTTTTGCAAAACCTTTACCAGCTGTGTATAATTTATCACCATTTGCTACAGGGTAAATCCGCGAAACAGTAAAAAACTTATGTTCCGATCGATAAAAAAAAAACTGTTGTAGTTCTGGTAAATTAAACTTCTGAATAACGATTCATACAAGTTTCCACATAAGGCGCCATGATCCATATTGATTAAATACTTCAAGTTATTTCGATAATCAAGAAAACACGCACTAAACGTCATTACCATCACAGTAAAAATACTGACCTTTGCCGTTGTCTTTTAATTTTTTTTACTTTACCTATACACAGACCAGATTTTGATTATAAATTTAAAATGTACATATTTACCGTGACAAAATAACAAAATTATATTGAAATCGTATTAGCCAATAAAATGGAATCATGAATTGAAATATTGTCACGAGAAATCGTCATAGCCATCGCGGCAGCATCAAAGGTTCTTTAATGTGGCCGCGACGCGACTTATCCCCGCTTGTGTCCGCGCGTCCCACTCTTCAATTCGTTGCTCGTAACAGAACAGAATGCACGTAAAATTTACGCAGCTCCGAGACTTTTTAAACTCGGAAAACGAGAGACACTCGCAGTTTGTCATCGGCTCGCGTCATTCCCATTTTGTGCGATTTGGTAAGTTTTATATATCGATATTTTTCTAATAATTAGCACTTTGTAGCATGTGATTACAATAAAAAAATGGCGATATTGAGGTGTCCCAATAGTGGTGACAATTATTTTTATATAATTTTAAAATCGTTTTCGTCATTACCATTAACATCATTACCATATCATTTAGGCTTATGGTGATGACACTTTGTATATGGTAATGATGACTATGAATGGTTTCCTAAAAGAACAATGGGACAAAACGTCCCCAGAACTGTAGCACTTTAATACCTACCTTATAATATGATAGTACATGATAATACTATAATTTTATTATAATATGACAGCTCAAGTGTGACATGCATGTCTCAGAAAAAAGTTATATCTAAAATAAGAATCCATAAGCAACCCTGAAAAAATACATACAAAATCACTTTTGACCGACTTCAATGGGTATCACGACAGCTTGACCCCGGGTCAATTCGACTCCTGTGACAACTCGACCCCTGCGACAACTCAAACCCTGCGACAACTTGATTTTTGTCAACACTCAACACTTTTGACTTACTTCAAATGGTTTCACGACTGCTGGACCATACGACAGCTGAACCCTACGACCACTCGAACCCTCCGACAACTTGACCCCTGCGACAACTCGATTAAATTACTTTTGACCTACTTCAAACGGTATCACGACTGCTTGAGCGTTAAGAAAACTCGACCTGGACACCTCGATCCTTGCGACAAGTCGATCTCTATTACAACTCGACCCCTGTGACAAGTCGAACACTGCGACACGTCAACCCCTGCGACTACTCTGAGCATTTATTCTAGATTCTGTTCAGGCATTGATTATAAATGAGCTAAATGGTTTACAATAAGTATCATAGTTGTCATCGGGTTGTCATAGGGAACCTACGACAGTTCGACAACTGGACCCCTGTGACAACTCGACCCCTGCGATAACAAGATTAAATTAATTTTAACCTACTTTAAACGAAGCTCGACCCTACAAAAACTTGACCCGGACAACTCGACCCCTACGACAAGTCCAAAATATTCAACTATGATACTTATTGTAAACCATTTAGCTCCATCAATCAATGCCTGAACTGTATCTACAATGAATGCTCAGAGTAGTCGCAGGGGTTGACGTGTCACAGTGTTCGACTTGTCACAGGGTCACAAGTACAAGTTGTCGGAGGGTTCGGTCGTAGGGTTAAGCAGTCGTAGGGTCCAGCCACTAGCGGCGTAAGGGGGGGGCGGTCCGCCCCGGGTGCCACTCATCAGGGGGTGTCAAAAGTCACGCAGATTAGTACTCACTGGCGCTAGTATAACGAGGATATGCCATGCTTGGGGGGGGGGGGGGGGGTGTTGCGATTAGTATCATATAGCTCATTCGAACTAACACCTTTCATTCAATCGGTAACCCAAAAGAGGGGGTGCACCAGACCATTTTGGGGTGTCTTACCTCCCCACTATATGTATACCCAACTTACTTACATTAAGGACTTATGACGGGGGATGCTGTGCTGTGCTATGCCCCGGGTGCCAACCCATGCTACGCCGCCACTGTCCAGCAGTCGTGAAACCATTATTTTGAAGTAAGTTAAAAGTGTTGAGTGTTGAAAAAAATCAAGTTGTCGCAGGGTTTGAGTTGTAGCAGGGGTCGAATTGTCCCGGGGTCAAGCTGTCGTGCCCTTTGAAGTTGGTCAAAAGTGATTTTGTATGTATTTTTTCAGGGTTGCTTATGAATTTTTATTTTTGATATAACTTTTCTGAGACATGTCACACTTGAGCTGTCATATAATAAAATTATAGTATTCAATTCAATTTATTCATTTAAAGATAACAATGATCCACATGGTTAGTAAATGGGTGCCTTATACAACTATGTTAGTAATTTACTTATTATAACATACCACTAATTATCCAACCCGTTCGGTAAGAAGTAGCCGAAGGAAATGTCGGATAATAGGAGAGTCGTACCTCTCCGCCACGGTCTTCAGGATACTGTTGGGGCTCGCCCGTATCCTACTGAGCAACGAGGCAGTCTTCTTGCATAGGACAGCAAAGAAGCCGTCAGTATGCGACTGAGCAAACATTTCCGAAGCACTGCAGAAGCGAGGCAAGCCCAACAGCACCCTGAAACCGTTGTTATATTGGACCCGAAGGACGCCAAGCGATTTCTGCGAGTACGTGGTCCATAGGTTTCCCGTGTATAGACTCTGACAGTATGCTTTAAACAGAGTGATCTTGACATGGTCATTACATCGGGCAAACCTGCGAGCCAACATATTACACCTTACTGCCAGCGCCCTTCGTTCCCTCTCGATATCAACATGATCTTTAAGGTCATCAGTAACGTAGTGTCCGAGATATTTAAATTTAGTGACTCTGTTTAACTTTACCCCATTCAGCAAGAGGTCGGGTACCACGTTTGGACATTTACTGGCGGCCTTAAATACCATGTATTCGCTCTTCTTCACATTATACAAATAAGCCATGGCATTTAGCATACGCTTCACACACACCCACCATCTTTCTGAGAGCCCCCATTGTTGGCGCCAGCAGTACCATATCATCAGCGTAGCTTATGTTGTTGATACAAACACCATCTACCCAGCATCCGATACGCATACTGCTAAGGGCAACAATGAGGTCATTTACGTATAGGTTGAAAAGCCTGGGAGACGTCAGCCCACCCTGTCTCACCCCGCACTGCAACCCATACTCCTCAGAAAAAACGTTAGCCCATCTTACGCTGTTAATCTGGTTAGCATACTAATAATGGAATATTTGTGATACTTCTGACGGGACGCCCTGCCTCCTCATCTTATCCCAAAGGATGTCATAAGACACAAGATCGAACGCCTTGGAGAGGTCGAGGAAGCATGCGTAAATGGAAGTCCCCTGATCCGTGTAGTACCTGACAGTGTGCTTAAGACTAAGGATGGCGCTCTCGGTCGACAGTCCAGGCTTAAACCCGAATTGAGCATTATGTGATTTTAAATATTTATCTAGTAGAGAGTCAAGCACACTGTCAAGGACCTTTGCCGTGATTGTAGCTAGAGAGATCGGTCGGGTATTAGCATGGTCTATCATACAAGGTAGGTATTAAAGTGCTACAGTTCTGGGGACGTTTTGTCCCATTGTTCTTTAAGCTTTGTTTTTAAATGAGAAGGTTTTTTATTAGTTTACGAAAAGACGTTTTTTTATTCATTTCTTGTATGTTGACTATTGTGTAAGTCTAAGTAAGAGTACCTAGGCATATTTTTCAATCAAAATCCTCATTGGTGTAAATATATATTTTTTCTGATTCTGAATAATATTAGGAACGTAAAAAAAATTTAACTAATGTCCGTATTGTTCCAAATTCAATAAATTCATTAAAATATTGAATACATTTATTTTTATTTCCAACCCATTCTTTAATAGGTACGTGCTTAGCTAGGAAAATAACATAGATAAAATTGGTGTTTAGCTAAACAATTATATTTAAATTTTAGTTTTTAAGTAATTTTAATTTAATGTATTACTATAAAATATATTTCGTCATCACCATTAACATAAGATCATTACCATTTTAATAAAATCATTACCATTAGGAAAACGTCATTACCATTTTGTGAAAAAATATTTGGACGCTTGTTACTTCTAAAATCACGATTGAATCTAACAGCCTCACACTGATCTAAAAAGCTTATTGCTTAACCTTTCAGTTTAAGCTAGTTTGCACGCATCCCTGTTAAGTTTTTCAAAAAACGTAAAATAAATCCCGCGGAATAAAATCGGCGGATCTACCCTACATTAACTTCAATTGACTTTTCATCACTCAAATCACTTAGCACACTTTTATCTCCGCACATATGTCCCGTTGCACCACTATCGACATACCACTGGCCGTGTTTGATGTTTGCTGACAGCGCCATCAATAGCGCCTTTGATGCATCTGGATTGGTCTTCATAGTCTTATTGTATGATGACTGAGGACAATCTTTGATGAAATGTCCTACTTTCTTGCATCTATAGCATCTTGGTTGTTTTCTAGCAAGCAGGGCAGATGCAGCTTCACTTTTATCGGTTCTTCTAATATTTTCTTGGAGTAGTTTTCCTTTCACAATTTCACTGGACAGTTTTACATTCGAGTTCTCCATTGCCATGATGAGTGGCTCGAAGTCTGATGTCAGGCCGCTAAGCATGATAACAGCCACGAAGTCATCTTCCAGGGGTGATCCAATTTCGCTTAGCTGTTGTGCCAACTCAGTAATTTTGTTGATATAACACTCCATACTGTCGCTCTCGTCCAATTTAGTCGAAAATAAGGTTCGGAGGAGCCCTAGCCTCCGGCACAAACCTCGATCTTCATAGGCCTTCTCGAGGCTGCTCCAGGCCTCGTGTGCTGTCTTAGCGTTTCGAATGTGTGGAATAGCTGATGGTTGAACGGCTAGTGCAATACGAGCCAAAGCCTTTTGTTGCTTCTTCCCATCACTTTCCTCGTTTTCCACACAATCCCAAAGGTCGTCCTGAATTAAAACCATTTTCATCATGAATTTCCATGAACTGTAGTTGTCAATGCCCTTGAGTTTCTCGATGACTACATTTGGAGAAGCAGAAGACATGATGCTGACAAAATCTCACCGTATTGTAATAAGTTAGTTTGTTTGTCAATTGTACTATTTCTTGGAAATACGAATTATAGCGACATCCTGGGCCCATAACCTGATGGGTTATAGGTGTTAATTGAAAAATGATAAAAGAATAACAGAGATTTTAATAGATTTACACAGGAACTACAGACACTAGACAGCCTTACAGACAGAGAGACCGGAAACAGCAAGTGACAGATGTCAAAAAAAAAAAATTGTATTTGCGTTTAGAAATTACAACAGACTGCCCTCAATCGTGGGTCAGTCGGGGCTTGCTCCATGTCCGTGGGATTATTGTGGTGTAACACGAGCATGGAGGGGTTAACGGGTCTATTTGTATTGTTTTGTACAAGTCTAATATTTAAAAAAAACGCATAAATCTCTAAACAACACTCATAATCCTAAAAAAAAACTATTCGTTTTGTTTTAAACTGGATAAGGGCTTACCAAACTTTTTTTTAATGTGACCTTTGACCTATGACTACTGTACCCTTGGAGGTTTGCAATGTATTTGTGCGGCACACTGCACACAGTTTGGGAACCCCTGATAGATGTAGATTTAATTATTTTATTCAATAAATTACTCAAATCAGTAAACAAATGATGTCATAGGGTTTTTTACTGTAATAATCTTTGGGGAAATCGTGTTTGACAGATCACATAAGATTTATTTAAATTGATTGTTGTAAGTAATAATAATAACTACTCAATTTAAAACGGTATTTTATAAATATAATTTTTTGTACTTTTTTGTAGGATGTATTCTTACTTCTCTCCCAAGCAGCTTTCGGCTACGGTAACTGCGACAAATTCCCTCTAGTCCGCAGTATAAAGTAAAAGTAGTAATCTTTTCTGGATGTATTCTTATTAAATTATAATAAAGTAGCGGAATTTAAACTGGAAATCGTAAAGTAACAAAAAATCCGCAATTCCAAACCATTTTAATCTAGTTACTGCGTGCTATTTCTAATCCAAATGTGTGGGATTTTTGCCACACACGAAGGTAGCGCTGTGCTGAAGTGTCGTTTTATAATTACACTTAATTAGCTGACCCCGCAAACTTCGTAGACTAAGAGTTAATAAATATCGCGTTTTAGATTTTTCGATATTTTAACAGTTGTTCTGCTATACTATACGCATTCAACATTCAGAGAGCATTCAAATCGGTTCAGCCATTCTTAAATTATAAATGATGTAATTAACCCGACTTTTTTACTGTAAGGGCAACCCACTAGTCATTATCTACTACACTTTTGTTTATTGTGTATTTGTGTCTTTCTTTGGCCTAGTTTCTGAATTGAGATTTTTGGCTTGAGCGTGCTCATTTTCTCATGTAGTATGAAATTTCATATTAAATTCATCCTTGAGTAGCAGATGCGCACGTCCAAGTTAAAATATCAATTCGGAAACCGGGCTTTTGTCTCCATTTATCGATATCTTAAAGTCGCGGAGCAGCACTTTTTTTTTTTCAATTTTTTGACTTTCATATAAAGAATGATATGATATTGTAAGTTTCTAAGGACACGGAGCAGCACTAATTTTTGACATTGTCACATTCAAATTCAAATTAAGAACACAAACTTTAAATTCTGTACGAATCTCTGCCACAGACTGTACTCAGTGTTTACTGTTTATAAACATTGACTGACCATAGATTTGGCAAGTGCCCAAGACCGTGTATATTTTGTTCAAATATGGCCCATATCTCTGGTGGTTAAGCACTAAAATTACTCTTGAATATTTGGGTTGATTGATTGTCAAATTCGATTTATACTTTGTCATTCGTGAAGTTGGTGCGACGCCATTTTGTGTAAACGTCAGCGTACAGTCGGTTGAACTATTTATGATAAAGTAACGTAATATTATGATAAATGAGTATTTTTACTTCAATTTTTACTATAAGTAAAAATAAGTAGGACTAGGACTTAGTTAAAAAGGCAAGCGTGAGACGTCGACCCACAAGGTGGACCGACGACATCATAAAGGTAGCAGGAAGGCGCTGGACGCAGGCTACCACAAAATATAACCGGGCCCGGGCAACATGGAAAGCATTGGGGGAGGCCTTTGTTCATCAGTGGACGTCCTATGGCTGAGGTGATGATGATGAATGGTCGCTTATAGGAATCAAACCTAGGACTTCTAAACCATGAAGTCTTAATCTCAAAACCACTAACTCATATTTATTTACAAACACACAATTCCTATATTTTATAACACTCAGTAACCCATATAGCTTGGGTATATTTAGCTGGGCTATTTATAAAACGTTTTGCGTTACGCGCTAGGACTGCTTGTTTTATCTTTAACTTTATTTTGGGGGAACAGTGGTGCGATTGTGTAAGGCAATCGTATTCATTTGACAGTTCATAACGTACGTTATGATGTGTCAAACGGCTAATTCTAATTGTGTACGGAGTTCATAAAACGATAACGATTTGATCGTTAATTTATACGATGAGTGAATGATGAATATGATTTTGACAGCAAATTCGAATTGTCTAAGGTTTATGAGCTCATTGCTAATGTCAAATGATTGCGGTGACTCGTAACTCATGACAATCGTATAAATTCTCATGGAGGTGTAATTCTATCAATTCTATCCTCGTCCTCGTACACAAATTCTTTATTATTTTCTTTTTGTCGGCCGTTTGGTGTAGTGGTTCGAAACGGACTACTATTCCGTAGGTAGCGAGTTCGATTCCCGCATAGTACAAACATTTGTGTGCATGAAAATATTTGTTTGTATTGAACTGGGTGTTTTCTATGTATAATAAATACTTGTGTATTTACAAAAAAAAAGTATTTAAGTATCTTTATATCCGTTGTCTAGTACCCATAGTACAAGCTTCGCTTAGTTTGGGACTAGAAGCGCAGTGTAAATTGTCTAAGGATATTTATTTATTTGAAAGATAAAGTGTGGTAAGCGATGAGTGCTTTAGTGAGACACAAGAGTTCTTTTTAATCAACAACTACTAAAGGCTAAGTTACACATGTTAGATAAGTAGGTATAACTAAATTATTAACTTAATATTATGCGATTAAATTGCATGTAAACAGTACTTAAAACACAAGCACATCCTAAATTTTAACTTGCAATTTACTACTAAATTATGTGTTTACACGCTATTAATTACTTAAAATTAAGTTAATAATTTGGTTAGGTACCTACTTATCTCCTTAACACATGTAAATCAGCCGTAACCCACAATAGTCCCGTAGCAGTGGTAGGGTAAAGTTAATTTGGGACGTGTAAAAGTGCCCCCTGTTGGCCTATTTACAGAAATAAATGACTTATGAAATAAATAAAACTGTTTAAATATACACATCTTTTTATTAAAATTCTTTAGACATTTATAAGTACATACCTACTTCGGAGGAACAAACGAACCTACTTCTTATGTGGTCAGCCTTCATCTCTTTACAAACTAAGTTTTTATTTAAAATATAATTTTAATATAATCACAGCATTCGAACAATTAACAATATAATATATTAAAATAACCATGAAAAAATCAACAGCCTCCCTACTCATTTGTACTTATCGTTTTTACAAACAAATAATTATGCAATAAAATATATTGTTTTAAACTCTCATGCACTTGGAAGAGTTCCAACACTGGTAGATGGTGGGACAGGTGCAGGCGCTGCTGTAGAACAAGATGAGAGCTGCAATGACAAACAAAAAAACATGTTAGCTGCTAGCTAGGTTGTGGCTGAAAAATTGTGGCTGACAATAGTGTCTGAGTTTCTTGCGCTGCTTCTTCTCAGCACTGGACCATTTATTGTCCTGAAGCAGTGGTAGGGTTAATACTGGGACGTGTAAAAGTGCTTTTTTAAAGCCTACTTACAGAAATAAATGAGTTATACTGAGTTTTTTACTGTGATAAATCTTAGTCTCTGTTTTTTTTTATGCATAACGAGGCAGGTATTTGACCACAATCCCACCTAATTTTAAGTGAGATGCAGTCTAGGAAGGTACATATCTGCGCTGTAATTGCCTATTCACTCTCGCCTTGAAAAGGCCCGGATTATAGTCTTTGGGAAAGACAGCAGCAGGCAACAAATTCCAGTCCCTAGCTGTTCGCATTTTAAACGAGTCTTGATTATATGTTGTGTTAGTATGTTGAACAGTTTGTTCAAGTTAATGTCAATAAAAAATAGGCCTTACCGTTTTCCAAGCTTGTGCCTCCTAAGTCGTCCCACCCCCATGCTGTTTAGTATCCGGGCCGTGTTGCGCCAGAGCTCATCGAGGCGCTAACTGGCCAAGGCACCCTCATCACACGACCACGCGCTGTTACTGCATTATTTAGCAGGGTCTCCACCTGGCGTGGGAAATTATTCTTGCCTTTGGCACTGAAAACAAAAATTTATTTTTTGATTGTAGTATCCATTAGGTAACAGGAATAATACGACTGTTATTGAAGCTTGGGTTGTTATAATTTTTGATAGAATGCCTTAATTTAGTGTATTAATCTATACTTACTTGTGTTTACAAACAAATTTTACAAATTCAAACTTCTTAAAAGTTTCTCAAGTTTTTTGACACTTGACAGATAACACTTGTCATTCACAGAACATAGATTAAAATACCACTTCTCAAAACACTTAATAATGTATAACTTATTTAATATGACATTAAGTTCGCTTTATGTTAAAATTTTGGCATTAAAGTATAAATAAATAAAAATAAATAAACATTTTACGTCGTTTTACGTAGTCCATTAACGCCACCTATTGTAGAGTAGTAGTCAACTTAGCCTGCCATCTGGGAACGGGTAGTGGAAACTCGAATTTCATTCGTTTTATGCGTTTGGTTATTGATTTGCAGAGGTAAATTTTTAGTTCAAATTCAATGTTTTTATGAATAAAAGTATGTTATTAAGGTGCAATCATAAAATTTTAATAAAAAAGCTGCATTTAAACAAGAATTTGATTTATTATTTGTTAAAAAAAAATGAGTTTTAGCGTATGTTTTTCAATAATAAAACGCAAATCCATGAAACGTTTTTATACGACCGGTCACTTTTCGGTCTTCATGGAATGGACAAAATTACACAATTCGAATTTAGTTATACGATCGATGATCAATTGTATTCATTGTCCATCCATGAACAACTTTACACAATCGCACCTCAGGTAGGTTATGAAAGGGTTCAGTCAGTTATTCATCAATCAGTTCAGTCAAGGGATGGCCACTATTGGACATAAGCCTCCCCCAATGATTTCCTGGCCGGTTGGTAGCGGTCTGTGTCCAGCGCCTTCCTGCTACCTTTATGATGTTGACTCGTCATCCACCTTGTGGGTGGACGTCCCACTGCGTTTTCCGATGTCCTGTCACTCCATTTCTGAACCTTGCTGGAGGATGATTGATTGAGAATGTTTCAAAATGTTCTGCAAGAAAGAAGAAGAAGCTCGTTCCCACGGCAATGCAAAGATCCGGCAAAACTGGACTGTCGTGTGAACACACGCTCATCATAATGAGGATCAGTACTGTTGTAGAAAATGCAATAAAACTAGTATCTACGTAAATCTTTAAGACATAAGAAAGATATATCTTTTTGAATTATCCAAATCGGACCATTACTTACGAAGATATTAAGTAATAAACATAGGCCGTTTTTGCCGCTAAAAGTCAACGTACGCAGGGCCGCGTGACGTCATTATATCCGAATCGAGCGCAGCCGGCGTACTATTGGGATGGAAAATATTTTTTTCCAGCTAAACTATCAGTTTTAGAAAAAAACTTATAATAACATTTATTCATCAAAATAAAGTAACCCATCGACCAGTAATTTTTAAAAATAAAAATTGTGAAAAATAAGTATCCCTATGTCCAAAGACCACATTTTCATAGGATTCGATGGAATGCGGAGACGCGGTTGGGGTGAGTGTAACTTTATGATTGTTTGTATTGAACATAATAATACATAATATGAATGCTAATAACCAGTTTCTGGCCTAGGGGGGGGGCTGGGGGGGGGGATAAGTAATACCCAGCTTTTAGCCTGGGGGAGGGGCAAGCCTTACCCAGCTTCTGGCCTTGGTGGGAGGGGGGGGGGGGGGGGAGGCAAGTCATACCCAGTTTCTGGCCCGTGGGGGGGGGTTAAGTCATACCCAGCTTCTGGCCGAGGGGGAGTCATACCTAGCTTATGCTTATGGACTGGGGGGAGGGGCTAGCCTTACCCAGCTTTTGGCCTGAGGGGAGGGGGGGATCAAGTCATAACCAGTTTCTGGTTCTGGCCTGGGGGGGGGGGGGGTAAGTAATGCCCAAGTTGTGGCCGGGGGGGAAGTCATGCCCAGTTTATGACCTGGGGAGAGGAGGGGGGCGGGGGAGTCATACCCAGCTTCTAGGCTAAGATTAAATAATTTCCAGGAGGGACCAGCTGGCCCGCCCATGGGAACGGCGAATAGATAGGTAGGTACGTAGGTTAAACTCAGAAAAACTAAATAACAGGTAGGTATTGCGTGTACATCGAAATGATCTTCATAGCAATGTCTTGTAGCCTAGGCAGAGTGTATCTGCCTCAGCTATACCTTATTGTTAGAAGTAAATAAATTAATACTTATACATTTTTATATTTTACTTGGAAGAAGATATGACTCTAACAACACTTATGAACACTTTATTTGAATATATCGCCAAATATACCACCGCGGAGACCCCAATCGCGTCTCTGCGTTCCATTGAATCGTATGAGCGTATGGATTTTTTGCGATATTTTTCACAATTTCTATTTTTAAAAATTACTTATCGATAGCTTACTTTATTCTGATGAATAAATGTCATTACAAGTTTTTCTCTAAAACTGATAGTTTGGCTAGAAAAAAATATTTTCTATCCACGCAGTACGCCGGGAACGTTCGGATCGGATATAGTGACGTCATCGTCCCCGCGCCGGGCGGTCAGTGAACTTTTTTAGTAATTTGGCCATAACTTCGTCAATTTTTGTCGTAGAACAAAAATTTTTGGACTGTGTATTAAGGATTTCTTAGCCCTATAAATCTGCATTCACAGCTAAAAATCGAAATGATCCTCAAGATGCTGTCAAGTCAACAGTACTATTGATATCAAAAGTTGTCGAAGTATTGTATTATCGATAGTTATGCAACACTACTTGACTGTGCTTGCTCTGTGGGCGTAGTGTGAGTTTACATCAATTCATTAAAAATTAGGGATGTCTCCGTAGGAACAAGTCCTTAGGCACCTAACCTACCTACTTTTTCATGCAAAAACTACTGAACGGATTTTGATGAAACTACAGTATATTATATTCTTTCTTTCTTCTTTACAATGTTTAGACATCAGAATAACACATTTATAATTTATTTATAACAATATTGAGTTTATAGCCCAAATTACAACGATTAAATTAAAATGTGAAGTATAAGGTCTTTCTGACAAATTGAACGTCACGCGGGCGAAGACGCGGACAAAGGCTAGTTATTATTACTAAATCTTTAGAAATAATAGTCCGTAGATAAACCACGATTTCAGATAAGTTACTGATAAATTTATCAATTTCCCTCTGTATTTCATTTTCAAGGTCGTGCAATTCGCATTTCTTAATCGAAAAAATAACGGATTGTTGAAATTAAGTCCATCATAAAAAGAAAAATATTTTTGTATGTTTGTCGCGAATTAACTCAAAAACTACTGGACCAATTTTGAAAATTCTTACATCAGTAGAAAGCTACATTATTCTTGAGTAACATAGGCTTAAAATATTTTTATATGTTTGTCACGAATTAACTCAAAAACTACTGGACCGATTTTGAAAATTCTTTCACCATTTTAATGCTGCATTATCTCAGAGTAACATAGGCTATAGCAGACCGTAATTCACGAGAGGAGAAGCGGGCAGAAGCTAGTCTTTATTTTAAAGGAGTAAAGTTTGTTTGCAAGTATCTCTGGAACTAGTGGCCCGATTTTGAAAATTATTTCACCAGTAGAAAGAAACACCAGTTTAGTTAGGCCCAGAACAGACTGTGAAACGCAACTGCAACTTTCTGATGATTCTGATGAATGAAACTGAAACTGAAAGTTTCAAACTGGTCGCGTCATGTGTGGTCTCAGTCTCTCAACGGACGCTATGGCAGAAACTTAGATGCAACTCAAAAGTAACTAGCAGTTGCAGTTTCGTTGCAGTTGCGTTTCACCGTCTGTTCTGGGCCTTACGTGTTGTAACACAGAAATAATTTTTCATGGTAGGTACAGTCAGCGTCGGCTACTTTGGGTGTCACGAACTATTTGACGCTGACTGTACATTTTCGTGTATCAATGTCATTTTTCTATTCGTCATTCATCATCATCATCATCTCAGCCATAGGACGTCCACTGCTGAACATAGGCCTCCCCCAATGCTTTCCACGTTGATCGATTGGTAGCGGCCTGCGTCCAGCGCTTCCCTGCTAAGTACCTTTACGATGTCGTCGGTCCATCTTGTAGGTGGACGTCCCACGCTGCGTTTTCCGGTATGCGGCCTCCACTCCAGAACCTTGCTGCCCCATCGGCCGTCAGTTCTGTGTACTATGTGCCCTGCCCATTGTCACTTCAGCTTGCTAATCCGTCGGGCTATTCGTCATTGCTGTCAATCAATTATGGATTTTATCTCGGTTTTGTAAAGTTCATTATAACTTTATAAATCGTCGACACAACACACCTGCTCTACGAACAGAGCATTGTGTTCGTTAATTTTCAAGAATCTAATTTGCATTGAGGTAGAGTGACCATTGTTTTAAGGAAATATGGACAGTCCTGACAAAAATCTGTCAAGTGCGGGTAAAGCTGATAATATTATTTTGTCGTCACTATGCATTAAAGTACTCATTTGCTAAACTTCATAAAATCAAGACAAAAGTGTTTACCAAGAGCCACATTAAAAAATTAATGTTTAACCATTTTACTTAGACTAAAAAGGTAGCCCTTATTAAAGGCCTATTACCTATTAATACATTATGGCAAGTGCTGAGGACAAAAGCTGGGTCAAACTACCATTTAGTATTGGCTTTGGAAAAATGGATTTTTATATCTTCGGAACGCCAATAATAAAGTCCAAAGTCAAAATTTCTTTACGTAAAGACCACTAGCTTTCAGCCCGCGGCTTCGCCTGCGTGCAAAAGGGCTGTTTAAATTATTCGATTTCTTTCAAATAAAAAAAAAGAATTGGTAAAATTGGTCCAGGCGTTGTTGAGTTATGTTACCAACACATTTTGCGATTCATTTTTATATTATACATTTAAATAGTAGGTACTTACAAATCTTCGAAATTTTGCTCTTAAGGAGAATGTTATAATATTAAATTAAGGAGAATTTTGCCCTTCGCAGACTAAAGGCTTTAAGTCGGCCGATAGTTAGATCGGCTTCTAAATTGTATGAGGAATCGGCCGATACCAAATCCGTGTAATGTACGCACTCCCGGACATGTTCATATCTATCAACAGCCCGACCAAACTATTGGTCGACAATAAATCTATAATCTGCGGGTTATCTATTCTAACCTGCCATTTCCAGATGCGTGGTGACCCTACAGATTTAAATATTTCGGTCCGAGCAGAGGCATTTTCACTAAAAACGACTGCGCAAGGTCAAAAGTCGAGACGTGTCATTGACAAGCCTGCTATAAATACATACATACAATACCGGCGAACTTCGTACCGCCTATCATCAGAAATAATGCAGTATTCTAATGGAGAAAGAATCTTTCAAATCGGTCCAGTAAGTTTCGGAGCCTATTAAATACAAACAAACAATCAAATCTTTCCTCTTTATAATATTAGAAAGTTTTCGTGAACCTTAGCCTAGGCGCAAACCACCGAATTTTAGTTGGCCGATAGTTGTTGTGCCTGATTCTAATTTGTATGAAGAATCGGCCGATACCAAATCGGCGTAATGTGCGCTCTTTCATACATCTCCATTATTCTCCATACTGATTAACAGCCCGACTCAACTATCGGCCAACTAAAAGTTGGTGGTCTACGCCTAGGCCTTCAAAACCCATCTGGCCAGGGTTAGTGTAGTCCTCTAGGCTTGTATTGCCATACAAAATCTATGGGAGTCTTGTTTTGACAGTTTTAAAAAATACGTCAATTGATTGGTTGTTGTGTTGGTGGTGTCAAATACCCTATTCTAATCGTTTTTGGGAGATTTACAATGTCAATGAAGGAATGACATAATCATTACAGATAGTGTCTGGAGCCCTTAAGACAGATTGAATCGAGTTTGAGCGTTTTGTAATAGGCCCTTAACTTACACGTGTCTTCGATTGAAGTCTAGCTTTGGAATATTTAGGTCACCCGCACTGAAACTAGGTTGAAAACAAAGAACATAATATTGGTATTTCGTACCGAGAATTTTGTCGATTAATTTTTTTATCGCGTGAAAATCTTTTGAATAATTTTTCCCTTTCTAGCAGGAAGGCGCTGGATGAAAGCCGCTACCAATCAGGAAATCATTGGGGGAGGCCTATGTTCAGCAGTGGACGTCCTGTGGCTGGAATGATGATGACGATGATGATTGCAACATTTTTTTTATGTTCCGCTCATAGTTGTAGCATTATAGAGCCCTATCACACGGCAATCCAGTAATGTAGCTGGGAAGCAGGACCCCGTAAAACTGGACTGTCTTGGTAACATCCTGTCCGGTTTTTTGCCGGACACTGCAAAAGCAGGATATCTCCGAGGAAACAAGCTCTAAGATTGTATTCGTATAAGCCTAGGCGCAGACCATCGACTTTTAGTTGGCCGATAGTTAACCCGATTCTAATTTGTATGAAGAATCGGTCGATACCAAATCGGTGTAATGTGCGCACTTTCATACTTCTCCATACTGATCAACAGCCCGACCCACTATCGGCCAACTAAAAATCAGTGGTCTGCGTCTTCTTAGGTACAGACAGTGATGCCCGTTTTCACCATCAATCCCTAATTTTTAAGTAACCCCTATGGTGATATAACAGGAATTTTGTTTTCATAGGGGTCACTTAAAAATTAGGAATCGATGCTGAAAACGGCCGTAAGATGCATACTTGACTTTCATATTAGAACAGCCAAATCTCACTGTTGTGGTGTGTTGCGTAGATCCATACATTTTTGAACAGAGCGTTCACCCTTTGGGGTGTGGCACAGATATGGATAGATGCAGCATGTGTCAAAAATTGTATGAAGCCGAGCGTGCCACTTTTTAAACGTCATTAGTGTCATTTTAGCGAATTTTAGTGATTGCCGCAACGTAAAAGTAATCGTATCATCGTACTGCATTTGCAAAGTCATCGAATGATATCGTGTGACTCGATTCGAAAATTAATTAATTCCGATAAAACTGATAATTTGTTAAATACAAAACCAAAAACATCTTTATTTACCTTTTTAAAATAAATTAATTCTTACAAATCGTTAAATCTCGTTATTTTTTTTACCCTACCAGCGTTTCAAGACATAAATTTGTCAAGTGCATGAATACATGCATCAGTGTGTGTCTTATTGTTATGAGTAGGGGTTGCAAGTCCCGGTACTAAGGAGTGTTACTGAATTCCCGGTACCAGGTCTAAGCCAGTACCGGGAAAACCGGGAAATTCGGGAATTTTCGGTACCCACGTGAATGGTTATTATTTATTAAAACAAAATACCTAATTTGTACGTAATTTTAATAAAAATGTAAATAGGTTAACAAAAATACTAAACTTTTTCTGTTCAGTTCAATTGGTTTGTTACCTTAATAATAAATCAGTCCAAACAGTTACACAACACGACAAAACTAGTTATAAATGCCTATTAAAAATCATAACCGCCATATTCATAAAAAGCAACAATCGTTTAATCAACCTATTTTAGTTAAAATATGTTTTCTCACTTTCTATCAATGTCAAATACTGGCAGCGACAAGAGTTAGAGTAGGCGCACACCGTTGATTTTTAGTTGGCCGATAGTTGTTGTGCCCGATTTTAATTTGTATGAAGAATCGGCCAAATCGATTCGGCGTAGTGTGCGCACTCCCATACATGCCCATACTGATCAACTGCCCGACTAAACTATCGGCCGACGAAAAATCAACGGTGTGCGCCTACTCTTAGAGACAAAACATAAATTAACTAAATTAGGTTTATAAAAAAACACGC
This sequence comes from Ostrinia nubilalis, assembly GCF_963855985.1. Classification (NCBI taxonomy): domain Eukaryota; kingdom Metazoa; phylum Arthropoda; class Insecta; order Lepidoptera; family Crambidae; genus Ostrinia; species Ostrinia nubilalis. The sequence goes on from NC_087117.1 coordinate 6,283,439, forward strand.
TGTTGAAAGAAATAATAAGTAGTATCTAAGTACAATCAGATAAAACAATCAGTCTTAAAAGGATAGTAATAAATTAGGAAAATTATTAATATTTTTTCATTTGTTGATAGTGTGTACGTAAAAAGATGATGGCATCTAGTCAAACAATTGTTATTAAAAATAAATTATTGAAGTCCCGAAAGTACCGAAAGTCCCGGGAATTGCTTGGTCAGTACCGGAACTAGATAAAGGATTAGATTATCGGGAATTCCCGGGAAAAATGAGTACCGGGATTTCCCGGGAGCAAACCCTAGTTATGAGTAAGTACGGTTCCTTGGGATCGGTATGAGTGCACCACATACAGGGACCATGGTTTTAACTCTTAAGAGTACATCGCAGGATATGTATTAAAAACAATGCTACTTTATACTTCTTCTACTGCTACTTTATTCTAATTAATTATTTGTTACTTGTGCTGTTAATTATAATTCTCAATCCGTAAATAATTTCTTCTTTCTACCGTGTTTGTACTACTGTCCTCGTAAAATCATCGTAACCGATTGTTGTAATCGGATTACATGAACATCACTCGACCATGTATGTCCATTTGGACATATCGGAATGGCACGCTTTGACGATCAACTTGCTGTATCTACTCTAATCCATATCTGTGGGGTGTGGCGTGCCGAGAAAAACAATGAACGTGAGCAAAAACTGACAAATGAAATGGTAATTAAATCAAAGTATTAATTAATTGCGATATTGATTAATTAGGCAAAGTTAAAGTAAAATGAGGAAAATTATTGGACATAAATCCATTATTTTTAATAAAGTTGTTAGGGATATATTAAGTCCGCTACAGAGCAATAAACACAGTGGTTGGTAGTAACATAATAAATATATTGGTATCAAAGCACACGTAGAATATTTACAACATGGACCTATAAAAAAAGTCGGACGGATTCTCATCAACAAAATACTGTGACATTAGGATACACCAGCTTGCCTGTACGTACAGGCCGGCACGCACACATTCACACCCTGATACACCACTTCGAGTGCAAACTTCACACAGTTGACACATTTAAGCAGCGAAAAAACAACACGAATACGACATGTCTTGTGTGACGAAATTGTGTAAAAACCGTTCTGTTCGAACAAACAAAAATTAAGGAATCACATTTCACAGGCAAAATAATAATCCAATCACTTATTTCCCGACATTAAAATATTGAAATTAATTGAAATCAAACGTCATTCACTCGAAAAAATAATACGTCAAAGACTAGTGTTCTCAGTTATTTACGTGGGAAAATTACCCGAAATATGGGAAATTAATAATAATTTTAGGACTTTTTAGTTATTTATTACGCATACTATGGAAATAAAATAATTTATCATAATAATTGTGTTTTAATGGGATATATTTTCATAGGCAAATTTGATCCTTCCCAAAAATGTGGAACTGCAAAATTTAAATTTTCTTACATTGATTGCAAGTCAGTGTCAGGTTGTATGTTAAAAAAAATCTATCAGAGATAATAATAATATATTGATGATGCATAAGATTATGATTATAATGTACACAAGATTCGTAATTTGTAACTGCGTGAATCATTTTTGATCAACATTATGTACATACCCTGACACACTGACTTGCAAACAATGTAAGAAAATTTGAACATTGAAAATTTCGCGCCTACCTCAACGCATTCACCTTTCATCCTTTTAAAATGGCACGGAATAATTCTGTCTACATTTCCAAGTAACATCTGCCGATCTATGTTTTTCTTAAAATAAATGGGTAAAATGTTTTGGCTAACATGGCATCCCTAAATTCACTCACACAATAGACAAACGCCAAAATTTTGCGTCACAGTTTTGTTGTAGCGCGAGTTCCGTCCGCCTTTTTTTATAGGTCCATGATTTACAATAGAGAGTTCGGCACAGCCATTACACAGCTAAAGACAACATCACATTTGAATATAAATGACAGTTCTATCATAGCGGTTCCAGCTAGCCAGCTCTACGTTATACAGCATGAAGGTGCTCATCAACAAAAGTTATTGAATAAATTATTTTTCACTGGAAACTCACTGGATACCAATGAAAAATAGCGGTTGAAAAATCTATATCTTTAAATGTACCATGCTTTATAAAACAAAACATACAGGAAAATCTACGCTTTTTTATTTTACATTATATTAAATATAAAAAGCTTGCCTTTATTTTTTATTTTTATACTTTAGTCTTTATTTCATAAAGTTAGGTTATGTTTATGTACCAAAAGTTATGTGCTTTTAAGGATATATTTAAGATTTTTTCTTTGCGGTCCAGTGTAGCATGAAGCCATACTAAAAAAACATTTGTATTTTTTCCATTGGTTTGGCTGGCATGTCTTTGTATGTATTTTGTTTGAATGATAATAATGGAATCTACAGCCAATCAAAAACAATTAGGTAAATAGAAAGTGAATTGCATGAAAATAAACGTCACTTAATTGGCAGCCATTTTGAGAAAAACGAAACTCAATGGTGACAGTTTTATTTTTAGGTACTTACATTACCTATAGATGACCCACGCTGAACTGTCCCACCAAACTCAATGACAGGGGGGCGCTACCATCGTTCAACTATATGGTTTCCAACATGGCAAAAATGGGAACCAGCGATTCGGTATTGACGGTGGCGCCCCACTGTCAATGTCATCGATAGGACAGTTCAGTATTTTGGAACTATACATTGTATGATTGTCCAAAATCTATACAGATAAAATAATTGTAACTCTTGTGTGGGTGTGTGTTCTATTCTGTGTATTGTAAGTTCAAACTGCTGAGCCAATTTTGATGAATTCTGGTATAGGCTAGTCTTTAGAAGGATATTGGAATAAAGTAACAAGTTCTAACATTTTACATTAAAAAAAATGTTTTACGATTAAGTACTTATTTTAATATTTTTCCACATTTGAGGTCAAGTATTGTACATCCTGGTTTTCATGGTCGTTTTATGCTTTGGGGAGTTTTACACTCGTATTCACAAACGATACTTGCTTAAGTAAAGCATCAAATCGAACGCTCAGCGTTGAATAGCGCTCTGTGATTGGTTCATGTGTCACCCTGTTCGTCCACGCGCACTGTGAGAACCCATAGTAATGTTTGTGAATACGGGCGTTGATTATTTAAATTTTTAGACCCTTTTTTATTTTAACTTAAAAAAATTATGGACCTAAAAGAGACGATCCCCAATTTATCATAAAGTTTATTTAATACGGAACCCACTCGATGCCCGACGGCTCGCGCGTTTAGAAACGCAAGCGGAAGTTTTGGCTCAGAGACAGGTACGGAAAGTGCGGTGTCCACACGCCATATGGGGGCAGGACACAAAGGACTACAATAAGCGAGTTTCCTAAAAACATTTTTTTAGTCCGTCAATTTTAGTATAAAAAAATATTGGACACGTATATTATTTTTAATTGTCAATCAAACAAATAATTACAAAGTTATAGTGCGTTGAAGTTCCGCGCGACGTCACAAAGTGCTGCACTTTTACGCACTCACTGACGTCACGGGCCTTTTCTTTAGAACTTTGACACGCTTTATCTCCTTACATTTTCATTAGATTTAAAAAGTTAAAAATACGTGTCCAGTAGTTTTTGATAAGCTAACTGACGGACTAATTAAAACTCTTGCTTTTTTACCCAGGAAACATCCCTATTTGACAGTCAACTTACACTGCTAGTCAATTGGCGTACTTTTTAAAACTGTCAAAACGAGACTCCCATGAATTTTGTATAGGCCTGTGACGTCACTATTATTCTGACGTACTTTTTAAAACTGTCAAAACGAGACTCTCCCATAGATTTTGTATGGCAATACTGGTAGTAGTGACGTTACTATTTTGTCAACTCAATTGAACTTCTTTTTTCAGTTACAATGCAGCAAAAAATCTTAATTTACAGCTAATTTAAAATTAATTAAAATTTTAGGACCAGAATGAAGTATCTGTTTAAAAAAGTTGTGCTTTAGATTTATTGAGAACCTCCTATTGTTAAAGTCGGTTAAAATGCAAAAAGTTCCAGTTTTTAGAATCAAATCTAATTTTACAAAAATGAAATTTTTGCTGTACCTAAACCTTTGAAAAAAATGGGTTAATATAAAAATTTCACAGCAATTTATTTTCACAGTTAATTCAGTTAATTGAATACTAAAATAAGTTATGACATTTTTTTTTATATACTGTATATTTCGACGAACATTTTGTGTATTTAGATTGGCTGCATTGCATGATTTATTAAGTGAATTAATTAATATTACGTAATACATAGATTTTACGAAGTTTTGCTTAGTTAGGTGTTACCCAATTTGTATGATGATAGCTAAAAATAATTAATTTAATCATTCCTCAACCTCATACCTATTTCAACTTACCAAAATAAATCGACTTATCATTTAACTTGATAAAATTATTAAAACAGTTTTCCTTAATGATGGTCACAGTTAGAAGGCGTGTGTTGCCGTCCCGCTCGCTCGGTACCGTCTCGCTCGCACTGCTTGTATCAATTTTATACTTATTGATTCTGAGGTCGTTCGCGTACGGTCGGCATACAAATTGGAATTAATTTAAAATGTTTTAATTTTGTTTAGTCAATTGACATACTTTTTTGAGCTGCAATAAGGGATGTGACGTCATCAGGTAGTGACCTCAAAGAATTGACAATTTTATTTGATACTAAAATCTAATTTTACAGTTAGCTAGAAATAAAGTTATTTTTAAGAGAGTGTCTTAGATTATTTGAGAATTTAAGAAACCGGTGGAAAATTCGAATTTGTTGTTTTTAAACTATTTATTCAAAATCAAATTTTAGACAAGACAAAACTTCTCTGAAAAACACTTCATTTTAGTCCTGAAACCCGAGTAATTTTTTATCTGTGTGTATAATATTTCAATTTTTGGCAAGTAACCGTCTAATTGAATTCCTATATTTCCTTTGTAATGACGGGTAGTATAAGTAAATAGTGCACTTCAATTTACTATAGCAGAATCGAAGATTTTAAATTACTAACCATCTATGGCGTTAGTTTCATTCAGCCGAAAGACGTCCACTGCTGGACAAAGGCTTTCCCCAAGGTTTTTCACAAAGATCAGTCCTGCGCTGCCCGCATCCAGGCACCTCCCTTATTTATTATGTATGTTAGCGTTATGTAAACATTATTTTGTGACGTGTATAAATGCCCTATACAGGGTGTTAGGTAAATGGGTATATGAGCCGACACTAGCCCATGTATGACCATGTTAACATGGGCTAGTGTCGGCTCATATACCCATTTACCTAACACCCTGTATACTATTAAAGAATGTTTTGTTCATTCGCACGTTAGACGGCTCTGTTATTTTTTCCCGCCTTTTTTGCTGACGCTACGTTTCAAAATGGCCACATCCGGCGTGATTGTTGCCGGGTGCACACTTCATTAGTTGACTGGGATTACTTAATGTTACTAACATACGCCCGTATTCACAAACATTACTATGAGGTCTCACAGTGCGCGTAGACGCACAGGGTGACACACGAACCAATCACAGAGCTCTATTCAACGCTGCGTGTTCGATTTGCTGCTTCACAATTCACATAGGCAAGCATCGTTTGTGAATACGGATGTTATGTTAACTTATTTGTAGTTTTCCTTATCTGTCTAGAGGCGTGTGGTGCCTCGTATAGGACTTACCTGGCAAATGGGTTTACTCCCAGCATACTTCAGACTTTTAGTAGTCTTCCAGGGACTTGGCCCACTATTGACTTCGTCTACGGGCCAAGACGGCGGTTTGAATTTTTAAATTTTTTTTCTCCAGCGACTGGGCCCACTCTTAAGATCCTAGAGTAGATTTTGGTTGATTTGGTGTTTATTTTATTTTAAAAAACATTGAAGGTGGGCCTAGTTACTGAAAGAAAAAAAAATGGAAGACTTGGCCCGTGGACCAAGCTAAAAGTGGGCCAAGTGACTGGAAGACTCAATTTTTTCACTCATTCCCGCCTTTTTTGCTGACGCTACGTTTCAAAATGGCCACCTCCGGCGTGATTGTTGCCGGGTGCACACTTCATTAGTTCACTGGGATTACTTACGTTACTGACGTCGGTTAACTTATTTGTAGTTTTGCTTATCTGTCTAAAGTCGACTCGAACTCTATAGAATTCAGCAGAAATGTAAACAAATATGGATATGGCCAACTGCCATTAACGTATTTTTAGTCTATGCACTAGTGATGAGACAAAAAACATCTCGTTACTTACGTACCCCCGGGGGTCGTATAAAATGCATAAAAAAAGCGAACGGTCGGGGGGTTGCAAAATATTTTTTCATACTTATAGGTCGTGTCATGAAAAAGTTTGAAAAACACTGCTATAGATGATAAAAATTCATTAGTTTTATTTGTATTCTTGTTTGAAGATGCAAAAAAACATCATATTATGGGCTACCTAACTGGCAAATGGGTTGAGGACTTCCCGCAGATTACAGACTTAATCGACTCTTCCAGCGACTTGGCCCACTGTTAACTTGGTCCACGGGCCAAGTCGATGGGTTAAATTTTTAATTTTTTTTCTTCCGGCAATCAATAATATTTTTGCTTTAGAAATCGCCAAATTCTTAATAAAATGTTATTTTTTTGATTTAATTTAATTAATAAACCTAATTATAAAAAAGTTTGTTTTGTTGACCATTACCATGACCATAATGTGCCCTACCAGACCAGCTATACTTCCAAAACTATGTGAGGTATAACACCACCGCAATCTATAAGTCTACCGCTTTAAACTACTATGAGGTCTCACAGTGCCCGTGGACGCACAGGGTGACACACGAACCAATCTTACGCCCGTATTCACAAACGATGCTTGCTTAACTGAAGCAGCAAATCGAACGCACAGCGTTGAATAGAGCTCTGCGATTGGTTCGTGTGTCACCCTGTGCGTCCAAATGCACTGTGAGACCTCATAGTATGTTTGTGAATACGGGCAACAGAGCTCTATTCAACGCTGTGCGTTTTCGATTTGCTGCTTCACTTAAGCAAGCATCGTTTGTGAATACGGACGAGTTATAGAGCTAGATCTATAATAGTATTTAATCAAAACATTAAAACGGCTACAATTCGTATTTTTATCCACCTGTAACAAGAGTAGGTCAGCCTTTCGTAACGTATATTTTGCTATCTGTACGATCCAAAATGGCGGCGTCCTCCGTTGCTATGCAGTTCATTAGCTCATTCGGACACAATGGAGGCGAATACAGTGGGCTCGGTTTGACCCTTTAAAGGTCTAGCCAGGCCTGTTCATCTCCGCGAGTTTACATCGAAAACAAAACACGCACGATGGCCCACCTACAGGATACTATTCGACAAGGCCTCACATACGAGCGAACATTGACTCACGCACGCGTGTTCTTGTGTATGATGGAAGAAAATAAAGAAAATGGTGTACTAAATACTGTGCAGTATTTAACTGCCTAAATAATAATAAAAACACAGAATGTATTTTTTAAGTTGCCTCAAGACACTGAGAGCTAAATAAGTAGTTAATATTATTCATGATAATTCATGCTAAATCATGTATTTCCTCCGCCTTTTTCCGCAGTTTGGCACCTCACGTCACATCATTTTACCGAAGTCAGCCCTATAGCTTCGGCGCAGTGCCGATCACTGACGTTTGTCAACAAAATGGTGCTTGACTCTTGAGACAGGCTAAATTACACCATATTGTTAATGACATTGAGCATACATTTTTTTAAATACCTTCGCGAAGTAAAACTTCTGTACGTAGTACTTATTATTATTTATTTATTTATTACACGTAAGGACGTGTACATAAGTGCCCTGGAAAGGGTCTAAGTACTGTGTGCTTGCTTAACATGAGTTTACGTTAGGTATGCTCGCTAGCGAGTACGTCAAAAAAAATTAAGAAGATTTTATTTCTTGAAAGTAGCCGCTAGGGGCGCTGCACAATATGTCATAAATTTTTTTACGCAGAATGTTATTTCACTTTATAGACCTACTGCTTCATCTATATTGTGAGAGATGCAGTCGAATTGTAATCACCACTTTAGGTGCTTTAGGCTGAGTTCCCAATGACGCGCTGGGCACAGCAGAGCGGACTTTACATACTTTGCACCCCGGTTTCGCTCGGGTTCAATAGACATCCTTATGAAGGCCTGCTGTGTCAGATCAACCGTAGAGTTAGTAGTAGTCGATTCTAACAAAATTCGTTCGCACGAATGTGCGAAACGTCCCTTTTCAATAATAAAAATAATATTATTTTAGTATGCGTTCGTTTAACGATAAAGTTTTTCTTTGACAGACAAAATAACACGCGGTTACTAGTTCTCGAAGGTGTCGATTCGCACGCGATTTTAATACTTTTAATACATCCGGGCGAAACGCATACTAAAATAATATTATTATTATTGAAAAGGGACGTTTCGCACATTCGTTCCTGTTTCAAAAACCGAGATAAAAAACTATCCTATGTCCTTTCCCAGGACTCAAACTATCTCTATACTAAATTTCATCAAAATCGGTTCAGTGGTTTAGGCGCGAAAGCAAGACAGGCAGAGTTACTTTCGCATTAATAATATTCTTAGATTAAATTAGAACTTTCAAATCGTCATGTTATTAGAGATGCAGTCTAGGGTGGTACATAGTTACCTGCCAAGTAACTGTCTATTCATTTTCCTATTTTTCTGGTTTATCTAGCTAGAGTCTTAACTGATTGTAATTTTTCTCCAACAGTTGGTGGGTTCCCCTTGCGGTCACCACGGCCAGTACACCTTCTACAAAGCCATCAGACTCTGCGGAGAGAAGGACCGCATCATTGCCATCGGAGACTTCTTCTTTGTCAGGATATGGCAGGACTCTGAGCTGGTCTCCGTCGGTAAGTGCTGCTTTATTATCACTTTAATTCGCATAAGAGGTCTCACAGTGCGCATGGACGCACAGGGTGACACACGAACCAATCTCAAAGCTCCATTCAACGCTGTGCGTTCGATTTGCTGCTTCACTTAAGCAAGCATCGTTTGTGAATACGGGCGTAAGACTCCACTGGAGGAGACCCTCTGTTTGTCAGAGGCAAAAGAGAGGATTTGATCGTTTTGACCATCAATCCTTAATTTTTAAGTGACCCCTATGGATTGGAAACACATTATGGAATTTTTTTATCATATTGGTCACTTAAAAATTAGGGATTGATGGTGAAAACGTACATAAGACTCCTATTTCCCCTCTATTTACCTCTCTTTCCCACCGTTGCACTCCTAACTCCAAGTCAGGATCTATAGTTTAACCGTCAAAAAAACCAACCAGTTACGACCTAGTTTGGTAAGAAAGTACAACTGGTACATCATCTTTTCATGTCATTAGTCTCCACTCTCCACTGCTGGAGAACGATCCTGTCTAATTTACTAGAAGCAAAGATGATTTGACGCAACTGGTTATATTTTTTTTGATAATAACGACCAGTGTTTACGGGAATATTCTCACCTCTTTTTTAATGGGGAAGCTCTTAGCCTGCACCTCATGTGATGGAAAATGATGAATGATGATCTGGCCGAAGGTAGAGCAAGCTTCACCCGAAATCCTCAACAACAAAGTAATCGCTCATTCTCACGGAAATCCAGTTTTTCGGACTTTTTTTTATCCACAACGAGGAAGCTCTTGGCCTGTATCTCACCTGATGGTAAGTGACGATCAGGCCGAAGGTGGAAGCGAGCTTCACCCGGAATCCTCAACCACGGAGGAACTGGCTATCTTACCTCTAACTGCCGGAACACAACAATGCTGTTAACATTGTTGTTATGGCGACAGACTTAGGTAAGATGGTGGTAGCTAGCCAGGCGGACTTAGAACAAGCCCTACCACCAACAAAACCGAACAGAAAAATCTGCCCCCACTGGGAATCGAACCCGGGACTTCTGCGTCTGAAGCAGGTGGTCTTACCACTAGACTGCAGAGGCCGTACTGTCAGGTGAAAACACAGTCATTTGTTGTGATTTTGCGGGACCAGTATACGGGATCCTGCAAAAAACCCGTTGGAACACAAGCCCCAATCATTCTTCTGAGGATATCTTTCTTCCAATTGCCGAAACATTGACTTAAGTAACCCCAATATTTCCTTCTTCTTCATGGAAACTGATCACAGCCTTCCTTCCAGGTGAACTCCAACTGCTGTGGACCGACAGGATCTCCGGCCAGACCCTGGTCAGCCTCCGACTGTACTTCCTGCCAGAGAACACTCCTGACGGTCGAAGCCAGCATGGAGAGGTAAGAAAACAGCTTCTAGTCTTAATTTAATTTTGACAGAGATTTCGCATTTCCCAAGAAATACTAGTGTTTTGAAACCTTTTTGAAACCAAGATGAGCAAGCAAGTACCGAGAAGAAACGCCGCGTAGCAAACCATTCTTTGAGACGAAGCTGCGGACGAATTCGCGGTTCTGTTTCAATGACCCCGGAGGATACCGTCGGGTTTTAGTGGGCATATCTCCAGGCTCGCCCGATAGTCCCACATAACCCACTGACCGTCGCCATTGGCCTGTGGGTATGCGCAAAGCGTTTCCCGATGGAAAAAAGGGACAAACCATTCTCGCCTCTCGTTCCCACTGCAACTCCTGTGTAGCCAGGATCTACAGCTTGACCGCAAAACCAAGGCACAGGAGCGTTTTGACAGTAATGTCAAACTGTCACCGAATATCACGAGCACGAAGCAGCGTGCAAAAGCTAGTGTACACTAAATTTTAAATAGGAAAGATTTCTTTGTTTGTTTACATTGAATAGGCTCCAAAAGTACTGGACCGATTTGAAAAATTCTTTCACCATTTGAATCGTACATTATTTCTCATGAACATAGAAACGAAACTCGCCGGACCAGCTAGTTACCAATATGGTGTGAAGTTTATTGTTTTGCTCCCGGCGAGGTTCGAACCCGCACACGCTATTCTGTGGTTTAATAAGCCATGAATATAAACAAACATGGCTGACCCGTTCCATCGAAACCAGTTTGTCAGCATGATTTATTAATCAAATAAATATCACAGTTGTTTGATGTGGTTGCCAATTTGGATGATTTCAAACTTAGAGAATTAATGATATCAAATCATCATGATCAATTATTACGAGTTAGTAGTGTATTAATTAAGCATTTACATAATGTGAATAATTAATTATGTATGTTTGTCACGTATTCACGGTGTAACCGCTGAACCGATTTTGATGAATTTTGGTGTAGAGGTACATTGGACAATGGAAAAGGATATGAGGTACTTTTTGTGGCAAAAAAACATGCAAAAGGGTTTGAAATGGGGTTGAAAGTTTGTATTATAGAAGCCATTCAAGTTGGAGGCTTTATGTTTAAATGATTTTGGTTGGAAATAAAGAATTTCTTAAGCAATTTAGGTAGTTTAGATTTTACGACCACTTGATCGCACAAGATGAAAAGTCTTTATGTGATGTGATATTTCCTAAAAGTATGCAGACAAACCCGCAGGCTTTAAGCTAGCAAATACTATAAGTAAAAATCGTGACTTCATTAGGTAGGTAATTAATGTATTCCTATTTTTGTAAGCAATTTTGTTTAGAGGAGACGTTATCTGGCCAAATCGATCATAAAGGTCAATAATAACGTGTATGTCGACTCCTTGTAACAAAACTCAAAGTAATTTAAAAATAAATGTGCAGTATCATGTCACCTCTTTAATCTATTATCGAAAACTTTAAAAAAAGAACACAAACATCGCGCGGAAACCTCAAAAATTGAGTGCGGTGCGAAGTGCGCGTTGCCGTCCCGCTCGCACTTGAGCGGTTCGTCGCGCCGTCTCTTTCTAATCCCTATTTGGTAACGCCAACTATTTTCATGGATGAAATTACGGGTAGGATTTGGCGGGAAACACAAGCGATAGCGAGTTTACTTGCGGTAGCGATTCTTAGAAGTATTGACTTTTTGACCTACTTTACAAAAATGTGACACAGGAATTTGTGTTCTGTTTGATTATGTTAGAACTCAAGTTTGTTTGAAACATAATGATAAGTATGAGGTATTTGATTCACCGTCTGTCGATGAGTCATTAATTATTATTATGTCACTGTTATTGTTTAGTAATGACATTTTTAGTATTGCATTTGCATCGCAATTTGTAAGGTTGGATTTTGTTGTTACTTCACTCTTCACACTAAAATGAGCGAGCGGATTTTGATGAAACATCATTTTAGAGAAATAGGCAAAATTTACTCAGGCTTCTTTTTTTCGAAATCGAGTGCAAATCTTAGTTAAAAATTTAAACGTAACTCAACAAAATAAAACCTTTTTTATGCAGAACAAGGCAGGTATTTGACCGCAGTCGCACCTGATGTTAAGTGATATGCAGTCTATGATGGTATTTATTTTGTTCTGGTGGTGGTGACACACATTTATCTTAACTATTCTGCTCAATTCACAGTTTTTAATCTTTATCTATGCAAAATACATTGAAAACGAACCTTCCTACAGGAACCTTCCCACTTTATTATAATAATCTCGCCATAAAAACCCATAACACACACTTCCAGCTTAATTTTAAAAATCATTTTATTTACGATCCAATATAAATTTTCCTTGGACCATACGGCAATACCTATGCTGCAGGATGCAAGCTGAATTGGACGTTGTGCGGTCGCAATAACGGCGGGAATCGCTTGGGTAGTGCGAAGAGTAATTTTGTTGAACGCTATGGGATTTTTGTAGCGCGCGCAAAAGATTTTGAGTATTTGTTGATTATTATTCTTTGTTTGAATTTTTGAGAATATTTTAATGTATTTTTAGGATTGTTAACAATTTTTGTTGAACGCTATGGGATTTTTGTAGCGCGCGCAAAAGATTTTGAGTATTTGTTGATTATTATTCTTTGTTTGAATTTTTGAGAATATTTTAATGTATTTTTAGGATTGTTAACAATTTTAATTTAAATTGTAATTTGACTTGTGAATGAAACATTGTAAGTTTATTGCAGTGTAATTCAATAGTATCTTATCACTGTAGAGATAAGGGTATGAAGGAATTCAATGCCTATTTTTAGTTTGAATTTTTGTAAATCACGAGTACTGTTAGTCGAGTATAATTTAGAATAATAAATTGTTAAGTATAATTATCAACGCTATTTCATTCGTGAGACTTTACGTAAACAGGAAACAGTTAACAAATGGGAACAATTAAATAGTTTGATGTTATTATTCTTATTATCTATTATCGTATAAAAATAACGGTAATAATTGATACTTAATTTATTAAGATAACCTATCACCCGACCTCTACTCTAACATAAGCATTTAGCTTAGCTATAAAATTATAGTAATTATTACTAAAAGATACTTTGTTCACTACAAAATTAAATTAGTTTCTTAAAAACTCTACTCTTTAAAAATATTTACCATTTATTTTTTGAAAACCTGAAGTAATTTAAAAGTAATAATAATAGCAAGTACCAAGACCGTTAACTCCGGTACACAATACATTCGCTCTGCGACGCGCCATGTGACGACTTCAGAACAGAGGTGCAGTTGAGTCGCCGTGGAATATTTTTTTTTATTACAATTAAATTTAAAATGCATTTTAATTTGAATAAAGGCAGCATAGATAAGAGGGTTTTAGTGAAAAATGGATAGTTTTTATCGGAAAACACACGAAACATATAATTTAACGACACAATTTAAGTAATCTATTTGATTTTACTTAAAATGTATCTAGAATTTGGAATATCAATTTTATAATATTTTGCGCACTATGCCTATTATTAAAAAAAAATGCAATTAAATTTTTTAACGTGTAAATGAATTACATTGTACGAAATGTTCAATATTTTTTATTTGTTTTTGCATCTAATTGAAATAATGTTAAAATATCAACTCAAAGTAAGGTTCCTTAATCATTGGGGTATTTTCTTAATTTTATCAAAATTATAAATTAAATAATATTCCATAATTCAATATAACATAAATAAAATAACTAAGTCAGTGAATCGATAGCAACTTCCTATTAATTATTATGATAAGAAACATAGATAGTGATGTAATTAGTTCTAATCATCTCTTATCGTTTATTAGAACATTATTTATCGATTGAAAAAATAAACTGCCTCAGACTTACGCACGCCCTTTCGTTTTTTTTTAAGGAAACGGGGTTATCGTTTTGGTAAATTCTTTGTTTAATTAAAATAGTAAGACACGGGTCTTAACGCGACGTTTATTAATGAGTTACATTATGTACTCACGGCTTGACGTTTCTACTATTTTAATATAGTAGGCCGAATCCTCCATTTTGTCTTTAGTAAATTATAGACGGTCATGTTCCTACAGTCGAGAATAAATTAAAAAAAACCATAAACCAACTTTAAAGCAGGTTAGGTTCATGTTTTGTTGGTACTTTAGTTGTGTACCCATAAAATTTTGACATCGCCTTTTATAAAAAAACAAACTTGCATTTTTTAGCATTTTGTTTATCACCAGCAAGTTTGAGAAACACTGCCAGCCTGCACGTAGGTATTTGAGCGCGTTATCGCGGGTTCATTCCCTGTGTAAATAACTGATAACGCACCGGACTGCTTTAGTACAGTCGAATGCAACAGTTTTGTGATCGCTGCGATAATTTCACTGATGAATGAATTAACTAAGTGATAATTATTTTGGACTCAGCGGTCATTATTTTTTGATATTTTTATTGGAAGAGCTGTTGTATTTGTTTATTATGGTCTTTCATTATAAATTATTCTGAAATATGCTTTGCTTGAATGAAATAAAACATCAATCATTTTTGAGGATTATCAAATATTTACCTATGTTTTAAACAAGGTGTGTTAATTACAGTGTAAAAATTAGTCATTGATTTTAATTATTGACTGCATTTTTTTAATAGAAGCCCTTGGCTGCAGCCTGCATCTCACCTTCAAGTCTGATTGGTTAATTTCAATATTAATTTAAAGCTAATCACAGATCATAAATTACTTTCGTCATCCTGTATTACTGGATCCAGCAAAACTTGACTGCGGTGGAAACGAGCCTTTGGTTCGGACTTTGATCTAGCTTTAAAGCAAGAACTGTTATCTTAATAGACAAATAAATATATATTTCGCGCTCACTTGTACAGAAAGTAATAATAATCGTACATTGTAAGTCATTGGTACAGAACACGGTTTTTAAATATCCATGTCGATAAGCAGCTATGTACTTCTACGTTTCTCAAACTTGTTGTTTAGGTGACAGGTAACTGTAAAACAAAAGGTCAAATTGTTTACTTTTAAACTTATTGTTTACATTGTAGGTCTAGGAATTTTATATTTTGTAGTAGTTTATATATTTAGGTTTTTCTGTTAAAACAGGGATTCGTGACTTGAAAGTCCCCCTAAAGTGAATTTTTATGAAAAAAATATTTTCATGTAATAATTATGTATTTACATGTATTGTTATAAATTTTAAATTCAAATAAATCATCGAATATTTAATCAGTATTTAACATAGTACATAATTAATTTATCGTCATTTAACTGCATCGTTTAATCAAATCATTAGCTTAATATTTAGAATACTCAATTATTTTACATTATTGTTTATTTTAATTAAAACCGATAAAATATAGTTGAAGTTCATTCAACCTAATGTAATTTGCTGTTAATTTCTAATCTGTAATCACTGTTTGCATAATTAATTTAATTTAAATTAAATAAACACCAGGAATCAATTTATCTATGTTCTACATAGTCTAGTCTCCACATTATACATTTATTACTCAATTTACATAATTATCTACTATAATCTGATATTTATTATTAACTAGCTTTCCCCCCGCGGCTTCGCTCGCGTGGAATTTTGTCTGTCACAGAAAAACTAGATCGCACGCGTCCCTGTTTCAAAAACCGGGATAAAAAACTATCCTATGTCCTTTCCCGGGACTCAATCTCTATGCCAAATTTCATCTAAATCGGATCAATGGTTTTAGCGTGAAAGCAAGACAGACAGAGTTACTTTCGCATTTAATTATTAGTCCATATAGATATTAGTATACATAGATTGAAATATTTATAAACTGCAGTAATATAACAGTGTCTTGTGTTAACTCATTCAGTACAGGAATAATAAACTGACAAACATTCCGTCATTAAAAAACAAACATCGTTTATTGTTTTATTTAATTGGACAATGATAGTGATTGCATCAAGTAAGATTTGTGTTTGAAATAATAATTGTATTTCACATTTTTAATATTAAAGTGATTAGTATTTGTACCTCGGTACATGTTTTAACCAAAAATCGAAGATGTCATTTTGTATAAGTAAAAAAATACACATTTCTATTATGTATATTTGCGAATAATTCGTTGAAATGTGTATAATATGCACCAGCGTGGATTTTGGATCTATTGAAATAGTTACTAAAATATTATGTTATTTTATTTTACTTTCAGTATAATTTTCTGTATTTATTTCTGACTGAATCTTTTACTATCATGTTGTTTTTAACAACTAAAAGGTCACAACAACTCACAAATTTCGTGTCAGACGTTATAAGAAAATATCTATCTATCAAAATCTATTTCAATCATGTAAAAATATCGATTTTATCTATTTTTAGAATAAAAACTCTAAATCCGTTTCGACTCCACGGATTCTCAGTTAAGCAATTATTTACCAGTGAGCCAGTGACGCGGCGGCCAGGGCTGCCAACCGCGCGATTATATTTTTAATGATACCAACATTTGAATATTAAGTTTTGTCAAGTTGTCTATTCTTTGTGACGTCAGAGTCAGGTCATTCAATCAGCTGTTAAAGTCAAACTATTCTGAAACTTCAAGTGGCAAAAATAGGAATTAATAACCCAGTTTTGATAAGTGCCCTCCTGTAAATGTCTAAGGTTGTCTAACGTGGCAAAAGTCGGAACAAATATTCCAGTATTATTGATAGTAGCGCCCTCTTGACAATATCATAGCTGGGTCGGTTCAGTTTTGACGACAACTAAGTATACTTAAGACAGTACTAGCTTAGGCCCGCGGCTTCACCCGCGTAAAAGTTTAGTTTGTCACAGATCGTCATAAATTATTATTATGTTATTCTGGGTTATAAACTATAATACTGTAAAGTTTCATCAAAATCCGTTCAGTAGTTTTTGCGTGAAAGAGTAACAAACATGTTAACATCCAGAAATCCATACAAAACAGTAGGAGGAAGTACCTATAAAATCTATCTAAAAATCATTTTATAGTTGAATGAATGTTAAGTTTTGTCAAATTGTCTATTTGTCTATGACGTCAGAGGTCACTTGATCAGCTGTTAAAACAGTTTAGTTTGACTGACGTAGTTTAGTTAATTGTTTAGTTGTTAATTAATGTTTTTGGAGTAGTAATATTTATTATGCAAGAGCCTACCTACTAGTCTACAAGGTCTATTAATATTTATATAAATTACCATTATAAAGATAAAACCATTTTGATATAATTTTATTACTCCATGAGTTGTTCGGAGGGATAGTTTTTATCCTGGTATAAAAATATTTTTACAAATATACAAAATTATTTAGCAACTAGCGGCCGCCCGCGACTTCGTGCGCGTGGATCTCGTTTTACCCCCCCTTCATCTATCTTACGCGGTTCAGATTTTTTCATACAAATGTTTTTTCCCGCTAACTCCCGTTCCCGTGAGATTTTTGCAATATCCTGTTGTAACTAAGCTTTAAGTTTACTAAGGTACCTGCATGCCAAATTTCAAGAGTCTATCTTACGCGGTTTAGATTTTTTCATACAAATGTTTTTTCCCGCTAACTCCCGTTCCCGTGGGAATTTAGCAATATCCTGTTGCAACTAAGCTTTAAGTTTACTAAGGTACCTGCATGCCAAATTTCAAGAGTATATCTTACGCGGTTTAGATTTTTTCATACAAATGTTTTTTCCCACTAACTCCCGTTCCCATAGGAATTTTGCAATATCCTGTTGTAACTAAGCTTTAAGTTTACTAAGGTACCTGCATGCCAAATTTCAAGCGTCTAACTAAAGCGGTTTAGATTTTTCGTACAAAAGGATTTTCCCGCTAATTCCCGTTCCCGTGGGAATTCCTAAGTATCCTATAACCTGCCCAGGAGTATGAAGAATAATTGTACCAAGTTTCGTTAAAATCCGTCAAGTGGTTTTTGTTTCTATAAGGAACATACAGACAGACAGACAGACAGACAGACAGACAGACAGACAGACAGACAAAAAATTTACTGATTGCATTTTTGGCATCAGTATCGATCACTAATCACCCCCTGATAGTTATTTTGAAAATATATTTCATGTACAGAATTGACCTCTCTACAGATTTATTATAAGTATAGATAAAAAAACAGAGTGAAATTGAAATGTTAAAATGTTACATACATTATTATTTTTTATTGTTGTTGACCTTGCATATTAACGTAAAGGACAGTCAGTATTGGTAAATATTCTTCTTTTGTTCTAATAACACTTATGCACACATTGTTTTGTGTAAGTGAAATTCTGACATTGCTATTCACTTTTTGACAAATATTACAATACAATATTTATAATATAACCTTTATGCTTATTAATAAAAATAAAAGTCTCAAGTGTTGGGTCTCTTTTTAACACTGGCCAGTAGGCCTACTTTTTAGCGATAAACCCATACTTTTGTCGTCTAAAATCATCGATAAAGTTTTATCACGGCGGGCATCCTAGCCCGGCTGCAGTTGCTTTCTCATCTGAGTTTTTTGGCTCTAATAAAGTATGAACTTTTCATGTTAAATTCATACTTGAGTGGAATATGACCACACTCAAGCTCAATTCAAAAACATAACCCTCCTTTTGGCGCAGTCGGGTAATCGGGTCAAATGAACCAATGTTAAGTCAGAGTGTCTCCTTAGCATTCAATAGGAAAAACTATGTAGGTACATAAATGTTTTTAATTTTATAAAGAAGTTAGTTTCTAGGTATTTTTAATGTATCGATGCAGCAATGCAACATAGTGTAGTGATATCCATAAGCTTGCTTAATGTTAATGATTTTAATAAAGATATTTTACTTTTATGAGTTATAATAATAAATTACATTGTATTGTAAGTTTGTAGGTACTTATTTAAATTCACATAATTGAAGGTTAAAAGGTTAACATTAAGTTATATCCAAAATTTTTGTATGATACCGGTCTTATGACGAAAATTGATTTTTGATTGACAGACAGATACTGTTTATAGTAATTATCTTAAAGACGCTGGCCTGACAGATTGGGGAAGCCTGCTGTTCGCATATTTGTCCCTTCCTTAGTACCTTTTACGACATCGACGAGACGAGTGGGGGTGGTTCTATTCAACTCTGCTGGGGAACCAAACTATACAGATATACTCTTGCTTTTGCGCCTACACAAAAACTGATATGTTATAACAGAAACTAGAACTATTTAGGCATTTTTTTAAATTGATTTTAAACAAAATATTTTTTATTTGTTTGTTAACTTGTCGCTAACACTGAGGACACGCCTTCACCAGTAGAAAGTGGCATGTGACCCGTGACGTTACTGTCATGCGACAAACCAAACTGGTTTTAGATGAATGGCGGTCCTTAGGCGATGACGGCAAAGTAATGACGTTTAATTTTCAACAGGGATAATTTTTATCCCAGGATAAAATTTGTTTAAAACTTCTTGGAGTCGTTTGAAAATTACTTATTGCATTTTCAATGGGAATAGACATTACTTTTATCCTGGTATAAAAAATATTCATGATAGAGTAAAATATAATTTATTAACACTTTTTTTCCAATGAAGCCTAGCTAGACTGCAAACTGTTTGTATACCTATTTCAAATAAATAAAAATAATCACAATAATAATCAATCAAATTAACCCAAATTGACGTATGACGTCAATATAAATACCATTTTGCTGAACTACCAATTTTTTTGTTAAAAAAAACTATTTAACGTATCGCCTACTTAATTTACTTTTGATTTGTCGAAAAAAGTTAATTACGTTGGCATTGACAGGTAAATGCAGTAAAAAGTGTTCACTTGAAACTCATTTAACGCTTTTTTTTTACTCTACACTTAGGTATAGACAATGATATTATAGAACTATAGATATGTTACGTTCATAGAAATTACGATTTTAATCCGTGCCGAGCTATTCCAAATTGCACACATTGACAAATGTAACTGATAAGTGAAACAAAAGATACGAAATAGCACGCAAATGAAAGAGATAGCTATAGTTTTAACGATTCTGCACTAACTAATCTATGTCCGCAGCGCACGCATCCTTATCGCTCTAACGTCAAAACAAGATCGCTTTCTCTTTCTTAACTTGAACATGGCGTATGGCGTCTTGATTGTTTGCATAAATAATTGAAAATATAAATACTAAATAATTTTGCATAATCACATGTGGTAAGAGATCCCTTGTATTTTGTTTACTTTAGAGTCATAATTGGTACACTTTCGAAACACACACGATGGCATTTTTTATTTATTTTGGTAAGAACACAGGAACTTACGGTGTGGTACACGCGATTGCGCACAACGCAGGCCACACGAAGACTAAACACAAGACGTCCCAATTGGGACGTATTTGAGTATTCACAGCGCGAGCGCTTATAACATATCTGCTTTTGTTTTTTATTTATTTATTTATTTTATAGAAACCAACAGCGATACATTGAAAATATTAGTTATAAGATTTAGACTGATAGTATAGCCAATGAAAGGTTTCCCTTTTTATAAAAGTACATTGTTGTTGGGAAAAAATATGAATAAAAGATGTTAAAAAATAATAATAATTAAAAATAACAAAAACTCACAAAGAAGCAATTCATTGCGTCAATAATAGTCAATGGTTTCTGAGTGCCTTAATGACGTCCCTTTTAACTGTAAATTTAGTACTTGCAAAAAGGTCGATGTGTGCAAATTGTTTATTGAATGCACTAACAAGTCGCGACAAGACTGAGTTTCGATTGTAATTTGTATAGTGCTGGGGAGTATCCAACAAAGATACGTTGCGGGTGCGATATTTCGGAGTACGAAACGTGATCATCGAGACCAAGTCCGGGCAGTCAATCCTGCTATTCACTACATCGGACAACAAAGCCATGTCCAGGACAACACGCCTGTGCTCCAGAGATAAGAGGTTATGCTCAATACAGCTTTCTGTGTAACTACTAATGCTATTACGACAGCGAAAGTTGAGGTGATTTATAAATATTTTTTGAATTCGTTCAAGACGGTTTTTGTAAACTTTGTATTGCGGAGACCATACGGAACCAGCATATTCCAAGACACTTCTAACGTATGCAAAATACACCATTTTGATTGCATCGATATCTGAGAATGGCTTACAGATGCGAAGAACAAAACCCAGATTTTTGTAAGCTTTGCCGATAACATATTCAATATGGTCGGATAGTATCATTTTATGATCGAAATACACGCCTAGATCCCTTACATTTAGTTTTCGACTGATTTCTACTCCATCGAAGTGATAACTGTGTGTGACCGGCTTTGGTTTCCGCGTAAATGTTATACACTCACACTTACCTGCATTGACAGTTATATTATTTTGCCTATAGTACTGAAGCAAACGATCCAAGTCCTTTTGTATTAAATTTTTATATAATATCATTGGGTATAGACGACAGCATATCCAGGTAACTAAAAATCTTATTAAAATTGTTCACAATAAAAATGTGAGTTATGAAGAAAAAAACGAGAAAAACAAAGGATAGTTTTTATCCCGGTTTTTGAAAGGGGATATTCACGCAAAGTGCGGAGAAAATGAAATAAAATCAAAATATTTATTATATTAGGCCTTTTTCAACACACATTCAGCACACACACGTGCCAAATATTCTTAGCTTGCCCCACGAAAACCTAGTTTATTTAAAACTAGCGGCCGCCCGCGACTTCGTACGCGTGGATCCCGTTTTACCCCCTTAGGGGTGGAGTTTCGTAAAATCCTTTCTTCGCGGATGCCTACGTCATAACATCTACCTGCATGCCAAATTTCAGCCCGATCCGTCCAGTGGTTTGGGCTGTGCGTTGACAGATCGCTACGTCAGTCAGTCAGTCCAAAGGTATCTTTATACTCAAGTAATATACTATTATAGTTTGATTGATTTATCTTATAAATAACTTTACACAAGTCTCTATCGCTTATTTGATCTTGATAGTATTTCTATAATAACATCTAGAACTCGTTTCGTTCCATTTTAATTAAAAATACATTAAAAACGAATAAAAAAATTGTTGCTTATAGAAGCGCAGTTTTTTTAAAAACGTTTTTTTTGTTTAAAATATAATAGGCACTATAAACTTCTTTTTTTTAATCTTTTGAAAAAGAAATTATGTAAACTCAAAATCCACTGGTTTGAAATTGAAACTTCTCGGTGTAAATCAATATAAAAAATCGAATGGTTGGGTTTTTGATGAATATGATTGAGTTTTAATTTATTAATGTGTTTAAATCTTTATTGCACATTTTAAGGTCAAGAGGTGTTCATAAAATGATTAATGAATTTGAAGTAAAAAAGTGTTATCTATCATGTAAAATGATTTTTTTTTATCATAGTGATAAAAACATTATTAGGTAAGTACGTCAATTCATTGATTTAAAATCCCATATCAGCGATATCACTATGAAGTCATAATGATATGGAAAAATCAATGAATATACATAAAAAATACATACAATCAAACATAGAACCTCCTCCTTTTTTGAAGTCGGTTAAATACTCAAATCATAAAGATAGGCCATAGATTAAAATCGATAAAATAAATACTCCTCAAAAATACGCAAAGAAAAAAAACTTATAACCGAGTTACGTCAGCTGTATTTATACAATCAAATGACCACTTAATTTCTTATTTAAATAAAGGCCAAAACCGCTTGAATGTAATTTTAAAGTCGTATAGATTTTTTTCTGCCTTTTATCTTGGAGGATAAGGTTGAATATCGCTTGGACGGTTCGGAAGATTCGACTCACGACCCATGTGCTTATATCATTACGGCGATTCCAAATTCAAACAGACTAATAGAACAACCTGTGCAGGCGAATTTGGGCTGTATTGCTGGAAGGTTAAAATCGATTTTCCTTTGTGGTTAAATGTTCGTTTGTGTTTGTGCCCGTA
Organism: Ostrinia nubilalis; assembly: GCF_963855985.1. Classification (NCBI taxonomy): domain Eukaryota; kingdom Metazoa; phylum Arthropoda; class Insecta; order Lepidoptera; family Crambidae; genus Ostrinia; species Ostrinia nubilalis. Next base: position 6,306,575 of record NC_087117.1, read on the forward strand.
AAATTAGTTTTGCCTGTGTGCGTATATTAGACCGATGACTGTTGTAGGGTTGCAGCTCGGTTTCTAAATTATTTATTTGTTTACCGAAATCCTGCTAAGTTGAATTATCTTAATGATTTTACTAGATTTTGCCCGTAGCTTTGCACAGGTGAAGTTTCATGATTAAAAAATTCAAATTATGAACTTATACACTTTATGGTGCGAGTTTTTAGAACTTTAATGTGAAAGAATATCTTAGTATGAAAAACAGACATTTTATACCTTTGTTCCACTAACATTTACTTATCAACTCTGTAAAGTGATCATAAAAGCGACAATGACTAGGAACCAGTTTTGCAACTCTTTGAGTGCATTAATGTGACTGTGAACTATGTACTTTGTAACATTAGGTATTAACTTTATAAATACCATGTTTTACTAAAAGAAGATCAATTAGTAACCCAATTGCAATTAAGAAAACTTGACGAAAACATTACTAATGATATAAATGCACATTACCAAACGTAAAGTCCACTATCAACAACAAAAATGCATTTTATTTCGTATCGTACAAAATTTCCTGTGTAGGTATCGGCGTTTCCGAGTTGCGACCCGAGGGGTCTCAGTGGCATAAATATCAATACAATCGGGGTAATTTCTCTGGCTATATCGGGCTTAAGGCGGTGTGTGCACTGACGGTGCTCTGTAAAGTCGTGACTACACCGACCGTAGAAACGATATTTAGGTGTTAAATCTAGACTTAGGAATAGATTTAAAGCTATGATTAGTCTAAATATACAAATTCAAAAAAGTATAGACTTAAATCTTGAGTTTCGATTGAGTTTTAAACGACATTTCCTAAGATTTTCAAGTCTTGAGTCTGAATTACTAAAATCTTGAAACTAGATTAATTCTCAAACATACTTGAGGTCTTGGTCTAATTTCAATACATATTTAGACCAATCCTAGGACAAAATCTATGAGTAGTTTTTAACCGCCTTTAAAAAGGAGGAGGATCAATATTCGAATGTGAGTCGCTTTGTTAGGAGATTCATACAAAAGATCTAAATATTGCTTATTTTACTTAGTGTATAAACTTCCTAAATGTCATACGTGTGCAAAACACAATAGTTATGTGTGTTTTGACCCAATTGATAACATTTTATGCACTGTGCACTGCTGTTACGACGATAAAGTTTAAATTGTTTGAGTTATGAAATTTTCCAGGTTAGTAATGGACATTTGACTAGATTTTTTATACTGGGATAAAAAGTAACCTTGATAGATTTTTTTTGTCATTTTATTTAACTGTTTTTATGTATTTTTTTATACCGGTATAAAAATATTTTTCGATAACCCAAAAACCAGTCTCTAAACTAAGCTTCATCATCATCATCATCATCATCATCATCATCATCATCATTTCATCATCATCATTTCATCATCATTTCAGCCATAGGACGTCCACTGCTGAACATAGACCTCCCCTAATGCTTTCCACGTTGATCGATTGGTAGCGGCCTGCATCCAGCGCTTCTAACTCGCAAACTAAGCTTAAATGAACATAATTTACACTAAGAAATTTTTAAACTAAAACTCTTTAGTGAGGAAATAAAAACAAGGAAAACCTACTTCACCGATTGAACCAACCACAAAAAACTTGAAACCACGTCATTTCTTGCACCAAAAACCCAAAGCTCTATGAAAAACTATTTTCCCATATTATACAATTAAAATATAAGTTATCCATATCCAGCGTAATCTCGCAAGCAGGTAACACAGTATATATATTAATTTATCTACTGTGCAGGTAATAAGTATTTAAATAAAAAAAATGCTGCGACTATAAAAAAAATGGCGTCGACGGTCACATGGTCGCGCGGTGTGGTATGTAGCCGGGTGGGAGGTTAGTTTTTCTATTGCTATGTATTTTTTAAATTTCTTATGATTGAAAATTTATCATTTATGACAGTTACATTAGTTTTTGTTGGAAAAGTATATTACTTGTTCTTATTCGCGAGGAAAAAGTTTTTATGCTGCTAAACGTTGGTCAAATATTGATCAAGCATTAGAAGAAAAAAATACTGTGCCGGAAATCAGTATTTTAAATTTTTAAAGGTATTTTTTTATTAAATTTTATTAAAAATATTAATATTATTAATGTCGCTATTTTTTTTACTTAAATTAATGTTTTTTTTTTATAAATCTATCCATGCAAATCTCTATTAGATACTTATTATTATTGAAATATTTATTTATATTAGGATCAACATAAGTTAACAACGCAAATTATAGTATCCCTTTTACTTTAATTAAAACTATGTATTTGTAACAGATCTAAATAAAAACTAAAAATCGCTTACTTAGCGCTATCTAACTGCTACATACCACAACGCACTGAACCCTTGCGCGGGGGGAGGGGGGCGAGGTGGAAGCGAGACAGCAATATTACTTCCAAACGAATTCTATGGAGTAGTTTTGTTTGTTGTTTATTTTCAAGTTTTTTACAAATTCATCGAATATTTTTTTTAATTATTCGATGAATTTGTAATTTGCAGATGTGTGTGACATTAATCTATTGATAAAATAAAAGTTTTGATTAAGATTAATTTGAATTCACAATATTTCCTACCTAAAATACATTTCAATATAAAAAAACACTAAACAATTAGAACTTATTAAAACTAGAAAGTTGCTTAGTATTTTATTATTTACCCTTCAATATAAATAATTGTATAATAAATATTTTATTAAAGAAATCACTTACTTGCACTTACGTACATGAGAGAAAATCGAAATGATACACGATTATGAGTAAAAGTTTTACCGAAATAAATACGTTTAATTGTGCATGAAAACTTAACAAATGTTACGTTTACAGTCTTTACAGCGTGTTAATTAATATTACAAATGTAACATTTAACTTCCTAATACTTAATTTCTCAATTTGAAATAATTTCGATTTTATTTTCAACTAGCTTTTGCTTGCGGCTTTGCTCGTATGAAATTAAAATTGTCACAGATCGTTATAGCCGATAATAATTATGTTATTCTGATGTACTCGTATAAACAAAAATACCCACTGTAAAGTTTCATCAAAATCCGTTCAGTAGTTTTTGCGTGAAAGAGTAACATCATACAAACTTTCGCATTTAATACATTAGTAGGATTTAATTCTAGTTACCAATAAATCTTTGAATACTAAACATGTTTAATTCTGTTTTTTTTATAGGTATTTCAGACTTCTAAATATAAATCCAGCTCTAATAAATCTTCATTCCGTTGATTTATGACAAAATTATTTCGTGTGTATAATTTTCTGTTGTTTTTACATAGAACACTAGAATGGTTTGATGCAAGCTGTTTCTTTCCGTCAAAATAAAATAAACGAAACGCACAGAAAAATGTCCAACAATAAATTCTAATTGTAATTCATTGTTTGCTATAAATAGGGTTTCCAAATGATAACACAGCATGCAAATGTTCGTCTTAAAACGATTTTTTATAAATTACAATAAAGTTTTAAAATAAAATTATAATTGCAGTAGCGACTCCACTATACTCTGTGCGCGGTGAAAAAATATCGGCCGGCGCACACTCGCTGTGGCCAGGGCTGCCGCGAGCTTTAGTATTATTATTACATTGCATTTTATTTTGTTTTTTAGATAATTATTATTCGTGATTTTATTTATTATTATTTAATCTTTTTGCATTTAAATATTGTACAGTGGAGGACTTAATGCTGGGTCTACATTATCTACCAGTCAACCGCTTTTTATAGAAAAAATGCACGAAAAAAGATTTTGTAAGAAAATATTTAAATATTTGGAATTTTAAGTTGAATGCATTTTAAAATTGAAGTTTTCAACTCTGATGTATGACTGAAAAGGAAATCTGGTTACTGGTATAAATATTATAATTAGCTTCCTTATTTCTTTTATAATATTCCTGTCACACTTTTTCCTTACTACCTATTTAAATACTTTTTAATTTTGTATTTATAATTTATGGATCATAGGTATTACCAAGAATCTTGGGGAAAATGAAATCATTGATGTTATGAAATTTTTGTTTAATCAACTTAGTTTCGTAATCTTTGATAAGTAATGTTTGTGATAGCGAGAAGTAAATTTTACATTTAATAGAACGTTTCTCGATAATTTCACATTTTAGGTGTAGAAAAACAATAGTTATAATGTTAATAATACTTACCTACACGATATGATTAGTTAGGAGTTAGGACTACATAACTCGTCTAAAGTCCAAAGATATTTATTTGTAACTAGCTAGCGGCCGCCCGCGACTTCGTACGCGTTTTACCTAGGGCTTGCAAAATCGGATAGTTTTCAATTCCGGAACTGATTTCCGATATTGGGCACTCAACTCCGGAATTCCGGAACTAGTTCCGGAGTTGGTTAAAAAAAGAAAGCGCCACCCGACAAACATGTACACGTATGTGGTATCCACTTCAGGACCTTGTCCCATCGGCCGTCTGTTCTACGTACTATGTGCCCTGCCCATTGCCACTTCAGCTTGCAAATCCGACCGCTATGTCAGGCGACTGTAGTAATCTCCACATTTCTGGTTCGATCTCGAAAAGAAACACCGAGCATTAGCCCTCTTCATAGCACGCTGTGCAACTTTGAGCTTATTATAAGGCCTATTTATAGTGAGAGGCCACGTTTTCAAAACATAATGTCATCACTACTGGTAACACTCACTAATTGTAGACTTTCGTCTTTGAGTACTGAGGTGTTTTGGTTGAAAAGATGTTATGTAGTTTCTCGTACGCTCCCCAGCCGAGTTGGATTCGACGTATTATAACGTAATATAGAATCGCCCTCGTGCTCAGCCAGGCTCAAAGACCTTCTAATAGTCCAAGAACGCCAGTCATAATGGCAAGTTAGACTCTTCGGTCTTCTGTATAACCTGCCGTAGCGTATAGATGTGGTATATGGTACTGTTAACCTTTTCGATAACCGGCTTCCTCGAGAGGCTATAAGTCATCGAACCTACGCGCGAGACTATTCGTGATGACTCTCAAAAACAGCTTGTAGACATGACTCAGAACCCAGATGGGCCTGTAATTCCTTAATAAGGCTTTTACCCCTGTCTTGAAGAAAAACACCACTACGCCTCTGTTCCATGCCTCTGGCATTATTCCCTGGAGAAGACGAAGTTACAGAGTCTCTGAAGGACTTTCAGTATCGGTTTTCCACCCGCCGCGATCAGAAGCTCCGAGGTTATTCCATCATCACCCGGTGCCTTGTTGTTTTTTAGTTGTATGAGAGCCATCCTAATCTCGTATAGGCTGATGTCCGGGATATCTTCGATATATTGTCGAGTTAGCTTAGCTCTTGGTGGAACTATCCTGTGGTTGAGCTATTAACAGGTTAGGTGACCGTGGTATATAGCTGTCCATAAAAACTTTTCGATCTCTCCCAGAACCCTTTGTTGATGTTACATTACCGTCCGCTGTCTTTAGCTTCGTCAGCTGGCTTTGCTAGAGTTGTCTCTTGCGAACATTTTGGAGCTTTGATTCTTCTCTATCGCCTCTTTAATACTATTAGTAATAAAATTGCGAATACATGACTGTCTCGAGGACTTCCTTATAGAAGGACCGATTTGGATAAAAATCATTTTGAAAACTTAAAATAATTTATGAAAAATTTCAATATCGGAATACGATATTGGCTTCAGTTCCGGAATTGAAATATCGGAAAAAACCTATCCGGAATTCCGGAGTTACGAAATTCCGGAATTCCGGTATTCAAGCCCTAGTTTTACCCCCTTAGGGGTGGAGTTTCGTAAAATCCTTTCTTAGCGGATGCCTAGGTCATAACATCTACCTGCATTCCAAATTTCAGCCCGATCCATCGAGTAGTTTGGGCTGTGCGTTGATAGATCACTATGTCAGTCAGTCAGTCAGTCACCTTTGAGTTTATATTTATTTATTTATAACATTTGTTATTTATTAAATTAAAAAATAGTGATGCACAAAATGTAAATAGGATATTTGTGTCAGCCCTGTGCCCTCGGCCCGCTTCGTTTGCTTGCTTTACTTACGGCGGGCCACGCGCACAAGGTGGCAACTGGCAATTGAAAAATCACGAAATTATAATAAAATTAAATTTGTCCTTGGACTGGACATTTAAGTAACCAGCCAAGTTCAAGGTAATTGTTGTTGATGGTTTCGTAGAGGATTTATTACGTTAAATATGTGTGCTTAATATAAAATCGACTATGGTGACGCTATGTTAGCGTAAACAGTAAAAGGTTATTGAAATTTAAGAAAAACACAACTTTTATCCAGTTTTAAGACTATGCTGATAAGTTTTTTTTACGTTATCGTTGTTTATTTATAGGCTGACTTCAACTATGAATAGTTTATTTAATAAAAACTAATAAAAAGTAAAATAAAGACAGTCCCATATTTTTATAATGGATTATGAAATAAAGAATATTTTATTTTTTACCCGACTGCGCCAGAACCGGTAGAAAGAGGGAGGGTTATGTTTTTATCATCTCACATTATCCTGGTGACCACAATAAATGCATTAATTAAAGTCAAAATATTAAAACTAAACTAAGACAAACTGCAAATTGCGAAAATCTGTTTTTTTAAATAGGTAGTATAAATAAAAATTAGTTTTTTTCAATAGATCACCAAAATCGGAATTCGACTAAACCCAGCTACGTCCTTTTCCGACACAAGCGTAAGGACATTTCGTAAGCGTCGCGCGTTGTCGGATCCCGAGAGTGTAGCGCGACCGCGCCTCTTGATACTCGACGCAAATAATACTTTAGTGTTTTGATCGTTTAATCGTTTTCTAATTAATGAAACGTGTTAAATATTAGTTTTTGTGGTTAACATTAGCGTTAGATTAATTTAAAATAGTAATAATTTATTCATAATCCAAAAATGTGCTTACAGAGTTGAAAAAAAATATCAAGAAATGTCCAAGAATATTTCATTTAATTAAGTAAGTTGAGTCAAAACGGTGAACCAAAGAAAAGTATTGTCGTATTGTTTTGTTATTTTAAAATTGAAATTGATTGATTCAAATTACAGTGAATGCTTATTCTTGAATTCCAAATCAATAATTGATTTATTTGACAGGTGAATTTAAACTTTCAAATAGTCAACTTGTACAAGGAAATAAAATCAAATCAAAATTTTATTTATTAGCACACAGCACAATAAAAAAAATAGAATGATTTTAAATGATTAAAGACTTTTAACTTCGAGAAATCATATTGGCTAAGTATGAATATTAGGTCGCCTAATTGCAATTTAGTAAAAAAATACAAGGTAATATAATTTAATTACTTATTAGTTACATGCTATACTTCTTTGGATAGCTGGATCTTTGGCGGCTCATGAACTTTGACACGTGTCAAAAATCGTTCTACCTCTTTCACTCACCCTCGGATATCCTAATGAGCGAGAAAGAAAGATAAAACCGAAGCTTACAACCCGTAGTGACGTCACGAGTCATTATCACTAACACATAATTACATTACCCGATTATTCAAGTGTGTGTGTGTCCTACCTAACACTAACGTAGCAAAAACCTAGAAGCAAGTATCGATTTAGTTTATTTAAAGAGCCCAAACATAGTTATTTATTAACATTGTCCATTTTGTACGCCGACCAACACGCGTTGATACTTGATGCAAAGTTTCGGTAACAATACTCGTTTTAAAAGGTTAATTGCAACTTCATTTGAGTTTTTAATAATTAAATATTCATTCGAGTTTAATAATTTGTATGGTAAATTATGTGTACGGAATATTGTATTATTTTACCTCGATTTCGTATATGAATCATTTAATACCTACAGTTATAATCAATCCATAGTTAATGTACATTTGTTGCGTCATATTGATACATTGTAAAGATCTTTTTAGAATAATATTGTAGTCTATAATGTACCTACCTACATAGGGTATAATACACCTAATACATAGTTATTGGCCAACTTGCCTAAAATGAAAAGAAACAAGCCTAATGGAAGTTATTAAGAGAAGAAAAGAGACGAATATGTTTTCTGAGCAATATGCAGTCCAATGTAGTAAATATTTTTGTCTCTTACTTATTAACAATCCAATACGCCAATAACTATGTATAGGCTAATTACTATAGCAATCGCCCTAGTCCCTTTTTTTCCAATACATTCGTATTCACAAACGATGCTTGCTTATGTGAAGCAGCAAATCGAACGCACAGCTTTGACTCGAGCTCTGTAATTGGTTCATGTGTCACCCTGTTCGTCCACGCGTACTGCGAGATCTCATAGTAATGTTTGTGAATGCGAAAATGTATGCCAATTAATATTGTCTGGAGATTGAGTGGTGAAAAGAAAGATATAATTAACACATTAACACGTCATTAGTACCTAAATTGGATCATACATGTCGACATCTGGAAAACATGACTCACTTTTCCACAGTAGGTGAAAACGTGGGTAGTTTTTCCCATTGTTTGGTAAAAATCTAATAACAATATCTATTCATACTTGATACCAATCGATCAGCATGGAAAGCATTGGGGGAGGCCTATGTTCAGCAGTGAACGTCCTATGGCTGAAATAATGATGATGATGATGATTCATATTTGAGTTGACACATTACATAAAATATTTTAGTCCTCCGCCGAGTCTGTTTGGAATAAAATCAACCACTATTGAACGGATTTTCATGCGGTTTTCACCAAAATATAGAGTTAAAGAATACATATAATATGAACGAAATATGAAGGTGGTACAATTTAGCAGCCGGTGCAATGTCTAGAAAAAAACCATAGGATATTTTTTCCGATTTTTTAATGGGGTAACATGGGTGATTATTTTTTCTGTGACAGTCCAATACGGGCTTAAAAAAAGCTTTTTATTTTATTAAAGTAGGACTGTCCGTTACCTTTCCACTCACCCTTAATTTGATTTTGTTCACTGGGATGAACATTAAATTGTAAAAAATAATATGCTGAGTGCATACGTCTTAATTTCTGGTAAGTTTTTTTTTTCACTAGAAAATATACTTAAGTTTTGGTAGAAAAATATTTTTATGTGCTAGCCACAGTCTGAAAGTGTTAAATTTTAGCTAAAATGCCGGCATAGCGAAGACCAGGCTTTAGTGTCAAAGTGTTTATTAATATAAATTTTACTTTTTATATGAATAATTGTTTTAATTTAATGCCGCTACCCTAAATTGGCAATGTTCACCCCAATGAACAGTTAAAATTCTCTTATTTGGCAGTGTTCATTGGGATGAACATAGTTTTTTTTCTATTTGGTGAAGTTCCGATTTTTTATATATTTTTTTCTGACCTATAAATAACCCTAAGAACATAAATCCGACGATGTGTTTTTATTTTTTGATAAATAATGAGTCTGCCAAATTAGGGTTAAACCGCTGAACCGATTTTGATGAATTTTTCTACAGACTAAAACTCAATGTCAATTGTGCTAGTTTATTTTAAACCATCCTTACGCTCAACTGCTGCACCGATTTTGATAAAATTTGTCAGAGATGGCGGAGTGTAAGTGAAGAAATTATTATTATTATTCGCTTGTCTTTAGGTCCAAAAACAATGAAAATATTTGACCATGCTATGACTGATAAAGGGTTAAAATATTATTTAACCCGCTCCCCGCTCCTCTCACAGTCTACGCCATACAACGAGTCTATTGTTAGAATATAGATCGATATACCGTGCTTAAATGACGTATGCCCATGACAGATACTAACTGGAATCTCGATATGTGTGCATCCGTAGTTAACGTAGATAATTTAACTGGAGTTACCATTTATTGGCCGAGTCTTCCAGTGACTTGACCCACTTTTGGCTTGGTCCACGGGCCAAGTCGCTAGATTGAATCCTACTTCTTATCTATACCTACTAATATTATAAAGTTGAAGTTTGTTTGTTTGTTTACTTGAACGCGCTAATCTCAGGAACTACTGGTCCGATTTCAAAAATTCTTTCAGTGTTAGAAAGTCAATTTATCGAGGAAGCATAACGCCAAGACCAAATTTAGAGGTGGGCGCCACGCCGGCGCGCCGCCGCCGCCGCGAATTTTTTCACGCCGCCGCCGCCGACGAGCAACTGTCGGCGCGCCGATACTAATACTGTACCAACTATTTGCAATTTATTCCTCTCCTATACTGTACTTTCTGAATTTGTGTTTCGAATGCAGAAGAACTAACTATAATATTTATTCTACATAAATATGCCATATAAATTGGTACACAAGGCGAACTTAATGCCGTTGATATACTAATAAATTGATTGAATGACTTAATATTAACTGTTAATCCAGTACATTATTCAAGTTGCTGTTTGGTCTAGTAAATAATTGATCGCGAGAGGCGCCGGTCCGAACGTCCGGCTGTCAAGAAAAAAATCGCCGCCTTCGTCTGGCAGACAACCCACACTATTGGACTATACTTTAAGCGAATCACTCGCACAGACATTGGCAAATATGTCTCGGAATGCAAATGGGAGCCACAACCTCTGAAAGGCAACAAAGTACCTCCCTCAAAGTTTTCTCCGCCTGTTAGGTCCGATAATACACGAGTGCGAACTGACAAGAAAAATCTCAGACCTTTGCTTTGCTTTGACAAGCCGGTTTATTTAAACCCATTGACACGGATAATCCAAAAAATCCACAATTCAATCCAAAAAATAAGATCAAGCGAGACTTACAGCTATGCCTGCCTTTGATTCCTACTGATCGTTGATAATGATTCATCCGACCGATTTCGATCGTGGTAACCACTTTGACTTAGCTGTCTTGGCAACGCTGGCGCGCCCGAAGATAGCTTACATAGCCGATCTTCGCGGCAAATTCCTCACACATTGAGAGTATCTGAGCACGCTGCCAATATAATTATAGTGAATGGCGGCAGATGGACGGGATTTACATCATCGCGTTTCGCGTCGAGTTCAGTTGTGCGCTGCTCCTAGAACTCGCAGATTTGGCTCTTCACAATCTCCCGCCATTCTAGGTGCTGTGCTGCCAAACCTTTTCATTGTAATTAGAGAGGGCCCATTTTGCATCTTTTCCATCTTTTCACATGCTGCTTCTGGACATCTTTGTACCTGTCTATCTGAGGAGTTGACCGCCATGTTTCCGCTTATCCTCCTCAAATTCAAAGTAGAAGATTGATTTCTACTACGCTAAGTGAGGACGAAAGACCAAAATGGACCCTCGTAAAGCACCTGCATTTGATCTGATCACCATGAAGTCCATGGTTTTGACAATGACACACTGAGTGAGAACCTCACAAGTCTCTTACTTTGGAAATGATCCATAAAGCTGGCAAGTCGCCTAACGAATTCTCATCCTATCGCTCAATTAATCTGACATTTATATTGTTAAAATTATGGAAAATAATCATTCTTTCTCGTTTATTCCCTTGCCTATACCCATGTAATATAGTATGCTCAACCATAAATTTTGACAGAAACCATACCAACCATAATCAGTATAATGTTTGGAAAAGAAAGAATCCTGTACGGCTGCTTTTGCTGCAGCTTCAGCTGGGTTTAGCATAAAGGACTAATCTATGAAATTAAAAAGTACCTTCCAGCACACTTCTACTACCTGCTGATGGAGTCTTATCTCAGTGACAGACAGTTTTAAATAAAACTCCGTGACAAAATCTTCTCATTTCACCTGCAGAGCTGGAGTACCCCAGGACTGTACTTGGTCCGGTACTCTATAAAATTTACTAGCAAAGTAGCTCAGATACCAGAAAACTGCGGCCATCCTCAAATGTAATTGTGATCTGACCAGACTGTTGCAAAGTCAGTTAAATGCCACTAATGGTTGGCTGACCAAGTGACCTCGACACATAGGCTGCAATCAACTTGCATTAAAAACCTGGACAGTAGGATGACATGGAAAGACCATAAATATAAATAAAACAGATTTGAACATAATATTCGACCGACAGTCAGCTAATCCAACATTAACTATGTGTCTCCAAAGAGCTCAAAAATGCATGTTAAGGGTACTTTTATCGGTATATTACATTGGTACGCTAGCCTTTAGGAAATACACGAGAATCTGATCTCAGCCAAACCCGCTATCCAAATATCAAAGTATCTATGATCAAGAGAGCTAATTTACTAGGGTAAACCACTGCTTCAGTGGCTACCTAGTTCTACCGTGTCAAACCCCAACCAACTGCAAATCACCTGATTAGTCTTGACGACAGATACTAAAAAAGCAGATTTGAAAAAAAAAACCTAATGAATAAAGGTCAAACATGGTCACGCCGCCGACGCCGCCGCCGCCGAAGTCAAAAAGTCGGCGCGCCGCCGCCGGCCAATTATATATCGGCGCCCACCTCTAAGACCAATAGGAGCGGAACACCAATGAAGAATGTTTCAAAATCTAAGGATTTTTTTCCTTTTAAGAATATTATAAATGCGAATGCGATGTCCAAAAGTCCCGTTTTTTATTGGTCCAGTTTTATGACAAAACCGATCGAATTTTGTGGGACTGCAAACGGGACTGAACATTGAAACGTATTATTTTATACGCTGGCAAAGCCGAAGGCAGACGCTAGTATTCATTAAACATCAAAAAGTTCATTTTTATCCTTCACATTAAAAAACTAAACCGGTTCAAAGATCCTTAGATAAGCAGATTACGTGATGTAGAAAAAACAAAGCAGCAAAAAATAACAATACTTTTAATAATAATTAAATAATTAAGGTACAGACAGCATAATCCAGGTAAATTAATCCTAAAAGCTTTGGAGTCTTTATTTAGTACCTAACAATTGGTACTTTTGTAACAAAAAATATAAAACACTGTAAATCAGAAATGTAGGTACTGCAATGTGCCTTCTCATAATTGATTGATTGATTTTAAATAATTTTTCGCTTTTAAAAGTAAGTAAAATTGACAAAAAATAATTAAAGACAGTGAATTTTTTTTGCAAAATCTATTCTGGATTGGACTGTACTTTAAAAACTCTTTGTTTATATTCAATTACTGAGATACAGGAAAAAATATCCTTGTTCAGGCACACGTATAATTTTACCTTTTGTAGCATAAGATTAGCCTAGAGTTTAAACTGTCAAATCGGTTTAAAGAATCTTTATTCTCATAAGAACAGGGTAGTTCACTTACATGAGATTATAATAATTTACAACAATTGTCTTGTGACGAAGCATGCGCAAAGCCCACAAACAAAAAATAATGTAGGTACATAAATAATTATTAACATTATTTCGAATAAGTAAACATCAGATCTGCAACTCCGTTGACACAGAAATAATGGCCCTCAAACTAACTATCATTTACTCAGTCAGGACTAGGTAGGTGTGACTAGGTGTAGTGAGTAAGTATCCACCTACTAAATAAATAAGATTGTAAAAGAATACGAGATTTTATTTTATTTTTACTGTTCGGGTACTCGTAGAAAACTGTGCGGGAGGGATAGTGTTTGGTTCGCCCAAGTTGGCAAGTTAACAGTGAGCATTGGAGTTGTGTAGTGTAGGAGACAGTGTACCAAAATTCATATTTACAAATAGTTGTTTAGTTATTATATTTTTGTAGTTTATATTTCAAAATAAGTTTATATATTTAATTTATTAATTAATTAATTTATTTATTTAATGTATTTTATGAGTCTTTCTACAGATGAAAGTTTCATAATTAGATTGCAAAAAATAATAGAGGATTATGTATTTTAATTTATTGTTTTACGTTTTATTCACTTTATAAGTAGGTGTAAGATTTAGTTTTTAAATTAATTTGTCATTCAAGTAATAGTTAGTATATGTTCTTTGAGTTTTCGTTTGTAGATTTGTATACTTTCACTATTTTTGATTGAATCCGGAAGTTTATTATATAGTTGAACACCTTCATATATTATATTCTTTTTTCCATACCTTGTTGTTCTCGGTTGACGAAGAAATAATTTGTTTGTGTTTCTTAAACTGTGTGTGAATGTTTTTTTAGTAAGAGTTATATTTGTTTGAATAGTGTTTTCCAGAATTTTTTTGATCAATAAACACAAGTTGTAAGTGTATAGTTGTGTTATATCGAAAAAGTTTGTTTTTGTATAAAGCTGTTTTGTAGGTGTTAAAAAGTCAAAGTTATAAAGTCTTTTTATTATTTTATTCTGTGATATCTGTAGATCCTTAATGTGCGTTTTTGATGCCGATCCCCAGATTTCCACAAGATACTCCAAATGAGGTTTCAAAAGATTTTATTTATTTATTTATTAAAATAGTTTAATTTCATTAAAAGTAATTTATTTTCGAAACTAAGTCCTCAAATAGCAATATAGTGCACAATAACACATTTTTTTTAAAACTTTCCAAGATTAACCCTTTAATCACCCATCAAAAAAGTATTTTTTTTTCAGACTCTTTAATTGAAAACTTGTTTTCCCTAGTTCTTTGTTTTAAACTCAGCTTTAGAATCTAAACAAGCCACTATTCGACACGACCGGAATATTGGAATATACGCTAGCAATCTGTTCCATAAGATACCTGAAGCACCCTGGGGAATCACGACTTTACCGGGGTTGAAGTGGGACAAACATATTAACTGTGTGTATATTAAGTGATAGCTATGGGTTTTTAGTAGTCTAAAAGAGTACATAGAAATGTATAATAATATGAATAAATAATAAAAGAGGTTAAAACGAAGAGAAGAGTGATTGATAAGATTTTTTTTTATTTCTTATCTTATTTTACTTATACAGTTTAAAAAAAAGATAACACACATTACTACAGCATAATATTATTATACTCGTATGAAGGACAATGAAGTTACCTACATAATAATATTTCCTATCATTTAGTTTTTTTAAAGTTTTAAGCTAAGTTTTCTAAAGGGTACAACCCTTAGAATACTTGTAATATAAAATAACTAAAACCTCACGTCAATCGCTTATTGCAACCTCTATAAATCGATTCAAATAAATGGGTCAAATTAAAATAAATTACATAGTTATCCTACTAATATTATAAATGCGAAAGTTTGGATGTCTGGATCGATGTTTGTTACTCTTTCACGCAAAAACTACTAAACGGATTTTGATGAAACTCTACAGTATTTTCTTTATAACCCAGAATAACCTAGTATAATTTATGACGATCTGTGACAAACTAAATTTCACGCGGGTGAAGCCGCGGGCAAAAGCTAGTGTAGTATGTGTATCGATTCTAATACTCAAGTAACCTACATAATGTACCTATTTATAAATCGCACTTAGTCTAACAATGCTACGTCACAGCTCACCTAAACCCAGGACTGCAATATAAATAGTCAAATAAAAACATGGCTTCCAAAAACCGAAAAAAAAAATATCTTCCTAATCTCCAAATTGTATATAAGCTACGGCATTAATAAGTTAAACAAACAACACTGCCAAAACGAACTCTAAGACGTCGAGTTAAAGTTCATTATGTTCCAGAATGGCGTACCAGATTTGGCACTTACGCTGTTTTGAGTGTTGCCAGTTTGAAAACTTTGTGAATAGTCGTGCAAATGGTTGGAGGGGTCTTGATACTTTATGTTTAATTTGTTTATACTGATATTCAATTGCAATTTAATGGTTTTTGAATTGAGTTCAAGGTAATACCTACTTATTGTTAGAACAAAATTATTTAATTTATGAGACTAATAAAACACTAGGTTTCGCCCACGGCTACGCCTGCGTAAATTTGTTACAGGAAGACTTCCCTCCCCTTTTAAAAACCGGGAAAAAACTGTCCCGTTTTTTCCTTGGTCTTAAACTAACTGTGCCAAATTTCATCAAAATCCGTTTAGTGATTTAATCGTGAAAAGTTATATAATACATGTAGAGTAACTTTCGCACGTAAAATATTAGTTTGGATGGATATATCTATTATTTTTATATGTAATTTTGACTATTTCTTCTTTTTAGTTATAAAATTTTAATATTATGATCTTAGAAACATAAACATTAAACTTACGGTAGGTATTTATTTAATTACTACAACAACTTCAAATATGTAAATATTAGATAAATGTACTAGGTATTGTTACAGCCTTTGACTCTTATTATTTTTCCATTGTTATTTTGTGTATCACACTTTGAACAAGTATTTTTTAGAGTCCCATACCTTAAGAGGAAAAAACGGAACCCTTAAAAACACGTATACTACTAAACAGTATCCTGCAAAAGCAGTTCCTGCAAAAAACGGGATGTTTCTATTGAAAGAGCCCATAAATAATCACTTTTTTCGTGTGTCGGTGTCTGTATTTACTATTAACTTCTTACGCACGTACCATTATTGTATTTACAAAGCAAATTGATGATAAAATTTAATGGACATGTTTAAATCGTCGCATTGCAATAAAAATGACATTAAATTGTGATGTTAAAAAGCCATTAAGTTGTTGGGTTGGGAAAGTATTTTTGCGGTAATTTGTCGTTGTTTTAAATTATGACTTTGACTTAAGGTTATTATTATTATTATAAACTTTATTATTATATTATTATTCATCATAGATACAACTACGGAACGCAATTTGCAAATTATCACAAAACTTTAGGTTCTATGTTTCATGTTAACTTTTGAACTCATTATTTTTTATGCAAATAACCAATGTTTAGGATGTTTTTTGACATTGAAAATTATCGTTTGTTTATTAGGTATTTCAATTACATATTTGCTTTGATACTTTTTTGAAGGAAAAATTTTGAACATCGTATTTTTTGTAGATAATAAATTACCCCCTTACTAATAAAAAGTTACACGCTTGTTGAACACTGTTTTAAAATGTCATTTTCATACTAAACGTTACTTTAAAACACTGTTCAGCGAGTGTGTATTTTTATTAGTAAGGGGGTTAGTGTTTTATATCATACATGGGAGGATTAAAAAGAGTGAGAGAGCTCTATCTTAAAATTTAGAGTGACTCCTCACAACATTTTTGTGTTATCAGACTGATTCTATTGTCTACAGCACTGGCCTATTATTGTCCAGAAGCAGTGGTAGGGTTAATACTGGGACGTGTAAAAGTTAGTTTTAAAGCCTAGCTACTAGCAAAAATAAAATCAGTTGAGTTTTTTTATGAGATTGTCTCTCCAAAGGTGTTGAAATAAACCTCCCTTGCCCACGACAGTCGAGAAGTTTTACTCGATTTTCCAAGAATATTATGTTATCTAAAACACCTAATTAAAGTGTACCTACAGCTTTCCTTCCTCCGTGCATAAATCTGCAGCAATTTTAATGTTAATCGACACAAATTACTGAATAAAATGCGAACGTAATGAGCGACTCCTAATTGGACTGGTGCATTGATTTCAACGCTACTTAAGGGCAAGCTTATGGTTTTTATTCAAAAGTTTTGTTCAAAAGGAGCGATGATTTTTTTGTAATCACTCTTTTTGTGAAAATCATTAGTGTTGATTGATTTCGAAGCGGTTTGCATTTTTAATTATTTTTATTTAATTGGGTCTAAAGTTATGTACGGAAAACGGGATATCAAGATAAATATGGTGGCATCTTATTATATGTTCATTAAGGGTTATTTTGCAATAATAGTGTGTAGTAGTGTGATGTGCTGTCTACTGTACTTTTTGGGCGTATTCTTTTTTTATTGTAAACCTTTGCCTTGTTTTGGATGGTATTTTAACGAAAGTCCTGCCAAAATTGTGCTATTATTTCAAATTACAATAGGTGCGTTGTTGTTTTAAATTTGTTGTAAAAAAAAGTTATCCTAGCTACACAGGAGTTGCAGCGGTGGGAACGAGAGGTGGAAATAGTCCCGTTTATGTTGTGAATAAAAAGTTTCTATCCACCAACTTAAGCCGAAGTCATATTAAATAAAAGCATTTAAGATTAAAGATACAAGAATTAGACTCGGATTAAAATGAATTTCACTGAAGAAAGCTTCTCTAATCTCTTAGGCTTAGCTGTTCATTTAATATTAAAATTACGAACATGCATGCCTTCTCTATTTTATGCTTGGTCTAGAAAATTCTTAGCTGGATTTATCGTGATTGGTGTTAGGTGTGAAGTAAATAGTCAAACATTAATACATATTCAATAAAAATGTTCTGTCTTGTTTTAGTTGTGGTCCTGGTATATTTATTAAAAAAAAAATTTGATCACAATTTTATCTAAATGATTAAATAAAAGGTACAAGACTTATACATTTTCATTATTTAGATAATATTTATATTTAAATCCCTACACACTTAAATTCATTTTGAAATTAAAAGTTGCTTATCAGTTGTATTACTATTACCTTACCTTATTTTAATAATTATTATTGAAATAGTTACATTTTCGTAGCAAATAAACGTTTCTTTCTTTTAACTTTATTTTGCCTCACCTTTTTTAATGTAACTTTGATCCTGAAAAAAATATTTAAAGTAACATTAACGTAAAAATTAATATTCTTTGTTACAACTCGATTATATAACAGCAAGGATCAAGCGGTCTCGGTCGGCGTACGAGACCGACTCTCATCTTTCTCTGTTTTGGGGCAGGGCCGCACTCGGAAGTAAATTTTAATGGTTTGGCGAAACCGCTACTGGTTTTTGTTTATTGTGCTAATAATAAATTAATAAGAGATTATTTATTTGATGTATCAAAGAAAGAAAGAAAGAAAGAAATAGACTTTATTAACACAGTAAGCACAAATTATATACAATAACAACATAAAACGAATACCTATAGAAAATAGTGGGCCACTGTGTCAATAGGCTCCCGCTCAGCATTTCTTTCTTTGTGTTTTCTTTCTATTGGTGAATGTTTATTAGAACTTAATTACGTATTATCTAGCATATTCTGTGTATCTGTGTAATAAACATCATTGCAAATGTAAGGTAATAATAATGTATTTGGCAAAAGGTTTCTTACCGAAAATTTTAGTCCTAATGTTTCTTATAAAATGATGAACTTAGCTTGTAATATTTTTGATGTAATATTTCAATTTACATGTTCATCTCTTATTTTGTTAGATTTATCAAAGTAATTGATTGTCTTGTCACAAGTTGCAAATGTATCTATTACAAACAATCCCCTAATGACGGGTCTTTCTTCCATGGCTATCCGATTTTAATGAAATATTAATTTCAAAGACTAAATTAGACACACACAGGCTATGATGCTCCTTTTTATAGGGACGTGGAAGAATTCGCGGGCTTAAGCAAGTTTCGAAATAAAACACAACTTTAAAATTGAGTAAAATAAAACTCTTTATTCAGCTACAGTCAAATTAACAACGAAATAATAATGATGATTATAAACAAAATTTAGAAAAAATATGTAAGACTACTTAGAAAGTCCCGCTAATATGCGCATCTAAGTTCTTTTATCAAAATAATCGAGATAATTCAAAGCAATAAAATTAAGGAAGTAATAATAATAATAATCCGTGCCCTTAGTCCGTGCCTGCGCCTCCCCCCGCCCCGCGCCGCCATTTCGTGTTATTGGGAATTTATGCCGGCCCGGGCGCGGCACACCGGGCGCGAGGTTTATCTGGACAAAGACTAAAAACGGATTAATTTTAGTGTAAATAGTAAATAAAAATAATGATTTATATTTGAGAAAGACACACTTGCAATTTGTGTAAGTTATGGTAATATTTTATTAGGCTGCTAGGAATTAAAAATATGCTACATTAAATTTGCTTAAATTGCTATTAGCTAGTCCTAGTAGGTCTAGGCAAAATGTAAAGATTTTTAATAAATAAATAAATTACTAGCCTTAGTAAGTAAAAATTATATTATCCTATTCGTTGGACATTTTACTCGGCCATCTCAAAATAAGCAATGTTTCTTGCACTTTAGGCACCAGATATTTATAACAGATAAAATTATTACATATTACAAACTTACCCACTTAAAAACGTTTTTTTATTAAATATTAGTAATATAATAGTAGTTAAAATGGTAGTTTAATCAAACCATTAACCATTATTTTATTTACAAATATTAAGAGAACGTTCTGACAGAAAAAATCTGTTTTCATCATTTGTTTCTTTTAAATATTTCGCTTACTAGTATTCCTGACACAAACACCCCAGCATCTTGACAATAATGTGGGTCAGAAACAGTATTTTGTTAAAAAAATTAACAAAAAAATATTCACAAAACAAACCCGCCCGGTGTGTCCCGATCCCAACCAGGGCGTTGCACCGCATAGATCCGACTCGCTATCAATTCCGCGTGTGTGTGCGTGTCACATGTCAGTGCATAGGGTGTTGCCAAAATGTTGCGGTGTACTAGCGATCGCACGCGGGTTCGGCTGTAAACATCACTCATAGTCGAAGCTTTTATTTATTTATTTATCTTTATTAAAGAAACATACAGCCTTACACATAAATCTATACAGCCTTGTTTGACACATGCAGCTTAAAATTAAGTGGGTTACATATTGGCCTTTAAAATTTCTAAGGCTAGGTTGTACAGTCAAAGTTATTCAGTACTCAGGCCCTTTCCAGTGCGCTTAAGCGCTTATACACGTCCCAAATGCAATTATAGCTGACCAGCGAACTTCGTACCGTCTATTTTCATCAGAAAATAGTAGGATTATAACGGTGAAACAGTCGAAATCGGTTCAGCAGTGTCGGAGCTTATTCAATAAAAATAAACAAACAGTCAAATCCTCAGATCATAGAAGGGAATAGATGTGAAACGGGGGCGTGGCGCGTGTCTCCGCGATATGCCCAGAAACGAACATCGCCCGCGACGCCAGGTTAGTCGCGATTCAGTCGTACTGAGGAAATGTTCTCCGATATTGTTGGATAATGCGTCGTAACGTGCAATAACATAAGTGAAACGAAGAACTACAGGAACAATGAAGTCATTTACCACATGTAAGTATTGCAAATCCATTGGTATTTTGCTTATAAATAAAAAAAACTAAACATTTTTACGAACGAATTCAGTGCCGTGACATTTACTGCGATATCGAAATTAGTGGTGATAAAAATTCAAACACGTTGTACATTGACGATTTAGTTAGCAACCACTTTATGTCATGCGTAACTACTGCGCAATGTATTTTATTTCTTCCGATATCCACTGACGCGTGAAAATACACAGTACGGCCGCATGTGCCGGTCGTAACATAGTGCAGGGCTCGTGTTCTAATACGGTTTCCTATTATCGATAAATAGAAGTAAATTATTATTTTCTATTTTCTAATTTTGAATGAAAAAATCATGAGTTGCTTGCGATTTTTAAGTTTTTACAAAAACAATAACAATAGTAGAAGGGATTAGTAACTGTCAACTATGTAATTACTATAAGAGCTAGTTGAAAGCCTAATATAGGCATTATTTTTGATAAACATAGGCGGTACGAATTTCGCCATAATTAAAAAGTTAATGCGCGATAGTAGTTAATAATAATTACAGTGATCCTGTTATTATTATTAAAGTAAATAATAATTATATTACCAATATTGTAAATACTGGTAAAAATCGATCAATTAACGAATATCTAACTACTGACCACCGAAAATGTCTCTAGATACTTTAATTTGTAATCTGCTTGTTTTGTTATTTTTTAGCATCGAAGTATGCAATTATGTTACTTCTCATATTATTATTATGTATAATGAATGTATATAGCCACCTACTCTGTTGCAATACCTCCTAGGTCACTAAGTCTTAAGCCCATGTGTATGTAATTTCCACCATTACAATAATTGTCACTTAGTACGCAATAAAGATTTGAATTTGAATTTGAATTTGTCATGGGTTAAGCCCATGACTTTTCATACAAACTTTGTCAGTCTATAACTTCTATACTCCATCGATAACGACATTGAGCTTTGGTTGGGGTAAATTAATATAAGGTAACTTCATTTAGTCCCAATAATTGATTCTGAGTTTTTCGTCCATACAAAATGGAACTGACTCCTTTATGCAAAAATCGTTAAAGAACATAATAATAACGTATTATAATAAAAAGGTTTTCATACAAGCATTTTTTAAACCAATTTCGAGCCTTGCCCCCAGGATTTAAAGTATCGATATCTTATCGACTCCATTTTATCTTTCTTCTCTCTAATTGCTTTTTTCAAAGTGTGCGTCACGTCACGCGGCCATTGATTGGCCATAAGGCACGCCTTCTGGCCAATCACAGCACTTTTAAGCCGGTTGCACATGTTGTCGTAGACTCTCAGTCGCTTTGTTTTTACACAGTTGAATGTGTGTGTGGGAGCTGTGGTGGGGGAAATGTGGGGACACTGGTTCTCGTTGTAGTTACGCGCGACTTCATATCTATTCTCTTTCTATGATCTGAGGTCAAATCTATCCTCTTTATAATAGTGTACGCGACTACATTACAAAGAACATTCAAATTCGACTATTGTGGTGAGACAACTTTTAACACGAGCATAATATTTTAGCTTAGTAGGTACGAGGAATTAACTTACTAATTTGTGCAATACAAATTCCTAAAAAAATAAAGAAATCCCAGTAATATCTGAAATTGTCAAATAATAACCACGAATAATAATGTAGATTCCACCAATTTAATTTAATAATAATTTGTGTACCTACTTTACATGGCGTCATCTAGTGCCATGTTAATAATTACTACTATTACTAGTTTAAAATATTTGTATTGTTTTGGGATCAAACCTGCGACCTCTCATATTATTCCTACACACGAACCAATATTATATTAACATCTAGCTACATTAACTTAGCTTACAGGGCAGATATGTACCATCCTAGACTGCATCCCACTTAACAGCAGGTGCGATTGTAGTCAAATACCTGCCTTGTTCTGCATTAAAAAAAAAACTTACTTTGCCGTCTACTAAAACTCATAAAACTATTTTTTTTTTGCAAATAGGCTTTCAAAAAGCACTTTGGCGCAAAAAACGCGTTTTTTAGAACACCCTATACCAGTTTACCTTCACACACACATCGGCCGTGTGTTAAATTTAATTGTTAATACATCTATCCTTGTACGAGGTATGTTTTTTCACGAAAACTATAGTTTTAAGGTGCTTAAGTTATAGTTAATGGTATAGTCACTGTAGTAATATATCGCGGTTTCGTTTGAGTTGATTTGATTATTCAAGTTTATTAGAAATCTACCAATTTATTATTATTACTAGTTTTTGCCCGCGCCGCGGCTTCACCCGCGTAAAATTTAGTTTGTCACTGATTGTCATAAATTATAGCCTATGTTATTCTGGGTTATAAAGAATAATACTGTTTTATCAAAATCCATTCAGTAGTTTTTACGTGAAAGAGTAGCAAACATCCATTTCGTACGCGTGGATCCCGTTTTACCCCCTTAGGGGTGTAGTTTCGTAAGATCCGTTCTTAGTGAGCACCTACGTTCTAAAAGGAAACTTGCAAAATTTGAGACTCCTAGCACTTGTAGTTTTTGAGATTTCGTGATGAGTGCATGAGTCAGTCAGTCAATCAGTGACCTTTCGCTTTTATAGATGAATAAATAGAGCATTTTAACAATTATGTACTTTTTTTTTTCATTTATTTACCAAATAAAAAGAATTACAGACAAAAATTGTTTTGACAGCATTCAGGAAACCACTAAGGTTTGTGTTAATCAATTACAGACGAAACCACGTGTCTTTCTTGTAATTTAGGAATCGTTTATGTATTACGAAAGGGCAAATTAGTTTAAAACATCTGAGCTGAATGGCTCCCATAAATTGGCAGCCGTATTCTGGCGGGAAAGCCTTTTTTAAGACAAAAAAAGCAACTTAAAAACGTAAAATAAAAAAATGTTTCTGACAAAGTGTTACAACCGTCTCCAACCACTAAAAAGCAAAAATGTATTTTAACGAAATATAAAGGGTATTTTTAGGATTTCTTACGTACTTACTCGTATGTTACTTATAATTTTTTTAAACGAATATTAAAGTGCAAAACAGTTTAATTTTGTAACATAAAATATAGGTAAGTACTTAGTTACATTTTAAACTTTAAGGCTGGGTTGCACCATCCTACTTTAACTTTGACAAACGTCAAAAATCTGTCAAACTCCATACAAAAAACACCGGTTATCGTCATAGTTACGGTCAAAGTTATGTGGCGGAACTCAGCCTTAAAGTTGAGTTTGCAATTTTACAAGTACATATAGTAATTGAATTTGAATTTAAATTAAATATTGTATTATCATATTAATTACTCAATAATAAAAGTTTGCCTCCTGTCACATAAAAAAAAATCTATTATAATATTATGACT
Source organism: Ostrinia nubilalis (assembly GCF_963855985.1). Taxonomy (NCBI): domain Eukaryota; kingdom Metazoa; phylum Arthropoda; class Insecta; order Lepidoptera; family Crambidae; genus Ostrinia; species Ostrinia nubilalis. The sequence goes on from NC_087117.1 coordinate 6,330,748, forward strand.
TGTAATTCAATTTAAAAATGTAAGACCACTTATGTACCTGGAATTACGCAAATAAAGAAATTTGATTTGATTTGATTTGATTTGATTTGATATGGTTACGAGATCGCGCCGCAAGCACAGAATAATCCCCAGGGGTTGGTTACTTATTTGAAAGCAATTTTAGTTCTACCCCCACCACCTTTTAGAATGAAGCAGGGCCGGATTAAGGGTGGATAATTTTTTAAGGTTCAAATTAGGGTTTATTTTTCAATCGTCAGATATTTTTTTAACTAAAACATAAACTTGTCATTTTGACTTATTTCCCATTAATCTGTCAATGTTCCATAGTTATTCTTCAGTTAAAAATCATCTAAGCTTCAAAATGTTCTGTATTTATGTTTTACTTGGATAGGAAATAGAAAAATGGAGTGCTTAATTGAGTTTTTATAGCTTTGTATTATTAACTTTCTTTGGACTTCTAGAAATATTGGAAAAAGAATACAAATGAATAATTGTTACAGACACATTTATTTAACTTTAATTTTAAGGTCAAACTGTCCCAACAGAATTTTCTTTTTTAAAAACCTTAAAAGTAATTAAAATCGGTCAAAATTTATCAAAAAATATTCAGCTGTGAAAAGATAACAATAGACAGCTAAATTAGCATTAATATACATAACTAGCTGCCGCCCGCGGCTTCGTACACGTGGATCCCGTTAGGGGTGGAGTTTCGTAAAATCCCTTCTTAGCGGATGCCTACGTCATAACATCTACCTGCCATGAAAATTTCAGCCCGATCCGTCCAGTGGTTTGGGCTGTGCGTTGATAGATCACTATGTCATTCAGTCAGTTAGTCACCTTTGAGTTATTTAGTTAGTAATTTGATTATAGCTAAAAAAAACATCCATTTAATAAAAATAATGTCCCTTAATCCCCCCCTGTGCCCCCACCGCCCCCTGTTCAATAATTTCGCTTCTGCCCGCGTGGATTTTAGGAATAAGTCGTTCCAGACAAAAATAATACTATATCAGTGCCCTGGCTTCGCACATTTCCGCTCATTTCTGGTATAGTTTCAGTATTCAGGATTGTGTGTCCATTCTTTTAATATCAGTATGCTAATTTTACTTTATTAGATATTTTGAATTAAACTATCTTTTGACCGCGACTTCACCCGCGTGAAAATTCGTCTGTCACAGAAAAACTTTCATTCGCGCGTCACTGTTTCAAAAACCGGGATAAAAAGTAAAAAATATTTTGTCTTTCCCGGGACTAATTTGTCCCTGTTTAAAAAACCGGGATAAAAAGTAAAAACTATTTTATGTCCTTTCCCGGGACTCAACTATCTCTCTATACTACATTTCATCAAAATCGGTTCAGTGGTTTAGGCTTGAAAGCGTAACAGACAGAGAACAAACATTTTCATTTACATCAAAGAACAAAGTGTAATTAAAAAAAATGTTAGGATTTTCTGAATCAGGAAACCTACAAAATTACTATTAATTTATTGGAAGTTATTAATGTCCTTGATAACATAAATATTTGGCTAAAACGTAGCCTTAGAAATTTCTAGCTCGCATCAATATTTAAAACTATGTATTTCAAAGACTAAACCCTTGAAAAAGAGGCTGACAATGGTGACTGAGTATCTTGCGCTGCTTCTTCTCAGCACTGGCTCATTTACTGTCCCGAAGCAGTGGTAGGGTTAATACTGGGACGTGTAAAAGTGATTTTTAAAAGCCTACTTGCAGAAATAAAAATAGTCTTATGAGTTCTATAATATGTATTTAGTACGTAGGTACTTTAAAAAAAAAAAAATATCCAGAACGAGGAAGCTCTTGGCCTGCATCTCACCTGATGGTAAGTGACGATCAGGCCGAAGGTGGAAGCGAGCTTCACCCAGAATCCTCAACCACGGAGGAACTGGCTATCTTACCTCTAACTGCCGGAACACAACAATGCTGTTAACATTGTTGTTATGGCGACAGACTTCGGTAAGATGGTGGTAGCTAGCCAGGCAGACTTAGAACAAGCCCTTGTCGAACTTAATTCTTCTGATTAAATTCGTTGCGGGTTCGAAGACAGTTAGCTATCCTCCGGGATTGCGACCTTCACTGGTCGGGTTTCAGAAGGCCGACTGGCCGAGGATCCTGGATAAACAGTGTATTAGTAGACAATAATAATTTTTGTTCGACATCGTTTCGTCCGAATTAATGTTACTTACACGACACCAACTTACTTTAACCGTACCGTAACTATCACAATAACTGACAATAACCGGTATATTTTGTATGGAGTTTGACAGATTTTTGACGTTTGTTTCAAACTTAAATTAAGATGGTGCCTAACACTGTAATCATATGAGGAGTATAGATGACCCACGCTGAACTGTCCCACCAAACTCAATGACAGGGGTGCGCTACCATTGTTCAACTACATATTATGGTTTCCAACATGGCAAAAATCAGAACCAGCGATCCGGTATTGACGGTGGCGCCCCACTGTCAATGTCATGGACAGGACAGTTCAGTATTTTGGAACTATACCTTACATAATATTTTAAAATACATACTATTGTGATACTGATGTTGATGAACTAATTTAATAAGTGTACCTATAATACAAATAAAAAATCGGTTCATTAGTTGCATAGATTACTTGTTACAAACAAACTTACTTTATCTCTTTTGTAGATTAGTCACGTGCTTCACTATAAAAGCTAAAAGTACCTTTTAGCGCCATCTGTTATGTTCATAACGAACTAAAGTTTTAGTCAACGCCATCTGCCGAGCTAGCTTCGGCCGTTGCCTAGCAACGTAGCTGTTTGTTTTGTTACGTTTTTGGTCTTGGGTTCTCAAAAATTTTTTCTTTACCCCCAATATTTATAATTTAATTAATTTAATAGAAATGTTGAACATTGTGGTTAAAATAACTATACAGGGTGTTAGGTAAATGGGTATATGAGCCGATACTAGCCCATGTTAACATGGGCATATAAATGGTATGGTGAAGTCAGAAATTTGATATTGTCATTTTATTTTTTTTAATTTTCATACAAAATACATTTTATAAAATCCGATTTGTATGAAAATTAAAATAATTAAAATGAAGATATCCATTTTCTGACTTCACCATACCATTTACATGACCATGTTAACATGGGCTAGTGTCGGCTCATATACCCATATACCTAACACCCTGTATATCTAATCTTATCAAATCAAAATTTTATTTTGTATTTGAAATTAAAATAAAGAAAGATTCTTGCCTTTCTTTCTTTTATTTTCAAACGCTCTTAACTCCTTATCTTGCAACATAATGTAGTTAAACAACACAAAGTTGACGTGTTTTTTTATTTTATTTATTTACATAATTATCTTTATTGAAGAAACATACAGCCTTGTTTGAAACTTGTAGCTCAAATTTTTTTTGATACTTTGGGTGTCACGAACTTTTTAGTCGACTGAACTGTATAGATTTTTTTTAACTCACTTTTTTGTAATAAAAGTCCCTTTCTTCCTGTCCTATTCTAACGTTCCCTCTCCATCTTTCCAGGACGAAGTCCTAGCCATCAACGAGAAAGTGGTCCTACGAGCCGATGACCTGCTCAGCTGGGTGTGTAACGGCGAAGATTGGCGGTGGGGGCTCCGAGCGGTGTGGAGGGGCGCCTGTGCCCCCCCTGCGGACCCTCGACACACGGCTCCCTTACACCACACTAAGCTGGACTTCAGCGATGTTGAGAAGGAGAAAAATTCTATTGGTAAGTCACTTATAACCTGCTCAGCTAACTGATGAATGGTGGTGGGGGCTCCGAGCGGTGTGGAGGGGCGCCTGTGCCCCCCCTGCGGACCCTCGACACACGGCTCCCTTACACCACACTAAGCTGGACTTCAGCGATGTTGAGAAGGAGAAGAATTCTATTGGTAAGTTACTCTAGATGTATTATGACTTGCTCAGTTAATCAATGGCTGGCGGTGGGGGCTCCGAGCGGTGTGGAGGGGCACCTGTGCCCCCCCTGCGGACCCACGTCACACGGCCCCCTTACACCACACTAAGCTGGACTTCAGCGATGTTGAGAAGGAGAAAAATTCTATTGGTAAGTCAATCTAAGGATACATATAACCTATTCTGCTTGTGAATGGCGGTAAGGGGTTCTGAGTGGTGTGAAGGGGTGCCCGTGCCCCCCATGTGGACCCCCGCCACACGGCCCCCTTACACCACACTAAGCTGGATTTAAGCGATGTTGAGAAAGAAAAGAATTCTATTGGTGAGTCAATTAAGTATACTTATAACCTACTCAGCTTGTGAATGGCGGTAGGAGGTTCTTAGTGGTGTGGAGGGGCGCCTGTGCCCCCCCTGTGGGCTTCCGGCACACGGCCCCCTTACACCACACTGCCCCCTTACACCATACTAAGCTGGACTTCAGCGATGTTGAGAAGGAGAAGAATTCTATTGGTAAGTCACTTTTATCCTGCTGAGTTTGGTTTGTATCGATAACTTGCGGCAGGGGGCTCCGAGCGGTGTGGAGGGGCGCCTGTGCCCCCCCTGCGGACCCTCGACACACGGCCCCCTTACACCACACTAAACTGGACTTCAGCGATGTTGAGAAGGAGAAAAATTCCATCGGTAAGTAACTTTATAATCTGATGAGTTGGGTTTATATCGAAGACCGGCGGTGGGGGCTCCTAGCGGTGTGGAGGGGCGCCTGTGCCCCCCTGCGGACCCCCATCACACGGCCCCCTTAAACCACACTAAGCTGGATTTAAGCGATGTTGAGAAAGAAAAGAATTCTATTGGTAAGTCACTCTAGATGTATTATGACCTGCTTAGCTTGGGAATGGCGGTAGGGGGTTCTGAGTGGTGTGGAGGGGCACCTGTGCCCCCCCTGCTGACCCTCGACACACGGCCTCCTTACACCACACTAAGCTGGACTTCAGCGATGTTGAGAAGGAGAAAAATTCTATTGGTAAGTCAATCTAAGGATACATACCTACCTACTCAGCTTGTGAATGGCGGTAGGGGGCTCTGAGTGATGTGGAGGGGCACCATTTCCAGGGTAGGCTTTTCCTAGGAAGAAAAGCTTACCGAAGAAGCGCAAAAAAGGGCTAGGAACCGTTTTTTGCGCTTCTTCGGTACGATTTATTTTTTATTGTCTTAAAATATTTATTGGGTCGTTTCATCACAAGTGTTTATTCTATTACAGTGGACCCAGACAGCCCAGGCGTGGTAGTGTTCTCCTACCCCCGGTACTGCCGGTACAGAGCGCTACTCTCTCGACTGGAGGGCGTGCAGGGCGACTGGCTGAGAGACTCGCTGGTCGCCGCGTTGGGAGGGTACGCCGCGCCCACGCATAACACCAGGATCCTTTACTGCAAGGTACGTCAGTGCTATAACTGGTATTATACGCTGGTGCAAGCTTTTGACTGCGCCCTTGAAAAATAGTCATATTATCTTCAATCAGTCATTTCTACTAATCTGCATCCTGTACCCTGGCACTGCTCACACCACCAAATTTGATATCAGTGGCTCCGCAAACCCATCCTCGTAGAAAAAGTAACATCCATGGCAATAGGTAGGTAGGTAGCACAGTAGATAAATCAAATACACTCGCGAGCAAAACTATGGAATCACTTACATGAAGTTGTTTCCACGCGAACTTGTGTACTAACGAATTTGTTAGTAACAAAAAAAGTAGCACCATTTTAAAGATTAAACTTTTATCTTTAAATTGATACCAAATTCATTTAAATCACACCAGTATTTAAAAAGATATCCCGGCTGATGTGAAGAAGTAACGAAAAAGACATGTATGAACTGTTTGATACGTCGCGAGTTGCGGCCTATTTAGCCCCTATAAAAGCACGCGTTTTTAGATTTTTGCTTTCACACGTTGATTCATACACATCTCCGCTTCTTTTGACACTTTACCTGGGATTCTACACCTTCAGAAGCAGCACAAATCGTTGCACTATTGCAAGAAAGGCTCAGCCAGCGGGCTGTCGCACGTCAGCGCCACATAAGTCAGTCCTGGGTTTCGAAAGTTTCAAGACGCTTTCGGGAGACTGGTGGCTTTATCCCGAGACCAAGTTCTGAACAGCGCCGGTGCACATCGCAGATGGAAGACCGTTTTTTCATGTCAACCTCTCTATGAAATCGTCATTTGACTGGAATCGATGTCCATCAAGAGCTCAGAAATGTTCGTAAGATAGCTGTTAGCGAGTGGACAGTTCGTCTAAGATATAAGCAATAGAATTTGACTCCAAAAAGGCCTGCCACAGGCTCGAAACTGACGGCAGGTCACCGATAAGCACCCTTTCAATTTGCTCGTACACATCTCGATGGGAAGGCGAGTAATGGAGGCGAGTTCTGTTCTCCGATGAATGCAAACTGTGTTTGCAGGGCAGCAGTCGAAGAGGTCGGGTTTATAGGCGGCCTGAGGAGCGATTTGTGCAGTGCTGGTTAGCTGAAACAGTGGCTTATGGGGGTGGCTTGCTCGACTTAACATCGAGATGTGTACGAGCAAATTGAAAGCGTGCTTATCGGTGACCTGCCGTCAGTTTCGAGCCTGTGGCAGGCCTTTTTGGAGTTAAATTCTATTGCTTATGTCTTAGACAAACTGTCTACTCGCTAACAGCTATCTTACGGACATTTCTGAGCTCTTACTGGACGTCGATTCCAGTCAAATGACGATTTCATAGAGAGGTTGACATGAAAAAACGGTCTTCCCTCTGCGATGTGCGCCGGCGCTGTTCAGAACTTGGTCTCGGGATAAAGCCACCAGTCTCCCGAAAGCGTCTTAAAACTTTCGAAACCCAGGACTGGCTTATGTGGCGCTGACGTGCGACAGCCCGCTGGCTGAGCCCTTCTTGCAATAGTGCAACGATTTGTGCTGCTTCTGAAGGTGTAGAATCCCGGGTAAAGTGTCAAAAGAAGCGGAGATGTGTATGAATCAACGTGTGAAAGCAAAAATCCGAAAACGCGTGCTTTTATAGGGGGTAAATAGGCCGCAACTCGCGACGTATCAAACAGTTCATACATGTCTTTTTCGTTACTTCTTCACATCAGCCGGGATATCTTTTTAAATACTGGTGTGATTTAAATGAATTTGGTATCAATTTAAAGATAAAAGTTTAATCTTTAAAATGGTGCCACTTTTTTTGTTACTAACAAATTCGTTAGTACACAAGTTCGCGTGGAAACAACTTCATGTAAGTGATTCCATACTTTTGCTCGCGAGTGTATAATATCTGTGTAGGTAGTAGGAAGCGACGATAGCCGAACGGTGAAGGTGTTGAATTGGTCGACTCGTGATCATAGGAACAAGAATTCGATCCCCGCCACCGCTTGTCTCTTGTGGTGAACCCCTACACAGGGTTGTCTTTAACCTAAAGGGCCCTGGGCACTTAAGGGTTAAGGGGGCTGTTATGGATTATGGATATGGATATCTTATATCAACTGGAAAAAGGTCTTTTGAGCAGATCCCTAGGTCGGGGGGCCCTGGGCATGTGCCCAAAGTGCCCAGTGGGAAATAGGGGCCTGCATCCACACAAGCTTGCCACGAGGAGTTATAATATGCATTTACGAATTTCTTCTTCTTCTTGTTCTTATCGTGTCGACAACAAACCTGCATAGTGTCAGCCTAAAACTCCGCTACAAGAGTGGCGTTGTCAGCAGCATTCATTAAATCCTCCGGCGTGCAGTTGATCGGATAATATGCTTAAAAAAATCGAATATGCTTTTAATAAAAATGGTACCTACCTATCCTTTTTATCCCATGCTAATACTTCGACGATACTTGAAGCTATAATGATCATCCTCGTCTCCCAGGACACATTGCCATGAGGAGTTATATGCATTTACTAATTTCTTCTTTTTCTTCTTCTTCTTGTTCTTATCGTGTCGACAACAAACCTACACAGTGTCAGCCCAAAACTCCGCCACAAGAGTGGCGTTGTCAGCAGCACTCATCAAATCCTCCTGAGTGCAGTTGCTTGGGCACTTATTTTACCTAATATTTGATGATTTCTAAGCACTATATAATAGTCCATGAAAACAAAGGAATTTCGATTTAACATTTTAATTTTGTCTCCCAGGACACATTCGAATACGCCGAGCTAGAAGGCCACGAGTTCGTGTGCAACCAGTTCGCGCCGAAGCTGAAGGGCCGGCCGCGCGGGCGCCGCCGCCGCCCCCCCCGCGCCGGCGACCCGTCCCCCACCCCCTCGCCCGAGCGGCCGTCGTCGGAGCACGACTCGGACGATCAGAGGAGCACGCCCAGTGTGAGTATCCGTACTACTGTTAGGAGTAGATCTATTCTCATGATTAAAACACTAGATATTTAACTTTTTCTCACATTATATTGCCTCATTTTAAGATACAATTCATCACTTAGCACAAAAGTGCGGGGAGTCGTCCACAATGACAGCAGCTCATTCGCTATAATGATGTTACCGTTATTTGAACGTTTTAGATTTTTTTACAATTTAACACTAGTTAGGTACTAATACAGTGCTGGATCACCTACTTTAAACTCTTTAGCTATCTACACCAGTGTCCTGTGTGTGCCCGTAAGCTAGTATGTTTGATACTATAGATTGTCATATAATAATATTTACTGCCGTCTACTTATTTTTGGTTGATTGCAAGAGTTTGCTCTATTTCAATACTTTTTAGTTGAGTCCAGACTTCCTTGAGTATATCAATTTTTTTTTCTTATTAGTATCTCCGTCAGCAGGGATCAACGAGAGCCCCCGCTGAAAATCAGTTTCGAGACATGCCTTTGGTAGTCTCGATGTATTCTTAATTTCTGACAAAAAGCGACCTGCTTTTTGTCGTCAGAAGGGCATTTATTTGTTTATTATCCTTCTTATTAGTATTTTGATTGTGTAGGTAGATACATACCTTCTCTAAAATAAAATGTCTATTATATAAATATCCTATTTATTTAATATTATATAATCCTCTTATAACAGGTCGCGACCCCCCGCCGTCTTTCCCTCCGCAACGGAGCGGACCGGCACAGCGACGAGGACGACTACAAGAGAGAGGACAAGAGAGAGGAAAAGAGAGAGGAGAAGAGAGACACCACCCTCGAGGATAGAGCCTTCTTGCTGCAGCTCAGACAGTTTTATAGGGAGAGGAACGAGTCTATGCACGGGCATACGCTGAAAGACTGTGAGTAAATTAAATTAAATTCAAATTATTTATTGATGCTTATGTAAATCCACGAAGTTATAAATCCACAATTGATGTAATAAATCCACGAAGAAGACGGGTACGAGGAACGCGGGTTCGGTCCCCGCCAACGCTCGAGTATTGTGGTGAGCTCACTCGTGATACAAGCATATTTAGTTTATTACGAGGGGCTAGCGGAAGTATTAGTAATTTGTGTAATAACAAATCTAAATATTATAACTCAAAGGTGACTGACTGACATAGTGATCTATCAACGCACAGCCCAAACCACTGAATGGATCGGGCTGAAATTTGGCATGTTACCAACTTATTATTATTCAAAATCAAAAAAAAATCAAAATTAAAATAATTTATTCAGTTTATAGACCACAAGTGGCACTTATGAAAAGTAGCCCTTATGGGGCACTTTACATGTCTCCTTATCTTTTGGGCCCTACTAGCGCTTCGAGACAAACATATGGCAAGTGCTGAGAAGGTTCTGTGATGTTACTAATAATCTCTTGAAAAAAAAAAGGAAGTGACATCAGGCCGAAGGTGGAAGTGAGTTACATCCAGAATCCTCAACCACAGAGGAACTGGCTATCTTACCTCCAACTGCTAAAACACAGCTGTTAACAATGTTGTCATGGCGACGACTTAGTAGTAGTGGTAGACTTACGCCCGTATTTACAAACATTACTATGAGGTCTCACAGTGTGCGTGGACGCACAGGGTGTCACACGAACCAATCACAGAGCTCTATTCAACGCTGTGCGTTCGATTTGCTGATTCACTTGAGCAAGCATCGTTTGTGAATACGGGAGTTAGACAAGTAATAAGTACAACGGTATAAGTAATAGATTACAGAATTAACTGGATCTATCAGAAAATTCAATGTTTTCAACCTCCATACTAAATGTATGCCAGCCACACAATATTAGAAGTGTTTTTTTTTTTAAATAATAAACACTTAAATTGAACTCGTAAATTGCATTCTTATTTAAAATTATTCATGGAAAACATTGGTTTTAGGCTTTACTTGGTATAATATTATCAAGACATGAGTGCCATGACTATGGCAGTACTAAATGTATGGAGGCTGGAAACATTGAAGTTTCGGATAGATCCAGTTTATTTCGTAACTTATTATTGGTACCGTTGGATAAAGCTTGTGAATCACTTTCAGGATCAGTTACCAGTTTTTGGATATCTTGTATAGGTTTTAGTATTATGTGGTTTTACTAAATGTATGGAAGCTGGAAACATTGAATTTTCGGATAGAATCAGTTTATTTTGTAGCCTATTATTGATACCGTTGGATAGAGCTCGTATAGCACTTTCAGGATCAGTAACCAGTTTTTCGATATCTTGTATAGTTTAGAAATAATCGAGTGAGATCACTTATCGTTTCCACCCTGTAGATGACCCACGCTGAACTGTCCCACCAAACTCAATGACAGAGGGGCGCTACCATCGTTCAACTATATGGTTTCCAACATGGCAAAAATCGGAACCAGCGATCCGGTATTGACGGACGCCCCACTGTCAATGTCATGGATAGGACAGTTCAGTATTTTGGAACTATATGCTTGTTTTACCACCGATGTTGATGACAGATGGTTTCTTCATTCCAGTATCTCTCCGAGTGCTGTACGAGTCGGTGACGTCCCGAGGCGGGTACGAGGCGGTCTGCAGGCATAAGCTGTGGCGAGCTCTTAGCGTTGAACACCCCGCTAGAGCGAGGAGGCATTATGAAAGGTAATGGAGAATTGTAGTTTATTTATTGGGAAGAAATGAAGAAAAAATATTTAGTCAACACCTTAGGAGAACACACGGTGAAACGCAATTGCAACGAAACTGCAACTTCTAGTTACTTTTGAGTTGCATCTAAGTTTCTGCCATAGATTCCGTTGAGAGAACACATATCGCGACCATTTCAAACCGGTTTCAAACTGTTGATTTAAAGACGAAGCACACTTATCAACCTGGAAACGGGTCGTAACTGTATCGACTCGAGCCGGTCAGTATTCTTTGTATGAAACTCCATACTGCAACGTAAACTTATTCGTACTGTAACGTAAACGCCTCGCCTCGCGGATGACCGCGCGCGAAAGGCAATATGGTTTTAATCCCATTTCGAGTTTATAAGATTGCTATGAGCTTTAAATATGACCTGATGATTATGTATGTCTTCCTACAGATTCCTCCTCCCTAGTAGGTCAAATCCTCTAAAGCATTTGTTCCCAAAGTGGGGGGCGCTTCCCCCAGGGAGGCGCAATGACTTTTAAAGGGGGGCGCGGGCCATCTGTGTATTTAAGTAATAAAAACCTGCGACCGCTGAGAGAATGTATTCCAGACTGCTCGATACTACCAATAAATAATCTTGAGTGACTACTATTCCGAAAGGTCCCGGGTTCGATTCCCGGCCGGGCAGAAATTGAAATGATGAATTTTAATTTCTGTGATGGGGCTGGGTGTTACTATGTATAATATGTATGTATTTACAAAAAAAAAAGTATTTAATTATGTTTATATCCGTTGTCTAGTACCCATAGTACAAGCTTTGCTTAATTTGGGACTAGAAGCGTTGTTACTTCGATAGTGAGTGTAGTGGAAGTTATTAAATGAAAAGAGTGGACTGTATTTATTTATTTATTTATTTATTTAAAGGCACAACCACAGAATACAATTCAATAAAATTACAATGATAACTTAACTAGGTTTCACATTTAAATTATAAAAATATAATATAAAGTATAAAATTAATTGTCTATTCGGTATAAATTTACAATGATATCGAGACCGTTTAGTGCAAAGTCGTTGAAGAGAGTGCGTCAGGATCGTCTTCTTAGATGTTCGCTCGCGAACCGAACATTGATCGTTCGTTCGCCGAACGCTCGCCGCTCCCTCCGGTCACGCCGCCCGCGGGCAATGTCCGTGAGTAGACAAGCGTAGTGTATAATGTCCAGGGATATTATTATTATTATTTTTTATGCTAGACAAGGCAGGTATTTGACCTCAATAGCACCTGGTGTTAAGTGAGATGCAGTTTAGGATGGTACATATCTGCCCTGTAAGTGCCTATTCACTCTCGCCTTGAAAACGCCCGGATTATAGTGTTCAGGAAATACAGCAGCAGGCAGCGAATTCTATTATATTATTATCTATCTACCCACAGATTCCTTCTGCCCTACGAGAACCACTCTCGCCGCAACGGTCTGACGCACAACGGCCGCCTCCCCCCGCGGACCGTCGCGACCATCGACGTCACCTCCCCCCCGCGATCCCCGCCGCCCCCCTCGCAGACTGAGGTCGCTAAGAGACTAAGAACTCCATCACCAGTGGTAAGTTCATAGAAGTTTTAAAGCCAAAGGATGCTTAAACGCCCTAGGGCGCACCGGTGTACAGTTTGGGAATCGCTGGTTTGACGAAGAACTAAGAATATAGATGACCCACGCTGCACTGTCCCACCAAACTCAATGACAGGGGGGCGCTACCATCGTTCAACTATATGGTTTCCAACATGGCAAAAATCGGAATCAGCGTTCCGGTATTGACGGTGGCGCCCCACTGTCAATGTCATGCATAGGACAGTTCAGTATTTTGGAACTATACGAATAGCCATGATAGCCGAAGTCAGCCGAATGGTGAAGGGGTCGGGCTGGCCGACTCGTGATCCGGGGAACGCGGGTTCGGTCCCCGCCGCCGCTCGACTATTGTGGTGAGCTCACTCGTGATACAAGCATATTTAGATTAGTACGAGGGGCTAACAAGACTATTAGTAATTTGTAAAATCTTAAAAAAAAGTGAACTAACCAAGCGGCTGAAAGTGGCACCTTCGCCCATGGTAAGTTTTTAGGAGTTTTGTACACAAAAGGTGTCTCTTTGTCTCCTAATAGTGTACATTATAAGAAAAAACGAACGCCTCCCCCCGCGATCCCCGCCGCCCCCCTCGCAGACTGAGGTCGCTAAGAGACTGAGGACGCCTTCGCCTGTGGTAAGTTTTAAATAAAGCTTTTGATACAGCCAGCCAGGTCGCCATAGATGACACTTCGCTCCTCATCGCGCCATCTATAAGTGGCTGAGAACACTGTGGTAAGTTTAAACTCTAAGAGACTGCGGACTCCTTCACCGGTGGTAAGTTGTTTACAGTTTCATGCCCGAAAGTACTTTTGAGACAGGCTTCAGCTCTACCTGGTACTTAAAGTGCTACCAATCCATCTAAGTTACCAGCACCACTTACACCGACCAAGGTAGGTAACTAAGCGGCTGACACCTTCGCTGGTGGTAAGTATTTTGTCCACACAAGTCTCTACCCTTCTTGCTTACCTTTAGAGCTAGGTTTTAGTATCCAAAAGTAAACTATCCAAGTGTATAAAAGACCTTCGATTGTGGTTAGATTGTAGGATGTCAAGGCAGTTTTTAGGAGTTTTGTACACAAAAGGTGCCTCTTTGTCTCATAATAGTGTACATTATAAGTAACAACGCCTCCCCCCGCGGACCGTCGCGACCATCGACGTCACCTCCCCCCCGCGATCCCCGCCGCCCCCCTCGCAGACTGAGGTCGCTAAGAGACTGAGGACGCCTTCGCCGGTGGTAAGTATGATATTTTATCCCATAAATCAGTGTTTTTCAACGTGGGGGTCGCCAAGTATCTATAGAGGGGGCGCCAGAGGTCGAAAACTACCTCAGTAAAAAAGTCAGTAAAGTTTTAAGATAGATTTGTCCGAAATCTAATTATGTAAATGCGTAAATGTAAATGTAAACGTGGACCGACGACATCGTAAAGGTAGCAGGGAAGAGCTGGACGCAGGCCGCTACCAATCGATCAACGTGGAAAGCATTAGGCAAGGCCTATGTTCAGCAGTGGACGTCCTATGGCTGACATGATGATGATGATGATGAAATGCGTAAATGTTGTATGGATTGAAGTATTCGGTCCCTACAACATCTTTGTAACATTATAAAATGCATGAAAAAAAGCGAAAGGTTGGGGTTGTGGTCGGGGGGTCGCCAAATATTTTTCATACTAGGGGGGTCGTGTCATGAAAAGGGTTGAAAAACACTGCCATAAATAAAGATAGATGTTTTTGACACAATCGTCTACTTATCTCGTACCCCCTTCAAACTCAAATGTAGGAAGGTTTAGGAATACCTTTGACTGTGGTCAAGTCAGGTCACGGAGAGTACTCCTTCGCCGGTGGTAAGTTCTTAGAATTTGAAAACGCAAAGGGTTCTCTAATGCCCTTGGGGGCATTGGCGCACAGTTTGGGAATCGCTGGTCTAATTTAATTTTAAGACTTCTGAAGCCTGGTCACAGACCAGACTATAGCCATGCTACGAAAATGTTTATTTATTTATTTAAGTTAAGGCCAGACCAGCTACAGAGAACAAACAATAACAATACAATTAACACAATAACAAAGCATAATATTAAATAATTTAATAAAACTAATCTTTCTGAGGGTTATTCTGCTGCTCAAACACAATTTTTTTAATATATTGGTCCCACCCCCAATATTACTCTATAATTTTAAGCGGGAAAAGCCACGGGTGAACGCAATGATATTAAAGAACTATAGATATGTTACGTTCATAGAAATTACGATTTGAATCCGTGCCGAGCTATTCCAAATTGCACACATTGACAAATGTAACTGATAAGTGAAACAAAAGATACGAAATAGCACGCAAATGAAAGAGATAGCTATAGTTTTAACGATTCTGCACTAACTAATCTATGTCCGCAGCGCACGCATCCTTATCGCTCTAACGTCAAAACAAGATCGCTTTCTCTTTCTTAACTTGAACATGGCGCATGGCGTCTTGATTGTTTGCATAAATAATTGAAAATATAAATACTAAATAATTTTGCATAATCACATGTGGTAAGAGATCCCTTGTATTTTGTTTACTTTAGAGTCATAATTGGTACACTTTCGAAACACACACGATGGCATTTTTTATTTATTTTGGTAAGAACACAGGAACTTACGGTGTGGTACGCACGCGATTGCGCACGACGCAGGCCACACGAAGACTAAACACAAGACGTCCCAATTGGGACGTATTTGAGTATTCACAGCGCGAGCGCTTATAACATATCTGCTTTTGTTTTTATATAATATCATTGGGTGAACGCAACTAAATAAACAAAATAATCTATTCCACAGACAACAATCGACAACGAAACCGGCGAGTCGAAAGACGAACTCAACCTCATTTCCAAACCAGCCGAAGAACTGAACAGGGAGTTTTTGGAATCGTTGCCCAAAGACGAGAAACCTCTGAAAATCTCTGTCAAGCCGGTAGAGAAGCTCATCGAAGCGAAGCAGAGCGAAGAAGCGAAGGAATGCGAGCGGAAGCCGAGCGAAGCGAGCGGAGCGACGCTTAATGAGCTCGCGCATAAGTTGAATTTGAGTGAGTATTTTGTAGTTAATATTTTTGCATTTTTATGAGATGTATTTTGAAAGTTTTTGTACAACTTGATTGCTTTAGGAAATCTGAACATAATTATCCCAATTTCACCGTCTGAGGCAATTTTTTTTCTATTTTATATTGGTAAAAAAATTATTTTTGATTTGAATAGAGATTGTTTCTATTCACAACTTTAATGTTTCATCAATAAATTATATCACCGATAAATGCATAAAAGGTATAAATAACGACAGCCTCTACTTCTAGCATAGGATACACGCCATAATATCGCCTTATTGATTTTAGACGATGAGCCAAATTTTGTCATGTAAAATTTTATGATAACGTCGTAGCGTGCATCCTAAGTCGGCTGATCCCCTCCCCCATTGTGTGTACTGATCCCTTCCCCTCATAGCATGTCCTGATCCCTCTTCGCCATACCATGTACTGATCCCCTCGTCGCCATACCATGTACCGATCCCCGTTGTCCTACACTGTGTAGTGTGTACTGATTCCCTCTACATTATTACTGATCCCCTCTCCCTTCTATACATTGTACTGATCCCCCCTCCTCTTACGTATACCCATTTCCTCCTACACTGTGTACTGATTCCCCCATACCGTGTACTGATTCCTATACATAATAATGATTCCCTTTCCCCCCATATTAAGTACTGATCCCCTCTCCCCCTATACTATACTGTACACCGATCCCCTCTTCCTCTACATACCGTGTACTCCCTCTACAGGGTTTTAGGTAAAAGGGTATATGAGCCGACACTAGCCCATGTTAACATAATTATGCATATAAATGGTATGGTGAAGTCAGAAATTGGTATCATCATATTATTTTTTCAAATTTTCATACAAATCCGATTTTATAAATTTTATTTAACTAACACCCTGTATACATTATACTGATCCCCGCTTCCCCTCAGGCAACCCAGCGGGCCCGTACGTAGCGGTGGCGCCCGAGACTCGACTCAACGGTCACGACGCGAAGCCCCTCGAACAGGTGAGTATTTGTCGGGCTTGGCTCTTTCTTTTCTTTCTTCTTTATGTTTATTTAACCGTTCGTACTCGTAGTTTCTTAAGGTGAGAATAGACTAGCGCAGGGGTCTCCAAACTACGGCCCGCGGGCCATTGCCATCAATCCGGCCCGCGACAGCTTAAGAAAGACTTAAGTCTATGTGGTGGGAGGAAAAATTAAATTTTTTATGGTTCTTGCAACATACCGAAAAATTATTATGAAAATTATAAATAACTTGAAAAAATCGAACTGGCTAAGGCGGGAATTGACCCCACGAATTACTTACTACAATATGAAATTATAATGTCAAGGCTTCAACGTTTGGAGACCAGGGGTCTCTCTAGAACATTTAATTGGGTCTGTTAAACTTTGATCACCTGAATTAAATCACCCAGGTGATCAAAGTGGACTTCAGGCGACACTTTGGTGTCCTTTGATCACGCATGGATAAGATCACTTTTAGTCCAGTCGATCGTGGCAAGGAAGGAAAAAATACTGCATGATTGTGTACTAAACTATGCTGTTTCACTTAAGATTCAAAGAAGTATGTAAGTGGTAGATCAAGTTGGCAGGGTTGACCTAGGTGATCTTATCCATGCGTGATCAAATGACACCAAAGTGTCGCCAAGAATCCACTTTAATCACCTGGGTGATTAAATCCAAGTGATCAATCAAAGTGGAAAATACCTTTAATTGTAACAGAACAACGTGCCGCTCTATGAAATGTTAGTGTCACACTTTCATGAACCAAACGACCGTATATTTTACCTGTATTGTACCATTCGTAAGAACTGTTACATTACATAGTAATGCTCTAGTCTCTACTCACCTTTACTTTCAATTTAACAGTTTATAGGGTAGAGACCCCGTTTATGGTCACTGTAATTTTTTTAACATTTAATTATAAAAAAAAATGTTAAAACTTCCAAAGATTAATTTAAAGATAAATAAAAGTATAGTAATAATATAAAGCTTTACAAATATTTATTCTATAGCTATTTTACATTATAGCTAAAATTTAGAGCGGCAAAAACTTTAATCTCAAAATCATATTTACCTATAGTGACTGAGTTTCTTGCGCTGCTTCTTCTCAGCACTGGCCCATTTATTGTCCCGAAGCAGGGTTAGGGTTAATACTGGGACGTGTAAAAGTGCTTTTTAAAAGCCTATTTGCAAAAATAAATGAGTTTTATGAGTTTTTATTACGATTTTAATTTTGTTTGCCATTAGTATATTAAATACTACGTATAAATAAGTATCTTTTTCTAACGTTAGTTTGATTGTGTTTTAGCAGAAGACTCGTCCCGCGGGCCGAAGCTCGCTGCGCGCGGTGCGAGTGAAGCCCACGCGACCGCAGCACACTCCTGCTAACACACGTGAGTATTCTAGGGCTTTATCTAAAGCCCGGTCCGTGAGCACGTAAAATTTTGTCCAGTGACCCCAAGCTACCCATCCTTATCGCTCGCGCGTAAGTACATATATTGCTGTCGCGACTGTGCGACGGGCGCCCGCGGTGTGCGAGCGCGACAGCAACATAATTACGCGCGAGCGATAAGGATGGGTAGCTTGGGATCATTGGACAAAATTCTACGTGCTCACGGACCAGGCTTTATATCTATCTATACCAATATTATAAATGCAAAAGTAGTAAACCACTGATTTTGATTAAATTTGGCATAGAGATAGTTTAAGTCCCGAGAAAGGACATAAAATAGTTTTTATCCCGATTTTTGAAACTGGCGTCCCTGTTTCGCGATTTTTGAAACAGGGACGCGCGCGATCATGTTTTTCTGTGACAGACAAAATTCCACGCGGGCGAAGCCGCGGTCGGAATGCTAGTTTATTAATATTTGGAAGACCAGGGTTTTGTACAATTTATAGCACTAAAGAACCCCATATTCTTCACAGATAGACCATTTAGTATTGTTGGATACAGGGTGTTGATTTCAATCCTCGCCGTATTTAGGGAGTTGATTACAGCTTATTCTGATCACTAATCAGTAAATAAATTGGCTTTGAAAAAAATTTAAAACGAACTTTAACTTTAGAGAAAAATACCTATTTACACTACCTACTTTACGTGTAGGCTATCCGACATAATAAGCGAGCGATCCGCGTAGCTCGATGGTGCCGCAGTGTAAACTTATTGCAGTATGTATTGCAATCCACAGTACCTACAGTTGAAAAAAAATCCACTTTCGTTTGTAATATTTGTTGAATAAAATAAAATAAAAAATGTATTTATTGCCTTCGAACCATTAGACATAGGTACAGGTAGTTAGACTTACAACTAATAAGTACACCGAAGGCAATTGGACCTGGCTCAGTATACGTTGTAAGGACAGATCCTTGCAACACTGGTTTTCAGCCATGCCCAATTCTCTAGATGTTGAGCGAGAATAAAGTTATGAGGGCTTAAGAAATAATTATAAACTTTGAAACAATTATAAACTTTTTTGGTGGATAATGCGTTTATTTAAGTCATAGATCACCTAAATAAATATGGCGAGGATTGAAATCAACAGCCTGTATAGATAAAGGGTAGTATAATTAAAAAATAATCCAAATTGTAAGTTAAAGTTGTACTACTCTTTGTACTTGCAAATATTAAATGTCTGTTTCTCTTAGTAACGCCTATAACTTAGTTGGAGTGCTTTGTAGAAGGTTTTTAGGGAAAAAAATACGAAAATTGCGCAGAAAATGTAATGAATTGAGTAGACAAATAGTCACAATTATATTATTGCACACCATCTACTCTGCAAACCATAACAGGAATTTTTTTTGTGAAAAATTTAAAGGATTTGTTTGTAAACCATTTGTGAATTACATTCGCATTCGCCGATCAGTTCTACACAAGTTCTCAACCTGTTAATTAGTGTGCATACAATTGTCAAGATTTATATTGTAATTATCTTAAATAAATAATCAAGAGTTTCAAGAGTTTCCTTCTATCAAGACAACTACAACACATATCTTGTACCATCGCGTACACCCTGTATTAATTTTATTTGTATTATCTACAGCGCCCATCCCGCCCGCGCGCGGCTCGCCCCCCCCGCTGACCAACTTCGGCATCCACCACCCGCCGCCCGCCAACCACAGCGACGACGAGATTGTCGAGGTGAGTCACAATATACAGGGTGTGAAACAGGTCGTACAGGTCGAAAAAGTTTAGTGTAGGCCGCGCTGCGAGAGTTAGGCGATGTCGCGCAGCGAGAGTCAAGACGATCTACACAAGTAATGATGTGTAAAGAGCTATAGCGACGACGAGATTGTGGTAAGTTGCTAGTATGTAGACACGCGCTCGCGTGTTAGCCAAGTTCAAGCAACAGAACTGGCGAGAACCGTGTGTAATATTACAGCTTTCTTAGAAATAACACCGCAGCTTCGTGTGAGCTGAGTCGTCTCGTCATCTTCGCTCCCTACACACGTGAGTTGCTAATATACAGGGTGTTTCGAAAACACTTACAGCTCTTTTAATCTTACGCTCGGCGTGAGCTGAGTCGTCGTCGCCGCTGCCTTTAGAGGTAAGTCGCTAATATACAGGCTGACTTTGCAAGGTGTCGCCTTTAGAAGCGACTAGGAAATAGTAACTTAATCGATTTATACAAAGCACTACTAGAACCATCTTGGTTTTCCTATATATTCTTGTCAGGGTAAAAAACTCCGACACCGCGATGCAGGATTGTAGGTGCGGTAACGTAAGCCAGTCATTGTAGGTGTCGGCGCCATTTGTTGGTTGATGATTGGCACTAAAGCCTGGTCCGTGAGCACGTAGAATTTTGTCCAATGACCCCAAGCTAGCCATCCTTATCGCTCGCGCGTAATTATGTTGCTGTCGCGCTCGCACACTCACTGCGGGCGCCCGTCGCACAGTCGCGAGGACCAGGCTTTAGTTTGTAGTGGCGCGTCGATGTTGTCATACCACATAAGAATTTGGCAGCACCTTGCAATGTCGCCCAGTATATAAAGTGCTTAGATACATACACCCGCAGCGCCCGTCCCGCCCGCGCGCGGCTCGCCCCCCCCGCTGACCAACTTCGGCATCCACCACCCGCCGCCCGCCAACCACAGCGACGACGAGATTGTCGAGGTCAGTCGCTATATACAGGGTGTTGATAATATACAGGGTGTGAGATATCGAGTATAAATCGCGCTGCGAGAGTTTAGGCGATCAATACAAGAAATGATTTGTAGCGAGTTAATAGCGACGACGAGATTGTCGAGGTGAGTCATACAGGGTGTTGATGATATACAGGGTACCTGTAGGTCTCGCAGCGAGAGTTGAGGCAATCAATACTAGCAAGCTATAGCGACGATTGTCGAGGTCAGTCATACAGGGTGTTGATGATATACAGGGTACCTGTAGGTCTCGCAGCGAGAGTTGAGACGATCTATACAAGTACCTAACGATGTGTAGCGAGCTATAGCGACGACTAGATTGTCGAGGTGAGTCATACAGGGTGCTGAGTGTGACTTTACATCAAACGTTGTCATTAGTGAGCGCGTAAAAAAATGTCATTAAATGTATGACGGATTGTACAGCGCCCCTAGCGGGAAACGTTCAAAAAAATTTTTTTCATACATTTTTTAATGTAAACTCACACTCAGCCCAGAGGTGTGAGCGGAGTCGTCTCTTTCTTCAGAGGTGAGTTGCTATGAGGAATTTGTAAAGTGTCGCCTCAGATCATAGAAGGGAATAGATATGAAGTCGCGCGTAACTACAACGAGAACCAGTGTCCCCACATTTCCCCCACCACAGCTCCCACACACACATTCAACTGTGTAAAAACAAAGCGACTGAGAGTCTACGACAACATGTGCAACCGGCTTAAAAGTGCTGTGATTGGCCAGAAGGCGTGCCTTATGGCCAATCAATGGCCGCGTGACGTGACGCACACATTGAAAAAAGCAATTAGAGAGAAGAAAGATAAAATGGAGTCGATAAGATATCGATACTTTAAATCCTGGGGGCAAGGCTCGAAATTGGTTTAAAAAATGCTTGTATGAAAACCTTTTTATTATTATACGTTATTATTATGTTCTTTAACGATTTTTGCATAAAGGAGTCAGTTCCATTTTGTATGGACGAAAAACTCAGAATCAATTATTGGGACTAAATGAAGTTACCTTATATTAATTTACCCCAACCAAAGCTCAATGTCGTTATCGATGGAGTATAGAAGTTATAGACTGACAAAGTTTGTATGAAAAGTCATGGGTTAAGTAGGTACTTGCGATTTTAACAGTATTTACAATATTGGTAATATATTATTATTTACTTTAATAATAATAACAGGATCACTGTAATTATTATTAACTACTATCGCGCATTAACTTTTTAATTATGGCGAAATTCGTACCGCCTATGTTTATCAAAAATAATGCCTATATTAGGCTTTCAACTAGCTCTTATAGTAATTACATAGTTGACAGTTACTAATCCCTTCTACTATTGTTATTGTTTTTGTAAAAACTTAAAAATCGCAAGCAACTCATGATTTTTTCATTCAAAATTAGAAAATAGAAAATAATAATTTACTTCTATTTATCGATAATAGGAAACCGTATTAGAACACGAGCCCTGCACTATGTTACGACCGGCACATGCGGCCGTACTGTGTATTTTCACGCGTCAGTGGATATCGGAAGAAATAAAATACATTGCGCAGTAGTTACGCATGACATAAAGTGGTTGCTAACTAAATCGTCAATGTACAACGTGTTTGAATTTTTATCACCACTAATTTCGATATCGCAGTAAATGTCACGGCACTGAATTCGTTCGTAAAAATGGTTAGTTTTTTTTATTTATAAGCAAAATACCAATGGATTTGCAATACTTACATGTGGTAAATGACTTCATTGTTCCTGTAGTTCTTCGTTTCACTTATGTTATTGCACGTTACGACGCATTATCCAACAATATCGGAGAACATTTCCTCAGTACGACTGAATCGCGACTAACCTGGCGTCGCGGGCGATGTTCGTTTCTGGGCATATCGCGGAGACACGCGCCACGCCCCCGTTTCACATCTATTCCCTTCTATGATCTGAGAGTGTCGCCTTTAGGAGCGACTTAGAATTAGTAACTGAATCAACCAACTTCGGCATCCACCACCCACCGCCCGCCAACCACAGCGACGACGAGATTGTCGAGGTCAGTCATACAGGGTGTTGATGATATACAGGGTGTGAGATATCGAGTATAACTCGCGCTGCGAGAGTTTAGGCGATCAATACAAGAAATGATGTGTAGCGAGCTATAGCGACGACGAAATTGTCGAAGTCAGTCATATACAGGGCGTGAAACAGGTCGAAAAAGTTTAGTGTAGGTCGCGCTGCGAGAGTTGAGGCTATCAACACAAGGGAAGATTTGTAGCGATTTATAGCGACGACGAGATTGTCGAGGTGAGTTGCTAGTATACACAGGGTGATTAGACAAACACCCACAACTCTCTTAAGCTCAGTGTTAGACGAGAGATGTGGGGCGCAGCTGGCAGGCTATTTCCACCAAAGCGGTGCGGAAATAAGCGAAGAGGAGACGTGTATGTAAGCTGTGCGTAACTGGGTGTGAGACATCGAGTATAACTCGCGCTGCGAGAGTTTAGGCGATCAATACAAGAAATGATTTGTAGCGAGTTAATAGCGACGACGAGATTGTCGAGGTGAGTCACAATATACAGAGTGTGAAACAGGTCGAAAAAGTTTAGTGTAGGTCGCGCTGCGAGAGTTGAGGCTATCAACACAAGTGAAGATTTGTACCGAGCTATAGCGACGACGAGATTGTCGAGGTGAGTCGCAATATACAGAGTGTGAAACAGGTCGAAAAAGTTTAGTGTAGGTCGCGCTGCGAGAGTTGAGACGATCTATACAAGTAATGATGTGTAGCGAGCTATAGCGACGACGAGATTGTCGAGGTGAGTCGCAATATACAGGGTGTGAGACAAGAAGTACCTATAGGTCTCGCAGCGAGAGTTTAGGCGATCAATACTAGCAAGCTATAGCGACGATTGTCGAGGTCAGTCATACAGGGTGTTGATAATATACAGGGTGTGAGATATCGAGTATAACTCGCGCTGCGAGAGTTTAGGCGATCAATACAAGAAATGATTTGTAGCGAGTTAATAGCGACGACGAGATCGTCGAAGTCATATACAGGGCGTGAAACAGGTCGAAAAAGTTTAGTGTAGGTCGCGCTGCGAGAGTTGAGACGATCTATTCAAGTAATGATGTGTAGCGAGCTATAGCGACGATGACATTGTCGAGGTAAGTTGCTAGTATACACAGGGTGATTAGATAAACACCCACAACTCTCTTAAGCTCAGTGTTAGACGAGAGATGTGGGGCGCAGCTGGCAGGCTATTTCCACCAAAGCGGTGCGGAAAAGAGCGGAGAGGAGACGTGTATGTAAGCTGTGCGTAACTTTCAGCTATGGGTCCGTGGCCGAGTCCCCCTGTTTTCGACGCACCCGTGGTCGAC
Source organism: Ostrinia nubilalis (assembly GCF_963855985.1). NCBI lineage: Eukaryota > Metazoa > Arthropoda > Insecta > Lepidoptera > Crambidae > Ostrinia > Ostrinia nubilalis. Next base: position 6,354,827 of record NC_087117.1, read on the forward strand.
GCCCCCGGTCAGTTAAATTTGATTTGAAGCAATTTTTAATTAAATGTACAGTCAGGCACAAAAATGTTTATAAACGAACTAGTTGTGCCCGCGACGTCCCTATCTATAAACCCACGAAGTTTGTCTACCCTTTCGCCAAACATTCTGTATAATAACAATTAAATAACAAGTCTTTAAAATAACTCTACTCTCTCTACAAATAAAAGTTGAAATTATAAAAGTTTTATTAAGTATTTATAATCAAAAATTAAATACAACATTTTTATTTTTGTAATAATAACAAAATTATTATATTTTTCATTACTTTTCGTTGACTGTACTTAGTGCAAAAGCCGAAAAAAATATGATATTAAATTAATTTAAATCGGGGGCGTCGACCACGGGTGCGTCGAAAACTGGGGGACTCGGCCACGGACCCTCAGCTATCAGTCTTGCTACTTTCACCGAAGCGGAGCGGAGTGGAGATGTAGAAATAATGAAATTTTATTGGGTTTTCAAAACACTTTTCTACTCCGCTCCGCCTTGATGGAAACCGGGTCTGAGCTGAGTCGTCGTCGCCGCTGCCTTCAGAGGTAAGTCGCTAATATACATGGCGACTTTCGCAAGGTGTAGCCTTTAAGAGCGACTTGCGCCCGTATTCACAAACGATGCTAGCTTAAGTGAAGCAGCAAATCGAACGCACAGCGTTGAATAGAGCTCTGTGATTCGTTCGTGTGTGACACTGTGTGTCCACGCGCACTGTGAGACCTCATAGTAATGTTTATGATTCGGGCGTTAGAATCAGTAATTTAATTGATTTACGTTAAGTAATTTAATCGACTGGACTTGCAACGTCGCCCGGTATATAAAGTGCTTAGATACATACACCCGCAGCGCCCATCCCCCCCGCTGACCAACTTCGGCATCCACCACCCGCCGCCCGCCAACCACAGCGACGACGAGATCGTCGAGGTAAGTAGTAAATACACAAGGAAAATGATTTTTTTACTTATAAAGCCCGGTCTCTGAGCACGTAGAATTTTGTCCAATGACCCCAAGCTACCCTTCCTTATCGCTCGCGCATAATTATGTTGCTGTCGCGCTCGCACACTCACTGCGGGCGCCCGTCGCACAGTCGCGACAGCAATATAATGAGGGCTATCGTTGGTTCTATATTGGCTCACATAAAATTCTAAATCCTATTCTTTGTCTTACTACCGATTTGTGTTCATAATAATCTCTCTTCATAATTTTATTTTTCATACTTTTTTTATTCATACATTTTTATTACTACCATCGGAGCTCATAACAGTTAGTAATCATAATTTTTTTATCAATACTGTTTCTACCAAGAACCATTTAAAATACATAATTTTTATTTTCAGATCTTTTTTCTTCATAACATTCATTGATCATATTGTTTTAATTAATAATGTTGTTACTAAGAACATACTTCAACTCATAATGTTGTTGTTCAGAATAATTTACTTTATAACAGACATACTCGTATCTTTAAAAAAATCATATATAATTTAATAGAGGAGATAAGCATGCAGAGCATGCAGCATGAAAGCAAGCATGCAGCATACATTGGTATCTCCTCGTCTCCGGCGCTGCGGGATGTGCAGCCCTTCCGCCCTTGCGTAACGAGGCTCAGGCACCCACGCTTGCTTCCGCAGCTTCGGCTTTTTGGATCGCCATCGGCGCCTTCGGCGCCTCGGCGACCAGCCTCAGCCGCTCCAGCTCACCCGGGCGCCTGAGCCTCGTTACAGCGGGCGAGGGCTGCCCTCCCTCCGCGCCTCCGGCTTTTAAATTACACTCTAGGGGTAGGGCAGACAAGACTACGTGGAGTCGGTTTTGCAGCGATTCGTTTCTGTCACGTTAGTTTTGTGGCACAAAATATTGCCTGTTTTGGACCATTTCAAATTAATTTAATGTTAAAATACGATTTAATACGAATATAGACATCATGATTTTCAATAATATGGATAAATACACTTATGAGTAATAAATTTATGAAAACAAATATTAGGATACATCACATTTATGAATATTATAGTTATTTATTCGAATGATTATGAGTTTCGATCGTTAGTATAGAAAAATATATGAAAACAAATATTAGTAAAAACTAAGTGTATGATTAGTGATATTATGTATATCAATGATTATGTTTTTAAATATGTAGGTTTTAAATTTTTTATGAAGAATGATCATTATGGTATCAAATTGTATGAGAAATATTTTCGGACCTCCAATGATAGGAATTGAAAAGTTATGTAAGAAAATGCGCTACCCTATCGTTTTAATACTTAACAGTTGGTACCCCTGGCGATTGACAGGACCTTACTCTACAGTGGCGCCATCTTGATGAGTGCAAATGCGATAGTCCTCCTACCACTTTAGCGCTCACCAGTTGGTGCCACTGTCTTCGCTACTAGCAAGAGACAGGACCTTACTCTACAGTGGCGCTAACTGGTGAGCGCTAAAACGATAGCCCTCATTACGCGAGCGACATTGGACAAAATTCTACATGCTCGGCGACCAGACTATAGTCCCATTAGAATCCGAGTTAGTTCTATTAAGACGCAGACTAAAGACTTTTGGTCGGCTTCTAATTTGTATGAGAAATTAATACAAAATTATTAGTTTTGAATGTATACCAAATGAGTGTATGCCTAACGAATTTCTGCGTAAAGAAGATTATGCCATCCGTTGTTATGCATAGTAAAATTATGATTGAAAAAGTTCAGCGAAAAAAGGTAGAACCCTTTCATACTTGTTCATATTGATTAACAGCCCGGCCAAATTATCGGCCGACAAAGTCTGTGGGCTGAGTGTGTTTACATCAAACACGTTCACGAAAATTTTAGTTTTTGATAGTTTCCCGCTAGGGGCGCTGTACAATCCGTCATACATTTAATGTCATTTTTTGACGCGCTCACTAGTGAGCGTAGTCTGCGGTGTTTGTTGTTATTGTTTCTCTTACTTTAAAATGTGCTTTTATAGAGTTCGTTTTTAATTTTCTGATTAATACGATTTCAACAGCTCAATTCGTAATAGTGACGCATAGCTCAGGTATTTGTATATTACTATACAAAATAGGATTGGTGGTTGATAGGTTGGACTCATAAAAGTGTGTCAATTGACATTAGACACATTTGTGTTAACTACCATATTGTCATATACCACTGGCTAAAAAGTAAAACTACCAAGTAACCAACCAATCTCTTTTACTTCCAGGTCCCATACAAACCAAAAACGCCAGAAATAATCGACCTGGATGAATACCCCGAAAGCCCAATATCGACCAAGAAGAAGAAGCTCGACATCCTCAAAGAACGGGGTTTAGAAGTCACCGCGATCCCCACCTGGCCTCTTCAACCCCCTATCACCCCCCTTCTAAATCCCACCCCCATGCTCCTAAACCCAGCTGTCCAACACCAAATAATGACCCAGGCCCAAATATTTCAGATGTATAACATCATTCCGCCGAACTATAATGGCGCTCAACCCCCTAAAGTGATCCAAGCAACGAGCCTTTACGGCAGTTCTGGTCCAGAGAAGACCGTTTATGGTAATCCAAAAGACCCCTTCATGCCCCCTCCTCATATCTTAACAGGCACCCCTGTGAAACCCCAAAGAAACATCCCCACCACCACCACACCTCCACAAGGGCCCCAAGACATCCTAGACCTAACTTGCAAAAGTCCTGTGCCCTCCCAAAAACCAGCGGTCGAAATAGTAAGAATACCGACCGCTCCCTCCCCATCCAAAAATTCTCCCCAGAATCTGAGCAAAAATTATACTTTGATTGACGGAAAAGCAGTCGTCGGGTCCAATTTAGAAATCACTTTAGTCAATCCTAGAGTGCAGACGCCCAACAAAAATAGACAGAATCAGAAAAGGTCGTCTAACGGGAAGTTTGTGTCGAGCAAAACTCCAACACCGCCGAAGGAAAACCCCAAGCAATTCCCATCGCCGTCTGGACTGAAGAAGAATCCTATAGTAGTGCCCAATTATCAAATCAATTCGAGGGATAACGTGTCGCCTACGAGTTCTACTGGTAAGTTTGAAAATTTGCATATTACATATAAAATAAATACACATATAAAATGTGCTAAAGTCCGGTCGCCGAGCACGTAGAATTTCGTCCAATGACCCCAAGCTACCCATCCTTATCGCTCGCGCGTAATTATATTGCTGTCGCGACTATGCGACGGGCGCCCGCAGTGAGTGTGCGAGCGCGACAGCTACATAATTACGCGCGAGCGATAAGGATGGGAGACCGGACTTTAGCACATTTTATCAATCCGGAAAGGGATCAACACCGTATCGCCTTTCAGTCGCTGTCAACCGCGAGGCGAGGCGTTTACGTTACGGTGCGGATAAGTGTTTAAGCACAGAGTTTCATACAAAGAATACTGACCGAGTTGATACGGTTGCGATCAGTTTCCGGGTTGATAAGTGTGCTTCGTCCTAATTAATTTACTTAATAGTTTTAACGCTACGGTACCTCCAATAGTTCATCAGTCCACCAAGTGGGAGATCTGTTCAGTTTGAGAAGCGACTCTAATCGCTAAGAAATGTAATTACTGATGATTGGCTTAAAATATGGAGAAATGCTATCACATCTACTAATACCACAGTTTATACACGTTTATGAAACTTTTTTTTGTGTAGACAATTTTTAATATTTAAAAGTCCACCATTGCATGCCGTGGAACCTATAAATTAAAGGCAGCACTTAGATTAAGTTCGAAAAACATTGTTTCAGTGTATGTTTTATTGGTTTTCCGATTAAATATAATTAAATAAATAAAATAAAAAGTCTTCCTTTCCAGGGTCCAGGGACAGCCAAACCAACTCCACCAATGTGTTCAAGCCAACCAATCTAGCGCAAATACTAGAGATGCAGAAATCTGTACCAAGTGTGCCACTTATGGACCCAGTCTACATGAGCGCGCTATACAGCAGCCTAGGGAATTTGGACCAACGTCAATTGACTATGTATAGAGACTTTATGGCGAGCCAGATGAGGTACACGGGACTCCTGAATATGGGGGTAGGCACACCCACTACTAAGAATTGAGTCTAGTCCGAAATGTGTGACTGCGATGCGGTATGTGCCATATATGGGCCACGTCACCGTTATGGGAACAACTTTTCAAAAAAGGCTATTTAAAGGTATCTCTTCTGCTAGATTTATTTTAAGGCACTTATACACGTCCCAAATATAGCTTGCCCCAAAAACACTTCAGGATAACATATGGGCTGGTGCTGAGAAGAAGTGGCGGAAGAAACTAACACCTTTATATTGGTATTCGAAACAAACATTTTTGTTACCATTAAAGATTTTATTTTTAACTAAAATGCTAGACTTGTGGTAGAAGAGATACATAAATATTGGAGTCTGACACAATGGGTCATATATGGGACATTCACAAATAAGGTATTTCCCCCTAGAGGTGAGGTCTCTTGAGGTAAACGCCTCACACGTGTGTATTAAAATAAAAAAGGCCAGTAAGTAATCTAATTAGATGAATTGACCAAAAATTTTTAATAATTAATATTAGTTATTTGTCTACGTGTCGTTGTTCAATTAACAAGGACGTAGCACACATATCAGCCCGGAAAGGGATCGTAACCGTATCAACTCGAGGCAGTCAGTATTCTTTGTATGAAACCATACTGCAACGCACACTTATCCGCACCGTAACGTAAACGCCTCGCCTCACGGTTGACAGCGACCGAAAGACGGTGTTGATCCCTCTCCGGGTTGATAAGTCTGCTATGACCTTAATTCTATACATTCCACGTTCCGCTTTGAAGTATTTCTGTGAAATACACTTTTTGATAACCATAATGGATAGAAATAGTAACATAGGCCAGCGAATGAAAAACATAGATAAATAAAATTTTCATTAGTTCCTTAAAATAATACATTGCAATAAAATATTATATTGTTTTTCATTCATTGACTTCTGTAAACCGATGAATTTAAATTTAGTACATCTCTTTATCTTTTTTGTGATAAAAAATGAAATCAATTTAGCCAATAAGAGTAGGCGCACACCATTGATTTTTCGTCGGCCGATAGTTTAGTAGGGCAGTTGATCAGTATGGGCATGTATGGGAGTGCGCACACTACGCCGATTCGATTTGGCCGATTCTTCATACAATTTAAAATCGGGCACAACTACCGGCAAACTAAAAATCAACGGTGTGCGCCTACTCTAAAAATCATTGTTCCAAATTTGGCACATTTAAAGATGCAGTATTTTATTCAAAAAATTTATTGTGGTATGTAAAAGATTAAACAATAAGTTTATTTTTTATTAACTTAGCCTGAAAGAGATGTACTGAATTTTAGTAGGGTAAACTCCAGTCATTGGGCGCTTATGAGTGTCGTTTAGTTATTTATTTTAAAATGATTTTGGTGCTGTGTTTTTAGACCGTGACCACATTTTTTGAAAGCATTTGTGTCTTGAAATTATTGGTTTAAAGGAGTCAAATACCCTATTCTGGGCTTTTTGATAGGTTTTTCACACCCGTTTTTCGTAACAACTCATAGCATCCATTGACTGGTTGATTACTAGGGTCATGTTGCCTGTTCGCGTCCACCTCTAAAAACAGTGAAAAATGACCATACCTACACACTAACAAAATCGAAAGCCTTCTATAAACTTTTATGAATACCAGGTGATGCGCACCGCGATAAGCTTTTATCACGCCATTTTATCGATTTTCGTGATAAGTCAGTATATTAATTTATCGTAAAAATCGTCGATAAGATTTTGTCACGGCGCGCATCATAGCCCGGCTGGATATATTAGTGTTACTCAAACATTTTCACTGTGTTTTAAAATTGATCCGTTTTTTGAACGCTATGTTAATTATAGTCCGGTCGCCGAGCACGTAGAATTTCGTCCAATTACCCCAAGCTACCCATCGTTATCGCTCGCGCGTATTTATATTGCTGTCGCGACTGTGCGACGGGTGGCCGCAGTTAGTGTGCAAGCGCGATAGCAACATAATTACGCGCGAGCGATAATAAGGATGGGTAGCTTGGGGTCATTGGACGAAATTCTACGTGCTCGGCGACCGGACTTTAGGTGGTTGCAAACAAGCGTCATGACCCTACATAAAAATTAGTGGAAATATGAAAATCGGTCCCTTTCACTGGGCATCTATTTTACTGTAGATTCGCTATCGCAGTCACACATGCTATGCTGTTTCCTGATTTGTTGATCTCTTATACTAAGGGAACGATATCTCCTTAGGTTTTTTGTATATATTAGTTTATTTAGTTATGCACTTCGAAAGTTTTTGATGAGTCCTTGACATTTAAAACGTTATTTGATTTATTTTAGTTATATTTTTTGTTTGAAATTCTTTTTATATTACTATTTTTTTTTTAATTAAAAATGACTCGTTTTATAAAATGAAAAAAAAAAGTTGAAAACGTGAGATTTTTTGGCGATGTATCGCCATATGTGATTTTACCCCAAAAAAGGGATTTCTATATTTTATCCAACGACAAATTAATTTTAGTGAGAATTGTAATTTTCAAGGGCTTATCTTAAAAGAAACTTTGACCGGAAATATTTTTAGCGCAATTGTAGTTTAAATACTTTGATAACAATAACTAATATGGGGTTCTAATTTTGTATTTATTGAAGTTTAGTTTTTTAATAGGCAAGAGGAACTTACTGTGGCATAATTTAGGCGGTCTTATCACTGGGAAGCGGTCTCTTCCAATAAACCCAGTGAGGACAGTTACGTAGTTAATGATTTTTTTGTATTTTTTTTTCTAATTTTGTCTGAAGACGCTACTGTACTAATTTTAGTTACATTCAAATCATCAATTTTAAAACAAAAAAAATATCATCATTAAAAAATATTACTGGGACAAACACCCTAAAATAAAATAATGAGCCATAGTTGAGACTTTTACTTAATTAATAAAATAATTTTATTAATCCTTGCCATCCATAGTGTTTTAAACCTCTTGTCTAAGATTTATTTTTCTTTTAAAATGTCTATGGCATTTTGTCTATGGTTTATGAAGAATCCGACATTAGATTATTGTTATTCGATGAATGTTGTTTCTAGTATAAGTTTTCTAATACGAGTTTGTATATATTCGTGTAAGTTCGTGCGTAAGTCTGTAAGATAAAGATTGCCGTACAAATAAATGATTAAAATTGAATTTGTTTTCTTTTCTAATCTATACTAATATTATAAATGCGAACTGTCTGTCTGTCTGTCTGTCACGCTTTCACGCCTAAACCTCTGAGCCGATTTTGATGAAACTTGGCATATAGATAGATAGTTTGAGTCCTGGCAAAGGACATAGGATAGTTTTTATCCCGGTTTTTGAAACAGGGACGCGCGCGATAAAGTTTTTCTGTGATAGACAAAATTCCACGCGGGCGAAGCCGCGGGCGGAAAGCTAGTAATTTATAAATAAATATCCCATATACACCGTACACACACGTACGTACAGTCAGCTTCAAATAGTTTGTGACGCCCAAAGTAGCCAAAAAGTTCGGCACACGTCTTTGTTACAATTGGAATAAGGTTGTGTTGTCAATTGTCAACTTGACCACTTTGGGCGTCACGAATTATCTGACGTTGACTGTACGCCACAGAAAATTATATTACAAATAACATAACAGCTGGGCGGTCTTATAGCTAAGAAGTGATATCTAGATTCTAAAGCCCGGTCTGTGAGCACGTAGAATTTTGTCCAATAACACCAAGCTACCTATATTGCTGTCGCGACTGTGCGACGGGCGCCCGCAGTGAGTGTGCGAGCGCAACAGCAACATAATTAAGCGCGAGCGATAAGGATGGGTAGCTTGGGGTCATTGGACAAAATTCTACGTGCTCGCAGAACAGACTATAGATAATTTATAAATAAAAAATCAATCTTATTTTACATTTTTATTAAGAAACTTACAAACTAACCTGTCAATACATTTACAATTTCTTAATACATTAACATTGGTATGAATAAAAGGCAAATGCAACCTGTAGCTTTATTCACGTAACAAAACTTCAACGACAACAAAACACTGAGTTGCGATCCTATCGAGTAATCGTTCTATCGAAATGACCCTTGTGAATACGGATTTAGAACTGTTTTTCAATGGGACGACTTCTGAACGTCGGCGAGAACTTGAGTGTCAAAATACGTGAATTAGGCCACAGAGCGGCGATGTGACGTCACGGCTGCCAGATGCGCAGTTAACCGAGTTGTATTACACACAGTGAATGTATTTAGATGTTTATTGGTTCTAAGATAAGTCCGGAGCCCATAGCTTGAACGTCCTATCGAAAGAACATGTGGCTATGTATTTGTTGTCGTATGATATGTCAGCGCTCATCACCTGAAAGGTAAATATTATTCACTTATTTATTGACTTAAAAACTACTTTTAGAAGTAATAATCACGAAAATGAGTTTGTGCCCTTTTTGGCACAAAAAGTCTTTCTCGTATAATAACCTACCTACTCATTAATTTTTGCAAGTAGGCTTTGAAAAAGCACATACACGTCCCAGTATTAACCCTACCACTGCTTCGGGACAATAAACGGGCCAGTGCTGAGAAGCAGCGCAAGAAACTCGGTCACAATTTTTTTTTACTCGGATATTTTTTTCTATTTTGAGTCATATGAAGATTCATTCTATTCTAAAATGATGATGTGGGCAGGCCTCCCACTAAGTGGACCGACGACCTGGTGAAGGTCGCAGGAAGAATCAGGATGCGGGCAGCGCACAACCGGTCGTTATGGAAAGCCTTGGGGGAGGCCTTTGTCCAGGGCCGTCTTTAACCTATTAGGGGGGCCCTGGGCACTTATAGTCTTTGTCACCTAAGATGATCCGTATGACGTTTCGAGTTTGAAAGATTTAGAGATGTCACATAACTAAACCATAGCGATTTATCTATCGATTTTTTTCGAAGAGTTAGTAAAACCTACTTTTAGAGAAATATTTTGTATAGGTGTTATTTAACAAAAAACATGTTTTTTTTAATTACAAATATTATTGTAATATTTTTTTATTGATAATATTCAAATTTCATGGTTCGTGTTAAAAAAAACGATTCCTAAATACTACTGGTTCTGTTTCTTTAAATTAAAAACTATTAATTTATTTTCAATGCGTTTATTAAAGTCAATAATCGAAAAATATAGTTGATTTTTGTGATGTTTTTAATAACTAAGTATTCACTGCAATCGATTAATGAACCGCGGAAATAATAGATTTTATTATACAAAAAATACCCCAGCACTAAATCTATTCCGTTTCACACATTGCGTACATTAAATAGAAAATATTTTTACATCGTATTTAATTAAAATATAATCAATAGACTCAGATTTTACTATATATTTCAAGACAAGTAGTTAATTTTTTTTTATTGCTAATTAAATACAAATATTTTTTCAAAAATATTCTGCATATGTAGTATGCGTAATATGGATAACCTTGAAGTGTCATACGGATCATCTTACGTGAAAAAGACTATAAAGATCAAGGGGGGCCCATATCATCTGGAGAAAGGTCTTTTGAGTACCCAGTGTTACCAACTTAGGGGATTTCCACCCAGATTTAGGGGGTAAAAAATACAAAAAAAAAAAAATACAAATATACAGGGTGTTAGGTAAATGGGTATATGAGCCGACACTAGCCCATGTTAACATGGTCATATAAATGGTATGGTGAAGTCAGAAATTTGATATCACCATTTTAATTTTTTTAATTTTCATACAAAATAAATTTTATAATAGGTATCCGATTTGTATGAAAATTAAAATAATTAAAATTAAGATATCAATTTTCTGACTTCACCATACCATTTATATGACCATGTTAACATGGGCTAGTGTCGGCTCATATACCCATTTACCTAACACCCTGTATAATACATTTTTTAGGGGGAAAACTCAATAATTAATTTTAGGGGGTTTTGACACAACTTTAGGCATAAATATTTTTGAGAGTTGGTACCACTGGGGGCCCCCTCGGTCGCGGGGCCCTGGGCACGTGCCCAAAGTGCCCAGTGGGAAAGAGGGGCCTGCCTTTGTCCAGTGTGCTTAGTGCGAGTTTACATCAAACGTGTACATCTTACTAGAGAGCGCGTAAAAAAAATGTCATTAAATGTATGACGGATTGTACAGCGCCCCTAGCGGGAAACGTTCAAAAATTAAAAATTTCACACATTTTTTAATTACGCTCACTAGTGAGCGCGTTTGATAAACGCGCGTAAACTCACACTCAGCCCACTGGTCGTTATGGAAGGCCTTGGGGAAGGCCTTTGTCCAGCAGTGGGCGTCATTTGGCTGAAACGAAGTGCACAATCTAGGTCAAAATTGAATAACATTAATTTTATTTAGTGTTTTTACCTTATTATCGTGTCCTGATAAGGTCCTGAGCGGATGCCAGGCTGGGTTGGACCAGAGCTTCGCCGACTTGTCGTACGATGACGTCAGTAAGAAATGACCGTGGCTGCGTTGGTACCTTACATCTGGGAAAGAAGAATAGTAATATAATTATAATCTATATCTATACAGGGTGTTAGGTAAATGGGTATATGAGCCGACACTAGCCCATGTTAACATGGTCATATAAAAGGTATGGTGAAGTCAGAAAATTGATATCTTCATTTTAACTATTTTAATTTTCATACAAATCGGATTTTGTAAAATTTATTTTGTATGAAAATTTAAAAAATTAAAATCATGATATCAAATTTCTGACTTCACCATACCATTTATATGCCTATGTTAACATGGGCTAGTGTCGGCTCATATACCCATTTACCTAACACCCTGTATATATAAAAGAAAGTCGTGTTAGTTACTCCACTTATAACTCAAGAACGGCTGAACCGATTTAGCTGAAAATTGTCAGGGAGGTAGTTTAGAGCCAGGAGAAGGACATAGGATACTTTTTATCCCGTTCGAAATAAAAAAAGTCTGCTTATTTATTGCCATTAAGGCGGAACAAAGTTCGCCGGGTCAGCTACTAATATTATAAATGCGAAAGTAACTCGTGTCTGTCTGTCTTGCTTTCACGCCTAAACATTTGTGTATTGTTGTACCTATCGTTGGTGTACCTAATAAATAAAAAAATAATAATAAATAAATAAACCACTGAACCGGCTTTGATGAAATTTGACATAGAGATAGTTTGAGTCCCGGGAAAGGACATACACTAACTCAACTAACATAATATAGGTAAGGAAAAATTGTTACTAATCCCTACCAGGCCTGTTCATCTCCGCGAGTTTACATCGAAAACAAAACACGCACGATGGCCCACCTACAGGATACTATTCGACAAGGCCTCACATACGAGCGAACATTGACTCACGCACGCGTATTCTTGTGTATGATGGAAGAAAATAAAGAAAATGGTGTACTAAATACTGTGCAGTATTTAACTGCCTAAATAATAACAAAAACACAGAATGTACTTTTTTAAATTGCCTCAAGACCCTGAGAGGTAAATAAGTAGTTAATATTATTCATGATAATTCATGCTAAATCATGCATTTCTTCCGCCATTTTCCGCAGTTTGGCACCCAACGTCACATCATTTTACCGAAGTCAGCCCTATAGCTTCGGCGCAGTGCCGATCACTGACGTTTGTCAACAAAATGGTGCTTGACTCTTGAGACAAACTAAATTACACCATATTGTTAATGACATTGAGCATACATTTTTTTAAATACCTTCGCGAAGTAAAACTTCTCTACGTAGTACTTATTATTATTCTGTGTCCCTACTAACAAACTATGGATGAAAGTCTGAAATAAATTATTTATTATTATTATTATTTATATTTTCTTCTTAAAGATTCTCGGAACTGGATTATTATAATAGGATAGTTTTTATCCCGGTTTTTGAAACAGGGATGCGCGTGATAAAGTTTTCCTGTGACAGAAAAAGTTCCAAGCGGGCGAAGCTGCTGGCGGAAACTTAGTAATAAATAAATAGTAATAAATAATTTATAAATTATAACCTCACAATAGATCGTAGCTGAATTCTTTGTCAGAAAGCCAGTTAAAAAGGATCGAAATGAACATTTTCCATACTTAAAATTATCTTTAAATGTATCCTTTAAAATTGATAAAAATCAGTGACGTCTTTTTGTGATTCAACCCACGATTTATTTGAAGAAAACATGTAAAAACGAGGCATTAAAGTTTTTTTTATAATTATTTTTTACTATCTAGGCCCGCAACTTCGTACGCGTGTAAATCAATTTTTTCATTAAAATAATATTTTTTAATAAAAAAAAAAACTAATTGGTTAAGGGGGTACATTGATCACAACCGGTGTCTTTACCCTACAAAATGTAAAATTCTAATGAGGGTTGCCACAGAAAACGCTACTGTAAACCCTTCAAAGGAAGACAATAGTTACCGAGTTTCTTGCGCTGCTTTCTCAGCACTGGCCCATTTATTGTCCCGAAGCAGTGGTAGGGTTAATGCTGGGGCGTGTAAAATCTCTTTTTAAAGGCCTACTTACAAAATAAATGAGTTGTATGATTGTTCTATGTTGGTAGCGGCCTGCGTCCAGCGCCTTCCTGCTACCTTTATGATGTCGTCGGTCCACCTTGTCCGTTGTCCTTGTCCGTCCCACGCTGCGTTTTCCGGTACGCGGCCTCCACTCCAGAACCTTGCTGCCCCATGGTCAGTCAGGAAAGCGCTGGAAGCAGGCCGCTACCAACCGGGCATGGAAAGCATTGGGGGAGGCCTATGTTCAGCAGTGGACGTCCTGTGGCTGAGATGATGATGATGATGATGATGAGGTTTTTTCTACTTACCGCTGACTAGATGCGTGTGCGCTGGTATGGTGTACAGTATCGCTCTCCGTCTGAGGTCCCAGATTTTAGTCTGAAAGAGAGAAAAACTTTTTTAAAGAAGGGTCTCGAAACGGGATGAAATAGGCAGCTATGTAGGGCGTACCATTTTCAGGGGGTCTGGACCAAGAGGGGGGTAGTCTGGCCCTAGAGAGGGTAATCTGGCCCAGGAAGGGGGTAGGGGGGTAGTCTGGCCCAAGGGGGGGTAATTTTGCTCAGCAGGTAGGTTAGTCCGAAGATGGGCAGTGGGGCAGCGGGGGGTAACTGGATTGGGAAAGGGCAGAGGGTAGTTTGTGTAGGGACAGGGGTTACTTGTGAGGAGGCTGTGGAGGAGCTTGTGGGAAACAGGGGTAACTTATAGGGTGGTAGGGGTACTTGTGAGGGGACTGAGGTAACTTGTATGGGGACAGGGGTAATTTGTGGTTGGACAGGGGTAACTTGTGAAGAGGCAGGGGTAACTTGTGGGGGAGCAATGGGGGCAGCTAGCTTGGGACAGTGGGGGCAGCAAGCTTGGGGCAGTGGTAGCTTGTGGGGGGACAGGGGTAACCTATGGACGAGCAGGGGTAGCTTGTGGGAAACAGGGGTATCATGTGGGGGGACAGGGTTACCTTACGGGTGAGCAGGGGTAATTTGTAGAGTAGTAGGGGTAGCTTATAGGGGGATAGGGGTTACTTATAGGGTGGTAGGGGTAGCTTGTGAGGAACAGGGGTAGCTTGTGGGTAAACAGAGGTAGCTTATGGATGAGCAGGAGCTGCTAAGGGGGTAAGGGCTATCTGGGGGCAGTTCGACCCCGAGGGCAGATGGGGGTCATCTCACCTGGTGGTCGGCGGCGGCGGTGGCGAGCTGGTGGCCGGCGGGGGCCCAGTCGGCGCCCAGCACGGGCCCCAGGTGCCCCTCCAGGAACATCACGCAGCGCCCCGTGCGGAGAGGATGCTCTACTGATGATGCTGACTCACTTAGAGCCAGGAGGGGGCAGCTTGTAGGGGGGGGGGGGGGAGGTAGAATGTGTGGGAGGGCAGGGGTAACTCGTGGGGGGCAGGGGTAACTTGTGAGGAGGCAGGGATAGCTTGTGAGGGGACAGGGGTAATTTGTAGAGTAGTAGGGGTAGCTTATAGGGGGATAGGGGTAACTTGTAGGGTGGTAGGGGTAACTTGTAGGGTGGCGCAGATGTAGCTTGTGGGAAACAGGGGTAACTTAAGGGTGAGCAGGGGTAACTTGTGGGTGACAGGGCCGCAGGGGTAACTTGTGGGTGAACAGAGGTAGCTTGTAAGTCATATTGTCATGTCATGACATGCTCTGTCATCTCACCTGGTGGTCGGCGGCGGCGGTGGCGAGCTGGTGGCCGGCGGGGGCCCAGTCGGCGCCCAGCACGGGCCCCAGGTGCCCCTCCAGGAACATCACGCAGCGCCCCGTGCGGAGAGGACGCTCTACTGATGATGCTGACTCACTTGCGCTCGTATTCACAAACATTACTATGAGGTCGCACGCGTGGACGCACAGACTGACACACGAACCAATCACAGAGCTCTATTCAACGCTGTGCGTTCGATTTGCTGCTTCACATAAGCAAGCGTCGTTTGTGAATACGCGCGTTAGAGGCAGGAGAGGTCAGCTTGTGGGGGGAGCGAAGTAGAATGTGTGGGAGGGCAGGGGTAACTTGTGGGAAACAGGGGTAACTTAAGGGTGAGCAGGGGTAACTTGTAGGGTGGTAGGGGTAACTTGTAGAGTGGCGCGGATGTAGCTTGTGGGAAACAGGGGTAACTTAAGGGTGAGCAGGGGTAACTTGTAGGGTGGTAGGGGTAACTTGTAGAGTGGCGCGGATGTAGCTTGTGGGAAACAGGGGTAACTTATGGGTGAGCAGGGGTAGCTTGTGGGGGACAAGGGTAACTTGTGAAGAGGCGGGGGTAAATTGTAGGGAGGCAGGGGGTAACTTGTGGGTGAGCAGGGGTAACTTGTGAAGAGGCAGGGGTAACTTGTGGGAAACAGGGGTAACTTATAGGGCGGTAGGGGTAGCTTATAGGGGGATATGGGTAACTTGTAGGGTGGTAGAGGTAGCTTGTGAGGAACAGGGGTAGCTTGTGGGTTAGCAGGAGCTGCTAAGGGGGTAAGGGGCATCTGGGGGATGGGGGTCATCTCACCTGGTGGTCGGCGGCGGCGGTGGCGAGCTGGTGGCCGGCGGGGGCCCCAGGTGCCCCTCCAGGAACATCACGCAATGATGATGATGTGATATGATACTGATGATGCTGACTCACTTAGAGCCAGGAGGAGGCAGGTTGTGGGTAGCGAAGTAGAATGTGAGGGAGGGCAGGGGTAACTCGTGGGGGACAAGACAAAAATTGTAACACCTATTGATGTAAACCCATTTTCGCAAAATAAATGATTTGATTTGATTTGACAGTGGTAGCTTGTGGGGAACAGGGGTAACTTGTGAAGAGGCGGGGGTAGCTTGACAGGGGTGGGTAACTTATGGGTGAACAGGGGTAACTTGTGGGTGACAGGGGTGACTTGTGGGTGACAGGGGTGACTTGTGGGTGAACAGGGGTGACTTGTGGGTGAGCAGGGGTAACTTGTGGGTGTCAGGGGTAGCTTGTGGGTGAACAGAGGTAGCTTGTAAGTCATATTGTCATGTCATGACATGCTCTGTCATCTCACCTGGTGGTCGGCGGCGGCGGTGGCGAGCTGGTGGCCGGCGGGGGCCCCAGGTGCCCCTCCAGGAACATCACGCAATGATGATGATGTGATATGATACTGATGATGCTGACTCACTTAGAGCCAGGAGGGGGCAGCTTGTAGGGGGGGGGGGGGTAGAATGTGTGGGAGGGCAGGGGTAATTCGTGGGGGACAGTGGTACCTTGTGGGGAGACAGGGGGTAACTTATGGGGAGACAGGGGTAACTTGTGAAGAGGCAGGGGTAACTTGTAGGGAGGCAGGGGTAACATGTGAACAGGCGGGGGTAGCTTGACAGGGGTAGCTTGTGGGGAGACAGGGGGTAACTTGTGGGTGAGCAGGAGTAACTTGTGGGTGTCAGGGGTAACTTGTCGGAAACAGGGGTAACTTATAGGGTGGTAGGGGTGGCTTGTGGGGAGGCAAGGGTAAATTGTAGGGAGGCAGGGGTAACTTTTGAAGAGGCAGGGGTAGCTTGAGGGGGACAGTGGTAGCTTGTGGGAAACAGGGGTAACTTATGAGTAAGCAGGGTTAGCTTGTGGGTGTCAGGGGTAACTTGTGGGTGAACAGTGGTAGCTTGTAAGTCATATTGTCATGTCATGACATGCTCTGTCATCTCACCTGGTGGTCGGCGGCGGCGGTGGCGAGCTGGTGGCCGGCGGGGGCCCAGTCGGCGCCCAGCACGGGCCCCAGGTGCCCCTCCAGGAACATCATCAATGATGATGATGTGATATGATACTGATGATGCTGACTCACTTAGAGCCAGGAGGAGGCAGGTTGTGGGTAGCGAAGTAGAATGTGAGGGAGGGCAGGGGTAACTCGTGGGGGACAGGGGTAACTTATGAGTAAGCAGGGGTAGCTTGTGAGGAGGCAGGGGTAAATTGTAGGGAGGCAGGGGTAACTTTTGAAGAGGCAGAGGTAAATTGTAGGGAGGCAGGGGTAACTTTTGAAGAGGCAGAGGTAAATTGTAGGGAGGCAGGGGTAGCTTGAGAGGAGGCAGGGGTAACTTGTAGGGAGGCAGGGGTAGCTTGTGGGAAACAGGGGTAACTTATGAGTAAGCAGGGGTAGCTTGTGGGAAACAAGGGTAACTTGTGAGGAGGCAGGGGTAACTTGTGAAGAGGCAGGGGTAACTTGTGAAGAGGTAGGGGTAACTTGTGGGAAACAGGGGTAACTTATGAGTAAGCAGGGTTCGCTTGTGGGTGTCAGGGGTAACTTGTGGGTGAACAGAGGTAGCTTGTGAGTCATGTCATGTCAGACATGCTCTGTCATCTCACCTGGTGGTCGGCGGCGGCGGTGGCGAGCTGGTGGCCGGCGGGGGCCCAGTCGGCGCCCAGCACGGGCCCCAGGTGCCCCTCCAGGAACATCACGCAGCGCCCCGTGCGGAGATCCCAGACGCGACCGAACGCGTCCATGCCACTGTTTTGACATTTATTTATTTATTTAAACTTTAATCTATCTATAACTAGCTGACCCGGCGAACTTTGTTCGGCCTTAATGGCAATAAATAAGCAGACTTTTTTTTTAATTTCGAACGGGATAAAAAGTATCCTATGTCCTTCTCCTGGCTCTAAACTACCTCCCTGACAATTTTCAGCTAAATCGGTTCAGCCGTTCTTGAGTTATAAGTGGAGTAACTAACACGACTTTCTTTAGATATAGATTATACTTATAATAAATCTGTAGTGAGGTCAATTCTGTACATGAAATATATTTTCAAAATAACTATTAGGGGGTGATTAGTGATCGATACTGATGCCAAAAATGCAATCAGTAAAATTCTCTCTGTCTGTATTTTCCTTATAGAAACAAAAACTACTCGACGGATTTTAACGAAACTTGGTACAATTATTTTTCATACTCCTGGGCAGGTTATAGTATACTTAGGAATTCCCACAGGAACGGGAATTACCGGGAAAATCCTTTTGTATGAAAAATCTAAACCGCTTAAGTTAGACGCTTGGAATTTGGCATGCAGGTACCTTAGTAAACTTAAAGCTTAGTTACAACAGGATATTACAAAATTCCCATGGGAACGGGAGTTAGCGGGAAAAAACATTTGTAAGAAAAAATGTAAACCGCGTAAGATAGATGAAGGGGGTAAAACGGGATCCACGCGTACGAAGTCGCGGGCGGCCGCTAGTGCCAAATAAAATTTGAACATAAGGCGAACTTAATGCACTAAACAGGGGTTCCCAAACTTATTTGAGACGCGCCCCCTTTCGACCATACAAAAAATTCCGCGCCCCCCTCCTCCAGTCAAGATTATTTATTGGTCGTATGTCTGGAATGCATTCTCTCAGCGGTCGCAGGTTCTTTATACTTTAGTACACAGATGGCCCACGCCCCCCTTTAAAAGTCTTTGAGCCCCCCACTTTAGGAACTAATGCACTAAAGCATTCTCGACCAGTTTACTTTTGGGTGAGCAGAAAAAAAATTTGTTTGCACATTGCAATTATTAAATAAATATCCTTAGACATTTTACACTGCGCTTCTAGTCCCAAACTAAGCACAGCTTGTATTATGGGTACTAGACAACGGATATAAACATACTTAAATACTTTTTTGTAACTAGGTACATACATATTACATAGAAAACACCTAGAATTCGAATCGGGCCCAAATTTCGGCCGACTAAAAGCCAGCGGGGAGTCTAAAGGACCTATCTAATTTTTTCGTTAAAAATTTATCTAAAGCCCGGTCCGTGAACACGTAGAATTTTGTCCAATGACCCCTAGCTACCCATCCTTATCGCTCGCGCGTAATTATATTGCTGTCGCGACTGTGCGACTGGCACCCGCAGTGAGTGTGCGAGCGCGATAGCAACATAATTACGCGCGAGCGATAAGGATGGGTAGCTTGGGGTCATTGGACAAAATTCTACGTGCTCACGGACCAGACTATACATATTATTATAAGGGTTTAGATTTAAATAAGATACAGAGACTACTAGAATGGGTGAATCAAACAGCTATGGAGGCTAGCATAAAAAAATAATCCTATTTTTCAGTGGCAGGTCAGAGGTCAAGCTCAGCTAAGTCTAGCGCTAAACTGAGTCAGTGTCTGGGGTATGCGGCACGGGAGGGGTGCTATTGACATATTATTATGACGTGACAGAGCATACAAATCAGCCCCCCTAGACAAAACGCACTTTTTGATCGAATCGAAAATCGAATCCGTCAAAACTCCATACAAAAAAGGGGCTTTTCGACCACTTTTCGACTGGTTTGCGATTATAATTTGCACTTTGTCTAGACCCACAGCCCCCCTAGACAAAACGCACTTTTTGATCGAATCGAAAATCGAATCCGTCAAAACTCCATACAAAAAGGGGCTTTTCGACCACTTTTCGACTGGTTTGCGATTATAATTTGCATTTTGTCTAGACCCACAGCACGGTAATACTATCATACAGTATTGTAACTTCATATCAACGGACGAAACGCGAGCTTTCCTTCGATATTCAAATCTCGGTATGCGCTCGACATGCAAAAGTCGGGGGTGTCGCGAATGTGCCACAGTAATAAACAGACGATGTGTTGTTTTTGAAACAGTAAGCGCTCTTTTTTTATAAAAATAATTATAAACTAACATATTATGCATATTAATGGTATGGTAAAGTCAGTGATATCATAATTTTATTTTTTTTAATTTTCATACTAAATAAAATTTATAAAATCAGATTTGTATGAAAATTAAAATTATTAAAATGATGATATCAATTTTCTGACTTCACTATACCATATTTTATATGCACATGTTAACATGGGCTAGTGTCGGCTTATAAACCCATTTACCTAACACCCTGTATAATAATCAAGCATTTTGTACGCCTCAGTCGAGGCGCATACATTTTACGGTCGCAAATTTTTAAGATTTAATTTAAATCTACTAATCACAAAACAACATGCATTTTATCCTATTTCATTCACTAAGTTATTTTGTTTGTCAAAATAAAATAAAAAATTACAATCACAAAATACATTCATGAAACTAGATAGAAATTCTAAGTAGGCAGATGTAATGAAAATAGGGTCTGCAGGAGGGCGGCAGCCCTATCGCATGTTGTCATACGGTGACGTACCGCGCGGCTGTTGACATTTAATTCAAAAATATGGCCGAGTTGGAATACTGTATAGATAGTATTACCGTGCCCACAGCCCCCCTAGACAAAACGCACTTTTTGAACGAATCGAAAATCGAATCCGTCAAAACTCCATACAAAAAAGGGGCTTTTCGACCACTTTTCGACTGGTTTGCGATTATAATTTGCACTTTGTCTAGACCCACTGAAGTCTAGCTGCCGTTTGACGTAAACAAAAACTCTCCCGAATTCCGACCCTCCCGTGCCACTCTCAGACCTATAGAACTAGAATGTGTTTCGTCGAGCGTTATCATTATTGTTATTGAAATACGAATAAATTAATAATTATTATTTCAAACTTACCTACACTCATACTCGTATCATGCGCAACTCATGATTTGAGTATAGGTGGTATAGGTAAGTTTGAAATAATAATTATTAATTTATTTGTATTTCAACAATAATTTTAACAACAAATTACATTCCCTCTATTATTTATGGTTGAGTGAAGCGATGGCTGGTTCACTCGTCATGTCTGTGAACAGGCGCTGCTTTCGGGGACTGGTCAATCCAAATTATTCAAATTTATGTATGCGAGTCATTTCTACTAGTATTTAAGTATCTTAATCTGTAAGCCTAGATATTAGCACGTCACTACCTTGTTTAATATACCACGCAATTTTGTATACCCATTCTTATAAGATACACCATACAAGAATGCATGGTAAATTCAGTGAACTGCTCCTGAATCGAATGTACCTACTACTGCTATTTCCATTTATTTATATTAACCGGCAGACAGTGGTGACTGAGTTTGTTGCGGCGCTTCTTCTCAGCACTTGTCAAATGTTAGTCTCGAAGCGCTGGTAGGGTAAAAAGATTATGAGACATGTAGAGGCTGCTTAAGAGCAAAATAACGAATTGTAAGATCTGTTTATTAGTCTAAACAAATAAGGAAATTTTGACTTTGACTTTGAAATGACTAATATTCTACAGGGTGGAAACGATAAGTGATCTCACTCGATTATTTCTAAGCTGGTTACTGATCCTGAAAGTGCTTCACGAGCTCTTTCAAACGGTACAAATTATAGGTTAGAATAAACTGGATCTATCCGAAAATTAAATGTTTCCAGCTTCCATACTAAATGTATGCCAGACACATAAATTAGAAGTGTACCTATTTTTTAAATATAAAATAATAAATTCTTAAAATAAACTCGTAAAGTCATTCTTATTTAAAATTATTTATGGAAAATATTGGTTTTAGGCTTTACTTGCTATAATATTATCAAGAGATCAGTGCCATTATGTGCTAGTACTAAATGTATGGGAGACGGAAACATTGAATTTTTGGATAGATCCAATTTATTCTGTAATCTATTATTGATATCGTTGGATAGATCTCGTGAAGAACTTTTAGGATCAGTAACCAGTTTTACGATATCTTGTGTAGTTTTTAATATTACGTGGCTTTACTAAATGTATGGAAGCTGGAAACATTGAATTTTCGGATAGTTCCAGTTTATTCTGTAACCTATTATTGATATTGATACCCTTTGATAGAGCTAATGAAGTACTTTCAGGATCAGTAACTAGTTTTGATATCTTGAAAGGAGAGCAAGTATGCTGGGAGTAAAGAGAAGGGACAGAATAAGAAACATTAATAAGTTTTAGGAATTAATAAAAAAAAACTTTTTTTAAAACAAGCTTTTTTCAGACATGCAGTTGTACTAAAACGAAAAAATAATTGTATCGCGTATGGTATTTATTTTTCTTTTTTCTGTTTGCGCTACAAGCTTTAGACATTATTTGACCATTGCATACAATTATTTTTTCGTTTTAGTAGTACTAAAGTTTTTAGTAATAAAGCTTGTTTTTAAAAAAGTTTTTTTTTTATTAAAATTTTATTTTACACTTAGTTGTATCTCAATCTGGGCCCTGGTCATCATTTAGAACTAAAGTGCTCAAGTGTGACGAATCCAACGAACCCAAACTTGATAAGTTTCCGCCGTTTCATTTAGGTGTTCCTATGGCCACCTCCTGACTTCATCATCAGGATCCTGGACATCATCTAGCACTAAGCTGCTCGAAAAGACAAATCCAACGAACCCAAACTCGATGCGATTCCGCCGTTTCGTTTAGGAGTTCCTATGGCCACCTCCTGACTCCATCATCAGACCAGCTCAATGGTACCATAACATTGCATTGTCATCGTACTTACATAAGAATACCAAATTTCAGCTCAATCGGTTTAGGAGAACTGGTATTAAATTCAGTTGCAAGATTTGTCCCACACATACTAACAATAGTGTGATGATAAATGTACAGTAAATAAATAATAATAAATAAATAAATAAATCTTTGGACAATTTCACACAGCGCCAGCTAGCCCCAAAGTAAGCAACTTAATGCTTGTGTTATGGGTGCTAGCTTAACGGATATACTACTTATATACTTTTTTTTTAAATACATAAATATTATACATAGTCACACCCAGACCCGTCACAGAAATTAAAATTCATCATTTCAATTTCTGCCCGGCCGGGAATCGAACCCGGGACCTCTCGGCATAGTAGTCCGTTCTGAACCACTACACCAAACGGCCGACGAACAGTAATAATATACTGTTGTCCGAATAAAAGGCTTTTATGATTATTATTCTATATCTAAAAATATATAACTCAAAGGTGACTGACTAACTGACTGACATAGTGATCTATCGACGCACAGCCCAAACCACTGGACGGATCGGGCTGAAATTTGGCATGCAGGTAGATGTCATGACGTAGGCATCCGCTAAGAAAGGATTTACGAAACCACCCCTAAGCGGGTAAAACGGGATCCACGCGTACGAAGTCGCGGGCGGCCGCTAGTTGTGAAATAAACAGGATAAAATATCAATTAATTTATAATATTACAAATTAATTTATTAGTAGTTATTTAAGAAAGTTTTCCTTATTCTACTTCCGTATGGAAAGAACAGCTTTTATCTATACCTAGTGTAAATTATACAGGGTGTTGATTTCAATACCCGCCATATTTAGGGAGTTGATTAAGTAGCTTATTCTGATCACGAATCAGCAAAAAAACTGACTTCAAATTTTGTTTAATTTTTTTTTTAAATATCTATTAACCAATGTAAATGAAAAAAATTGGTGACAATATCCAACGGTTTGTTGTGAACTATCATTTGTTTCTTATAAATAAATCATTTAACGTGTTTGCGCCAGTGCCGGGTTAAAACTACTTGATGCCCTAAGTGATCCACACCACACCCCACCATGATAAATTACTAGGAAACGTAACTCATTTATTACACATTTAAACGCGACTTGTAAGTTTTACGTGTCTTGAATTCGCGAAAATTTCTTTTTGGGATCTTTTTGGTGCCCCCCAAGACGTTGATGTCTTAAGCAATTGCTTAATTTGCTTAAGGGTTTATCCGGTACTAGTTTTCGATATGGAATACAAGTATTGTATACAGGGTGTTTGGTAAATGGGTATATGAGCCGACACTAGCCCATGTTAACATGGGCATATAAATGATATGGTGAAGTCAGAAATTTGATATCATCATTTTATTTTTTTAAATTTTCATACAAAATAAATTGTATAAATTCCGATTTGTATAAAAATTAAAATAATTAAAATGAAGATATCAATTTTCTCACTTCGCCATACCATTTATATGCCCATGTTAACATGGGCTAGTGTCGGCTCAAATACCCATTTACCTAACACCCTGTAGATAGATACTTTGAGTGTTATTTTGATACATTTACATTGTGTATAAATAATCGTTTATTCTTTACTAAAGTGGAGGAGGCTCATAGTCCAGCAGCGGACTGTTGATGATGATGATGATGAATAATACAAAAGTGTAAGCAAAAGAACCTCCTGTATAGCCATAACACAATGTTGATGAGTCACACTCACACACTATATAAAGTAACTCAAAGTTATTAAAACCGACATTAATACTCGAGTTTTCCTGCATAGAGGAATCAATCCTTGCATCATGAAGACCGTATTATTGCTATGGTGTGCGCTCGCTAGTGTTTTCACGATGGAAATCCCGCATCGGCCGCAGCAAATCAGAAAAACCATCGAAAATAAGAACAACGATATCACAGACCGACTCGGAAACGAAGAAACGTTAACGATACAAACAGTGGAAGCACATCACGGAAATAAACAGGCGGTTGGTGAAAAGAAATTAACGAATCGTGATATCATACCAGTTAGCCAATATTGTCCAACAGGCAAAATTGCAATCAATGGGGTGTGTGCTAATGATAACATTTATATTGATGATGATGATGAATTTGATTCCTCAACAAACTCAAAACTCAATGTGGGAGAATCATTTAACGGACTTAAAAAGGCCATTGGTGAAAAAGAAAAAGAACTTACAAGAACGAAACGTGGCTTTGTGTGTTTGTTTTGCAATTTGAAACGTTGCCCATATGGTTATATTAGGATCAATTTTAAATGTTTTCCAGAAGAAGATGTCAACTCAGAATTCATTGAGAATGAAATCAAAAACAATCGTATGCCCGGTTGCCCAGAAGGTCTTTTTAATTACCAAAACATATGTATTGAAGACGAGTACATGTATGAATATTAAAAACTAATTTTGTTAATTAAGCTCACAGCATACTTATCAACGCGGAAAAAGGTCAATACCGTATCGCCTTTCGCGCGCTGTCGACCGCGAGGCGAGGCGTTTACGTTACGGTGCCTTTCCGAGTTGATTAGACAATTAGTTAAAAATAGCTTATTTAATATATATACAATAATATATATACAAAATAAATTTTATAAAATCCGATTTGTATGAAAATTAAAATAATTAAAATGCAGATATCAATTTTCTGACTTCACCATACCATTTATATGACCATGTTAACATGGGCTAGTGTCGGCTCATATACCCATTTACCTAACACCCTGTATATATATCTTTAATAATAATAATCATAATAATAATTTCTATGATTTAATTGATTTAATACTAACATAGTTTTAAGCTTACATTGTTACTAACACTATATGGACCCTGGTTCGAAATAAACATATTATTATATATTTTTTTTATGTAATATTAAGTCTATATAACTTCAGCTTGTATTATTAAAGTCGATAGCTGTAGATAGATATGTAGTTTTCTTGTATTTTTCTAAACCTACCTACAAACTTCTCTATTCTATAGGTCTAACTCAGGCACCGGCTCATAGACTAAGAGCTAGTGAACGCCAGACCTACGTCATTTTATAAAAGCTAAAAGTTTGTCAGCGTATGCTCCCAATATAAGATAGAATATTGGTAAATCATGAAGTTTGGGTCATGGTGGCTTTAGGAGCTACCCTAAAAAAACTGTTTGGCAAGGAGTTGGAACTGTCAAAAGTGCCTCATTGTTGGGGAAAATACTTCTAATTACTATTATGGTATAACGCAAGTCTAACTTATACCGTTTGTTAGTCGTATACCTCGAATTTAAAAAAATCCTTGTAGCTTTTCACCTATTCGCATTTCACCGTGATAGCGTTTTTTGTTGTAGCGTGTAATATCGGTAGTATATTTTGTTACTAGCATATATTTTTAACAGATTTTTACAACAGTAGCAAATTTTGATGTAGCATGTATTATCAATAGCCTATTTATTAAGCCGCATATATTTTGAATAGATTTTTACAACAGTAGCAAATTTCGATGTAGCATGAATTGTCATTAGCCTATTTAGATAGCAACAAGTATTTTATGCATTTACAAAACAAAACTATAGAGGTATAGTGCTTAAAGGAAATATCGCGATATGTAATAACGCATTACAAACAAATATCTATCAAGGTGAAAAGCGACTACAGTGAAGACAGGCAGGAAAGTAAATCTACTATGAATTTTTTAGACAATTGTAATTAGCGATCAAAAATTATACTACAGGAATAAAAATCTATTCAGAAGTTTTGATATCGCGGCGAAATGCGAATAGGTGAAAAACTACAAGGATTTTTTGATTTCGAGGTATACGACTAACAAACGTTTTAAACTGCGATCTCCAACTCGCCTGCCAAGCGTGGGGATTATGGCAAAACCCTTCACTATAGAGGAGGAGGCTCATAATCCAGCAGTGGACTGTTGATGATGATGATATTGTAACGTTGCGGTTTAGCAGTTTTTCACAAATTGATTTTCTTACTCGATATTCGGATTTAGGATACCACTAACGACATTTATTGGCGTGATTTAGAAGTGGTTTGCAATAGATGGCGCTTTTTGATCAGTCAATTCAAATATATTTTATTGAAACATTTCCTAATGTTTTTATTTTGATTATTATATTTTTAAATAGAATATTTTCAGTGTTCTGGAAATTGTTTTCATCGTGGTTTTTATTATTATTATTAGTATTTACTTTTTGAAGCGGCGAAACGAAACGTTTCGCGATGTCGAAGAATATTTTCAGTGTTCTGGAAATTGTTTTCATCGTGGTTTTTATTATTATTATTAGTATTTACTTTTTTAAGCGGCGAAACGAAACGTTTCGCGATGTCAATGACACGACTGAATTTTGGTCGATCGTGCGCAATCGCAATTTTATTATTTTCGGGGATGTAATCCCCTGTATTTCAAATCGTGTGATGCAAAATGCATCCACGATAATTTCTTAATATATTTTAAAAATCAACACACATGAGGTAAGTTCCCGTCGGAGAATTTATTTATTTTTCGTGATTGATATTTTTCGTATTCCAGTACGTGGTATTTCATGTGATCGTTTTCTTTCAGAAATTTCCTAAACGTTATTTCGGATGAGGGTTGGGATGCTGAAGACTGCAAGTGAAGTTCAAATAGCGAGCAGTCTTCCTAAGTATTTGTTTCCCATTGCTGGATTTTTCATAACCTAATGCCACGTTCCACATGTGATGCTGACACTCGTATTTTTCGTTTCAGATGCGGGATTTTACATTTTACATAATACATTTTACATATTCATATTTTATGATATTTCATATACAACGTGTCCCAAAATTCAAGGATAAGCCGGCGCCGCAGGATGGACATAGTCATGACTACTTTAGGAAAAATAAGGAAAAAAATATATCTCAATTATTTTTTAAGTTAGACAATAAATTACGAAATTCTTCGAAAGTTGACACCCCTTATGATATTTTACATTACCACGACTACCATTTTTCAAATATTTCTGATCCATCCTGACCATTTTTCATTATCAGGACCCTGGACATCATCTAGCACTAAAGTGCTCTAAAAGACAAGTCCAACGAACCCAAACTAGATGCAATTCCGCCGTTTCGTTAAGAGTTCCTATGGCCACCTCCAGACTCCATCCAGCTCAATGGTACCATAATATTGCATTGTCATCGTACTTACAGAAGTATACCAAATTTTAGCTCAATTGGTTAAGGAGAACTGGTTTTAAATTCAGTTGCAAGATTTATCCCATACTAACTAACAAGCAAAGTGCTTGTAAAAATGGTACGCATATCTTTTTTGCGACTAGGTTTCTTAGAGTATTATACCATTTTGGAATCTTGGATAGTTGCGTCAACTTTATAAAAAACTTGCCGCAGTAGTGTTCATACTTTTTTTTTACAAAACGATGAGTCAAAGTGGAGTGAAAGTAAAAATCGTTGAAAATTTTAAGGAAATAACATATTTTGATTAACTTTTGTGTAAAAACTGCAAGGATTCTGGGGGTTTTAAGAGTTGGGGTGAACAGCAGCACTACTTAAGTTGTCGATATAAACAGAAAAACAGGAATATTAGAAAAATTGTGGTCGTGGTAATGTAAAATATCATAAGGGGTGTCAATTTTCGTCTAATTTCATAATTTATTGTGTAAGTAAAAAATAATTGAGATAGATTTTTTTCCTTATTTTTCCTAAAGTAGACTATGTCCGTCCTGTGGCGTCGGCTTATCCTTGAATTTTGGGACACGTTGTATATTAACTTCTCTTCATTTCGTATAAATTATTCCTCCTTTCTAAACTGCTGATCTCTTCGCATTTCCTCCTTGTCATCAAACCTCTGTCTCTGCAAGAGTTTGAACGCTTTCCTGCCGAGGAGATGCAAGCGCTTCATCTGGCACTGCGCGCTTGAGGCCGTGGAGGACGCTGCTTGTAGCGTAAAAGTGTGCGAGACCCGTTGGACCCCAGAAGAAGAGAGGAACGTTCAGGGTAACGGCTTATAACCGCATGCCTTCCAAGGTACCCACTTTTCCATCCTTCAAGTAGGAGTCTTTCCGACCTGACATCGCGCAGTTATCTTAACTAATAGAGTCTTTTAATATTTAGGCTGAGTTTTAAGAAATTTGTAGTGGCAATAATATTCACCAAACCGAACCTAATTAACGACCCTGAATCCCTTGAGGTTGGCACTATCTATTATTTACAGTAGTTATAATATCGTAATTGTTAACTGTATACGAGCTTACGAGACAAAATAAATTGTGTCAATTAAGAGGGAGCTGTTTTATTTACATTTTTAATATCATTACAAGGAACGGTAATTCTTATAATTTTTTGCAAGCCGGACAACCTCTTTTCACGTGCAGACTATTCACCATCTTCTCCGTCTGCACCGGTGGCGGTTCAATTCCAGTCACCAAGCCACCAGAAAAAAATCTTTCTTGCAATGATGAATAATACAAAAGAGTAAACAAAAGAACCCGCTGTATAGCCATAACACAATGTTGATAAGTCACACTATATAAAGTAACTCAAAGTTATTAAAACCGACATTAATACTCGAGTTTTCCTGCATAGAGGAATCAATCCTTGCATCATGAAGACCGTATTATTGCTATGGTGTGCGCTCGCTAGTGTTTTCACGATGGAAATCCCGCATCGGCCGCAGCAAATCAGAAAAACCATCGAAAATAAGAACAACGATATCACAGACCGACTCGGAAACGAAGAAACGTTAACGATACAAACAGTGGAAGCACATCACGGAAATAAACAGGCGGTTGGTGAAAAGAAATTAACGAATCGTGACATCATACCAGGCAGCCAATATTGCCCAAGAGGCAAAATTGAATTCCATGGCGTGTGTGTGAATATTGATATTGATTATGATGAATTTGATTCCTCAAAAAACTCAAAACTCAATGTGGGAGAATCATTTAACAGACTTAAAAAGGCCATCGGTGAAAAAGAACTTACAAGAACGACACGAGGACTTGAGTTTAACTTTTCCAATTTAAAACGTTGCCCATATGGCTATGTCAGGGTCAATTTTAAATGTTTTCCAAAAGAAGATGTCAACTCAAAATTCATTGAGAATGAAATCAAAAACAATCGTATGCCCGGTTGCCCAGAAGGTCAATTTAATTACCAAAACATATGTATTGAAGACGAGTACATGTATGAATATTAAAAACTAATTTTGTTAATTAAGCTCACAGCATACTTATCAACGCGGAAAAAGGTCAATACCGTATCGCCTTTCGTGCGCTGTCGACCGCGAGGCGAGGCGTTTACGTTACGGTGCCTTTCCGAGTTGATTAGACAATTGGTTAAAAATAGCTTATTTAATATATATACTATTTATATACATATAAAAATGTGTTAAATAATAATAATCATAATAATAATTTATATTATTTAATTGATTAATACTAACATAGTTTTAAGCTTACATTGTTACTAACACTATATGGACCCTGGTTCGAAATAAACATATATATTTTTTTAATGTAATATTAAGTCTATATAACTTCAGCTTGAATTATTAAAGTCGCTAGCAAACTCAAAATTGTAGTTTTCTTGTATTTTTCTAAACCTACCTACATACTTCTCTATTCTATAGGTCTAACTCATACACCGACTCATAGACTAAGAGCTAGTGAACGCCAGACCTACGTCATTTTATAAAAGCTGAAAGTTTGTCAGCGTATGCTCCCAATATAGGATAGAATATTGGTGATTCACCAATATTCTATCCTATATTAGCGCACGCGACATGCGAAAATGCACTGCCTGAAAGAATCACACAACCTATTCCGATTACTATGTAAACCGCTGGGAAGGGGTATCTTTGTTCAACAATTACGTCGAAACTAATAGACGTAGACTAATGAGTTTACATTCGTTTTGTAGAATAGCTCAAATACTAATAATACAATGCAAATAAAACATACCTTAACGACCTGGTTTTTCTTGTGTTGGAAAATAACTGAAAAAGAAGTGAAGAAAGGTCACGTTTTTTTCTAATTAAATCCATTCTTATTACCTTAAAATGTAAGAAACTTGTATCTGTTTTCTACTTCTGCTAATAAATAATTTTATTGGCTATCGCATGATATAATATTTTTGCTTATAAAATTGTCCATAGATTACGCCCTTAAAGTTTGATCACTAGGTACATGCCCGGACACACTGTATAGTTAATGATCCTGAAAGTGCTTCATGAGCTCTGTATCAAATAATAAGTTACAGAATAAACTGGATCTATCCAATAATTCAATGTTACCAGCTTCCATAATCTGTAACCTATTATTGGTACCATTTGAAAGAGCTCGTGAAGCACTTTCAGAATCATTAACTAGTTTTTCGATATCTTGTAAAGTTTAGAAATAATCGAGTGAGATCACTTATCGTTTCCACCCTGTATAATCCGGCTGTATCACCCTAGATACATTCCATAGAAGCTGTAATAGACATTTAGGTACATACATTGTAGATAAATAGGCATTTTGTATTAGTTTTTGTGTAACGCCAGAACAAAAACATAGGGCAATATTTTGGTGTTAAACATAGATTTCGCATATAAAAAATATATAATTTAACTAATTACGACATGACAAAAAAACTGAGGTATGTCTCGTTTATGTCGGGTCTGGGTTTTTTTTGTATGGGGCGTGACCGTTCTTCTTTCACGCGGGTGAAGCCGCGGGCAAAAGCTAGTATGAGCATAGGTAGGTTTGAAATAATAATTATGATTTTATTTGTATTTCAACAATAATGATAACAGTGACTAATATTAATGAATAATGTAGAGATTAATCAATATACAGGGTGTTAGGTAAATGGGTATATGAGCCGACACTAGCCCATGTTAACATGGCCATATAAATGGTATGGTGAAGTCAGAAATTTAATATCATCATTTTAATTTTAATGGCCATGTTAACATGGGCTAGTGTCGGCTCATATACCCATTTACCTAACACCCTGTATTGTCAAATAAACAGGTTAAAATATTTATTTATTTACACATTAATTTATTAGTAGTCATTTATGAAAGTTTTCCTTATTTTAATTCTGCATGGAAACAACAGCTTTCGTCATACTTAAAATTAATTATAGAGCTAAAGAGTTTGTTTGCTTGAACGCGCTAACCTCAGGAACTACTGGTCTGATTTGAAAAATATTTTTGTGTTGGATAGCCCATTTATCGAGAAAGACTTCAGCATAATCCATACCTCCGCACTTTCTTCATAAAATCCTCATAAAAGTATAAAACTTTTAAAAAGCACTTTTACACGTCCCAGTATTAACCCTACCACTGCTTCGGGACAATAAATGGGCCAGTGCTGAGAAGAAGTGCAGCTTCACCTGGGTGAATAAAGTGGAATTTAGACGCCCGTATCACAAACGATGCTGGCTTAAGTGAAGCAGTAAATCGAACGCACAGCGCTGAATAGAGCTCTGATTGGTTCGTGTGTCACCCTGTGCGTCCACGCGCACTGTGAGACCTCATAGTAATGTTTGTGAACACGGGCGTCATCATCATCATCTCAGCTATAGGACGTCCACTGCTGAACATAGGCCTCCCCAATGCTTTCTATGTTGCCCGGTTGCTAGCGGCCTGCGTCCAGCGCTTCCTGATACCTTTATGATGTCGTCGGTCCACCTTGTGGGCGGACGTCCCACGCTGCGTTTTCCAGTACGCGGCCTCCATTCTAGAACCTTGCTGCCCCTTTGGCCGTCAGTTCTGCGTTATGTGTCCTGCCCATTGCCACTTCAGCTTGCTAATCCGTCGAGCTATGTCAGCGACTTTAGTTCGTTTACGGAGTCCTCATTTCTGATTCGATCTCGTAAAGAAACACAGAGCATAGCCCGCCCCATAGCACGCTGTGCAACTTTGAGCTACTGTATAAGGCCTATAGTGAGAGGCCACGTTTCTGGCGGGCGTTAGTGTCCTTAAAATAATGGTTCCGTCCGAGGTGAAATGAGAAAATTCACCCAGGTAAACAAAGTGGAATAGCCCACTGAGTTATGCAGTTATGCACTACAGTCCATTGGTTCAAAGTGGGGGGCGCGCCCCCCAGGGGAGGCGCAAAGACCTTTAAAGGGGGGCGCGGGTCATCTGTGTACTTAAGTATAAAAAACCTGCGACCGCTGAGAGAATGCATTCCAGACTGCTCGATACGACCAATAAATAATCTTGACTGGAGGAGGGGGCGCGGATTTTTTTGTATGGTCGAAAGGGGGCGCGACTCGAATAAGTTTGGGAACCAATGCACTACATCTATACCTACCAACCGATTTTGTGGTGAACAATATGCATATTTGTCACTAATTAATATTGTTAATACGAAATTCGTCAATGCTCTAATCGCATGACATCATCATATTTATTCATTTCTGTATGTTTATACAAGGTGTGTAATTTTATATCATAACTAAATTATAGTTTTAGCGCTTAACTCACTCTGTGCCTGAGGCACTAGTGCCACTTGTGGTCTAAACTGAATAAATATTTTTGATTTCGATTTTTTGGTTTTGCACGGTATGACGTGACAGAGCATGTAAGCCGTGTGGTGACGGCAGAGTAGAATACATTTTGTCACCAACCCCTACTCTTCCCGCGGGTGTCGTAAGAGGCGACTTGGGGACTATATATCAAACAGAGAACGGGCAGCAGCGCTCTCTGAAAAACATCAATCTTTTAAACTGCGATCTCCAACTCGCCTGCCAAGCGTGGGGATTATGGCAAAACCCTTCACTATAGTGGAGGAGGCTCATAGTCCAGCAGCGGACTGTTGATGATGATGATGATGAATAATACAAAAGAGTAAGCAAAAGAACCTCCTGTATAGCCATAACACAATGTTGATAAGTCACACACTATATAAAGTAACTCAAAGTTATTAAAACCGACATTAATACTCGAGTTTTCCTGCATAGAGGAATCAATCCTTGCATCATGAAGACCGTATTATTGCTATTGTGTGCGCTCGCTAGTGTTTTCACGATGGAAATCCCGCATCGGCCGCAGCAAATCACAAAAACCATTGAAAATAAGAACAACGATATCACAGACCGACTCGGAAACGAAGAAACGTTAACGATACAAACAGTGGAAGCACATCACGGAAATAAACAGGCGGTTGGTGAAAAGAAATTAACGAATCGTGACATCATACCAGGCAGCCAATATTGCCCAAGAGGCAAAATTGAATTCCATGGCGTGTGTGTGAATATTGATATTGATTATGATGAATTTGATTCCTCAAAAAACTCAAAACTCAATGTGGGAGAATCATTTAACAGACTTAAAAAGGCCATCGGTGAAAAAGAACTTACAAGAACGACACGAGGACTAGAGTTTAACTTTTCCAATTTAAAACGTTGCCCATATGGCTATGTCAGGGTCAATTTTAAATGTTTTCCAAAAGAAGATGTCAACTCAAAATTCATTGAGAATGAAATCAAAAACAATCGTATGCCCGGTTGCCCAGAAGGTCAATTTAATTACCAAAACATATGTATTGAAGACGAGTACATGTATGAATATTAAAAACTAATTTTGTTAATTAAGCTCACAGCATACTTATCAACGCGGAAAAAGGTCAACACCGTATCGCCTTTCGCGCGCTGACGACCGCGAGGCGAGGCGTTTACGTTACGGTGCCTTTCCGAGTTGATTAGACAATTGGTTAAAAATAGCTTATTACACATATACAGGGTGTTAGGTAAATGGGTATATGAGCCGACACTAGCCCATGTTAACATGGTCATATAAATGGTATGGTGAAGTCAGAAAATTTATTTCTTCATTTTAATTATTTTAATTTTCATACAAATCGGATTTTATAAAATTTATTTTGTATGAAAATTAAAAAAATTAAAATGATGATATCAAATTTCTGACTGACACATATACAAATGTCTTTAATAATAATAATTTATATTATTTAATTGATTAATACTAACATAGTTTTAAGCTTACATTGTTACTAACACTATATGGACCCTGGTTCGAAATAAACATATATATTTTTTTAATGTAATATTAAGTCTATATAACTTCAGCTTGAATTATTAAAGTCGCTAGCAAACTCAAAATTGTAGTTTTCTTGTATTTTTCTAAACCTACCTACATACTTCTCTATTCTATAGGTCTAACTCAGGCACCGACTCATAGACTAAGAGCTAGTGAACGCCAGACCTACGTCATTTTATAAAAGCTGAAAGTTTGTCAGTGTATGCTCCCAATATAGGATAGAATATTGGTGAATCATGAAGTTTGGGTCATGGTGGCTTTAGGAGCTACCCTAATAAAACTGTTTGGCAAGGAGTTGGAACTGTCAAAAGTGTCTCATTGTTGGGGAAAATACTTCTAATTATTATTATGGTATAACGTAAGTCTAACTTATACGGTGGCTTTTTCTGTATATTCAATAGACTGTAATTCTGCTAACGTTATACCAATAAATATGATTTTTATGTATACCTAGCTTCTGCCCGCGGCTTCACCCGCGTGTAATTTTGCATATATAATAATATGTGCACCACTTTCACTTTTGTCGATTATTTTGCGCTTAAAACGGCCTCTACGTGTTGGATCTGTATCCCCACGCAAGCCTTATAAAGGACCGGGCCACTTTTGACCCGTGAGCTCCAAAGCGTACAAGAATAATAATAAATAATAAATTTATTCAAAAAAAACAAAATTAGCACAAACAAACTGCAAAACTTACAAGTAACATAAATTATCATTCAATGCTAAAGAAGAACGGTCATCTGTGACCCAGGCCTGACAGAAACGAGACATACCTCAGTTTTTTTGTCATGTCCTAATTCGTTAAATTATATATTTTTTATATTCGAAATCTATGTATAACACCAAAATATTACCCTTTGTTTTTGTTCAGGCGAATTACGTATTCCACTAGTATGAAGGCTGCTGACACCAAAGTCCATCAGCTAGCCCAATTTCGTAAGACCACAAAACCAAGTAAACGCTGACGCCGCACCCGTGCACCGCCAACGTGACCGACGACCGGACGCCGAGCCAGCGCGCCATCACGCCACTCATAATCTTACATCGATCGGGTCAATACTATATATTAGGAAATAAGTTTTATTGTAATTCTTTTATTTTATTTTAATTAAATAAGTATTAAAAATCGTTTTTTTTTCGATCCTCCGGCTGTGAAATCCATAATTGGCGTTATACAAAAACTAATACAAAATGCCTATTTAACACCAAAATTAGTAAATGTGTGTACCTAAATGTCTATTACAGCTGCTATGGAATGTATCTAGCTAGGTGACCTGGAGATACAGCCGGATTATACAGGGTGGATACGATAAGTGATCTCACTCGATTATTTCTTAACTATACAAGATATCAAAAAACTATACAATGTGTCCGGGCTTGGAGTGATCAAACTTTAAGGGCATAATCTATGGACAATTTTATCGATGAAAATACTTCAAATTTGGGGCTTGACCCATTTCTCGAAAAATTACAAGGATTTAAGTTTTGAATTTTAAGTTTTCACCTCTTCCTTCAGAAACAAGTGACAGCGTGGGTAGCTTAACACTAATAAGCAAAAATTTTATATCATGCGATAGCCAATAAAATTATCTATTAGAAGAAGTAGAAAACAGATACAAGTTTCATACATTTTAAGGGAGTAAGAATGGATTTAATTAGAAAAAAACAAGACTTTTTTCACTTCTTTTTCAGTTATTTTCCGACACAAGAAAAACCAGGTCGTTAAGGTATGTTTTATTTGCATTGTATTATTAGTATTTGAGCTATTCTACAAATTAGTTTCGACGTAATTTTTGAACAAAGATACTTCCCAGCGGTTTCCTGACCTGGTTTTTCTTGTGTTGGAAAATAATTGAAAAGGAAGTGAAAAAAGTCACGTTTTTTTCTAATTAAATCCATTCTTACTACATTAAAATGTATGAAACTTGTATCTGTTTTCTACTTCTGCTAATAAATAATTTTATTGACTGGCTATTTATCGCATGATATAATATTTTTGCTTATTAGTGTTAAGCTACCCACGCTATCACTTGTTTTTGAAGGAAGAGGTGAAAACTTAAAATTCAAAACTTAAATCTTTGTAATTTTTCGAGAAATGGGTCAAGCCCCTTTGAAGTATTTTCATCGATAAAATTGTCCATAGATTACGCCCTTAAAGTTTGATCACTACATGCCCGGACACATTGTATAGTTAATGATCCTGAAAGTGCTTCATGAGCTCTGTATCAGAAGAAAGAGAGAAAATACATTTATTTGGCAAATTAGAACAACAAATTACAGAATATTAATACGATAAAAAAAAATTAAAAATTATGCCAAATAGGCTTCCACTCAGCATAACGCCGCAGTGCGTAGCACCACGACGCTGGTTTTCAGTGGTCGCCTGATTGTAGTGGTGGAGAGGCGCAGGTAAACATTAAAAAACAAGACGCAACTGAGCAACGGTGACACATACACATTTTGGCATAAGTTTAAGTAAAGCAGAAACAACAAACATGACAATGATAATGAGAATAACAAGGCACAAGATCAGATACCAACAGTAGATACGTGCAAACAGTCCCCAAAATTGTTACGTGCAAAACTACATACTTAGCTATCAAATAATAAATTACAGAATAAACTGGATCTATCCAATAATTCAATGTTACCAGCTTCCATAATCTGTAACCTATTATTGGTACCATTTGAAAGAGCTCGTGAAGCAC
The DNA here is from genome assembly GCF_963855985.1 of Ostrinia nubilalis. Taxonomy (NCBI): domain Eukaryota; kingdom Metazoa; phylum Arthropoda; class Insecta; order Lepidoptera; family Crambidae; genus Ostrinia; species Ostrinia nubilalis. The sequence continues at coordinate 6,392,393 of NC_087117.1, forward strand.
TTTCAGAATCAGTAACTAGTTTTTCGATATCTTGTAAAGTTTAGAAATAATCGAGTGAGATCACTTATCGTTTCCACCCTGTATAATCCGGCTGTATCACCAGGTCACCTAGATACATTCCATAGAAGCTGTAACAGACATTTAGATACATACATTGTAGATAAATAGGCATTTTGTATTAGTTTTTGTGTAACGCCAGAACAAAAACATAGGGCAATATTTTGGTGTTAAACATAGATTTCGCATATAAAAAATATATAATTTAACTAATTACGACATGACAAAAAAACTGAGGTATGTCTCGTTTCTGTCGGGTCTGGGATTTTTTTGTATGGGGCGTGACCGTTCTTCTTTCACGCGGGTGAAGCCGCGGGCCTCAGATCATAGAAGGGAAAAAGCTAGTATGAGCATAGGTAGGTTTGAAATAATAATTATGATTTTATTTGTATTTCAACAATAATGATAACAGTGACTAATATTAATGAATAATGTAGAGATTAATCAATATACAGGGTGTTAGGTAAATGGGTATATGAGCCGACACTAGCCCATGTTAACATGGCCATATAAATGGTATGGTGAAGTCAGAAATTTAATATCATCATTTTAATTTTTTTTTCATACAAAATAAATTTTATAAAATTCGATTAGTATGAAAATTAAAATAATTAAAATGAAGATATCAATTTTCTGACTTCACCAAACCATTTATATGACCATGTTAACATGGGCTAGTGTCGGCTCATATACCCATTTACCTAACACCCTGTATTGTGAAATAAACAGGTTAAAATATTAATTCATTTACACATTAATTTATTAATTTATTAGTAGTCATTTAAGAAAGTTTTCCTTATTTTAATTCTGCATGGAAACAACAGTTTTCGTCATACTTAAAATTAATTATAGAGCTAAAGAGTTTGTTTGCTTGAACGCGCTAACCTCAGGAACTACTGGTCTGATTTGAAAAATATTTTTGTGTTGGATAGCCCATTTATCGAGGAAGACTTCAGCATAATCCATACCTCCGCACTTTCTTCATAATATCCTCATAAAAGTATAAAACTTTTAAAAAGCACTTTTACACGTCCCAGTATTAACCCTACCACTGCTTCGGGACAATAAATGGGCCAGTGCTGAGAAGAAGTCCAGCTTCACCTGGGTGAATAAAGTGGAATTTAGACGCCCGTATTCACAAACGATGCTGGCTTAAGTGAAGCAGTAAATCGAACGCACAGCGCTGAATAGAGCTCTGATTGGTTCGTGTGTCACCCTGTGCGTCCACGCGCACTGTGAGACCTCATAGTAATGTTTGTGAACACGGGCGTCATCATCATCATCTCAGCTATAGGACGTCCACTGCTGAACATAGGCCTCCCCCAATGCTTTCTATGTTGCCCGGTTGCTAGCGGCCTGCGTCCAGCGCTTCCTGATACCTTTATGATGTCGTCGGTCCACCTTGTGGGCGGACGTCCCACGCTGCGTTTTCCAGTACGCGGCCTCCATTCTAGAACCTTGCTGCCCCTTTGGCCGTCAGTTCTGCGTTATGTGTCCTGCCCATTGCCACTTCAGCTTGCTAATCCATCGGGCTATGTCGGCGACTTTAGTTCGTTTACGGAGTCCTCATTTCTGATTCGATCTCGTAAAGAAACACAGAGCACAGCCCGCCCCATAGCACGCTGTGCAACTTTGAGCTACTGTATAAGGCCTATAGTGAGAGGCCACGTTTCTGGCGGGCGTTAGTGTCCTCAAATGGTTCCGTCCGAGGTGAAATGAGAAAATTCACCTAGGTGAACAAAGTGGAATAGCCCACTGAGTTATGCACTACAGTCCATTGGTTCCCAAAGTGGGGGGCGCGCCCCCCAGGGGAGGCGCAAAGACCTTTAAAGGGGGGCGCGGGTCATCTGTGTACTTAAGTATAAAAAACCTGCGACCGCTGAGAGAATGCATTCCAGACTGCTCGATACGACCAATAAATAATCTTGACTGGAGGAGGGGGCGCGGATTTTTTTGTATGGTCGAAAGGGGGCGCGTCTCGAATAAGTTTGGGAACCAATGCACTACATCTATACCTACCAACCGATTTTGTGGTGAACAATATGCATATTTGTCACTAATTAATATTGTTAATACGAAATTCGTCAATGCTCTAATCGCATGACATCACCATATTTATTCATTTCTGTATGTTTATACAAGGTGTGTAATTTTATATCACCACTTAATTATAGTTTTAGCGCTTAACTCACTGTGTGCCTGAGGCACTAGTGCCACTTGTGGTCTAAACTGAATAAATATTTTTGATTTCGATTTTTTGGTTTTGCACGGTATGACGTGACAGAGCATGTAAGCCGTGTGGTGACGGCAGAGTAGAATACATTTTGTCACCAACCCCTACTCTTCCCGCGGGTGTCGTAAGAGGCGACTTGGGGACTATATATCAAACAGAGAACGGGCAGCAGCGCTCTCTGAAAAACATCAATCTTTTAAACTGCGATCTCCAACTCGCCTGCCAAGCGTGGGGATTATGGCAAAACCCTTCACTATAGTGGAGGAGGCTCATAGTCCAGCAGCGGACTGTTGATGATGATGATGATGAATAATACAAAAGTGTAAGCAAAAGAACCTCCTCTATAGCCATAACACAATGTTGATAAGTCACACACTATATAAAGTAACTCAAAGTTATTAAAACCGACATTAATACTCGAGTTTTCCTGCATAGAGGAATCAATCCTTGCATCATGAAGACCGTATTATTGCTATTGTGTGCGCTCGCTAGTGTTTTCACGATGGAAATCCCGCATCGGCCGCAGCAAATCACAAAAACCATTGAAAATAAGAACAACGATATCACAGACCGACTCGGAAACGAAGAAACGTTAACGATACAAACAGTGGAAGCACATCACGGAAATAAACAGGCGGTTGGTGAAAAGAAATTAACGAAACGTGATATCATACCAGTTAGCCAATATTGTCCAACAGGCAAAATTGCAATCAATGGGGTGTGTGTGAATATTGATATTGATTATGATGAATTTGATTCCTCAAAAAACTCAAAACTCAATGTGGGAGAATCATTTAACAGACTTAAAAAGGCCATCGGTGAAAAAGAACTTACAAGAACGACACGAGGACTTGAGTTTAACTTTTCCAATTTAAAACGTTGCCCATATGGCTATGTCAGGGTCAATTTTAAATGTTTTCCAAAAGAAGATGTCAACTCAAAATTCATTGAGAATGAAATCAAAAACAATCGTATGCCCGGTTGCCCAGAAGGTCAATTTAATTACCAAAACATATGTATTGAAGACGAGTACATGTATGAATATTAAAAACTAATTTTGTTAATTAAGCTCACAGCATACTTATCAACGCGGAAAAAGGTCAATACCGTATCGCCTTTCGCGCGCTGACGACCGCGAGGCGAGGCGTTTACGTTACGGTGCCTTTCCGAGTTGATTAGACAATTGGTTAAAAATAGCTTATTACACATATAGTATACACATATACAAATGTCTTTAATAATAATAATTTATATTATTTAATTGATTAATACTAACATAGTTTTAAGCTTACATTGTTACTAACACTATATGGACCCTGGTTCGAAATAAACATATATATTTTTTTAATGTAATATTAAAAGTCTATATAACTTCAGCTTGAATTATTAAAGTCGCTAGCAAACTCAAAATTGTAGTTTTCTTGTATTTTTCTAAACCTACCTACATACTTCTCTATTCTATAGGTCTAACTCAGGCACCGGCTCATAGACTAAGAGCTAGTGAACGCCAGACCAGAGAATAATAATAAGTACTACGTACAGAAGTTTTACTTCGCGAAGGTATTTAAAAAAATGTATGCTCAATGTCATTAACAATATGGTGTAATTTAGCCTGTCTCAAGAGTCAAGCACCATTTTGTTGACAAACGTCAGTGATAGGCACTACGCCGAAGCTATAGGGCTGACTTCGGTAAAATGATGTGACGTGAGATGCCAAACTGCGGAAAATGGCGGAGGAAATACATGATTTAGCATGAATTATCATTAATAATATTAACTACTTATTTACCTCTCAGCGTCTTGAGGCAACTTAAAAAAGTACATTCTGTGTTTTTATTATTATTTAGGCAGTTAAATACTGCACAGTATTTAGTACACCATTTTTTTTATTTACTTCCATCATACACAAGAATACGCGTACGTGAGTCAATGTTCGCTCGTATGTGAGGCCTTTCGAATAGTATTCTGTAGGTGGGCCATCGTGCGTGTTTTGTTTTCGATGTAAACTCGCGGAGATGAACAGGCCTGGTATTCGCCGCGGCCATATAATATATGTTAATCTGGGTTACAAATAATAATACACTTATCCGCACCGTAACGTAAACGCCTCGCCTCGCGGTTGACAACGCGAAAGGCGATGACAGCTCGCGAAAGACCTTAAATGCACTGATGATGATGATGATAATGATGATGATTGTCGGCCGGCCGTTTGGTGTAGTGGTTCGAAACGGACTACTATTCCGGAGGTAGCGTGTTTGATTCCCGCACAGTACAAACATTTGTGTGCATGAACATATTTGTTTGTATTGGACTGGGTGTTTTCTATGTATAACTAGCTTTCCGCCCGCGGCTTCGCCCGCGTGGAATTTCGTTTGTTAAATTTTCCTGAATTTTCTTTGCTATAACCTCACGGAGCCCGAGGACCTTTCCAACGAATGCAAAACCGTGGAAATCGGTTCTTGCGTCAGGGGGGAAAACCCGACTTATTACAAGCTTTTTTTATATACAGGGTGTTAGGTAAATGGGTATATGAGCCGACACTAGCCCATGTTAACATGGTCATATAAATGGTATGGTGAAGTCAGAAAATTGATATCTTTATTTTAATTATTTTAATTTTCATACAAATCGGATTTCATAAAATTTATTTTGTATGAAAATTAGTAGTATAGTAAATACATACTTATCTAAGTATGTATTTACAAAAAAAAAGTATTTAAGTATGTTTATATCCGTTGTCTAGTACCCATAGTACAAGCTGTGCTTAGTTTGGGACTAGAAGCGCAGTGTAAAATGTCCAAGGATATTTATTTATTTATTTTATTTATGATGATGGATGTGGACTCACTCACCCAGTCACAGCGAGGGAGCCGTCAATTTGGAAGGCGACACTGTACACAGGTTTTGCGTGTCCCTCTTGATGCAAAACTTCAGTTGCTGAAAACAAAAAATTAAGATATAAAGCGCGCCATAGTTCAAAAGAAGAGCCCTGTGACGTCAAGGCGTGCTTAAATAAAAGTGCAGCACTTTGTGACGGAACTTCAACGCATCATAACTTCGTAATTACTTGTTTGATTGACAAATCTAAATATACAGGGTGGAATTTTGTAATGCCACCTGGAGGGAAAGTACTCGTAATACTGTAGATATTTTATTTATTTTTATTTTATTTTATTTGTTTAACAATGTTTCAACAGCATTAAATTGTACATAAATGTGCAGGAAGTATACAACTTGACTTGAAGTATATAACATTTTAGTGAAAGAAAACATTCCTTTATTTTTGAAAAGAAAGAGAACTGCATTCAAAAATTTTCGAAAATTCACTACCATACCATACAATTTTCTGTACATAATTAAAATAATTTAAGATTTATGGTTTTTTGTATTGATTTGATGGTTTTCTTTTCATTTGATTTATCAAGTTTGTTAGAGAGATTTCATCCTTATACTTAACCCTAACGATCGATGTAATAAAAATACAATTACAATTCCAAAAATTTGCTTGCCACACCCGGGACTCGAACCAACTAAAATCTGTTAAAAATTACACACTGTATTATTAATGCATCGATCGTTAGGGTTAAGCATAAGGATGAAATCTCTCTAATAAACTTGTTAAATCAAATGAAAGGAAAACCATCAAATCTTAAATTATTTTAGACAATTTTATGCAGCTTACTATTTTATTTATTTTACCAATGGTCCGTAACCCTCACTCGGCATGGGGCACACTGAAAACCAGCGCCGTGGCCTTCGTCACCGTGGGCCACGGCATATGCTGAGTGGGGTCCCGTTGCAGTGGGCATCTTGTTGGTGAATGGGTGGCACTGCTCAGTTTACTCTTGTTTTTATTTTTTCTTCTTCCATTATTATGTGCCACTGTCATTTCTATGTAATTGCCTGTTTTTGTGTGATGTCCATTGTAATAAATATATCTTTCTTTCTATTTTAATTGTTTACAGAAAATTGCATTGATTGGTGGTGAATTTTTGAAAAATTTTCAGAAATCCTTAAATGCATTTCTCTTTCTTTTCAAAAATAAAAGAATGTTTTCTTTGAGTAAAATTTTATATCTACAGTATTAAGAGTACTTTCCCTCCAGGTGGCATTACAAAATTCTACCCTGTATAACTCAAAGGCGACTGAGATAGTGATCTAAAGCCTGGTCCGTGAGCACGTAGAATTTTGTCCAATGACCCCAAGCTACCCATCCTTATCGCTAGCGCGTAATTATGTTGCTATCGCGCTCGCACACTCACTGCGGGCGCCCGTCGCACAGTTGCGACAGCAATATAATTACGCGCGAGCGATAAGGATGGGTAGCTTGGGGTCATTGGACAAAATTCTACGTGCTCACGGACCAGGCTTTATCAACACACAGCCCAAACCACTGGACCGATGGGGCTGAAATTTGGCATGCAGGTAGATGTTATGACGTAGGCATCCGCTAAGAAAGAATTTTTACGAAACTCCACCCCTAAGGGGGTAAAACGGGATCCACGCGCACGAAGTCGCGGGCGGCCGCTAGTCAGAAATAAAGATTAAGAACAGAGATTTTTGACATTTAAATGACTTGGCGCCTTAGCGAGTGACTTGGCGCCGTTACTAGAAATAGCGTATGACTTGGCGCCATTACTAGTGACAGTGTATGACTTGGCGCCACTAAATAGCAACTTGGCGCCATGACAGGCCGCTAGTCAGAAATAAAGATTCAAACTCACCGGTCTCCAAATCCCATAGCCGCCAGGAGTGGTCAAAAACTGTAGTGGCCAGGAATCGTCCCGAAGGGTGAAATTCCGCGCGGGACACGCGGGATGGGCCGTGCCCGTCTAGAGACGCCATCGGGGCTTCGCTGCGGGACACAAAAAATGAGTTAGACTTGGCGCCACTGTCGTGTCACTTGGCGCCACTAAAGTGACTTGGCCCTATAAATAGCGATTTGGTGCCACTAACTAGTGACTTGGTGCCAATAGCTAGTGGCAGCGGTTACTTGGCGCCACTAATCAGTGACTTGGCGACACTAGCTTGTGTCTGGGTGCCATTACTGGTGACATCTTATGACTTGGCGCCAATAGCAAATGACAGCGGTGACTTGGCGCCACTAGCTTTTGACTTGGCGCCACTAGCTTTTGACTTGGCGCCACTAAATAGCGATTTGGCGCCACTACCTAATGACAGAGAGTGTCCTATCCCAGCCGCTAGGAGTGGTCAAAAACTGTAGTGGCCAGGAATCGTCCCGAAGGGTGGAACTCCGCGCGGGACACGCGGGATGGGCCGTGCCCGTCTAGAGACGCCATCGGGGCTTCGCTGCGGGACACACAAAATACATTCTTCAGCACGTGAATTGGCGCCACTAGCTAGTGGCAGAGTATGACTTGGCGCCACTATATAGCGATTTGGCGCCAATATCTAGTATCTTGGCGCCATTAACTAGTGATAACAAGTGACTTGGCGCCACTAGCTCGTCACTTGGCGCCACTAAAGTGACTCGGCGTCACTTGTTAGTGTCTAGGTACCATTACTAGTGACAGCGAGTAATTTGGCGCAGGAGTGGTCAAACACTGTGGTGGCCAGAAATCGTCCCGAAGGGTGGAACTCCGCGCGGGACACGCGGGATGGGCCGTGCCCGTCTAGAGACGCCATCGGGGCCTCGCTGCGGGACACAAAGAACAAGGCTGAGTTGAACCACCTTAACTATAACTTTAAAGGTAGATTTTTGACTTTTAAATGACTTGGCGCCGCTGGGGTGTGATTTGGCGCCACTGGGGTTTGATTTGGCGCCTAAGTGACTTGGCAATACTTAGCGCCACTAGCTAGTGGCAGCAGTGACTTGGTGCCACTAATCTGCGACTTAGCGCCACTAAAGTGACAGCACCACTAGCTAGTGACTTGGCGCCTCTAGCTAGCAACTTGGCGCCACGGGCTTGAGTCTCTAACTAGCAACTTGGCGCCACGGGCTTGAGTCTCTAGCTAGCAACTTGGCGCCATTAGCTAGTGACTTGGCGGAAAAAGATAGCGACAGCGGTGACACTATCCAGTGAAACAGATTTACTTGGCGCCTCTAGCTAGTGACAGCGAGTGACTTGGCGCCCCTAACTAGTGACGAGTGACTTGGCGCCACAATATAGTGAGTTGGCGCCACTGGCGAGTCACTTGGCGTCAGTAGATGGTGAGTTGGCGCCACTAGATAGTAAGTTGGCGCCACACTACCTACCTGCTGAAGTTCCATAGATACACGGTGCCGTCATAGGCGCAGGACGCCATGGTGCACGCGGCAGACTTTTCATCGGTCTTACTATCTTGGCGCCACTAGATAGACAGCGAGTCATTTGGTGCCATTAGGGAGTGACATGGGGCGCCCCTAGCTAGTGATAGTGAGCGACTTGGCGCCACAGCTAGTGATTTGGCGCCACAGCTAGACACTTGACGCTACATGCGAATGACTAGGCAACTTGTTAGTAACGGCGCTACTAGCGAGTGACAGTAAGCGACTTGACTCCACTAGATAGTGAGTTGGCGCCCCTTAGTGAGTGACTTGGCGCCTCAGCTAGTGACAGTAAGTGTAAATAGTGACTTGGCGTCACTACGTGTTGACACCAGTGACTTGGGGCCTCAGATAGTGACAGTAAATGTGACGTCATTAAATAGTCACTTGGCGCCACTACCTACCTGCTGAAGTTCCATAGATACACGGTGCCATCATAGGCGCAGGACACTATTATAGTGACTTGGCGCCACTAGCCAGTGACTTGGCGCCACAGCTAGTGACAGTAAGTGTAAATAGTGATTTGGCGTCACTAAATAGTGTGTTGGGCCGCCCCTAGCTAGTAATAGTAGTATGACTTGGGGCGCCACTAGATAGTGACAGTGAGTTACTTTTGGCGCCACTAATCAGTGACTTGGCACCACTAATCAGTGACTTGGCGCCACTATTGTAGTGACTTGGCGCTACTGGCGAGTCACTTGGCGCCACTCTACCTACCTGCTGAAGTTCCATAGATACACGGTGCCGTCATAGGCGCAGGACGCCATGGTGCACGCGGCAGACTTTTCATCGGTCTTACTATCTTGGCGCCACTAGATAGACAGCGAGTCATTAATAGCGAGCGACTTGGCACCACTAGATAGTGAGTTGGCGCCCCCTAGTAAGTGACTTGGCGCCACTGGCCAGTGACTTCGCGCCTCAGCTAGCGTTAGTAAGTGTAAATAGTGAGTTGGCGCCACTGGCGAGTCACTTGGCGCCACTCTACGTACCTGCTGAAGTTCCACAGATACACGGTGCCGTCATAGGCGCAGGACGCCGGTGCACGCGGCAGACTTTTCATCGGTCTTACTATCTTGGCGCCACTAGATAGCGAGCCATTTGGTGCCATTAGGGAGTGACATGGGGCGCCCCTAGCTAGTAATAGTGAGCGACTTGGCGCCACAGCTAGTGATTTGGCGCCACAGCTAGTCACTTGCTGCCACATGCGAATGACTTGGCAACTTGTTACTAACGGCGCTACTGGCGAGTGACTGTGTGAGTGAGCAAGCGACTTGGCTCCACTAGATAGTGAGTTAGCGCCCCCTAGTGAGTGACTTGGCGCCTCAGCTAGTGACAGTAAGTGTAAATAGAGATTTGTACAACAAAACAACAAGTAACTTGGCGCCACTAGCGAGTGACAGGAAGCGACATGGTGCCGCTAGGCCCGCTAGATAGTGAGTTGGCGTCCTTAATAGTTATTTGGCGCCCCTAATAAGTTACTTAGCGCCCCATACATAATGACTTGGCGAAACAATAGTGTGACTTGACGCCACAATTGTGTGACTTGACGCCACAATTGTGTGACTTGGCGCCACCATGTAGTGATTTGGCGCCACCAAATAGTGAATTGGCGCCACTATCCGGTGATTTGGCGCCACTGGCGAGTCACTGCCTACCTGCTGAAGTTCCACAGATACACGGTCCCGTCATAGGCGCAGGACGCCATGGTGCACGCGGCAGACTTTTCGTCGGCTTCCATCGCTTCAGGCGTATCTGATGTGCCTTCTTTGGTGTTCTTTATCTGTATGGAAAAATAAGAAAATAATATACAGGGTGGTTTTGTAAAACTACGCCCATCTCATGGGTAGTACACATTAAAGTAATGAGGGCTATCGTTTTTATACTTAACAGTTGGCACCCCTGGCGATTGACAGGACCTTACTCTACAATGGCGCCATCTTGATGAGTGCAAATGCGATAGTCCTCCTACCACTTTCGCGCTCACCAGTTGGTGCCACTGTCTTCGCTACTAGCAAGTGACAGGACCTTACTCTACAGTGGCGCTAACTGGTGAGCGCTAAAACGATAGCCCTCATTACAAGAAAATATACAAGGAATTTTGTAATGCCACCTAGAGAGAAAGTACTCTTAATACTGTAGATAGAAAAATTTACTGAAAGAAAACATTCCATTATTTTTTAAAAGAAAGAGAACTGCATTCAAAGATTTTCGAAAAATTTTCGAAAATTCACTACCATACCATACAATTTTCTGTACATAATTAAAATAATTTAAGATTTCATGGTTTTCCTTTCATTTGATTTATCAAGTTTGTAAGAGAGACTTCATCCTTATACTTAACCCTAACGATTGATGTAATAAAAATACAGGGTGTAATTTTTAACAGATTTTAGTTGGTTCGATTCCCGGGTGTGGTAAGCAAAATTTTGGAAATCTTTGATTGCAGTTCTATTTCTTTTCAAAAATAAAGTAATGTTTTCTTTGAGAAATTGTTTCTAGCTACAATATTAAGAGTACTTTCCCTCCAGGTGGCATTACAAAATTCCACCCTGTATAAGTCCCCGCGCGTTTTTGATTTTTCACAATTAATACTAAAGCCCGGTCTGTGAGCACGTAGAATTTTCACGACTGTGCGACGGGCGCCCGCAGTGAGTGTGCGAGCGTAACAGCAATATAATTACGCGCGAGCGATAGGGATGGGTAGCTTGGGGTCATTGCACGAAGTTCTATCTGCTCGGCGGCCGGACTCTATCTAATTTAATTCGACACGTACCTTATCTCTAAAGTGGTTAGGCAGCGCGGCCTGCGGGTGAAACACAGCGCTGCTGACGTTGCAAGAGTGGCCTTTGAGGACTTGCAGCGGCGTGCAGTCCGGTACTGACCAGACTTTGCTGAGTCCTGACCTGGGAGGTAGATAAATTAATAATAATATTCGTTCGTCTCAGCCAAATGACGTCCACTGCTGGATAAAGGCCTCCCCCATATGGGTTGTTTTGCCTCGGTCGCCACGCTTGGCAGGCGGGTTGGCGAACACAGTTTCTAACAAGTTTTTAGAAAACTAATTTCATCTAAATATATTATGTACTAAATATATTATGTATAAAGCTCAAAGGTGACTGACATAGTAATCTATCAACGCACAGCCCAAACCACTGGACGGATCGGGCTGAAATTTGGCATGCAGGTAGATGTTATGACGTAGGCATAACTAAGGGGGTAAAACGGGATCCACGCGTACAAAGTCGCGGGCGGCCGCTAGTTAATAAATAAAATCCTAAACTGAAAAAATTTGGTGACACCACAGTGAATTGACTAAAAGTTTATAGTTTTATGAAAAAGAACCTATAACATACATTATGTATTTCAAAAACTTACACGTCAAGTATTCACAATGGGATCTATTGTGTACTCTGATGATAAATGTCCTAGTTCCTAGTTCTTACAAATAGCTCATAGTTCTGTATAATAATATGACCAAATATCTTGGACGAATAAACCACAAACCAAATATCCACCCTATACAGTGTGAGTCACGTTAAAGTGTACATATGAAAATAGATGAAACTAGACCTATTTTTATCGACAAAAAAGAGGTCAAAAAATTTTTGAGATTTTTTTTTTAATTTTTTAGATAATTTTTTTTCTTCCAATTACTTGTTGTAAAGAAAACGTAATAACTTTTAAACTAAGCGGTATATCCTGATAAAATAAAAACAGTAATAATGCAAAATAACAGGCGATACTAAACTAATACATAAAATACACAAAAAATGCCAACAAATAATAAAAAATGATACTTTTTGAAAAAAATCTGCTTAAAAATTCGTGTTTTTTTGGTTATTTGATAAATTTCTCCAAAAAATGCCCCTATAACCGGTGGTTTTTATTACTTTCTATTATTTTCTATCGTATTATCTTTGTAAAACCAAAAATTGCATGTCTCTATCCCTATCACAACATTTGCTATGATCGTTTGAACAAAGGCCTGCCACAACATTATTCTCCGCTACAGGTAGAGACAATTTTAATTTTAACTAAAATGCTTATTTTACTTCGAAATATTTTGTTTTTATTTGAAATCTAACTTGTCTTTATCAAAATTACAAATCTAGAGCCATTTTCAGTTTTGTTGTTAACGAAGCGTTGAATGGCGCGCCCGGAGAGGCTTAGTTCAAACGATCATTGCAAACGTTGTGATAGGGATAGAGACATGCGATTTTTGGTTTTACGAAGGTAATACGATAGAGAATAATACAAAGTAATAAAAACTACCGGTTATGGGGGCATTTTTTGGAGAAATTTATCAAATAACCAAAAAAACACGAATTTTTAAGCAGATTTTTTTCAAAAATTGACATTTTTTATTATTTGTTGGCCTTTTTTGTGTATTTTATGTATTTTTTTAGTATCGCCTGTTATTTTGCATTATTACTGTTTTTATTTTATCAGGATATACCGCTTAGTTTAAAAGCTATTACGTTTTCTTTACAATAAGTAATTGGAAGAAAAAAAATTCTATAAAATTTTTTAAAAAAATCTCAAAAAAATTTTGACCTCTTTTTTGTCGATAAAAATAGGTCTAGTTTCATCTATTTTCATATGTACACTTTAACGTGACTCACACTGTATATTTACTTACCAACTTGAAGTTATCAGCATTTGGCTGTCACTACTGAATCTGCAAAAGCTGATTGGCCGAGTGTCGCCTATCTGAAACATTCATAGCAATATTTAAGGTTTTGGAAATCACAATAACATTTAAATTGATTTGATTTTTGATTATTTTTTAATTTGAAAAGAGGCTAAGTAGTAATGTGTGCAATACAATTACTTATTCATATTCTTTATAATGAATCTATACTTATAATAAATCTGTAGAGAGGTCAATTCTGTACATGAAATATATTTTCAAAATAACTATCAGGGGGTGATTAGTGATCGATACTGATGCCAAAAATGCAATCAGTAAAATTTTTGTCTGTCTGTCTGTCTGTATGTATGTTACTTATAGAAACAAAAACTACTCGACGGATTTTAACGAAACTTGGTACAATTATTCTTCATACTCCTGGGTAGGTTATAGTATACTTAGGAATTCCCACGGGAACGGGAATTAGCGGGAAAAAACATTTATATGAAAACATCTAAACCGCGTAAGATAGATGAAGGGGGTAAAATGGGATCCACGCGTACGAAGTCGCGAGCGGCCGCTAGTATAAGAATAAGAAGAAAAAGAATTTGTCGAATATGTAGATATTTGAAAGAATAAATAGACAAGGTACTACAATAATGCCTTACGGATTGCTCGGACCACACTCCCCGCACCTCGCGCGACCGGGACCACACATTGCTGGGGCGCGTCCGAGTGGATGAAGAAACGAACTATATGTCACCGTAAAATTGTGAATTCCGTCAGATTATAATCTGACGTAGTTCAATTACAATCTAACCTAACCTAACCCACTGTTAGTTTACAATCTAACTAACGCGTTATTATAAACTGACAGAGTTCACAATTTCACGTTGACAGGTACACACATACCTGGCTGCAATATATGGAGATGGCGGAGGCCTTTCTCTGGGAGTCCTGTTTCGCTGCTGCCCTCACGCTTCCGGCCAGTTGCAGGTCCTCACGGGCTTTAGTAAGCCTGGATACAAAAAATATAATGATTAAGATCTTTGACAAATCGATTCTCATAATACTGGCTTTTGTCCGCGACTTCGCTTGCATGAATATTTGATCCCCGTTTCACCCCCTTAAAAGGTAATTTTGATAGTTACCTTTTTCACCCCCCTTAGGACGTAAATTTTAATACCTTTTTCAACCCTTTAGGGAGTACATTTTAATACCTTTTTCAACCCTTTAGGGAGTACATTTTGATACCTTTTTCACCCCCTTAGGTTATAAATTTCGATTTTGATACATTTTTCACCCCCTTAGGGGGTAAATTTTGATACATTTTTCACCCCCTTAGGACGTAAATTTTAATACCATTTTCACCCCCGTAAGGGGTAAATTTTAACGCCTTTTTCGCCCCCTTGATGGGTAAATTTTGATACCCTTTCACCCCCTTAGGGGGTACATTTTGTTACCTTTTTCACCCCCTTAGGGGGTAGTTTATCTACTAAATTACTCGTTACTCGACTAATGCGAACAAGTACCACTGACCTCAGTGGTCACACCATCCCCTATGGGTCACACTGTCCCCTATGGGTCACACCATACCATCCCCTCTGAGTCACATTTGTCCCCTTATCTCCCCAGAAGCTAGGTACACCTGAATATAGCAAAATGTCCACTGACCTCTGTTTCGCCCTCGGCAGTGAGTACCGAGCGATCCACAGCCTAGCGTCCCTCAACTCCGGAGGTCCTTCGTGGTACCACGTGCCCTCGCGGCCTCTGTCCCTCTCTATACGAGCCTTCTCTTCTAATACCTACCTACTTGAGTCGATTATAATAATACTAGCTTTGCCCGCGGTTTCGCTTGCGTGAATTTTAGATTACCGTTTCATCCCCTTAGGGAGTAAATTTTGATGCTTTTTCTCCCCCTTAGAGGTTACATTTTGATACCTTTTTCAACTCCTTAGGGGGTAAATTTTGACGCCTTTTTCCACCCCCTTGAGGGGTACATTTTGATACATTTTTTACCCCTTTTGGGGGTCAATTATGAGACATTCTCACCCTCTTAGGGGATAAATTTTGAAGTCTTTTTACCTCCTTGGGGGGTAAATTTTGATACCCTTTCACCCCCTTAGGGTACATTTTGATACCCTTTCACCTCCTTAGGGGGTAAATTTTGATACCTTTTACACCCCCTTAGAGGGTAGTTTATCTACTAAGTTACTCGTTACTCGACTAATGCGAACAAGTACCACTGACCTCTGTGGTCACACCATCCTCTATGGGTCACACCATACCATCCCCTCTGAGTCACATTATCCCCTTCCTTCCTCAGAAGCTAGGTACACCTGAATATACTAAAATGTCCACTGACCTTTGTTTGGCTCTCGGCAAGCTATACCGAGCGATCCACAGCCTCGCGTCCCTCAACTCCGGAGGTCCTTCGTGGTACCACGTGCCCTCGCGGCCTCTGTCCGTCTCTATATGGGCCTCCTCCTCTAATACCTACCTACTTGAGTCGATTATGATAATACTAGCTTTTGCCCGCGGTTTCGCTTGCGTGAATTTTAGATACCCGTTTCACCCCCTTAGGAGGTAACTTTTGATACCTTTTACACCCCCTTAGGGGGTAGTTTATCTACTAAGTTACTCGTTACTCGACTAATGCGAACAAGTACCACTGACCTCTGTGGTCACACCATCCTCTATGGGTCACACCATACCATCCCCTCTGAGTCACATTGTCCCCTTCTTTCCTCAGAAGCTAGGTACACCTGAATATAGTAAAATGTCCACTGACCTCTGTTTGGCCCTCGGCAAGCTATACCGAGCGATCCACAGCCTCGCGTCCCTCAACTCCGGAGGTCCTTCGTGGTACCACGTGCCCTCGCGACCTCTGTCCCTCTCTATACGGGCCTCCTCCTCTTCCATTTTCTTGTGGATTGCATCTTCGCCGAGGCTGGAAGAGGCAAAAATAAATAAGTAAGAGGTGAGAACACCTGAGGCAATTGATTTTTTTTAAGTTTATAAAATTTTGTTTGAGATCCAAATCTTAGTGTCGGCGCAAATGGGCCACCGACCACAGCCACCGGTGGCCAGCAAAGGCGACTTAACACACTTTTTAAATTTTAATACACTCGTCATCAAATAAATCGACCCTCCCGCGACGCGAACTTTAAAGGTTTTCTTCTGACACAATCATGGTACCCCAACAATATTGGTGTTATTTGAAAGCCCAATAAATATCCTTAAAAGTTGGCTCAAGCGTAACTTCCTATTTTTCGAAGAAGTGACTGGATTTTTCAGACACATTTTTGGGGTGAAAACCTTTCCTTTAATGAAATGAAGTTTAGAACTAGGCTTTTAAATAGTGCCAATATTGGTGGGAAGTGGGGATGCATACGTTTGAAAGTGCTTGTCGCGGGAGGTGCGATTTATTTGATGTCGAGTGTATATTTTGTATAGACGCGCCGCACACGTGGCCACTGGCTACAGTAGTGTCGGCGACTCGCTACTGTACAAAATATATCAAAAAGTGTGTTAAGTCGCCGTCGCTGGCCACCGGTGGCTGTGGTCAGTGGCCCATTTGCGCCGAGCCTTAAATGCTAAAAAAATTGAAAACCATATTTAACAAAAATTTAAAAAGTTGCTGTAATGCGATCTTTATCGATGAACAGTATTTAGCATTATTTACTTGGTATGTCTTTCTTTGGAATAATCAGTCAATTACCTTAATTAAATAATTAGTACACACTGGAGTTGTCAAGCCGATTAATTTTAATTTATTACGATATCATCTGTGCGTTTAATCGATAATTCGATTTTCGAGGTTATTGTTGTTTCTTGTCTTGTTTTTTTATTTTTATTCTTCTCTTGTGTTGTTTTGATAAGTTAATTGTATTTTTTTTTTATTCTTGATGCGTACTGTAACCGAATTATACACACAACCCTGCGTTGCGTGCCCCTTGGAGAGACATCGAACTTTCACTAATTATAATTTACGGTTACATTATTTTTAGACGGTGTCTTCTCCAAGGGTTGCGCAATAAGCAAGGGCGTCCGCGGAAGACCAGCTTCGTGACTTGCCCTTTTGAGCATGTCACGATAAATGCTGAGCGGGTGCCTATTGGCACAGTTTTTTTCTCACCACTTGTTTTAATAGCCTACATATTATGTGTTTTTGTTGTTTTTTTTTTTGTATTGTGTCTTTTTTTACTGTGTCAATAAACCTTTTCTATTCTATTCTATTCTATTTAAGTCCAGGAACAGAGCGATAATCGCGCGGCAAGCGGTTGCAGTTCTCGTACATTTCCATCAAACCTCAGTGTTTCGCTAATGAGAACCATCAAGAAACCGCGCGGTATACCTCCTCCTTATATTGAAGTCGGTAAAGAATGACAGATCCTAGGATGGTAAGAATGAGGTTAACCACACCAGTCAATCTAACACACTTTTTATGAACTATCAGAGAAACAAGTGAGAAATGCACACTAACCTATTCAAAAGATTTTTTTTCAGGTATGTCCAAAAGTGAGATTTAAAAATTATGTCTGGCTACTCTATCTATCTCACGAAATTCCGATCGACCAGCAGATCAAGCGCCGCAAGTGGAACTGGATTGGCCACACTCTCCGAAGGGATCCCGATCACATCCCCAAACAGGCTCTGGATTGGAACCCCCAAGGAAAACGCAAACGTGGTCGCCCCAAGCAAACTTGGCGGCGCACTGTGGCAGACGAGGCGAAGAAGATCGGCAAGACGTGGAGCGAGATCAAACACATAGCTCAAGACCGAACGCGATGGAGGACTGTTGTGGACGCCCTCTGCCCCATTTAGGGGACATAGGACCATAAGTCAAGTAAGTCAAGTCACTCTATCTATCTCAATCTTACTGCTGAACGAATTAATGTACTTACTAACTAAGCAAGTCCCTCAAGCGAACTCTCCTCTCTGCCGGACCCTCACCGAAGAGGCACACCGGCTCACCGAGCTGACGAAGACTTCTGCGTACCTGTGGAAAATAAAATTTAACGTGAAACTAAGGCCGTTTTCTGTCTTGTCGTAGCGGCAGTGGTACGACATCAGAACGCTCGGTATACTGTACTGCAAACTTTTGACCTGTGAGATCTACTTAGGCCCGCCATACACAGACAGCTCGAGCACTTCTCTTGTAGTCAAGAGTCAACAGCTTGAAGCTGCCAGTGATAACTGCTCGAGCAGTTGGTATTAACTGCTCAACAAATCACGCGCGCGCGCCCTGGAATGAAGAAAGTGGGCGGAGGTCACTGCGCGAGAGCTGTCGACAGCTCGAGCTGTCAGTGTATGGCTGGCGACTGCTTGACCGCACGATGAAAATTCACCGTGCTGTCGACCGCCCGAATCAGTTGCAACTGCTCGAGCGGTTCGTGTATGTGCGTCCATAGAACTCTGCAGTTCACTATGCAGTCGCAGCTTGAAGCTGTCGACCCTGACTGCTTCAAGCGGTCCGTGTATTGCCGGCTATCCGGTGTATTGCTATAATATTTCTTGCGGTCGACTGCAAGGCAGTTTAGAAGCGTGAAATGAAACATTTTTCATTTTCAATTATTCAGTTCAGTTTATTTAACTCTCGTGGGCTACCAAAATAGTCTTCACGGTCGACCTCTTGGCCATCACTGCTTTACTGAGTCTGTGCCGCGCCAATCAGGAACGCTCCATTGAAATATAGGCGCTCGAAAAGCTTTCGGTACCGCGTATTCCGAGCGTGGTGCCGCGCCGACAAGTCAGAAAACGGCCTAAGGCGTTTTCAATTAGGGTTTTTACACTTCACAGTAATTATGCCAGATACATAAATATATGAGCTGAGCCAGAAAGGAGTGAAGACTTGGCAATGACACCTGCAGCAGAGGAAGACCGCCTAAGATGGACAGATATCTGGTAACATGCTGGAGTAACTGGATGCAAGTGGCCAGCGGCAGAAAAATCAGGCATGTACCTTGACTATCCGCGCCACAGTGACCAAAAAACTGTCAAAGCATAGAAATTTAAAACAATCATAACTCGAAAACTATTAAAACTTGCAGCACAAAAATGGGGTGATTCTGGGCTTCGGCTTAACACTACTTTTTGAGACACCCTGTATAGACATAAATAGGTTACAAAGTGCATGATTAACTTACCTCATCATCGTCAGTAGACACATTCAGCTGCCGAGCTTTGCGTCTCCGCTCGAATTCTTCGAGCAGTGCTTTTTTGTCACGAGACATCTCTTCTTCAAGCTCCATGTATTCTATAAATAAATCAAAGTTGTATTTGTAAACTAAGTATACTTTTTTTTTTTTTTTTTTTTTTTTTATGCTAGACAAGGCAGGTATTTGACCGCAATCGCACCTGGTGTTAAGTGAGATGCAGTCTAGGATGGTACATATCTGCCCTGTAAGTGCCTATTCACTCTCGCCTTGAAAACATATTTAATTTAATCATATTCAATTTTGTACTATAGAAGTTCAATACTTCTAAGTGCTATCATATTTTATACAATAGGTGACAAAATAGAGAAATACAGATCACAATGCGACCTTAACGGCACTGTAATGGAACGCGAAAGTTTAAAATCTTATGCAAGAGGTGCTGTTTGTTTAAAAGCATTATTTACTGCTGAGCT
Organism: Ostrinia nubilalis; assembly: GCF_963855985.1. Classification (NCBI taxonomy): domain Eukaryota; kingdom Metazoa; phylum Arthropoda; class Insecta; order Lepidoptera; family Crambidae; genus Ostrinia; species Ostrinia nubilalis. The sequence continues at coordinate 6,412,215 of NC_087117.1, forward strand.
GGTAACCAAAACTTCATTTAAAATAAGCAAAAACTTGAAGAATATACAACAAAACTAGTATTATCATTATAGTCAAGTGTTTCCATGTTAGAATAAGTTATTTTACTTTAATATAAAAATTGATACAGATCTGTATAAGTTATAAAATAAACTTTTATTTCTTTTTATACATACCATTTGAAATTTGTATGTCTCCAAGTTCTTTCCCGCCATTATCCTCCGTTCCTTCTCTGGCTGCAGCCGCCAGTGCCGCCAGCCGAGCCTTCTCCTGTTCCTCCAAGGATCCATAGTGGACTTGCTTGCTCTTTTTTACCAATACCACATCCTCATCGTCAGACATTTTTAGGTTATATTTATAAAGTTGATGAAAATAAAAAAAATTATATGAAAATTGAGTAACTTGGATAGGATTAGGGTATTTTAGAGTTGTTTCTTGAGTTAGTTATTGGTTAAAATATTAATAGCGAAATACAATCGGTAAACTATCGCGACGCCTAAACGTCAAACACAAACACAAAACGTTTCTGTTTATGTAATAATATTTGGTGTCATATGTTTCTGCGTTGGCTTACTATTTATTTCTAAAAACTAATTTACTCTTAAAAGTTATGAAATATATAAAATGTAACCTAAACATGATAAACAACGTTAAATTGTAAATTTTTAAGCAGAATTGAAGAATATAATAGAATTTGGAATAAACTGTGGCTTTGTAGAACGGAACGTAAAAATAAAACCATAGACAACAATGATGCCATTGTAAAAATACTACCCGTAAATCAGGGAACATGAAAAACAATTTCGGAGCCATCACGTTTTGGAAGTAAGTTCCGTTCCTTCCAACAACCAACGTTTATTCACAGCAAAACAGATAAAAGTAGTGCTATTTTATTTCCGTATTCAACAAATTAAAGCTAAGTTGATCTTCATAGCGCAACTTCAGATTAAAATGATAAAAATAAACAAAAAATATTGTGAATTATAGGGAGCGAAATGACTTGATACTGGGTACCCCATTTGTCTATGGATATTGTTTACGTCAGTCATGTAGCAGCGAAATATTTTCAAATCGCAATTTCGCCTTATTTTCATCGTTAAACCATGAATATTTATATCAAACGTGTGTTATTGTGCAATTAGTAGTTTATATTCACAAACTTGTGTGTGTAAAAGTGTTTTTGTAGATAATTAAGAACATAACCTCTAAGAGTGTGTTGTCGTAGTTTTGTTTAGATATAAAAGTGTATTTTAACAATGGCTTTGCAATTATCCCGCCGGGAGGTTGATGAAATACGTTCCTCTTTGGACAGAGCGATTTACAGGACGATAGGAAAGTCGGATAACTTGTTGCTGTCCACTGTTTCTTCATGTCTTACCAATGGGTATGTATTTTATTGTTTTTCCAATTGGCTGGTACATTTTATGTCTTGTTCGTTCGTTCGTTCGTTTCAGCCAAATGACGTCCACTGCTGGACAAAGGCCTCCCCCAAGGTTTTCCACAATGAACGGTCCTGCGCTGCCCGCATCCAGGCTCTTCCCGCGACCTTTACCAGATCGTCGGTCCACCTAGTAGGAGGCCTGCCCACGCTACGTTTTCCAGCCCGTGGTCGCCACTCGAGAACTTTCCTGCCCCAACGGCCATCGTCTCTACGAGCTATGTGCCCCGCCCACTGCCACTTGATTTTAGCAATTCTGCGAGCTATGTCGGTTACTTTGGTTCTCCTACGGATCTCCTCATTTCTGATTCGATCACGCAGGGAAACTCCGAGCATAGCCCGCTCCATCGCCCTTTGGGTGACCTTGAGCCTTCTTATGAGGCCCATAGTAAGCGACCACGTTTCGGATCCACATGTCAACACTGGCAACACACACTGCTCGAAGACTTTCGTCTTGAGACACTGCGGTATTTCGGACATGAGTATATGGCGAAGCTTCCCGAACGCTGCCCATCCGAGTTGGATTCGACGATTGACCTCTTTCTCGAAGTTGGACCTACCTAACTGGACTGTTTGTCCCAGGTATACATAATTGTCGACAACTTCGAGTGTAGAGTCTCCAACCTTCAGAGGAGTGGGTGCAACACGGACATTAGACATGATTTTTGTCTTGTCCATGTTCATTCTGAGGCCCACTTGTTGAGAGGCTCTACTGAGGCCATCGAGCATTGTGCCTAGATCCTCCAAGGTCTCAGCCATGACTACGATATCGTCCGCGAATCGAAGGTGGGTGATGTACTCGCCGTTGATATTTATGCCAAATCCGTTCCAGTCCAGAAGCTTGAAGACATCTTCCAGGGCGGTGGTAAACAGTTTTGGAGATATGACGTCTCCCTGTCTTACCCCTCGCTGCAACTGGATAGGTTTCGAATCCCGATCCTGGAGGCGGACCGACATTGTGGCGTTTTTGTACAAATCCCTCAACACTTCGATATATCGATAGTCAATTTGGCACCTTTGGAGAGACTGTAGCACTGCCCAGGTCTCGACCGAATCGAAGGCTTTCTCATAATCCACAAACGCCAGGCAAAGTGGTTGATTATACTCCTCGGTCTTCTGTATAATCTGCCTTAGCGTATGTATGTGGTCTATGGTTAGAGAATACAATCCCGGGATCCCGAATACCGGGATCCCGGGATCCCGACCCTTTTCTGATCCTGAAAATCCCGGGACTATACTTGGCTAATCCCGGTATTTTCGGGATTGATATAAACAGGTCTATTTTGCATTCTACGATCCGTTGCGCCTTGACTATGACCTTGTCTAGATTATACCTTAGCATAAAATTATACAGTGCGAGTCATTTTTATCGACAAAAAAGAGGTCAAAAATTTTTTCCGAGTTTTTTTAATTTTTTATAGTTTTTTTTTTCTTCCAATTACTTATTGTAAATACAACGTAATAACTTTTAAACTAAGAGGTAAATCCTGATAAAATAAAAACAGTAATAATGCTAATCATTAATAACAGGCGATACTAAAAAAATACTCAGAAAATGCCAACAAATAATAAAAAAATGATACTTTTTGAAAAAAATCTGCTTTTAAATTCGAGTTTTTTTGATTATTTGATAAATTTCTCCATAAAATGCTCTATCGTATTACTTTCGTAAAACCAAAAATCGCATGTCTCTATCCCTATCACAACGTTTGCAATGATCGAACCCAATTCCCACATAAGGCTGATCCCGGGATAGTCCCGGGATCCCGGGATTACCCATCAAAAATCCCGTAATCCCGGGATTGAAAAACAAGCTCGGGATTGTATTCTCTATCTATGGTACTAAAGCCTTTTCGGAAACCGGCTTGTTCGGGAGGCTGGAAGTCGTCGAGCCTGCGAGCGAGACGATTCGTAATGACTCTTGAAAACAGCTTGTAGACATGGCTCAGAAGTGAGATGGGTCTATAATTCTTCAATAAGGTTTTGTCACCTTTTTTGAAGAAGAGTACCACCACACTTCTGTGCCATGTCGTAGGCGTTTTTCCTTCGAGGATGACGGAATTGAACAGCTTCTGAAGAGCCCTCAGTACCGGCGTTCCGCCTGCCTTCAAAAGCTCAGCCGTGATTCCATCATCACCCGGTGCCTTGTTGTTCTTCAGCTGTTTGAGAGCCATTCTAATCTCGTACAGACTGACGTCCGGGATATCTTCGGTATAGTGTCGGGTCAGTCTAGCTCTTGGGTCTTCGGCTAGATTTGTGACAGGTGCACGTACACTCGTGTATAATTAACCGTAGAACTTCTCGACCTCTTCCAATATCTCCGGCCCCGACGAAATGGCTCTGCCATCCTCTGTCTTCAGCTTGGTCAGTTGACTTTGGCCAACAGACAGATCTCTTGCGAACACTTTAGAGCACTTTAGAATTTTATGTCTTGTAAGAATATAAATAAGTTTTATGAGCTGCATGATGAGAGAATTGCAGGAATAATTGATGGAAACTGTGTACTATTTCAAACAAATCACAAATAATGTGTAGAAACCCATGCTAATCTTATTTCTAAATTGAAATTGTAATTATATATATTTGTATGTGTTAAAAATTAATACCAGTAATCTAGATAGAAATGTTTCAAACCAAATGCATGTGTAAATTTATTTATTTTCTGTATTTGAAAAACATAGCAGTTATGATAGCAGTTTAGTACAGATAGCATATAAAAATAAGTTTTACTTAATAAGCCTACAAGAAAGCCTACGAAATACATGATTTAGCATGAATTATCATGAATAATACTAACTACTTATTTAACTCTCAGTGTCTTGAGGCAACTTAAAAAAGTACATTCTGTGTTTTTATTATTATTTAGGCAGTTAAATACTGCACAGTATTTAGTACACCATTTTCTTTATTTTCTTCCATCATACACAAGAATACGCGTGCGTGAGTCAATGTTCGCTCGTATGTGAGGCCTTGTCGAATAGTATCCTGTAGGTGGGCCATCGTGCGTGTTTTGTTTTCGATGTAAACTCGCGGAGATGAACAGGCCTGGTAATATTTAAAATTACTAACAAAAGTGTTAATTTTATTTAACTTATTTATAGCTATGAGCGTCGCAAGATTATAGACAAGATATCCTCTCACATTGACTCGAAGAAAGCGAGCAAACTAGCCGACAAAGTGCTCGCTCTCGCTCAAGAACTAGTCTCATCGTCAAAAAGTCACAAACGAAAACACGAGCCTGAACGTGAGAAGGATTCTAAAAAATCCAGACACGATGACAAAGAGAAAGACCGTCACGATGACCGAGATAAGCATGAAGACAGAGACAAGGATAGGCATGAGGAGAAAGACAAGGAAAAAGATAAAAAAATAGGGAACGGTATTGAGACGTTACCGCTGCCAGCGGCTTTGCCGGAAGGAGAGACCGTTGGGTCTAAGATTGCTGTGTTAAGTGCGGACAGAATCAAGGTTAGTTTATCCTTTTGCTTATTAATTGTTGTTAAAACATTTATACTAATCTAAACTATGTCTTCAATTTGATTTTGTTGAGACGGAAAAGATAGAGTAATGGCCAAGAGCCGTAACAGAATTTTATCACTGTGAAGGGAAAAGGAATAAGTCGAACTGGCAAAAAGATGGGAGAATGATATCTGTAATTCAGCAGGACCATTATCGCCACATACAGGATGTAAACGATAAGTGATCTTACTAGATTATTTTTAACAAGATATCAAAAAACTAGTTACTGATCCTTGAAGTGCTTCATGAAGCTGGAAACATAGAATTTTGAGATATTCCAGTTTTTTCTGTAACCTATTATTGGTACCGTTTGAAAGAGCTTGAGAAGCACTTTCAGGATCAGTAATCAGTTTTTCGATATCTTGTGTAGATATAATGTAATTATCGTTTCCACCCTGTATAAATAAATAAAAAATAAAAACTCAAATAACCAATTTCCTTCCAGCTAATGATGGCCAACGCTCAAAAAGAGATCGAGGAGCGTAAACGTGCGCTCGTCGCGCTTAAAGGCGAGAAACAGAACGTGACGACCGCGGCGCAGACCGCGCAGCAGATTAAGGTCCAGATGCAACAGCAGAACGCCATCCCACCGCCGAGCGTTATTAAACCTATGCTGTATTCTAAACCTGGTATGTTATGATTCTAAACCTGGTATGTTATGATTCTAAACCTGGTATGTTATGCTTCTAAACCTGGTATGTTATGATTCTAAACCTGGTATATTATGCTTCTTTTATCATCACTATCAGGTTTTATTCAGTGTTTCGCAAACTTTTTATGTTCAAGGTATAAGGTATAATATGTAGGAAAACGAAAATTTTTGGAGGTACACCACACATGTAATTATTATTTTTTTTTGTGTGGTGTACCTCCAAAAAATAAAGTATTTTTATATAGTACCTTTAAACATTTGTCTTACCCTTACAAAAATAAGGTAGGTAATCTTATTTTAAAATCTAAATTATTTTATTCAATTTGACCACTAGTGGCATGTATGAACGTCAAAATACAGTAGAAAAAAGGTAGCCCTTAAGGGGCACTTTACATGTCTCCTTATCTTTTGGGCCCTACCAGCGCTTCGAGACTAACATATGGCTAGTGCTAAGAAGAAACGCCGGAACAAACTCAGTCACCACTAGTTGACCACACCATCTAATGACCACGGTACACCAGTGTGCCGCGGTACACCCTTTGCGGAACACTGATTTAGTCTATAGTCCAACAAGTGGAAGGCTTACCTATAAGATATATTCCAGTCTGGAATCGTAAAGATCATAGCAGACTTACAACTCGGAAAGGGATCGCCTTTCGCGAGCTGTCAACTCAGGCGAGGCGTTTACGTTACGGTTATACTCCCTTCATCATCATCATTTCAGCCACAGGACGTCCACTGCTGAACATAGGCCTCCCCCAATGATTTCCACATCGCCCGGTTGGTAGCGGCCTGCATCCAGCACCTGCTACCTTTCTAAGGTCGTCGGTCTACTCCGTCCTCCCTTAGTGTAAATTACAGAGGGTCATGTCCCTTGAATGGGCACTAAATGACCTGATGATGAAGCAAAGATTGTAACTATTGGAATCTTTTTTCAGTGACTCCAATATCGGCTGAAGAACTAGAAAAGCAGAGGAAAATAGCTGAACTGCAGGCCAGGATACAGAGGAAACTAGCTGGTATGTATATCTTGTTGTACTATAAAAATGAATCCCTGTTTGAAAGTTCATGTCACACACAACTTTTCAAATTTCATTCATCAATTTCGTTAAGTTTACTTCATACAAATTCGTGGCGGCCATCGGCATGGCTAATCCGCAAGGACTTCACGAGAGAGCAATGGTTTTGTCTAAAGCCTGGTCCGTGAGCATATAGAATTTTGTCCAATGACCCCAAGCTACCCATCCTTATCGCTCGCGCGTAATATATTGCTGTCGCGACTGTGCGACGGGCGCCCGCAGTGAGTGTGCGAGCGCGACAGCAACATAATTACGCGCGAGCGATAAGGATGGGTAGCTTGGGGTCATTGGACAAAATTCTACGTGCTCACGGACCAGGCTTTAGTATGTAAACGAAACGGTACTCGACTCTGAGATTGCACCATATTGTTGACAATATTGAGTAGACTTGTAAATATATTTTCTTTGTAAATATATTTTCAAATTAATTATTCTGTCAGCCGTGTGGTGACGGCAGAGTAGAATACATTTGTCACCAACCCCTACTCTTCCCGCGGGTGTCGTAAGAGGCGACTTAGGGACTACAAAAGCTGTACTGTAAAAGCGCTTTTTTAAAGCCTATTTGCAAAAATAAATGAATTTTATGAATTTTTATTTTACATATCAAACAGAGAACGGGCAGCAGCGTTCTCTGAAAAACATCAATCTTTTAAACTGCGATCTCCAACCCGCCTGCCAAGCGTGGGAATTATGGCAAAACCCTCCACTACAGTGGAGGAGGCTCATAGTCCAGCAATGGACTGTAAAGGGATGTTGATAATGATTGATGAAATTATTCTGTGCTAAATGCTAATATGCTATTTGGCAAGAAATGCAATCACTCTCCAATCATCCATGCAATGAATCAGCCACTGGGCTCATTTATATAATTATTATTTGCCTTAGTTCCTAAGTACAGTGTGTTTCTGTCACCAGGTGGCGCTTTAGCAAACACAGGCAGTGGCCCGGCGCCGCTCATTCTGGACCGGGAGGGACGCACCATAGATATGAGCGGCAAGAGAGTGCAGTTGACACATGTTGCGCCTACGCTTAAGGTTAGTATTGTCTTTTACTTATACAGGGTGGAAACGATAAGTGATCTCACTTGATTATTTCTAAACTATACAAGATATCAAAAAAATTGTCACTGATCCTGAAAGTGCTTCACGAACTCTATCCAACGGTATCAATAATAGGTTACAAAATAAACTGGATCTATCCGAAAATTCTATGTTTCCAGCTTCCATACATTTAGTACTGCCACAGTCATGGCACACATGTCTTGATAATATTGTAGCAAGTAAAGCCTAAAACCAATTTTTTCCATGAATAATTTTAAACAAGTGCAATTTACGAGTTCAATTTAAGTGTTTATTACTTAATAAAAAAATAACACTTTTAATATTGTGTGGCTGGCATACATTTAGTATGGAGGCTAAAACATTGAATTTTCGGATAGATCCAGTTAATTCTGTAACCTATTACTTATACCGTTGGAAAGAGCTCGTGAAGCACCTTCAGGATCAGTAACCAGTTTTTCGATATCTTGTATAGTTTAGAAATAATCGCGTGAGATCACTTATCGTTTCCACCCTGTAGAATCCTGTCAAGGTGAACGTCGGAAGAGGTGATTCTTAGTGAAAAATCAATTGAAATTGAAAAGACAAGTGAAAAGTAGAAGTTTCCAGTACCAACTCCCACCAAAAGCAGATTTTTTTTATATGAATATTTTTTACTGCATAGGGTATGCTTTGAAGTTACTTCCCTACATAAAAGTTAAAAAAAAAAAACTGAAAATCATCCCCTATTTTCGACACTATATCCTTTTATTTACTTTCTCACTTGATAACGAATTTTCTCTCTCTCTCCTCTTTCTAAAACTTGTATTTTTATTACATTAAGTAACTAAACATGTAAGCGCTTTGGTTTTTCTGTAAGCTTATAATGTTGTTCATCGACATAAATAAACGTTTCCAGGCGAACATCCGCGCGAAGCGTCGCGAAGAGTTCCGCGCTCAATTAGCCACACCAGCCGCGGAGCTTCGAGCGGAGCCGGGCGCGTGGCAGGACCCGCGCGTGCCCTGCAAGCCGGCGCAGCGGGCCAAGCGAGCGCTCCGCTTCCACGAGCCCGGCAAGTTTAGGCAGCTGGCGGAGAGGTTAAGGATGAAGGTGCGTAGCGGAGAAGGAAAATTTTGTAAAAATGGCTTTCAAAATGGTGTCTATTAGTAAAAGTGTCTTTAAAACGGTGTTTAGGCAGCTGGCGGAGAGGCTAAGAATGAAGGTGCGTAGCGGAGAAGCGAAAAAATCAAAAGTTTTTTTCATAAACGGTCAAAAAAGGAAGTGTCTTTTAGTTGAGCTTCTAAAAGGCTTTTGTCAGATTGATGTTTAATAAAAAGTGTTTAGAAACGGCTTAAATGATAAAAGTGGCTATCAAATCGGTGGATAATAGCAAATAATGGCTATCAAAACTGTGTCAAATGGAAATAGTGTCTATAAATTCAGTATACATTGATAAAAGTTACTATAAAATGGCAGCAGCGTTTATTGACGACATTTTATTGGTACTAGAGTGTATCAAAAGCAAGTTAAGCAACCTTCACCGTGTTGAAAAGATGATGGGTGACCATTTGCAACATCTGATCTTACTCTTAAGCTCTTCACCTAATCTGAGACCTGTCTCAAGTCTGATTTACGATGGATGACTGTTTAGAATGGATTTTCAAAGCACCCAAAAGAATGTTAAGCAACCTTTATTGAGTCAAAAAGATGATGGGTGACCATTTTCAACGTCAGATCTCCATCTTAAGTATTTCACCTAATCTGAACCTGACTACTATTGAAGTTTTCACATAATATTTAGTTTTAATTCAAGGGGCCCATATTACCTCAAAATTATCATACAAGTCCGACTCGCACTTGGCCGGTTTTTCACAACGTTCGTTCGTTCGTTTCAGCCAAATGACGTCCACTGCTGGACAAAGGCCTCCTCCAAGGTTTTCCACAATGCACGGTCCTGCGCTGCCCGCATCCAGGCTCTTCCCGCGACCTTTACCAGATCGTCGGTCCACCTAGTAGGAGACCTGCCCACGCTACGTCTTCCAGCCCGTGGTCGCCACTCAAGAACTTTTCTGCCCCAACGGCCATCGTCTCTACGAGCTATGTGCCCCGCCCACTGCCACTTGATTTTAGCAATTCTGCGAGCTATGTCCGTCACTTTGGTTCTCCTGCGGATCTCCTCACTTCTGATTCGATCACGCAGGGAAACTCCAAGCATGACCTTGAGCCTTCTTATGAGGCTTCATTTTCACAACATTATTTATTAATTTCAGGCACAACTAGAGAAGTTACAAAGCGAGATATCCCAGATAGCCCGCAAGACCGGCATATCGTCAGCCACCAAGCTGGCTCTACTCGCTGCAGACGCGCCTGACTCGGACCGAGTGCCTGACATCGAGTGGTGAGTATAGATGAACCGTCCCACCAAAAAATTCCAACAGTTTATTCAGTACATAGGCCCTTTCCAAAGCACTTCCGGATCTTAGTTTACGGATCTCCTCATTTCTGATTGGATCTCGTAACTATTGTGATTGACCGCCATTAAAAACCCAGCCACTGAAGGTTTACTACAACTTTACTATTATGAGTTTCTTGCGCTGCTTCTTCTCAGCACTGGTCCATTTATTGTCCTCAAGCAGTGGTAGGGTTAATACTAGGACTTATAAAAGTGTAAAAGTTGAAAAGTGCTTTTTTAAAGGCTACTTGTATAAATAAATGAGTTTTTACTTCTAGGTGGGACAGCGTCATCCTGATGACACCAGAGGAACGGGAAGCGTCCAAGAGTGCAACAACTTCAGACACACTCACACACACACAAAGAGTGGCGGCGTGTAACACAGGCGAGGACGATATAGTCAACAACCTCAATCAGAGAGCAGTCACCAATCTAGTCGAGCACCCGCAGCAGTTGAGGCCTCCGAGTGAGTATTCTCTCTCTCTGTTTTTCTGTCTATCTCTCTCTCTTTCTCCCTTGCTCTCTCTTCCACTTAGTCTATCTCTTTCTTTCTCCCTTTAGCTCACTCTCTTTTACTCTCTCTTTGTCTCATATACATCAATCTAAACGAACATTCTCAATAATTGAGGCCTCCAAGTAAGTTTTGACACACACTATTTCTCTCTCTTACTCTCTCTCACACAACAACACCCGCAGCAACTGAGACCTTCGAGTGTGTACTCTCTTTCTCTCACTCTTTTCCTCTGTCTTCCTATCTCTCTCATTCGGTCCCTCTCTTCCTCTCTCTCTCTTCCTCTCCCTCCCTCTCTTTTTTTTCTCTTCCTCTCTCTCTCACACACACGCAAAGAGTGGCCGCGTGTAACACAGGCGAGGACGATATAGTCAACAACCTCAATCAGAGAGCAGTCACCAATCTAGTCGAGCACCCGCAGCAGTTGAGGCCTCCAAGTAAGTTTTTACACTCTCTCTTCCTCTCTCTCTCTCTCTCTCTATATATTTCTCTTCCTCTCTCTCTCTCACACACACAAAGAGTGGCGGCGTGTAACACAGGCGAGGACGATATAGTCAACAACCTCAATCAACGAGCTGTGACCAATCTAGTCGAGCACCCGCAGCAGTTGAGGCCTCCAAGTAAGTTTTTACACTCTCTCTTCCTCTCTCTCTCTCTCTCTCTATATATTTCTCTTCCTCTCTCTCTCTCACACACACAAAGAGTGGCGGCGTGTAACACAGGCGAGGACGATATAGTCAACAACCTCAATCAACGAGCTGTGACCAATCTAGTCGAGCACCCGCAGCAGTTGAGGCCTCCAAGTAAGTTTTTACACTCTCTCTTCCTCTCTCTCTCTCTCTCTCTCTATATATTTCTCTTCCTCTCTCTCTCTCACACACACAAAGAGTGGCGGCGTGTAACACAGGCGAGGACGATATAGTCAACAACCTCAATCAACGAGCTGTGACCAATCTAGTCGAGCACCCGCAGCAGTTGAGGCCTCCAAGTAAGTTTTTACACTCTCTCTTCCTCTCTCTCTCTCTCTCTCTATATATTTCTCTTCCTCTCTCTCTCTCACACACACAAAGAGTGGCGGCGTGTAACACAGGCGAGGACGATATAGTCAACAACCTCAATCAACGAGCTGTGACCAATCTAGTCGAGCATCCGCAGCAGTTGAGACCTCCAAGTAATTTTTTACACTCTCTCTTCCTCTCTCTCTCTCTCTCTTCCTCCCTTTATCCCTCTCTCTTTCTCCCTTTATCTCTCTCTCTCTTTTACTAGACGAACATTCGCAATAATTGAGGCTTCCAAGTAAGTTTTGACACACTCACTCTATTTCTCTCTTTACTTTCTCTCTTACACAAAGACAATCTTATCGAACACCCGCAACTGAGACCTCCAAGTAAATACTCTCTCTCTCTTTCTTTCTCTCTTTATCACATACACACCAGTCTAGACGAACATTCGCAATAATTGAGGCCTCCCAAGTAAGTTTTGACACACATACACTATTGAGCAACTGAGACATTCAAGTGAGTACTCTCTTTCTCTCTCTCTCTCTTCCTCTGTCTTCCTATCTCTCTCGTTCGGTCCCTCTCTTCCTCTCTCTCTTACTCTCTTCCCCTCTCTTTCTTCTTCTCTCGCTCACACACACGCAGAGAGTGGCGGCGTGTAACACAGGCGAGGACGATATAGTCAACAACCTGAATCAGAGAGCAGTCACCAATCTAGTCGAGCATCCGCAGCAGTTGAGGCCTCCGAGTGAGTATTTTCTCTCTCTCTTTCTCTCTCTCTCTCTTTCTCTCTCTCTCTCTTTCTCTCTCTCTCTTTCTCCCTTTATCTATCTCTCTCTTTTACTAGACGAACATTCGCAATAATTGAGGCTTCCAAGTAAGTTTTGACACACTCACTCTATTTCTCTCTTTACTTTCTCTCTTACACAAAGACAATCTTATCGAACACCCGCAACTGAGACCTCCAATTAATACTCTCTCTTTCTTTCTCTCTTTATCACATACACACCAGTCTAGACGAACATTCGCAGTAATTTAGGCCTCCCAAGTAAGTTTTGACACACATACACTATTGAGCAACTGAGACATTCAAGTGAGTACTCTCTCTCTTTTCCTCTGTCTTCCTATCTCTCTTGTTCGGTCCCTCTCTTTCCCTCCCTCTTTATTTCTCTCTCTCTCTCTTTCTCTCCCTCTCTCTCTCACACACACGCAGAGAGTGGCGGCGTGTAACACAGGCGAGGACGATATAGTCAACAACCTCAATCAACGAGCTGTGACCAATCTAGTCGAGCACCCGCAGCAGTTGAGACCTCCAAGTAAGTTTTGACACACTATTTCTGTCACATACACACTAGTCTAGATGAATACCCGCAGTAACAGACATCCAAGTGAGTATTCTCTCTTTGTTTCTCTCTTTCTCTCCCACACACCAATCCAGTCGAAGATTCGGAGTATTTTAGCCCTCAAAGTGGTTTGTGACACACCCCATATTCTCTCTCTCTCTCTCTCTCTCTCTCTCTCTCTCACACACACAAAGACAATCTAGTTGAACACCCGCAGTAACTGAGGCCTCCAAGTGAGTATTCTCTCACTCTTTCTCCCTTTCTCTCTCTCTCTTTATTTCATATACGCCAATCTAGACGAACATTCGCAATAATTGAGGCCTCCAAGTAAATTTTGACACACACACTATTTCTCTCTCTCTTACACAAAGACAATCTAGTTGAACACCCGCAGTAACTGAAACCTCCAATTATTTACTCTCTTTCTCATCTCTTCCTCTCTTTCACTCACACGCAGTGAACGGCGGCGTGTAATATAGGAGATAATGATATAGTCAACAACCTGAATCAGAGAGCAGTCACCAATCACATACACTATATTCTCTCTCTCTCTCTCTCTCTCTCTCTCTCTCTCTCTTACTCTCTCTTTTTTATCGATGCGCAATTTATTGAGCTTACTGAAAAACCGCGCTTATATGTTTAGTCACATTCACTATAATAAATTCTTTATCTCTCTCTCTGCCTTACTCTCTCCTCTCTCTCACATACACAATTCGCAATTGCGATGATTGCCGATACGAAATATTTAGAATATTGATTAACAATAAATAAAAAACTATCTATTAGATAAAAATGAATTGCTGTTCGTTAGTCTGATTAAAACTCGAGAACGGCTGGGCCGATTGAGCTGATTTTGGTTTTAAAATGTTTGTCTTAGTCCAGGGTACCTAGGTCTAAACGGTGAGCAAATAAGGAAAAATTGCGATGGCTTATTTATTGCCTTTAAGGCGGAACAGGGTTCGCCGGGTCAGCTAGTAATAAATAAATAAAATAAAAAAATATAAAAAAAAAACAAACACTTCACAAGCAATAAATAAAGTTTAATGCCAATTTAAAACAACACATTGAATTAAATTCATTGACCTATACGAACACATTCCCCTTGGATTAAAATGTAACCTTCTGGGCAACCTAAGTGGCCACACATCGCACATCGAGCTATGGACGAAAATGCCGGTATTTTTCTTTCTTTTTTTCTAGGTATTCTTCGTTTTCTTCTTACATTTTCGACCCCTTTATTTCCGTTAAATTCAACACTCGGCATCGTTAACAGTGTTTCCGTTAACTTCGTTCCTTCGTCCCCGAATCGGGCAGTAATATCGTTGTTCTTATTTTTCGTGATTTGCGGATTATTTGTGATTTCCATCGTTAAAACTCTTACAATGACACACAGTATTAGTAGTATGGTCTTCATTTTGCACTATTAATGTATAAATTAATATTTATGAGGAAAAACTATAAGAATACTTATTTTCCATACGATTACCCATGAATGAATGGCGATATTTATACTCATTGCGTTGTTATGACGTGTTTGTGAGATATTGAAACTTTTTCGGTTATACAGGGTGGTATTTTGTAATGTCACCTGAAGAGAAAGTACTCGTAAAAGAAAAAGTACGTACAATTACTGTAGATAGATTTTTTAAATTTTTTTTTCTTTATTTGGAAAACACAGCTTACAGATTGTACTCAAAGAAAACATTCCTTTATTTTTTAAAAGACTTCAGGTGGCATTACAATAAAACTCTTTTATTTAAACAAACTAACTCGGTCAACCTAATTTCACTAACACTTCCCTTTCGGTATTGTATTCTGTAAATGTACGTTTGATATGTTTCGGAAAACTTTCTTATCTTATTATGTACTAGTTTTTGCCCGCGGCTTCCTGCGTTTGTCACAAAAAGACCGACTTCATCATCATCATCATTTCAGCCATAGGACGTCCACTGCTAAACATAGGCCTCCCCCAATGATTTCCATGTTGAGCGGTTGCTACCTTTATCAGGTCGTCGGTCCACCTTTTGGGTGGACGTCTCACGCTGCGTTTTTCGGTACGCGGCCTCCACTCCAGAACCTTGCTGCCCCATCGGCCGTCAGTTCTGCGTACTATGTGCCCTGCCCATTGCCACCTCAGCTTGTTAGTTGTCGGGCTGTGTCAGCGACTTTATTCCATCCAGCAATCCTCACAACCTTTTTATTGTTACACACCCTGTATAGACGAATATGTGATACGTCATTTAACTTTTGGTTTAACCAAAATTAATCATGAATTAGGTAATTCCATTAACTCACGTATTAGATAAGAAATTATTAATTCACTTTATGTTTTTTGTGTGGTCATATTGTTTGTCATTTTAACACATATCAATTAAGCTTCAGTCAAACTAACGCGTGCAGGTCGCGTCGGCGGTGGCGATCACTGCTCATGCATGCGTTGTCATTGGCCTATGCACGCGCAGTGATCGCCACCACGAGCCGGAAGACGTAGTGAGGGCAGGCCTCCCATTAGGTGGACCGACGATCTGGTGATAGTCGCGAGAGGTGCCTGAATGCGGGCAGCGCAGGACCGGTCTTTGTGGAAATCGTCATTTGGCTGATGGTGCTGATACGAATGACTGTATCATGAGTAGTTTTACACCCGTATTCACAAACATTACTATGAGGTCTCACAGTGCGCGTGGACGCACAGGGTGACACATGAACCAATCACAGAGCTCTATTCATCGCTGTGCGTTCGATTTGCTCCTTCACTTAAGCAAGCATCGTTTGTGAATACGGGCGTTAGTTTAAAAGGATACCAACAATGTAAATGTGGTGACACTGTAGATTTAGCGCTTAACTCAGTGGCTGAGGTAAGGGATTGGTGACATTGACATGACAGAGACTGCAAATCTGAAGTTATAGTTCCAAAATACTGAACTGTCCTATCCATGACATTGACAGTGGGGCGCCACCGTCAATACCGGATCGCTGGTTCCGATTTTTGCCATGTTGGAAACCATATAGTTGAACGATGGTAGCGCCCCCCTGTCATTGAGTTTGGTGGGACAGTTCAGTATTTTGGAACTATAGTAAATTTGAAGTCTCGCTGAAGTTGACGTTCCAAAAACACCCTCCCGTGCCGCTGTCATACCTCAAGCACTGACTGAGTTTAAGCTTGATGTTTGACTACAGATTTAACTACTAATTTAAAATTAAAAAAGACAGACGAAATGAGGAATAAAACAACAGAATACCAAATATTTATTTTTATTTATTAAATCTTGAAAAGTATTAATTTCCTGCTAAATTATACACCTATCATAGTCAAATAAGGAAAACTTTATTTCCCTATGATAATTTCAAATAACAACTAATAATTAATATTCTGACCTGTTTTTTTCACATAATATAATGACTTATCTCAACCTTATTTATGCACATTAGTAATTTTATCATTATTTTCGTGCAATACAAATACATAATATTTATTTAAAAAATATGACTTCACTGTTATTCAGTCAACTGGCCAAATAATTACATACTTATTTAATAAAAAATTAAATCAATTTTAAATGAATAAATATTAACAAACACATATGAATCAAATTCTTCTTTTATCCTACAGACTTTTTTCGGCTAATAGTTGGGTCGGGCTGTTAATCAGTATGGAAATTGGACATGTATGAAAGTGCGCACATCACATCAGCCGACTCATCATAATCGGGCCCAACTATCGACCGACAAAAACTCTGCAGTCTGCGGAGAGTTTTATTGGTACCTACTTAAAATATTGTTAACTGGTATCAATAGCTATACAGAGTGAATTGGCAATCAGTGTCCAAATTTTTAGGAGCGATTTAGAAGATTTACGTAGAGAAAACAATTTTTTTTTCATATTTAATTATTTTTGTCAACTGCGCGCGGTTTCAAAGTTGGCTTACGTGGATAATTTACTTCGTTCATAGAAAAATAAGTACATACAGTTAACTGCAAAGCTTAATAGACATAACGAAAATAATCCTTATCCTTTAAAACTTAAGATATGGACACCCGCGAATTACATTTCGCCAAAAATACCACGATTTAATATAAATAGGATAAAGTTGTATTGTTAAATTGTTCCATAGAGCTTATTAAAAATTTTGGATACTGTTTACAAAGTAACCCTGTATAAAAATAATTTATTGTGGAAATTCGGACTTAGAGATACATTCACCTTGTATTCTGATATAGCCCAGCGGACAACTCAATTGTTTGCACATAACACATTTCGAACGAATCTGCCGGCTTAGCTTTTTATTTCCGTTGTTTTCGTTTACCATCGTCTCCATTTCGTCGCTACCCAATTCATTATCTAATCCACCATCGTTGCGTTCTTCTTTCGTTATGTCCGGTTTCTCAAAATCGTTGTCTGTATTTATCCTCTTCAAGTCTACATCGATGTCTCTCGTGTAGATAATTTCGTCTTCCAAAGATAAACTTTCAGGTCTTGCTGCAACCGCAGAAAAAAACACGAGAAATAGATAAATATTCATTGTAAATGTATTTACAATATTTGATACGCGATGTCTTGTACTGAGTTCCAAGAATGCAATGGTTTGTTTATTAAATGATAGCGTATTAATTAAACTAATTAAGATTGGCATGAGCTAAGATTTTGACACACTGAACGCGTTCCGCGGTCAGCGATCAGAGCCCCGATTACGGTAATTTTTTACGTCTCCGATCCAGACGCGCTTCATCGATTCTGCGATACGATTGGTCAGCGTAATGATCAACACAGCGTACGTCAGCTGTTTTGACCAATCGTATCGCAGAATCGATGAAGCGCGTCTGGATTGGAGACGTTAAAAATTACCGTAATCGGGGCTCAGGGGGCGTAGTGTCAGTTTACGTCAAAGGCATTCGATGTCGACTGCGTGAAAAAGTGACATTAAATGTATGACGGATTATACAGCGCCCCTAGCGGAAACTTTTAAGAAATAATAATATATTTTTTAACGCAGTCGTTAACTAACGAGCGCGTAAAAAGATGTCATTAAATGTATGACGATTGTACAGCGCCCCTAGCGGAAACTAGTGAGGACGTTTGAAGAAAACTCATAAAACTCATTTTATTTTTGAAAGTAACCTTTTAAAAACCATTTTTACACGTCCTGGTATTAACCCTACCACTGCTTCGGGACAATAAATGTGCTGAGAAGAAGCAGCGCAAGGAACTCCGTCACTATTGTCAGCCTCTTTTGCAAAGGGTTAGTCTAGGCGCAGACTGCAAACTTTTTGTCGGCTGGTAGTTTAGTCGGGCAGTTAATCAGTATAAGCATGTATGGAACTGCGCAAATTACACCGATTTGGTATTCAGCCGATTCTTTATACAAAAATCGGGCCCAACTATCGGCCAACTAAAAGTCGGTGGTCTGCGCCTAGGCTTACAGTCTTTAAAATATACATATGAACAACAACGCTGACCGCATAACGCATCCAGTGTGGCAAGTCCTTTAATGAGTTATGATTTGACTCTGGCACTACTATCTAGTCTAGTGTCTGCTGAAAAAACATTTTATCATCCAAATGCGTCATCGCTTAGTTTAAAGTATGATTCGGTCTATGTGTATGATTACGTCAATCATTATTAACATTTCTTTGCGAATAGAGTCGCTTCTCAAACTAAATAAACTATCGCCGGTATTCACAAACATTACTATGAGGTCTCACAGTGCGCCTGGACGCACTGGGTGACACACGAACCAATCACAGTGCTCTATTCAACGCTGTGCGTTCGATTTGCTACTTCACCTAAGCAAGTGCAAGCTTTCAAGAGGAGAGCGTATCTTTACCTTAAAGGCCGGCAACGCACCTGTAACGCCCCTGGGTCTGCGGGTGTCTATGGGCGACGGTAATCACTTACCATCAGGTGATCCGTCTGCTCGTTTGCCTCCTGTCACATAAAAAAAAACCAAGCATCGTTTGTGAATACGGGCGTTAGGCGCTGTTTATTTAAAATTTAGTTTGATTACGTCAATGTCTTATAGTACGGTGCGCTATATGTCTAGCGCTTAACTTAGTCAGTGTCTGAGGTATGGGAGCGGCACGGGAGGGGTCACATTGATTTTCTATGACGTGACAGAACAAACAAATTTGAAGTTTCGCTGAAAAATGCCATCTCCACTTATAAATTTACCTTATTTTTGAGCAAATATACAATTTGAATTTGACGTTAGATGTAACAAGAAAACACCTTCCCGTGCCGCCAAATGTGATTAATTAATTCCAGAAAAAACTCAAAACAGATGCTATTATTTTTAATAAGTTAATAATAATAAATAATAAATCTTTGGACAATTTCACACAGCGCCAGCTAGCCCCAAAGTAAGCAACTTAATGCTTGTGTTATGGGTGCTAGCTTGACGGATACACTACTTATATACTTTTTTTTTTAAATACATACATATTATACATAGTAACACCCAGACCCGTCACAGAAATTAAAATTCATCATTTCAATTTCTGCCCGGCCGGGAATCGAACCCGGGACCTCTCGGCATAGTAGTCCGTTCTGAACCACTACACCAAACGGCCGACAAGTCAAAAGAACAAATATTTTTTTAAGTGTACACAAATAAAACATACTAAATCGTATTGAAATTCATTTTTAATCATAATCATCGTAATAATTATTTATTTCCGCGCATTTGAAGCCTATTCTTTTCTGTCCTTCGGGGCAGCTGAATGTCGCGCACCATATGCAGCCTTCGGCAATTATCCTTTCCGTTGTAGTCGTTTTCAAAGCATCGTTATTTCCATTTCCATTATGAGGTACAGTTCCGTTGATTCTATAATAAGTTGCATTATATTGTACATTATTTCCTGGGTTATATGTGTTATTGTACAGTTGATTGTTGTATAACGATGGCGTACCGTTGGTACCGTTATTTATATTTCTGCTAAAGTTTGTATTGTAAGGCAACGCCCCGTTGAAGGTATTGTACGTTGCATTCGTTGGTACATTATAATAAATTGGGCTGTACGAATTTGCTGTTGTATTATAATTAAATTGATTATTATATGGTGCTAACGGCGTTCTACTGTTATTAGATACGCTAAATGAATTGTTATATGGCATTACTGGGATGTTGTTATTTCTATAGTATGAAGAATTATTGAATGAAGTAACGTTTGCAGTCGCGTTTTGACTGTATCCATACGGCAATGCGTTGTAAAAAGTAGTAGAATTGAACGGGTTATAGAATCTATCGTTATTTTGATTTCCATTTGCGTAGAATCCGTTATTTTGGTTTGCCAGTCCATTACTTGTTTTCACGCTGTATGCTCGTTTAGTATATGCAGTTTTGATTCTAGGTACAACCGTCGTCGTTCCTGTTGCATATCCAAACACCTGCGCCACTTTGTTATACGTTTTCGTTATAAAATCTGGTTTCGTTTCGAAATGTCCTATATTAGAATTTCCGTTATTCCCATTTCCGTTATTATAGTTTCCGTTATTCGTGTTTATTTGGTTATTTGTTTGTTTATTATACTGATACGTGTCTCGTTTAACCTTGGTAGGTGGGTATTCTTCTTTAATGCCTTTTAATAAGTCTATAAGCAGCGGTGGTTCATTTTTAACCGGATTCGTTTCAATATCTTCTTCTTCGGGCAGTACAATACCTTCTCCATATCCCTCTGCATTTCTTCTGACCCGTATATCAAAATCTGGGTTTCTTGTGACATTTATATTATAGTTATAGTTCTGTGCTATGATGTTGATAGCACCTACTACCATTAGCAGAGTTGCTATCATTTTGTTATACACTATTATTTAATTATAATATTATTTATTCAGTGGTTTTCCTTTCTATTTAAACAATGTCATATTCATATCACTTTTTCAACTCACAAAATTGGTTTTTGTAACAAAAGTCACTGTTTTTCATATCAATATAGTATCGTAGACATTTTTGGCTCACGCAGTCACTTTTACAATTTTTTTCCACAAATATTAAATATGATATTTTACTCAAATCGTTCTGTATTTATGCTCAGTAAATAACAAAATGAATGGTTGAAATAATATTGCAGAAGAAACAAGATGCTTTATGTATAAATTTGATAATGGCCGTCGGTTATAAGAATTGTGCTATTATTAGTGATTTTACGTTGCGTCACTAAGTATAGTTAGTAAATAGGGAATGTTGTCTGTATGGTTTTATTTCAAGATTTCATACAAGGGCAATAATAATACAGCATTATTCCCACCTCTAGTTCCCACCGCTGCAACTCCTATGTAGCCAGGATCTACAGCTTGACCGCCAATAAAAACCCAACCAGTGAAGGTCAAGTTTGTCGCATTTATCACAAACTTTCACATTTATAATATTAGTTGGATATTTGAGTAGTTTGTTGTGCGAACAAACCAGTATGCAATGCCTAAGCTAAACAAATTACGCATAGGTTCATAGGTTATCAGTTTCGAAGAATTAAACGTATATAGTAATTAATATACAATAATACACACTCAAAGATAAGTTGGGTAAAGGTCGGCCAATATTGGCATTGGTGTAGTTATTTTTTATGTAAAATGTACACAAGTTGATTTAAATACTAGAAACGGGACGATCCCACTTCTCGTTCCCACCGCTGCAACTCCTGTGTAGCCAGGATCTACAGCTTGACCGCCAATAACCCAACCAGTGAAGGTCAAGTTTGTCCCGGTCGAAAGTTAAACTGACATTGGACCCGCAACGAAATTAATTAGGTACATAGGAGGAGTAAAGTAGTGATACTAGAAAGGAACCATTAGCTTTCAGTTTTTGATACTGTAAGTTATTTACGAGATATACGCCCGTATTCACAAACATTACTATGAGGTCTCACAGTGCGCATGGACGCACAGGGTGACACGAACCAATCACAGAGCTCTATTCAACGCCATGCGTGCGATTTGCTGCTTCACTTAAGCAAGCATCGTTTGTGAAAACGGCTGTTAATCGCAAAAATACCCCTTTTGTAGGCTCTCACAAGTCGACAACCTTGGATAGTCATATTGGGCAACAAAACAATAAAATCTTTTATAGGAATTAAATCCGATTTCCATTTTAGTTCTACCACAGAATAATAATAAGTACTACGTAAAGAAGGTTTACTTCGCAAAGGTATTTAAAAAATTTGTTATTGACATTGAGCATACTCAATGTCAATAACAAATTGGTGTAATTTAGCTTGTCTCAAGAGTCAAACACCATTTTGTTGACAAACGTCAGTGATCAGTACTGCGCCGAAGCCATAGGGCTGACTTCGGTGAAATGATGAGTGACGTGAGGTGCCAAACTGCAGAAAATGGCGGAGGAAATACATTATTAAGCATGAATTATCATGAATAATATTAACCACTTTTTTACCTCTCAGTGTCTTCAGGCAATTTAAAAAAGTACATTCTGTGTTTTTATTATTATTTAGGCAGATACTGCACAGTATTTAGTACACCATTTTCTTTATTTTTTTCCATCATACACAACACAATACGCGTGCGTGAGTCAATGCTCGCTCGTATGTGAGGCCTTGTCGAATAGTAATCCTGTAGGGTGCCATCGTGCTTGTTTTGTTTTCGATGTAAACTCGCGGAGATGAACAGGCCTGGTTCTACGAGGGGCGGCTGAAAAGTTTTGAGCCTAGGGTATTAAAAATGCTGATAGAAAAGTATAAAAAATATATTTTTCTATTTAATCTCCCTCTACTACAACGGACTTCTTACATTTGTATAAAAGAGCTTTTAACCCACTGAAAAAAAATTCGCAATCTTTGCCTTCGAAATGAGCCTTTCGCGCCGCCTTCATTTCTTTGTCACTCAAAAATCTTCGTTCCTGGAGCTCTTTTTTCCAATTTGATAATTAGACAAAATAGCTAAGGATTTGGACTAAACTGTGTGGTGGGTGATTAATTTCTTAAAATCCAGTTTTACCCGGGGCAAGCCTTGCAACATGCGCGGTGTGCGCGGGCGAATTGTCTTGCAATAACAGATTTCCTTTCGCCAGTTTGCCTCTTAATATTTCAACAACCACTTAACGCACTCTTATCAACTGTACAGCATAATAATCCCCGTTTATTGTAGTTTTTTTTAATAGGTAGTTAATTAATAAAATTCCTCCACAATCCCAAAAATAGTGGCTATGAGCTTGAGTGCCGATCGCTCCACTTTGAATTTCCGCGGCGGCGTTTTCCCTTTTAAATCCATTGCATTGACTCTTATTTTGACTCTAGATTGTACTGGCGGATCTATTATTTATCAATAGTGACAATGTGAGAAAAAAAATTGTTAGGATTATGGCCAAAGATGTCCTAAAACTCCTGCGAAGTTGTGACTCGACGCTGGTTGTCGAGCGGCGTGAGCATTTTTGGCACCCATCGCGTGCACCCCTATTTCATGTGCAAATGAGTGTGAAAAATATCGCCGATACGTTCCTTGCTACTGCCTATGGCTTCAGCTATCTGTCACAGCTTAATTCGCTGATCTCTAAAGCAAGATTCTTTAAATTTTTATTATTTTATTCGTTAATGGCGAAATCTGGCCGCCCTGACTTGAGGTCATCTTTTAGCGACTCCCTGCCATGCTTGAACTATCGGATCCAATATTTCTTGATAACAAATGAAGGCCCAGACTCCCCATAAACTGTAGACATCTCTTCAAATGTTACCGTCAGCGTTTTGTTCCTCTTTTTGAGGAATTTTATGACAACTGTGTACTTCAATTTCGTACATTGCGCGGATAACTGAGACATGATGATGTTTACGGATTAATTACTAAAAGCGTGATGACGCTAATGAAATGAAACTTTGTACATATACTAAGGAGGTTATTGGCAAATTAATTAAATTTAGCGCGAGTCAATAATAACACTTGAAGATACTTAGGCTCAAAACTTTTCAGCCGCCCCTCGTACGTCAGACGTCCGGGTGGACGGTTGCACAATGTGGTCCGACGACCTCATAAAGGTAGCAGGAAGGCAATGAATCTACGAACCGGGAGATGTGGAAATCATTGGGGAAGGCCTATATTCAGCTGGCTGGAATGATGATCATCATTTCAGCCATAGGACGTCCACTGCTGAACATAGGCCTCCCCCAATGCTTTCCATGTTGATCGATTGGTAGCGGCCTGCGTCCAGCGCTTCCCTGCTGCCTTTACGATGTCGTCGGTCCACCTTGTAGGTGGACGTCCCACGTTGCGTTTTCCGGTACGCTGCCTCTATTCCAGAACCTTTCTGCCCCATCGGCCGTCAGTTCTGCGTACTATGTGCCCTGCCCATTGCCACTTCCGCTTGCTAAGATGAAGATGCCACTTCAGCATGCTTGGAATGATGGTCATGAAATATTAAATACATTAATCATGTCTCATTTCTCGCTTGCCCACAGCGGAGCCCCTCAAACCGACATACATGCCAGTGTTCCTCACCAAGAAGGAACGCAAGAAACTCCGTCGCCAGAGCCGCAGGGAAGCATGGAAAGAAGAACAAGAAAAAGTTCGATTGGGACTGGAGGCGCCGCCCGAACCGAAGCTCAGGTAATACTTTCTCTTTCTCTCTCTCTCTCTCCTCCCTCTTTTTTCTTTTTCTCTAGGAGAATGAGTGAGACAGCAGAGGATATCCAATCGAGACTGGGAGACACAGCTCGAATCAAAACTCAGGTGACACTCTCTTTCGCTCTTTAGAGGAACGAGTTAGACAGCAACACGCTATCAAGAAGGTCTCAGTCACTAAGCCTAAAGTACGCGCCTGCCGGAACCTAACCTCATTTTCTCGCTCTCTTTCTCTCTCTCCCTTTCTCTCTCTCCCTCCCTTTCTCTCTATTACTTCTTCTATCTCCGTTCCCTCTCTCACACTTTCCATCCACCCCTCTCTTCTTTCTCTAGGGGTAGGACTGAGACAGCCACATACTAGTCACTAAATCTCGTAACTTCAGGTAAGTGTCTCTTTTCCTCTCTCTCCCTCTCCCTCTGTAGCGAGTAGTACATGCCAGTGTTCCTCACCAAGAAGGAACGCACGAAACTCCGTCGGCAGGGCCGCAGGGAGGCGTGGAAGGAAGAACAGGAGAAGGTCCGGTTGGGACTGGAGGCGCCGCCCGAACCGAAGCTCAGGTAACACCCTCTCTCTGACCCTCCCCGAGCTCTCTCTGACTCTCCCTCTCTCTCTGACCCTCCCGCCTCTCTCTGACCCTTCCCCTCTCTCTGACCCTTCCCCTCTCTCTGACCCTCCCACTCTCTCTCCGACCCTCCGACTCTCCCTCTCTGTCTGACCCTCCCCTCGCTCTCTGACCCTCCCCCTCTATCTGATCCTCCCCCTCTCTCTCTGACCCTCCCCTCTCTCTTTTACCACGATTTCACTCGCGTAAAATCTGAAAATATATTATTATCAGAGTTCAAATTTTCAGCGTGCCACTAAGAGCCTCTGACCTGTCAAATAGTTGCAAAAAAAAAACGGTTCTGTTTGACGTGACGGCGACGGCATCACGTATCTCTTTATCACACAGTGTTACTGCTAGTAACATCTCGCTCGCTCAGTTCTTTGTTGCTCTATTCCGCTAGGTATATTAACTTAATAAAAGCAAATTAATAATTCTTAATTACCCCCTTTTTGCTCCAACAGGATATCGAACCTGATGCGTGCGTTAGGCACAGAAGCGGTGCAGGACCCAACCGCCATCGAGGCGAAAGTGCGCGAACAAATCGCTAAAAGGCAGAAAACACATTTGGAGGCGAACAAGGCTAGAGCGCTTACTAAAGATCAGAAGAGAGAAAAGGTAAGTTATTTTTTAAACTTACTAACACTCATGTCTATCTCTTTCTCTCTCACATTTACATACAAAGAGAGAGAGAGAGAGCAATAAATTATTGAGTATTGAGAGACATGCCATCGAGGCGAAAGTGCGCGAACAGATCGCTAAAAGGCAGAAAACGCATTTGGAGGCGAACAAGGCTAGAGCGCTTACTAAAGACCAGAAAAGGGAAAAGGTAATATAATTCTTGTTCAATAAACACGAGTATTTATACTCGTACATCACTCACACACGGCGAATCAGGCCTATAGTCTGGTCCGCGAGCACGTAGAATTTTGTCCAATGACCCCAAGCTACCCATCCTTATCGCTCGCGCGTAGGAGTATGTCTGGATGTTTGTTGCTCTTTCACGCAAAAACTACTGAACGGATTTTGATGTAACTTTACAGTATTATTGTTTATAACCCTGAATAACATATAGGCTATAATTTATGACGATCTGTGACAAACTAAATTTCACGCGGGTGAAGCCGCGGGCAAAAGCTAGTTATCCAATAATTCCTAAAACCTCTCTAAAACAATTCGATATTCCTAATAATTGAGTTGGTGTTCAATTTCAATTGAAATTCAAATAAATAACTTACTTACCTCCCCGAATCAACTGGTAATTAAAAAAATGAAAATTCGGTATTTAATGATGAGTTTAAGCAACCAAATACCGAACAATTATAATACGACTTTTTCTGTTCACTCATTTTCGTCAATTTCGCAAAACAAAATAATATCACAGGCGGTTGACCGGCGCGTGACTCAAGCGAACCACAGCGAACGTGTGGCGAACGTCTGTCGCGCCACGTCGCGCTCGCATTCGTCCAAGACAGTCTTGCTAGAGCGGTGTCTATGTGTGCGTGGCTCGAGCGCGTTTAGTATGGAGTTTGTCTTCTGTTATATTTTGTGCCATAGGGCTGACTTCGGTAAAATGATGTGTGACGTGAGGTGCCAAACTGCGGAAAATGGCGGAGGAAATACATGAATAAGCATGAATTATTCATGCTTATTCATTTTGTGTTTCTATTATTACAAAGGCAGTTAAAATACTGCACAGTATTAATTACACCACCGTTTTCACATAAATTTACTGTCTTTACAATGCAAATGGGTGAAGAATACGCGTGCGTGAGTCAATGCTTGCTCTTGAGTGTCCTGTCGATTAAATATCCCTGTAGCTGCCGTCCCGCGTGTTTTGTTTTCGATTCAAACTCGCGGAGATGAACAGGCCTGGTTTGGGCTCGTTTGATGCCCTCACAAAATTTAACGCGTATTATATTGCTGTCGCGCTCGCACACTCACTGCGGGCGCCCGTCGCAAAGTCGCGACAGCAATATAATTACGTGCGAGCGATAAGGATGGATAGCTTGGGGTTATTGGACAAAATTCTACGTGCTCACAGACCGGGCTTTAGTTGTGTATGTTTTTATTTCATATGCTCTCTCACACACACACACCTCACACACATGCACAGTGGAACACAGTGAACTTTAGATTACTTATGCGTTTTGATGTTTGATGTATTTTGTACAAATAGTTCGTGACATCCAAAGTACTCAAAAGGTTCGCAACACGTCTTTGTTACAATTGGAATAAGGTTGTGTTGTCAACTTTTGCCCATTTTGACGCTGACTGTGCATTATTTCTTTCCTGGCATTAAAGGTACTTTTTCTGGTATTTTTATGTAGTTAGAAGTCTGGTCTGAAGGACTGTCACCTTGTCTAGGCCCTCTGTTTAAACAATGGCAATGTGCTCTTTTTTGTAACTTTCTGTTTGCTTCTTTTTCTAGGTGGACAGAAAACTTAGAGAAGATACGACGATGGGCGTGCATGTCGCTGTATACAGGTAAAAATTTAATATTATAAATAACTTGAAAAAATCGAACTGCCTAAGGCGGGAATTGAACCCACGACCTTCCGCTTGCCGGGCGACTGCTCTTCCAACTGAGCTACTTAGACACTGGATGAACCTGTCGAAATTTTCAAGTGTAATACCAGGCCTGTTCATCTCCGCGAGCTTACACCGAAAACGAAACAAGCACGATGGCACCCTACAGTCCTATCAACTTAAGCTGAGAATTGCATTTGTGTGAGTGATCGCCAAAAGTACCGTTAGTAAAACACATACAAATAAAATTAATGTTTTATTAAAAGGAAGTCTACTAAAAGGAAGGAAGTAAAACACTTGCTACCAATTGGGCCGATGTAACGACACTTGACACATCCTTTTAAATAAATAAATAAATAAATAAATAAATAAATAAAAGCAGGTCCTCGCTCAGCATATGCCAAGGCACGAAGTACCTCGACGCTGATATTCTGCGAGCACCGTTTATAGAGAGGGCGTCCAGCCAGCCTTACAAAATACAACAAAAAGACAAACTTTATAAAATTACAAAATAAAAACAGACTAAAAACTTTTCGTTCACACCTTTAAAATACGTATTCAATTTGCATAAAATTTCTTTCACTTGGCTGCTTAATGGATTTCGTACAGGAAATTCACTTACAGTAGGAGCCATTTCACTAATATTTGGAACACAATTAACTACATAAAATTACACGTATCTGCTACCAGTACCGGGGGTGAAGTGAAGTATGTGAGCGACAAGGAAGCGGTGCGTGGCGGACGCGCCGCGCTTCAGGCCGCTTGCTATAATAAACCATTCGCGGGACGCGCCGCGCTTCAAGCCGATTGCCACTCTAAACTATCGGTGTGCACTCACACAAATGCAATTCTCAGCTTAAGTTGAGAGGACTATACAGGATTACTATTCGACAAGGCCTCACATACGAGCGAACATTGACTCACGCACGCGTATTCTTGTGTATGATGGAAAAAAATAAAGAAAATGGTATATTTAACTGCCTAAATAATAATAAAAAAACAGAATGTACTTTTTTAAGTTGCCTGAAGACACTGAGAGGTAAATAAGTGGTTAATATTATTCATGAACGTACTAAGATTTTCTTCGCGAAGGTATTAAAAAAAATGTATGCTCAATGTCGTTAACAATATGGTGTAATTTAGCTTGTCTCAAGAGTCGAACACCATTTTGTTGACAAACGTCAGTGATCGGCACTGCGCCGAAGCCATAGGCACAAAATATAACAGAAGGTAAACTCATGTATGTACCTCGCTTTGCATACCTCTCTCGCTCGCACGCTCGGCCGTCACGCTAGGGTTGTCTTGTCATGTGTTGCGTTTATTTCGTTATGATAGAAAAATGTTACTCTTAATACTATGCAAGAAAGACAATAACAGATATCCACGTATACTTATTTATATTTAGTACGTTATTATAGTAATAGTTTGCAAACAAATACACGAGAAGGAAGTAGTATTTAGTTGAGTGGTTGACACTATTATCCAACTAATATTATAAATGCGAAAGTTTGGATGTCTGGATGTTTGTTGCTCTTTCACGCAAAAACTACTGAACGGATTTTGATGTAACTTTACAGTATTATTGTTTATAACCCTGAATAACATATAGGCTATAATTTATGACGATCTGTGACAAACTAAATTTCACGCGGGTGAAGCCGCGGGCAAAAGCTAGTTATCCAATAATTCCTAAAACCTCTCTAAAACAATTCGATATTCCTAATAATTGAGTTGGTGTTCAATTTCAATTGAAATTCAAATAAATAACTTACTTACCTCCCCGAATCAACTGGTAATTAAAAAAATGAAAATTCGGTATTTAATGATGAGTTTAAGCAACCAAATACCGAACAATTATAATACGACTTTTTCTGTTCACTCATTTTCGTCAATTTCGCAAAACAAAATAATATCACAGGCGGTTGACCGGCGCGTGACTCAAGCGAACCACAGCGAACGTGTGGCGAACGTCTGTCGCGCCACGTCGCGCTCGCATTCGTCCAAGACAGTCTTGCTAGAGCGGTGTCTATGTGTGCGTGGCTCGAGCGCGTTTAGTATGGAGTTTGTCTTCTGTTATATTTTGTGCCATAGGGCTGACTTCGGTAAAATGATGTGTGACGTGAGGTGCCAAACTGCGGAAAATGGCGGAGGAAATACATGAATAAGCATGAATTATTCATGCTTATTCATTTTGTGTTTCTATTATTACAAAGGCAGTTAAAATACTGCACAGTATTAATTACACCACCGTTTTCACATAAATTTACTGTCTTTACAATGCAAATGGGTGAAGAATACGCGTGCGTGAGTCAATGCTTGCTCTTGAGTGTCCTGTCGATTAAATATCCCTGTAGCTGCCGTCCCGCGTGTTTTGTTTTCGATTCAAACTCGCGGAGATGAACAGGCCTGGTTTGGGCTCGTTTGATGCCCTCACAAAATCCTTTTTGGAGCCTTTCATAAAAATAACTGTTATGAGTTATGAGTTACTTCAAGGAATGATCGGTTTTTAGTCCAGTCATTATAGTAAGTTCACCTCGGAATTCGAGATACCCAGCTGTAAGTCTGTACATACGTGTATATTGACACCCTAAAAGTTGTCTCAAAACCTACATATGGTAGGGTGTAAGCAACTATTAAATTTCAAGGTCAACGGTCACAAAAATCGGTTTTTTGCGCTTTTTTTAGAAATATCTCATTTCCTGTGGGTTTTTTGCTATTTGTATTTATTATCAATATTGTAGAATACTAAATTCTCTACAAATTTTGTTTAAAAACTTTTTTTATACGGTGAACCGTTTTCGAGATAGAGGGCGGAGAGCGCGCGGTCACTGCATCACTTCAGGTCTACTTAAGCGGTTTAGATTTTTCATACAAAAGGATTTTCCCGCTAATTCCTGTGGGAATTTCGGGAATTCCTTGTTGTAACTAAGCTTTGAGTTTACTAAGGTACCTACATGCCAAATTTCAAGCGTCTAACTTCCGTTAAGCGTTTAGATTTTTCATACAAAAGGATTTTCCCGCTAATTCCTGTTCCCGTGGGAATTCCTAAGTATACTATAACCTGCCCAGGTGTATGAAGAATAATTGTACCAAGTTTCGTTAAAATCCGTCGAGTAGTTTTTGTTTCTATAAGGAACATACAGACGGACAGAATTCTATACATGAAATATATTTTCAAAATAACTATCAGGGGGTGATTAGTGATCGATACTGATGCCAAAAATGCAATCAGTAAAATTTTTGTCTGTCTGTCTGTCCGTCTGTATGTTCCTTATAGAAACAAAAACTACTCGACGGATTTTAACGAAACTTGGTACAATTATTCTTCATACACCTGGGCAGGTTATAGTTTACTTAGGAATTCCCACGGGAACAGGAATTAGCGGGAAAATCCTTTTGTATGAAAAATCTAAACGCTTAACGGAAGTTAGACGCTTGAAATTTGGCATGTAGGTACCTTAGTAAACTTAAAGCTTATTTACAACAAGTAATTACCGAAATTCCCACAGGAATTAGCGGGAAAATCCTTTTGTATGAAAAACCTAAACCGCTTAAGTTGACCTGAAGTGATGCAGTGACCGCGCGCTCTCCGCCCTCTATCTCGAAAACGGTTCACCGTATAAAAAAATTTTTTAAACAAAATTTGTAGAGAATTTAGTATTCTACAATATTGATAATAAATACAAATAGCAAAAACCCCATAGGAAATGAGATATTTCCAAAAAAAGCGCAAAAAACCGATTTTTGTGACCTTTGACCTTAAAATTTAATAGTTGCTTACACCCTACCATATGTAGGTTTTGAGACAACTTTTAGGGTGTCAATATACAAGTATTTACAGACTTACAGCTGGGTATCTCTAATTCCGAGATTCTTACCTAATTTAAGCTTAAATGACTGGACTATTTATTCTCCCATTTTCAGGGTAAAAGACCTGTTCGAGTGCGCTTCAGCCAAGTTCAAAGTGGAAGTGAACGCACAGCAACTGCATATGACGGGATGCGTGATACTGCACCGCGGCTGCTGCGTGATTGTGGTGGAGGGAGGGCCGAAACAACAGGCCAAGTACAAGAGGTATGCCAAGTTAGAGGTAGGGGGAGAGAGTAGGTTAAATATATGGGAAGAATAGGCCAAGTGCACTAGAGGTAGGGTCCACTACAAGGAGAACAGGCCAAGTTCAGAGGGCAATAGGTCGAGTATAACAGGTGGGGAGGCCAAGTTCAGTGGGGGGAGGCCAAGTATACACCGTGGGGAGGCCAAGTATACACCGTGGGGCGAGGCCAAGTATACACCGTGGGGCGAGGCCAAGTATACACCGTGGGGAGGCCAAGTATACACCGTGGGGCGAGGCCAAGTATACACCGTGGGGCGAGGCCGAGTTAGTGTGAAGGCAATAGGCTTTGTG
Organism: Ostrinia nubilalis; assembly: GCF_963855985.1. Lineage (NCBI taxonomy): Eukaryota > Metazoa > Arthropoda > Insecta > Lepidoptera > Crambidae > Ostrinia > Ostrinia nubilalis. Next base: position 6,444,336 of record NC_087117.1, read on the forward strand.
AAACAGACTTACCTAGTATTAGTTTAGTAGTAGCCATGAACTATAGGTAGTCATTAGAGCAACAGCTCAAGTTCAAAGTGGAGGTGAACGCACAGCAACTGCACATGGCGGGCCTAAACAGCAGGCCAAGTATAAGAGGTATGTACATAAGAGGTAGGCCAAGTACACAAGTGGTAGGCCAAGTCAGTAGGTGGCCAAGTACAAGAGTTGGCCAAGTATATGGGAGTAGGCAAAGTACATAATAGGTGGCCAAGTAAGAAGTAGATAGTAGGCCAAGTACACAAGTGGTAGGCCAAGTGCTTAATAGGTGGCCAAGTACATTAGGTAGGCCAAGACAAGTACACGAGAGGTAGGCCAAGTAACAGGTGGGGGGAGTAGGCCAGTTATCTCGCAGAAGGAAGCGGCGGAGAGGGAGCGAGAGGCTTCGGCTGACGCCCCTATGATCCGCCGCCGTCGTCCAGGGCGTCGCAGGAGGGTTTACAACCTCCACGCTCCTCCTTAGTCAAAGTCAAAATTTCTTTATTTGTTTAGACTAATAAATAGTTCTTACAAATCGTCATTTTGCTCTTAAGGAGCCTCTACATGTCTCATAATCTTTTTACCCTACCAGCGCTTCGAGACCAACATTTGGCAAGTGCTGAGAAGAAGCGCCGCAACAAACTCAGTCACCACTGTCTGCCGGTTTAAAAATATAAAAAAGTAGGAAGTTACAATACATTCAGAAGCAAGTTACTTACCACGCGCTCCCGTTGATAGAAGGAGTCTCGATATCTCGAGCCCTCCTTAGGAGTCTCGACCGCCGGGTATGGGGATGCCCATTCTGGGAGTGGGTAGTCAATGCGAAAAAACGCTCAACGGTTGGAATGTGCAGGTGTCAAAATGTCCATACGGACCGGCTGTTAATTATATTGCTGTCGCGCTCGCACACTCACTGCGGGCGCGCGTCGCACAGTCGCGACAGCAATATAATTACGCGCGAGCGATAAGGATGGGTAGCTTGGGGTCATTGGACAAAATTCTACGTGCTCACGGACCGGGCTTTAGCCTATTATACTTACCAGTTATTTATTTCCTTCAGACTGATGCTGCACCGCATCAAGTGGGAAGACGACCTAGTGAAGGACGCGGAAGGCAATGAAGTACCGAACTCCTGCCAGCTCGTGTGGGAGGGCGTCACCAAGCAACGCAGCTTCGGAGAGATCAAGTTCAAGGTAAAGTACACAAAAATGTAGGCCAAGTACATACTAAGAGGTAGGTCTACCTTGGTCAAGTACGCGGGGGAAAAGGCTCAATTACACAAAGAGGTGGGGAGTAGACCAAGTACTCAAGAGGTTGGCCAAGTATAGAAGAAGTAGGCTAAAACACCTCTCGTTCCCACCTCTGCAACTCCTGTGTAGCCAGTATCTAAAGTACGGCCAACGAGAAGCGATACCAAATGTAAACAAAACCGAATGTCATAGGTGAACCCGTCTGACATATTTTGACGGGAGAACGAGACATTACGACAAAAACACAAGATGGGAAGAGACAGAATAGATTGTCAACTCGATAGTCGTATCGACCTTTTTGTATCGCTGCTAGTTGGCCGTACTTTACAGCTTGACCGCCAATAACCCAACCAGTGAAGGTCAAGTTTGTCCCGGGAGAAAGTTAAACTGTCATTGGACTCGCAACGAAATTAATCAGAAGAACATAGGAGTTCGAAGTTAAAGCTCGAATTCCTTCCATTGCAAAGCGAATGACAGGTGACAAAGGAAGTGGTAGGCCAAGTACACTAGAGGTAGACCAAGTATACGACACTAGAGGTAGACCAAGTATACGAGGTAGGGAGTAGGTCAAGTAAGAGGTGAGAAGTGAGCCAAATATGAGAGCTAAGTACACAGAGTTAGGCCAAGTATACAAGGTGGGGAATGGGCCAAGTACGAGGAGAAGGTCAAGTCAAGTATACAAAAGGTACAAGGGAGGGTAACAGGCATATTTTGTTTTCATAGGGGGTCACTTAAAAATTAGGGATTGATGGTGAAAACGGGCATAAGTGAATGGGATAGGGAGGATCTTTTAAAAACTATGGAGCGAACACAATATTATAGCGAAACTAGTAAATACACCACTAAATTTTAATCACCGAAAAAAAAAATTCTGGGTAATGAGTTATTGATACTGATCCCATTTGTGCAAAAAAAAGAGTAAAATAAAGTGACTCAAAATATCCTCCTAAAATTGGTAATTTATTGACACACGCGTCGCTAGCACTATTTAAGTACGATAATGTAACACTTATTAGAATTAAAACTGGTCTAAGTTAGCTAAGTATGTAATAATAACACTGGAAGCGTGGTCGAGGCGTGAGCGAGACAGACAGATCGATGCAACGTGCGAGCGCGTACGACTACTCTAGCGAGCAGCGGAGTGACCCAGCTGTGACGCGTAAAATACGGACTAACGAAAATTTAATAAAAAAATTAACTTCATGAAAACCATTTCTTTTTCTTTTGCTTTCAATATTCCACACGTTTCTACATAACCTGTTAAAATTTTTTCGGTGATAAAAATTTAGTGGTGTATACTTTTGGCCTTGAAGATTATTCTATTCTATTCTGACAATTTTTTGTGTAGCAGTGGACGTCCTATGGCTGAGATGATGATGATGATAATTTTTATTATCTCCCTGGATCCTTCATTGAAGTACTATCCGTTCGCTTTAAGTTTGCCGCTGGCGATATGACGTCACTCGAAGGGAAGCATCTATAACTATAAAAAACTATATTTAAAATATTTTTTATTTATTACTAGCTTTCCGCCCGCGGCTTCGCCCGCGTGGAATTTTGTCTTTCACAGAAAAACAATATCGCGCGCGTATTTGCTCACCGTTTAGACCTACCCTGGACTACGACAAATATTTTAAAACCAAAATCAGCTCAATCGGCCCAGCCGTTCTCGAGTTTTAATCAGACTAACGAACATCAATTCATTTTTATTTATATAGATAGATAGATTATTGATAAAAATTGTGTATTTGCGTAAAATAAGACACATTAATTGCGTTTAATCGCTAACTAATTGCGTTTAATCGCGGTTGGGGGAGGGGACGCGCATTCCACGGACCGGCAAACTTAGCGCGAACGGGTGTATCTGTTACGGTCAAAGTGATAAATGTGAAAATTATGAATAATCGCCGGTTATTATGAATAATTACCGCATGATTTGGTAAATGTGATTAATATGAGGTCATTTATGTGTGTATAAAACCCCCGCCGCACCTTAACCTATTTTTCACTTTAAATCAAAACATTATGTTATAGGCATCATGGAAAAGTAATATTATGCAAGAAACATTCCAAACTCATTATGCCAAATTATATTAATATATGATATCAAAACGTTCAAAAGTTTGGCTGTACACGAGCACGTACAAAAGATGTTGTTCTCTTTTATGAAATTTGTTAGTACTAAGGTTGAATTATTAATAATCACTGTTAAATGTGATTAATTTATCACTTTTACCGCGACTGTCGGTAATTATTCATAATAACCGGTTAATATTAATAATTTTCAATTTATCACATTAACCGTAACATATCCAATAATATTCCCTTGCTAGTTTCTATAAATAAATCATTGTTTCCAGGTGTTGCCGACTGAGAAACAAGCTCGAGAGGCTTTGCAACAACACGGAGCGGAACATTACTGGGACTTGGCTTACAGTGGCGCGGTGTTAGCCGCGCCTTCATCGCCTTAACACGGAACTATAATAAACATTTGGAATAACGATACACGGAGTTATGATAAGAAAATAAAATCAGTGATACTGGAATAAGCGTTTTATTTAACCTTAATTAAAATGAAATAAATTTAAGCTAAAGCCTGGTCCGTGAGCACGTAGAATCCCGTCCAATGACCCCAAGCTACCCATCTCTATCGCTCGCGCGTAATTATGTTGCTGTCGCGCTCGCACACTCACTGTGGGCGCCCGTCGCACAGTCGCGACAGCAATATAATTACGCGCGAGCGATAAGGATGGGTAGCTTGGGGTCATTGGACGGGATTCTACGTGCTCACGGACCAGGCTTTTATATTATTCTGTGCTTAAAGGAAATTATTCTGAAACGTCAAGTGGCAATAACCGGAACTAATAATCCAATATTGATAGTAGCGCCCCCTATAAGTGTCATAACTTTAGGGTTGTCCAACGAGGCAAAAATCGGAACTATAGTTCCAAAATACTGAACTGTCCTATGCATGACATTGACAGTGGGGCGCCACCGTCAATACCGGATCGCTGGTTCCGATTTTTGCCATGTTGGAAACCATATAGTTGAACGATGGTAGCGCCCCCCTGTCATTAAGTTTGGTGGGACAGTTCAGCGTGGGTCATCTATACAGGGTGGAAACGATAAGTGATCTCACTCGATTATTTCTAAACTATACAAGATATTGAAAAACTGGTTACTGATCCGGAAAGTGCTTCACAAGCTCTTTCAAACGGTACCAAAAATAGGTTACAGAATAAACTGGAACTATCTGAAAATTCAATGTTTCCAGCTTCCATACTAAATGTATGCCAACCACACAATATTAGAAGTGTAATTTATTTTTTGTTAAATAATCAACTTAAAAAGTCGGTTAAATAAACTCGCAACTTGCATGTTATTTAAAATTATTTGTGGAAAACATTAGTTTTAGGCTTTACATGCTATAATATTATCAAGAGATTAGTGCCATGACTGTGATAGTACTAAATGTATGGAAGAGGGAAACATTGAATTTTTGGATAGATTCAATTTATTCTGTAAGCTATTGTTGATACCGTTGGATAGAGCTCGTGAAGCACTTTTAGGATCAGTAACTAGTTTTGTGATATCTTGAGTAGTTTTTAATATTATGTAACTTTACCAAATGTATGGAAGCTGGAAACATGGAATTTTCGGATAGTTTCAGTTTATTCTGTAACCTATTATTAGTACAGTTTGAAAGAGCTTATCAAGCACTTTCAGGATCAGTAATCAGTTTTTCGATATCTTGTATAGTTTAGAAATAATAGAGTGAGATCACTTATCGTTTCCACCCTGTATAGTTCCAAAATACTGGACTGTCCTGTCGATGACATTGACAGTGGGGCGCCACCGTCTATACCGGATCGCTGGTTCAGATTTTTGCCATGTTGGAAACCATATAGTTGAACGATGGTAGCGCCCCCCTGTCATTGAGTTTGGTGGGACAGTTCAGCGTGGGTCATCTATAGTAGCGCCCTCCTGTCAATGTCAGCTACGACAGTACATTGTTGGACATCTATACTGGGACTTGGCTTACAGTGGCGCGGTGTTAGCTGCGCCATCATCGCCTTAACACGGAATAAGATACATACGGAGTTACTGTAATCTACACTAATATTATAAAGAGGAAAACTTTGTTTGTTTGGTTGTAATGAATAGGCTCAAAAACTACTGGACCGTTTTTAAAAATTCTTTCACCATTCGAAAGCTACATTATCCACGAGTAGGTAACATAGGCAAAATTTTATTGTGGAAAAAAATAGGGTTCCGTAAAATATGTAGATAATGTAGCCCACGCGCGCGAAGCCGCGGGCGGAAAGCTAGTAAGAAAATAAAATCAGTGATACTGGAATAGGTGTTTTATTGATCATGGATTTTTATTTTTTTCCTAAAGGTATCAGTTACACAATATGCTCATTGCTCATTACTAGCACGATGCACGATATTTATTTATTGGGCTACCAACATGAGATACAGTATTAAACACAACAAAAAAAAATCTCTACATTTAATAATCACGATGTCCCGCCGCTTTGCTGGTCCGTGCTCCTGAAAATAAAACGATATTTTTATTGTGTAAAATCGAATTTTGCAAAATCGTGTAAAAACTCCCTAAAAAAAGTGAGCACCTACGTTCTAAAACGAACCCCCATGCAAAATTTAAGACTCCTAGCACTTATAGTACTGTGACGGGTCTGGTGTTAGTATAATATGTATGTATTTACAAAAAAAAAGTATTTCAGTATGTTTATATCCGTTGTCTAGTACCCATAGTACAAGTTATGCTTAATTTGGGACTAGAAGCGTAGTGAAAAATGTCCAAGGATATTTATATTTAGTTTCTGAGATTTTATGAGTCAGTCAGTGACCTTTCGCGTTTATACAGGGTGGCCAAAACAGTGAGGTCTAAAAGAAAAATTTAGATTCTTTACATCAAGGTGTACCTAAATCACCCCCATGTATATAATACGATTGTGCTTAGTTTAGGAGATAAAGTTAATTTTGTGATATTTTAAAATTTTATGACCTAGTAGGCTTTAAACATTTTCATCTTTTTTTTGGGTTGACTTTTTTCGGATTTCTTTTTTTCGACAGATTTGTTATTAATTGCAGATGTTTGAAAAAAATAATCACCTTCCTATCTTTGATTCAAGATACAAAAGTTTTGCTAGAAACATTAAAATTATGCTTTTATCAGAATACTATCAAATTTTCAACTTATAAGTTTAAGTAAAAAAAAGAACTTCCATAGGTCCAAAACCATTTTAAAAACTGTGCCGTTTCCTGAACATTCATAATAATACAAAAAACATGTACTTAATGGGCCACTATTTCCTGTAATCGGTCCACTAAAGTGGTAAGTCGGAGATTCCGTTACATGTTTTTGACTTTCTTAGAGTGAATTAATATTGGGAATCCTCTAAGTTTACATTACGTAGAACAGATTTAGAGCAGTAACTGGACAGAACATGTTTTTATTCTCAACGAGGAAGCTCTTGCCCTTCATCACACCCGACGGAAACTGATGATTAGGCTGAAGGTGGAAGGGAACTTCAACTACAGAGGAACTATAGCTTCCTTCCTCCAAATGCCGGAATACAGTAATGCTATTAACATTATTGTTATAGTGACAGACTTAGGAAAATAGAGTTGCTAGCCAGGCAGACTTAGATCAAACCCTACCGCCAACCAAACCGAGCAGAAAATTTCACCTCCACTGGGAATCAAACCCGGGACCTCTGAAACTTACCTCTTACCACTTGAAGACAGAGGCAGTTGTTACATTTTACTGTTACCCTTGAAATACCTACTAAAGTGAGAAGAAGAAGGAGGGATATTTGGTTTATGTTCATTAAAACTTACTTAAAATAACAATGTGTTCCAGAATTTGGAGGTATGAAGCCATAGTTCCTCTGTAGTTGAAGTTCCCTTCCACCTTCAGCCTAATCATCAGTTTCCACCAGGTGTGATGAAGGGCAAGAACTTCCTTATTGAGAATAAAAACATATTCTGTCCAGTTACTGCTCTAAATCTGTTCTACGTAATGTAAACTTAGAGTATTCCCAATATTAATTCACTCTAAAAAAGTCAAAAACATGTAACGGAATCTCCGACTTACCACTTTAGTGGACCGTATACAGGAAATAGTGGCCCATTAAGTACATGTTTTTTTGTATTATTATGAATGTTCAGGAGACGGCGCAGTTTTTAAAATGGTTTTGGACCTATGGAAGGTCTTTTTTTTACTTAAACTTTTAAGTTGAAAATTTGATAGTGTTCTGATAAAAGCATAATTTTAATGTTTCTAGCAAAACTTTTGTATCTTGAATCAAAGATAGGAAGGTGATTATTTTTTTCAAACATCTGAAATTAATATCAAATCTATCGAAAAAAGGAAATCCGAAAAAAGTCAACCCAAAAAAAAGATAAAAATATTTAAAACCTACTAGGTCACAAAATTTTAAAATATCACAAAATTAACTCTATCTCCTAAACTAAGCACAATCGTATTACATACATGGGGGTGATTTAGGTACACCTTGATGTAAGGAATCTAAATTTTTCTTTTAGACCTCACTGTTTTGGCCACCCTGTAGATATAGATGAAAGGAATGTAACTCACAGTCTGCGAGCTTTGTCCTGCCGGATACGCGGGTGTTGCTCTCTAGGAATGCCGTGGACCTTCACGATGTGGTTCTTCGTCGAACTGACGCTTTTGAACCTGAAATAGATACATAAATGACTACATAGTATAAAACAAAGTCGCTTTCCGCTGTCTGTCCCTATGTATGCTTAGATCTTTAGAACTAGGCAACGGATTTTTATGCGGTTTTTTTTAATAGTAGAGTGACTCAAGAGGAAGGTTTATAGACATAAAACATTCATATTATAGAAGAGAAAAGCCGGGAAATTCCATTGCAACCGTACGAAGCTGGGGCGGGCTACTAGTAAATAAACAAACTCGTCGGCCGTTTGGTGTAGTGGTTCGGAACGGACTGCTATGCCGAGAGGTCCCGGGATCGATTCCCGGCCGGGCAGAAATTGAAATGATTAATTTTAATCCGTTGTCTAGTTCCCATAGTACAAGCTTTGTTTAGTTAGTTATTCAGGAGGTAACAAAACTTCGAAGACAACAAATCACTGAATGCGATCCTATCGAGTAATCGTTCTATCGAAAAGACCCTTGTGAATACGGATTTAGAACTGTTTTTCAATGGACGACTTCTGAACGTCAGCGAGACCTTGACTGTCAAAATATGTACGTGAATTAGGCCACAGGGATATTTATTTTATTCTTTTTTATTTATAAATAAACTCACTTGCTCGGGCACAGGTAGCAGTAGTAGGTGTAGCTCATGAGATGAACTTTGTTTCTGTGGCTGGCCAGCTCCGAGCGGCTCTTGAACAGCGCGGCGCAGCGGTCGCACTGGGAACGACAATATACAATTTAAGCCTGTTTTGAAAAGAAAACGTATCAAAATCGATCCATATTTGGACACATGTCTATTCCCGTTGCTCTCCACCATTTTTCTCAAACGACAAACATTATTGGTTTCGATCAGGGATGTTATGAATATCCGTAACCGTAACCGATACAAAAGTTTCGGATAGTTTCGGGTGTAGGCAGTTTAAATTGTTTTTTTTTTTTTGTATAGCATTATATTATGTAAAGGCATAACAGCCTGATTTACCTTTATAATGCCATCAGGTATCAATTTTTATTTTTTTATTCGATGTAAAGTGTGCGGCCATGGATGAACCAAATTGCATTCTAAAGCACAGATATCCGTAACAGTAACCGAAACCGGTATAATATTATTCCTATATCCGTAACCATATCCATAACCGAAACTACATAATCCATAACATCCCTAGTTTCGATATCCACCTTTAGGGACAAACTCAATTATTCTTCCCAGTGTCCAATACCATTATGAACAATCGGTAAGATTTCTGTGTCAACTTCGGCCGCGTGAAATTTTTGTCTGTCAGAGAAAAACTTTTGGATTGGCCACACTCTCCGAAGGGATCCCGATCACATCCCCAAGCAGGCTCTGGATTGGAACCCCCAAGGAAAACGCAAACGTGGTCGCCCCAAGCAAACTTGGCGGCGCACTGTGACAGACGAGGCAAAGAAGATCGGCAAGACTTGGAGCGAGATCAAACGCGAAGCTCAAGACCGAACGCGATGGAGGACTGTTGTGGACGCCCTCTGCCCCATCTAGGGGACATAGGACCATAAGTCAAGTAAGTCACAGAAAAACTTTATCGCGCGCTTTCTGTTTCAAAAAGTAGGGATGTCAGCTAGCTATTTTAAAATTCAAAATGTTATAGACTACAATCTTACCTGCACATTCCGAACGCCGAAATGCGTCCTCATGTGTTGTTTAAGCCGCTCTCTTTCAAGGAAGGCTTTGGAGCACTCGTTACACACGAACGGCAGCTCTCCTGTGTGAACGGAGCGCATATGAAGCTGTGGATAAAAAAATAGTTTAAAAAACTAATAACACGCTTTTAATTACTCACTAAAAGGCCAAAAATCCCATCATCAGACCACCTCGATGGTACCATAATATTGTATTGTCATATAATTTCCAACTTTCATGATGATACAAGAATTAGAAATGCGTGTAATTCAGATTCTTAGATTCCATTACATAGTTTGTTACATACACGACGACTTAAGACTTAAGAATATAAGTCGTCATCAGCTGGTCATTCACGCCCGTATTTCAAACATTACTATGAGGTCTCACGAGGAGTATGAGGTACTTGAGGACTGTCGGAGGCAGTTAGGGACCATCTGAGATAGTTGGGAACTATCAGAGACAGTTGGGGACTACCAGAGGCAGTCGGGAACTATCAGAGACAGTTGGGGACTACCAGAGGCAGTCGGGAACTATCAGAGACAGTTGGGGACTACCAGAGGCAGTCGGGAACTATCAGAGACAGTTGGGGACTACCAGAGGCAGTCGGGAACTATCAGAGACAGTTGGGGACTACCGGAGACAGTCAGGAACTTTCGGAGATAGATAGAAGACTGCCGGAGGTAGATAGACTGTCGGAGGTAGTTATGGTCTGTCAGAAGTACTAGATGGGGACTGTCGGAGGTATTTGGGTACTATCAGAGGCAGACGGGTACTATCGAAGGCAGCCGGAGGTAGTTGGGGACTTCCAGAGGCAGTCGGGGACTATCGAAGGCAGCCGGATGTAGTTGGGGACTTCCAGAGGCAGTCGGGGACTATCGAAGGCAGCCGGATGTAGTTGGGGACTTCCAGAGGCAGTCGGGGACTATCGAAGGCAGCCGGATGTAGTTGGGGACTTCCAGAGGCAGTCGGGGACTATCGAAAGCAGCCGGATGTAGTTGGGGACTTCCAGAGGCAGTCGGGGACTATCGAAGGCAGCCGGATGTAGTTGGGGACTTCCAGAGGCAGTCGGGGACTATCGAAGGCAGCCGGATGTAGTTGGGGACTTCCAGAGGCAGTCGGGGACTATCGAAGGCAGCCGGATGTAGTTGGGGACTTCCAGAGGCAGTCGGGGACTACCGAAAGCAGCCGGATGTAGTTGGGGACTTCCAGAGGCAGTCGGGGACTATCGAATGCAGCAGGATGTAGTTGGGGACTTCCAGAGGCAGTCGGGGACTACCGGAGGCAATCGGGAACTACCGAAGGCAGTAAGGAACTGTCGGAAGTAGATAGATTGTCGGAGGTATTCGGGGACTATCAGAGGCAGTCGGGGACTACCGGATGCAGTCGGGAACTATCGAAGGCAGCCGGGAACTACCGGAGGCAGTCGGAAACTGTCGGACGTAGATAGACTGTCGGAGGTATTTGGGGACTATCAGCGGCAGTCGGGGACTACCGGAGGCAGTCGGGGACTACCGAAAGCAGACGGATGTAGTTGGGGACTTCCAGAGGCAGTCGGGGACTATCGAAGGCAGCAGGATGTAGTTGGGGACTTCCAGAGGCAGTCGGGGACTACCGGAGGCAGCCGGATGTAGTTGGGGACTTCCAGAGGCAGTCGGGGACTACCGAAAGCAGCCGGATGTAGTTGGGGACTTCCAGAGGCAGTCGGGGACTATCGAATGCAGCAGGATGTAGTTGGGGACTTCCAGAGGCAGTCGGGGACTACCGGAGGCAATCGGGTACTACCGGAGAGTCTGGAACTGTTGGAGGTAGATAGAGCCTGTGCTGCTCCGACATCTCAGGCACTGACTCAATTAAGCACTAGGTCTATAGTTATTCTTGTTACCTGCAGGCGCCTATTGTCCACAGCGCGGAAGGGACACTCGGGGCAGGCCTTCCGTCTAACGGCGCCATGCATCCGCTGCTGATGGTACTTCGGGACTGTCGGAGGTAGTTGGGGAGTGTCGGTAGTATTAGTGGACTATCGGGGGTATTCAGGGGACTACCGGGGGTATTCGGGGTCTGCCGGGGGTATTCGAGGGACTATCGGGGGTATTCGGGGACTATCGGGGGTATTCGGGGACTATCTGGGGTATTCAGGGACTGTTTGAGGCAGTTGGTGACTAACAGAGCAATGTTACCTGCAAACGCCTATTGTCCACAGCGCGGAAGGGACACTCGGGACAAACTTTCCGTCTTTCGGCGCCATGCATGCGTTGCTGGTGGTACTTCAGGACGCTTCCAGTGAAGAACTTCTTGTCGCATTGCTGGAATAATTCACTGGTCATTAGTATCGTTGGTAGGGAAAAAAAGAATGAGACATGTATAGGCTCCTTAAGAGCATTTGACGATTTTAACTACTAATTTAATTAGTCTAAACAAATAAAGATAATTTTGATTTTGATTAGGGCATACCAATTTTAAGTCATTCCTGAACTTTAAACTAACATATGTAAAACATTTAGCCTAGGCGCGGACCACCGTCTTTTAGTTGGCCGATAGTTGGGCCCGATTCTAATTTGTATGAAGAATTGGCCGATACCAAATCGGTGTAATATGCGCACTTTCATACATGTCTATACTGATTAACTAAAAGTCTGGTCTGTGGCTAGGCTTAGCTATTAGACCTTCCGAATCGAATCGAATTCGATTGGTATTCGATCAATACAATACAAACATAATTAATAGTTTTGGATAAATAAATTGGTCGAAATATGACAATGATTGTTGAAGTCGGAATTAATTTTTTCATCATCATCATCTCAGCCATAGGACAACAAGGAGCAGGCCGCTACCAACCGGGCAACATGGAAAGCATGGGGGGAGGCCTATGTTCAGCAGTGGACGTCCTATGGCTGAGATGATGATGAATCTTTTTTTAGCAAAGAATAAAAGCAATTTGTTAACCACTCGTGGTAAGCTAAATATGCTTGTGTTAAGAGTGGGTTGACCACAATAGTCAAGCGACGGCGGGGATCGAACCCGCGTCCTTCGGATCATTTGGCTATCGTGACTATAGTTTTGTAAATAACATTCTGTCCAATATACTTTTTTATGTAATAAATAAAATTTTAAAGCCTAAATTAGTCTTCATACTCACATCACACGGGTACTCCGGTTCGAAGTGAGTCCTCGCATGGTTGACGAAGAACTTTTTATACTTGATGACCGTCCCACATAGGTTACACTCCACTGGCCCCTCGCTTGCTATCGGCTGGACTGCTAACGCCATGTATTTTTCTATTACTTCCTGTAAAAGTATTTTTTTCTCGTCCTTTTGTCTGTGCAGATTTTGAAGTAAATTCCCATTCGCATTTCGACCCAATGGGAACGTTTTCTAATTCGTGGGACCAAATGCAAATGGGACGAAAAACGAATGGGATCTAAAGCGAATGGGAAGGAATGCGAATGAAACCGAATGTGAATTGGGCCCAGATCATCAGATGCGAATGGGACTGAATGCTAATTGGACTGAATGCTAATGGGAGCGAAAGCGAATGGAACTGAATGCTAATGGGACCGAATGCGAATGGGACTGAAAGTTAATGGGACCGAATGCCAATGGGAAGGAATGCGAATGAGACCGAATGCGAATGGGACTGAATGCTTATGGGACCGAATACGAATGGGACCAAACGCGAATGGAGCGGAATGTGAATGGAACTGAATGCTAATGGGACCGAATGCGAATGGGACTGAACAAAATATTGTTTATTGGTAAAAATAAATTTTGACCCAGATATGAGCAACCGATACCCGGGAGCGGGTCGCAGGTAACCGCCCAGTAGGTCAATAATTACTTGAGTGTTAACGTCAAATTGGTAATGCGAATAGGACACGAATGGGACTAAATGCGAATGGGATTGTTTTTTAATTCGTGACGAAATGCGAATAGTACAGTCTGCGTCAAACCCATCTATGCAATAGCAATTTATCTTTCTACATTTTATTACTTTAATAAAGCTAAGAAATACAAATTATATCAAATACTTTAATTAGTAGTTAGGCCCTTTCCAGGGCACATACACGTCCCAAATATAGCTTGCCCTGCCACCACTTCGGGACAACATATGGGCTGGTGCTGAGAAGAAGTGGCGGAAGAAACTCAGTCACTTTTGTCAGTCGGCCGTTTGGTGTAGTGGTTCGAAACGGACTACTATTCTGGAGGTTGCGGGTTCGATTCCCGCACAGTACAAACATTTGTGTGCATGAATATATTTGTTTGTATTGGACTGGGTGTTTTCTACGTATAATATGTATTGTATTTACAAAAAAAAGTATTTAAGTGTGTTTATAATAATGTTTTTATAATAACGTCTTCAAACCGAATCCACCGACTAACTACTCCAGGAGCGAAACTGAGATAGACACGTACCTCGAGTCTTGCAACCAGCTCTCCCTGCCAATTCGACATGTGTCGCCGAGAGAAATACAGCACATAATTAAAGACCTAAAGCCAAACAAAGCGCCAGGTTATGACCTCATCACTGGCAGGGTATTGAGGGAGCTACCTAGAAGGGCAATCATGCTAATAACATATATATTCAACGCCATCTTGAGAACTGGACTCTACCCGGGCCAATGGAAGATTGCTCAAATTATCATGATTCTCAAACCCGGTAAGCCCCCAAACGCTACATCTTCCTACAGACCTATTAGTCTTCTACCGCTGATGTCGAAGGTATTCGAAAAAATTCTGTTGAAACGAATGAAGCCCCACATCGGTGATCTGATACCTGAACACCAATTTGGTTTCCGGGAAAGACACTCCACTACTGAACAGGTCCACAGAACCATAAACATCATCTCAGAAGCACTAGAAAAGAAACGATACTGCTCAGCTGCGTTCTTGGACATAAGTCAAGCTTTCGACAAGGTCTGGCATAAAGGGCTCTTGTACAAACTGAAACAGAACCTCCCATGCCCGTTCTACGAAATACTTGGGTCGTATTTGGGAGACAGATGCTTCGAAGTCAGATCTGGAGACTCTTGTTCTGGCCTATGCAACATAGCGTCCGGTATACCCCAGGGTAGTGTCTTGGGGCCCGTGCTGTACCTATTGTTTACCGCAGACCTGCCAACAACTACAAATACATTCACAGGCACCTTTGCTGACGACACGGTAACAATGGCAACACACGACGATCCAGTCACGGCCTCACTCTATCTCCAGGAAAGCCTGACGGAAATGGAGAAATGGTACCATTCATGGCGTATTAAAGCGAACGGAGAAAAATCTGTGCATGTAACCTTCACTCTCAGAAGAAACTCCTGCCCACCGGTCAAACTTAATGGTATCCAAATACCTCAGGCTGAGGACGTTAGGTATCTGGGCTTGCACCTGGACCGCAGGCTAACCTGGAGAAAGCATATATGGACAAAGAGGAAGCACCTAGATGCCAAACTAAGAAACATGATGTGGCTTGTCGGAGGCCAGTCACAGCTGAACACCAGTAGCAAAATGATGGTCTACAAAACCATCCTTAAACCTATCTGGACCTACGGGATACAGCTGTGGGGAACAGCTGCCAACTCCAATCTCGACATAATCGAGCGCTTTCAGACAAAAGCCATACGTTTGATTTACCAAATCCCATGGTATATCAGCAACAAGCTCATCTATCAGGACTTGCCATAGCCCACAGTCAGAGAGGAAATAAAGAGCCACACACTCCGCTACAAGGATAGACTTTCAAATCATCCAAACTCTTCAGTACAACAACTCATGACCATTGAAGGCTTCCTATTCAGCAGACTGCAAAGAGCTAGTGTCAGGGGTCTCCTTAGTAGATTCCAGGACAGTTGAGAAACCATGACCACTGAGGGCAACTGAGTCACTGGACTCCACCCTACCCATGACAAAGAACAGTGCAAACGGACACAGGAGTGGATTATTGTAGTTCCCTACAGATTGCCGCTGGGACCACGGATATAAGAGAAAAAAAAAAAAAAAAAAGTGTTTATATCCGTTGTTTAGTACCCATAGTACAAGCTTTGCTTAGTTTGGGACTAGAAGTGCAGTGTAAAATGTCCAAGGATGTCCAAGTTATAAACATACCTTTGGTCTCCTAGGCCTCGGCCTAACTTCAGTATCCTTTGATTCGCTTGATACGTTGCAATTTGCATCATCAGAAGATTCATAGTACGTTAATTCTGACTCAGTAATATCTACGGATGTAGGTATGTAATCATTGTTCACTTCTTCGTTTAGCTTCTGAACCAGCTTCGTATTTTGTGGTATATCGCTGAGTTTTAGCCGTTTTCGCTTTGACGTTCGTGATTTAATTTTTGTTGAGCGTGACAATTCTTTAGTATTCTCATTTTTAATGTTACTTTTGATATCGTGATTCCAACTAAGCACATCGAACGACTGATTTGTTTTTGAATCGTCAAATAATTTAGATTTCTTCTGTGTAGAGTTTGATGTAAATTGATCATGCTCTTCTTCTAATTGAACGTCTGAATCTGTGATACTTTCACCGACTAGTTTTCTTAGTTCTGCGTCTGTTTTTTTACTTTTATTGCGTAGTTTTAACGATTGATTCACCAAAATTGTGCAGAACTTACATATTTTTTGGGTAAGACCATCGTCTGGACGAATCTGAAAGAAAAAACAAATAATGCTGTTACCTGTTTCATGTAAGTAATCTAAATATACAACGTGTCCCAAAATTCAAGGATAAGCCGGCGCCGCAGGGTGGACATAGTCATGACTGCTTTAGGAAAAATAAGAAAAAAAATCTATCTCAATTATTTTTTAAGTTACACAATAAATTATGAAATTCGTCGAAAATTGACACCCCTTATGATATTTTACATTACCACGACTACAATTTTTCAAATACTTCAGTTTTTTTGTTTGTATCGGCAACTTAAGTAGTGCTGCTGTCCACCCCAATTCTTAAAACCCTCAGAATCCTTGCAGTTTTTACACAAAAGTTAATCAAAATATGATATTTCCTTAAAATTTTGAACGATTTTTACTTACACTCCACTTTGACTCGTTGTTTTGTAAAAAAAACAGTATGAACACTACTGCGGCAAGTTTTTTATAAAGTTGACGCAACTATCCAAGATTCCGAAATGGTATAATACTCTATGAAAACTAGTGGCAAAAAAGATATGCGTACCATTTTTACAAACATTTCGCTTGTAAGTTAGTATGAGATAAATCTTGCAACTGAATTTAAAACCAGTTCTCCTTAACCAATTGAGCTGAAATTTGGTATACTTGTGTAAGTACGATGACAATGCAATATTATGGTACCACTGAGCTGGATGGAGTATGGAGGTGGCCATAGGAACTCTTAACGAAACGGCGGAATTACATCTAGTTTGGGTTCGTTGGACTTGTCTTTTCGAGCACTTTAGTGCTAGACGATGTTCAGGGTCCTGATGATGAAGTCAAGAGGTGGCAGGAGCTGGCCATAGGAACTCCTAAACGAAACGGCGGAAGCTTATCGAGTTTGGGTTCGTTGGATTTGTCTTTTCGAGCACTTTAGTGCTAGATGATGTCCAGGGTCGTGATGATGAAGTCAATTATAATTTTCAAACGAAGTCAAGCTTGTTTTTAAATAAGTTTTTTTTATTACAACTTTATTTTAAGCTTTTTAGCTGTTTCTCAATCTCATGGCCTAAGTGCTCGGGAAGACAAATCCAACGAACCCAAACTCAAAAAGCTTCCGCCGTTTCGTTTAGGAGTTCCTATGGCCAGCTCCTGCCACCTCTTGACTTCATCATCAGGACCCTGAACATCATCTAGCACTAAAGTGCTCGAAAAGACAAGTCCAACGAACCCAAACTAGATGTAATTCCGCCGTTTCATTAAGAGTTCTTATGGCCACCTTCATACTCCATCCAGCTCAATGGTACCATAATATTGCATTGTCATCGTACTTACACAAGTATACCAAATTTCAGCTCAATTGGTTAAGGAGAACTGGTTTTAAATTCAGTTGCAAGATTTATCCCATACAAACTAACAAGCGAAGTGCTTGTAAAAATGGTACGCATATCTTTTTTGCCACTAGTTTTCTTAGTGTATTATACCATTTCGGAATCTTGGATAGTTGCGTCAACTTTATAAAAAACTTGCCGCAGTAGTGTTCATACTGTTTTTTTACAAAACGACGAGTCAAAGTGGAGTGTAAGTAAAAATCGTTCAAAATTTTAAGGAAATATCATATTTTGATTAACTTTTGTGTAAAAACTGCAAGGATTCTGAGGGTTTTAATAATTGGGGTGGACAGCAGCACTACTTAAGTTGCCGATACAAACAAAAAAACTGAAGTATTTGAAAAATTTTAGTTGTGGTAATGTAAAATATCATAAGGGGTGTCAATTTTCGACGAATTTCATAATTTATTGTGTAACTTAAAAAATAATTGAGATAGATTTTTTTTCTTATTTTTCCTGAAGCAGTCATGTCTAGGTCCACCCTGCGGCGCCGGCTTATCCTTGAATTTTGGGACACGTTGTATACAGGGTGTTAGGTAAATGGGTATATGAGCCGACACTAGCCCATGTTAACATGGGCATATAAGAGTAGGCGCACACCGTTGATTTTTCGTCGGCCGATAGTTTAGTCGGGCAGTTGATCAGTATGGGCATGCATGGGAGTGCGCACACTACGCCGATTCGATTTGGGCGATTCTTCATACAATTTAAAATCGGGCACAACCATCGGCCAACTAAAAATCAACAGTGTGCGCCTACTCTAAATGGTATCATTTTAATTTTTTTAATTTTCATACAAAATAAATTTTATTAAATCTGGCCCATTCCCATTATACTGTTGAATTGGGGCTCTTTATTTATTTATACTTAAATGCAAAAAATTTTACATTATGCGAACTTAACGCCCTAACTAAGGCATTATGGTCCTTATTCGCTAGTGAATAAAGATCATTTTGAATTTGTATAATAGAAAAGTTTACCTTTACTCCAGTTGCTAAATACAGTAAGTTGGACCGAAGTTCTGAAGGTTCTTCGACAAATATCCACCTCAAGTCCTTAGATGATAAGCAGAGGCGACAGCAAGTCGATAATATGTCGGACATCGCTAAAGTGCAAATCGGAAATAATAATAACTACTAATATACAACACCACACAGCACGTAACAATGTGCACATTAACATACAAGCAAACAACAACACCAACATTAATGTATTTATTTTTAGTTAAATCCAGAGCAGAGAAAAGCAATGATGAGAAAAGTAAATAAAGGAAAAATTGTATTTACGAAGCTCGTTCTTTTAAATAAACATTGACATTTCATAACTTTCATTTATAAAATCTTTAAATAAATAAAATATTCTTTGGAATTATAGCTACTTGATAATTAACAATATTTCTTGAACTTTTATAAAAATAGAAACAAATACCCGATTTTCCATATTAAATAAAAAACAAATAAGCCTTCCACTGTCTTCGAGAACTGAATGAATTATATTTTTGACAGTTCATTGTTGCCAGTAAATACTTTTAATTACCACTTTGAATCATATTTTTTCACACTTAATTTTTCTGCCCCTATAAACAAGTGGCAAAATGTGAAAGATGTAATGTCGAAAGATGGTCGAAAGGCCTTTTTTTGTATGGAGTTTCAACGGATTTGACTTTTGATTCGATCAAAAAGTCCCATTTGTCTATCTTCCACTGACTGAACCCCTCGCGATTTACTTTCCTCAGATATGTTTGTTGCCGTTTTTGCTTGTGTACAGAACGTTTGTAATAGATTGTAAATGTAAATAAGTTTGTTTTGTATTCGTTTCGTAGCTTGTAATAGACCCTGCAATGTATAAAGAAATAGCGTTAGAAACAGTCCACTTGAAGATAGCTACGAAGTAACAACTAAGAAACAAGAAGTCCCTAGAAGCCAACAGCAGCCAGTACAAGCCCAGTCAAGAAATAAGGGGTTGTTATTTCACTACACCCCCTCCCCGCTACCCCGCTACGTGAACACCGGCGAGAGAGAGACAGCGATATCTCTGCATCGGGCGCTTCTTCTTCGAGCCTTCAACAACTCCCAGGCGCAACTCCAGTAACCCGTGGGGCGTACCCCACAGCTTGCTCCTATAAATATTGCCATTCGTTTCCATGTTATTTATGTAATAAGCCTACAACAAGATAATTTTATAACTTAACTAACAAATCATAATATATTTATGATTTGAAGATATAATTCGATTGTTTATTTTAAGCATAAAATCAGTCACTAGAAGCGTTCTTGCTTGCAAGTTTCAATGGGTCACTTCTACTTCTACATAATTTTATTTAACATTCATAATGCATTTATGCAGATGGAATTTGCCAAGTAAACGTTGCGTAATAATTACCAACGTTTTGCGAGATTGCTAACTTTGCAACACCGTTAGTGATGGGGCATTTACTCGAATACTCTGGGAATTTAATGGTCACAATTTATTAATTAAAGAAAGAACATAATACAGTGTGAGTCACGTTAAAGTGTACATATGAAAATAGATGAAACTAGACCTATTTTTATCGACAAAAAAGAGGTCAAAAAATTTTTGAGATTTTTTTTTAATTTTTTATAGAATTTTTTTTCTTCCAATTACTTATTGTAAAGAAAACGTAATAACTTTTAAACTAAGCGGTATATCCTGATAAAATAAAAACAGTAATAATGCTAAATAACAGGCAATACTAAAAAAAATCATAAAATACACAAAAAATGCCAACAAATAATAAAAAATGATACTTTTCGAAAAAAATCTGCTTTTAAATTCGTGTTTTTTTGGTTATTTGATAAATTTCTCCAAAAAATGCCCCTATAACAGGTGGTTTTTATTACTTTGTATAATTCTCTATCGTATTATCTTTGTAAAACCAAAAATCGCATGTCTCTATCCCTATCACAACATTTGCTATGATCGTTTGAACAAAGGCCTGCCACAACATTATTCTCCGCTACAGGTAGAGACAATTTTAATTTTAACTAAAATGCTTATTTTACTTCGAAATCTTTTGTTTTTATTTGAAATCTAACTTGACTTTATCAAAATTACAAATCTAGAGCCATTTTCAGTTTCGTTGTTAACGAAGCTTTGAATGGCGCGCCCGGAGAGGCTTAGTTCAAACGATCATTGCAAACGTTGTAATAGGGATAGAGACATGCGATTTTTGGTTTTACGAAGGTAATACGATAGAAAATAATACAAAGTAATAAAAACTACCGGTTATAGGGGCATTTTATGGAAGAAATTATCAAATAACCAAAAAAACATGAATTTAAAAGCAGATTTTTTTCAAAAAGTACCATTTTTTATTATTTGTTGTCCTTTTTTGTGTATTTTATGTATTTTTTTAGTATTGCCTGTTATTTAGCATTATTACTGTTTTTATTTTATCAGGATATACCGCTTAGTTTAAAAGTTATTACGTTTTCTTTACAATAAGTAATTGGAAGAAAAAAAATTCTTTAAAAATTAAAAAAAAAAACTCAAAAATTTTTTGACTTCTTTTTTGTCGATAAAAATAGGTCTAGTTTCATCTATTTTCATATGTACACTTTAACGTGACTCACACTGTATACTCAACATTAAACAAATCGCACCTTCCGCGACGCGAACTTTAAAGATTTTCTTCTGACATAATCATGGTGTTATTTGAAAGCCCAATAATAAACCAAGAAAAACACATTTCTTTTTTTTATTAACACTTAATACCATAAATGTGACTTGAAAAAAGGCCTCACTTGGGGCTCACCACTGGGAGCAATTAGACCAATTTTTGTGGTTATAAAACCAAATAATGATCTTACGTGTCCTTTTTAACAGATGGATAGCGATTAATCCCAATTTAACAGTTTTATAGCCATAAAATTTGGCTCAAGCTTTGGTTTGGACTCTGGATCCTTCTAAAAACACATTTTTTGGGAAAACACCTTTCATTTAATGAAATGAAGTTTATAACTAGGTTTTCAAATGGAACCAATGTTGGTGGGAAGTGGGGATGCATGCATACGTTTTAGAAGTGCTTGTTGCGGGAGGTGCGATTTATTTGATGCCGAGTGTATTATTAATTATTATCATAAACATGCACCAATTAAATAGTAATTACTTAATCAACTGAATGTTGTTTTAAATTTTGAACCAAAAGGTATAGACAGAGCGGCGAGCGCACAATCAATAAAGGAGAGCAGTCTGTCTATGTAATTAAATTAATGACTGACATACATACTCCTTTTCAGGCAGGCAGGCAGGAATAACAATCTTTAATATTCAGTTCATCTCTCATAGAAAACTGTCCCAAATATTTATTCCCGTACTTCACCCCATTCCCATAATCAGTGCTGTCTTTCCCAGTTCTTAAATCACACACACATCACTACAGTTCACAGATTAAGTAGTTTCAAATGTCATTGACTTCTCGTTCTCATCTTGCATTGCGATTGGCTGAATACAGCTAAATTAATAAATTACCATCAGATGCATTCCGTTATTGAGGCTACGCGGTCGCCGGATTCCGCCCATCGGTTTTAGGAAACGTCTGCTTAGTTTTTAGAAGTCTAAGTGAAAATGGTGATACAGAAAATCTGTTGTTTAGGTGCGGGTTATGTTGGTGGGCCTACGTGCAGTGTTATAGCTCTAAAATGCCCGAATATTACTGTTACTGTGTGCGACAAGAGCGCAGAGCGAATAGGGCAGTGGAATTCTGAGAAATTGCCAATTTACGAGCCAGGGTTGGACGAGGTAGTGCAGAAATGTCGAGGTAAAAACCTATTCTTTTCGACTGACATTGCTAAAGGGATACAGGAGGCCGATTTGATCTTTATATCGGTTAATACACCGACGAAAACGTTCGGAAATGGCAAAGGGAGGGCTGCAGATTTAAAATACATAGAAGGGGCGGCCCGTATGATAGCAGATCTGGCTACAAGCAACAAAATTGTGGTCGAAAAGAGCACCGTGCCAGTGAAAGCTGCCGAAATCATCATGAAAATCCTTCGTGCGAATACCAAACCTGGTGTACAGTATCAGATACTGTCTAACCCTGAGTTTTTGGCAGAAGGAACGGCTATCGTGGACTTGGTTGAGGCAGAAAGGGTGTTAATCGGTGGGGAAGACACTCCGGAAGGTCAGAAAGCTATTCAAGAGCTGTGCTGGGTGTACGAGCACTGGATCCCAGCTAAGAATATACTAACGACCAACACGTGGAGTTCGGAACTGTCTAAGCTAGCAGCTAATGCATTTTTAGCGCAAAGAATATCGAGCATCAATTCGTTGTCCGCTGTTTGTGAAGCTACTGGGGCAGACGTGTCTGAAGTAGCAAGAGCAGTCGGTCGGGATTCTCGTATCGGACCGAAGTTCCTTGAAGCATCAATTGGATTCGGTGGCAGTTGCTTCCAAAAAGACATCCTAAACCTGATTTATCTTTGTGAATGCTTAAACTTGCCAGAAGTAGCAGCGTACTGGCAGCAAGTGATCGATTTAAATGATTACCAGAAAACACGGTTCACACGTAAAGTCATAGAGTCCTTATTCAACACTGTTACGGACAAAAACATAGCCATACTAGGATTTTCGTTCAAAAAGAATACTGGTGACACTAGAGAATCACCAGCTATCTACGTATCAAAAACTTTACTCGATGAAGGAGCAAAACTACACATTTACGACCCAAAAGTAGAAATTGAGCAGATTTACTACGATCTCACACATCCATCAGTGACGTCAGAGCCAGAAATGGTGCGGAAAAACATAGAAATCCACGATTCAGCGTACTCAGCAGTCACGGGTGCTCATGCTATAGTATTATGTACGGAATGGGACGAATTCAAAGAGTTAGACTTCAAAAAGATCTACGATGTGATGATGAAGCCAGCGTACATATTCGATGGGAGGAAGATACTGGATCATGAAGCGTTGTTGAACATCGGTTTCCACGTCCAAACGATCGGCAAGCGGTTGTCCAGGACTGGAAGCATCAGAGCTCAAGGGAGTCAGACGTTGCCATAGTATAAACTTAGGTAAGTTATTTTTTGGTATTTTTTATTAACAGTGTGTGGACAGGCCCCCACTAGGTGGACCGACGATCTGGTGAAGGTCGCGGGAGGTGCCTGGATGCGGGCGGCGCAGGACCGGTCTTTGTGGAAATCCTTGGGGGAGGCCTTTGTCCAGCACTAGATATTATATTCATTTCTGTCACAGAACAACTTTATCGCGCGCGTCCCTGTTTCAAAAACCGTAATAAAAACTATCTTATGTCCTTTCCCGGGACTCAAACTCCGTGATAACTTTTTTACCCGACTGCGCCAGAAGGAGGGTTATGCTTTTTATTCCGTGTAAGAATGTGAGGCAGTTAAACCCAAATTGGAATTCGTAACACTCCACTTTTGACCTTGATTTGAAGCTGATAAAATACCTATAATGATAATACAACTAAACACAGCTCTGTAGTCATTTGACGAAAAATATATTACACTGAAATACACTTGAATATGTATAGCCGTGTGGTGACGGCAGAGTAGAATACATTTGTCACCAACCCCTACTCTTCCCGCGGGTGTCGTAAGAGGCGACTTAGGGACTACACATCAAACAGAGAATGGGCAGCAGCGCTCTCTGAAAAACATCAATCTTTTAAACTGCGATCTCCAACCCGCCTGCCAAGCGTGGAGATTATGGCAAAACCCTCCACTATAGTGGAGGAGGCTCATAGTCCAGCAGTGGACTGTAAAGGGCTGTTGATGATGATGATGTATATTATGTTGCGGCTACCTGGATAATTAGCTAGATAATTAAAGGCTAAAACTAAAAATCCAATTGGTAATTTAAGTACAAAGCACACTTATCAACCCGGAAACGGATCGTATCCGTTTCAACTCGAGGCGGTCAGTATTCTTTGTATGAAACTCCATACTGCAACGCACACTTATCCGCACCGTAAACGCCTCGCCTGGCGGTTGACAGCGCGCGAAAGACGATGACAGCTCGCGATAGTTAATACGGTGCTGACCCCTTTCCGAGGAGTTGATATCGATCGCCCGTTTTACCATCAATTTTCTTTTCATAGGGGTCACTTAAAAATTAGAGATTGATGGGGAAAAAGAGCAGAAGTCTGCTAAGGGTGGATTCGACCAAACAAGAGTAAATATTAATCTCAGAATAAATTGTCAGTTTTGTCGTATTTCCCATAATGAAACTGTCAATGTACCAGTTATACCATGAGTTATTCTCGGATAAAAGTTTGGTCGAATTATTTATACCAAACTTTATCCGGCAGAGAAGTTTCTGATAGCTTTGCCGAAAACACACGGATAACAATTATTAACCAAACACTATCTTAGCGGCGATCTGTGTGTATAGATTGTTATTTACTCGTAATGTACAAACGCAATCATATTGTAAAATTATCAAGCTATCATGTAAGTACTACACTTGCGAGCAAAAGTATGGAATCACTTACATGAAGTTGTTTCCACGCGATCTTGTGTACTAACCAATTTTTTAGTAACAAAAAAAGTAGCACCATTTTAAAGATTAAACTTTTAACTTTAAATTGATACCAAATTCATTTAAATCACACCAGTATTTAAAAAGATATCCCGGCTGATGTGAAAAAGTAAGGAAAAAGGCATGTATCAACTGTTTGATACGTCGCGAGTTGCGGCCTATTTACCCCTCATAAAAGCAAGTGTTTTCGGATTTTTGCTTTCACACGTTGATCCATACACATCTCCGCTTCTTTAGACACTTTATCTGAGATTCTACACCTTCAGAAGCAGCTTAAATCGTTGCACTATTGCAAGAAGGGCTCAGCCAGCGGGCTGTCGCACGTCAGCTCCACATAAGCCAGTCCTGGGTTTCGAAAGTTTTAAGACGCTTTCGGGATACCGGTGGCTTTATCTCGAGACCAAGTTCTGAACATTGCCGGTGCACATCGCAGAGGGAAAACCGTTTTTTCATGTCAACTTCTCTACGAAATCGTCATTTGACTGGTATCAACGTCCAGCAAGAGCTCAGAAATGTTCGTAGGATAGCTGCTAGCAAGTGGACAGTTCGTCTAAGATATAAACAATAGAATTTGACTCCAAAAAGGCCTGCCACAGGCTTGAAACTGACGGTAGGTCACCGATAAGCACGCTTTCAATTTGCTCCTACACATCTCGATGGGAAGTCGAGCAAGCCACCCCCATAAGCCAATGTTTTAGCGTACCAGCACTGCACAAATCGCTCCCCAGGCCGTCTATAGACCCGACACCTCTTCGACTGCTGCACTTCAAAAACAGTCTGCATTCATCGGAGAACAAAACTCGCCTCCATTACTCGCCTTCCGAAAGCGAGCTAATTGAAAGCGTGCTTGTCGGTGACCTGCCGTCAGTTTCCAGCCTGTGGCAGGCCTATTTGGAGTCAAATTTTATTGCTCATATCTTAGACGAACTGTCCACTCGCTAACAGCTATCTTACGAACATTTCTGAGCTCTTGCTGGACGTCGGTACCAGTCAAATGACGATTTCATAGAGAGGTTGACATGAAAAAACGGTCATCCCTCTGCGATGTGCACCGGTGCTGTTGAGAACTTGGTCTCGGGATAAAGCCACCAGTCTCCCAAAAGCGTCTTAAAACTTTCGAAACCCAGGATTGGCTTATGTGGAGCTGACGTGCGACAGCCCGCTGGCTGAGCCCTATTTGCAACAGTGCAACGATTTGTGCTGCATCTGTAGGTGTAGAATCCCAGGTAAAGTGTCAAAAGAAGCCGAGATGTGTATGGATCAACGTGTGAACGCAAAAATCCGAAAACACGTGCTTTTATAGGGGGTAAATAGGCCGCAACTCGCGACGTATCAAACAGTTGGTACATGTCTTTTTTCTTACTTCTTCACATCAGCCGGGATATCTTTTTAAATACTGGTGTGATTTAAATGAATTTGGTATCAATTTAAAGTTAAAAGTTTAATCTTTAAAATGGTGCTACTTTTTTTGTTACTAACAAATTCGTTAGTACACAAGATCGCGTGGAAACAACTTCATGTAAGTGATTCCATACTTTTGCTCGCGAGTGTAGATAGGCAGATAAGCCTGAGCTAGACTGAGTGATTTTTAATCTACTTCATCGTCCGATTAGGTAAATACAACGAACTTTCCCCCGGGAAAAACTTGACCTTCACTGGTTGGGTTGTTGGCGGTCAAGCTGTAGATCCTGGCTACACAGGAGTTGCAGCGGTGGGGACGAGAGGTGGGAATAGTCCCGTTTAAAGGCTACGCAAACGGACACTATTTGGCACCGCCAAGGCACACCATCACAGGAAACCAAGATGTATGGTGTCAAGTGGAAGCCACTGGACACAAAAGTGTCTACGTCTCATCATCATCATCATCATCATCCAGCGCTTCACTGCTACCTTTGTTGGTCCACCTTGTGGGTGGACATCACACGCTGCGTTTTTCGGTACGTGGCCTCCACTCCAGAACCTTGCTGTCAGTTCTACGTACTATGTGCCCTGCCCATTGCCACTTCAGCTTGCTAATCTGTCGCAATATCAGCGACTTTAGTTCGTTTACGGATCTCCTCATTTCTGATTCGATCTCGTAAAGAAACACCGAGCATAGCCCTTTCCATAGCACGCTGTGCAACTTTGAGCTTCTGTATAAGGCCTATAGTGAGAGGCCGCGTTTCCGAACCATAAGTCATCACTGGTATCACACATTGTTTGTAGACTTTCGTCTTCAGGCACTAGGTATTTTGGATGAAAAGATGTTGCGTTTTCAAAAATTTCTAAAATTCCACACCTCATGAATATTATCCAACAAAAACATTTCTCTATTGAGAAACGCACAGTAACGCCCGTATTCACAATCATTACAATGGGGTCTCACAGTGCGCGTGGACGCACAGGGTGACACACGAACCAATCACAGAGCTCCATTCAACGCTGTGCGTTCGATTTGCTGCTATACTTAAGCAAGCATCGTTTGTGAAGTAGACAAAGGAAGTAGATCAGCCAATCCACGGTTAAATGTTTACATTACAATATTTACAATGTCTGTTGCAGAAAGTGGGTTTTTAGTTATTTTCGACTATGAGATTTGCAGGCTCATTCAGTCATTAACTGTTTTTACTCCGTTACTAAACACTGTATTGTAGGTACAGTTTTACGCCCGTATTGACAAACGATGCTTGCTTAAGTGAAGCAGCATCGTCAACGGAACGCACGCACAGCGTTTAATAGAGCTCTGTGATTAGTTCGTGTGTCATCCTGTGCGGGCATGAGTTTCTGACGCTGCTTCTTCTCAGCACTGACCCATATTTGTCCCGAAGCAGTGCTAGGGTTAAAGTAAAATTGCAATTTGCAAAAAATGACATCTCTCTCATAAAAATCCACCAAGCACACACAGGTGAAATGTACGTAATTTGTGGCCAAAATTAAAAAAAGCAAAGTTACTCCGATTCTAAATTAGTAACCTAATATAGGAACAAGACATATGGAGCCATCTATAAATGATATTTAAAAAGTTGAACACTTTTTATCCAGATACCCACAACATTTGATTTATAGCCTGACCAGGAACATAAAAACCCTCGCCATGTTGCGGAAAACTAATGGTACTAATTTCTTTTAATGGCAACAGTAACTGAAAACTTCATTGACATGTCACCTTGCATGTCAGTCTATTGCTGTCAAAGTGTAAACAAACTTTATTTTAAATGTGCGCAATTGGTTTTATGAATTAAATTGCTAAAATATTTTTATAGTCGTGAAAGAAAAGTGGTTCACAATGTGTTAAAGTATTTGTCGAAGAGAAATACTAAGGGTTCGGACAATATTTTCATTGAATAATGTTTCCGACAAAGGTTGTCAAATTGACTGACATGTTTATCGTATAGTACAGTCCACTATTAAAATTAGCTGTGGTTTGTTTCAACTACCTATTTTAAAAAATTTGTCACTTTCTAAGTGTTGAATTTTATGGGATTGGGAAAGAAGTACCGAGTTTGAAGCGTTCATGAGCAGACATTGCAGTTGAATATTCAAGTTCTGAATTTGATTATTGATGAATAATAAAATAAATCTACTAGCTCGATTGATGGCTTCATTTAATTTATTTAAATCAGGTTACCTATAATAATATTTTTTTGTTAATTTATGAAAATATCAAATTAGCCCGTAATCCTGAATCCTGATACATAAAGTTCGCCTATTAATTTAACACAGGTACGACTGTACTCGGTGTTGCACTATCAAATGCAATTGACGCGCCTCTATGCCAGGGTTTTTATGTTCCTGGTCAGGCTATAAACAGTTTTTCTTGTTGAGTAATTTATTATAATTTTTAGCTCTTGTTTAACAACAACGTTTAACTTTTATTTAGTGGATATTTGGTATAAAACATATGGATTCTATACTTCCAGGTTAGTTTATTATTTCTGTATTACTAAACAGTCTACATTACTTACTATGTTATAGATATATAGGTTTGAATAGAAGTCTATATTTTAACAGTTTATTTTTTTTAAACAGTGAAAAAGTTCATGATCAAGCGCGATCAACCCGTTTCTTTTTCATATTTCGAAAGAACATATCTATGGCTTTCATATGACACCAAAATTAGCTGCGTCAAACTGCGTCACCTAAACAAAATATTGCAAAACTGACAATTTTTATGAATTTTAAAAATACTCATAATATGTTTTCAGGCAGTTCCCAGAATAGCATTCCAATAGTATTCCCTATCCTTAAGATGTAATAAAACTTTTAAAAGAACCAAAAATAACTTCTGCATCGTAATTGTATTTTTAAAAATTTATCAAATTTTTAACAAATTATTAGTAAGACTAAATACATCAATGAAAACATTTGTTACTTTTTCTTTTTAAATCACCTTTAAACTATTATTTTAGACAGACTACAGCAATATATAGGCATAAACACACTTAACGTAATTTTGGCCAACTTTTGAGCAAATTTCACCTGTGTGAAGCAGTTTGCTTAGACATTCAATTAAGTATATCTACGTGATAAAATAGTTGTTTAACAATCAATTACTTGAACTGTACTAATATAACTCTCCTTGACATACATTTATTGTCTTTTGCGCGAGCGCACATCAAGGCAATCACCGTAGAACAATAACATACCTTAAGCAGTTGAAATAAGTGGTATTTTTCAACAAAAACGTATAGCCCGATGTGCCATCAAGGTACAATACAATGCAGGTAAGTTGACAATAGAAGTGTATATTGACATTGGAGTCGTCTAAGCAGAAAACATAGCCAAATTCTCGTAGCATAAAGAGTTCTACGCCCGTATTCATAAACGATGCTTGCTTAAGTAAAGCAGCAAATCGAATGCACATGCATCTATAAAAGCGAAAGGTCACTGACTGACTCACTCATTACGCAATCTCAAAAACTACAAGTGCTAGGAGTCTCAAATACGGGATTTTGTAAAATTTAACCCCTAGGGCAGGGTTTCCCATTTTTTTTTTGCCAAGGAACCCTAATTGACTATACTTTTCCTAGCGGAACCCCCGTACTACTCCGCCCGCACGCCCTGCCCCTCCCTTTTGCGTAAACAAGTCGGTGCGAGCGAACAACGTCGGTCACGAAACGTGGCATATTTTTTACGTAACCCTTGCGGCCTTTCCACGGAACCCCAGGGTTCCGCGGTCCACCAGTGGTTCCTATACAATGGCTTTATCTACACATGTATGGTGCTAATTATTTTTTACGCGCGCAGTCATTATCAGCGGAAATTACGATAACATACTATGTGCGGAGTCAGACAGCATTTGTAAATTAACGC
This sequence comes from Ostrinia nubilalis, assembly GCF_963855985.1. NCBI lineage: Eukaryota > Metazoa > Arthropoda > Insecta > Lepidoptera > Crambidae > Ostrinia > Ostrinia nubilalis. The sequence goes on from NC_087117.1 coordinate 6,474,787, forward strand.
GCGTATTCACAAATATTACTATGAGGTCTCACAGAGCGCGTGGACGCACTGGGTAACACACGAACCAATCACGCAAATCGTATCTAATGTTACTTACACACATCTCCTCATTTCGAACTTCTCGTATGTCCTTCTGATTAATTTCGTTTAACTTTCCCCCGGGACAAACTTGACCTTCACTGGTTGGGTTATGGCGGTCAAGCTGGATCCTGGCTACACAGGAGTTGCAGCGGTGGGAACGAGAGGTGGGAATAGTCCCGTTTTCATTGGTGTGGTTTTTATTGGCGGTCAAGCCGTAGATCCTGGCTACACAGGAGTTGCAGCGGTGGGAACGAAAGGTGGGAATAGTCACGTACACACATCGCCTCTAAGGTCATTGATCTGCCTTTGCCTGTAAAAAAGACGTATCTAGATGTTTATGTTTGAAGTGAAAACCGGTTCCGAGGGATCTAAATAATGAGAAGTTACAAACATCTTATAAAGAAGCGCCTATAGCTTCTGTAAGTAAGTCAAGTCTTGTGGATCATAAAATATGACACTAATCTTTGCTTGATTGATTGATTGTGACTGAAAAAAGTCAAGTCATTTATTTTCTGCAAATAAGCTTTTTTTTGCTTTAAAAAGTGCTTTTACACGTCCCAAGTATTACTTTAATCCTATCACTGCTTCGGGACAATAAATGGGCCAGTGCTGAGAAGAAGCAGCGCAAGAAACTCAGTCACTTGACCCTTGTCAGCCTCTTTTCAAGATTCTATAGAATAGGTGAAAAATGTTGATGATAATGATAGGTATGTACTCCAAAACAAAGCGGTGGGCAGGGCACATAGTACGCAGAACTGACGGCTGATGGGGCAGCAAGGTTCTGGAATGGAGGCCGCGTACCGCAGCGTGGGACGTCCACCTACAAGGTGGACCGACGACATCGTAATAGTAGCAGGGAAGCGCTGGACGGAAGCCGCTACAAATCGATCAACGTGGAAAGCATTGGGGGAAGCCTATGTTCAGCAGTGGACGTCCTATGGCTGAAATGATGATGATGATGATGAAGTGGTGGGCAATGAAAAATGGGAGGAAAGCCCTGCCATTTTTCAGTTTGGCAGTTCTGCGGGCTATGTCGGATATTTTCCTGAATCTCATTTCTGATTCGATCACGCAGATTAACTCCGAGTATAGTGCGCTCTATCACCCTTTCGGTGACCTTCAGCCTTCTTATGAGGCCCATAGTAAGCGACCACGTTTCAGATCCATCGTCGGTGTTTTTCTTCTTCTTTTCGTGTCGACAACAAACCTACACAGTGTCAGCCCAAAACTCCGCCACGAGGGTGGCGTTGTCAGCAGCACTCATCAAATCCTCCTGAGTGCAGTTGCTTGGGCACTCAGGGCACGACATCAGGTGCTTCATCGACTGGGGAACAAAACCGCACCTGCACTCCATCGTCGGTGTTGGTAGCTTAGCATCCCCCAATGATTCTTCGCAACCCTTGCCCCACCGTTACCGTGGTCCAAAATAGTGGGGCCGCCGGGGACTAGGGGCCGTTTTTTGTGTGCTCGGGCTGGAAGACGTATCGTGGGCAGGCCTCCTACTAGGTGGACCGACGATCTGGTAAAGGTCGCGGGAAGAGCCTGGATGCGGGCAGCGCAGGACCGTTCATTGTGGAAAATGGGGGAGGCCTTTGTCCAGCAGAGGACGTCATTTGGCTGAAACTGAACTGAACGAACGAATTCAATTAGTCTATACAAATAATGCTAATTTTGTTTAGTCGGGCGATTACTATCGGACATATGAGTTTGTTTCGGTGTTTCTTCTCAGCACTTGTTTGTCTCGAAGCGCTGGTAGGGCCCAAAAGATAAGGAGACATGTAAAGTGCCCCATAAGGGCTACCTTTTCTTTTTTATATTTGACGTTCATAAGTGCCACTTGTGGTCTAAACTGAATAAATAATTTTGATTTTGATTTTATGACCATGATACAAACAATAATTCAGCAAGCCATACCTCTTGCCTTCACCTTGGCGCATCACGAAGTCGCGTCATCGCCAATAAACGTGATATGAAGACTAATTGCAAAGATAATTACTAGCCAAATGTTTCCTCTTTCAATTTAACCTTCAGAAAGTTGCCAGGTGCCAGGTCAGTCACGGTGTGGCTGGTATATGATTTTTTCTCTTAATAAGGATTTGTCACACTGGATGCGGTCTACGGCCAGGTCAAAGTGCAGTCAAGGTCAGAATGCAGCCCGCATAATGTATGATTATAGGTAGGTACTTTAGGTATTTAGGGAGGTGCCTGGATGCAGGCGGTGCAGGACCGGTCTTTGTGGAAATCCTTGGGGAGGCCTTTGTCCAGCTGTGGACGTCTTTCGGCTGAAACGGCGATAGGCACTTTGACCTGATCACAGACCGCATCCAGTGACTTTCTAAATAAAAATAAAACTTGATTTTTTCTAATCGGCGCGGCGGTCTTTGTGAGAATTGAGAAAATATGAGTTTGAAAACAAAATATGTTTTAATTATATCACTCAGAAAATCAAGCGGGCTAAAGGAATCCTCCTTGACGCGATCGGCTCAAAAAAAATTAAAACACATTATAGCACACACAACACAGTACACACATTCATTAAATCGGTGATGTCCGTGCAGTAATCGCCTAAGAATCTGGTATTTATTTATTATGAGTAATGCATTGATTAATATTGATTACTCACTTGAGATCCATTGACCTTAAATGATTGTTAGGGTTGGCAATAATTGGCACTCATTCGTCACAACATAGTTATTACATGATGCGAAGTTGACCAAATGCGAATTTGTCATTGTGGACATTATATGGGAAGTGGTCTTTTAGCGAAGTTGACATTTTAAGAAGTTGTCACTTCGAGAAGTGGACATTTTGCGACCCGGTTGTCATTTTGAGAAGTTGTCATTACGAGCTGCAACGGTTTGCTAGCGTTAAGAGTCGCATCTCAAACTAAAAAATCTAATTAACTAAGGTGGGAATCGAACCCACGACCTTTCGCTTGCCGGGCGGCTGTTTTCACCATGTAAGCTACTAAGACATTGGGAGAACCCGTTCGCTTCCCACCTTAGGCAATTCGATTTTTTAAAGTTATTTAAAAAAAACATTCGTCACACGTTTTTTAAGTTTTATTCATTGAAAGACGAATTTACGTCATAAAGCACATAAAAGACATTAAATTAGCACAAAAATGTATGAACTGTGACGAATTTACTCATTCTTTACATTGTGACGAATTGTCTGTTGCAAATGGACAAGAATCCGTCGGGTTAATATTTAAAAACTTTAAAAAATTGAGATTCGAATCCACAATTATGATTTCATTAGCAAAAACATAACCCTCCTGGTGCTAAAAGTCGGGTAAAATCAGTGATTTCTTCGTCAACCGTGAAATGTGATACGTGCGTGTGAAACGTTTGCGTGATTGAAACGTTCCTGTATGGTTTAACAATACATAATCAATTTTTACTTTCTATCACTTGACAGAGTATAGAACCACCACTCTTTCCGTGGATGTCGTAAGAGGCGACGCACAGTCTTCGTCAAATTGTTCGTGACACCCAAAGTTGCCAAAAAGTTCGCAACACGTCTTTGTTACAGTGGAATACGGGACTATTCCCACCTCTAGTTCCCACCGCTGCAACTCCTGTGTAGCCTGGATCTACAGCTCGACCGCCAATAACCCAACCAGTGAAGGTCAAGTTTGTCCAGGTGGAAAGTTAAACTGTCATTGGACCCGCAACGGAATTAATCAGAAGAACAAAGAAAAGTTGCAATCTTCATCCATCATTTGCTTCGAAATGATGGATGAAGATTGCAACTTTTTGGCCGCTTTGGGTGCCCGACGGATTAGCAAGCGGCACATAGTACGCAGAACTGACGGCCGATGGGGCAGCAAGGTTCTAGAGTGGAGGCCACGTACCAGAAAACGCAGCGTGGGACGTCCACCCACAACGTGGACCAACAACCTGATAAAGGTAGCAGGGAAGCGCTGGACGCAGGCCGCTACCAATCGATCAACATGGAAAGCATTGGGGGAGGCCTATGTTCAGCAGTGGACGTCCTGCGGCTGAAATGATGATGGGTGTCACGAACCATGTGACGCTGACTGTACTAATATTTTCAATGCGTCAGATGATAACAACTGGGGTGTAGATAACTAGGTATTTCCCTGCGTGTAAACACTTGAGTCCGCGAATCCATCCTGTGTTAAAAATAAATACTTCGCTTCCTCTTATAAATGAAACTACTTGAAATGCTTTTAACGTAATATTTTGATGCTTCATTCATTCCAAATATGACCTTGACATATTTTTAAGATTCTGTGCCCGATGGGTGGATGACTGCTGTCTTTACTTGTGAACGTATTTGAACTCCACTCATTCTAAATTCGATTCGACTCATTCTAATACTTTACCATAATATTTATTGTCCCGAAGCAGTGGTAGGGTTAATACTGAGACGTGTAAAAGTGATTTTTAAAAGCGTACTTTGGCTTTGTACCTATATTACTTTTTTTTTACTTTTAACTTGGGAATTACGGAACCCTGCACAGTGATTGGATGATTGTTGGCATCTGATATTATTGTTTCATTGTTTTCTTATCTTTTACTTTATTTTGTATCTTGTTTATTGTATAATAATATTTAATTATCTTTTCTGACAATTTTTTCTTTGTTTTCCAGGTACTCTAGCAAACGGAGTCGCAAGAAAAATCACAAATCAAGTACTGTTAAGTAGTTTTACTTAAAAATAGTATTATTAAGAGAATTTACTGTGTAAGATAGATAAGCTTAAAACATAATCCAGTAATTTTTTATACTATTGTTCAATTAGAGAATAAGTAATTCAACATATTTTTTACAATCTGGCTTTAGGTCTGCGCTAGGGCATACAGAAACAATTTAAAAACAATTTGATTTTATTGATCGTTGCCTATGTATCAACTTTCAGCATAGATCGTTTCATCCACTCGGACGCGCCCCACCAATTTTTAGTCTGTGTCGCGTGGGGTGCGGGGAGTTTGATCCGAGCAATCCGAGCATTATTGTAGTGTGTGTGTGCACTCATGCACACTCATGGATGATTTAGCGTGTACTGATAACACTCAAACATTAGCGGAAGAATGGTGGGGCGCGTCTTCGTGGATGAAACGATCTATTATTTGACTCTAGCACAATATGTAGTAATTTTTTGCCCATTTATCGTCAAAAAAGCCAAGTGCAAAATGAAATACGATATCTTAATGAGTAGGTTATTTAAAAAAACACAGCATAGCAGTTTAGTATGATAATAATCGATTATGGATTAGCTACGATAATAAAAGTATAATACGGTGACGTATTTAGTCCAAGATAATACCTACTTAAATTCTCAAAAAGAAAGAGAGAAACCTGCCAAGTGCGAGTCGGACGTCGGGCGAAGGGTACCGTATGACAATTTTGTTGTTGTATAAGAGCCCTCCTAATTTATTTTATTTAAATTCAATTATTTCTTTTTAAAGTGGGTATATCAAGCGTCTACCTGTAGCCGTTATTAATATCGAGCTAAAAACGGCAGAATAGCCACGTTTGTTGTATGGGAGCCCCCCTTAAATTTTAACTTTATTATATTTTTAGTATTTGTTGTTATAGCGGCAACAGAAACACATCATCTGTGAAAATTTCAACTGTGTAGCTATCACGGTTAATGCGATACAGCCTGGTGAGCTATATTGAGCAAAAAAATCCCTTTTAGCGTTCTGACAAATAATATTTTAACCATTCTTTTCTGTGGACTGTTTTGTTAATATCACGCATTAAACACGTTGTAGATAATAGATATCCTGTGATAGGGATTAGACATACATACGTTAATTAATCTATGAATTATATCTATTAAGATATTAATCAGTACATTAAATTAATTTGTTAAAATGGGTTATAGTGGATTTGCCACAGTTACGTCACGAAAAAAGATTGTGTGATTTCATCTAGCAATGGGATTTTTAGAATTAGCAAGCTGAAGTGGCAATGGGCACGGCACATAGTACGCAGAACTGACGGCCGATGGGGCAGCTATGTTCTGGAGTGGAGGCCGCGTACCGGAAAGCGCAGCGTAGGACGTCCACCCACAAGGTAGACCGACGACCTCATAAAGGTTGATGGCGCTGGATACAGGCCGCTACCAACCGGGCAATATTATGGAAATCATTGTGGAACATAGGCCATGTTTAGCAATGTACGTCCTATGACTGAAATGATGATAAGGCATTTTGTAAAGTGTGACGAATCGACTGTGTGGCGAATTGACAGTGACCCAAAATGTCCTACGTAAATAAATAAAAAATAATAAATATACTAAGCACAATTTCTAGTGAGCTCTTATCAGTGATTTACGCTCGATTTGTAAATTGTAAATACAACTCTTTAGTTCCGTACGAATAATAAGGATAATAATATGACGATTTGTTTTGGTTATTTTTTTTTTATTATAGCTCTATCATCGTCAGTTTCACCTGCAATGAATCAATCAATTGATATTGAACACTACGTTACTGGACTATTCCCACCGCTGCAACTCCTGTGTAGCCAGGATCTACAGCTTGACCGCCAATAACTTAACCAGTGAAGGTCAAGTTTGTCCCGGGGGAAAGTTAAACTGTCATTGGACCCGCAACGAAATTAATCAGAAGAAGATAGGAGTTCGAATTTAAGGTTCGGTTACCACATTGTACGACTATTTGAAGTGTTACGCTCTGTTCTCCTCACTCACTGATGTAATGTTAAACATAACACACATTGTGTCAATACAAGTTTGTTTTTTAAGAACCAAACAAACGCTAAATACATTTGATTTGATCCATAGACAACAATCAATAGCAATAAAACTATTTCAATTCACCTACTTATTCGCCAGATTGATAGCTCTTCTCTATGTTGTTTTTACTGCAACTCAGTTCTTATTAATGAAGAATAGGCTAGTGTCCTAAAAAAAAACTTTTAGACCATCAATTGCATTATCAAAACATATTGGACACGTATATTTTTATTTGTCAATCAAACAAGTAATTGCGAAGTTATTATGAGTTGAAGTTCCGCGTGACGTCACACTTTTAAGCACGCCTTGACGTCACGGGCCTCTTCTTTTGAACTTTGGCGTGCTGTATCTCTTTAAAAAAAGTGAAAAATATGTATCTAGTATTTTTTCATAAGTTAACCGACGGACTAATTCAAACTCTAGCTTTTTACCCAGGAAACATCCCTATTCGTCGCTTAATGCAATACAATAATATTATTAGAGACATTACTGCAACAAGTAATGCATAATTTATTTAAAGTAGCTAGTAAATGATTGGTAAATCAAAAAATCCCAGTCTGTTTTTGAACAAAAACATTAAACACCAGTGCAAAAAAAAATCTTACAATTCACATTGAGTCAATTTTTCAGTTTTAAAACAATACATCAGTTGTAATTGTAATGCTTTTTTTTTAAATAGAATCTATTTACAACTACATAGAGACCAAAATGTTTCGTCGTCTGTCTGTATATTGTTTCACATAAATATTATGTCAATCAATCAGAATAACGCTTAATCTTAAATGTCACAGTTAGCAATATTGTCTCGTAACGTAAGTCTACTAGCGCTTAACTAAATCAGAGCCTGAGGTATGAGCGGCACGGGAGGGTATTTTTGTGATGTCAAAACGTCAGCGAGACTTCAGGCAGAGTAAATACAAATGAGTAGGTCATCTTCATAGAAACGCACGGGCGCGGTTTGTATGTGAGCGCGCCAACACGTATGCGGCGCGCACGCACACACTGACAAAATTTAGCGGGGATTAGCGGAGAGCCAGTCGTGGTTGCGCCGAATTTTGTCAGTGTGTGCGTGCGCGCTAGGGTTGCCAGGCGTCCGGCTTTAGCCGGACATGTTTGGCTTTTTAGGGTATATTGCCTTGTCCGGCCTGTCCGGCTTTTTATTTGGTTGCTGCGCCAGGCGAATCATATGAAGCGCACGCATCAGGATGTTGATTAGCAACCGATGATGATAGTACTCACTCATGAGCTGACACTATTTGCACACACACACCATGTCCGGCTTTTAGGGTAAAATGTCCGGCCAAATGAAGTACAAAGTCCGGCTTTTGTGATTTTGGACCTGGCAACCCTATGCGCGCCGCATTGGCGCGTATTGGCGCGCTCACATACAAACCGCGCTCGGTGCGTTTCTATGAAGATGACCTACTCATTTGTATTTACTCTGCTTCAGGTTAAGCTTCAGATCTGTATGCTCTGTCACGTCATAATATGTCAATGTCACCCCTCCCGTGCCGCTTCCATACCTCAGGCATTTACTGAGTGATGCGCTAGGTCTATAATAACATAAGTAATTGTGATTCATCGTCTGTATTTTTGTAAGAATATTCTAAATATTCTCATCTGTATGAGTCACAAAAATAATTATAATTTATTTAACGCTTGACCGGTTTTTAGTGCTTATTTATTCTTAAAAAGAATATTTTTTAATTTTTCTTAGCTAAAAAACAATGTTTTTTGAGTGTACATTTTTGTAGTTTTTTTAAAACTATGTACAAAAGTTCTTGTAATGTACTGCCTAGCCCTATTTTAAAACCTACGACTTTTTTATACTAAACTAGCGGCCGCCCGCGACTTCGTACGCGTGGATCCCGTTTTACCCCCTTTTCCCGAATTTTCTTTGCTATAAACCTCACGGACCTCGAGACCTTTCCAACGAATGCAAAACCGTGGAAATCGGTTCGTGCGTTCTGGAGTTATAGCGTCAGGGAGGAAAACCCGACTTATTTTTATATAGTAGATATTGCATTAAACGCTGGTCGACCTACTATAAATAACTTTTATTCCATTATTTTACTTAAATTTTAAGAATTTATGTCTACAATACAATTTACTATTTTGTTCGAAAGTTTTAAAATTATTTAATTTTTACTCTTTTTTTCAGAGAAAGCATTTATTTTACTCTTTTTTATTTTTTACAATATTTTACTTCAATGCTCACTTTACCTAATTTAAAAATAAATCGTTTACATTTTTTTTTTCAATTTCCAGTCTCTCTTTATTATTATTTAAATGCCCAGTATTTACAATTTACCTACTTTTGTAGCTTTTTTGTTTAAGTAAGTAAATGAAAAATGCAAAGATATTGATTGAAAAAAAAAAGAATGTGGCGTTCCTACTTTATTTAAGTTCGTTTTGTATGTAATTTGTGTCACTTGTAAGCATGATTATTTTCTGAAATATATTCGATAGTTTTATTTTAAATAAATCAAATTTATTTAATCCTGCATTGATTTTTATTTTTGTCCTGGTGAAGAGTAACACCCGTATTCACGAACGATGCTTGCTTGATTGCACATCGAACGCACAGCGTCGAATAGAGCTCTGTGATTGGTTCGTGTGTCACCCTGTGCACACGCACTGTGAGACCTCATAGTAATGTTTGTGAATACGGGCGTTAGGCTATTAATCTCCCTGTAGTTGAACGTCAAACTTCGTTATCAATCCATTACTGTGGATATCTTAAAACTAAAAATGTTACTAATCTATGCCTATCTACTTAGGAAGAGGGGTATTATTGTAATCAATACGTAATTCTTACCTAAACGATACTGCTACTGTTTTTAGATCGTAAATGAAAACAATTTCTTTGGTGAAAAATTTGCAGGTCGAGGCAATTTTTCCACAATCCACCACTCTTTATTTATGCTAAATGATGACGTAAGATATTTTAAATTCCAAAGATATCTTTGTCTTAAGACAAGCTAGGTAATCTATGTTAATAGCAAACTAGTTATTTTTTTATATTGGGCAAAGAATATTAATTACAAGTAGAGATGGGCCGACTAGTCGCCGACTAGTCGGGAAAGCCGACTATTCGGCATCATTTGTAGTCGGCCGACTAGTGACGACTATTCGGCAAAATATGCCGATTATAATCGGCGCATTACAAAATTAAATACTTATGTGAATGAAATAGAACTCATAATCACCAAGATGATTTGAGGTAGATCAATGCGTTTATCTAAACCACTTTTAATTGCAAAAATCAGTAAAAAGTGGTTTCATCTGATTTAAAATTTTGGCTTTAAGATTAGTTACGTTTACCAGGAAATCATCAAAAATGTGTGTAAAGTTTATGTAATTTGTCCATATACAAATTATGACACTTTTTTTTTCGGGGAAATAATGCATGGAATTTCATACCTATCCTGCGGGGAAGTGGTAGATTATGTGCGGTTCCTCCCATTGGAAGGATGAGGAATCCCCACATAAATAACCCCTGAGATCGCGTTCCCCTTAGTGTGAAGAGCTATGGAAATCCGGACAAAGCCATCAACTACCACAGTCCGTCCCGGCAATTGGTGGTAGTCCGTGCTATCCACGCCCCCAGCTCGCTGACCATCGCCGTGGATGGTGGAGAGGAATCAGTGGGCCTAGGATGCATGCCGCGATAAGCGCAATTTTGCCCATACTTTGACGTCGATAAGTAAGAATAATATTATCTCGGTGCGCATCCTAGCCCAGCAGGAGGCGATCATATTGTCACATCATCTGACCCCTCCGCCGTCGAAAATTATGACATCTACCTTAGGTAATGTTAGGTGATTGTAATGTTGCTTTTTATTTTTTCTCATGTTAAAGAAATCTCATTTCTCAAGAACTTATACACTCGACATCAAATAAATCGCACCTCCCGCGACAAGCACTTTCAAACGTATGAATCCCCACTTCCCACCAATATTGGCACCACTTAAAAGTCTAGTTCTAAACTTAATTTCATTAAAGGAAAGGTTTTTACCCCAAAAATATGTCTTTAGAAGGATCAAGAGTCACTTCTTCAAAAAATAGGTAGTTACGCTTGAGCTAATTTTTATGGCTATAAAACTGTTAAGTTGGGATTAATCGCTATCCATCTGTTAAAGAGGATACGTGAGATCATTATTTGGTTTTATAAGCATAAAAATTGGTCTAATTGATCCCAGAGGTGAGCCCAAAGTGAGGTCTCTTTTCAAGTCACATTTATGGTATATGTAAATCATTTATTTAGAAATAAAATGTGTTTTTCTTTAAGGATATTTATTGGGCTTTCAAATAACACCAATATTGTTGGGGTACCATGATTGAGTCAAAAGAAAATCTTTAAAGTTCGCGTCGCGGAAGGTGCGGTTTATTTGATGTTGAGTGTATTTATCTCTTTAGAAATATAGATATTCATATTTCTTTGAGAAATCTAGATATTATTCTTCGGACAAGTAGGTATCAGAATGATCGGCATTGCCGATTAGTCGGCCGACTAATCGGCAATGTGAAAACCGATTAGTCGGCTAGTCGGTTAGTCGGCAAAGACCATAGTCGGCCCATCACTAATTACAAGCTTTTTTTAACTGCGTAGCTGTAGTAGCAAAAACTATTATTTTTATTTCGTAATTACCTACCTACCGTTGGGGCAGAAAAGTTCTCGAGTGGCGACCACGGGCTGGAAGACGTAGCGTGGGCAGGCCTCTTACTAGGTGGACCGACGATCTGGTGAAGGTCGCGGGAAGAGCCTGGATGCGGGCAGCGCAGGACCGTGCATTGAGGAAAACCTTGGAGGCCTTTGTCCAGCAGTGGACGTCATTTGGCTGAAACGAACGAACGAATTACCTACTTACAATAGGCAACTATGAAAAGTAGGCGTGACGGATTTCATTGAAAATTCGTCACACAGTACCTAATACCTACAGAATGCTCACTTCACGTCAGTATTTTCACTACAATATCCTAAGAAAAATATTGCATGACGTGTTCCACCATGGTGACGACAGCTTAGCAGTAGAAGCCCCAGGATAAGATTAGTATAGAGGTTTTAATGCTGATTCCTTGTAACTTGACCTTTTTGCGTCAGAAACCAGTCTGCAAATTGATTTAGCGAGAATCTGTGGAGGAAACGTGTTGCGTTTTTTCCTTTACGTTGGAATGTAACAGAAGAAGATTCGGTAGTATCAATTTAAGGCTGAGTTGCACCAGCTAACTTTAACGATAACTGGTGTTTTTTGTATGGAGTTTGACAGATTTTTGACGTCTGTCAAAGTTAAAGTAAGATGGTGCAACCCAGTTTATGTAAGTTTCTGAGTTTCAACTGGGAAATTAAAAATTTGTCATAATAATTCGTCACACTTGTAAGTTTCATGCGTTCAAAAAAATTGTTAAGAAAGATGTAAGAAGTGTGACGAATTTACAAATGCTTTTCTGTGACGAATTTTGTGTAAGGGTTAAATTAATGTTCGCATTCCCAGTCGTCATTTTAATGCTTATGTAGATGGACCTACTAAAACCACATTCCATTATATTGACTCAGAGCTTATTTGATGAGCAAAAAAACTAAAAAAAAGCTTAACATCCGTTGTAGACGCAAAAAATACGGGCTTACAATTTTAGGTTTAGGAAGCAATATACATGAGTGTTAAAATCAAAATCAAAAGTATTTATTCAGTTTAGACCACAAGTGGCACTTATGAACGTCAAAATATAGTAAATAATAAAAAAAGAAAAGGTAGCCCTTATGGGGCACTTTACATGTCTCCTTATCTTTTGGGCCCTACCAGCGCTTCGAGACAAACATATGGCAAGTGCTGAGAAGAAACGCCGGAACAAACTCAGTCACCACTAATTGCCAGGAATTATCTAACGGTAAGAATAACCAAATTCGAGTACATCAAATATGTGCAGACTGAACTGACCACGCCACGTTACAGTTCGCACTTTAAAAAGTTGTAAGTGAATGATGGTAAATGTAGACCTATCTTTACAACTTTGTACTAGGGATGTTATGTTATGGATATCCGTAACCGTAACCAAAACTTTCGGATATCCGAAATAAAAAAATATCCGTAAACGGTATAATATTATTCCTATATCCGTAACCGTATCCATAACCGATTGTACCAAAAATAGTGTTATGAAAAACTGCAAATAACTACGAGAAATGAAAGCCAAAAGTTAAATTACAAAATGCTATTCGTTTATTAAAAATTACACATGTCATAAACATCGCTATCGCATTAAATAATAATATATCCAAAAATAATAATATAGCATCAATGTACACAATCTACACACCAGTGTTATGGGCTGCCTATATCACAACTAAAATATTGTGTTTTATTAATCTCATAATAATAATAAATTTACTGTAAAATAAGAACCAAAGTAACCGACACAGCGGGACTGTTCCCACCTCTCGTTCCCACCGCTGCAACTCCTGTGTAGCCAGGATCTACAGCTTGACCGTCAAACCCAACCAGTGAAGGTCAAGTTTGTCCCGGGGGAAAGTTACTGTCATTGGACCCCGCAACGAAATTAATCAGGAGAACATATAAGTTCGAAGTTAAGTAACCGACATAGCCTGCAGAATTGTCAAACTTAAGTGGCAGTGGGCGGGGCACATAGCTCGTAGAGCTGATGGCCGTTGAGGCAGAAAAGTTCTCGAGTGGCGACCAGAGCCCCGATTACGGTAATTTTTAACGTCTCCAATCCAGACACGCTTCTCGATTCTGCGATACGATTGGTCGTTCAACAGCGTACGTCACCTGTTTTGACCAATCGTATCGCAGAATCGATGAAGCGCGTCTGGATTGGAAACGTTAAAAGTTACCGTAATCGGGGCTCAGGGGCCGGAAGACATAGTGTAGGCCTCATACTAGGTGGACTGACGATCTGGTAAAGGTCGCGGGAAGCACCTGGATGCGGGCAGCGCAGGACCGTTCGTTTGCGGAAATCTTTAAGGAGGCTTATTTCCAGCAGTGGACTTATCCCTTTTAGATTTTGTGCAGCAAAAAAGTCAATTGACTATTTCATCATCATCATCTCAGCCATAGGACGTCCACTGCTGAACATAGGCCTCCCCCAATGCTTTCCATGTTACCCGGTAGGTACCGGCCTGTGTCTAGCGCTTCCTGCTACCTATAATGTCGTCGGTCCACCTTGTGGGTGGACGTCCCACGCTGCGTTTGTTGACTGTTTACTGATTTTAAATTATTTGAGTATTAATATAATTTTAATTTGATCCTATTTAAAACGCCGGTACAGAGTACATAAACAATTATTATTAATATTTATGAGATTAATAAAACAATTCGACGAAATTGGATCTTGAAAAAATGCTATTTCATTTCAAGAACTGCAACTCCTGTGTAGCCAGGATCTACAGCTTGACCGCCAATAAATACATGACGCAAACCATAGATTAAATGGCAGTTTAGGCGATTCTAATCTATGGTTTAGTTTTGGTAGTCTATGATTTGTGTTTATTACAGTTTAAGATAGGATTATTGCGTTTGAAAATTACCAAAATCCGTCGAAAAAATACAATAAAAATGCATAATAAATGTGACTTTATAAAATAATTGAGTATTAAGAACTTCTATTTACAATTTGTTATATTCGTTAAATAAAATCAGAAAATATAGCACAAGTTACATACGTCACCAATTCAACTTAAAACATTTGATTTCCAACCTTATGCTAAAGATGTGTAGTTCAAAATCCAGTAAGAATACTCGTAGAAAATATGAATTTTCTGGATTCATTTTTTATCATAAAAAACATAAGGTCAAAAATCCTTTGTACATATTCGTAAAAATGAACAATTTCCTCAATCGACTTTAGACTTTAATGCTAAAGATTTTTGGTTTAAAATCGCTTGAGGAAATTCGTAAAAATCTAAATTGCTTCAATCAATTTTGAGCCCTATGCAAAAGACAATATTTTGGGTAAGTTGAATTGCTATCGACATACATAGGGTGGGTAGTATGGGTCTACACTTCTCATAAACAATATCGTTTAAATATTGCTTGAAATTTTATTATATTTTAGTCTGTGAGTGGTAAATATTTTTAGCAGAAAAAAGGTTGAAAAAAAAATCTCGTTTGTAAAAATATCAAAAATAAAATGTAAAATTTGAAAAATAATAAAATAATGTCAAAGTAGAAGTGAGTTTAAGTTGAAAAATATTTTCAAACTGTATAATTATAATGCAATATGGCACAATACTTATATTGAAGTAAATTAAAAAGTATTTATGTTTATATCCGTCATCTGGTACCTATAGTTCAAACTTTGATTATTTTGGGACCAGATGGCGTAAATTTACTTTTAGTACGTCAATTACATTTTTTTGACTGATTTAAATCAGTAAAAAAATTAAATAAATTAGTTTAAAATTACCACCCAAAGACTAAAAAAATAAAGAAAATAATATAATTGTCCTTACAAATAACGAATATGATACACATGGTGTTTCCATAATTATTTTAGTACCTACTAGATTAATATAGCTATCAACAATAAACATATGTATTTGCAAATATCTACTATAGCTTCGTGAATTTATTTGATGAAAATATATTTTTAAAAAAATTGGGTGACGTTACATATTTTTTTTTACTAAGAGTTACATATTTTTTAAGATTAATGTTCAATGACAGTTTTTTATACTCGTTGGGTACAAAGAGATAAAATGTCATTGAAAATGGTACATTTTTTGTGATTATCTGAAAATTCTGTCTTACATCAATTTATCTATATTTTCACCAAATAACTTCTCAGCTGAACAGCGTAATTTCTTTTACAATAATAATTATAATCAATTAATAATATAAATATTGATTTGGCGAATTTAGCATTTCAAAAGCCGTTGATATGTTCACAAATTAATTTATTAAATTAACATTTCTTTACATTTTGCGACTTTAAATGAAAAAAATAATATAGCAAAGACTGCAGCTAATAACGCAGTTTCAAAAAATTCACAGACTTAATTTCTTATAAATTATTGTTTATAAGTACTTAAATGTTATTCTGAACTTGGTTACGTCTTGTTTGAATAGAATTGGTACTACCGTTCTATTCATGCATAAATAAATAATAATAATTCTAAAAAAAATGAAACCTCAATATTGAGAAATTTTGACAGTTGCATTTAAGATTACAAAGAATTGTAATTGAGAAGTTTGGTGTTTCCACATTTGTAGTGGATTGCAAATCGGACAATACATTTTTGTTTCAAAATAAAACTTATTACATATACTCGTACAGTCAGCATCAAATAGTTCGTGACCCCCCAAGTGAGGTGACAACACAACCTTATTCCAATGAGGGCTATCGTTTTAGCGCTCACCAGTTAGCGCCACTGTAGAGTAAGGTCCTGTCACTTGCTAGTAGCGAAGACAGTGGCACCAACTGGTGAGCGCGAAAGTGGTAGGAGGACTATCGCATTTGCACTCATCAAGATGGCGCCACTGTAGAGTAAGGTCCTGTCAATCGCCAGGGGTGCCAACTGTTAAGTATAAAAACGATAGCCCTCATTGTAACAAAGACGTGTTGCGAACTTTTTGGCTACTTTGGGATGTCACGAGACATTTGACGCTTTTAAAAGTCTGTAGATTTTTTGAAACTGACTCAAAAAACTAAATCTTTCAATTCAATATCCTCAGAGGTTACAATAACCGTGTGTATTCATTCTATTCCTTTCCCATACATTCAATTACCCTCATACATACTCTACAATCAATAGAAATCTGCCCGTATACATAAATTTTCAAATGTGCCCTATTTTTTTAAAAGCACAATTCAATAAATACTTTTTTATGGAATACAAATAAATTATTAAACCGAATAAATGCAAATACTTTTCGATACAACCTTCTTTGACGTTACACCGCGAATGTTCTCGCGCGAGCGTGTTCGCGAACAGTTTCGATGGAACGTTTGTTCATTAAAGAAATAGCAACTTGTAGTCACTATTACGGTATATTTGTTCAATGCATGGTTTATTTTAGTTGGAGCGATCAACGCAAGCAAAGCTTTGTATTTTGTATTCAAAAATTACATCAGTACAGTCAGCGTCAATTAGTTCGTGATACCCAAAGTGGCCAAAAAGTTGACAACACAACCTTATTTCAATAGGCTAGTTTCCTAAAAAAATTTTTTTAGTCCGTCATGTTTAATATCAAAAAATATTGGACACATATATTTTTATTTGTCAATCTAACAAATAATTACATAGTTATGGTGCGTTGAAGTTCCGCACGACGTCACAACGTGCGGCACTTTTATGCACGCATTGACGTCACGGGCCTCATCTTATGAACTTTGGCGCGCTTTATCTCTTTAAATTTTCATTAGTTTGAAAAAGTGAAAAATACGTGTAGAGTATTTTTTGATAAGTTAACTGACGGACTAATTAAAACTCTTGCTTTTTGACCCAGGAAACATCCCTATTGTAACAAAGACGTGTTGCGAACTTTTTGGCTACTTTGGGTGTCACGAACCATTTGACGCTGAATGTACCAGTACTATGTGTGCCTATTGTAATATTATGTTTTTTCAATAAATCAATTATGAATTCACTGTAAAATTGTTCGCGAGCTCACAACGAAATTGCAATCCTTCCATTCCCTTAATTATATGTACATAAAGTTGTTTTTACAGCAACATTCTATTATAAAAACCAGAGTATTTTTTGTTAAATAGGGACAATGACACCATTTTTAATTCATATAAATGACAGCAAATAACACATAGGTATTTATAAAAAAAGTTTCATTTATTTTCTAAATTTTAATTTTTGACAGCTAAGAAATCATTGAAAATGTTGACAGTTGACTTTAAAAGTGACGTCACATTCACATCTCTAATAATATTGATGTACTGGGCCACAGTGCCAGTTACCCATTTCCGTTTTTTTTCTCGCTCTCATCAAACGGTGTTTCTTTGCGATAGAACGAGACGACATGACCGGAAATGAACAGTTGGAACTGTGGTTTAGTACGTTTATTGTAAAAAACATTCATTTATTTTCTAAATTACAGTTTTTGACAGTTTGAAATCATTATCAATTTGTTTTGTTAAGAGACTTCAAAATGAGTCTTTTACTTTGGAGTAAATATAATTTTGTAATAAAACTATGTGTCATTATGCCCATTTTTATGTCAAAATACCATGACAGTTCATAAATCGTACCAAAATATAGCAAAAAAAAATGCGTTAAATTGAACAAAAAAATTAAACTCAATTCAAGTATTTTGTAATACGGTCCTTGTTCAAATTAAAATTTCTCGTAGCCAACGTATTTTTTAACAATAAACAAAGAATTATAACGCCTAGAAACTCAGTAATCTCAAGAAAAGTGAGGCATTTCAAACTGACAGTTGACAATGTCAAACACTAGTTAAAATGTATGTATGACATTGGATGACATATGATTTTTGGCTCACTTTAAACAAAGCGCTTGTACGAATTCAAATTCAAATATTTATTTGCACAATTTGAAGTATCCTTCTAGGCGTTATTAATATAAGCAATTATATTAAATAAAATAATCATTTTTTTACGTCGCACTTTAAAAACTACGCAAAATTCAAAATGGCGTCTCATACATTGTCACATTAATATTAATAAAACAATATAATGGCACATAATCAAAAAAATATATCAATTCCATAATTAAAAAATCATATAAACACATTTTTATACAGTAAATTATAATTATAATTACAATCGACTCATATCGCGTAAAGTTTATCAAAATACAGGATAAAAGTCTGTAAGCTGGCTGGACTGATTATGATGCGGTTATCTTCAAAATTACGTTTATTTGTTTATAAATTATCAAAATAAGTGTTGATTTAATTATTTTTGTAATAAAATTTATTTTTTGATTAAAAATGGCAAACATTTTCAATTTTTATTCAAGAAATAAACTTTTTTATAAAATATAATTTGCAATAAAAATAATTACAAGCAAAGTTGTGTATATTTAGGAAAGAAACAAACTGACATTGAAACTACAGCTTATATGTTATAAATATAATGTTATATACCAGTATTATACGCTAATCTAAACTATGTATGTATGTACATCACCTGTAATCTTCCACTAAAAAATTATTTTGAGATATATTCAAAAATGTTCTAGAATTTTCGATATTATTTGAAGTTTCCCCATAAACGGGGTAGTTTGAATCCTGCCATGTGCAAAACCATACTCTGTCTGTATCGGTTTCACGCCTAAACCACTGAACTGAATTTGATTAAATTTAGCATAGAGATAGTTCGAGTCCCGGGAAAGGACATAGGATAGTTTTTATCCCGGTTTTTGAGACAGAGACGCGCGCGATAAAGTTTTTCTGTGACAGACAAAATTCCACGCGGGCGAAGTCGCGGGCAAAAGCTAGTGTTGTATAAATGCGTTTTTAGAACATTTTCGAATATACAAATTGGATATTGATGTTGTATAAAACTTATTATTCCATACTTTAATGTTATACTTATAAAGTACACAATCCACTGTGAAGCGACGCTATAAAATATAATATTTTTAAATAATTCATGCAGAATAGAGATGTAAAATGACTGAATCTGACAAGTCAGGATTGTCAGAAACCATAAATGACCGGTCATTTACTGTCAAATTCAGTCAATTTGACATAAACATTGTTGTTTTATCTTCACCCAGGCGAACAAACAAAGTGGAATAATCCAAATTGTTCTTTATCTTTTGTATATTTCTTTCGTTCTTTTCTTGTCTTGTGTGCTGTACAAAGTGTGTTATAATCCAATGAGGGTTTTCGCGAATGAAAGATCCGCTAGATGGCGGGACGTGGATGTGGGGTCTGACTGCTGCGTGATTGGTGGATTTTGACATATCTGTCAATGTCATGTCAAAAATAACCAATCATGCAGCATTTGGACCTCGCGTCAACGTATTGCCATCTGGCGGATTTTTCATTCGCGAAAACCCTCATTGTAACAAAGACGTGTTGCGATTTGGCTACTTTGGGTGTCATTATTTGAGGCTGACTGTACAAGATCTTTGTTTTCGATAAAAATAAATAATGAAATATATTATTTTATATCTATAGCGTCGCTCCCAGTGTGCTATAGACACTAAATACAAACGTACGTTCTCCTAGGAATATTTGGCAGTTACCGCGTTGCGTTGGTTTGGTTCTGTAAAGAAATGATTTTTGGTTACAAACTAATAAAAAAGTAGTGCGTAGTGAATTAAAAAGACCTTGTAAAACAAACAAAACAGTATTTTTAAGTTTTAAATAAACAACTTGAAATAATCCAAGCTGGATTATTTCAAGTGGAGCCGCTGGAGTGCGAGCGGCGCGCCTGAGGTTGACTGTTCTGTGCTACAGCGCCTGTGCAGCCTACAGCGTCTCTTACAGCACCTTTGCAGCCTACACCGCCTGTAATAGCACCTTTGCAGCCTACAGCGCCTGTAATAGCACCTGTGCAGCCTTCAGCGTCTCTCCTACAGCACCAGTGCTCTTACAGCGTCTCTCCTACAGCACCTGTGCAGCCTACAGCGTCTCTCCTACAGTACCTGTGCAGCCTACAGCACCTGTGCTAGTACCTGTGCTCTACAGGAACAGCACAGGCCGCTCGCGCGCCCGCTCTGAGCCGCTGGAGTGCGAGTGTGCAGCCTACAGCACCTGTGCAACCTATTACAGCACCTGTGCAGCCTTTACTGCACCTGTGCAGCCTATTACAGCACCTGTGCAGCCTATTACAGCACCTGTGCAGCCTTTACTGCACCTGTGCAGCCTACAGCGCCTGTGCAGCCTACAGCGTCTCTCTTACAGCACCTGTGCAGCCTACAGCGCCTGTAATAGCACTTGTGCAGCCTACAGCGTCTCTCTTACAGCACCTGTGCAGCCTACAGCGCCTGTGCTAGTACCTGTGCTCTACAGGAACAGCACAGGCCGCTCGCGCGCCCGCTCGGAGCCATTGGAGTTTGAGCGCCGGACGCCTGAGGTCGACTGTCCTGTGCTACAGCCTATTACAGCGCCTGTGCAGCCTACAGCGTCTCTCCTACAGTGCCTGTAATAGCACCTGTGCAGCCTACAGCGTCTGTGCTAGTACCTGTGCTCTACAGGAACAGCGCCTGTGCTAGTACCTGTGCTCTACAGGAACAGCACAGGCCGCTCGCGCGCGCGCTCTGAGCCGCTGGAGTGGGAGCGGCGCGCGTCGGCGCCGGAGGCTGCGGAGCCACTCGATGTTGACTGAACGGAGCCGGGGACTGTGCCTGGAATAGATACATCATCATCAGATCGTTTAGTCTCCAATGCAGGAGTTTAACCCTCTAAAGCCCGGTCCGTGAGCACGTAGAATTTTGTCCAATGACCCCAAGCTACCCATCCTTATCGCTCGCGCGTAATTATATTGCTGTCGCGACTGTGCGACGGGCGCCCGCAGTGAGTGTGCGAGCGCAACAGCAACATAATTACGCGCGAGCGATAAGGATGGGTAGCTAGGGGTCATTGGACAAAATTCTACATGCTCACGGACCAGACTATACAATAAGGTATTTACCACCACCAATCAATTGACGTATTTTTTAAAACTGTCAAAACGACTCTCCCATACATAGATTTTGTATAGTGATGTCACTATTTTTATCAACTAGATTAAACTACTTTTTCAATTACAAAACAACCAAAAATCTTAATTCACAAGTAATTTAAAATGTATAAAAAAGTTGTGCTTTTTATTATTGGGGAATGGTGTCAAGTACCTACACAATTTTGTTTTGTCCGAAAGACAAGGTTCACAGTGATCCAAACTTTAAACCTTTGCCTTAGAAACTTTAAAGGCCAATGTGTAACCCACTTAATTTTAAACTGCATCTATCAAACAAAGCTGTATGTTTCTTTAATAAAGATTAATAAATAAAAACTGCTTTTGTAAGATATTGTGCGAACTGTGAAATGCAATGCAATAACGAGTAGGTATTGAGGCAGACTAAGGTGTCATCACTTCAATAGGCAACTTGACAGTACTTCACACTTGATAAAATCGAGTCTTAAGTCACAGTACATTCTACTCTTCACTGCAGGAGCACTACTCTCTATGTAATAATGTAATCCCCATTGCACAGACTCATACGGTGGACCGACGACATCATAAAGGTAGCAGGAAGGCGCTGGACGCAGGCCACTACCAGAGTAAATACAAATGAGTAGGTCATCTTCATAGAAACGCACCGAGCGCGGTTTGTATGTGAGCGCGCCAATATACGTATGCGGCGCGCACGCACACACTGACGTGGTTGCGCCGAATTTTGTCAGTGTGTGCGCGCGCGCCGCATACGTATATTGGCGCGCTCACATACAAACCGCGCTCGGTGCGTTTCTATGAAGATGACCTACTCATTTGTATTTACTCTGCCACTACCATCAGGTCATTATGGCAATCATTGGGGGAGGCCTATGTTCAGCAGTGGACGTCGTTTGGTTGAAACGGAACTGAATCGTGAATCGGTGTGAAGTGCAAACTTACCGGTCTGCTCTTTAGCCGTTAGATGGTCCGAGCCGGCGCTCGAACCACCGCTGCCGGATAGCACGCTCTCCTCGCGGTTGTATCTGAAAGAAAAACAATAACTTGCTGATAAGTGCCTAATAAACTATCATAGTCCAGTCATTTAAGCTTAAATTAGGTAAGAATCTCGGAATTAGAGATACCCAGCTGTAAGTCTGTAAATACTTGTATATTGACACCCTAAAAGTTGTCTCAAAACCTACATATGGTAGGGTGTAAGCAACTATTAAATTTTAAGGTCAAAGGTCACAAAAATCGGTTTTTTGCGCTTTTTTTGGAAATATCTCATTTCCTATGGGTTTTTTGCTATTTGTATTTATTATCAATATTGTAGAATACTAAATTCTCTACAAATTTTGCTTAAAAAATTTTTTTATACGGTGAACCGTTTTCGAGATAGAGGGCGGAGAGCGCGCGGTCACTGCATCACTTCAGGTCAACTTAAGCGGTTTAGGTTTTTCATACAAAAGGATTTTCCCGCTAATTCCCGTGGGAATTTCGGTAATTACTTGTTGTAAATAAGCTTTAAGTTTACTAAGGTACCTACATGCCAAATTTCAAGCGTCTAACTTCCGTTAAGCGTTTAGATTTTTCATACAAAAGGATTTTCCCGCTAATTCCTGTTCCCGTGGGAATTCCTAAGTAAACTATAACCTGCCCAGGTGTATGAAGAATAATTGTACCAAGTTTCGTTAAAATCCGTCGAGTAGTTTTTGTTTCTATAAGGAACATACAGACGGACAGACAGACAGACAAAAATTTTACTGATTGCATTTTTGGCATCAGTATCGATCACTAATCACCCCCTGATAGTTATTTTGAAAATATATTTCATGTATAGAATTCTGTCCGTCTGTATGTTCCTTATAGAAACAAAAACTACTCGACGGATTTTAACGAAACTTGGTACAATTATTCTTCATACACCTGGGCAGGTTATAGTATACTTAGGAATTCCCACGGGAACAGGAATTAGCGGGAAAATCCTTTTGTATGAAAAATTTAAACGCTTAACGGAAGTTAGACGCTTGAAATTTGGCATGTAGGTACCTTAGTAAACTCAAAGCTTAGTTACAACAAGGAATTCCCGAAATTCCCACAGGAATTAGCGGGAAAATCCTTTTGTATGAAAAATCTAAACCGCTTAAGTAGACCTGAAGTGATGCAGTGACCGCGCGCTCTCCGCCCTCTATCTCGAAAACGGTTCACCGTATAAAAAAAGTTTTTAAACAAAATTTGTAGAGAATTTAGTATTCTACAATATTGATAATAAATACAAATAGCAAAAAACCCACAGGAAATGAGATATTTCTAAAAAAAGCGCAAAAAACCGATTTTTGTGACCGTTGACCTTGAAATTTAATAGTTGCTTACACCCTACCATATGTAGGTTTTGAGACAACTTTTAGGGTGTCAATATACACGTATTTACAGACTTACAGCTGGGTATCTCGAATTCCGAGGTGAACTTACTATAATGACTGGACTATCAGGGACTTATCTGGCAGATAAAGTAAAGCTTCAACCACACCAACGCAACGCGTGTAGATCACAAGGATAGGTGCATCCACCCCGTGAACCCTGACAGGGTTTCACTGGTTGAGGCAGCCCTTTTCAAGACATGGAAGCCTGCGGGTAACGAGCCATTGGACGTGGAGGGTCATTAATTATACGTATATGTTCTATTTTGTCGAACATTAGTACGAGAACGGTTTGTCCAAAACTTATGAATTTGGTCTTATTCAATGCAGGATTAAGTGCCCTTCAACCGTCATGAAGACCACTTTTCGATAGGGTAAGTCCTTTACGCGGTATAACCAGAAAACCGAAAAAACGCCAATGACAGGTCGCGCGGACTGTCATGGGTCGCGCAAATTACTAATAAAACGTAAATTACTGTATTGGATTGAAAAAGAGGCTGTCAAAGGTGACTCGAGTTTCTTCCGCCACTTCTTCTCAGCACCAGCTCATATGTTGTCCCGAAGTGGTGGTAGGGCAAGCTATATTTGGGACGTGTATAAACGCCCTGGAAGGAGCCTATATACTGAATAAACTATTTGAATTTGAAAACCAAATATTAGCAAAACATACGTTGTAAGGACTGTAGTATTTCAAACGCTCGACATTTTCGTGAGAAAATGCGTTCGCGTTACAAAAATTTTTACATACATAATTCAATAAAAAGTTCAAACTACTTCAAACATCAAATAGTGACAGTGATTAATAATCAACTGCTGTAGCGAGAACGGACAGCTATGGGCTCTAATAGAATCGGAAAAAATCAAATGATATCGTGATGTAGGCTACATACAACGCCATCAGTTGGTAGGCGAGTGTACTAAAATACAGAAATGGCCTATGTGCTTGAGAACCGTATGGTGCGGTTACACTATGCGCGAAGTTGATCGAATCAGATAGTGTAAACACGCAGTTCAGTTCGTTTAGTCGTGGGTCGCCCATACTTCCGTCATGTTCGCGATTGTGCTCGATCAATTTCACGCATAGTGTAGCTGCGCCTTTCGACGAAGTATCGAAGTTACCCGAGTAATGTATTCAGACACGTCGTGTCCAAACTTTGCCTTGGGCTCAAAACGGATAACTTTCAGGGGGCGTAGTGTGAGTTTCTTCTTTCGTTCGATACTTCGTCGAAAGGCGCAGCTACACTATGCGTGAAATTGATCGAGCACAAGCGAGAACATGACGGAAGTATGGGCGACCCACGACTAAACTGCGTGTTTACACTATCTGATTCGATCAACTTCGCGCATAGTGTAACCGCACCATACGGTTCTGAAGCACATGGGCCATTTCTGTATTTTAGTACACTCGCCAACCAACAGATGGCGTTGTATGTAGCCCACTTCGCGATATCATTTGATTTTTTCCGATTTTATTAGAGTCCATAGGTTGTCGCTACAGCCGATGGTCATTTGTTATTTATAAATACAAGTCGTATTGCAGGTAGTAACATAATATTCAATATTCGTTAAATTACAAATTTTTGTAACGCGAACGCATTTTCTCACGAAAATGTCGAGCGTTTGAAATACTATAGTCCTTATTTTATTGTATTTTATTTTACAAGGAAAACAATACAGTGTATAAACTATGTAGACAAACAATTTAGGAAACTTTACCATTAACATGTTTTCACATACAGAGCCTGAGTAATGCTTGTTTATCAATAAACAAAAATATAAAAGAAGTTACCAAGCCAAACTTACTGATTATATTTAAATTAAACAACCTATGTTTTGCTAATATTTGATATTCAAATAGCGTCGTTGTAGCTAGCTATAGTGTTCGGATACACACACGTGCGTCGTGCGTGACAAAATTAATTGTATTCGTAATTATTTAGGCGCCGAATACGAATATTCGGTAAATGTCTACTATTAGGCAAATACGAATATTCGTATTCGTTGCATCTATACGGTTAGCACGATAAACTTTCAAGTTAGAATCGTTTGCGTATTCGAATCGCCATCAAAAGATTTAGTACGAAAACTACAACAGTACCCTTGTGAACGTGTCGTAAAGTGACCTTAGTATAAGAAATGATTGCACGAAACTTATTTTGAGTCAAAATTGTCACGTTATCGTTTAATCGAAGGTTGAGTATCGAATTTAGTCGAATGCGCAAACGATTCGAACACGAAAGTTGTTCATGCTAGAATGGTACACGGGACTATTCCCACCTCTCGTTCCCACCGCTGCAACTCCTGTGTAGCCAGGATCTACAGCTTGACCGCCAATAACCCAACCTGTGAAGGTCAAGTTTGTCCCGGGGGAAAGTTAAACTGTCATTGGACCCGCAACGAAATTAATCAGAAGAACATAATATCGCAAAGCGGATGACAGGTGACAAACAAAGGTACAGTAGTCTCTCTCTCTCTCACTCACCCATAAACGGTGTGGTCGGCGGGTAGGCAAGCAGAATACTTGTAGGGTATCGGCTGGTATCCATACGAGCCTGCGTACGGCATGTAGCCAGGACCCATCCTGCTGGTCTCAGTGTGTCTCCCCATGTCTCAGTGTGTCTCCCCATGAGTCTGTGTGTCTCCCCATGTCTCAGTGTGTCTCCTCATGTCTCTGTGTGTCTCCCCATGTCTATGTGTGTCTCCCCATGTCTCTGTGTGTCTCCCCATGTCTCTGTGTCTCCCCATGTCCCTGTGTGTCTCCCCATGGTGTCTGTGTGTCTCCCCATATCTCTGTGTGTCTCCCCATGTCTCTCCCCATGTGTCTGTGTGTCTCCCCATGTCTCAGTGTGTCTCCCCATGTCTCTGTGTGTCTCCCCATGTCTCTGTGTGTCTCCCCATGTCTCAGTGTGTCTCCCCATGTCTCTGTGTGTCTCCCCATGTCTCAGTGTGTCTCCCCATGTGTCTGGGTGTCTCCCCATGTCTCAGTGTGTCTCCCCATGTGTCTGTGTGTCTCCCCATGTCCCTGTGTGTCTCCCCATGTCTCTGTGTGTCTCCCCATGTCTCAGTGTGTCTCCCCATGTGTCTGTGTGTCTCCCCATGTCTCAGTGTGTCTCCCCATGTCTCAATGTGTCTCCCCATGTGTCTGTGTGTCTCCCCATGTCTCTGTGTGTCTCCCCATGTCCCTGTGTGTCTCCCCATGTCTCAGTGTGTCTCCCCATGTCCCTGTGTGTCTCCCCATGTCTCAGTGTGTCTCCTCATGTGTCTGTGTGTCTCCCTATGTCTCAGTGTGTCTCCCCATGTGTCTGTGTGTCTCCCCATGTCTCAGTGTGTCTCCCCATGTCTCTGTGTGTCTCCCCATGTCTCAGTGTGTCTTACCATGTCTCTGTGTCTCCCCATGCCTCTGCGTGTCTCCCCATGTCTCTGTGTGTCTCCCCATGTCTCCCCATGTGTATGTGTGTCTCCCCATGTCTCTGTGTGTCTCCCCATGTCTCAGTGTGTCTCCCCATGTCTCTGTGTGTCTCACTCACCCGTAAACGGTGTGGTCGGCGGGTAGGCAAGCAGAATATTTGTAGGGTATCGGCTGGTATCCATACGAGCCTGCGTACGGCATATAACCGGGACCCATCCTGCTGGAAAGACAACCAACAATCAGTGGGGCACAAAAACATACCCCCGTATTCACAAACATTACTATGAGGTCTCACAGTGCGCGTGGACGCACAGGGTGACACACGAACCAATCATAGAGCTCTATTCGTTCGATTTGCTGCTTCACTTATGCAAGCATCGCTTGTGAATACGGGCGTTAGACTCTTTTCTAATAAAAAGTTAAACAGGCGTTGAACACTTATCTAAATTAACATTTGGTGTAGTGGTTCGAAACGGACTACTATTCCGGAGGTTGCGGGTTCGATTCCCGCACAGTACAAACATTTGTGTGCATGAACATATTTGTTTGTATGGGACTGGGTGTTTTCTATGTATAATATGTATGTATTTACAAAAAAAAAGTATTTAAGTATGTTTATATCCGTTGTCTAGTACCCATAGTACAAGCTTTGCTTAGTTTGGGACTAGAAGCGCAGTGTAAAATGTCCAAGGATATTTACACGCCATAGGACGTCCACTGCTGAACATAGGCCTCCCCCAACGCTTTCCATGTTGCCCGGTTGGTAGCGGCCTGCGTCCAGTGCCTTCCTGCTACCTTTATGATGTCGTCGGTCCACCTTGTGGGTGGACGTTTCTTTACGAGATCGAATCAGAAATGAGGAGATCCATAAACGAACTAAAGTCGCTGACATGGGCCGACGGATTAGCAAGCTGAAGTGGCAATGGGCAGGCACATAGTACGCAGAACTGACGGCCGATGGGGCAGCAAGGTTCTGGAGTGGAAAACGCAGACATGTGACATTCGTTCGTTCGTTTCAGCCAAATGATGTCCACTGCTGGACAAAGGCCTCCCCCAAGGTTTTCCACAATGCACGGTCCTGCGCTGCCCGCATCCAGGCTCTTCCCGCGACCTTTGCCAGATCGTCGGTCCACCTAGTAGGAGGCCTGCCCACGCTACGTCTTCCAGCCCGTGGTCGCCACTCGAGAACTTTCCTGCCCCAACGGCCATCGTCTCTACGAGCTATGTGCCCCGCCCACTGCCACTTGATTTTAGCAATTCTGCGAGCATGCGACATGTAACATACATAAAGTGAATATACCTAGCGGAATAGAACAACAAAGAACTGAGCGAGCGAGACGTCACTAGCAGCAACACTGTGATAAAAAGAGATGGGTGATGCTGTCGCTGTACGTCAAACAGAACCGTTTTTTGCTACTATTTGACAGTTCGTTAGTATTTATTGGCACGCTGAAAATTTAAACTCTTGAGATATTTTCAGATCATCATTTGACATGATGCGGAGATGTGCAGAGCGGTGCGATGTTTCTTTAATTGCTTACTTGGGGTTAGGCAGCGGCGCTAAGGTGTCCGACACCGCGCTGTCGGCGTCAGACACTAAGATGTCGGTGTCAGACACTATGACGCGGTGTCTACACGAATCTATCGGTGTCAGACACTAAATAGTCGGTGTCAGACACTATGGCCGGTGTCAGACACTCACCCGGGGTTGGGCAGCGGCGCTAGCGTGTCAGACACTATGGAGTCAGTGTCGGACACTATGGAGTCACCTTGCTGTCAGTGTCAGACACTACATTAAGACACTATATAGCCGGTGTCAGACACTATACTGTCACTGTCAGCCACTCACCCGGGGTTGGGCAGCGGCGCTAAGGTGTCAGAAACTACATGGCCGGTGTCAGCCACTACATGGCCGGTGTCAGCCACTACACGGCCGGTGTCAGCCACTACATGTAGTAGCACTGCTCCGAGAACGTTATCTTGTTCGCTGTGTGTCTTGTGACGCGCGCCCGGACACTCGAGGCGGCACTCGGACACGAAGGAGTCCGTGTCGGACACGAAGGAGTCAGTGTCGGACACTACATGGTCAGTGTCAGACACTATATGGCCGGTGTCAGACACTATACTGTCACTGTCAGCCACTCACCCGGGGTTGGGCAGCGGCGCTAGCGTGTCAGTCACTAAGAAGTCGGTGTCAGACACTAAGATGTCGGTGTCAGACACTATGGAGTCAGTGTCAGACACTAAGATTTCGGTGTAAGACACTATGGAGTCAGTGTCAGACACTCAAGGCGGTGTCAGACACTATGGAGTCAGTGTCAGTCACTAAGAAGTCGGTGTCAGACACTAAGATGTCGGTGTCAGACACCTTGCTGTCGGTGTCAGACTCCTTGCTGTCGGTGTCGGACACTATATGGCCGGTGTCAGACACTACATGGCCGGTGTCAGACACCACACTCACCCGGGGTTGGGCAGCGGCGCTAAGGTGTCAGACACCGCGCTGTCGGCGTCAGACTCCTTGCTGTCGGTGTCAGACACTACATGGCCGCTGTCAGACACTACATGGCCGGTGTCAGACACCACACTCACCCGGGGTTGGGCAGCGGCGCTAGCGTGTCAGACACCGCGCTGTCGGCGTCAGATTCCTTGCTGTCGGTGTCAGACACTACATTAAGACACTACATGGCCGGTGTCAGACACTACATGGCCGGTGTCAGACACCACACTCACCCGGGGTTGGGCAGCGGCGCTAAGGTGTCAGACACCACGCTGTCGTCGCCTCGCAGCCTCAGCGCGGCGAGTCAGACACTATATGGTCGGTGTTAGACACCTTGCTGTCGATGTCAGACACTATATGGTCGGTGTCAGACACTACATGGCCGGTGTCAGACACCACACTCACCCGGGGTTGGGCAGCGGCGCTAGCGTGTCAGACTCCTTGCTGTTGGTGTCAGACACTACATGGCCGGTGTCAGCCACTACACGGCCGGTGTCAGCCACTACATGGCCGGTGTCAGACACCACACTCACCCGGGGTTGGGCAGCGGCGCTAAGGTGTCAGACACCGCGCTGTCGGCGTCGCCTCGCAGCCTCAGCGCGGCAAACTCGGCGCACAGCTCGCCGGCCACATAGTAGCACTGCTCCGAGAATGTTATCTTGTTCACTGTGTGTCGGATGAAGCCGGCCTGGAACAAAGATAAGAAAGATTAATATCAAGTAGATATTGCCTCTGTTAGGTAGGTCCAACTTCGAGAAAGAGGTCAATCGTCGAATCCAACTCGGATGGGCAGCGTTCGGGAAGCTTCGCCATATACTCACGTCCGAAATACCGCAGTGTCTTAAGTCGAAAGTATTTGACCAATGCGTGTTGCCAGTGATGGTATACGGATCTGAGACGTGGTCGCTTACTATGGGCCTCATAAGAAGGCTCAAGGTCACCCAAAGGGCGATGGAGCGGGCTATGCTCGGAGTTTCCCTGCGTGATCGAATCAGAAATGAGGAGATCCGCAGGAGAACCAAAGTAACCGACATAGCTCGCAGAATTGCTAAAATCAAGTGGCACTGGGCGAGGCACATAGCTCGTAGAGACGATGGCCGTTGGGGCAGGAAAGTTCTCGAGTGGCGACCACGGGCTGGAAGACGTAGCGTGGGCAGGCCTCCTACTAGGTGGACCGACGATCTGGTAAAGGTCGCGGGAAGAGCCTGGATGCGGGCAGCGCAGGACCGTTCATTGTGGAAAACCTTGGGGGAGGCCTTTGTCCAGCAGTGGACGTCATTTGGCTGAAAAGAAAAGAAAAGAAAAGAAAGATATTGCCTGCAGTTCCGTTTGACCGATGCCCTTTTTCACCATTAATCCCTAATTTTTAAGTGACCTCTAAGTAACATATATCAGGAATTTTGTTTACATAGCGGTCACTTAATTAGGGATTGATGGTGAAAACGGGCATGAGTATACTGTATATCACAGAAAGACAATTGTAATAGGGTATTTTACTCTATGTAAGAAAAAATATAAAAATGCATGTCTTTAATAAATTTCATAAAAACTATAGTCTGGTCCGTGAGCACGTAGAATTTTGTCCAATGACCCCAAGCTACCCATCCTTATCGCTCGCGCGTAATTATATTGCTGTCGCGACTGTGCGACGGGCGCCCGCAGTGAGTGTGCGAGCGCGACAGCAACATAATTACGCGCGGCTTTAGGAAAGAATATAGTAAAGTATGTTACAGTCAAAACTCATAATCAGTCAAAACCACTTTTGACTGCAAAAATCAGTGAAAAGTCATTTTGACTGATGCCCTCGGTCAATATCACTTTTGAATTAGTCAAAAGTAGTTTTGACCAAGGGCGTTAGTCAAAACCACTTTGTGACTGCAAAAATCAGTCAAAAATGGTTTTGACCGATTATAAGTTTTAACTGTTACAAGTACATTTTGAATACAGTTTCAATAATTTAATTAAGAACATTTGTCAGTTTTATTACTAAAACTAAACAGCTGTGCTTGGGGATTTCTAATACATTTTAAGTCGCAAAAACCGATTTTGAGCTTGTAATTTGTATTAATTTATTTGGACATGATGTGTATTTCTTTCTTATTAATACTGCAATTGTTTATTATTAATAAGAAAATATATTGAAAATTTGACATGTAATGAACATTATGAATAAATTTCTTATTCTTATTCTTAATTTCATTTTGAGCCTGTGTAACTCACTTTGAGCTGTCTGAACTCACTTCGGAGCCTATGCAACTGACTTAGAGCCAGTTTGAGCCTGTGTGACTCACTTTTAGACTGTGTAACTCAATTTGAACCACTTTGAGCCAACATAATTCAATTTTAACCTGTGTAACTCACTTTGAGCTGTCTGAACTCACTTTGGAGCCTGTGCAACTGACTTAGAACCAGTTTGAGCCTGTGTGACTCACTTTTAGCCTGTGTAGACCAATTTGAGCCAACATAACTAAATTTTGTAGCAGGAAAGCGCTGGATGCAGGCCGCTACCAACCGTGCGATGTGGAAGTCATTGGGGGAGGCCTATGTTCAGCAGTGGACGTCCTGTGGCTGAAATGATGATGATGATGATGATGAACTAAATTCTAACCTGTGCAACTCACCTTCAACATGTGCGAGGCGTATTTCCTCGCGTCGCGGCGGTCTGCGATCCCGGCGACGTGTTGCAGCACCCAGTCGACGACGTCGGCGCCGATGAACGCGTTCGGGATGGTGATCTTGAGCCACATTCGGTCGCGGATCTCGAGGCCTGGAATGAGTTAAGATGTCGTTGAGTTACATAGAAATGGAGTTTTAACTACGGGGAAACATATAGATATTTTGACATTTACGTAAGGCCCGGTTTCCCCCAAAGCAGAGGTGATGCGGAAATAACGAAATCTGAAAATCTTCAAAACACTTCTCCTCTCTTCTCCATTTTGAGAGAAACCGGTATTAAAGGACAAAATATAACACCGCTGACAAGCTAGATATATTCTCCTCCTCATTTGAGTAACAAAAATATGTGCCAAAACTATGTCTAAATTTCCACGATAAATTACCTGATGATCACATCAGTACACAGCTTGTGCAACTCACTTTCAGCAAGTGTAACAGACTCTGAGTCTATGCAACTCACTTAGAGACTGTGCAACTCACATTGAGCCTGTGCGACTCACATTTAGACCAGTTTAATTTCTTTTGGAGTCTGCGAAACTCTGGGGCCTGTGTTACTTCTCTTTGAATCTGTGTAACTTACTTAAAGCCTGTGTAACCCACATTGCCCACATTTAAGTTACTTAGAGCCTCTGCAACTCACTTATGAGCCTGTGCAAATCACTCTAGGAACTGTGCAACTCACTTTCTAACCTAAGTATAGTCTATTTACCTGAGTCCGGCCGCAGCATGGCCCTGACCACCTTTGTCTAGCAGTGGACCTCATTTGGCTAAAACGCACGAACGAACTAACTTTGACGCGCTGTGCGACTCAGATTGTGCCTGTGTCTTACTTTGAGCCTATACAACTCACTTTTGAGCCTGTACAACTCTGAACCTCTGCAACTCACTTTGGTTGGAGCCTGTGCAACACACTTTGGGCCTGTGCAACCCACATTGGCCACATATAACTCACTTACACGAACCATTTGGTGCCACCTTTGACCCTTGTAACTCACTTGGAGTCTTGTGTAACTCACTTTAGAGCCTGTGCAACTCACTCCATAACCTGTGCAACTCACTTCAGAGCCTGTGCAACTCACTTTTGGGCCTGTGCAACTCACTTTTAAGCCCTATTTACCTGAGTCCGGCCGCAGCATGGCCCGGGCCACGTGCGCCACGTCCATGCCGACATTGAGCGGCGCGGTGTCGACGGTGCCCGCGTCGCTCGCTCGCTCCGACGGCGGGAGCGCCGACAGCGGCGGCGGCGGGTAGGCCTCCCTTAGTGCTCGTCTATGTAACTAGAGGCTGTACCAGTCACTTATAGACCCATGTAATTTCTGTTGGAGCTTGCGAAACTCTTTAAAGCCCGTGTAACTTACTTAGAGCCTGGGACACTCATTATGCGACTCACTTAGAGCCTGTGTAACTTCCCTTAAGAGTCTAAGCCTGTGTCATTTAGAGCCTGTGTAACTCACTTTAGTGACTGTATAACTCTCTAGAGCCTGTGTAACTCACTTTAGTGACTGTATAACTCTCTAGAGCCTGTGCAACTCACTTTAGTGACTGTATAACTCCCTTAGAGAGTGCTCAACTTCCTTAGAGCCTGGGTAACTCACTTAGAGCCTGTCCAACTCACATTAGAGCCTATTTAACAATATTTGACCCTGTGCAACTCACTTTGAGCCTGTGCAACTCACTCTAGAACCTGTGCAACTCACTTAAAACCTGTGCAACTCACTTCAGAGCCTGTGCAACTCACTTTTGGGCCTGTGCAACTCACTTTTAAGCCCTATTTACCTGAGTCCGGCCGCAGCATGGCCCGGGCCACGTGCGCCACGTCCATGCCGACATTGAGCGGCGCGGTGTCGACGGTGCCCGCGTCGCTCGCTCGCTCCGACGGCGGGAGCGCCGACAGCGGCGGCGGCGGGTAGGCCTCCCTTAGTGCTCGTCTATGTAACTAGAGGCTGTACCAGTCACTTATAGACCCATGTAATTTCTGTTGGAGCTTGCGAAACTCTTTAAAGCCCGTGTAACTTACTTAGAGCCTGGGACACTCATTATGCGACTCACTTAGAGCCTGTGTAACTTCCCTTAAGAGTCTAAGCCTGTGTCATTTAGAGCCTGTGTAACTCACTTTAGTGACTGTATAACTCTCTAGAGCCTGTGTAACTCACTTTAGTGACTGTATAACTCTCTAGAGCCTGTGCAACTCACTTTAGTGACTGTATAACTCCCTTAGAGAGTGCTCAACTTCCTTAGAGCCTGGGTAACTCACTTAGAGCCTGTCCAACTCACATTAGAGCCTATTTAACAATATTTGACCCTGTGCAACTCACTTTGAGCCTGTGCAACTCACTCTAGAACCTGTGCAACTCACTTAAAACCTGTGCAACTCACTTCAGAGCCTGTGCAACTCACTTTTGGGCCTGTGCAACTCACTTTTAAGCCCTATTTACCTGAGTCCGGCCGCAGCATGGCCCGGGCCACGTGCGCCACGTCCATGCCGACATTGAGCGGCGCGGTGTCGACGGTGCCCGCGTCGCTCGCTCGCTCCGACGGCGGGAGCGCCGACAGCGGCGGCGGCGGGTAGGCCTCCCTTAGTGATAGTCTATGTAACTTAGAGACTGTGCAAGTCACTTATAGACCTGTGTAACTTCAGTCCTGTCTAACTTAGAGCTAGAGTCTATGTAACTTACTTAGAGGCTGTGCGACTCACTTAGAGAAAGTGTAACTTCTTCTGAAGCCTGCGAAACTCTTAGGGGCCTGTGTAACTTACTTAGAGCCTGACACTCACATTGAGCCTATGCTACTCACTAAGAGCCTGTGTAACTTCCCTATGCCTAAGCCTGTGTCATTTAGAGCCTGTGTAACTCACTTTAGTGACTGTATAACTCTCTAGAGCCTGTGCAACTCACTTTAGTGACTGTATAACTCACTCTGAACCTCTGCAACTCACTTTGACCCTGTGCAACTCACTTTGAGCCTGTGTAAATCACTTTGAGCCTGTGTAAATCACTTTAGAGCCGGTGCAACTCACTTCAGAGCCTGTGTAACTCCCTTTCACCTGTGCCTTAGCCTACGTATTATCTATCTACCTGAGTCCGGCCGCAGCATGGCCCGGACCACGTGCGCCACGTCCATGCCGACATTGAGCGGCGCGGTGTCGACGGTGCCCGCGTCGCTCGCTCGCTCCGACGGCGGGAGCGCCGACAGCGGCGGCGGCGGGTAGGCCTCCCTTAGTGCTGCTGTATGCGCTACCCAGGCGCCTGTAACGTTATAGAGGTATTTGTAAACACATTACTGGGATGAGGTAAAGGCTGGTCCGTGAGCACACTCACTGCGGGCGCCCGTCGCACAGTCGCGACAGCAACATAATTACGCGCGAGCGATAGGGACGGGTAGCTTGGGGTCATTGAACGGGATTCTACGTGCTCACGGACCAGGCTTTAGATACTTTTAATTGTGAAAATGTGGGTAACATTAAGTCATATCTATATTAATACTAGCTTTCCGCCAGCGGCTTCGCCCGCGTGGAAATTTGTCTGTCACAGAAAAACAATATCGCGCGCGTATTTGCTCACCGTTTAGACTTACCCTGGACTACGACAAACATTTTAAAACCAAAATCAGCTCAATCGGCCCAGCCGTTCTCGAGTTTTAATCAGACTAACGAACATCAATTCATTTTTATTTATATAGATAGACTAGCTTTCCGCCCGCGGCTTCGCCCGCGTGGAATTTTGTCTGTCACAGAAAAACTTTATCGCGCGCGTCCCTGTTTCAAAAACCGGGATAAAAACTATCCTATGTTCTTTCCCGGGACTCAAACTATCTCTATGCCAAATTTCATCAAAATCGGTTGCGAGGTTTAAGCGGGAAAGCGTAACAGACAGACAGACAGACAGACAGAGTTACTTTCGCATTTATAATATTAGTTGGGATAGAAGATAGATTATAAATGCGAAAGTAACTCTGTCTGTCTCTCTGTCAGTGTTGCTTTCACGCCTAAACCACTGAACCGATTTTGATGAAATTTGGCATAGAGATAGTTTTGAGTCCCGGGTAAGGACATAGGATAGTTTTTATCCCGGTTTTTGAAACAGGAACGCGCGCGGGCGAAGCCGCGGGCGGAAAGCTAGTAACTTATATTCTGCAAATAGGCTTTTATACACCACACATCCCAATATTATTTTAACCCTACCACTGCTTTGGGATAATAAATGGGCCAATGCTGAGAAGAAGCAGCGCAACTAAGTCAGTCACAATTAAGATAAAAAAACTTGGAAAGAAACAATCCATAAAATAGTGATACTTCTAAATACTTTAGAACTGCTCTTGTATTTTTGTATTACCAGTATATAAGGCATTTCCATTGTTTCCCATTTACCAAATACATGCACTTAGATAAAGAATAGCACATCTCAAAATAATTCTTTTTAGAGAAACATCAAGTATTTCACATTATGTAATTAATATGCAGAATGAGTTGTGCCACTCTTTAACTAGGAGCAAAGAAAAAGTCTAGGTAGCCATTTAAATAAACTTGAAAGAGTATTTAGTATTTACCGGGGTCAATAGGCCTGACAGGCTCCGTCCGGGGTATCGTGAAGTACCCTTTGGGGTTGGGGTCCCAGCACTTGGCCACCACCAGCTTGATGGGCCCGGGCTTCTGGACGACTTCTCGGAGCACTCGCACCGCCTCGTCGTTGGTCATGTCTTCAAAGTTTACGTCGTTCACCTGAAAGTTTATGGGGAATTGTGATCAATGTTTGGTTTTTTTGTTGACGTGACAGTTTATGGGGGTTTGTAATTGATGTTTGGTGCTTTTGGGTTGTAAAAGAGTAGTAAACTCATCATAACAATAGGAAACTGTCCCAAACTAAGCTTGTCCTATAGGCACCAGAGAACTGATGTAAACATACTTTCTTGAAATAGTTGTTTCTTAAATACATTCATTTTAAACATAGAAAACACCCAGGCCAATACAAACAGATAATGTTCATGTATGTTTGTAAATAACTGCAAAAAACACTAGTTACAGGGTGGATTTGTAAGATTAGTAAAAATTCATATCAGAACACAAAAAAGCATGTTTCATTATCAATATGATAGACTAATTTTAGCCTATATTTACTATCTAACTTAAATGGATTTGTCATACAACTTATAGAAATGCTGTTAATTTTATATTGTTCTAAAATATTCTTGGGAGTAGTGTATTTATTTATAGATACTTTAAAGTCACCTATGGGGATAGAAATTAAATCATTTTAGGGACTAAATAGTAATATAGACTAGTGTGGTGGAGCTTACAACAGATTTCTTTATCATCTTGATTTCATTCAAGTTTCTGTCAATTAATACAACAACTTTATAAAATAAACTATAGTCTATCCAATATAGCTTGATTAGAATGACAGCTGTCATCAAAAGTAACGACATAACTTTGTAGTAGCGATCAATGAGAGCTAAATATTGGCGGACAAGAAATAATTCACGTCTGACCTACAAACAATATTTTCGACGACAGTGCTTCCAATAAAAATGATAATTTCGTGTAAATGCAGCATTAAATTACACCAATATGTAGTAATTCGAAATCATAAAAATCAAGCTAGAGTATTAACGACGTCTCTACAAGGTTATCTCGAGTTACAAAAATGTTAGTGTTGGGACATATCGACAAATGTCATATTAAATTAAAACTATTCTTTTAACATATTTAACAAAAAAAATTTCTAACTAATTTTTTAACATATTTAAGTCAAGTTATACGTTTTTCTAAATGTTCACTATTAAAAACCAAAAAACATTTCATTCTTAAATAATCAAACATCGGAAATCAATCACTGGTAATTTTTTGGGTAGGTATTCATAGCACCGTTGCTCTAGAAGAGATGCCCACCGCCCTCTAGCGAGAGGAAAAAACCACTGAAGAACACTGATGATAATGACTACGACTTAGGTTGTACATCTACTTAGGTTTACTGTCTTTAAATTTAAATCATAATTGTCATTTTTATGAATAAAGATATATGAAGAAAAATTGGGTGCATTTTTTCATATCATTTTTTCGAAAACTTATCGATACATCTATGTGAACCGTACGAAACATACCCATCACTAGTCACATTCGTTTGACAGCCGTCATTCTAATCAAGCTATATTGGATAGACTATAAACTATCATCCTCTTTACAATCGTTATTAATATTGTTTTTGTGTAGAAGAAAGTACTGCTTACTAAAAATATAATAAGTTTTACCTGCAAAATCATGTCTCCAGGCTCTATCCTCCCATCCAGAGCCACTGCACCGCCCTTCATTATACTTCCTACGTAGATCCCTCCATCACCACCTTTGTTCGACTGTCCCACTATGGAAATACCAAGAAAATTCACCGTGTCCATATTCAAAGTGACCGTAATAATGTGCATAGACATCGTAGAATCCGTTATAGAGGAATAGGAAGACGTTCTGGACATAACTTGAGGTCTCTTTCTTCTTCGTTGAGGCCTTTTTCGCGAACTAACTTGAAGGTGGGAAACACTACTGCATTCTGTCAATGCTCGGTCCACTGACGCGTTCGTGTGGCGTCCAGTGGTAGTTGTGATCTCAGACTGACTGTCAAACAGGCTGGTAGAGTCCAAATCGGAGCTCAGAACCGATGCAGTCTCGTATTCTAGCCCGTGGTTACCATATTTAGAGTGCCCGTTGATTCTAAGGCCTCTGTATTTGTATTTATCACAGGAAGCCCTGTGACCCGGTCGGGAACTAATCGTACTGTCCGTGTCTGTACACGTATCCCTTGTGAGAGGAACTGTTGGGGCTCCATGGGGGTTTGGTTTCGCCTTCCCTGCATTGCTATCCGTGCACTGAGAAGCACCGTCCGACGGGTTTGAACCCTCCGCTGACACCAACCAAGACACTACACGACCGTTGAAACACGGCAGATGCGCGTTATCGTCAACAATCTCCTCTTTCACCACACCAAAGTCATCGTCCATGGATTTGAAGAAAAATTTGTAATTCGGCCTATTCAGTTGGTTCTTGAAGTCCAGCAACGTTACTTTCTCCGGCGATATGGGGATTTTAACTAAATACGGCGTCTCCTCGTCATCTATGTAATATATTACTTTTGTTTCCTCCATTTTCAATGCATTTATTTATTAGGAATAACAACACCCTACGATCTATAAATATCAGCGGCCATCACAAAAATGGCGATAAACAGGTTCCTGTTTTTGACAGTGAGTGGCGCCACTAGCACACGTCGTCTAAATACGTTCGGATACACAGTAAATTGATTGAGCTATGGAAGAGAAGCATTGAGCTATCACTATTTTAACGACTCTAGCTTAGGAAAAGTACCGTGAATGGGTACCTTTTTAAAAAAAGAGAGCTGTCAATGTCAAACATTTTGAATTCGAATTTGTCGTTAGTAAACAAACCACGAATTTTGAGAAATTGTGCTAAAATTCACTTTAAAACATACAAAATGGCAGTAGAAATTAAAGACCAATTGTACTTAAAAGCTGTAGATGAGTTAGATGCATTTTGCAAACGCCTCGATGGTAAGTTTTAACGAAAAACGTACATCGCTCTCACGACCTACACACAACGCATCTAATTCGATTTCTTTTGAATATTTACAGAGAAAATAGACAAAGAACAGCAGCAGCTCAAAGCATGTAAGAAGAAAACTGAATTTGAGACCAAATTGGCTCATGAAATGAAGCTGAACGTAAGTTTCAGAACAAATTCTCAGTAGAAACCAAACTCACTGTTTGCCTTGTATTAACCCTCTAAAACTCAACTAGATCTATCCCTCTTATTTATTTTCTCCAAGAATATTACATTTACTGGTCTTCTATTGCTTTTACTGCCACTTTCCAATGCAAACTTATTATATTTGGTCATAATTTTGTATATTTTCAGAAAGACCTCACAGATCGACTTGCAGAACTGTCTCGGCGTGGTAACGAGCTAGACAGAGTGTGTGCCTCGTTCGAATCGTGCCTGACGATAGCAGATAGCGACAAAACTAGACTGGATAATGCTAAGTGAGTAAACATTAAAATTATTGTAGAATATTGTTAGTACTTATTGTTATGTACAGACTGAGACGACAGCACACCAAGCTAAAAACACTGCAGTATCTTGTCTGCAGTTGTGATGGGTTCTATTTTACCACAAAAATGTAGTCTGGCCAGTATGGGAAATGTATTTTATACCAAATCATGCTTTCATCTCTGGTAAATGCTGCACTAAATTACTGGATGAAAAATTTATTAGGTGTTTATAACAAACAAAACTTTTTTCTAATGGGTAGGGTTTCATATTCTACGGGAATGTAAAATACCTGTTTATTATAAGAAAGGTTTAATTCTGTGTTGAAGATATACCTACTTACTTCTTTATTTTAAGACCAGACTGCCTAAATTGTGCATTCTCTTATTTACATTTTATTTATTTATTTATTTGAACACCAACAAGGTTACATTGAGGCTTCACAAAAGTAACTATAAAAAATGACACTTGTTAAATGCAAACTTAATTATAGGTGAAAACATCATGCGTTAGAGACTAAAGCAACAGCAATTAGGGGTTAAAAACTGAAAATATTTAATATTTCCTTGGTTGTGTGGTGTACAATAAAGTCTTATTTATTTATTTTACAGAGAAGCATATCAGCTAGCCAAAGAGCTGACTGGCATCCGATTGGACTTCAGTGCACCCTCACACATCGCCAAGGGCTGTATCCTTTTACAAATAATGCTTTATACCATTTAATTCACACCACACAACAGGCAAATGATTTAATTGTGAATGAAATAATTTCAAGTTTTTTGAGACAAGCAAAATGTACTTCAAAGGTTCCTCTAATTTTATTTCGAAAAATATAATAGAACTGAGGACATCTAGGAAATCTCTTGGGCTTTTTTTTATACATATATTTTATGTATTTTTTCTTCCTCATTTGTTTCTATTAAACTATTTTATTTTTAAATTATTTTATAGCCACGATATCCGAACGGCGAAGGGGTCGGAGTGGCCGACTCGAGTCTCGAGATCCGAGGAACGAGGGTTCGAATCCCACCGCCGCTCGACTATTGTAGTAAGCCCACTCGTAACACAAGCTTATGTAGCTTAACACGAGGGGCTAATGGGACTATTAGTAATTTGGGCAGTACAAATTGCTAATAACCTATAAAAAAAAGTACTGCCAAACGAATTTTTATCAAAAAATTCATTCATATTTTAATTTCGATCTATACCTACCATTGTATCAAAGAAAATATCCTTAACCAGTCTTCCTCCAGATATCAAAAGCGAGTACCACAAACAGCTGCATCCATTCGAGATAGACATGTCTACGGCTGACAGCAACGCGCTGTGGAATCTACTCAACACAGTAGTTGGGAGCGAGCGGATTCATAACGATGAGAATCGGCCGATCAACTAGTGTAATGTTTGAGTTACTGTGAAATCCAGTGAATGAAACTTTAGTTTTAAGAAATCAATACATTTGACTAGGCGCGGACCATCGATTTTTGCCGATAGTTGTGCCCGATTTAAATTGTATGAAGAATCGACCAAATCGAATCGGTGTAATGTGCGCACTTCCATACATGCCCATACTGATCAACTGCCCGACTAAACTATCGGCCGACGAAAAATCGATGGTTATGCTAGGCTTATGCTTCAACCACACCAACGCATGCACATCGCCATCGCCGCGCCGGCGCGATCATAGGTAAATGACAGGTCGCGTGAACTGTCATGGCTCG
This sequence comes from Ostrinia nubilalis, assembly GCF_963855985.1. Lineage (NCBI taxonomy): Eukaryota > Metazoa > Arthropoda > Insecta > Lepidoptera > Crambidae > Ostrinia > Ostrinia nubilalis. The sequence continues at coordinate 6,516,956 of NC_087117.1, forward strand.
CGCGACCTGTCATTGGCCTATGATCGCGCCGGCGATAGTGATCTGTGGGTCTAGACAAAGTGCAAATTATAATCGCAAACCAGTCGAAAAGTGGTCGAAAAGCCCCTTTTTTGTATGGAGTTTTGACGGATTCGATTTTCGATTCGATCAAAAAGTGCGTTTTGTCTAGGGGGGCTGCACGCGTTGGTGTGGTTGAAGCTTTAGAGAAAAAATAGGGCTCCCTTTAAATAAATAAATCTAAAATTTATGAATTTTAACAATTTACAATGTAAAATTTTGATTCAAAATTTTCATTTGTATGATCTAAGTACTAATAAATAGTATTAACTAAAGAACTGATTCAGTTTTATTAATCGTGTAAAATCACGCGGTTGCACGCAGGACAAAGATTTCGTATTGTGTGCCCGCAGCCAATCCGTTTTCCACGTGTACACGCACGCATAGGAAAAAATGTGAAATAATGAAATGCGGATGTCTAACGCCCGTATTCACAAACATTACTATGAGGTCTCAGTGCGCGTGGACGCACAGGACACACGAACCAATCACAGAGCTCTATTCAACGCTGTGCGTTCGATGCTGCGTCACTTATGCTAGCATCGTTTGTGAATGAATACGGGCGTTAATCCGCATCACTGGAGAAAATGGCACTACGTACTCAGTACCTTACAGGCAGTTACAGGTTTATATTTCGTATTTTTTATTGGCCCAAGAACGTAAGTACCTAGTCTTTGGCCTTCAAAAATTTCAAAACAACTGGTGTTAAATAATACATTGAGCCGTATTTCAAACTAGTATTAACATGAAACAAGAAATTCAAATGCTATCGCGAGGTAAGTGCAGCCAGCGCCATCTGTTGGTAAGTTACTGTATTAAAATACAGCTGGACGTGTCGTGTTGCTTGAATGAGGGTTTTCGCGAATGAAAGATCCGCCAGATGGCAATACGTAGACGCGAGGTCCAAATGCTGCATGATTGGTTATTTTTGACATTACATTGACAGATACTGCTAGGCCTCCTACTAGGTGGACCGACGATCTGGTAAAGGTCGCGGGAAGAGCCTGGATGCGGGCAGCGCAGGACCGTTCATTGTGGAAAACCTTGGGGGAGGCCTTTGTCCAGCAGTGGACGTCATTTGGCTGAAAAGAAAGAAGAAGAAGAAGAATTGACAGATATGTCAAAATCCACCAATCACGCAGCAGTCAGACCCCACATCCACGTCCCGCCATCTAGCGGATCTTTCTTTCGCTTGCACACTCACTGCGGGCGCCCGTCGCACAGTCGCGACAGCAACATAATTACGCGCGAGCGATAAGGATACCTAGCTTGGGGTCATTGGACAAAATTCTACGTGCTCACGGACCAGGCTTTACCTGTCTCAAACCCCTAGGTTGCGGAAAATAGCAACTTGTTGCTAATAATAGCAATAACATAATGCCCTCTGCGACTACAAAACGCAGTCACGTTTTGTAGTCGCAGAGGGCATTATGGAAACGAACGCCACTCGAAATAGAACGGCAACTAATGACACATTTTTTTTCCCTGTAAGAGGTTGTGAATTGAACAAAAAGGATAGATTCTACCACGACGGAAATGCAAAAACTTTCTTACAAGAAAGATATCCAAATTGTCAAAAATAAAAATTGATATCTAAAGGCAATTTGTATGAAAAGGTTAATTTTTTTGGAACTATTGAACTTCCCTCTCTTGGGGAAAGTTGAAAGATTGAAAGAATCATGCCCGTTTTCACCATCAATCCCTAATTTTTAAGCGACCCATAAGGTAACACTTAACAGGTATTTTGTTTTCATAGGGGTCACTTAAAAATTAGGGATTGATGGTGAAAACGGACATCAATCCTTTTTGCTCCAGTTTTTTTTTTAGGTAACTATAGTCTGGTCCGTGAGCACATAGAATCCCGTCCAATGACCCCAAGTTACCCATCCTTATCGCTCGCGCGTAATTATGTTGCTGTCGCGCTCGCACACTCACTGCGGGCGCCCGTCGCACAGTCGCGACAGCAATATACCTAATTACGCGCGAGCGATAAGGATGGGTAGCTTGGGGTCATTGGACAAAATTCTACGTGCTCACGGACCGGGCTTTAGCCTATTCTAAACATAAACACAATATACTTTATATCGATTTATTCTACGCATTATGGAACACGCTTTTAGCTTTCTTCTCTTTCTTCTTCTTATCCCGCTTCCGCTTCTGCTTCTCCGTGCTGCGCAGGAGTTGGAATATGGCGTCGTCGTCTTCGGAAGGCTTCGCTCGCTTCGCTTCAGGTTCAGGTTCTGATGTCTTGCGGGGCTTCTCACTGGAAGGAATAGATCAAGAAAACATTAAAATTAATGAGAATTGTGTGACGTGATCATTTTGGGACACCCTGTATATAAAAATCAGCTTTTATGGTAAAACGTAAACTAAGCTGTTCGTTCGTTTCAGCCGAAAGACGTCCACTGCTGGACAAAGGCCTCCCCCAAGGATTTCCACAAAGACCGGTCCTGCGCCGCCGGCATCCAGGCATCTCCCGCGACTTTCACCAAATCGTCGGTCCACCTAGTGGGAGGCCTGCCCACACTACGTCTTCCGGCTCGTGGTCGCCACTCAAGAACTTTCCTGCCCCAGCGGCCATCAGCTCTTCGAGCTATGTGCCCCGCCCACTGCCACTTGATTTTAGCAATTCTGCGGGCTATGTCAGTCACTCTGGTTCTCCTCATTTTTGATTCAATCACTTTTCGAAACTAAGCTTTTACGGTATATTCATTAGGCTGAGTTACACCATCTTACTTTAGCTTTAAACGTCAAAAATCTGTCAAACTCCATACAAAAATCACCGGTTATTAACATAGTTACGGTTAAAGTAAGTTGGTGTAACTCAGCCTTAACTAGTAATTCTACAATTTTTTTTATTTATTTATTTATTTGGAAACTCAACAGCTTTGTCAATATTGTTTCTTAACATTTTTTGTCCACGGACCCTTTAGGAAACTAAGCACAATTTTAAGGACCCCCTTATAAAAAAAGCTTTCCAGCGCCTTGCTGCTACCTTTATGAGGTCGTCGGTCCATTTCGTGGGTGCGCAGACCGCTGCCAACCAGTCATTATGGGAAGTCATTGGAGGCCTATGTTCAGCAGTGGACGTCCTGTTGCTGAAGTAATCTATACTAATATTATAAATGCGAAAGTAACTCTGTCTGTCTGTCTCGCTTTCACGCCTTAACCACTGAACCGATTTTGATTAAAGGCATAGATATAGTTTGAGTCCCGGGAAAGGACATAGGATAGTTTTTATCCCGGTTTTTGAAACAGGGATGCCGCGATAAACTTTTTCTGTGACACAAAATCCCACGCGGGCGAAGCCGCGGGCGGAAAGCTAGTCTTCAATAATAATATCCTCACCTGACAGTCTCCATATTGTCGAACAACTCGTCCATATCGTCTTCCACCGCCACCGCGACCGCCTCCGCTTCAGTGTTCTCCGCTCCGCTTCTGACGGAGCGGAGCGGTGTGGTGGTCTCAGTCTGGGCTAGGACGCAGGTCAGCTTGGAGGTTAGGTATTGCTGTGGAGGATTAAAGATAAGCTTTTAAACTTTTGCGTTCCATTTCAATTAAAATAGTAAGATACGGGTCTTAACGCGGCGTTTATTAATGAGTTACATTATGTACTCACGGCTTGACGTTTCGGTTGCGATGCTGTAGTCTGCTTGTGAGCATCGCACATAATGTAACTCATTAATAAACTTCGCGTTAAGACTACTATTTTAATTAAATATAAGCTTATTATGGAGTTTAATTTCATTTTCATTTGTTATTATTTTTACCAATTAAATGGTTCTTTTAAAGAAAATTAATGTTCGGTTCATTTATTTGAGCAGGAATTAGGTGATAATATCTCACTGTCTTTTAATGATTATTTTACTTAGTCACTCGATATAGTTTTTTGCTCCCATACTTGTCACTTAATAACTTGATATAATCACAGTGACAAAATATCACATTACCTTGTACACCAACTCCTTACTTTCGTACTCGTGTCACTTAATCACGCGATATGTCGCAGTGACAAAATCACGCGATAAATCACGGTGACAAAAATAATACATACCTTCTATATTAATAATTTCGTCAAGGGGTACGGTAGACTGGATCGAAACCTTATATGAATAACAAAGCATAAAAAAATAACGATTTTGAGTCGACAACATATATCCGCAAAATTCGGATAATGGAGAATTTCGTTAAATTCCGATGGCATTGACAAACAAACCGCTGTCGCCATCTTTAGTAGTTCACCATCCACTCACTATGCGATCAACGCCAAAAGATAGGTTGTCATCGATCCATAAATAAATGGAAATCAGTGCGTTTCGCGATTTTTATGATAATATACTCTTTGTTATGTGTTTTTTCTTTAAACCTGGTATTGGCCGATTCAACCACAAAAAAAGAATATTAGCCATAACCTTAGTTAAAGTCAGTGTTGCCAGTCGGGTCTTGTCAGAAATTACCAGAAATATAAAAAAAAGTAACCTTTTTGAATAAAAAGTAACCTTCATACGGGGGGGGGGGGGGGGGGTGCGGAGCGATTGTGTAAAGGTTGTTCATGGATGGAAAATGAATACAATTGATCATCAATCGTTTACCTAAATTCGAAATTTTGATCATTCCATGAAGACCGAAAAGTGACCGGTCGTATAAAACCGTTTCCTGGATTTGCGTTTTATTATCGAAAAACATTCGCTAAAATTCATTTTCTTTAACAAATAATAAATGAAATTCATGTTTAAATGCAGTTTATGACATAATTTTTAAATTGTCACTATTAATATTTTTTACTGAATAACCTGTAAAAGTTGATTCTACAATTTCTGAAAAATCACCTAAAAGTAACCTTTTCATTAGTGTAACCTAAAAGTAACCTATGCAGTTCAAAAGTAACCTAAAAGGTTACAAAAGTAACCTTCTGGCAACACTGGTTGAAGTTCAAATGTCAATGTCATTTAGTTTTTCACAGTGATAAATTCCAGTGACATGCAATTTTTGTAATGGTAAAATATTTGTAAGAAACTGCTGGAAACTGCAAACAAATGCAAATGTGCAGTCGATGTGTGGAATGCGACAACATTATAGGTACTCGGTAAGCGGCTTAATATATTTTTTTATTTAACCCGAAAAATAATAATAAATGACCACATGCATAGCCTGTGTTGAGTTGTTATCAACATAAATACAGAAACAGACACGATTTTTGCCCCGTTTTCTGATAACCGAATAGACTCCTTCATGCGCAAGTTCCACTTGAGCTCGGCTGGTTCTAATTATAAATAATTGTGTAATATATTTTTGCAGATAATTTCAATTATTGCGAGTGTTGTGGCTTAGAAACAATTAGGCAGTTAAGAATAAACAAGGCTCGGGCACTATCAAACCTTTTTCCTAAAAAGCAAAAAGCTGCTTCTGCTGCTTCACAAGATTTATTTGATGACTTTCAGGTAAGTTAATAGTGTAGGTCACTGAGTAAAGTAAAATAATAATAATAATAAATAAACTTTATTTATCTTTCACAGAGGTATAAATAAATATAGAGGTGGGAGGATATACCTACACCTACATACATTCACAATACTTATTATTATTTGAATATTTGTCTAAAAATAAAATATATTTCTCTTATTAAACTCAGTTAGCTCAGATGGAGCGCGACAACGGAGAAGTCGAGGATGTAGGTTCAATTCCTGCATGTGGTGTATTTTTTCATCACATCTTATTAAATTTGTTTAATAAGAGTAACACAATATATTTCTCTTTTAAGGTTGATAACGAAGAGTTGGCGCTAATCGAGGATTCATTGATGATTGATGATGCTTCTTCGGACAACAAGAAAAAACAGCTACTGTCAGTCAGCAGTGATGATGCTTCTTCAGACAACAAGGAAAAACAGCTGCTGTCAGTCAGCAGTGATTTTATTTCTTTAGAAGAAGAGAAAGAAAACATATCAAATGGCGGGCAGACCCCCGAAAAAACGTAAATATTCAAGCAGGTTTAGTACAGAATATCAGCCCCCCAGGACTAACTATTTATATTTAGCACTTTCAAATAACACCATTCAAGTATCAGTACATTCAGTTGGTTCTATGATTTATGAATGTGTTCAATGTCAAGCACTTCATTTTTTAGGTGAAAAAATTTAAAATCATTTAAAAAATTGTTGGGTCTATGTATGGGAAGGTATACATAGACCCAGACAGTCTTAAAGCCAATTCCAGAAATATTATTAGCATTTTTTGAACCAAACAGAACAGATGAAAGTGTTCGACAATATCTTTACACTGAAATTCCGACACATTTCAGATTTTATCCATGGACAGTGGCAACCACGAATATCTCAGTCAGCGGCTGATAAAGTAATTGCAAGAATGTATAATTATTCCTTTTCTGATCGGGAACGATATTATCTCCGGCTATTACTTCTTCACGTCAAAGGGCCGACTTGCTTCAGAGATGTTAGAACTTATTAATATGAAAATATTATTTACACATCATTTCGAGAAGCTGCTCAAGCAAGGGGGCTACTTTTTGACGATCAAGAATGGGAAAGATGTTTGGATGAAGCAATTGGTTTCAAACTTCCTCGGCAATTACGACAGCTGTTTGCGTTAATTTGCGTGTTTTGTGAAGTAACTGATCCTAATGCTCTTTGGGAAAAATTTACATCACATTTTATCTAAAACTTTACAAGATCCCGCCCTGAAATATTATCCAAACAGTTGGCTTTACAAGAAATTGATGAAACATTAAAACTCCACGGAAAGAGACTAACAGATTTCGGACTTCCGGAGCCAGATATTGATGAAAATAGTATTTTCTTATCTGATCCCGTTTCTGACTATTAATAAGAGTTATTTACATAACCTATATTAACGATTGAATTTGATTGTTTTGTTAATTTGTCTTAGTTTATTTTGAATGTTGATTTAAAATAAAAATAATTTGTGTAAAAACATTTGCAGTTTTTATTTACCATATTTATTAAACACAACTAACGAAGCTATATGAATTTATATTTAATATTCTTTGAGAACCGATGACTACAGAAACATCTATCTACATTTTGCACCTAGAATTGTGTATTATGAGTCAAATTGCACCCGAGCGAAGCCGGGTTTTCATCTAGTTGTATAATAATTCCTTGCTCTCATACTGATGTACTCTAAGCTGCCTGTCCAGACTCGTACTAACAATTAGTCTTCCTTCAGCTACTGTGGTTATATCAGTGATGGCGCCTGCGCTACCTTTATAGCCGTCACTCGATATATCACAGTGACTAAATATCACGTGACAATAATATCACATTACCTTCTGCACCAACTCCTTGCCATCATACTTGTCATTTAATCACGTGATATATTATCATAGTGACATAATCACGCGATAAATCACAGTGACAAAATATCACGTTACAATAAATTACCTTGTACACTAATTCCTTGCTTTCATACTGATGCACTCTAAGCTGCCTGTCCAGACTGGTACTAACGATGAGTCTTCCATCAGCTACTGTGGTTATATCAGTGATGGCGCCCGCGCTTCCTTTAAAGCCTTTATCAGGTTTGCCCTTTCGTAGGTCCACTTGGTGCAGTTGACCGCGACCGAAGCCCACTAGGACTTGCCTGGAATGACAATTAAATAATAGTTAAAGGCGTAGATAAACTAGCAACTTCGTACACGTAAAAATCTAAGGACGCACACGCAGCTAAGTTAGCGTAATCAGTGTTTTCAAGCCAGCTTTGAATTTTATTTAAATTGATAAAACGCTATATGCGTTGAGTTTTCTGAAATTATCAATTTTTCTACGCACTTTTCCTAATTTTCTTTCCGTAAGAACCTTCTACAATTTATACTAGAAACCACAAAACAATATGAAGTCATTCTCAAGTTACTGACGTGAGAAGACGAATCAGGGATAATTTTTTCATTCTTGTCTGGCTCTCATTTGAAAGAGCAGTCAAAATTAAAATATCTATAACGTAGGCCCTTTTCAAGGCACTTATACACGTCCCAAATATAGCTTGCCATACCACCACTTCGAGACAACATTTCGGCACTTATTCGCATTTCTGAGTCAAAGCTACAACTATTCATATCAACATTAACATCACTAATGTGATCATACCTTTCGTCAAAACTGGGCGCCATGCAAGTAGCGGCCATTGTGAATTCCACGTTACACACCGGCCTTCGTTGCGCGCGAGTGTCGTATAACCTGAAATGTATTAGAATAATGACGTTTAATGATCTTTAACTAACTGCAACGTAAAGGGGGATAATGTCACACCGTGGTTCGTGATAATTCAGGGACAAACTAATGACCAAATGCGTATACTGTTATTTTTCCGAAGTGGTGTTGGAGTCGGTTTATTTATCAATAAATAAGTCGGTTCAGCTCCATGCTTGAGTACTGATGTTCATCACGCGATATATCACAGTGACCTAATATCACGTCACCCTATGTATCAGCTCGATTCTCTAGTGATTAGTCTATCTACTGATATCACTTAATCACGCGATTGCTCTTAACAAGGTTTTGTCACTCGATCATTGATGAAATTACGTGAAAAATTACACATTACTTTGTGATGCATCAACTCCTTCCTCTCGTACTCACTTGATCACGCGATATATCACAGTGAAAAGATATCACGTGACTAAACCAATATATCACGTTACCTGACGTATCCATGCCTGGAACACACAGCAAGCAAGTTTCCGCCCTCATTGGGCAGGAACGTGAGGTCTGACACCCACACAGGCCTCCGTAGTTGTAACCAGTCATGAGGCAGGTTCTTGGCGCAGAATGTGGGCTCAGCCTCACCTAGGCGGTACACTTTCAGGTCGTTCTCATAAGACGACAGTGACAAATGAATGACACATTACCTATGTAACTTGATCACTCGATATATCACAGTGACAAAATATCACAGTACCTGACGTATCCATGCCTGGAGCACACGGCGAGTATATTCCCGCCCTCATTGGGCAGGAATGTCAGGTCAGACACCCACACAGGCCTCCGGAGTTGTAACCAGTCGTGAGGCAGGTTTTTGGCGCAGAATGTACATAAGCCCTCAATGTAACTGTTTGTTGTCCCAAATAAAGAGAAAAAAAAAAAAAATGTGGGCTCTGCCTCGCTTAGGCGGTACACTTTCAGGTCGTTCTCATAAGACGACAGTGACAAATGAATGACACATTACCTATGTAACTTGATCACTCGATATAGGTATCACAGTGACAAAATATCACGTGACAAAGTACACATTTTTCCTTACATTGAACACAAACACACACACGCACACACACACAAACACACACACACACACACACATGTTGGTTTTCTTTTGTTATTGTAAGTTCATCTCATATTCAATTAATGTAGGTATTCAGTTAAAGCTAAATAAGTATTAAGTTATTTATTAGTAACCTAAATTGCTTATTTATAGCGTCTGTATTAGAGGAAGGCGCTAATGACTGCGACACAGTCTTTGACTACTGCAGTCATTAACGTTTCATTTTGTCTATGCACAATTGTAATTGGCTACAAATAAAGTTTTTATTATTATTTTTTTTATTTTATTACCTGGTGCGTCAGCTCCTTCCTCTCGTACTTGTCACTTGATCACTCGATATATCACAGTGACAAAATATCACAGTACCTGACGTATCCATGCCTGGAGCACACGGCGAGTATATTTCCGCCCTCATTGGGCAGGAATGTCAGGTCAGACACCCACACAGGCCTCCGGAGTTGTAACCAGTCATGAGGCAGGTTCTTGGCACAGAATGTGGGCTCAGCCTCACCTAGTCGGTACACTTTGAGGTCGTTTTCTTCGCCTCCTGAAGAAAATGACGAAGATTGATAAGTATTTTGATTAATTGCTACTCATTTTATTTGTGAAAGTAGGTTTTTATCGTCAACTGTGCGACGGGCGCCCGCAGTGAGTGTGCGAGCGCGACAGCAACATAATTACGCGCGAGCGATAAGGATGGGTAGCTTGGGGTCATTGGACAAAATTCTACGTGCTCACGGACCAGACTATAGATACGACGCGCAGCAGACGTGCACTGTGCGAAAAATTTTCGTAGCTAGGTCCGACGAAATTCTTGTCTTGTCTGCGGCAGACACAGTGAAATTTCTTAGCGTGTACAAGAAGCCTTAAATGAAAAATCTACTCCATCAACTGTACCTGTAGCAAACAACGTATTATCATCAGGACACATCCTCATCTTATCAATCTTGCCGACTTGTATGACCTGCTCCTGTTTCTTGCTCCACAGCTTGACGACGCCTCCAGATACTGCGGCCAGGAGCTTCCGCTTGTACCGTCCGAGGCCCACAACGTGTCCGGTGCCGAAGTCTGCGGTGTAAGTCTTCGTGAAGCCATCTTGTGTGTTGTATACTTGTATCTGGAAACACATACTTACTTTTTTTAGGGTTTCTTATCCAAACTATTTATTGAACTGAACTGAACTGAAGAAAGTACCTAAACCTATGTTCAAATTCTCAAATCATTTATTTATGCAAGTAGGCTCTTAAAGGGCACTTTTACACGTACCTACCAACCCTACCTCATACAAAACTCATAAAACTAAAATTATTTTATGCAAGTAGGCTTTTAAAACTTTTACACGTCCCAGTATTAACCCTACCACTGCTTCGGGACAATAAATGGGCCAGTGCTGAGAAAAAGCAGCGCAAGAAACTCAGTCACTATTGTCAGCCTATTTTCAAAGATAAAAAGTATGTTCATGATTTATTGGTGTCTTTTATGTGAATCTCAAATGATATTCTGATATTCACTGCACAGATTTAACAAGGGCCAGTAAAGTAAGCCGAATAATGTGTGTGTGAACCAACAAAAAAATGCATGTAAGCAAAACTATTCCAAATATAGTATGTAATAATAAAGCTTTTTGTTCATCTACATTTCAAGTTAATTCCAAATATAAATTAGTATAATAATTTCAACAAACTTATCTTTTCAGGAGGACTTCAGATAAATAAATTTAAAAAATGCCTTATAACCTTAATTATACACACAGGAAGTTAAACCTTGCAATTTACGAGTACATAAAGGTACACCGAAGGCAATTGGACCTGGCTCAGTATTCAATGTAAGGAGATATCCTTGCAACACTGATTTTTAACCTGAAATTACCTGTTGATTCTGCTTAGCCACTAATATTTCTGTCTGTTCAGCATTCCCCCACGCCATGCAAGTGATGCCGTCATCCTTCTGAAGAGTTTTGATGTCCACGAGGTTTTCTATGCACTTCTTACTGTTTTTTGTAGCATCTGAGTGATACTTTATGTCTAGAAACAAAATTGAATTTTTAAGAAATATACAGTGTAAAATCTTATTAAGACTTGTTATTTGTTTGTATCTGGTCTAATATTAACTAATTAACGTATAAAACACTTCTGAAAGCCTATAAAGTAAGAATAAATAGTTATTTGTACATGCAAAGTGAGCATGGTTTTAACTTTGGCTTTTTTGTGGTTATACTTACGCTTGAATGAACCGATTTTTGTGGCAACGAATAAATCAATTTCTTGGTCTTGTGTTAACGTCATTTTGGGATTAAATATTAAACAAATTACGCAAAAAAATCAATTTAAACATGCATTTTTGATGAAAACACAACACGTGAAAATTACTGTCAAGCAAGTGTCAAATCACGAAAAGAACTGTCATGCGTGTCAGCTGTCAAATGTCAAAGTTGTTAAGTAAGGCTTGGTCTACACAATAACTAAAATTATTTAATGTTTTACCAATAAAACTAAAAATATTTTTCTTCAAGTGCCTCTTATTCACGCAAAAACTTTTAGACCGATTTTGTTGAAACCACAGTGTTTAACACAATTCTTAAAAAAGAAATCTTAGTTTGACCGAACTTCACTTTACGAGGACGAAGTTGTGCCAAAAAGTGCAAAAGCTAATTTTCCTTATTTGTGTTAATATTCTCGTCCTTATCGTTAAAAACTGCAATAATAAAATCAATTTTATCGTTACTTATTCACAGTTACACTTATTCACACAGACTTAACGAGCTGTGCAGTGCTTACTGTGACTGTGTCAGTGAGTGTAGACCGTGCTTTATAATAAAACGTTCCGTTCCACCACACACACTGTAACTGTATCACAGGCAGGATAAATCGTTTTGCCAGCAGGCTAAATAAAAATTATTCCATGGTATTTCTCTAAGAACTTAAAAAAAAGTGAAACTGTCAAGAATTTTGTTGACGAAAGTTTTGTGCAATTTTCGGATTTCCTCTTGTTTTTGTGAAAATATTGTATTGAAATGTATTTAAATATACAGCCATTTAAAATATTCATTCATCAGTGACTAGTTTCTGCTGAACAATGGCTTTAAAACTCGATTTTGAGGCATTATGCCGTACTTGTTTGTGTAGTGATCATCTCCATCCTATATTTCTAAATGCTACAAAATCTACGCGGTATTCTATTGCAATAAACATGATAGCTGGACTGAAGGTTAATATACACTCGCTTATTTATTAATCGTATGTGAAAGAGCAGTATAACATTATGTATTTTATTATGATTATTGGTACTTACGAACGCGGAAGTTACAATGTTATTATGCGCGATAAATTATTGTAAATAAACGATTTATATTACATTAAATCCCCTGACGTATGCATTCTAATCGTGTAATAAATAAATTCTAAAGGCGTAGGTACAATATTTTGCTTTTTTCATACTTTTTTTTTAATGAATAAAGATTCGTGTTTTCCAATAGATTTTTAAATGTGACGTCACATAAACTAGGACCCCTCTCACCCCCTTGTCACATAATGTCACACTTCGTCGACCCCCTCCCTCCCCCTTGTCACACTTCGTCGACCCCCTCCATCCCCCTTGTGTAATTTATGGATGCCCCCCTATGCCCCCCTAATGTAGTTTGAAAAAATTTGAAACTGGTACCAGTGATAAATTGATTTTTTTATTTATTTATAAGCCTTGTATTTTATTTTATTTCTTATTTTTAATTCAGGTTTAGTTTATTTAAATAAGTAGTTTAATGCCTGTTTTCAACATTAATCCCTAATTTTTAAGTGACCACTATGGTACCACTTAACAGGAATTTTGTTTTTATAAGGGTTAAACTACTTAAAAATTAGGGATTGATGGTGAAAATGGGTATAATATTGTTTTATTTATTTAAGTGATAAATTGTACATATTATTATAGTCTAGTTTATTGTGATAACATTAACATAGGTCTTTGAAAATAAATTTAACACTCCATATTACATAGATTTGCTTCCTAACTCTATTATAAAAATTTCCAGGTTGAAATAAACGATGGACTGCCTCAAAAAATGTGTTTAACATGCATAAACAATCTAAACAGTGCCATAAACTTCCGTAAGCAATGCAAAGATGCCGAGACACAACTTTTGCAAGCGAAGACTGAATCTGAAACCGAATTATTTGTTCCTGAAGTAACGATGGAAGAAAAAGGTGACGAAGAAGAAATAGGAGAAGATAAAAATGAATCGATGGAGTTAGAAGACAATGATTGTGATGATGATAGACCGATTAATGATTTAGTAAATGAAACTACAGCGGTAAATGACGAAGAAAATGATACGGTACCGATTAATAGTAGAGAAGAGATAGAGTCTAAAATAAAAGAAAGGAAGATATTGAAACGTAAAAAAATTAACGCTGATGGACCTTTGTGCAAAATTTTAAATAAAGTAGACAAAAATCAAAGAGTCAATTGTAATATTTGTCAGAAAGAGTTGTCCATTAGGTATGTTGTTATTTTGAATTTATTTTCTTACTAGCTTTCTGCCCGTGGCTTCACCCGCGTGAAATTTTGTCTGTCACAGAAAAACTTTATCGCGCGCGTCCCTGTTTCAAAAACCGGGATAAACCTATCCTATGTGCTTTAAATCGGTTCAGTGGTTTAGGCGTGAAAGCAAGACAAGAGTTACTTTCGCATTTATAATATTCTAAAGCCCGGTCCGTGAGCACGTACAATTTTGTCCAATGACCCCAAGCTACTTATCCTTATCCCAACTAATATTATAAATGCGAAAGTAACTCTGTCTGTCTGTCTGTCTGTTACGCTTTCCCGCTTAAACCTCGCAACCGATTTTGATGAAATTTGGCATAGAGATAGTTTGAGTCCCGGGAAAGAACATAGGATAGTTTTTATCCCGGTTTTTGAAACAGGGACGCGCGCGATAAAGTTTTTCTGTGACAGACAAAATTCCACGCGGGCGAAGCCGCGGGCGGAAAGCTAGTTAATTAAATTGCTGTCACGACTGTGCGACTGGCACCCGCAGTGAGTGTGCGAGCGCGATAGCAACATAATTACTCGCGAGCGATAAGGATGGGTAGCGGGGGTTCATTGGACAAAATTCTACGTGCTCACAGACCAGACTATAGTATAGATTTGAGAAACATACAGTTACATAGGCGCGGTGGAATTATGTCTCAGCGCCATCTGATGGTTGGACCATAGTCCAGCCTATGGCGGGCTCACTCTAGTGGGCCCGATCGAGGGGACTACGGACGCGGCCTGAGGGCGCCACGGTCACTCAGACCTTGACTCAGGCCGTGTCCAAGGTCCCAAGGGACGGCTTTAGGATCAGTTGATACCATCTCGGTTTTTCTATTTATACTAGGCTTAAAAACTCCGACACCGCGATGCAGGATTGTAGGCGCGGCGGTGTGTGCCATAGTAATTAGTGTCCCAGCGCCATCTGTTGGTTGAAGACTGCCACTAGCTTGTAGTGTGGCGTCAATAGATGTCGCCACATTACCATACTTGATTCTTGATGATGATGGTATCCTGCAGGAGCGTAGACCGCCACATGGCCAGCTACCATCCGGCGCTGGACGCCAGGGTCAAGTGCGAGCTGTGCGACAGCAGGGTCACGCGGGAGAAGATGGACAGGCATCTGAGGCTGATGCATGGGCCAGGGAACCTTACTTGGGCTTTTATTGAATACGTGGATATCAAGGTCGCAGCGCAGACGTTTGCGATCGGGCCGTATCGAGCGCATAAGGCGCCTGATCAGTAGCCAACCCAACTAGAGGGTTGCCCACCGCTGTGTTGGACCATAGTCCAGCCTACGGCGGGCTCACTCTAGCGGGCCCGATCGAGGGGACTACGGACGCGGCCAGATGGCCCCACGGTCACTCAGACCTTGACTCAGGCCGTGTCCGGGGGACGGGTTTAGGACCAGTTGATACCTTCTCGGTTTTTCTATTTATACTACGCAGGGTAAAAAACTCCGACACCGCGATGCAGGATTGTAGGCGCGGCGGTATGCGCCATAGTAATTTGTATCCCAGCGCCATCTGTTGGTTGAAGACTGCCACTAGCTTGCAGTGAGGCGTCAATAGATGTCGCCACATTACCATACCTATAGTCTGGTCCGTGAGCACGTAGAATTTTGTCCAATGACCCCAAGCTACCCATCCTTATCGCTCGCGCGTAATTATGTTGCTATCGCGCTCGCACACTCACTGCGGGTGCCAGTCGCACAGTCGTGACAGCAATATAATTACGCGCGAGCGATAAGGATGGGTAGCTAGGGGTCATTGGACAAAATTCTACGTGCTCACGGACCGGGCTTTACTTGAATAATGATGTGATGGTAATCCTGCAGGAGCGTAGACCGCCACATGGCCAGCTACCATCCGGCGCTGGACGCCAGGGTCAAGTGCGAGCTGTGCGACAGCAGGGTCACGCGGGAGAAGATGGACAGGCATCTGAGGCTGATGCACGGGCCGGGGAACCTTACTTGTGGGGTGAGTATGATTTCGGCATGGTGACGAATTCTTACTTATTATTATTTAAGATTTTAAACTTTCGCGTTCCATTTCAATTAAAATAGTAAGACACGGGTCTTACGTCCACGTCTGCTTGTGACCACGGCTGCAGCATCGCAGCCGAAACGTCAAGCTGTGAGTACATAATGTAACTCATTAATAAACGTCGCGTTAAGACCCGTGTCTTACTATTTTAATTATTATTAGTTGTTCATTTATTTAGGAAAACCAGGGTACAGTGTGTAATAATAAATTAGGCAACAGGTAAACCACTTACGAACTAAGGTGGCCCCACTAGGTGGACTGATGATCTGGTGAAGGTCGCGGGAGGTGCCTGAATGCGGGCGGCGCAGGACCGGTCTTTGTGGAAATCCTTGGGGGAGGCCTTTGTCCAGCAGTGGACGTCAATGAAGGTGGTACAGTACGCAGAACTGACGGCCGATGGGGCAGCAAGGTTCTGGAGGTCATGTACCGGAAATCAGCGTGGGACGTCCACCCACAAGGTGGGATGACCTCATGGAGTTAGCAGGATGGCGCTGGATGCAGGCCGCTACCAACCGGGCGATGTGAAAATCATTAGGGGAGGAATATGATGGAGATCTTTATATTTGATGTGTATCCTTTTGTGAACAATAAATAAAAAAATAAAAAGTTGGCTCAATCCAACGTGAGTCTTGATAAATGAAGTGTGACGTTTGCACCACAACACTACCGTAGTACTCATGCATTGGCGTATTTAGGGTTATTTTTCTGGGGCCCGGACCCTCATTTGGTCAGTTGACTTTGAACAATAGAACTTAAAATGGTTCATTATAAATAATTATCTTGATATTACACTGGTGATATTACAAACCCCATTCTTCTGTTGATTCCAGTACTGCAAAACGGAGTTTCAAGACAGAGAGAGCCTGGTAGAACATATCACCACATGCACCGCCAAGAAAAAGAGGAAGCCTTACAAAAAAGTAAGTTCCGAATTAAATATTTTGTTTTGTTGTGTAATTGTAAAACTATGAGGTTTTGCGAGTTGTAAGAGTGCAGGAGACATCGTACCAAAAGTTTCAAGGGGTAGCAAGGGGGGAGGGGCTGTATATTTGGGATAGGAATATGGACGATGAACGACTTCTAACGGGAGGTTGAAAAGGAAATTAAGAGGGGTGGGGGCACAAAACTAGGGGGTTTTGCGAGTTGTAAGAGTGCAGGAGACATCGTACCAAAAGTTTCAGGGGGTAGCAAGGGGGAAGGGGCTGGATATTTAGGATAGGAATATGATGGACGAAGAACGACTTCTAACGGGAGGTTCGAAAGGAAATTAAGAGGGGTGGGGGCACAAAACTAGGGGTTTTTGCGAATTGGAAGAGTGCAGGAGACATCGTACCAGAAGTTGCAAGGAGGGGCTAATTAGAGAGGGGTTTGGGGGGGTAAGGGTGGTAGAAGCACTTCAAACGAGAGGTTGGAAAGGAAGTTAGAAAAGGGGGAGGGGGGGCTGGCGATTGGAGGGTAAGGGTGCAAAACTAGGGGTTTATTTTTAAATTCAGATATCAGTCAGTGTGTCGCGGGATGAGCCTGGATGCGGGCAGCGCAGGACCGTGCATTGTGGAAAACCTTGGAGGAGGCCTTTGTCCAGCAGTGGACCCAGCAGTGGACGTCATTTGGCTGAAACGAAGTGATATCAGTAAAGTACAATAGCGTACTCTTCCCATGGATGGCGTAAGATGGCGTAACAAACGAACGTCAGGCCTCCCCAACCCGTCTGGCCAGCGTGGGGAGTTTAGGCCAAATCCTCCATTTGTCTCTGTTCAATTAACGTCGGCGGATGGGACAGCAAGGTTTTGGAGTGGAAGCCACGTACGGGAAAGCGCACGAGCCACAAGGTGGACCGACGACCTTACAAAGGTAGCAGAATGGCGCTGGATGCAGGCCGCTACCAACAGGTCATTATGGAAATCATTGGGGGAGGCCTATGTTCAGCAGTGGACATTCTGTGGCTGAGATGATGACGATGATGATGATGATGATGAAACTTAGATAGGATCGTGCTCCTGCAGTGGAGATTATTTAAATGATCTGATGAAAATCAGTATATTTTCTATTTTGTCTAGGGTCGCGAGCTAGCTGAATGCGACTTGTGCCAGAAAGTGATGCAGCGAGCGAGTCTGCGACTCCACAAGGCTGTCAAACACAAAGGACTGAGGCCTGTTTGTGAGGTGAGTGGAAATAACACACACACCCTAAGATGTGCAAAACTAGGGGGTTTGAGTGCAGGATACATTGTGCCAGAAGTTTCAGGAGGGAGGGCAAGTGGGGCTAGAATATTTTGTTTGGAGCTTGTTGGAGAGGGGGCTGAGAAGGCTCTAGCCTAGAGACGGAGCTGCAGACGAAGGTCCGAGCTAGGACAATAACTCGCGGCTCCGTTTCTTTGGGCTCCGGTAGGTTTTAGTGGGTAGGCCGCCTTTTGTGAGCAGGCGGGGAGAGTCCCACGTATCCCTCTGGCCGTCCCTATCGACAAGTGGGTATGCAAAGCGTTTCCCGACGTTAAAAAACAAAGGGGTGGTAGAACGACTTCAAACGAGAGATCAGACAGGAAGTCAAAAGGGTGACTTCATATCAGAAATTTCAGAGGGTGACACACACTTTTCTTTGTTCATTGTTTATTTATTCAAGCATATTTATAATTCCAGCACTGCGGCCGGTCTTTCGGCAACTCCATCCGTCTTCACGAGCACTACCGAGCGAAGCACGGCTATGAAAAGTTCAAGTGCGGCCGCTGCGACTACCAGTCGGCCAGCGAGTTGGCTATGCAGGTGCGTCATCATCAGGGCCCCAATTCACTCATTACTGTTGTAGAAAATTCAATGAAACCAGTATCTACGTTAAGACATAAGAATGCTTGATTAATGTAAGTCAGCCGGCAGCGCTCTGTTCCGATATAGTGACGTCATCGTTCCCGCGCCGAGCGGTCACTGAACTTTTTTGGTAATTTGGCCATAACTTCGTCAATTTTTGTCGTAGAACAAAAATTTTTGGACTGTATATTAAGGATTTCTTAGCCCTATAAATCTGCATTCACAACAAAAAATAGTAATGAATTGTTATTTTCAACTGCAACGCGATTGGACGACGAATCAAAATCAGCTTTTTGACAAATCCGTATCGCGGTATCGTTTTGACGGCTAGTTCAAACGAAACTGAAATGAAGAACGAAGCTGACAGAAAACTATTTCTTCTCAAACGCAAATCAAGCGCATCACGAACATTTACTATGTATTAGTAATTTTAGTTTCAGAAATAAGGTGTTCGGACTTTTAATAAAAAGTGCTTAATCTGTTGTTTCGTCGTGTGAAAACCGCGATACTAAATTGAAATTCAGCTGGAATGAAAATGGAGCACGAGTCGAACGCTACTTGAGTTTAAACGCGATTGAATGATCCAAATGCTGCATGATTGGATATTTTTGACATGACATTGACAGATATGTCAAAATCCACCAATCATGCAGCATTTGGACCTCGTGCCTACGTATTGCCATCTGGCGGATTTTTCAATCGCGAAAACCCTCATTGGAGACATTACAAATTAGAAGTCGCATATTTTTATTTTATTTTCTTTATAAACAGAACCACGAAAGACGGCATCGCGGCGAGAAACCCTTCGTGTGTGAGGAGTGCGGCGCGCGTTTCCACGCCGCGTACTTGCTGGCGCAACACAAACGCGGGCACACCACTGAGAAACCTGTCAAGGTGATTATCTTATAATATGTAATCATTAAACACAAGGTCCCTTGGAGTGACCCCGCACTTAAGGCCAGAATCCCTCCTCACATGTTACAATACCCCTCCCCTCTAGTACCGAGTCCCCCTCCCCTCTAGTCCATAGTCCATAATTTCCCCTTTGGTCCAGATTCCCCTCCTCTTTGGTCCAGAATCCCCCTCCTCTTTGGTGCAGAATCCCCCTTCTTTTTGATCCAGAATCCCCCTCCCTTTTGGTCTAGAATCCCCCTCCCCTCTAGTCCAGAACCCCCCTCCCCTCTAGTCCAGATCCTCATCCCCTTTAATCCAGCATCCCCTTCTCCTCTAGCCCAAGAGGGCTGTGTCAGAATTCACCCTCCTGTGCCAGAATTCACCGCCCTGGGCCAGAATTCCCCCTCCTGGGCCAGAACGCCCCCACCTCAGCTAGAATCCCGCCCTCGGCTAGGCTCTGACATTAAATCACAAAACTCCGTCATCGCGGCGAGAAACCTTTCGTGTGTGAGGAATGCGGCGCGTGTTTCCACGCCGCGTACTTGCTGGCCCAACACAAACGCGGGCACACCACTGAGAAACCCGTTAAGGTAACTATCTTATACGTGATCATTACCTTATGTATGTCCATGTGCCATTACAGTATGTCCCCCATACTCAGGCCCAAGAACTTCCCAAAGAAGTGGGAAGAGTGGTGAAGATTTCGTATCAGAATTTATGTAATTCGGCCGTTTGGTGTAGTGGTTCAGAACGGACTACTATGCCGAGAGGTCCCGGGTTCGATTCCCGGCCGGGCAGAAATTGAAATGATGAATTTTAATTTCTGTGACGGGTCTGGGTGTGACTATGTATAATATTTATGTATTTAAAAAAAAAAGTATATAAGTATGTTTATATCCGTTATCTAGTACCCATAGTACAAGCTTTGCTTAGTTTGGGACTAGAAGCGTAGTGTGAAATGTCCAAGGATATTTATTTATTTATTTACAAAAAAAAATATATTTAAGTATGTTTATATCCGTTGTCTAGTACCCATAGTACAAGCTTTACTTTGGGACTAGCGGCGCAGTGTAAAATGTCCAAGGATATTTATTGTATTATATTCAATGACGATAAATTTCTCCATTCCAGTGCGACCAGTGCCCCTCCAGCTTCAAATCGAACAACAGTCTATTAACCCACAAGCAGACCTGCCACAGCGACCGAAGCTACGTGTGCCTGGTGTGCGCGCGCGCCTACCGCTGCCGGCACTACGCCGTCAAGCACAGCCGCGCCGTGCACCGGCTGAGGGGGCCGCCGCCCATTGCTAGGGGGGACCTAGGCAGCGTAGGGGGGACCCTAGAGACTGCTACATAAGAACATAGGACACTTAAATCCCCCCTTCCCCAAATTGGTCCTCCTCCTTAAGGAACCCTAAGTGTCTAAAAACCCCCCTTCCCCTTGAAAAAAACCATAAAGTGTCTATAAACCCCCCTCCAAAACACTACATTTAGTCTTAAACCCCCTCTTAGTAGAAACATTAGTGTCTATAAACCCCCTCCAAAATACTCAAATTGGTCATTTAGTCCCCTTAACCCCCTCTCTAACTCCATAAGAAACTTAAGTGTCTGTAACCCCCCTTGAAAGAAACCTACTAGTGTCTAAAACCCCAAACAACACTCCAAATTAGTCGTCCAGCCCCCCCTCCTATTCAAAAAGTCCAAAATGAGTCCATAAGCCCTTTATAATACCCCCAAACCTACTCAACTTAGTCCATAGCCCCTAACGATCCAAACTCAAGTCACAGCTCGCCACAGCGACCGAAGCTACGTGTGCCTGGTGTGCGCGCGCGCCTACCGCTGCCGGCACTACGCCGTCAAGCACAGCCGCGCCGTGCATCGGCTGAGGGGCCCGCCGCCTATCGCTAGGGGGGACTTAGAGAGCGTAGGGGGGAGCCTAGAGACTGCTACATAAGACACTAAAGCCCCCCCTCTCCTTGAGTAAATTTAAAATTAAACCCCCTCAAATACAGTGAAATTGGTCAATTAGACCCCTTTCCCCCCTGACCCCAATGAAACTTAAGTGTCTTTAACCCCCAAACCCCTTTAAAGAAACCATAAAGTGTCTATAGATAAACCCACCTCCAAAACACCAAAATTGGTCTTTTCTTCCTGCTCCCAACCCCCAAAAGAAATTTAAGTGTCTAAAACCCCCTCCTAGTAACACTCAAATTAGTCTTAGCTCCCTCTCTCCTTGAAAAATACACTCAAATTGGTCATTTAGCCCCCCCCCCCCCCTGACCCGGAAAGAAACTTAAGTGTCTTTAACCCCCCTTAAAAGAAACCTTAGGGTCTATAAACCCCTCAAAACAGTCCAAATTAGTCGTCCAGCCCCCCCTCCCCTTCAAAAAGTCAAAAATGAGTCCATAAGCCCTTTATAATACCCCCAAACCTACTCAACTTAGTCCATAGCCCCTAACGATCCAAACTCAAGTCACAGCTCGCCACAGCGACCGAAGCTACGTGTGCCTGGTGTGCGCGCGCGCCTACCGCTGCCGGCACTACGCCGTCAAGCACAGCCGCGCCGTGCATCGGCTGAGGGGGCCGCCGCCGATCGCTAGGGGGGACTTAGGGAGTTTAGGGGGGACCCTAGAGACTGCTACATAGGATATTAAGTACATAGGACACTTAAAACCCCCTTCCCCAAATTGGTCCTCCTCCTTAAGGAACCCTAAGTGTCTAAAAACCCCCCTTCCCCTCCTCTTGAAAAATATAACCCCCCTCCTAAGATAAATTCAATTTGGTCATTTAGCCCCTCTTTCCCCCCTGACCCCAAAAGAAACTTAAGTGTCTTAAACCCCCTACCCCCCTTGCACGAACCCATAAACGGACGGACGGGGGGGAGGGACTAGTCAATGACACTTAAAAATAAACTTACGTGTCTAAAAGCCCTCTCAAAACACTAAAATTAGTCTTCACTCTTCAAGCCTTTGAGAAAATACTAAAATGTTATTAGTCCATCTCTTGCCAACCTTTGAAAAATTGAATAATTTTTTGTTAATGTCACAAATAATTTCTTTTTGTTGATTCAGTTAAAAAAAAATCTTGAATAAAAGTTATTATTTCATATTTTGGCTGTTTTACTTCACTTTATTTATCACTAATATTAAAGAGGTTTGTGAGCTTGTTTGTAATAGAAAATAACTCACTAAATTGATTTAGAAAAAGGAACATTAGCTTGAGAGAATAGGTTTCATTTTCATAGTTTTTATAAAATCATGCGGATGAACTGCGGGTAAAAGTTATAATAGTTTTTATTCAAAACCCCCGGATACAGAACCCTAAAAAGTGACCATAACCATAACATAAACTAGCTATTTTATATTATGTGCATGCAGCTTTATACCTATAGAGAAGAAAACGAGGTCACATTCCTCTTTACAAACTTCTTTCACATCAAATTCAAGCCATATCGCGGAAAAAGAAAAAGAACAATCCGAAATTTTGAAAATTGAAAACCATGTGATCATCTTTTGTTCTCCCACACCAGACGCGTTCAACCATCCTACCATGGCCCAAATTTTCAAGTAACCAGTTAAAAATCTAGAAAAATTCCAAGTTTCCAACCGGTCAAATAAATAGAAAACCAAACACAAAACCAGCGTAAGCATGGCTCTAGTATTGAGGAAAGCGGTAATGCCGAGAAATGTCTCGCTGCTGAAATGCATAAAAGGGCGACAACTTGCTACTACAGCCCACAAGAAAAACGCCGCACCACTGTGTAAGTATTTTTTACAAGCTTTTGTAATATAATTTTTAAGTTTTGCGGACTTTTACCTACGTACCTATGTTGAAGTAATCTTTGAAATTGCTCTCGATTTAGAATGAGCGTGGTACAACACTAGCTATTTGGGTTGAGTAGAGTAGGGTTTCGTGATTGAGTGGTTCCGTAGTGATAATTGTTAAAAGTGTAATGTCTGGTAGCTATAGTTCGTGTGATGTATCTGTAATCTTTGCAGTGGTCTTTGGGTGGTAGAAGGGCGATTGTACCTAATGATGGTGACTGCAAAAGATAATTTGCTTTAGTGGATTAGAATAAAAAAAATCTGAAGGTAAGTGGTAGATTAGTCATTAGATTTGTAAGATTTGAATCTGTTGCTAGATTAACACTATTTCATGTGCGTTTATATTTTTTCCTTGGTTTTTCTGAAAAAAGCGACTATCGTGACACCTGTCAATTTGACATGTGTAAAACTGATCGTTCTCAAACCGGGTTTCGCTTTGTTTACCGCGTCTACCGTGCCCTCCCGCCGCTGGCGAGGTTTGTGAGTGTTATTTTGGAGAACGGTGGTCGCCAAGGGACCTCCAGCCTATAATACTCGGCGAGGCGACGCGCATCTGTCGTTCTTCCGAATAGCATCCGCAGCCAGCCAGCGGCTTCCTTGCCGAGTATTATATGATGGGTGTCCTTTGCAGCGGCGGCCTACTGCGGCTCGTCGGCCTTCGGCCCGGCGCTGACCGGCCGCACAAGTATCCTCTGTTGCGGCGACCAAACTGGCTCAGTGCGCTGTTACGCTGAGAAAAAAGATGACGAGAAAAAGGAAGGAGCGTGTCCGTCTTGCGGCTGCCCCTCCTGCGGGCCCTGCTGCCCCTGCGGCCCGTGTGGGCCCTGTGGACCTTGCGGCCCATGTGGCCCATGTGGACCCTGCGGACCCTGCGGCCCGTGCAGATGCCCATGTCCCTGCGGCCCTTGCGGACCTTGCGGCCCGTGTGGTCCCTGCGGGCCTTGCGGGCCATGCGGGCCCTGCGGCCCCTGTGGACCGTGCGGCCCTTGTGGACCCTGCCGATGCCCTTGTCCATGCGGCCCGTGTGGCCCCTGCGGCCCCTGCTGCCCTTGCCCCTGCCCTCCAAAGCCGAAGAGCGCAAAGTGCGAGTGCGCTGCTTGCGCGGGCTGCGCTTGCTGCGCCACGTGTGGGGCCCCGCAGCAACAGATGGCGCAACCGCCGCAGCCTGCTGCGCCTGTGAGGCACGAACAACAAGAACGCAAGAAAGACAAGCTCTCCTCACGCATCACTGGGGTCAAGGTCAACCCATGACAACTTGAAGAAACATCCTTAGAATAATTTGACTTGCCCTTTTGAATTACGCTCACAATTTCAATCATTTGATATACGTTTGTTTTGATTATTTTTATTTCAATAAATATTCTGTGTTACATTCTGTTTCATTTCGCCAGTCTAACTAATTTAGGAACATATTCAGAATTTTAATCGAGGTGAATAGCATAACCATACCTTTGCAGCGAAGGCAGTGCTATGCCGAAGCTTGAAGGATGAGAAAAGGGCCCTCTGCTTGGGGTACACGAAGATCGGCAATTCGAAGCGACTGTCACCGGTGCGCAGGCGACAAGAGCCGCGCAGGGCGCTGCCAGTGCGCCTCAGCATCTCGTGCCCGACGATCGTTCCAGAGACGAGGCCGAAGATTCGCGTAGCCGTCCGGCACTTCAGCCCTCCCCGAACGAGACCCGCGAATGCCCTCGCGTCGCCATTTCTCGCAAACTGCGGCAACCTCTTGCAAGCGACTCAAGTCGCAGCCATGTCCAAGCGCTCCTACTCGAAACCCTGCAACTGCGGGTGCCCCTGTCCCTTCCCCTGCGGACCCTGTGGCTGCCCTGGCGGATGCAACTGTCTCCCCCCACCCTGCAACACCCCTCCTCGTTGCATCCAATACATGACCGGCTACTACTACTATCCTTATGGTACTTGGTTCTGCGGACCGTACCACGTGACTGGAACCTGCTGCCCCGTCGGACCCTGTGGACCTTCGTGCGGCCCGTGTGGCCCCTGTGGCCCATGTGGGCCTTGCAAATGCGGGCCTTGTGGTCCTTGCTGCATCTGTCCTGCGGCTGTCTGCCCTATGCCCGTCATGAGCACCCCGAGTCCTTGCGCGGCGACGGCGTCGGCGCCTCCTCCAGTCCGATCCGGTGTAGTTCCCGGCAACCAAATCAAATATCCCTTGTCACAAGATAACACCCGGCAAACGAGCAAGTCGTCTGGCATTGCGAGATTCTTCCCCTTCAATAATGCTGCTATGGACCCTTCTCGAGGACCAATAGATCCCAAACGCCACTTGCCCACCGCTACAGTCCTTTCTTCTTTCATGTGCCCGTACAGCACCCAAGTTAGACCAGACTCTCCGTTCGACGACTTGTTCCCGCGACCCCAGGTTGACCGCCCCAAATCGGCCAGCAACACCGCCAGTCCCAGCCAGGGTTACGCTCCCAACAATAAGAGCTTCACTGACACTTCCATCCAAACTAGATTCCCTGAATTAGACCCCAAATACAAGAGCCCACTCCACCTTAAGGCATCCAGGCAGTGCCCCCCTCTTGAGAAGCCCAGGACTATCATGACTCAGGAACAGAGAGACAGGCCTAGATTTAAAGCTGGCGCGTTTGACTATGCCTCCATCCCAAACTATAGGAACCCATACCCGCGTCCTAACATCAATGCTGAGTTTAAGGCATACGAATCTTAATCCCCAACTATGACTAACTAGGTTGAGACTACAATCCTTACTAGACCTTCCCTGATCGTGACTTATTAGGCGAGACTAGACACTCGGATAACGATGCCTAATACTTAGCCAAAGTAACACCGACCACATCTTGCAATAGCTCTGTAACGAACGCGCTCATAAGTGGAATAAACTATCAACCTACAAACGATAGTTTCATTTATATCTAGCCCTCTTACTTAGTGAGATTGTAGGATTGTCATTACAGTACACTCATCCTTTCAGCGAATGTCGCCACGAAGATGGGCTTGAGAGAGCACATAAATAAGATTCAGCTAGAGCCGCCGCTGATCAAATTCATGCAGACCAGGCCACAGCTGGAGGAAGAGTTGCCTCGGAGGGCCGCGGCCACGCCACGCCAGAGCATTTCCTGTCCGAACCTGTTTAGCCAGAGGACCCAGGAAGACGGCGCACCACATTGCGATCACTTGCCGAGAACACACTCTGCACTCTTCTACGAGGAACAGAAATGCCCGAATTACTACAGACACCCCCCTGGTGTAATGCAACACTGTCTTTACTCGGAATCGCCACAAGCTGCGCCGGAAATAGAACCAGAATTGATTGGGACGAGCCCCGTCGATGATGCCCTAGCGAGGCTTTGCACGAGTACAGTTTGCGGCTGCGGTTGCGGTTGTGCAGCGCCCTACGGCTGCGGGTGCGGCTGTGGTCTCCCGCCGCCCTGCAACACCCCCGCGAGATGCGTACAACACATGACTGGATATTACTACTACCCGTACGGAACCTGGTTTTGCGGACCGTATCACATACAAACGGGTCCCTGCCCTTGCGCTGGCCCTGTTAGACCCGGCGGTCCCTGTGGGCCGGCGCCGCCCTGCCCTGGTGGACCATGCGGCCCTCTCGGATTGGGGCCCTGCTCTCCCTGCGGTCCTGGATGCTGTGGTCCGTTCGGCGGTCCCTGCGGCCCATGTGGGCCTTGCGGACCATGTGGCCCATGTGGGCCTTGTGGACCTTGCGGACCGTGTGGACCTTGCGGGCCTTGTGGGCCGTGTGGGCCTTGTGGTCCTTGCGGGCCTTTCTGCTGTGTACTTCCTGACGTGCTTGATATTTGCGGCGTATGCGGACCCTGTGGCTGTGGACCGTGTGGGCCCTGCGGACCCTGTGGACCTTGCGGATGTGGTCCTTGTGGGTGCGGGCCTTGCGGATGTGGATGCGGCCCTTGCGGATGTGGCCCCTGTGGATTTGGGTGTGGCCCCTGTGGATGCGGCCCATGTGGATGCGGTTGCGGACCCTTTGGATGTGGACCTTGTGGATGCGGATGCGGTTGTGGGCCTTGCGGCCCGTGCGGCCCCTGTGGCCCGTGCGGGTGTGGGCCATGCGGGCCGTGTGGGCCTTGTGGATGTGGCCCTTGCGGTTGCTGCAGCGGATGCTTCTGCGGTCCGTGTCTAAGTTGCCAGTGTCCTCCAGTCCCCGTCTGCGGCCCGGTCTCCCCCGGCGGTCCATGTGGCCCTACAGGCCCGAGCGGTCCAGTCGGGCCTTTACCGAAGTGCTGCATCGTCGGTTCGTGTATGGCGACGGATCCACTCGCGAAAGAAAACGAAGTTTGCTTCTGTGACAACTGCCGAGCGGCTAGAACGGTGGCCTCTGAGGCGAAGAATCCAGAGATCATAACTTCGAAGTCATTACCGCTGCCTCCCCCTCCAAAATACGACCATAACCCGAACATCATCAGGACACAACCATACAGCAAGGTGAAGCCAAAGTTCCACCATAAGACGGTGCCTCCTTTCAGTACGGTTCTCGCAAATTACTTTTCGACGCAATCCGGCAAAGTTGGTGCTGAAAAAGCGATCAAAACCATCCAGGAGTTGTCGCAATACAAGAAACCTCAAAAAGCTAAGATCTCAAGATTCCCCATAAGCTTTATGAAGACATAAGTTCACAAATTGGATATTTTATAAGTAAATCAGTATTTTATGTGCCACCCGATTCCAGATCCGATGTACTTAACGATAAGCAGAAAGCAATAAAAATGGTTTATACAAAGCAATTATATTTTTTATTTCGAGAGGGACACTGTAGAAGGGTCATCACTATAGGAAGAGGGACACTATAGGAGGACACTATAGGAGGAGGGATACTATAGGAGGAGGGACACTGGGGACACACTGTAGGAGGGACACACTGTAGGTGGAGGGACACGCTGTAGGTGGAGGGACACGCTGTAGGTGGAGGGACACGCTGTAGGTGGAGGGACACGCTGTAGGTGGAGGGACACGCTGTAGGTGGAGGGACACGCTGTAGGTGGAGGGACACGCTGTAGGAGGAGGGACACGCTGTAGGAGGAGGGACACGCTGTAGGAGGG
This sequence comes from Ostrinia nubilalis, assembly GCF_963855985.1. Taxonomy (NCBI): domain Eukaryota; kingdom Metazoa; phylum Arthropoda; class Insecta; order Lepidoptera; family Crambidae; genus Ostrinia; species Ostrinia nubilalis. Next base: position 6,545,454 of record NC_087117.1, read on the forward strand.
ACACTATAGGAGGAGGGACACTGGGGACACACTGTAGGAGGAGGGACACACTGTAGGTGGAGGGACACGCTGTAGGAGGAGGGACACGCTGTAGGAGGGACACGCTGTAGGAGGGACACGCTGTAGGAGGGACACGCTGTAGGAGGGACACGCTGTAGGAGAAGGGACACGCTGTAGGAGGAGGGACACGCTGTAGGAGGAGGGACACGCTGTAGGAGGAGGGACACGCTGTAGGAGGAGGGACACATGTAGGAGGAGGGACACGCTGTAGGAGGGACACGCTGTAGGAGGAGGGACACGCTGTAGGATGAGGGACACGCTGTAAAAGGAGGGACATGCTTTAGGAGGAGGTATATACTGTACTAGGAGGGAGGGGCACTAGAGAAAAGGACACTCCGTGATGGACTGATCAGCTCTGTGGAGGACTGGGACACCATAATTATAGGCTTGGGACACTGCATGTAACACCAGGACACTCCAAGTAGGACTGGGACACTGTTGGCAAAAGCCCTAATAGAAGAGAAGAGAGGAACGCTCAGGAGAGGTGCCTCACTGTAGGGATAGGGACACGCTGTAAAATACTGTGGGAGAGAAGGAAGCTACTAATGGGGGATACAGACGTAGAACAGTGGGTCTAGACAAAGTGCAAATTATAATCGCAAACCAGTCGATAAGTGGTCGAAAAGCCCCTTTTTTGTATGGAGTTTTGACGGATTCGATTTTAGACAAAGTGCAAATTATAATCGCAAACCAGTCGATAAGTGGTCGAAAAGCCCCTTTTTTGTATGGAGTTTTGACGGATTCGATTTTCGATTCGATCAAAAAGTGCGTTTTGTCTAGGGGGGCAGGAGACTTTTTTTAAACATTTTCGATACATCATACGTCGATTATAATCGGATTAAATTTCACATTCGAGTTGATAATCGTTTCCATGAGGTTCGTTCGTTTAATCGATTTTGTAAACGTTTTTTACACATTTTGCTAATTTATTATTTTATCCAGTAGGTTATTATTTTTATTTGAAGTAGGTATTCTTATTTATTTATTACCTACTTGTTTAGCTGGTCCTTAAAATCTGGGATGATTTTCAGATAAATATTAGTGGAAATCGGTATGCAAGATTCCCAGTTATTAATATTGATTTCCCGTAACATTAATTTTTATAGCTGGTTCCCAATGAGAGTCATATTAATTTTTTATTGATTAAACTTCATCGTTATCAGTAAAAACTTAATTAATTTCAGCCACCGTGAAAATCGATTGTCGATTAGACAACCATGTCAATCGACAAAACAAATTGACTTGTGTCAATCCCTAGCAGAGAAGCCGTCGCACGCCGCCATTTTGCGTGAAAATTTGATATTCCGCGGTATTGATGTGATGTGATTTTTCGCAAAAAACAAACTGAATAGTGATGAAGACTTAGTGATTTGTGTTCAAGGATTATTTAGCTAACAATGGGTGAGGAATATATGGAAACGCAAACGGCGCAACCTACGTTGAACGAACTTGTACAGCAGCAGAGTAGGAGTAGTGAACTGAGTTTGACCGAGGCTGTGGATCCTTCTAAAGAATATGGAGGAGATATGCTCGGTTTTGAGGATGGTCCTTTCGACGATGAAGACGTCAACAGCTTTAGAGGAAATCGAGGACGAGGCAACTTCAGGTGAGTACGCAATGTATGGCTGAGAACCACGCCATACCCGGCGTGGTTCTATGAATAATTTAGTCCGCGCTATTATTATTTACTGATTCTAAACGTTTTAGATGGCATCAAAACCTTTTAAACATGAAATTTTGGCACTTGGATTCTTTTTATTACATCAATTTTATAAGAAAGCCCTTACATTATTTTAATTTAGAATAACCATGATTTCTGACTGCATCATATGATTATCTTTTACCATTGTACTTGTGTATTCACTGTCATTCAATATTACAATCTTAGTAGATATACTCAACATCAAATAAACCGCACCTTCCGCGACGCGAACTTTAACGATTTTCTTCTGACACAATCATGGTACCCCAACAATATTGGTGTTATTTGAAAGCCCAGTAAATATCCTTAAAGAAAAACACATTTAATTTCTTAATAAATGATTAACATATACCATAAATGTGACTTGAAAAAATACCTCACTTTGGGCCCACCTATGGGATCAATTAGACCAATTTTTATGGTTATAAAACCAAATAATGATTTCACGTGTCCTCTTTAACAGATGGATAGCAATTAAACCCAACTTAACAGTTTTATAGCCATAAAAGTTGGCTCTAGCGTAACTACCTATTTTTTGAAGAAGTTACTCAGGATCCTTCTAAAGACACATTTTTGGGGTAAAAACCTTTCCTTTAATGAAATTAAGGTTAGAACTAGGCTTTTAAATGGTACCAATATTGGTGGGAAGTAGGGATGCATACGTTTGAAAATGCTTGTCGCGGGAGGTGCGATTTATTTGACGTCGAGTGTAGTTAGCCCCCTGGAGATCTGACCTAAAAACAATATTATAACTGTCCTATTTGTAGATAATATTTTTGGTGGTTATTCCTGAAACACCAGCTAAGAATCCTTGGCACTGTCTCGCTCACACTGGCTTGTTGACCCATGTTACAACTTTACAACATGTTTTGAAAAAGCCTGGAATCGATCCTACACACTAAATAGGTAGCTGTAGTTTGAGACTATCTAATTAAATAAAAGGAGAAACTGACTGACTGACATATCAACGCACAGCCTAAACAGCTAAACGTAGGCACTTGAAATTTGGAAGGGACGTAGCTTAGGTTCTGTAGAGGTGCACTAAGAAAGGGATTCCTGAAATTCCCACGGGAACGGGCCCCTAAGGGGGTAAAACGAGATCCACGCGTATGCAGTCGCTAGTTTAACATAAAGAAGTTGTTATGATGCCATCTAAATCTCGATTTTAATTCCGCAGACCTTACCATCTCGATACCAACTTATAACCTGCGAACGCTGGCAATTTGGCCGTATAATCCATCAGTAGCACTTCTAGTTTTAATATTTGTTGTTATTTACATAATAATGTTTCGTTTTGATGACCTATCGACTCAATTATCAAGTGATACAGTACAGCAAAACTTTAATACAATCACAACTCATTCTCACTAAGATTTCCATGCAAATCCAGTTTAAATATGTTTGATATCGATAGTACTACATTGATTGAAAAAGAGGCTGTCAAAGGTGACTGAGTTTCTTCCGCCACTTCTTCTCAGCACCAGCCCATATGTTGTCCCGAAGTGGTGGTAGGGCAAGCTATATTTGGGATGTGTATGAGTGCCCTGGAAAGGGCCTATGTACTGAATAACTATTCGATTTGATTACACAGCGTTTGCTAAATTACCTGTATTACCTAAATTATCATTAAAAACTAAACATAATAAAAACTATTTTTTTATGCTGAGTGTGTGCTGAAAGGATGTAAGTCACTAATTTAGTTTTTTGAATGCTCTAAAATCGTCCTTGAAATGTCTAATACAGGGGTTCCCAAAGTGTTCCCTGGTGCGCTGTAGAAATTTCATATTGTAAATGTTTCAATTTTTGTTCCTATCTACCTAACGTAACTACTATCATCATAGGTGCCTATTTCTTTTGACTGAACCTTTTTCAAAGAGCAGGGCGGAATAGGGAGTAGTGACAAAATACTAAATTTGTAACTGGTGCGGGGTAAAAAAGATTGGGAACCCCTGGTCTAATAGATGCATAATGTGCTATTTGTGACTGTATTTATCGTGAAATGCATGATTGTGTTAGGTATTCTGTCTGTAAAAACCTAGTTTTGCTGTGTATGCATGAGCATTTCTGTGTCATAGTTTATTATGTATGTATATTTTATGGAGTTTATTAAATGAAGTGGACATCATTTGGCTGAAAAAAAAAAATGAAATTGTGTTTCTTCTCCCAACCCATCTGGCCAGCGTGGGGAGTCTTAAGCTAAATTCTTCATTTCCCTCTGGTAAATTTTATTCTTCATGCAGTAGATGGCAAATTAATTAAGGATGACGTGTATTTGAAATAAATTCTTATTACAACTGTGTGACCTTGAATATTTAGAATTGTTACGTAAGAATTGCCCAATCTGTTATGTGACCATGAAAATCAAAACTAACTTCAAGTTATTCAATATATCAAAATGTTATCCAACTGTATTAGTTTAAGCAAACGTTATTACGTTTAAATATTCTTGCTGATGTTATAAATTCACAGCTGGCGAAAGTAACGAAAGAAATCGTCTGTCCTAAACAATTTCAAATAATCAAAAAAGTTGCACATTTTGTGCAACCTTTGCACAAAACGTAAAATTCAATAACCAATAACAGCTTGTAACTCCCAATCCTGTATGTTTTATTACACATTTTATTCTTCGAAGACAAAAAAATCCTTGAAATTGTTGTTGTAATTTTGTAAACGTAAATAATTTGGCCAATGCTCTGCCTGTACGCTTTGTAATGTTCGTATACTACAATAATATGCATGTTGTGTGTATTATGAAAGTAATACAAAAACCATTCTGCATATTTCGTGTAATCTTTGGAACTACTGGGCTGTTAAAATTATCATTTACAGCTACCGGTATGAATTGTTAAATAATTTTTCATCCTGAGTTAGTATTATCCATGAAATGTCATTATACAGTGTGAGTCACGTTAAAGTGTACATATGAAAATAGATGAAACTAGACCTATTTTTATCGACAAAAAAGAGGTCAAAAATTTTTTGAGATTTTTTTAAAAAAAATTATAGAATTTTTTTTCTTCCAATTACTTATTGTAAAGAAAACGTAATAACTTTTAAAGTAAGCGGTATATCCTGATGAAATAAAAACAGTAATAATGCTAAATAACAGGCAATACTAAAAAAATACATAAAATACATAAAAAAGGCCTACAAATAATAAAAAATGATACTTTTTGAAAAAAAATCTGCTTTTAAATTCGTGTTTTTTTGGTTATTTGATAAATATCTCCAAAAAATGCCCCTATAACCGGCAGTTTTTATTACTTTGTATTATTCTCTATCGTATTACCTTCGTAAAACCAAAAATAGCATGTCTCTATCCCTATCACAACGTTTGCAATCATCGTTTGAACTAAGCCTCTCCGGGCGCGCCATTCAACGCTTCGTTAACAACGAAACTGAAAATGGCTCTAGATTTGTTATTTTGATAAAGACGAGTTAGATTTCAAATAAAAACAAAAGATTTCGAAGCAAAATAAGCATTTTAGTTAAAATTAAAATTGTCTCTAACTGTAGCGGAGAATAATGTTGTGGCAGGCCTTTGTTCAAACGATCATAGCAAATGTTGTGATAGGGATAGAGACGTGAGATTTTTGGTTTTACAAAGATAATACGATAGAGAATAATAAAAAGTAATAGAAGCCACCTGTTATAGGGGCATTTTTTGGAGAAATTTATCAAATAACCAAAAAAACACGAATTTTAAAGCAGATTTTTTTCAAAAAGTATCATTTTTTATTATTTGTTGGCCTTTTTTATGTATTTTATGTATTTTTTTAGTATCGCCTGTTACTTAGAATTATTACTGTCTTTATTTTATCAGGATATACCGCTCAGTTTAAAAGTTATTACGTTTTCTTTACAATAAGTAATTGGAAGAAAAAAAATTCTATAAAAAATTTAAAAAAAATCTCAAAAAAATGTTGACCTCTTTTTTGTCGATAAAAATAGGTCTAGTTTCATCTATTTTCATATGTACACTTTAACGTGACTCACACTGTATTGTTTGCTTCCTTCCTGCGATGGATTATTTTGGGCAATAACCTACTATAATAATGGTAACTGATCAATTCGAGAGGAAATCCTGCAGACTAAACTGATGATGGTGATTAATATCTATTAAAGTCTATTATTTTACGTGGAAATCTTTGGGGGAGACTGTCCAGCAGTGGACGTCATTTGACTGAAACTAGTTTTAATAAGAGATAGAAACATATCATTAAGTTTGTCTATTCAGTCTGAATAATTGGTTATTATTAATCATTTTAATCAATGATAAACGGATTCCTTCTTAACTTCTAGAGTTGATTTTTTCTATGAAATTATATTTTTAAAATAACTCAATTTATTGACTACACAATGATAAATTACCACTTAAAATTACGTAAAATTATAACGAGAAATTCTTGCCGTATGCGTATGTACGATGTCTAGAAAACACCTATGTAATATTTACAGAAAGCATGATGGCGATTTCGTAAAATAAATATTGTACTGTGTACTGTGTAATAAAACATTTTAATTGTTTTTGAACTGTTACCTACTTGTTGCGGTTACAGCACGAATATTAAAAGTGCTACCTAAGGAAAAAAATACTTAACATGCGTATTTTGTTTACCTGATTTGAAATACCTAAGTTTAGGTAACCGGTTCGTACCGCTCTGCGATTATTTTTAATTTGTAAATAAAAACATTCTAGTGCTTATTATGAGTCTTTGTGAAAACAGTATGTACCTAGCTGCCATCTGGTATATTGGCTAAGACTAGCAGCAGACCACAGACTTTTTGTCGGCCGATAGTTGGGTCGGGCTGTTGATCAGTATGGAGATGTATGAAGTGCGCACTTTACATCGGCCGATTCTTCATACAAATTAAAGCCGATAGTGGTCGAGCTGTTAATCAGTATGGATATGTATGAAGTGCGCACATTACATCGGCCGATTCTTCATACAAATTAGAATCGGGACAACTATCGGCCGACTAGAAGAGTGTAGTCTGGGCTATGTGCATGTGGATTGAGTGATCCTTGCTTCAATCTTAACAAAAATCGAGGAAGTTTTACTTAAAATATGTTAATAATAATAATAATAATAAATTTCATTTATTCAGATTACAAAGATCCAATTATGTTAGTAACAATGTTCTTACATCTAATGTTAGTAGTGATATTTGACATTATTAATTATTTACATATATTTGCTCCTGGTTTATTAGAGCGGTGATCCAATGTCTTATCAAGACACTGTCTGTTAAAACATTGCGATGAAGTTTAAAAATTTGTTAAACCTAAGATAAAAATGTTATGGCCAATAAATAGGAGCACTCATACCGCACGCTTTAAGAAAACGTCAACATGTTTATTTCAGAAAATAAAGCCTTTCCACTTCTTTTTATAGTATTGAAAAATTGTTAAGAATATGTTAAAACTATTAACAAATTCCGAAATCCCTTGCACGTCCCGTTCCAAAGTTATGACGATTATTTAGGATCACTCACACCGCACACGGGCCGTATGAGTGCTCTTCAAGATCATGACTATTTATTAATAAATACGTTTTATTTCTGTTGGGAAATGTGTGCAAACTGACGAGCGAATTTGTTAAAGAATAAGTGTGACAAAACTTAGAAGCTGAAGGAAGAAATTAACCTTTATTCTTTCCTCCAATATGCCGTGTGAGTGATCCTTACTTTTACCTCTATCTGCTTATATGTAGTTCGTAGGCAGACTGAGCTAGTATCTAAAATTGTTAATAGTTTTTAACAATAACTTGGCATATATTTTGCTTTTATTAAGGTCATAATTTAAGAAATATCAGGCTTAGATGATTCCTAAAGGAAAATTTTGATTAGGGTACATATGATTTTTTATTTTGTGAGACTGTTTCGATTCATCAGAAGTTTTCCTAAGGACGTTATAACATAACCCAGAATAACATATAGGCTATAGGTAATTTATGACGATATACGATATTGCAAGAAGGGCTCAGCCAGCGGACTGTCGCACGTCAGCTCCACATTTAAGCCAGTCTTGGGTTTCGAAAGTTTTAAGACGCTTTCGGGAGACTGGTGGCTTTATCCCGAGACCAAGTTGTGAACAGCGTCGGTGCACATCGCAGAGGAATGACCGTTTTTTCATGTCAACCTCTCTATGAAATCGTCATTTGACTGGTATCGACGTCCAGCAAGAGCTCAGAAATGTTCGTAGGATAGCTGTTAGCGTGTGGGTGGATGGTGGACAGTTCGTCTAAGATATAAGCAATAAAATTTGACTCCAAAAAGGCCTGCCACAGGCTCAAAACTGACGGCAGGCCACCGACTAGCACGCTTTCAATTAGCTCGTACACGTCCTTAAGAAAACTTCTGGTGAATCGAAACAGTCTCACAAAATAAAAAATCATATGTACCCTAATCAACATTTTCCTTTAGGAATCATCTAAGCTGATATTTCTTAAATTATGGCCTTAATAAAAGCAAAATATATGCCAAGTTATTGTTAGAAACGATTAACAATTTTAGATACTAACTCAGTCTGCCTACGAACTACATATGAGCAGATAGAGGTAAAAGTAAGGATCACTCACACGGCATATTGGAGGAAAGAATAAAGGTTAATTTCTTCCTTCAGCTTCTAAGTTTTGTCACACTTATTCTTTAACAAATTCGCTCGTCAGTTTGCACACATTTCCCAACAGAAATAAAACTTATTTATTAATAAATAGTCATGATCTTGAAACGCACTCATACGGCCCGTGTGCGGTGTGAGTGATCCTAAATAATCGTCATAACTTTGGAACGGGACGTGCAAGGGATTTCGGAATTTGTTAATAGTTTTAACATATTCTTAACAATTTTTCAATACTATAAAAAGAAGTGGAAAGGCTTTATTTTCTGAAATAAACATGTTGACGTTTTCTTAAAGCGTGCGGTATGAGTGCTCCTATTTATTGGCCATAACATTTTTATCTTAGGTTTAACAAATTTTTAAACTTCATTGCAATGTTTTAACATATTTTAAGTAAAACTTCCTCGATTTTTGTTAAGATTGAAGCAAGGATCACTCAATCCACATGCACATGTCTGGGCTTAGGCTAAATTAAAAAATTATACTTACGAGCAAAATTATGGAATCCACCGTTGTGTTTGGTTCCGAGCGATCTTAAGAACTGTATGGCTGTTATGTATCTACATTATCAATGAAATCTATACTTAATATTACAAATGCCTAAGTAACTCTGTCTGTCTTGCTTTCACGCCCAAACCACTGAACCGAATTTGATGAAATGTGGCATAGAGATAGTTTGAGTCCCGGGAAAGGACGTTTTAGGACATAGGATAGCTTTTATCCTGGTTATTGAAACAGGGACGCGCGCGATAAAGTTTTTCTGTGACAGACAAAATTTCACGTACGCGGGCGAAGCCGCGGGCGGAAAGCTAGTTTTATAATATTACCTTTTAAATGGTACCATTTTTATTTGTTTTATTAGCCATTTAGTTCTTACGAACGCTTGGAACAAATAAATATGGTGATTACATACTTTTGCTCCCGATTGTAGAGGCTAACTATGAGGCTTCATGAAAACAGTATACCTAGGTAGCGTCTGGTATCTGTGTGTTTGCTAAAAGGTACATCCATCTTGTATCGATCAATACTCAATACCCCACCCTTTCACGATTGGTTATACAAATTGAAATAGTGCGCCGAGTGTGTGGACACTACCTGCGAATACTTCGTCGAAACCTGAAGCGAGTAGTGTAGCTGAGATGACGGTGCAATTACGCTATGCGCGAACTTGATCGAATCAGTACCTCTAGCACGAAAAAGTTTCGTCTTCGAATCGTTTGCGTATTCGACAGAATTTAATACCCAGCCTTCGAATCCAAGGATGGAGTGGAGGTCACGTACCGGAAAGGTGGACCGACGACCTCATAAAGGTAGCAGGAAGGCGCTGGATGCAGGCCGCCACCAATCGGCCATTGTGGAGGTCATTGGGGGAGGCCTATGTTCAGCAAGTGGACGTCCTATGGCCTATGGCTGAAATGATGATGATGATGTTTTGTTCATGCTACCATTTCTCATACTAAATTCGCTTTACGTCACGTTCACAAGGGCGCTGTTTAAGTTTTAAATATTTTAATGGCGATTCGAACACGCAAACGATTCCACGTCAAAACTTTTTCGCGCTACAGGTACAGATAGTGTGAACACTCATTTTCAGTCCGTTTCGCCTCGATCGTGTTCGATCAACTTCGCGCATATTGCAACTGCGACGTACCTATTTGCAGGTCTTACCTGTATAGCTAGGTACACTAGACATGGGGTGAGACGGTCATTAAACAAGCACTTGCGCACTAGAGAGATGCACCGGCGCGAATCTAAATACAGTACTGTGATTGGTCGCAATGAATCTGTAAACGGGATGCGTAGATTGATGTCCAGACGGGAGTGATAAATCAAAATTTCGTCTGACCGTGCACGTGATTAATACGCAAGTTTTACTGTCGGTTTTGAGGCATAAAATATCAATTTTGATATAGAAATTGTTGCCGAAAGTGTGTCTGTGATCTTGGGATATAGTTTTACTTAACGTAATTTTATTTCTGTAGAGAAATAGTTGGACGTTTGAACGAAATACGTCGCCGTCATTACGAGAGATTTTTATATAAGTAAAATTTTATAAAAAAAAAAAAAACCGACTCCAAAAAACCTACACTAAAACGTAGAAAAATAATTACTAATTACCTACTTATTTATTAGGACGATTATTATTAATAGTTATGTAGGTATACCATGATTGATACTTCTGGAGTCGGTGCCAAGATTATGAAACATGTAAAGTTTGCCTGCACCGACTCCAAAAGTATCAATCATGGTATACCTACATAACTATTAATAATAATCGTCCTAATAAATAAGTAGGTAATTAGTAATTATTTTTCTACGTTTTAGTGTAGGTTTTTTGGAGTCGGTTTTTTTTTTTTTTTATAAAATTTTACTTATTTCTTGCTTTTTAGTTAACTAATTATTACCTTGATGTTACCACTGAAGGTAGGCAGTACACTGAGACCAAAAAAAATTGGTTCATAATCGGCGGAGATATTGCGTACCTATAAAAAAGTTCATCCCCAATTTTCCACCCTTGGGGGTGAAATATTTTCTTCAAATTCGCATGAAACCACCCTTTTGATAATACCTATTCAACAAAAAAATAGTCGTTCAAATCGGTTTATAATCGGCGGAGATATTGCGTATAAAAAAGTTCATCCCCAATTTTCCACCCTTGGGGGTTGTTTTTTTTAATATTAAATTTAAATGGGACCACCCTTGAGGTATTACCTATACGCCGAAAAAAGATTTGTTCAAATCGGTTCATAATTGGCGGAGTTATCGCGTAACAAACATAGAAAAAAAAAAAAAAAAAAAACATACGGGTCGAATTGAGAACCTCCTCCTTTTTTGAAGTCGGTTGAAAATGGCCGTGTTCATAAATGTGAAAATTTTAAGATATATCACATTGCAATAGTATTGGTGATACATATTGAAGTGAAAACAATTGACAGTCGAAAATAAAATATTAAATTAAAATTAAGTTTCTCGTGAGTGCTCGTACCTTTACGATATTAGACCTTTATCAGGCAGTTTTTCGAAGGGGGCACATGGGAATTTAAACGCCATATTTAGTGCCAACCGCCACCCCAGTGGAAATCTCTAAGGGGGAAGATGGGAATAAAGGAGCTGACAAAACATGTTGTATAAAATTTTTAGTTGAAGTAAAAAGAGAAGTGAACATAAGTGAAAGATAAAAAGAAATTATATCTAAAAGAAGTTTCTAGTGAGTTTTGGTCGTACCTTCGTGATACTAGACCGTTATCAGACGGGTGTTCGAAGGGGACACATGGGAATTTAAACGCCATATTTAGTGCCAACCACCACCCCGGTGGTAAGCTCGAAGGGGGAAGATGGGAATAAAGGAGTTGATAACTTTTGAAGAAGAGCAGTATTGTGGTGAAGAGAAGATGGCAGCCGTTTGCGTGGTGAAACCGTTTGCTATGTATGGAAATTGATTATTATATTTATTATGCTTTTGGTACTTTAGCTACTGGCTTAGGGGGGGCCAAGTCCGATTTTTTATTCAAATCGTTTGATTTAGCTCCTTCAAAGCGATTTCCAGGGGGGGCTGGAAAAACGTTACTTCGACATTACGTTACTCCGACACTACTGAATATCGACATGACTTTACTTCGACATACACTACTCAGACAAAGGCGTATATCCTTTGTCGGAGTTCAGTTTTTCAGCCCCAGGGGGGACGCCCATGGCTTTGGGTTATGACATGACAATCATTTTGGGGATGAAAAATAACAATTTAACAGTGTAGTTTTCAGTCTGCAATAGTTTGTTTTTGGTAGAAGTCTAGTAGTTCCAAAGATATAGAAATTTGTAACCCGGCTTATAGTATACATTAATTTTTATGCTCTGCGATGCGATCTGCGGTCTGCGATCAGTGCAAAATGAACGCAGCCCGCATGTATGAACTGGCTCTAATAAACGTAATTTGCAGACGCGGCGGTAACAGAGGCCCACCACCAGCTTGGATGAACGGGCCCCCGCCTCCGATGCGGTTCCGCGGCCGCGGCTACGGGCCCGGCGGCCCCCCTATGCGGGGCCGGGGCTTCTTCCGCGGCCGCGGCGGGCCCCGCTTCGGGCCGAACAACGGGCCGAACTACGACAACAACTGGGGGCCGATGGGGCCGCCGCCGCCGGGCATGATGGGCGGCCCCCCTCCGTTTGGACCCCCGCCGGGGATGATGCCGCCGGGGGGGCCGATGGGACCGCCTCCCAATATGATGGGGCAGCCGCCTCCGTTTGGCGGTCCGCCCGGCATGCCGCCGCCTAATATGGTAAGTTTTTACTATGTTATTATAAAGATCTAGCGCAGTGGTTCCCAAACTTATTTTGTCTACTGCCCACTTTGAGAAAAAAATCTTTTTAGGGCCCCCATTTGTAGTCGAGAGGCGAGTGCTCAGTCGGTGTCTAAGAGACCTCCTAGTAAATGACGCCTCCCAAGCCTCTACACAACGTCCCGATTTTTTTTCTGGGTCTTACCGCCCCCCTTTAAGCCTGCAGCGCCCACAAGGGGGCGTTATCGCCCACTTTGGGAAAGACTGGTCTAGCGTATAACTGAGTCCAGACTCTTGAGGTATGATGGAGTGGTTTGTGACGTCGAACGTCAGCGAGACATCAGATGTCATAAGATCCAATAATAATGAAACTAAAATTGATATTAATTAAAAACTTTAAGCGTTAATAAGAGTCATCTTGAACTAAATTTTAATAACTTGAAAAATTTAGACATTCCACCAGTACGTACTAAGCGTTTCGATGACTCTTTTATAATGCAAACAGCCAGGGACTGGAATTCGCTGCCTGCTGCTGTCTTTCCCGAACACTTTAATCCGGGCCTTTTCAAGGCGAGAGTGAATAGGCACTTACAGGGCAGATATGCACCATCCTATACTGCATCTCACTGAAAACCAGTTGCTATTGCGGTCAAATACCTGCCTTGTTTTGCATAAAAAAAGACAAGCTAGTAAGTGGAAGGTGTCATGGGTTCAATTCCCATCTTAGGCCCAGAACACACGGTGAAACGCAATTGCAACAAAACTGCAACTTCTAGTTACTTTTGAGTTGCATCTAAGTTTCTGCCATAGATTCCGTTGAGAGACCACACACGACGCGACCATTTCCAACCGGTTTCAAACTGGTCGCGTCATGTGTGGTCTCTCTGGGCCTTTGGCAATAAGATTTTTTTCAAGTTATTTAATCTTGATATGTTCGTTCATAGATTGAATTGTGACTTTAACTTACTTTCGTATCCTACCAGCCCGCACCAGAAATCTGGGTGGAGACCAAGAGCGAAGACGGCAAGTCTTACTACTACCACTCGCGGACGCGCGAGACCACCTGGACGCGGCCGCAAGAGGGGCCCGCGCTGAAGGTCGTCCCGCAGGCAGAGATGGAGGCTATGGTGCAGGCTGGTAAGTGGCACTTACTGTAGAAGTGTAGGCTATGTGACACTTACGACACTACGACGTTAGACCTGGTCCCAAGAGAGCCCCACTCTGTAGAGCAAGAGCGAAGACGGCAAGTCTTACTACTACCACTCGCGGACGCGCGAGACCACCTGGACGCGGCCGCAAGAGGGGCCCGCGCTGAAGGTCGTCCCGCAGGCAGAGATGGAGGCTATGGTGCAGGCTGGTAAGTGGCACTTACTGTACAAGTGTAGGCTATGTGACACGACACACACCGTCTGAATGGTACATGTACGACGAGCTAAGTGACACTTAAGACACTCTACGTCCAAGTGATACCCGTAGAACGAGGTAAGTGACACTTAAGACACTCTACGTCTAAGTGACACCCGCAGAACGAGCTAAGAGACACTTAGGCTGCTCTACGTCTAAGAGATACCTGTAGAATGAGCTATGTGACACTTAAGACACTCTACGTCTCAGTGATACCCGTAGAACGAGCTAAGTGACACTTAAGACACTCTACGTCTAAATGACACCCGTGCAACGAGCTAAGTGACCCTTAAGACACTAAGTGACACCTGTACAATGAGCTAAGTGACATGACACTACGTCTCAGTGCTACTAACTGTAGAACAAGCTAAGTGACACTTAAGACACTACGTCTAAGTGATACCCGTAGAACGAGGTAAGTGACACTTAGACACTACGTTTCAGTGATACCCGTAGAACGAGCTAAGTGACACTTAAGACACTTTACGTCTAAGTGATACCTGCAGAACGAGCTAAGTGACACTTAAGACACTATTGCTACGTCTCAGTGCTACTAACTGTAGAACGAGCTAAGTGACACTTAAGACACTACGTCTCAGTGATACACGCAGAACGAGCTAAGTGACACTTAAGACACCCTACGACGTTAGACCTGGTCCCAAGAGAGCCCCACTCTGTAGAGCAAGAGCGAAGACGGCAAGTCTTACTACTACCACTCGCGGACGCGCGAGACCACCTGGACGCGGCCGCAAGAGGGGCCCGCGCTGAAGGTCGTCCCGCAGGCAGAGATGGAGGCTATGGTGCAGGCTGGTAAGTGGCACTTACTGTAGAAGTGTAGGCTATGTGACACTTAAGACACTACGACGTTAGACCTGGTCCCAAGAGAGCCCCACTCTGTAGAGCAAGAGCGAAGACGGCAAGTCTTACTACTACCACTCGCGGACGCGCGAGACCACCTGGACGCGGCCGCAAGAGGGGCCCGCGCTGAAGGTCGTCCCGCAGGCAGAGATGGAGGCTATGGTGCAGGCTGGTAAGTGGCACTTACTGTACAAGTGTAGGCTATGTGACACTTAAGACACTACGACGTTAGACCTGGTCCCAAGAGAGCCCCACTCTGTAGAGCAAGAGCGAAGACGGCAAGTCTTACTACTACCACTCGCGGACGCGCGAGACCACCTGGACGCGGCCGCAAGAGGGGCCCGCGCTGAAGGTCGTCCCGCAGGCAGAGATGGAGGCTATGGTGCAGGCTGGTAAGTGGCACTTACTGTAGAAGTGTAGGCTATGTGACACTTAAGACACTACGACGTTAGACCTGGTCCCAAGAGAGCCCCACTCTGTAGAGCAAGAGCGAAGACGGCAAGTCTTACTACTACCACTCGCGGACGCGCGAGACCACCTGGACGCGGCCGCAAGAGGGGCCCGCGCTGAAGGTCGTCCCGCAGGCAGAGATGGAGGCTATGGTGCAGGCTGGTAAGTGGCACTTACTGTACAAGTGTAGGCTATGTGACACTTACGACACTACGACGTTAGACCTGGTCCCAAGAGAGCCCCACTCTGTAGAGCAAGAGCGAAGACGGCAAGTCTTACTACTACCACTCGCGGACGCGCGAGACCACCTGGACGCGGCCGCAAGAGGGGCCCGCGCTGAAGGTCGTCCCGCAGGCAGAGATGGAGGCTATGGTGCAGGCTGGTAAGTGGCACTTACTGTAGAAGTGTAGGCTATGTGACACTTAAGACACTACGACGTTAGACCTGGTCCCAAGAGAGCCCCACTCTGTAGAGCAAGAGCGAAGACGGCAAGTCTTACTACTACCACTCGCGGACGCGCGAGACCACCTGGACGCGGCCGCAAGAGGGGCCCGCGCTGAAGGTCGTCCCGCAGGCAGAGATGGAGGCTATGGTGCAGGCTGGTAAGTGGCACTTACTGTAGAAGTGTAGGCTATGTGACACTTAAGACACTACGACGTTAGACCTGGTCCCAAGAGAGCCCCACTCTGTAGAGCAAGAGCGAAGACGGCAAGTCTTACTACTACCACTCGCGGACGCGCGAGACCACCTGGACGCGGCCGCAAGAGGGGCCCGCGCTGAAGGTCGTCCCGCAGGCAGAGATGGAGGCTATGGTGCAGGCTGGTAAGTGGCACTTACTGTACAAGTGTAGGCTATGTGACACTTAAGACACTACGTTTAAGTGATACCCGTAAAACGAGGTAAGTGACACTTAAGACACTACGTCCAAGTCCAACGAGGTAAGTGACACTTAAGACACTCTAGGTCCAAGTGATACCCGTAGAACGAACTAAGTGACACTTAAGACACTTTACGTCTAAGTGATACCTGCAGAACGAGCTAAGTGACACTTAAGACACTCAACATCCAATTAATACTCGTAGAATGAGCTAAGTGACTTAAGACACTCTACGTCTAAGTGATAACCCTAGAACGAGCTAAGTGACACTTAAGACACTCTTCGTCTAAGTGATATATCTCGAACGAGCTAAAAGACACTTAAGACACTGTACGTGTCAGTGGTGCCCGTAGAACAAGCTAAGTGACACTTAAGACATTACGTCTAAGTGATGCTAACTGTAGAACGAGCTAAGTGACACTTAAGACACATCCGTAGAACGAGCTAAGTGACACTTAAGACACCCTACGACGTTAGACCTGGTCCCAAGAGAGCCCCACTCTGTAGAGCAAGAGCGAAGACGGCAAGTCTTACTACTACCACTCGCGGACGCGCGAGACCACCTGGACGCGGCCGCAAGAGGGGCCCGCGCTGAAGGTCGTCCCGCAGGCAGAGATGGAGGCTATGGTGCAGGCTGGTAAGTGGCACTTACTGTAGAAGTGTAGGCTATGTGACACTTACGACACTCAACTTCTAAGTGACACTTAAGACACTACATCTAAGTGGTTCCTCTACAATGAGCTAAGTGACACTTAAGACACTCTACGTCTAAGTGATACCCGTAGAACGAGCTAAGTGACACTTAAGACACTACGTCTAAATAGTACCTGTACAACGAGCTAAGTGACACTTAAGACACTACGTCTAAGTGACACCCATAGAACGAGCTAAGTGACACTTAAGACACTTTACGTCTAAGTGATAACTGCAAAACGAGCTAAGTGACACTTAAGACTCTAGGTCCAAGTGATACCCGTAGAACGAGCTAAGTGACACTTAAGACACTTTACGTCTAAGTGATAACTGCAAAACGAGCTAAGTGACACTTAAGACACTACGTCCAAGTCCAACGAGGTAAGTGACACTTAAGACACTAGGTCCAAGTGATACCCGTAGAACGAGCTAAGTGACACTTAAGACACTTTACGTCTAAGTGATAACTGCAAAACGAGCTAAGTGACACTTAAGACACTCTACGTCTAAGTGACACCTGTACAACTAAGTGGCACTTAAGAACACTCAATGTCTAAGTGACACCCGCAGAACGAGCTAAGTGACTAATAAGACACTACGTCTAAGTGACACCTGTACAACTAAGTGACACTTAAGACACCCTACGACGTTAGACCTGGTCCCAAGAGGGCCCCACTCTGTAGAGCAAGAGCGAAGACGGCAAGTCTTACTACTACCACTCGCGGACGCGCGAGACCACCTGGACGCGGCCGCAAGAGGGGCCCGCGCTGAAGGTCGTCCCGCAGGCAGAGATGGAGGCTATGGTGCAGGCTGGTAAGTGGCACTTACTGTAGAAGTGTAGGCTATGTGACACTTAAGACACTACGACGTTAGACCTGGTCCCAAGAGAGCCCCACTCTGTAGAGCAAGAGCGAAGACGGCAAGTCTTACTACTACCACTCGCGGACGCGCGAGACCACCTGGACGCGGCCGCAAGAGGGGCCCGCGCTGAAGGTCGTCCCGCAGGCAGAGATGGAGGCTATGGTGCAGGCTGGTAAGTGGCACTTACTGTACAAGTGTAGGCTATGTGACACTTAAGACACTACGACGTTAGACCTGGTCCCAAGAGAGCCCCACTCTGTAGAGCAAGAGCGAAGACGGCAAGTCTTACTACTACCACTCGCGGACGCGCGAGACCACCTGGACGCGGCCGCAAGAGGGGCCCGCGCTGAAGGTCGTCCCGCAGGCAGAGATGGAGGCTATGGTGCAGGCTGGTAAGTGACATTTATACTTTAGGAGGAGCTAAGAGACACTTAGGCTGTTCTACGTTGCGCGAAAGCGTGTGGAATAAGCGCCACCAGGAGAGCTCCAGTCTGAAACCTCAATTACTAGGCTGAGACGCAAGCTATGGTTCAGGCTGGTAAGTGAAATTACTCTTTAGGAGCTAAGTGACACTTAGGCTGTTCTACATCTAAGTGACACCCGTAGAACGAGCTAAGTGACACTTAAGACACTCTACGTCTAAGTGACACCCGTAGAACGAGCTAAGTTACATTTAAGACACTACGTGTCAGTGGTGCCCGTAGAACGAGCTAAGTGACACTTAAGACACTCTACGTCCAAGTGATACCCGAGGAACGAGGTAAGTGACCCTTAAGACACTCTAAGTGACACCTGTACAATGAGCTAAGTGACTCGATACTACGTCTCAGTGCTACTATCTGTAGAATGAGCTAAGTGACACTTAAGACACTCTACGTCTAAGTGCTACCCGCAGAACGAGCTAAGAGACACTTAGGCTGCTCTACGTCTAAATGATACCTGTAGAATGAGCTATGTGACACTTAAGACACTACGTCTCAGTGCTACTAACTGTAGAATGAGTTAAGTGACACTTGCGCTGGTTTGCGTCGCAAGACCTCGTGGACTCGGCACCAGGAGAGCTTCTCTCTGAGATATTCAAATTTCTGTCTTGTCAGGGACCACTTTTTTTTTCAAATTCCTATGAAAGAGGAGGTCGATTTCTTGCCCACTGTGCGCCGTTTGCGTTGTGTTGCGACTCGTCACGTCACGTCACTTGTTTATTACGATGTCTTCGTGGACCACTTGGAAATCCTCCAGGGACCACCAGTGGTCCGCGGACCACCGGTTAAGAACCACTGATCTAAAATCATCGATAAGTTTTTATCAAAACGCGCATCCTAGCCCGGCAGCTGAACTCTATAGAAACCTAATATAAACTTTTGTCCCCAGGTCAAATCCCCGGCGCCCAGATGAATCCCAACCAGATGGCCAATACCAACATGAACATGATGCCGAATGGCGTCATGAACACAAACTTCATGAACCAGCCGCCCCCATGGATTAAGGAGCAGGGTGAGCTTGACATAATTAATTTTAGCCATGTGGTTCTGATTGAATAGGGCTTTATAGAACCACCTCAGCATCTCACCTGTTCATATAAAGATTATGAGACATGTAGAGGCTCCTTAAGAGCAAAATGACGATTTGTAAGAACTATTTATTAGTCTAAACAAATAAAGAATTTTGACTTTGATCTCCACTCTTCCCGTGGATGTCATAAGACGCAACTAAGGGACCGGCTGTCGTAAGAACCAATCTTCTCTCTTTTGTTCTTTTTATTCTACGTTTGAACTTGAACTTATGCCCGTTTTCATAAGAGAAATTTAAGTTTTCAAAGGGGTCACTTAAAAAATAGGGATTGATGGTGAAAACGGGCATTAGACCTTGAATTGAAATTATTTTAAGTTTATGCCAGCTTGTCTGGTATATTACTGAGGCTTGCAGGGCTCCTAAACGCTATTTACGTTGTTTCGGGTCTCTGTCACCGTTGCACATGCTGGCATTTGTGCTTTGCGTGGGGGGATGGTAACATTCGAAACTTCGGATAAGGTTTTTCGGAGTAACCCATACACAAAACGTCAGACAAAAATTCTCACGTGTTGTGTATTGAGCACTGACTGCAGACTTTTTGTCGGTCGATAGTTTCAACAGCTTCTTATTTTGTATGATGGCGCAAGTAAACTACACCGAGACGTAATAGTGTCAACACCATCTCGGTTACTTTCTCCGTGCGTCGCCCATACCTCGGTGTACGGGCTCGCGCTTCGTCTCGGTCAATTTTCCGCGCCACGAGGATTCGCCGATACAAAATAAGTGTAATGGTGCGTCCAGACTAGGCGCACCATAATGTAAACCAGCGGTTCCCAAACTTATTTTGTCTACTGCCCACTTTGAGAATAAATTCTTTTTAGCGCCCCAATAGGTAATCGAGTGTCAAGTGCTCAGTCGGTGTCTAAGAGTCCTCCTAGTAGATGACGCCTCCCAAGCCTCTACACAACGTCCCGATTTTTTTTTCTGGGTCTCTTACCGCCCCCCTTTAAGTCTGCAGCGCCCACAAGGGGGCGTTATCGCCCACTTTGGGAAAGACTGATGTAAACACTAGCTTTCCGCCCGCGGCTTCGCCCGCGTGGAATTTTGTCTGTCACAGAAAAACTTTATCGCGCGCGTCCCTGTTTCAAAAACCGGGATAAAAACTATCCTATGTTCTTTCCCGGGACTCAAACTATCTCTATGCCAAATTTCATCAAAATCGGTTGCGAGGTTTAAGCGGGAAAGCGTAACAGACAGACAGACAGAGTTACTTTCGCATTTATAATATTAGTTGGGATTTCACTTCTGTCAAGGTTATGGCGGAATCAAGGGAGATGAGGATTAAGTTTATACCTTTATTTAATTGTGTATTTGCTCGCAGTGGACGCGGCTCTAGCGGCCAAGGAGAAGGAAGCAGCCAGCAGCGTCCTCGCCGCCGAAGCGGATGAGATGCCTCCTGGGGAGGCGGCGCCCGGTACTATGCCGCCCGGTAAGTTGGCTAACGGGATTATTCCCACCTCTCGTTCCCACCGCTGCAACTCCTGTGTAGCCAGGATCTACAGCTTGACCGCCAATAACCCAACCAGTGAAGGTCAAGTTTGTCTCGGGGGAAAATTAATCTGCCATTGGACCCGCAACGAAATTAATCAGGAGAACATAGGAGGAGTTCGAAGTTAAGGTTCGACTTCCCTCCATTGCAAAGTGGAAGACAGGTGACAAACAAAGATTTAACAACCTTTAAGAAAAGATATACACCATGGACAATAAATATCAATGAGGATCAGTACTGTTGTAGAAAATTTAATAAAACTAGTATCTACGTTAATCTGTAAGACATAAGAAAGATATATCTTTTTGAATTATCCAAATCGGACCATTACTTACGAAGATATTAAGTAATAAACATAGGCCGTTTTTGCCGCTAAAAGTCAACGTACGCTAGGCCGCGTGACGTCACTATATCCGAATCGAGCGCAGCCGGCGTACTATTGGGACGGAAAATATTTTTTTCCAGCTAATCTATCAGTTTTAGAAAAAATCTTTTAATAACATTTATTCATCAAAATAAAGTAACCTATCGACCAGTAATTTTTAAAAATAAAAATTGTGAAAAATAAGTATCGCTATGTCCAAAAACCACATTTTCATAGGATTCGATGCAATGCGGAGACGCGGTTGGGGTGAGTGTAACTTAATGATTGTTTGTATTGAACATAATAATACATAATATGATGCTAATAACTGGGTATTCTGGTCTGGGGGGAGGGGATAAGTCATACCCAGCTGATAGCCTGGGGGGAGGGGCAAGCCTTACCCAGCTTCTGGCCTTGGTGGGAGGGGGGGAGAGGCAAGTCATACCTAGTTTCTGGCCTGGGGGGGGGGGGGGGGGGTCAAGTCATAACCAGTTTCTATGGGCTGGGGGGAGGGGCTAGCCTTACCCAGCTTCTGGCCTGGGGGGAGGGGGGGGGGGGTGGTCAAGTCATACCCAGTTTCTGGCCTGGGGGGGGGGTATGTAATACCCAGCTTCTGGTCGAGGGGGACTCATACCCAGCTTATGCTTATGGCCTGGGGGGAGGGGCAAGCCTTACCCAGCTTCTGGCCGAGGGGGAGGGGGAGGGGTCAAGTCATACCCAGTGTCGGGCCTGGGGGGGGGGGGGAAGTCATGCCCAGCTTATGACCTGGGGAGAGGAGGGGGGCGGGGGAGTCATACCCAGCTTCTAGACTAAGATTAAATAGATTTCCAGGAGGGAGCAGCTGTCCTTTCCTGCAGCAGCTAGCCCGCCCATGGGAACGGCGAATAGATAGGTAGGTAGGTATTGCGTGTACATCGAAATGATCTTCATAGCAATGTCTTGTAGCCTAGGCAGAGTGTATCTGTATCTGCCTCAGCTATACCTTATTGTTACAAGTAAATAAATTAATACTTATACATTTTTATATTTTACTTGGAAGAAGATATGACTCTAACAACACTTATGAACACTTTATTTGAATAAATCGCCAAATATACCACCGCGGAGACCCCAATCGCGTCTCCGCGTTCCATTGAATCGTATGAGCGTATGGATTTTTTGCGTTATTTTTCACAATTTCTATTTTTAAAAATTACCTATCGATAGCTTACTTTATTCTGATGAATAAATGTCATTACAAGTTTTTCTCTAAAACTGATAGTTTGGCTAGAAAAAAATATTTTCTATCCTCGCAGTACGCCGGCAGCGTTCGGATCGGATATAGTGACGTCATCGTCCCCGCGCCGGGCGGTCAGTGAACTTTTTTAGTAATTTGGCCATAACTTCGTCAATTTTTGTCGTAGAACAAAAATTTTTGGACTGTATTAAGGATTTCTTAGCCCTATAAATCTGCATTCACAGCTAAAAATCGAAATGATCCTCATTAAGGGAAAAATCGCTTAAAAGCACGAAAATTTCGGTGTACTATGTGACCTGTCTGTATAACTGTGTGTGGTCTAAACTGAATAAATATTTTTGATTTTGTAAATGTTACAGGAGTAGCAATCGGAATCTAAAATACACGTGCAAAATCAATAGGAAGTTCCGAACTTTCCGGATAGGGAATTCAATCTTCGTAACATCGTCACTAGTTTTGCCCGCTTCTCTTGCGTAAATTCGAGAAAACTTAAATAGAAAGACACGGGTCTTAACGCGACATGTAGTCTGCTTGTGACCACGGCTGCAGCATCGCAGCCGAAACGTCGAACTGTGAGTACATATGTAACTCATTAATAAACGTCGCGTTAAGGCTTAAGACCCGTGTCTTTCTATTTAAGTCGAAATGGAACGCAGAGGTTTAAAATCTTAAATTCGAGACAACATTAACTAATTTAATTCTCTTTCTCTCTCCCGCAGGCAGTATGGTGAACTACGCAGCCATGGCAAGCCAGCAGGCCATGGGACAGCCACCCATGGCAGGCCCACCGGCCATGGCAGGACAACCGCCCATGGGACAACCGCCCATGGGAGCGCAAGCTATGCCGGGACAGCAGTACGGCCAGCCCGGCTACCCAGGCTGGCCTGGATGGGGCGCCTGGCCCCCGCCGCTAGGGCCCCCCGGGTCGTTGGCCCCCGCTGCCCAGACCGCCCCTGGTGAGTGTCCCACGCCTAACAGCTAGTCACAGGTTTCTTTACAGGTGGCTGTGACCCATGCCCACTAGTGTCCAACAGGATCTCCCTACAGCAGTGGTTCCCAAAGTTGTCTGGGCTACGACTCATATAATACAAGTTTCCAAACTCGGGACCCACCTACAGGAAATTTCGCCAGCTGCCCCAATGGTTGGATCGGTAGAGTAGTGTGTCGTTCTACAGGCAGGGTAAAGAACTCAGTAAAACTCATTTATTTCTGTAAATAGGCTTAAAAAAAGCACTTTTACACTTCCCAGTATTAACCCTACCACTGCTTCAGGACAATAAATGGGCCAGTGCTGAGAAGAAGCAGCGCAAGAAACTCAGTCACTATTCAAATGTTCTACAGGCAGGGCCCACTCAATGTTCGCTCGCGACCCACCACTGGGTCCCATTTCCTCTAGCTTCCTACAGGTCTCCTGCAGGCAACATGGGTCCCTCATTTGCTAGTGTCCCACAAGTCTCGCTACGAACACCATCAGAGTTCCACGGCCACTATTATAGATACCTGTGGCTCTAGGTGACATGATGTACTACGCAGCGATGAGAGAAACCACTAGCTCCCACAAGACTAGTGACATGGTGTACTAACCAGCTATGCCGGGACAGCAATACGGCTTAACTGGCTATCCCAGGCTGGCCCGGATGGGGCGCCTGGCCCGGATGGGGCGCCTGGCCCCCGCCGCTCGGGCCCCCCGGGTCGTTGGCCCCCGCTGCTCAGACCGCCCCTGGTGAGTGTCCCACGCCTAACAGCTAGTCACAGGTTTCTTTACAGGTGGCGGCTGTGACCCATGCCCACTAGTGTCCCATGTCCATAAGTAACACTGATGGTGCTCGTCAGTGTTCCAAAACCACTAGCTCCCACAGGTCTCCAGCTGATATTTTGAACAGTACAGGTTGTGTGTCGCCCACGGATGCGCGGTTATATGAGGAGCTAGGTTAGTAATTGCACAGGGGCGCTACATATTTTATCCTAGAGACAGCTCTGGTCAGGCTCCCCAGTGTCCCACCAGTATTCCGCAGGTGTTCCACGTCCACTGGCTTCATAGCTTCATAGTTTCACAGCTAGCTTCCAGGTGACATGATGGTGCAATGGATGGGCAGTGTCTCACGCCCACAACTTCCCACAAGTCACTACGAGTACCATTAGTGTCCCATGCCCACTATTTTTCTTTCTTGTGCTTCTTCTTGTCGGCTCTAGCTCCCATTTATTATTTCAAAATGGGCTGTGTGAAATCTCTTCAGTAATTGCTGTCTTTCCTGAACACTATAGTCCGGGCTTTTTCAAGGCGAGAGTAAATAGGCATTTACAGGGCAGATATGTACCATCCTAGACTGCATCTCACGTAACACCAGGTGCGATTGCGGTCAAATACCTGCCTTGTCATGCATAAAAAATGTTTTTTGTTGTTTAGGTTTATATTTTATGTGCTTACTGTGTCAATAAAATATAAATAAATATCCTTGGACATTTTACACTGCGCTTCTAGTCCCAAACTAAGCAAAGCTTGTACTATGGGTACTAGACAACGGATATAAACATACTTAAATACTTTTTTTTGTAAATACATACTTATTATACATAGAAAACACCCAGCCCAATACAAACAAATATGTTCATGCACACAATTGTTTGTACTGTGCGCCAAACACTACACCAAACGGCCGACGAATAAAGCCTTATTCTATTTTTTTATGTCTGACCTATATTTTCCTGTGTAGGCGCGGCCACGCAATTGCCGGCGGGCGGCGGTCTGCCGCCGCAGCTGGGCGTGCCGCCGGAATTAACCGGCGAGGCACCGCCGCACATGCCGCCGCCGCATAAGGAGGAAGTGGTGAGGGAATTTGTACTACTTTTTAGGTCGTATTTCAATGAAGTATACGAGAGGTATTGTATTTGCGCACACCCTTGAAGCCACGATAGCCGAACGGTGATGGGGTCGGACTGGCCGACTCGTGATCCGGGAAACGCGGGTTCGGTCCCCGCCGCCGCTCGACTATTGTGGTGAGCTCAAGATACAAGCATATTATTTAGCTTAATACGAGGGGCTGACGGGAGTATTAGTAATTAGTGTAATAACAAATCCCTACTATAGTCTTTTTCACGTAAGATGATCCGTATGACACTTCAAGGTTATCCATATTACGCATACTACATTATGCAGAATATTTTTGAAAAAATATTTGTATTTTATTAGCAATATAATAAAAAAAAATAACTACCTTGTCTTGAAATATATAGTAAAATCTGAGTGTATTGATTATATTTTAATTAAATACGATGTAGTAAATACGATGTGGGTTCTGGGGAAAATTCCCAGGGGCATGGCCCTATGCCACCCGCCGCGTCGCAGGTTGCGGATAGCGAATCGGTCTCCAGATATGGAGGCTAGCTGCTTTGGCAGTCGCGGACAATTGGGCGATCTATCTCGAGGGGTGCTGGGAAATACTCGTGGCGAGGATTTTTCTATAAAAAGGCACTAAACCCAATGACGGAGGATGACAGTGGCGAGCAGGAGCCGCCACTCAAATCAAAGCTCTGACCCGGGGAGACCTACCTCGTTAGCCCTGGAACGGCAATTGGTCTAGGAGATACATACTCCGAAATTAAAGTAACCGCTGCCTTGTGGAAAGATGTTGGTTCATCAAAGGCTAGGGCGTCACCCCGATATCCTGATGTGTAGTGCCTTGGGAAAGCACTGCACTATTCTCCCAACTACTAAAAATGAGAATGAGTACTAATAATGAGAATTTTTTGCCTTGCGAACCGGTTAGCACCCGGCGCTTGCAGGTACCCGGGCCTGCAAGTGAGAAATTGGTTACCGAAGACTGTAAGAGGGTGGGTACCCAGGCCCCCTTACCAGTAAATGCTACTGGTCTAAAAGAAAGCCACAAGGAGCTAGTACAGCAAGTCTTCCACCCTGGCCTATTCCTGGCCAGACCCAGAAGTGTATCCCTGAGCTCCATAGCAGATACTCAAAGCCAGATTACCATCTCCAACAATGAGGATACCGAATCCGAAAACTCGAATCCCCCCAAGTGGCAGAGAGTTCCAGTGCTACACAATGCCAAAAAAAGAAAAGCGGTTTCTTCACCATCGCCAGAAAGAATTATAGTCACAAATCAATTCAGCTCGCTTCCTGTAGACCCAGAGGAAAATAACGAAAGTGAAAACCCTCCCAAGATCTCGAAACCACCTCCTATAATCCTTTATGGAATTGAAGATCTCTCTAAGCTCACTGAGCTACTAGAAAATGTTGCCAGCAAAACCGACTTTATATACAAAATAATTAACAAAAACCAACTTCGCTTGAATTGTGCTGATGTAGAAGTATATAAATCCATATTAAATGTTATCCGAGAGAAAGGACTCATTGGACACACATTCAACAGAAAAGACACCAGACCTTTTAGAGTTGTTATTAAGAATCTTCATCACTCAACGCCTATTAGCAGTATAATAGAAGCTCTTGAAGAAACAGGGAACACAGTTATTGGAGAGATAATAAATGCAAAATATGGACCTGAAAAGAAACCCACCTCCACATTTTTTGCTACTCTGCAACAAAACCCCAACAACGAAGCCGTTAGGAGCATCAAATACATTAATCATCAATCAGTTGTCATAGAACAACCACGAAAACGAAACACAATTATTCAGTGCCAAAAATGCCAGCAATATGGACACTCCAAAAACTATTGTATGCGACCATACCGCTGCGTAAAGTGTGCCCAAGGACATAGAACAGCAGACTGTCCTAAAACCGATCGGAATACTCCTGCAAAATGCGCCCTATGCTTTGGTGCACATCCAGCCAACTTCAAGGGTTGCGAGGTATACAAGGAAATACTATCCAGGAAGTCAAACAAACAGGCACACATAAAGGCTAGAGGAAGAATAATACAATCGGAAAACACAGATAACCAGCAAGTGTTAGTAAATCGGACACTTGGTGCTAAAACCGACAGAAAGCAAAAAACACAACCTCAAGAACTAACAGACAGCAACAGAAATGAGAGAGTAAGTTACGCAGATGCATTGAGAAGGAATAAGAACGAAGAAACAACAACATCAAATAAAATCGAAGAAATGCTCCTCAAACAAGCAGAAAAGTTTGACATCATATTACAACAAATGAGCACGTTAATTAACCTCATAACAACCTTGGTAGCTAAAATTTCACAATGACTTCGTTAAAGATGGCTGCGTGGAACCTAGACGGGCTATCTCCAAACTTAGCTGAGGTAGAGGTTCTTTTACATTCACACAACATAGACATCTTACTGGTGTCTGAATCCCACTTAACTGATAAAAGTAGTATCCGTATACAGAATTATAACATTTACACTACAAACCATCCAGACGGCACAGCACATGCAGGTGCTGCCCTAATTATAAAGTCAAATATTAAACATTATGAATTGCCACAATTTAAAAAACCACATATACAAGCAGCATCGGTTGCAGTAGATGACCAGGATGGAACATTTAATGTGGCAGCCATATACTGCCCCCCCAAACATACTATAAAGGAAGAGCTTTATAATGAACTGTTCAACACACTTGGAAAGCGCTTTATAGCTGGTGGTGACTGGAATGCAAAACATGTACACTGGGCCTCTAGACTCACCAGCACGAGAGGAAGAGAGCTCAAGAAATCTATAGACAAGAACAACTTGACTGTAATCTCGCCCACTGAACCGACCAATTGGCCGACTGACCCTAATCGCCTTCCTGACGTCATAGACTTCTTCATCGTCAAAGGGCTATCAAGATTCTCTCATGACATACAAACTTGTTTGGACTCTAACACTAATCACGTTCCGGTAATCCTGACTATCGGCAATACAGTTCTAAACATAGAACATAAAGCAAAACTCTACAACAAGCGTACCGACTGGAACTCTTATCGGGAATTGGTTCACGAAAAACTGGATATGAAAATAGATCTGAAAACCAAATCAGATGTTGATAATGCTGTTCGTAAAATAACATCAGTCATTCAGGAATGTTGTTGGTTATCCACGCCTGAAGATTCAAACAGACATCCACAGAGTAAAACGTACTCTGATTTGATAAGGCAGAAGATACTTGAAAAAAGAAGGCTACGTCGAGTATGGCACACTAGTAGACATCCAAGCGACAAAAAGAAGTTGAACAGAGCCATTCGAGAACTTAAGACACTCATAAAAGACGCTAACGATGCTGCACTGGATAAGTACTTGGAGGGCCTGTCAGCCACGAAAACGACCAATTATTCACTATGGAAAGCATGCAAAAACATTGATAAACCAAAACATCAAAAACCACCTTTACGAACAAGTGACGGTCAGTGGATAAGAACGACTCAGGATAAAGCGGAAACCTTCGCTAAACATCTCAGCCGAGTGTTCACGCCAAATGACGCTGTAATGAACATGGATGAAACTGAAATCGCATCAGTACTGAATCAAGATTTCCAACTTGATCTACCCCTGAGACTGGTGACACCAAGAGAAATACATAGAAACCTTAGGTCGCTCAAAAACAATAAAGCTCCGGGGTATGACCTCATAGACAAAAAGGTCCTACAAGAGTCCCCTCGTAAAGTGGCTGTGTACCTAACAATGGTATTTAACGCCATAATAAGGATTGGATACTTCCCAGACCTGTGGAAGGTATCGAGTATCATAATGATCCATAAACCTGGGAAACCTATTCACGAAGTCACATCATACAGACCAATCAGCCTCTTGCCGATAATGTCAAAGCTACTTGAAAAGTCTATACTTCAAAGAATGATGAAAGTGATAACGAAAAGATCAATAATCCCGGAACATCAATTTGGCTTCAGAGAAGAACACGCAACTATTGAACAGGTACATAGAGTGTGCAGAGTAATCAGATCTTCAATGGAGAAAAAAGAATACTGCTCATCTGTGTTTCTTGATATCCAACAAGCCTTCGATCGAGTCTGGCACAAAGGCCTATTGTGTAAGATCAAATCAATATTGCCACACACATTCTACGGAATCCTGGAATCGTATTTGTCTGACAGAATCTTTCAAGTGAATGAGAATGACTGCACCTCCAACTTCTATCAAATATCGGCAGGAGTCCCCCAGGGTTCTGTATTGGGACCAATCCTATACACCCTGTACACATACGACCTACCGCAGAGCCCAGAAGTCACCGTCGCAACCTTCGCTGATGACACGGCTTTACTGACATCCTCCAAATGTCCTATCGAAGCTTCTCGAATCCTGCAAAACATCCTGAATGAAGTTCAAAAATGGCTGGCCAAATGGAGAATAGCAGTCAGTGCATCCAAATCGGTGCACATAACCTTTACCCTCCGTAAAGGAGACTGTCCTGCAGTTACCCTAAACGGCGTCCAATTACCACACCAAGAAACTGTAAGATACCTGGGCATGTACTTGGACCGTAGACTTACGTGGAGTAAACATGTAAAAACCAAACGAGACGAAATTAATCTAAAATACAAGGGTCTCTATTGGCTGCTGGGGCGCAATTCAAAACTATGTTTGGATAACAAGCTGCTCATATACAAAATGATTCTGAAGCCCATTTGGACCTACGGCATCCAGTTGTGGGGCTCTGCAAGTGCCTCTAACATCATGATAATTCAGAGAGTGCAAAACTACATCCTGAAACAAATATCGAATGCACCATGGTTTATAAGAACAACAGAGCTGCACGAGTTATTGAACGTGCCTATGGTGAAGCAAGAGATAGACACCCATGGAAACAGCTACAAGCTAAGACTGTCAAAGCACCCGAACCAGTTGGCTGGGCAGCTCACTATCCCAGAAACCATACGGCGGCTTAAGAAGCGGCGGGATATCTTCGACAATGAATTAGTCTGAAAATAAACCTGAGATTAAGAAAAATAAAGGCCTGTTTCCGCTGGGAGCAGTGCTCTAAATGACGAAAAGAATCCACCCCATCTGCTTATAGTTTTTGAGGACTGATCGCATGATTAAACCATAAAACAAAAAAAAAAAAAAAAAATACGATGTAAAAATATCATTTATTTCATGTACGCAATGTGTGAAACGGAATAGATTTAGTGCTGGGGTATTTCTTGTATAATAAAATCGATTATTTCCGCGGTTCATTAACACTAGAGTACACGCGTGGCCTACTATAGTAGACCAGGGTAACATTTTACGCTATAACTTTTTAAAAATTTGCGCCAGAGAGCTGGCATTCCAGGAAAGCCTCGTTTACTAAATTTGTCAATAAGCCAGAAAAGCTTGGGTCACTAACGTCTGCGCATTTTTCTAAAATTGGCCGTCAAAACTGCGGGTCTACTCAAAAGCCCGAAATCACTCGACAAAAAAAATATGGAAGACTTGCAAAAAATGGATTTACTCCATGTACCAGGTAGTAGAAAGTCTTGAATACTATGAAAGATAAAAAACAAATCATATTTTTTCAGTAAATATTTTTTTTGCTAACATGGATCTCAGAGTGCAATTTTGGTCCAAAAAATTTACAAATTTTAAATCCGTTTATAATGTTTGACCCCAAATAGTTTTATAAAGAAACTTTGATTATAAAATAACTATAATAAACACTTTTATTATTTACATAGTAATTTTATTCATAAATAGCTTACAAATTGATTTACAGTGATTTTAAATTGGCTTACCAGAGTAGGCCGCGCGTGTATTGGTGTAAAAAAAGGGGCGCGTGTACTGTAGTGTTAATCGATTGCAGTGAATACTTAGTTATTAAAAACATCACAAAAATCAACTATATTTTTCGATTATTGACTTTAATAAACGCATTAAAAATAAATTAATGGTTTTTAATTTAAAGAAACAGAACCAGTACTTTTTAGGAATCGTTTTTTTGAACATGAACCATGAAATTTGAATATTATCAATAAAAAATTGTTACAATAATATTTGTAATTGTAAAAAACATGTTTTTTGTTAAATAACACCTATACAAAATATTTCTCTAAAAGTAGGTTTTACTAACTCTTCGAAAAAAATCGATAGATAAATCGCTATGGTTTAGTTATGTGACATCTCTAAATCTTTCAAACTCGAAACGTCATACGGATCATCTTAGGTGAAAAAGACTATCCCAACTAATATTATAAATGCGAAAGTAACTCTGTCTGTCTGTCTGTCTGTCTGTCTGTCTGTTACGCTTTCCCGCTTAAACCTCGCAACCGATTTTGATGAAATTTGACATAGAGATAGTTTGAGTCCCGGGAAAGAACATAGGATAGTTTTTATCCCGGTTTTTGAAACAGGGACGCGCGCGATAAAGTTTTTCTGTGACAGACAAAATTCCACGCGGGCGAAGCCGCGGGCGGAAAGCTAGTAATATTATAAATGCGAAAGTAACTCTGTTTGTCTGTTTGTCTGTTACGCTTTCACGCTTAAACCACTGAACTAATTTTGATGAAATTTGGCATAGAGATAGTTTGAATTCCGGGAACGGACATAGGATAGTTTTTATCCCGGTTTTTGAAACAGGGACGCGCGCGATAAAGTTTTTCTGTGACAGACAAAATTCCACGCGGGCGAAGCCGCGGGCGGAAAGCTAGTTACTAATAATCTTTTAAAAAAAACTTAAGAACCCTTAATAATCCCTTTTTGTTTTAATATAACTTGATCAATAACTCGGACAATATTGTATTGACAATCGATGCAATTTAAAGATTATTCATTAGGGTGTGTTGACAAGTCAGCTTCTATCCGGTCCTACGTCAGACCAGTACTGACCTTAGTATCGGGCCGGATTGTAAAGAAACCGGCTTCTCATCACACGCCCTTACTATTCCATTCCCTCCACAGGTGATCCCCACAATCCCCCCGGAACTCATAGCCTTAGCCGGGGAATGGACGACGCACCGCGCGCCGGACGGCCGTCCCTACTACTTCAACAGCGACAAGCAGGAGAGCGTGTGGGAGAAGCCTCAGTGCATGAAGGATCTGGAAGGTAAGACCATTCCCACCTCTGTGTAACCAGGATAGATCCTTAGTGGGAAACGGGACTATTCCCACCGCTGCAACTCCGGTGAAGAAAGATTTGGAAGGTAAGCGGGACTATTCCTACCTCTCGTAAACAGGACTATTCCCACCTCTCGTAAACTGAACTATTCCCACGTCTCGTAAAGGAGACTCTTCCCACGTCTCGTAAAGGAGACTCTTCCCACGTCTCGTAAAGGAGACTCTTCCCACGTCTCGTAAAGGAGACTCTTCTCACGTCTCGTAAAGGAGACTATTCCTACCTCTCGTTCCCACCTCTGTGTAGCCAGGATCTACAGCTTGACCGCCAACAACCCAACTAGTGAAGGCCAAGTTTGCCGACTTATTCAACAGCGACAAGCAAGAGAGCGTGTGGGAGAAGCCGCAGTGTATGAAGGATCTGGAAGGTAAGGACATTCCCACCTCTAGTTCCCACCGCTGCAACTCCTGCGTAGCCAGGATCTACAGCTTGACCGCCAATAAAAACCCTTACTACTTTAACAGTGATAAGAGAAGTCGCAGTAGTGCATGATCTGGAAGGTAAGCGGGACCATTCCTACTTCTCGTAAACTGGACTATTCCCACCTCTCGTAAACTGGACTATTCCCACCTCTCGTAAACGGGACTATTCCCACTTCTCGTAAACTGGACTATTCTCACCTATCGTAAACTGGACTATTTCCACCTCTTGTAAACTGGACTATTCCCACCTCTCGTAAACTGGACTATTCCCACTTATCGTAAACGGGACTATTCCCACCTCTCGTAAACTGGACTATTGTCACTTCTCGTTAACGAGGCTATTCTCACCTCTCGTAAACTGGACTATTCCCACCTCTCGTAAACTGAACTATTCCCACTTCTCTTAAACGGGACTATTCCCACCGCTGCAACTCCTGTGTAGCCAGGATCTACAGCTTGACCGCCAAAACCCAACCAGTGAAAGTCAAGTTTTCCCAGAAAATTAAGTTGTCATTGAACTCGCAAAATTAATCAGAAGAACATAGGAGTTCGAAGTTAAGGTTCGACTTCCCTCCAGTGCAAAGCGGATGACAGGTGACATAACAAAGGTTGAGTAGCCTGTGAAATCTGGAAGGTAACTGGCAGATAATTCCCAATAGCATTAAGTGTTGGGATTTCTACTAGCGAAGGACGAGTATTTTACTTAGAGTTTTGAACTTTTTCAGGAGCACAATGAAACAATACTTTTGACCGCAGCCATCTTTTTTTTATTATTGTTCATAGACAACAGAGTAACACCAAAATCCACACTTTGGCCATAGACACATAACGTTCAGAAATAATTAACTTTTAAATATTCAACATTAAGTTCGCCGAATCTACCAATTTTGTGGCATTAGGCCCAGAACAGACGGTGAAACGCAACTGCAACGAAACTGCAACTTTCTGATGATTCTTATGAATGAAACTGAAAGTTTCAAACTGGTCGCGTCATGTGTGGTCTCTCAACGGACGCTATGGCAGAAACTTAGATGCAACTCAAAAGTAACTAGCAGTTGCAGTTTCGTTGCAGTTGCGTTTTACCGTCTGTTCTGGGCTTTAAAGTAAATATGCACTAAAATTAATTAAAACAATATTGTTTTAGAACTTCAAACCAAGATCGCATTGGCCAAGGGTGAGAGACCTCCAAGGAAGAATAAGTTTGACCTCAACATCGATGAGAGTACACTAGAAGGTGAGTTTACTATTATGATTCACTATGATTCGGAAGCCGTGTGGTGACGGCAGAGTAGAATACATTTGTCACCAACCCCTACTCTTCCCGCGGGTGTCGTGAGAGGCGACTTAGGGACTACACCAGCGGTTCCCGAATGGTGGTCCGCGGAACCCTGGGGTTCCGTGGAAAGGCCGCAAGGGTTCCGTAAAAAATATTATCCCGCGTTTCGTGACCGACGTTGTTCGCTCGCACCGACTTGTTTACGCACAAGGGAGGGGCAGGGCGTGCGGGCGGAGTAGTACGGGGGTTCCGCTAGGAAAAGTATAATCAATTAGGGTTCCTTGGCAAAAAAAAAATTGGGAAACCCTGGACTACACATCAAACAGAGAACGGGCAGAAGCGCTCTCTGAAAAACATCAATCTTTCAAACTGCGATCTCCAACCCGCCTGCCAAGCGTGGGGATTATGGCAAAACCCTTCACTATAGTGGAGGACGCTCATAGTCCAGCAGTGGACTGTTGATGATGATGATGATGATGATGATGATGATGATGATGATGATGATTCGGAAAACGGAGCGTGGGACGTCCTACTAGGTGGACGGATGACCTCATAAAGGTAGCAGTAAGGCGCTGGATGCAGGCCGCTACCAACCGTTCGTTCGTTTTAGCCGAAAGACGTCCACTGCTGGACAAAGGCCTCCCCCAAGGATTTCCACAAAGACCGCTCGCATCCAGGCACCTCCCGCGACCTTCACCAGACCGTCGGTCCACCTAGTGGGAGTAGGGTTTGCTCCCGGGAAATCCCGGTACTCATTTTTCCCGGGAATTCCCGATAATCTAATCCTTTATCTAGTTCCGGTACTGACGATGCAATTCCCGAGACTTTCGGTACTTTCGGGACTTCAATAATTTATTTTTGAATAACAATTTTTTGACTAGATGCCATCATCTTTTTACGTACACACTATCAACAAATGAAAAAATATTAATAATGTTCCTAATTCATTACTATCCTTTTAAGACTGATTGTTTTATCTGATTGTACTTAGGTACTACTTATTATTTCTTATAATAGCGTGTTTTTTTATAAACCTAATTTAGTTAATTTATGTTTTGTCCCTAACTCTTGTCGCTGCCAGTATTTAACATTGATAGAAAGTGAGAAAACATATTTTAAATAACCATTCACGTGGGTACCGAAATTCCCGAATTTCCCGGTTTCCCCGGTACTGGCTTAGACCTGGTACCGGTAATTCAGTAACACTCCTTAGTACCGGGACTTGCAACCCCTAAGTGGGAGGCCTGCCTACGCTACGTCTTCCTACGCTACCAACCGTGCGATGTAGAAATCATTCGGGGAGGTCTATGTTCAGCAGTGGACGTCCTGTGGCTGAAATGATGATGATCCCCACTCTTCCAGTGGATGTCGTAAGAGGCGACTAAGGGACAAACATGCGAACATCAGGCCTCCCCAACCCGTCTGGCCAGCGTGGGGAGTGTAGGACAAATCCTCCATTTGCCTCTGGTCAATTAGAGGGTCAGGCTCCTGCAGTGGAGACTGAATGAACTGATGATTAATACATGATGTTGTCGTTTAGACAAGCAATGCTGAGCGAATATAGTAGCGCAGTGGCTTGATAAGCTGCCTTAACGAAACTATTCCCACCTCTCGTTCCCACCGCTGCAACTCCTGTGTAGCCAGGATCTATAGCTTGGCCGCCATATCCAACCAGTGAAGGTCAAGTTTGTCCCGGGGGAAAGTTAAACTGTCATTGGACCCGCAACGAAATTAATCAGAAGAACTTCGGAGGAGTTCGAAATTAAGGTTCCTTAAGCATGTTTCTGGGCTCGATTCCTGGATAGTTCTGTTATTCTTTTTTATTTTTGCTGTGCTAGGGATTTTTTTTGTACTAGCGGCCGCCCGCGACTTGTACGCGTGGATCCCGTTTTACCCCCTTAGGGGTGGAGTTACGTTAAATCCTTTCTTAGCGGATGCCTACGTCATAACATCTACCTGCATGCCAAATTTCAGATCACTATGTCAGGCAGTCATCTTTGAGTTATTTATACAGGGTGGCCAAAACAGTGAGGTCTAAAAGAAAAATTTAGATTCCTTACATCAAGGTGTACCTAAATCACCCCCATGTATGTAATACGATTGTGCTTAGTTTAGGAGATAGAGTTAATTTTGTGATATTTTAAAATTTTATGACCTAGTAGGCTTTAAACATTTTTAACTTTTTTTTGGGTTGACTTTTTTTAGATTTCTTTTTTTCGACAGATTTGTTATTAATTGCAGATGTTTGAAAAAAAATAATCACCTTCCTATCTTTGATTCAAGATACAAAAGTTTTGCTAGAAACATTAAAATTATGCTTTTATCAGAACACTATCAAATTTTCAACTTAAAAGTTTAAGTAAAAAAAAGAACTTCCATAGGTCCAAAACCATTTTAAAAACTGCGCCGTTTTCTGAACATTCATAATAATACAAAAAAACATGTACTTAATGGGCCACTATTTCCTGTAATCGGTCCACTAAAGTGGTAAGTCGGAGATTCCGTTACATGTTTTTGACTTTCTTAGAGTGAATTAATATTGGGAATCCTCTAAGTTTACATTACGTAGAACAGATTTAGAGCAGTAACTGGACAGAACATGTTTTTATTCTCAACGAGGAAGCTCTTTCCCTTCATCACACCTGGCGGAAACTGATGATTAGGCTGAAGGTGGAAGGGAACTTCAACTACTAAGGAACTATGGCTTCCTACCTCCAAATGCCGAAAGCAAAACTTTTGTATCTTGAATCAAAGATAGGAAGGTGATTATTTTTTTCAAACATCTGCAATTAATAAAAAATCTGTCGAAAAAAAGAAATCTGAAAAAAGTCAACCCAAAAAAAAAAGATAAAAATGTTTAAAGCCTACTGGGTCACAAAATTTGAAAATATCACAAAATTAACTCTATCTCCTAAACGATGCACAATCGTATTACATACATGGGGGTGATTTAGGTACACCTCGATGTAAGGAATCTAAATTTTTCTTTTAGACCTCACTGTTTTGGCCACCCTGTATTTAGATTGTGCAACCATTTCTCATCTGCAATCATGCAAAGCGAAGTGATTATAATAATGATGATTATAAAAACAGTCCGCAGAAAGTGGCATTGGGCAGATCGTCGTTGTCGTTCTAACACTGCCTGAAGACTGCAGACTTTTAGTCGGTCGAAAGTTAAGCCAGCTGCTAATTTGTATGAGGCTTATAGCTCGTAGAGCTGATGGCCGCTGGGGCAGGAAAGTTCTTGAGTGACGACCACGAGCCGGAAGACGTAGCGTGAGCTCCCACTAGGTGGACCGACGATCTGGTGAAGGTCGCGGATGGTGCCTGGATGTGAGCGGCGCAGGACCGGTCTTCGTGAAACTCCTTGGGGGAGGCCTTTGTCCAGTAGTGGTCGTCTTTCGGCTCAAACAAACGAACGAACGAATTGGCCGATATTAAATCTGTGTAATGTGCGTACTAATGAGGGTTTTCGCTAATGAATAATCCGCCAGATGGCAATACGTAGACGCGAGGTCCAAATGCTGCATGATTGGTTATTTTTGACATGACATTGACAGATATGTCAAAATCCACCAATCACGCAGCAGTCAGACCCCACATCCACGTCCCGCCATCTAGCGGATCTTTCATTCGCGAAAACCATCATTAAAAGCCGGAATAAATTATCGGCCGACAAAAAGGTTGTAGTCTTCCGAGTGTCCTTCCGAGTGTCTTATACAATCGAACCGACAATGCCAGCCTGTTTGTGTTGTGTGCCATGTTGGGAGACCGTATGAATGATACAAGAGTTGTAGTTAGTCTCTGATATTAATCTGTTTATTAATGTGAACTGCGTGACTATTTATACGATATAGATCAAAGGTAAATGACGTCACAGCATCAGCACTATACGTGATAAATGTGCTGACACTGTGAACGTGATCAAGATAAGATATGAAGAGATTAAGTAAGTATTGTGCATACCGGCACATGTTGCAACCCTACAAGAAAAGCAGCGCCATCTCTTCAAATTCCCAACTAACCCTACCAAGCGCTACGCGAAAGTAACAACCCTTCTAACTCACCACAACTAGCGATTCCGCCGCCAGTGATAGACGTGGATGCCCACGACGAAGCGGTGGCCGAAGCGGAGCGGAAAGCGGCAGCGGAGCGCGAGCGAGCGGAGAAGGAGCAAGCGGAGAAGGAGCGAGAGAGGGAGCGAGCGGAGCGGGAACGAGCGGAGAAGGAGAAAGCGGAGAAAGAAAAAGCGGAGAAAGAGAAAGCCGATAAGGAAAAAGCGAAGCAAGATAAGAGTCGGCCGATATCCAGTACGCCGATCTCCGGCACGCCTTGGTAAGTGTTTGTATACTTATTAGTGTGAATCGTTTGGAAGAATTTTAATCGAAAGGTTAAGCTTTTTGAATTAACATTAACATCATCATGCTAACAGTTTTGCTAGACACAGGTTTTGACGGCGTCAAATTGTTCGTGACATTTAGTGACCAAAAAGTTCGCAACACGTCTTTGTTGCGATGACGGTTTTCGCGAATGAAAGATCGCTAGATGGCGGGACGTGGATGTGGGGTCTGACTGCTGCGTGATTGGTGGATTTTGACATATCTGTCAATGTCATGTCAAAAATAACCAATCATGCAGCATTTGGACCTCGCGTCTACGTATTGCCATCTGGCGGATTTTTCAATCGCGAAAACCCTCATTGGAATAAGGTTGGGTTGTCAATTTTTTGGCCACAGGTGTTGCGAATTAATTGACCCTGACAGTAATAATTTAAATTCTAACATTTTATGCCTCCAGTTTTTTTGTTTGAGTCAGTTAATGTCTAGTTTTCGATCATAGTGATTTAATTGCAATTTTATTTGGTACTTGACATGCGTTTATTTGTACAGAGTCCAAACGTGTGTTAAGTTACTTTAATAATAAGATTAAAATGTGATTAGAAATTCATAAAAGTTTGCACCAATAGACTCTGACAGTTTGTCAAAAGGTAAGTAGATAATTACGTCAAATATCGGCGACATTAAACAGATTCAACTCTTTTATTGTCTTTAAGTAACGAGTATTTCGATTTCTCTTTTTTTTGTATTTAAGTCACTAAAGAGAAAGGTTTGTAGTTCAGAACAAAGCTAAAAAATCAATCAATGTCAAGCATAGATTATAGCATAAAACCTGTGACGAGTGTGAGAGATTGAATCGATTCGTTGTCTTGTAACTTCAGTATCGATGTTTGAGGTTTTGTTCCCCAGTCGACGAAGCACATGATGTCGTGCCCTGCGTGCCCAAACAACACGCAGGAAGATTTAATGAAGGCTACTGACAACGCCACTCTTGTGGCGGAGTTTTGGGCTGACGCTGTGTAGGATTGTTGTCGACACGACAAGAAGTATCGATTTTATCTTTGCGAAATTGCCAGGGTCTATTGTCGCGGACTACTATAGTTCCAAAATACTGGACTGTCCTATCGATGACATTGACAGTAGGGCGCCACCGTCAATACCGGATCGCTGGTTCAGATTTTTGCCATGTTGGAAACCATATAGTTGAACGATGGTAGCGCCCCCCTGTCATTGAGTTTGGTGGGACAGTTCAGCGTGGGTCATCTATAAATGACATTTCGCACTCAAACTTCAATGACAGCTGTCAAACTCTTGACTCAAACTCAAAACGAAAGGTCTAACCGGGATTTGGTGATTGTACTAACACTGGGGTTACCACAAAAGATCATGCATTCAGGACAGTTCAAATCGGCGTGTATGGGATTTTGTGAACGTGTGAGATCGCGTGTCTG
Source organism: Ostrinia nubilalis (assembly GCF_963855985.1). Classification (NCBI taxonomy): domain Eukaryota; kingdom Metazoa; phylum Arthropoda; class Insecta; order Lepidoptera; family Crambidae; genus Ostrinia; species Ostrinia nubilalis. The sequence goes on from NC_087117.1 coordinate 6,585,429, forward strand.
TTGTACGTTGAGGTAGTGTATGTGGGCCGTAGGGCGAAACGGAAAGCAGCGGTGGAGAGGGAACGGGAGAGAGAGGAAGCGGAGAAGGAGCAAGCGGAGAAGGAGATAGCGGAGAAGGAGAAAGCGGAGAGGAGAGCCAGGATGGACAAGACGAGACCAGTGGCGAGCATGCCCATAACTGGGACTGCGTGGTAAGTTGCAACCTTCGTGGGTAGTCACTGGTGCCTGATAAACTGGCAGATAGTTTATAGGTAGCTGATTGGTGGTAAAGTCCGGTCTGTGAGCACGTAGAATTTTGTCCAATGACCCCTAGCTACCCATCCTTATCGCTCTCACGTAATTTTGTTGCTGTCGCGCTCACACACTCACTGCGGGCGCGCGTCGCACAGTCGCGACAGCAATATAATTACGCGCGAGCGATAAGGATGAATAGCTTGGGGTCATTGGACAAAATTCTACGTGCTCGCAGACCAGACTATAGTTGGTGGATTTTTTCTGCAGGATTGTTGTTTAAATGGTTGCCTAATTTTCAGGATGGTTCCTCTCATGATTATAGACATTTTTTACTATAGCCCGTTTCCTATATTCAAGCCTTGTCCAAATCCAGATTGCAACTGTCAAATTTTATTCAGTTTTTAGATTAAATATCCACAATTTTCGCTGTAATATTGTTTAAATAGTCATTTGAATGATATGAAAACGTAAAACATCGAAAACTTCAGATATTTTGACCAAAAACATTGAAATTTGACAGTTGACGGACGGATTTGGATTAGGATAGAATATAGAAAACCAGCAAATGTGATCAATCGTGAAATTGAGATGAGAAAGTTGCTATAAATTCTGTTACGGTGATTTTTTCTCACTGTATGTAATCATTGATCCCATAGATAAGACTTATCACCATGAGAACTTTTCCCGAAAATTAAATTATTAATATTTGACAAACTCAGTTACATGTTATGTCCATAATTTCAAAAATTAACCTTGTGCAGAAGTAGTTTATGTGTCAGATAAGTTGCTAATAGTTTATCAGGCACTGATGATGATGCCCCAGTCTATTAAATGCATGCGCCTGACCAGGCACTGTGCGTTCTAGCGGTGCGAGTTGGAGACGGCAGACCGCTGATCGCAGGTGTCATAGGACAATCGGTCTACAGTGTGACCGCAGTGCTAGACAGACAAATACGCTCTGTGTACGGTTAAATAAAATAATACAAGTTCGAAACAGCACTATTTATAAATCAGAAAATGTATTGGCTAGAACACATAGATTGATTATGACTTCTCGATGATTTTTTTAAAGTGTACCACAAAAACGCAAGATTTGAATTTGCCGACATTTTGCCACTAATTTGATGGCAAAACCCGGAAAAAATAATAATTTGACAACTGGGACTTGGGGTTACTAATAATAGAGCATTTTTAATGTGGCAAAATCATTTTGCAGATGAAAATTATCTGATCATTCTAGAATTAATTAATTGTCTCATTTTGCCTGTGGTAGCGGTCTGCGGTCCTTCAAGTCGCACTCAATCACCGCCACACTTTATGTCGCCAGTCGCTGTATTTCGTCTATACGAATAGGGATGTGCGGTGTTGTGACGTATCAAAAAGTGAATAATGACGTTTCTTCATTCCTTTCTTTTTTAATCTTTTCTGCTTGGCCAATTGTTAAGGCAGAGAATGCCTTATGGCATAAATAAATAAATATATTGCAATTTAATTTTAAACATCTTTTGGGTCCAAATCGGCGTTGGTACACTGATAAATACTTCTATCCCGTTTATTTTTAATCAAATGTCACTTATTGTCGATGATACTGAATAAACATTTTTAATACTTTCTTTCTTTCTTTCTAAAACGTGTAAAAAGACGTAACAAGTTTTTGTTAGCGTCATGTTATTGAAATTGATGATGTTACATTCCATTAAGAAATCGTTAATCGAAAAGAAATTAAAAGTTTTTTGACATTTGGTGTAGTTGTAATACAAGGAATTCCCTTTCGACCTAGAGACCAATTTGGTTTATTCTTTGTCCCATGAAAATAATAATTTTGTATTTTCTTCCTCGGATAATGCGTTATTCGGATACATCACAAGATATCACGCACATCACTAGCGACTGGGTACCTCAAGTGTGGTACACAAGCTACACTGCTTCGGGACGAGAATGTGGGCCGCTGGCCAGTACAAGCTTAGTAGATTGGCCGAAGTATATGAATGTTTAGGACATACAGGGTGTCTAAAGAAAGAATTGGTGGGGGGGTGATGGAGAAGAGATTGTGGAATACAGGAAAAGTTTAGCACAGAGATGTATGTTTAGCAAAAACTATTATTTACCTACTTATTTATCAGGTAGTTATACAATTTGAAACCTTACTGTCTAAATAATAAAATTTATTAATTAGCAAAACCCCGTTTTTTCACTCGCTGAAGAAGCAATTCGAGGCTCATTCAGTTGAATGTAAGTCTAAGAAGGCGTACTTTATTTGCATTTTGTAATAATAAATGTTTGGATATTTTTTTCTGTATTCCATAATAGATTTAAAGTCACCACCCCTGATGTTTTCTACTATTTACGCCCTGTATATTGCCATAACAAGGTACACTCAACAGCGCACATATCATAACAATAATCACTAATCACTATTATTTCTCTTCGAATAAGAGCGATGTCATTGTTAATATGTTATATTATGTGCGGTTGTGTACTTTTTATCGATGTCACCGTAAAATTGTGAAATCCGTCAGATTATAATTTGACATACTATCGGCAACAGTGTTAACTTCCCATTGCCGGTTATGTCGTCTTTTTCTATCGCAAAGTACAACCATTTGATGAGAGCGAGAGCAAAGACAAATGGATAGTTAACAGTGTGGCCGTGTGTACTTCGATTACAAACTAACCTAACCTTACCCACTGTTAGTTCACAATCTCACGCGTTACATTATAAATTGACGGAGTTCACAATTTCACGTTGACATATAAATGGCAAGATTTGTTGATCGTCTGTATGCCGAAGGTAGATCCACGCAAAATTTAATTGTATTGCTATCATTGTGTATGGATTAAGGCATACGAAAGGTAGATTTGGATGATATATGAAAATTACTATGGATGCTTATTGAGAAGAATTTTGTCAAGTTAAATTCTCAATACAAGCTTTGATATCACCCACCTTCTGGTTCCTGGCACATTCGGCTTTGTGGAGGTATATTTACGTTGCGGGGCGTTCGTGGGGCGTACGACTATAAGACCCGGAAACTCCCCGGTTACACTCGTAAGAGTTATAGTCGTATTACTCTGTTAAAGTCATATGCCCCGGTTAAAGTCGTACGCGCTGATTAAAGTCGTACGCCCCGCGTGCGTCACGTGACTAAATATACCAGTAATAATCAAAATTTCAGCTCAAACTCCAGGAAAGTGTTTCAAAATTCAAGGATCAGGTGAATGTAATAGGCACGATGACAGATGAGATACTAAATAAGTAATCTTTTATTTTGATATCGAATAGCTCACATAAAAAGATTTGCTTTTGACAAAGATTTATGCAAAATGGCTGCCTAAAAATAACGTAACTGAGTTTAGACTTTGTTCTTTTTGAGTCTAAAAATTTGATTTTTCCAATAATCACTAGGAGATTTTACGAAAGTTTTAATTATTGAGCGTTTTTCTTCATGAAACTAAAATAAAAAATGTCATCATGCCTATTAGAAGTTATTACGTTCAGTGCAAATCCAAAAATCCGCACTAGTTTATACATAGTTTAATAGTGGAGTACCTAAAAATGTTGCCAGTATTTTCTTAAAATATAATGTCCTCCATTATGACATTTTTAGTATTTTTTTTTGTCAAATATGTCAAAGCAAAGACCAGTTATTGTTTACATAATACTGAAGGTGTGACAGTCTTTTGAAAGATCTGTGGACACCATAAATATTTATGTGTCATTGAGAAAAGGACGATTGAGAGAAAATGAATTCCGTGAACTCCCTGGCTTTAGGGCGGATTTTCGGACTAGGGTGGCTAAACGGAATAACTCAAAAAAGCTTGTAAAAATAGACGAGTTTTGAAGTAAAAAAACTCAAAATCATGTAAGTTGGAAGCCTATGGTAATTGTAACCATATTTTGTAGTAGTAAAGCAATATTACTAGTATCATAGGGGAGAGTTCGGTATATTGTACCGCCGGGTAAATTGTACCACCCTCATATTTCGTAAAGTATTTATTGAATGTCTGTAATTGCAACACTCAGCGATACACAACTAAAATCAATTAATATCGGCCATGTGGTTTTTGCCGTGACAACAAACACGTGTGTTTTATTTTGAAAAGTATTTTTTCATTGTTTTCAAGTAACTTTTGACAATACATGTTTAGATTGTAATTTTGTTAAATTTAATCACAGGGTGTTTCTAATATATTATTTAGAAGCGTAAATTAGTGTGGATTACAATTATTTGAAACATTTTTCGGTATTTATAAGCTATATTTTTTACCGATTTTTTAAAAGCACTATCACCTAGTCGGCTAAATTGTACCACATCAAGTTGTATGGAACTTTACCAAAGGATTTTGAAATTTTTTTTAGTAAATTATATTTTGAAGTTATAATAGCGTAGTTATGTTTGACTAACAATAAATGAAAGCAAAAGACTGGCAAAGTAGATTAGGTACAAGTGTGCGTTACGATAATTGGAATTACAAAACTTGTACTCAAAATCGTGATAACGTGTAAAACAATATGGATTGTCTATGTTATTAACTACTGTTCCTCTTCGTTTCCTAATTTGTTAAGAATGTATCGTATAATATTTTGCGATAGTTTTTTTAAAGGCTTGAAATTTATTGAAATCCAATTTAGTAACCCTGTGGTACAAATTATCGAACCGGTTGGCTAAATTGGACCGAAGCTCTGAACTCGTACTTTGTTGATTTGTGCTAAATATACAACAATCATGTTAATTAATACTTAGGAAATAGTAAGTTGAATAATGTATCTTTTATTATATACCATGGACATTAGCAAAAACAAAAGAAAACTATGTGTAAAATGGGATTGAAAAAAACTGGTCCAAATTAGCGGACTCTCCCTTATAATGCGAATGAAATAAAATTTAGACAGTAGATATTGCTAGTGCCTGCGTTTATCTTAAACTACAGCTTCCAGCTTACAAATTACAAAATGTAGTACCGTTTTTCACCAAGTTGGAGGCGAGATGAGATGTGCGGAGATTAGCATGCCGCGGATGGGATATTTTCACTAAAGCGGAGCGGAGATCTGCGCGTTCCCGCTCCGCCGCAAATCTCCGCTCTACTGATTTGTTTCCACTGAATCTGAGCGGAGACGAGACGGGTAAATAACGGAAATTGATTAATTAGGCAGGCTTAAGAGAAAAATATTTTTATTGGTTTTCAACCTTTTTATCCACGAAGACGCGCCCCACCAATGTTTGGGGAGTTCGATCCTAGCAATGCGAGCGTCATTATTGTAGTGTGCGTGTGCACTCATGGATAATTTAGCGAGTGGTGGGGCGCGTTTTCGTGGATGAAACGATCTATACCTTAGTAGAAATTCATGCAGGGTCATTAAACCCTGGATAAGTTAAAACACATCTCGTCTCCTCTGAATCCGTTTGGTGAAAAACGGGCCTTAAAAACGATAATATTTTGTCAGCAGATGATGTAGAAGTTTTTTTAATGTAAGTGAAAGAGACGGGGATATCTGTCAAAGATATGGCATGACGTGTACTCTGTCTAATTGGTGGAAACGAAAGAGGATGGAATGATATATTTTTTGTTATTCGGTGATGGTGGAAGTAGTTAAATATGTGTGGCCCAAATATGTAGATGTGTAAGAGAGCAAGGGAGATTTGAGAGAGAGAGAGGGTAGCATGAGAATGAAATGATATCTTCATAAGCATCATTTAATGTTGTGGTTTGTTGCACTTTTTGTTTGTTTATGTTTTGTAATATTAACAGTTTGTAATTGTTTACTGTATTGTTTTAATATTTGTTTGTCATCAGGGGTTTGACGCAGAATGTGCACTTTGCAAATTGCGCACTTCGCAAAATGTTGACTTTGCAAATTGCGCACTTCGCAAAATGTTGACTTTGTAAAATGCGCACTTTGCAAAATGTGCATTTTTTGTACTAAAAGCTGAAATATTAGTATGGAAAAGTGCACATTTTGCCAAGTGCGCATTGTGCGAAGTGCACATTCTGTCTCAGACCCGTCATCAGTTGTTTGGTACATTTGTGTTTGTCTACGAATAAAATGCAAAGTGATCGTCGTTGAAAATTGCACCGTAAGCCGATAACGTTCGGCACATGTGTGCTTGACGCTAATTTTATGTTCGCTCCGCAGTGAGAATGGATATTTCTGAAGCGTTCGATACAAATTTTCGCATACGAATTTTCATCGATTGGGTAGTCGACACCACTAATGTATCAGCTGTCAAAAGTTAATCCTCCCATGTTTTTTTATACCAAAGGAAAAAGCCTCACTAGCTAGCCAACTCAAGGAGGGCTATCGTTTTTATTCTTAACGTTGGCATCACTGACCACTGCTGAGTCACAGGTACTGACCTCCATACACACGACTGGCTGCTGTCATAATATTTTTCTGCCTATTTGAGTTTCGCCATGGCGCTGTAGGCCATACTGTAGGCAGATAGTAGTCCATTAGTAATGTTCTTTCTCGCTTACTCCTATGGTTACTCCATACAACGTACGTCAAAATTAGTTCTCGGGACAATCGTAGTGGCGCTTCAAATCAAAATTAGCTGTCATTTGTATGAGACAGCCTGTTCAGTGTCTATAGAGGTCAGTGGTCACAGGACTTTACAGTGACGCCATCCTGGTGATTTCAAATGCGATAGTCCTTTCGCTTCAGCGGTCACCAATTGGCGCCACTGTTTTGACAACTAGCGAGTGACAGGACATTACTTTACAGTGGCGCCATCCTGGTGATTGCAAATACGATAGCTATTGATTTCGAAGCTACTAAAAATCTGATTTTACAGCAAATTAATTAAAATATAATGTTAAAGGAGTTTTATCTTGGCTAGAAGTTATGCTTCGACCACACCAACGCGTGCAGATCGCCATCGCCGGCGCGATGAAAGACAGGTCGCGCGACCTATGACAGTTCACGCGACCTGTCATTGGCCTTTGATCGCGCCGTGATCGCGCCGGCGATGGCGACCTGTAGGCCTAGGATGCGCGCCGCGATAAGCGGTTATCACGCCATTTTATCGATTTTGCCTATACATTTTGACGTCGATAAAGTATATCACGGTGCGCATCTTAGCCCTACAGCACGCGTTGGTGTGAAACTTATTGGTTAATGGTGTCGATTTACCCAATTACAATGTCTACTTCTACTGTATTCTTTTATTAACAGTGATTTTTGTATTGGTCATGTTTTGAAATGAAACTGTCTTCTATATGTCTAAAACGCTTAATTTGTAGATTGACATTTGACCCATGGTAACTTATTATTTATTTCTAAAACTTACCCCTGGGCCACACATGTCGCGATTATGCAGATATTTGGCTACAAACATCGCGACAGCGCAAATCTTCAGGTTATCGCGATGTGTGTGGCCCAGGGGTTCTGAAAGCATGTTTGTAAGAAGATCCGTCTAATACTGATTGCTCATTGTATTACTATGTAGACAATCTATCTACTGAGTTTCTATATGTTTTTTGTAAATGTATGTCAAAATTTAGTAAAAAATCAGCTGTAATTCGTTCGCCAATAATTCTTTTTTCTGTTTATCAAAATATAGTGTGTTTTTTTTATACTTAATCAAACTAAAACCGTTGATTCTACTGTTCTAATGGAACAACTTTTTTCAAGAATACAAGAAGAAATATTACAAAAATATCCATACAAATTATTAGCAATCAGTCATGAGGCTCTAAATTTTTTCGAGAATTTGATATTAGTCGTGTAAAAAAATTTTGACTCGAAGTAGTGTTTCAAATCAAATCAAAAATATTCAATTGACCAGTATTTTTCGTTCATACATTTGAGTAGTAGACTCAACCATATTTCTTTGATCAAGTATAAAACAAAACATCCTGTATAGCATTAGGGCCATAACAAAAATCACTGTCAATAAAGACCCCATTCGTACCGCGAAAATTTGTCAACACACTTCCATCCCTTAAATATCGCTAACGCCACACTTGTCATCAGGTGCGTGGTATGGACCGGCGATGGACGAGTGTTCTTCTACAACCCGACCGCGCATTCGTCCGTGTGGGAGCGACCGCAGCAGCTGTTGGGAAGAGCCGACGTTGATAAGGCGCTGGCACACCCGCCAGCCGCGCTGCAGACGCAGGTAAGATTCCCGATAGGGTCACGGGGACAATGAGGAATTAAATTAAAAAAAAAAATTTTTTTGTCCGTCAATGTTCATATAAAAAATATTGGACACGTATATTTTTAATTGTCAATCAAACAATTACAAAGTTATAGTGCGTTGAAGTTCCGCGCGACGTCAGAAAGTGCTGCACTTTTACGCACTCACTGACGTCACAACTTTGACACGGTATATCTCTTTACATTTTCATTAGTTTTAAAAAGTGAAAAATACGTGTCGAGTAGTTTTTGATAAGCTAACTGAATTAAAACTTGCTTTTTTACCCAGGATACATCCCTATTGTAACAAAGACGTGTTGCGAACTTTTTGGCTAAAAACTATTTGACGATGGCTACAGAAAAGATGCCCGTATTCACAAACAGTGCGCGTGGACGCACAGGGTAATACTAACCAATCACAGAGCTCTATTCAACGCTGCGCGTTCGATTTGCTGCTTCACTTACGCAAGCATCGTTTTTGAATACGGGCGTAAATATTGTGGCATCTTATTGTAGTTGTAGATTAAGAGCTAGTGAACGCCAGACCTACGTCATTTTATAAAAACTGAAAGTTTGTCAGCGTATGCTCCCAATGTAGGATATAATGTTGCTGAATTATGAAGTTTGGGTTATCGTGGCTTTGGCAGCTACCCTATAAAAACTGTCTGGTAAGGAGTTGGAACTGTCAAAACTGTCTGGCTGTTGGGGAAAATACTTTTAATTATTGCCCAAATATTATACATAAAAATCAGATTTTAGGGTATACTGTCGACTGCACAAACATCAAGCTAAATACTGTGGGATATTATGTTTTATGTAGTTTTATTAGGGGATATTTTGCTATAACAAACAATGTATGATACATCTCATACATCTAGGTAGTTCTTCGTAATTGCTAAAATTGTTGATTATTTGGTGAAACTCCCGCATCTTACTTGATGGAAATTGATGGTCACGCTGACGGTGGAAACGAGCTACACCTGGAATCCTTAACCATAAGAACTGGCTGAACTACAGTACTGGGGAATCTTACCTCCAACCGCTGAAATACAATGCTATTAACATTGTAGTTATGGTGACAGATGGTGCATGGTGGTATGCAAATACCTCTCACAGGCATCAGTCTCACACAAACAACTATGTTTTATGAATTGTTATGTGCTTGATAACTTGTGTCATTGTAATGTTTGTAATAAGAAAATAAAGACTATTTATTATAATGGTAGCTACCCAGGTGGACTTAAAAGATGCCCTACCACCAATCAAGGTTCTCTGATTCGACCATGGTAACGTCACTCCGAGGATAACTACAGAAGTCCGGTCGCCGAACAGCTAGAAACTCGTCCAATGACCCCAAAGTACCCATCCATCGCGACTGTACGACGGACAGTGAGTGTGCGGGCGCGACAGCAATATAACTACGCGCGAGCGATAAGGATGGGTAGCTTGGGGTCATTGGACAAAATTCTACGGGCTCACAGACCGGGCTTTAATCGCGTTGTAGCTGAAAATATTTAGCGCAATCGGGGCCCAAGGTTCATTAGTTCTACGGACCTCATTTCTGCAAGCTCCAAGGACCTCTTCGGGACGAGCTCTATAGGGGTTGAGGGAGTAGTAGAGGTCTTTATGACCTCTACCACTACTTCTTCTCCTGTACAGCCAGAATCTACGGTTACCGCCATCTATCGGACATCGGTGAAGTAATGTGAAGACATCAATATCGAGCGACTACGTCCTGCCGAAGATTGTTTGTGTGAATTATGGGAGCGCGCACACGGAAGAATTTTGTCGCCGTGACTGTTTTGTCACACATAGAGAACCTTTCAGCTCAAAATGCTAACCGCTCGGAAATAGCCAACTTCTCATAATGCCAAATTCTTGACAGGTCCATGGCACGCGACTTGACTGTGACAGAAACTTTTTCTCACCTCTATGCGCGCGCTCTCTAAAGATTAATTTGTGTCTTTTATATGAATAAATAATAGGTATTTTATTCAATAAATTGTGTAGCTATTATGCTTTTTGTTGGTAATTTATGCAAAGATTTACATTGATGTACAAAATGTTTTGTATGTATATTGTTAAGATGAGGAGCCTTTACTTATGTACCTCTGTTTACTATAATTAAATCGATCTATTTAGGAACTAATTGTGAAAACTCTTTTGGTAAATGTAGCTTTAAATCAGTACATATTATAAAACAAAGTTGCTTCGCTGTCTTTCTGTCCCTATGTATGCTTAGATCTTTAGAACTAAGCAACTAATTTTATTATGGGTTTTTTTAAATAGATAGAGTAACTCAAGAGGAAAGTTTATATAAAACATGCATATTATAGATGAGAAAAGCCGGGAAATTCCATTGCAACCGTGCGAAGCCGGGGCGGCCCGCTAGTGTGTAATAAAATGCTTTTTATTCTAACAATGAAAGTAAATAAATGTACGTTTCTCTCATTCAGAAGAAGGAGGCCCAAGTGACATCCACCACGAAGGCGGCCAATGGCGAGCTGAAGCGGCCGCCTGACACGGACAGCGACGACACCGCTTCCCCGCCCAAGAAGAACAAGACGGACGACGGTGAGTGTTGTTCCGCCGAGTGACGTCACCACGAAGGCGGCCAATGGCGAGCTGAAGCGGCCGCCTGACACCGACAGCGACGACACCGCTTCCCCGCCCAAGAAGAACAAGACGGACGACGGTGAGTGTTGTTCCGCCCAGTGACGTCACCACGAAGGCGGCCAATGGCGAGCTGAAGCGGCCGCCTGACACCGACAGCGACGACACCGCTTCCCCGCCCAAGAAGAACTAGACGGACGACGGTGAGTGTTGTTCCGCCGAGTGACGTCACCACGAAGGCGGCCAACGGCGAGCTGAAGCGGCCGCCTGACACCACAAGCGACGACACCGCTTCCCCGCCCAAGAAGAACGCGGTCAGCCTGTGCGTCCACGCGCACTGTGAGACCTCATAGTAATGTTAGTGAATACGGGCGTCCATTTTTTCACTACGTCGCTGACCTGACACCCCTCTTTTCTCCCATCCACTCGTTTCTTTTGTGATCTTGTAGAGCCTATACAGGGTGTTAGGTAAATGGGTATATGAGCCGACACTAGCCCATGTTAACATGGTCATATAAATGGTATGGTGAAGTCAGAAATTTGATATCATCATTTTAATTTTTTTAATTTTCATACAAAATAAATTTTATAAAATCCGATTTGTATGAAAAATAAAATAATTAAAATGAAGACATCAATTTTCTGACTTCACCATACCATTTATAGATGCCCATGTTAACATGGGCTAGTGTCGGCTCATATACCCATTTACCTAACACCCTGTATAATAGGTTAAGTGCTATTTATAGGCGTTACACAAAAGAAATTGAATTAACGTAGCACAGAATATTAGTGAATTTTAAATTGAAATTAGTTGAATAACAATAAATTAATAATTTTACAATAATTTGCAAAAAATACTTATTATTACTATTATCGCGTAAAATCGATAAAATGGCGCGACAATAGCTTATTAACTTCTATAAGAATCAAAGCATTGCGCCATACTGTCAAGTCATAAATGCTTAACACGCCACATAAGACGCCATAATTAATATCTACCCTCGTTCCGCAGGCAAGAAGGGCACCATCGACGTGGGCAAGGACGCGGCCATGGAGGCAGAAATGCGAGCAGCCCGCGAGCGCGCCGTCGTGCCGCACGAGCAGCGCCTGCGCGCCTTCCTGCAGATGCTGCACGAGAAGGTAAGATGATCCCTCCACTGTTTACTATCCGGCTCGAAGGACCAGAAAAGTGTGTAGAATGATCCGGCTCAAAATATCAGAAAAGCTCCCGGAACGATCCGGCTCGAAGGACTGCGCTTTCCTGCAGATGCTGCACGAGAAGGTAATATAATATACCATCCCTCCACAGAATTCATCTCATTCATCTATCTAGAGCGGAAAAATCCGGCTCGAAGCACCAGAAAAGTTGTAGAATAATACAGCCGCACGAGCAGACGCTGCGCGCCTTCCTGCAGATGCTGCACGAGAAGGTATGATTACATTGAACTATATCCGGCTCGAAGGACCAAAAAGATTTACAGCCAAGATAGGCGACGCCTGTGTGCCTTCTTGCAGATGCTGCACGAGAAGGTAATATAATACCCCATCCCTCCACAGAATTCATCTCATTCATCTATCTAGGGCGGAAAAATCCGGCTCGAAGGACCAGAAAAGTTGTAGAATAATACAGCCGCACGAGCAGAGGCTGCGCGCCTTCCTGCAGATGCTGCACGAGAAGGTATGATTACATTTAACTATATCCGGCTCGAAGGACCAAAAAGATTTACAGCCAAGATAGGCGACGCCTGTGTGCCTTCTTGCAGATGCTGCACGAGAAGGTAATATAATACCCCATCCCTCCACAGAATTCATCTCATTCATCTATCTAGGGCGGAAAAATCCGGCTCGAAGGACCAGAAAAGTTGTAGAATAATACAGCCGCACGAGCAGAGGCTGCGCGCCTTCCTGCAGATGCTGCACGAGAAGGTATGATTACATTGAACTATATCCGGCTCGAAGGACCAAAAAGATTTACAGCCAAGATAGGCGACGCCTGTGTGCCTTCCTGCAGATGCTGCACGAGAAGGTAATTTCCCTCACTGAATTCATCTTAAGCCTATATGAAGACTGCAGAAAATCCGGCTCGAAGGACCAGAAAGATTCCCAGCTCGCCTTCCTGCAGATGCTGCACGAGAACGTAATATAATATCCCATCCTTCCACAGAACACATCCTTAGTTTATAGGAAAAATATGCTGAGTAATTCGGCTTGAAGGACCAGAAAAGTGAACAAACCATCCGGCTGGAAGGACCAAAAAGTTTTACAGCCAAGACTACAGCCCCACGAGCGAGGCTGCGCTCGTTCCTGCTGATGCTGCAAGAGAAGGTAAGATTACATTGAACCCTTTCTATCCGGCTCGAAGGACCATAAAGATTTGGTTGCAAAAAAAAATGCCCCATCCCTCGTTCACTGTGTGTGTACATCCCTTCAGAACACACTCCCACCACAGACACTTAAGGATTGACGCACACACATGACGATTGACGACGTATCACGCTTATAACATACAAAGATGCTGCACGATAAGGTGAGATTAGTGTCCCATCCCTCCAAACCCTGATTTGGCGATTGAAGTGGGACTACGAAAACGGTGAAACGTACACCACAGAAATCTAGAAAAGAAGGGAATACACAGAAGAGTTAGCTCGTACAACCCTAAGGCTGGTTTTATTTAGAATCGCGCTGACCGCTCGCTGATCGTCGGCGCTGACAAATCAAAATGTATGTAATTAAAGGGAACGTTTCTAAGTGACGCTGATCGCTCGGCGCCGACGCTTCATACATTTCAGCTGTCAGCGCTGACGGTCAGCGTGATTCTAAAACCAGCCTAAGTAGTCGCACGAGACCGCGGTAACAACTGATTTTTGTTGTATTGATTTGATAGTACTTAAGTTATTAATATTTGAATTTGTCCTCAGGACGTGTCCGCGTTCAGTGCCTGGGAGAAAGAGCTGCATAAGATCGTCTTCGACCCGCGCTATCTCATGCTCGACGCGAAGGAACGGCGGCAGGTGAGTGGCTCATTGATTTTATGTCATCATCATCTCAGCCATAGGACGTCCACTGCTGAACATAGGCCTCCGCCAATGCTTTCCATGTTGCCCGGTTGGTAGCGGCCAGCGCCCGTGAGCACGACATGTTATGGTCTTTGTTGACTAAAGCCCGGTCTGTGCGTCCAATGACCCCAAGCTACCCATCCTTTTCGCTCGCGCGTAATTATGTTGTAGTCGCGCTCGCACTCACTGCGGGCGCCCGTCGCACAGTCGCGACAGCAATACAATTACGCGCGAGCGATAAGGATGGGTAGCTTTGGGTCATTGGACAAAATTCTACGTGCTCGCAGACAAGACTATAGAGGATTAATGAGATCTTGGGTGCCATGTTATGAAGCTTTGAAATTCGTCTCTTAAAACGTGCCGTGCACGCTTGCTAGTCTAGAAAGTCTGAGACCACCGATTTTTAGTTGGCCGATAGTTGTGCCCGATTTTAAATTGTATGAAGAATCGTCCAAATCGAATCGGCGTTATGTGCGCACTTTCATAAATGCCCATACTGATCAACTGCCCGACTAAACTATCGGCTGACGAAAAATCAACGGTGTGCGCCTAGGCTTAGTGTCGGCGTAAATGGGCCACCGACCACAGCCACCGGTGGCCAACGACGGCGACTTAACGCACTTTTTGCATAGTGGCGAGTCGCGGACACTATAGCGAGTGGCCGCCACCGGCTACACGTGTGCGCTCTATACAAAATAAATTAAAAAGTGTGTCAAGTCGCCGTCGCTGGCCACCGGTGGCTGTGGTCGGTGGCTCATTTGCGCCGACACTAAGGCTGGTTTTAAGTGTCACGCGGACAGTCCGGTGCGGACCCGCTCCGCACGGCCAATCTGTATGAACTTCTAGGGAGCGTTTTAGAGTAATGCGGTCCGGAGGAACCGCTCCGCTCCATAGCAGTTCATACAGATCGGCTGTGCGGACCGATCCGCACTGACAGTCCGCGTGACACTAAAACCAGCCTTAACTCGATCGGGTTGTAGTGAGAAACTGCTTGAAGTTTATAAGTTCGTATTTAACTTGGCTTTTTATCAGGTGTTCGACCAATACGTGCGCGACCGGGCCGAGGAGGAGCGCAAGGAGATGAAGAACCGGCTGCAGCAGAAGAAGCTCGCCTTCCGCGCGCTTATGGACGAAGCCAAGCTGCAGGCCAAGTGAGTACACAGTCCTTATATCCACAAAGGGCATAACACAACCCCTATGTGTAAAGCCCGGTCCGTGAGCACGTAGAATTTTGTCCAATGACCCCAAGCTACCCATCGCAAAACTGTCGCGTACGCATACTCACTGCGGGTGTCAGTCGCACAATCGCGACAGCAATATAATTACGCGCGAGCGATAAGGATGCGTAGCTAATGGTCATTGGACAAAATTCTACGTGCTCACGGACCAGACTATAGGCGCACATAAGGCGACTTGACGAGACGACAGGCTGCGGCTGACAATTTCATATATTTTGTTCAAAGCTTCGCACACTTGGCGTCAGTCGCAGAGTGGCGACCATAAGCTAATATATTTTTTTATCCACAACGAGGAAGCTCTTGGCCTGTATCTCACCTGATGGTAAGTGATGATCAGGCCGAAGGTGGAAGCGAGCTTCACCCGGAATCCTCAACCACGGAGGATATATGAAACTAACGGCTGCCCGCGACTTCGCACGCGTGGATCCCGTTTCACCCCCTTAGGGGTTGAATTTTGCAAAATTCCGTCTTAGTGAGCACCTACGTTCTAAAAGGAACCCTCGTGCAAAATGTGAGACTTCTAGCTTTTGTAGTTTCTGAGATTTCGTGATGAGTGTGTGAGTCAGTCAGTGACCTTTTGCTTTTATAGACAAGAATAGGTGTCAAGTCGCCGAGCTGTCGCTGTCGCGTGTCGCCTAGTGTGCGCCAGTACTATGCGTCCCACTGCAGGGCGCAGCCCTTATAAGCGCCCCACTAGAAAGTATTGCCTATACAGCAAAATGTAGTGGTTCTGGTTATGTGTTGTTTTGTAGCACAGCACCCTATAAGAGCGGTAAAACTTCGGGTTTTACCCCTAATAAAACAGTTTGAATAGTTCCTACAAAAAAAGTTTAAAAAGCCTTATTTTTCTCCTAGACAAGGTCGTCGTAACGTTGTATTTTTAGTTCGTTTCATCCACTCGGCCGCGCCCCAGCTATGTTTGGTCTCGGTCGCGCGGGGTGCGGGGAGTGGGGTCCGAGCAATCCGAGCGGCATTATTGTAGTGTGCGTGTGCACTCATGGATGATTTAGCGTGTACCGATAACACTCAAACATTAGCGGAAGAATGGTGGGGCGCGTCTTCGTGAATGAAACGGATCTATAAAATCCTAAATCCTGTTCATTACATTTCAAATTTTCACTGTGTTACCTACTATCTATTAGTTTTGATATTTGCAACTGTCCACATTGCATGCCGTGCCAGCCTTTAATTAAGACAGCACTTAGTTTTAAGCACTTTTAGTTATAGTAATTTCATTCATGTATGCGTGTTTGTCTTGTTGGTTGTCCTAATAAATAAAATAAAATAAATCTCTTAGATCGTCATTCAGCGAGTTCTCATCAAAACACGGGCGCGACGACCGCTTCAAGGCGATCGAGAAGCCGCGCGACCGGACGACCTACTTCAACGAGTACATCGCCGAGCTGCGCAAGAAAGAGAAGGAGGATAAGGAGAGGAAGAGAGAGCAGGTGAGTGGGAGCAACGTGTGGGGGGCGGGACGGGGCAGGCGGGGCGTTTGCCGGAGGGGCGTGGCCTAGTAAACAGTATTGCAGGAAAGAGGCGTGGTTTAGAGATGAAGGGGCGGGGTTTGAAAAAGGGCGTGGCGATACGTGACTGATGTGACGTGTTTTGTTTCCTTTTAACACGCTTTTAGTAGGTCGTCGTTTATGTAACTTACTATTTAATGGAATCTAAGAATCTGAATTACACGCACTTCAAATTCATGTACCATCATGAAACTTTGCATTATATGTATGTAGATTAGATAACAATAAAATTATGGTACCATCGAGCTGGTATAATGATAGGACTGGAAGGTGTCCATAGAAACTCCTAAACAAAACGACGGAATCGCATCGAGTTTGGGTTCTTTTGCAGTAATTGAAAGCGTGTTTTTAGTTTTCTAAACTATTAATTTATTCAATATCGCTTGGTGCGGTTTGGCCAGTGTCAATTAAAAATGTTTTGATTCTTTAACTTGTCACTTCTCAGCCCCAGCTCATGTGTTGTCCCGCAGTGGTGGTAGGGCAAGCTATATTTGGGACGTGTATAAGCGCCCTGGAAAAGGCCTAAGTACTGAATAAAAGATTTGACTTTGATTCAAATAATGAGTTGATAAATGATAAATTAATGTTATCCTTTATTTGTCCGCATCCCTCAAGTTTCAGTTTCAATCGACATTCAGCAAAGATGTGGTTTACTAACACCTTACGCGGACTTCTTGAGAGAATTTGAAAGAATCGCACTATAGTCTATCCAATATAGCTTGATTAGAATGACGGCTGTCAAACGAATGTGACTAGTGCTGGGTATGTTTCGTACGGTTCACATAGATGTATCGATAAGTTTTCGAAAAAAATGATATAAAAAAATGCACCCAATTTTTCTTCATATCTTTATTCATAAAAATGACAATTATGATTTAAATTTAAAGACAGTAAAATTTAAAATTCATATCAAGGGTGTACAACCTAAGTCGTAGTCATTATCATCAGTGTTCTTCAGTGGTTTTTTCCTCTCGCTAGAGGGCGGTGGGCATCTCTTCTAGAGCAACGGTGCTATGAATACCCAAAAAATTACCGGTGATTGATTTCCGATGTTTGATTATTTAAGAATGAAATGTTTTTTGGTTTTTGATAGTGAACATTTAGAAAAACGTATAACTTGACTTAAATATGTTAAAAAATTTGTTAAATATGTTAAAAAATTAGTTTTAATTTAATATGACATTTGTCGATATGTCCCAACACTAACATTTTTGTAACTCGAGATAACCTTGTAGAGACGTCGTTAATACTCTAGCTTGATTTTTATAATTTCGAATTACTACTTATTGGTGTAATTAACGCTGCATTTACACAAAATTAACATTTTTATTGGAAGCACTGTCGCGTCGAAAATATTGTTTGTAGGTCAGACGTGAATTATTTCTTGTCCGCCAATATTTAGCTCTCATTGATCGCTACTACAAAGTTATGTCGTTACTTTTGATGGCAGCTGTCATTCTAATCAAGCTATATTGGATAGACTATAAAACAGTGCGATTACATTGTTTTCTTTTAAAATGTGATTGGCGGAAGATAAACATTCAGCCCGATCACAGCGTCTAATAGATTCATACTGTTGTCGTGTGCTAAGTAATTTTTGTTCCAACTGGGAATTGTACGTAGGAAAATACAAGTAAATTAACTGTAACTTACTTTACGGTGATGAAACACGTCGTCAAAATGTTACTGTCGCCATATTTACCTAAATAAATTAGTTATCAAATCAATAAACTAGTGAATTTTAGAATATGATATCCAACGGCAAACACCTTCGTCCAATACTATCTAATGCTGATTATTGATTTATTATAGTGTAAATTAAAGATGATTCTTATAATACAGCTACAAAGGATGACGCTCCGTTTAAAAAAAAACTAATAAGTTTTTATTTAATTGTTATTTTGTTCTGTCAACTCCAGCCGTTTGGTCTGTGGACAGAATCTTTATTTGTTTCATTTTAAATTGTTAGATGAGAAAAATGATGAATGAATGAATGGTCAATATGGAAATCATTTTAGGAGGCATTATGTTCAGTGGACATACTGTAACTGAAATGATTGTGATGAAGATAATAATCCAAAACCAACGACACCATGCTGAGTGGATACCTTTTCAGTATCATTGTAATTACCTACTCATTAAATAATTTTAAGTGTTGTAAGTGTATTGTCGATGATACTGAATAAACGTTTTTCTTTCTTTCTTTCAAAACCAATCGCAGGTTAAATCTACGACTGAGATTAAATCGAGTTTAGAGCGATGTTATCTACTGTACCATTTTTGACTTTTTGGTAAATGGTGTAAAAAATTAAGATGGCCAAAACCTACTTTAGCACATTATAACACATGAATAACTATTTATTATGGATTGCAGACAGTGGTGACTTGAGTTTGTAGCGGCGCTTTTTCTCAGCACTTGCCAAATGATTGTCTCGAAGCGCTGGTAGGGAAAAAAAGTAATGAGACTTGTAAAGGCTCCTTAAGGGCATTTGACGATTTGTAAATAGTAATTTTATTATTCCAGATAAATGAAAACATTTTTGATTTGATTTGAACAGATATTATATTTTAACTATTAAAACTGAGCCTCATCCTTTGCAGTGGTGGATATTTGCAACGCATTTTGATATTCTCATATTTATAATTGGTAGAAATGCTTAACCGTGTATAATTCTAATAATCTTACTTTTCAGATATTCTTATTCTTTGTCAATTTAGTCCAGTTCGATCCTGGTTGAATTGACAAAATGGAGGAGATATTTTGTTTCAAAATTTTGTCCAATTTCATCATTGTTTTGTTGAAAGAAATGTTAAAAAATACTTGGGTTCGATCCCCAAATGTTAGTTAATTTAATCTATTTTTTTATTATCACCCATTTTGGCTATTAAAGTTTTTATAATAATAAAAAATAGGGTTGTTGACACCAGGAGTTTAAAATGAGGGTAGTTGACACCTACAATCAATTGACATACTTTTTATGAGCTGTAAAATGTCTCTGCCATAGATTTTGAATGGCAAGAAGAAGCTATGTCGTCATCTTTTCTATTTATTGATTTGAAACCTACATAAAATCTAATTTGCAGTAAATTGAACACTTAATTGAGTTTTTAGAGCTAGAATTGTCTGTTTTTTCAAGGATTTGTGTCTTGGAATAGTTGGTTTTTGGTGTCAACTACCCAAAGGCGAAGTAATTAAAAAGAAAAAGAGTTATAAGCTGTATGGGTTCGATTCCCATGCTTAATATCTGATAAATTAAAAAAATAAACCCATTCAGGTTCGACCCCTGAAAGAAAAAAAAATAGATTGTCAAAAGTTTGCTTGCGATTTTGAAACATTGCATTGCGAGAAGTTCTCTTTTCATTTTGATATATTTAAGATTTGAATGACTTGACCATTAGTTAAAGCCTTCTTTTGTCTGTGACATAAACTAAAAAAGAAAATAATTTGAAAAATTGAATTTAGAATTTGTATTTTTTTTTATTAGTTCATGTCAAAGGCATAACAATTGTATTTCTTTGTGATTTTTTGCACTAAAATGATTTATTTTTAATTGAAAAATCACTTTATCCAACCTGTTTTTGTCTTTAATAACGGCGAGCGTGTCTCCTGGTCGAACGTTTACATATTAATCGATAATCGACTCTAATTCCTTGAGATTAAGGATTTATTTTGCTTTTTGAGTTCATTAACAAAGTCATTAAAAAGCTAGTTAGCGCAGCGCTATGCGAATTTAGGGTCTCTCTATTCAAGAAAATAGGTAATTTTTGATATACTACTACTCAAGTTTAAAATTAACAATAACAGATGGCGATCATACGCGTTATTCAAAACAACTCTATCCTAATACAAATAAGGTCGACTATTGCTTGCGTATAACAACCGCTAAACGTACGAGTTTTTTGCACGGTTCAGCGCGACCACAAGACACGCTCAGCCCGCGTTAACAGCACATGAGTCGGAATCGCAATCGGAACGCCGGGGCGGCGCCGGCCGGCGGCGTGGCGCGCGCTCCGATGGAACTGCTACGGTGACTATCTTGTTATAAAAGGGACGGGTTGCCAGATGTGCTCGGGAAATAAAATAATCGAAGAGAAAAAAAAAACGCGAGAAAAGAAAAATAATAGTGAATTTAGGTGAAATTGTGTAAAAGAAATTAAAAAAAATTGGAATTAATCGCGAGAATAGTAAAAAAAAATAAGAATTGTTGCTAAATTGTATAAAATAAATAACGAAAACAAAAAAAACCGCGAGAAAAGTAAACAAAATACGAATTATTGCGAAAATATGTAAAAGAAACAAAAGAATTAAGATTAAATGTGAAATTAAGGACAGAATTGAATAAAAACTTGTACGGTGCGATAAAAAGAAAATGATTGTACAATAGTCGAATTATATGAAATAACGAAGTCTCATAACAAAAAAGCTAAATATTAAAAACTACTAAAATAACTATTCAGATGAAACTAGGGCGAATAAATAATGAAACATAGTTTATTTTCACTTGTGAAGTTCGGCGGTCGAATTAAATCTAAAATGGCCATCTGGCAATCCTAGCGGTAAGGCCGTCTGAACGAAGGAGTCTCCTTAGGGATAACTAAACTAAATACAAAAAAAAATACGTAAAAAACAATACGGACCTCTTTCTTGTAAAAAAAAGCCTTTCAGCAAAAACTATTATGTACCTGAGTCGAATTTAGAACATTCGAAAACAAATGACTTCTGTTTTTTTATTAATAAAAAACCAACAAAAAAGTTTTTTTTTATATTTAAACCATCGTTCGAAATAACGAGGTTAATTTTAAACCAAAATTATTTCTTATTTTCGCGTAATTTCCAGGATTTCCTAAAATAAATAAATAAAAAAATGTTTTAAAAACGTACAGTACAGGAGACTTCTAACTTTAGACGGCAATCGCAAGCGTCGACGAGACGTCCCCAATACATGGTAAATGGTCAACGAACACAACCGTCAGTCCCCGAGAGAACACCTCGATATACAGGGTGTTGGAGAAACTGGGATGTCTTTGAAAGTGTATTAAAAACCAGCTGCTATATGGCAACTAGTAAAAAAAATATGAAAATATCAATTTGAGAGGGTAATGCTGGTATTACTCTATTAATTTCCAGTTTTTTTCACTTTTTTAACGATGACTATTTTATTTTTTAGATTTTCTGACAGTTTTGACGTATCTCTCGAAATATGACAGTACACCGCAATTTTGTGACGCACTTTCAAAGACAATCAAGTTTTTTGAACAGCCTGTATAATGTAAAATATGATACGAGAAAGTAAATGATTGTGTTGTGTGTAAAGCATAAAATTTTTGGATATTTTTAAGTAAAAAATTTTTGTTTTGTCAGTGTGTATTACACCAAAAATATTATCATTATTATTCTTTTTTTTTATTGTCATGATAATAAATTAAAAGATAACATATTTTTACTCTGTTATGGAAGGCAAATGGTGAATTTGTCTACGTTCCCCAATTCTTATGTTACTAACAGCCAAACCAAGTGTAGCTTGTACTATAGAGACGGGGGAAAAAGATAAATAATTAAATACCATGAAAAGATTTGCCTCTTGTTGGATTCGAAGCCACAAAATAAAATACAAACAAAATAAAACACTCGTATTAAAGTGTACTCTAGTGCTAGACGAGTGCAACCTTCAAGATAATAAAAAATGTATTTGATATGTACACACTGACCATTACATTTTGTGCTTTACACTAAACATAAGAGGCCTAAAACACATAAATTAAAAGGCCAAGCCATTGGTGGCGATTCCATTGTACCATTCTTTAAACTAAATTTATTTTTGACCTCTTTTTAGTTTGTAAAAAATACTTTATACTGAATTTACAAATCTGTTCTTGTTGTTTTGGCATAGATACTCAATCGAAATTCATTTGTTTCTAACTTTATGGATGCTAAATTTGACAGCTCTGTGCTGTCCTTTTCGATTCGCAAACGAGAAAAAAGACAGCCAGCTTGCTCGAGTGTTGCAAGAGAATCGTCACCAGTGTTGCCAATTGAGAAAACTTTATATTCAAGCTTTGCAGTAATTAGAAATGCAAATTGCATGCTTATGGCATTCAGCCAAGAAGCTTGAAGTTAGGTGATGGTTTCTATATTGTTTTAACTACTAATCAAATTTTCTTCCAGGTTCTTATATTTTTTGTGTTTATTCCCGTGCGCAAATATTTTTCTTTTAATAATGGTCAGTGGTTTTGGTATTTATACATTTTGGACCTTACTCTTTTGTGGTAAGATTGAATGTGTATTACTGTGCTAATGATTGGATTTTGTTTTTGTAAAATTGAGTAGAAAAATCTTTGCGTACACAATAGTACATGAAAAAGTTTAAAGATTAAAATTCAAAGTAAATTTTGAGAAAATACAGATTGTTAAATGTAAATTTTGAGATTTTAAATGAAAGAAAGTAAAGTATTTTTTTTGTTTACGCAAAAACGGGAATTAAAATCGTGCTTGGACTTAAGATATGTTTCCGAGTTGAATTTGAGGCAGTAATTTGACTTTTAAGCCCGAAATGTTTCTTTTTACTATTTTTATCAGTTGTTGTCAATTTTCTGAATCAAATTAAACCATGATTATTGACAAGCTGACACACAGTCAACGTCAATTAGTTCGTGACACCCAAAGTAGCCAAAAAGTTCGCAACATATCTTTGGTACAATTGGAATAAGGTTGTGTACTTTTTGACCAGTTTGGGTGTCACGAAATATTTGACACTTGACTGTGCATCAAACTAAATTTCTTTCGCTACTTCTCAGCACTAATCAATGTTGTCCCGAAGTGGTGGTAGGGCAAGCTATATTTGGGACGTGTATAAGTGCCTTTAAAAGGGGCTACATACTATTAAATTGTACTGCCCTAAAAATTCGGTGTCTCAGAGAGCACGTTATGCCAGTCGGATCGATTGAGACATTTCAGACACATTAGATATCTCAGAAAAATCTGACATCAATATTGTAAACTTAATTGTGTAGAATTAGTGGACAAAAAGGACACTGTCGTGTCATTTTTGGTTTTGATAACGATTTGACATCTGTCAAATAAGATACATGACCTAAAACACACCACATTTTTTTTGAATGGCAATCATATAACGTGAGAATACTTATCGTCAGGTCATTTAGTCTTGCAGTGGCAAGAGCACGACCCTCTCTAATCTATATATCTATATATCTATATATATATATAAAAATGAAACCCGTTTCGCGTTGTCACGGCATCACGTGTGAACGGCTGAACCGATTTCGATAATTCTTTTTTTTAAATGTTTGTGGAAGTCCAAGGATGGTTCTTACGGAAAAAAATATTAAGAAAATCTCTACGCTAAGGCGGTACGAAGTTCGCCGGGTCAGCTAGTTTAAAATACAAATGGAGGATTTGTCCTACACTCCCCACGCTGGCCAGACGGGTTGGGGGGGGCCTCATGTTCGCATGTTTGTCCCTTAGGCCCAGAACAGACGGTGAAACGCAACTGCAACGAAACTGCAACTTTCTGATGATTCTGATGAATGAAACTGAAACTGAAAGTTTCAAACTGGTCGCGTCATGTGTGGTCTCTCAACGGACGCTATGGCAGAAACTAAGATGCATCTCAAAAGTAACTTGCTGTTGCAGTTTCGTTGCAGTTGCGTTTCACCGTCTGTTCTGGGCCTTAGTCGCCTCTTATGACATCCACAGGAAGAGTGGGACTAACTACATCTTTAAAAATATAAGAAATGATCATGAGTCCAAGCCAGATTAAAGAATACCCTTTTTTGCGTAAAATAATCATGCATTGCGAAAAGTAAAGAATTAAAGTAAATTATTAAAGTTGTTGATTGCAAAGAGAATAATTAGAAATCAAAATGTAATGAAATAGATTTACAAATAGGATTATGAAGGGAAATTAATATTACGGGCTAGTTATATTCTACTTTAAAAGTGGTTGTTCTATTAAATATTTACTTTACAGAACTATATTTAGATGATACTAGCTTTCCGCCCGCGGCGTCGCCCGCGTAGAATTTCGTTTGTTAAATTTTCCTGAATTTTCTTTGCTATAAACCTCACGGAGCCCGAGACCTTTCCAACGAATGCAAAACCGTGGAAATCGGTTCGTGCGTTCTGGAGTTACAGCGTCAGGAAGGAAAACCCGACTTATTTTTATACAGTGTGTCCGGGCTTGTAGTGATCAAACTTTAATGGCGTAATCTATGGACAATTTTATCGATGAAAATACGTCAAATTTGGGACTTGACCCATTCGGCGCAAAATTACGAGGATTTAAGTTTTTAATTTTTAGTTTTCACCTCTTCCTTCAAAAACAAGTGAAAACGTGGGTAACTTAACATTAATAAGCGAATATTTGATATCATGCGATAGTCAATAAAATTATCTATTAGTAGAAGTAGAAAACGGACACAAGTTTCATACATTTTATGGAAGTAAGAATGGATTGAATTAGAAAAAGACATGATTTTTTTCACTTCTTTTTCAGTTATTTTCCAACACAAGAAAAACCAGGTCGTTAAAGTATGTTTTATTTGCATTGTATTATTAGTATTTGAGCTATTCTACAAAACGAATGTAAATTTATTAGTCTACGTCTATTATTTTTGACGTAATTGTTGAACAAAGATACCCCTTCCCAGCCGGTTCCATAGCGCGTCGAAATAGGTTGTGTGATTCTTTCAGGCAGTGCATTTTCGTATGTTAGCAGCACTATGGAACCGGCTGGGAAGGGGTATCTTTGTTCAACAATTACGTCGAAACTAATAGGCGTAGACTAATAAATTTACATTCGTTTTGTAGAATAGCTCAAATACTAATAATACAATGCAAATAAAACATACTTTAACGACCTGGTTTTTCTTGTGTTGGAAAATAACTGAAAAAGAAGTGAAAAAAATCATGTCTTTTTCTAATTCAATCCATTCTTACTTCCATAAAATGTATGAAACTTGTGTCCGTTTTCTACTTCTACTATTAGATAATTTTATTGACTATCGTATGATATCAAATATTCGCTTATTAATGTTAAGTTACCCACGTTTTCACTTGTTTTTGAAGGAAGAGGTGAAAACTAAAAATTAAAAACTTAAATCCTCGTAATTTTGCGACGAATGGGTCAAGCCCCAAATTTGAAGTATTTTCATCGATAAAATTGTCCATAGATTCCGCCATTAAAGTTTGATCACTACAAGCCCGGACACACTGTATAGTAGATTATAGTTCAGTGTTAGACACACGACATACGCTATATGAAACCCATATAAGACCTATTGTTTTGTAGTACAGTCACCGTCAAATAGTTCGTGACACCCAAAGTGGCCAAAAAGTTGGCAACACAACCTTATTCCAATGAGGGTTTTCGCGATTTAAAAATCCGCCAGATGGCGGGACGTGGATGTAGGGTCTGACTGCTGCGTGATTAGTGGATTTTGACATATCTGTCAATGTCATGTCAAAATTAACCAATCATGCAGCATTTGGACCTCGCGTCTACGTATTGCCATCTAGCGGATTTTTCAATGGCGAAAACCCTCATTGTAACAAAGACGTGTTGCGAACTTTTTGGCTACTTTGGGTGTCACGAACCATTTGTCGTTGACTGTGCAGCTTATGATATTAAAATAACATAGATTTTATGCAAATCGTAATGCAAAGGAGCAAGATTCAAAATTAATTGGGAAAATTGTTCATTTTGTGGCAGCTTGATGTGGTGTCCCAATTTTGGGACATGTATGAGTGCCCTGTATAGAGTCTTCATACTTGTCAAATAAATAAGGCGAACTTGAATGCCATAGTGGCATTCTCTCGCAGTCAACCTCTGTTAAACGGCCCAGTTTTCGTCGCTTGCCTCTCTAACTGACGTAACTGACATTTTGCAAAAATTTTAGGCGATTAGACAGATCGATTCGTCTTGTAAAATTGATTTTGATGGTGTAGATAACTCAGTTTGGAAAAAAATGTCAGATACGTCAGTTAGAGAGGCAAGCGACGTTTTATGCTGTTTTTCATTAAAGTTATTTCTCAATCAGGTCAAGTGCCCTGGAAAGGGCCCAAGTATGTAATAAATATTTAATTTTGATTTGATTTTAAAGATCAAAAGAGGCCTATGTTCCAGCTATTGACTAGAACAACAAATAAAAATGATTAAATTTTACATTATACATTAATATGATTGTATTTTGAAAGACTACGCTCGTAATATTAGTTCCTCTTAGATTAAAAGTCAATATTATAGGATGAAACGGCAAATGAGAGTCAATGTGTTGTGAAATCAATATAATACCATCATCAGGTCATTCAGTCTCCACTGCAGGAGCCTGACCCTCTAATTGACCAGAGGCAAATGGAGGATTTGTCCTACACTCCCCACTGGCCAGACGGGTTGGGGAGGCCTGGTGTTCATACATTTGTCCCTTTTGTTGGATTAATATCTTCTGAAATAGTGGGAGTGGACCTGTTTCGGTCTGCCAAACACTTCTTTTTTTCTCAGCCAAATGACTTCCATTTGACAAAGGCCTTCCCTAAGGATTTCCACAACCAGATCGTCCGTTCACCTAATCCATACGATTTTAGTATCAAATTATAAGGCGTGAAAACAGTATGAATAATCTTCCCTGTTTTTGCAACGTTTTTCCAACGTTTTTCATTGTTGGAGCAACAATGAAAAACCTCTTATTGGTCTTACCGTGATATCTTGATAAATGGGCTATCCAGCACAGAAATAGTTTTTCACATTGGACCATTAATTCCTAAGCGCGTTCAACCAAACTTTTCAGCTTTATAATATTATATCTACTAGCTGTGCCCGCGACTTCTTACGCCTGAAAATAGTTTGAATAATATTTCCCGTTTTTGCAATATTTTTCTTTACTCCTCCGCCCCTATAGGCTGTAGGCTCCCGCGACCTTCACCAGATCGTCGGTCCACCTAATGCCTCACAGCTTTGGTAGTTTTATTCGACACCTCGACTCTCGCCGCTACTAATCAATAATTTATTTCAGGGATTAATGAAAATTTTCTTCCACAGGTGCTAATATACCGTTCTTCTTTTCAGCTGCTAATCCACGCGTTTTTTTTTCAGGGTTAATTTAGTGCTGCACGATTATACGGCGCGGTCGGTCGTTGCTATGCGGTTGCTAAGCGAGTTTTTAAGTAGGTGGGGTCGCCATTTTGTTGAAAAATATAAACGAATTGAGATCCTCCTCCCTTTTTGTGAAAATATATGGAAATTAAGTTTAAATATTCGCCAAAATAATGCAAAAGTATGTCTAGGCTGTTTAAAATAAAAATTAAAGAAGTTGAAAAATAATGATTTTAAAGTTTGTAAGCATATCATAATTAAACTTTTGTCGCGTTTAAAATGTTAATAATGATCTGTAAACAGTAAAAATAATGAATTAAAAATTTTATTTTGTCATCGAATAAATATTTGATGCTTCTATTGTTAGATGAAATATAACTTTTCAAGTATTTTATTATAGTCTCTTGAATTGAACAAAAGAATAAAAGTATGTAAAAACTTTATCAATATTTTTAAAATCATTCTCTAAATCAACGTTCCTAATCAATCACACATTTAATTCTATTATTAAAATAAAGATTCATAACATCAAACTAATACAAAGAAAAACATCCCCAAACCTTATTCAAAATACAAAAACAAAATCGTCCCCACCACCTTACCCCTCAACCAACCACCGACCGCGCCCCCCCAACTGCCTCAAACCACTACGACCCCTAAAATACGCCCCTTTTCTAGGTCAAGGTGGACTTCATAGCGCTCCTCAAGGAGAAAGCGGTGGACCGCCACGCGCGGTACCCCGAGGTCAAGAAGAAGATTGACAGCGACGCCCGGTATAAGGCGGTGGAGAGCAGCTCCGTTAGAGAAGACTACTTCAGGGAGTATTGCAAGCTGGTGAAGGAAGAGAGGAAGAAAGAGAAAGATGGGAAAGAGAAGGGTAAGTTGATATCATCATCATCATCATCATCATCTCAGCCATAGGACGTCCACTGCTGAACATAGGCCTCCCCCAATGCTTTCCATGTTGCCCGGTTGGTAGCGGCCTGCGTCCAGCGCTTTCCCGCTACCTTTACGATGTCGTCGGTCCACCTTGTGGGTGGACGTCCCACGCTGCGTTTTCCGGTACGCGGCCTCCACTCCAGAACCTTGCTGCCCCATCGGCCGTCAGTTCTGCGTACTATGTCCCCACTGCCACTTCAGCTTGCTAATCCGTCGGGCTATGTCAGCGACTTTAATTCGTTTACGGATTTTCGTTACGTTTGATATGATTCGTTGATATTGACACTAGCTATTGCCTTAATTTCGGTCTGTCACAGAAATACCTTATAGCACTTGTGTCCCCCTTTCAACATCGAGATTTTTTAAAATGTGACAGCAAGCCAACGAGCAGACGGGATAAAATTATCTTATTTAGGGTGGATTCGACCAAACAAGAGTAAATATTAATCTCAGAATAAATCGTCAGTTTTGACAAATTTCCCATACTGAAACTGTCAATGTACCAGTTATACCAGGAGTTATTCTCGGATAAAGGTTTGGTCGAATCGGGCCTAACTGCCTACTTTGGGGCAAGATGGCGCTGTGTGAAATTGTCCAAAGATATTTTTTTTTGCCAAAATTTGTTCATTATTTTTGCATGAAAGAAACATTCATCTATCCACCTTCACAAACATTTAATTTTTAATATTAGTCATCATTTCAGCCACATGACGTCCACTGCTGAACATAGGCCTCCCCCAAATCCTCCCTTTAATATTTTAACATGTATTGCTATTGCCGCAATAACACAATTGCTAAAAATGGAATAAAAATACAAGAATTATTAGGAATAGGACAACTTTTGAGATAGTATAGCCATTCATAAATTTTTCCATCTTATTTTTTTTATATTAAAATAATTAATTTTACTCCAAACAGAAGAGCTGCAATTTGCATTTAGATCTGGTTGCTGTCTCCTGGTATTCTGGTATAATACTATACGTGCCGATTCACACTTGATCGTTTAATAATAATTTCATAATTAAATGTGTATAATTATGACCTTATCATTACCTATTCCAGCGGAGCGAGCCGACCGCAGCAGCAAGAAAGAGAAGAAAGACAAGGACCGCGACAAGGACAAGGATAAGGAGCGAGCGAGCGACAAGGACGGCAAGAAAAAGAAGGAGAAGGCGGAGGTAAGTGATTCACACTAAATGAGGGCTATCGTTTTAGCGCTCACCAGTTGGCGCCACTGTAGAGTAAGTTCCTGTCACTTGCTAGTAGCGAAGACAGTGGCGCCAGCTGGTGAGCGCGAAAATGGTAGGAGGACTATCGCATTTGCACTCATCAAGATGGCGCCACTGTAGAGTAAGGTCCTGTCAATCGCCAGGGGTGCCAACTGTTAGGTAAAAAAACGATAGCCCTCATTACACCTTGATCGTGTACACATACAGTGCAAATTCCATTGGGGCATATCTTGCCGCTACAAATTCGTTTTATGCTATTTGAGATTCGACCAATTCGCTAATACGTCCTTTACCCCAAATACAATTTTAAATTTCGTGGTCATACATGGTGTGGTTTTGTAAAACAACACCCATCTTAGGGGTGGTACACATGAAAGTAATTACAAGAAAAATATAAATAAAATTTTTACTATTATGTACTTTAAAACCAAAAAACCTTGTTCAAACGTCTCCTAAAACTTTCGAGACGGCGCTTGTTACCGCCCGCACCACCCCCGCGTGCCCCGCTACACCGACGATTTTTTCAATGAAAATTTAAAATATTTCTCTTTATATTTTTTTTTGGCATCAATGTCGTGTCTACTACCACCTTAGATGGGCGTTGTTTTAAAAAACCACACCCTGTATATTCTTCTTTCAGATCAGCTCTCTTTTACTGTACCTGTAGACAATATTACATCTATTGTAAATTCGATACCATATTCTCTTCGCTCGGTTCCCAACGTTCAATTGATACTCTATTTACCCATTCATTATGCTAAAACAAAGTACATTTTGCCTCTGGACAGTTAAAGAGGGTCGTTCTCCGAGTCTTCAAGTGACTTGGCCCACGTTTAGCTTGACTTGATGACTTGGCCCGTGGACCATGCTAAAAGTAGGCCAAGTCACTGGAAGACTCGTGCTCCTGCAGTGGAGACCAAATGCCCTGATGATGATAATAATCATCTAAGGGTGATCCTATAATTTTGAAGTTTGACATTTAATAAGTATGTATATTGAGTTAAAAAAAATTCAGTATGTCTAAATTAATCTATCTCTTAAAGTCCGGTCGCCGAGCAGATAGAATCTCGTCCAATGACCCCAAGCTACCTCGCACACTCACTGCGGCCGCCCGTCGCAATATAATTACGCGCGAGCGATAAGGGTGGGTAGCTTGGGGTCATTGGACAAAATTCTATCTCCTTGACGACCGGACTTTAGTAGAATAGATGGGGTATATGGGCATTTTGGTCTCAATGACAACAATAGCTTTCTACGCGACTTCACAAATCGATTTCGGAAACGAATGTTGCATTGTCTACAGGTATAAATATTTTAAAAATTGATAAATGTGTGCGTTTTTTAACTGAGTGAACCTGCTTCGGACTCAAAAAAGGCGTTGAAAAGTAAATTTTGGTGTTTTATTACATACCCCCTTGTTTTTAATGTTTGTTGCGGTGTTATAGATCCCCGAACGTAGATTCGACTCTTCGAAGTACACTTTTGGAGTCATTATTGTTGTGTTGATATTTGTTAAAATAATTTAATGATTTTTGAAATTGCCATCTTTTAAAAATGGTATGTTACATTTAATTTAATGATTCAGTTTGGCAAATGAATGTACAGATTTTTTTAATTGCCAGGTAACTTTTATCTGGAGAATAAAACTGTTTTACTCCCAAAATTTCTAGTCAAAAACTGATAAGTCAAACTAAATTAAAAAAAGTTATCTGACTGCTAAAATCGGTTCATCAAACGTTTGAGGGCAATAGGTTTATCAAAAGTATAATATTAAATTCTGTCAATAGTGACCGAGTTTCTTGCGCTGCTTTATTGTCCTGAAGCAGTGGTAGGGTTAATACTGGGACGTGTAAAAGTGCTTTTTAAAAGTCTACTTGCAGAAATAAATGAGTTTTATGAGGTTTTTTTGTTCATTCATTTGTCAAGCTACATCGATTAAATTTATATTCGCCCGGGGATCTAAGATCCGTATTACAAAACTGTGCTCAAAACTAGATTCAATATCAGTACCAGATTTTGTTCTGGAATTAAGTTCATAAATGAAGCGGGTGCGTTCACTTTGACGTGACCGCAGAACGCATCAAATGCAAATCCTTCAAATGCTTGAAATTGAGTCTACTTTCGAGCTCAGTTTTGTAATACGCATCCAATTTTAATACTCAATATTTTATTCGTTCGTCACTGAATTTTTTTGTCGGTAACACCCTCGCGAGATTTGACGTGAACGTCTGCCGACTGTCATGATCTGCGGGGGCCACCCGGGGCCGGATCTAGGGCCGTCGGGGCCCCGGGGTCCAGGGGCCATGTTACCCGGGGGTCCAGGGGCCACGCACCCGGGGGCCAGCGAGACAGTGCTTTATAATGTGCAGTGTTGGTTTGCAGCTGAGTAGGAGGGAGCGGCGAGACGGCGTAAGCATTAATTTCACCTGCATCGGACAAACGCGCTGGGGTGGGGTGCTTTTGGGGGTGGGGGTGGGTTGAAAGTAATATATTGGACTTGATTCAGAGATGTTTGTTTCTGTTGTTGTTGAATGAAAAAAGATATTACGTCAAAATACCCTTTTAGCTTCGGTCGTGCTTTCGCCAATGTCAAGTGGTATTGTCAAAAAACAAAATATCTCAAATATGCACGTCTTTTTACTTTCAATAAAAAGAGAAACATAAGACATCCTGAATTAAATTGTTGATTTAAAGGCTGCATGAATGCTGGTAGTGTCAAGAAATTTACATTCCTTTAATTTTTTAAATATTTCTGGGATTCCGTAATTTTCGACTCGCAGTTTTAGGTAACTAGATGTATAGTTGGATTTTTAGACTCAAGTACTAAACCCACCCCTAGTATCAAAGTACGGGGGTACACTCCCCTCCCCCCAAAGCCCCGGTTAATGTCCCCGCAGACTATGACACGGCCTTAGGTTGTAGAACGTTTAGATACACCGACGCTGCCCGCTGACTCGGCATTCTGGGTAAGAAGACTGTAAAACAAAGATTATACGAACATTCCACTTTTACAAATGTTCTTTTGCTAAACTGTTCAGTAGTTTCAGATATATTTGGATAAATTATTTACTAACATTATTAACTTTAAAGTGTTGGACGTTCTACAGCGAATTCTTATGCATGGTTGTTTGTAAGTTTATTGTTATGACGTCACGTTACAGTTGTCTATACCTAAGGCCGAATTGTCCGATGCAGGTTCGCTTGTTTTATTATTTATTTAAATGTAAAGATGTTGGTATATCGGTGACGTTTTTGAAGTATTTTTCAAGGATTTTTATGTTAGAAACTGTTATTGAGACTTTGTCGTTATCTCTGAAAGTAGAAAAGGAATACTGATTTGTCTCTTTTCATTAGTGTTTTTAATTTGAGGGAAAAAGACGGCGTTGTTTTCCTCAATAGCATTGTTTTAATACTTTTTTTGTGTATTTCTCCACAGAATGACTAAGTGTTATTTAATGATTTTCTTTATTAGGAAAACATACAGCTTATATTATAACACAGGTAGCATACAAAAAGTAGGTCTTGCACTAATGTTTAGAGAAATGTAAGATTTGAGAATTTGTAAAGCTGTTCTATATAAATAATTCAACTTTGCTAAATTAAAAAGAAAATGATTAATCTTCACATAAAATAATTACTACTTTTTTTATAAAAATATCGAAACGAAAAGTAAAAAATCCTTGAACAATTCACCGTTCAATAATATCACCGATATATCACCAACATCTTCACACAAACGCCATCTCACCGCCTCCCTTTCACACAGAAGCCGGACGCTACCGAAGAGGAGCGGAAACAGCCGACCCCGCCCCCCGACCAGTGGGCGGAGATTTTAGGCATTCCCGGGGAAGGCAAAGAAAAGGACAAAAAATCCAAAAAGACACAGGAACCCGCCTCAGAAACCTCCGAGTCGACCCAATCCAAATGCACCACACCAGAGAAAGAACTTTCACCAAAACAACTGAGATCCTCCAAAAAAGAACAACCCACCCCAGAGAAGAAATCGCCGATAAAATCTCCGCCCAAGAAACGGAGACTGGAGGAATTCATATCGCCAGAGCCGGAAGAACCAAAAAAGCCTAAGAAGAAAGCGGAGAAGAAGAAGGTTGACAAAACGGAGAAGACGGAGAAGCGGAAACGGAAGAAGAGTGAGAAAGAATAGTGTTTTCTGAACGTGTTCTTCAAACGGCCGCGGAAGTAGACTGTTGTGCGTCGCGGTGCGAGGAACTAGGTTAGAGTGTGTGGGGTCATTGTGTGTTTGGTTGGGCGTGCACTTGGTTTAATAGGACTGAGAGCCTTGAGTGTATTAGAAGACGTAGTTGACGTGACACAGAATATACAATTTTAATCATTCGCGTTAATTTTCTAACTAAAATAGCAGCCGAAACGTCAAGTTGTGAGCGTGAGCCAAAACCTGTGTCTTTCTATTTTAGTGACACAGAATATCCAATATTAGCAATAAAATTTAAAGAAAAAATTTCTACACTATAAAGTGTAATTTAGTTAGCTCTGTGCTAAAAAAGTTATATTTAGCTTGTCTTGCTGTCCAGTGGCGTAGCTCAGACGGGCTTTGTATTAAAATCCGGCTCTTTCGTTTGAAAAAAATGTCGCTAAGGACCAAGTGAGGGCCCTCCTATGGGGCCCTGGTAACTACTGTCTTAATCCGGCCCTGGGGGGCCCGTGTCATTGATACGACTTATACAGTGCTAGCTACGCCCCTAGGTCTCAATCTACTATTGCGTAGATTCTTGATAATTATTGAATTGCCAATTTTTTCATCGAACCGTCGAATGATCCTAAACTGTGGAGTGGCTGAAAATATTGATTCAAAGTTAGTGAAAATCTCATTTAACAGCAAATTGAAAACCGACTCGCTTTCAAGTTTAAACCTAGTGTATTTGTGACTTGAGATACCATGAAGTATGAAGAGGTATCATCACGTCTGTCTTCTAATATACCCAAGGTTCTACCGTCTTATTTTAAACGCGTTAAAATTGACGACTTGTAGTGAAAACTAAAATGTTAATTAATTTTACAAACGGCGTAGTTGTGTGATCACTCAACGTGTACAGTTAGCAAAAATGTACATACCCGTTCAATGTTGAACTTTATACAGGGTGTTAGGTAAATGGGTATATGAGCCGACACTAGCCCATGTTAACATATGCATATAATTGGTATGGTGAAATCAGAAAATTGATATCATCAACACAAATCTAATCATAAGATACTTCCGCTGTTTGTAAAATTAAAAATGGCGGTGAATTATACGAAAGTCGTCAAAAAAACGTTGAGAATAGTGTAACGTGGATGTTTATAAAAACTTTATTTTGTATACCCCCTTTTTAACCCAAAAACAAATGTAGGATATACTATTTGGTATAATAGCGTTGAGGGATTGTCAAATGGAAGGTGGGTATTTAAACGTAAAAATTTTAAATACTAATTGGACTTATAATAGATTTTACAATACTGTAAAAATTTTAGTAAATTTTTGCATGTAACTTATCCTTATCCTTCCTTCCTTATCCTTATCCTTAGACATTTTACACTGCGCTTCTAGTCCCAAACTAAGCAAAGCTTGTACTATGGGTACTAGACAACGGATATAAACATACTTAAATACTTTTTTTTTGTAAATACATACTTATTATACATAGAAAACACCCAGTCCAATACAAACAAATATGTTCATGCACACAAATGTTTGTACTGTGCGGGAATCGAACCCGCTACTTCCGGAATAGTAGTCCGTTTCGAACCACTACACCAAACGGCCGACATTATACATGTATAACTCTTTTTCGCACGTAAATTATACATTCTAGTGTAAGTGTCAATAAGATTTTAGTTCATTTTCGCATGTAACTTATACATGCATAACTCATTTTTGCATTTAGCTTATACATGCAAGTATAAGCGTTTAATTTTACACGTATTTTAGTTAAAAACACACAAATAAAGTTGGAAATAGTCTACATCTGTACAGATGACTTCTCAAAAAATGTATTTTTGTTCCACCACTTCTTCTCAGCATAAGCCCATATGTTGTCCCGAAGTGGTGGTAGGGCAAGCTATATTTGGGACGTGTATAAGTACCCTGAAATGGAACTACGTACTAATAAAGAATTTGAATTGAACTTGAATTAGTTGTTACAGTCAGCGACAAATAATTCGTGACACCCAAAGGCCCAGAACAGACGGTAAAACGCAACTGCAACGAAACTGCAACTTTCTGATGATTCTGATGAATGAAACTGAAACTGAAAGTTTTAAACTGGTCGCGTCATGTGTGGTCTCTCAACGGACGCTATGGCAGAAACTTAGATGCAACTTAAAAATAACTAGCAATTGCAGTTTCGTTGCAGTTGCGTTTCACCGTCTGTTCTGGGCCAAAGTGGCCAAAAAGTTGACATCACTTTTTGGCTACTTTTGGTGTCACGATCTATTTGATGCTGACTGTACGTAACTTTGCCCTGACATATTGACACCCGCATTCACAAACGATGCTTGCATAAGTCAAACAGCAACGCTATGGGAAGTCGAACGCACAGCGTTAAATATAGCTCTGTGATTGGTTCGTGTGTGTCATTGCGCCACTCTAGTATTATCTATGAATAGGTTTTTGGGACCCTGTGCGTCCAAGCTCACTGTGAGACCTCATAGTAATGTTTGTGAATATGGTTACAGTTTTAAAATTATTTACAGAGGAAATATGTTTACAATAAAGGTCATTTGTTAATGAAAAATGTTCCTAAATCCCAATAATATTAAGGGCTATATTTCACCGGGACACCATGGCGGCGCAACCAGTCGCCGGCTACCAACAAAATGTATACAGCTCTACAGGGTGTTAGGTATAGCCCGACCAGGAACATAAAAACCCTCGCCATGTTGCGGAAAACTAATGGTACTAATTTCTTTTAATGGCAACAGTAACTGAAAACTTCATTGACATGTCACCTTGCATGTCAGTCTATTGCTGTCAAAGTGTAAACAAACTTTATTTTAAATGTGCGCAATTGATTTTGTGAATTAAATTGCTAAAATCTTTTTATAGTCGTGAAAGAAAAGTGGTTCACAATGTGTTAAAGTATTTGTCGAAGAGAAATACTAAGGGTTCGGACAATATTTTCATTGAATAATGTTTCCGACAAAGGTTGTCAAATTGACTGACATGTTTATCGTATAGTACAGTCCACTATGAAAATTAGCTGTGGTTTGTTTCAACTACCTATTTTAAACATTTTTGTCACTTTCTAAGTGTTGAATTTTATGGAATTGGGAAAGAAGTACCGAGTTTGAACCGTTCATGAGCAGACATTGCAGTTGAATATTCAAGTTCTGAATTTGATTATTGATGAATAATAAAATAAATCCTACTAGCTCGATTGATGGTTTCATTTAATTTATTTAAACCAGGTTACCTATAATAACATTTTTTCGTTAATTTATGAAAATATCAAATTAGCACGTAATCCTGAATCCTGATACATAAAGTTAGCCTATTAATTTAACACAGGTACGACTGTACTCAGTGTTGCACTATCAAATGCAATTGACGCGCCTCTATGCCAGGGTTTTTATGTTCCTGGTCAGGCTATAAATGGGTATATGAGCCGACACTAGCCCATGTTAACATGGTCATATAAATGGTATGGTGAAGTCAGAAAATTGATACCTTCATTTTAATTTTCATACAAATCGGATTTTATAAAATGTATTTTGTACCATTTATATGACCATGTTAACATGGGCTAGTGTCGGCTCATATACTCATTTACCTAACACCCTCTATAGAGAGTTACTCACCTGGTGTCCGTTTGGTTGCGCAAAGCTGCATACTTCTTAAATTTTAGTGATAATTTTATTAATAACTGAATATTGTAATACCCTGTCAGGGTTCATTTGAGGATGTATACGTATGTATTAGCTTAAGACCTTCTCACCAAATGAAGCAATAAAGAATTATGAATTATACATTTTGTTGGTAGCGACGACTGGTTGCGCCGCCATGGTGTCCCGGTGAAATATAGCCCTAAGTTTCTTCCAACCCGTCTGGCCAGCGTAGGGAGTGTAGGCCAAGTCCTCCATTTGCCTCTGGTCAATTAGAGAGGGTCGTGCTCCAGCAGTGGAGACTAAATAATATTAATCTATATATATAAGGTGTTATTTTTTATACTGATCATACTTTACCAACGCATCTAATAAAATCATACAAATACAATCCAAGTGTTTTTAAAAAAAAATTCAGGCTAGTTTTTGTTTTTACTTTTCCTAACAAAAAAAAGATATTATTTTTACAACCATCCTGTCTTCACTCACTGCCTCTCTCTCTTTCTTTACCTATTTCATTCATACGAGTACGAACAATGGCGGCGCGCGTTCATTCAACGTTCACACACATAAAGGTTAGTTTACACTAAACCTACGTTACCAAAAATTATCACTTGTGAGTATGTACGATGTTACGTCATGTTAATAGGTACTACGCGCTGGGAGAAACAAAATCTAGCCACATAAGTAGGTAAATAAGTGTATTTTAATTAGTGTAATAGCGGGGGACTTTTCCAACGAACCGAGGCGAATCATCCGCGTTAAACTAGTAATTTAAAAAAGGATAGAAATTGGAATTCAATATCTACGGTTTCGTAATGCCTACGCAATTTATTTAGAGACGTAATAAAAAATTGATAGGTACATACCTATTACTACTTCGCTTCGCTTCAGTGGAAATGCACCCTAATATTGAATATGAATAGGTGTTGTAAATAAAACTCACTGATCAATTTTCCTGGTTTTAATTCCTAAATTATGATTTGCCATCACACTTTAGATTCATTGATTTTACTTATTCACACATTTACCTATTTTGAATGTTGTTATTTAAAGTTCCTAGGTTATTATTACACTAATCACAATACATTTTGAACGTCAAGCCTTTGTTGAATGTTCACGTAAACACTGTCTTGCACTGTCTAATCTAGCCACGATCGAATTGAGGTAATGCTTCCGGGCTGCACACTTGCTTGCTGTTCACTAGACACCACGTCGGATGTTGTATTCACAATTCGCGCACTAACTTTTTTACGGAAAAAGTCGCTTTCGCGGAAACAAGCACTCATCTGTCCAAATCACACTGTAGGTATGTACCTAGGTAGACTTCCGCAATATCCATCGATAGAACTCGGTCGCGGTCGTGGCCCTCTGGCAACAACTCCTTGATAAGGCATTCCGTATTTTTACGCAAAAGCCGCCGTCTGCGGCGCTCGCATCTGGGTACCGCCAGCACTGTGCCGGTGATTGAAATTGAAATCCAGAACTTCGTCCTCGAAGCGCATGGGATCTCGTCAAGTCAGGATTCGGCTGCGCTCCCTGAAGCGCTGCGCGGCTCCAAACAAGCAAGGTGTGAAGGTTTTCGACTCGTCAATGTTTCTCGTCGGCCAGTTAGTGTGCCCGAAACATAATTTCACCTGCGTTTTGTTATTTATCAAGCGCGGCATTGTAATAACTCGCACATACACTGCAATACGTTTGGGCACATTGGACGGACTGTGACGATAACGATTATTAATGTTGTTGCGCTCCCGCATGCCGATCGGCGGCTCGGCGCGGGCTGTGGGCGCGGATCGACTGGCAGCGATATCAATATGGCCGACTCACGCGGCGCGGCACGTGGCAGCGGTCGTTGCCCTCGGCCGGCTACTACGATCGTGCGTAAACGAATACTCACCGCGCTCAAAGGATGATTTATTTTTTATTTTTTTCGAAACATTCTTTGTCGTTTTACTCAAAAACTAGCCTGATTTTTTTTTTTAAAACACTTGGGTTGTATTTGTATGATTTTATTAGATGCGCTGGTGAAGTATGATCAGTATAAAAAATAACACCTTATATAAAAGAAAGTCGTGTTAGTTACTCCACTTATAACTCAAGAACGGCTGAACCGATTTAGCTGAAAATTGTCAGGGAGGTAGTTTAGAGCCAGGAGAAGGACATAGGATACTTTTTATCCCGTTCGAAATTAAAAAAGAAAGTCTGCTTATTTATTGCCATTAAGGCGGAACAAAGTTCGCCGGGTCAGCTAGTAAATAATAAAATAAATATCCTTGGACATTTTACACTGGGCGTCTAGCCCCAAACTAAGCAAAGCTTGTACTATGGGTACTAGACAACGGATATAAACATACTTAAATTCTTTTTATTTTTGTAAATGCACACATATTATACATAGAAAACACCCAGTCTAATACGAACAAATATGTTCATGCACACAAATGTTTGTAGAATCGAACCCGCAACCTCCGGAATAGTAGTCTGTTTCGAACCACTACACCAAACGGCCGACAATGACCTGATGATGGTGGATGTATACAGTTCATCTTCCATTTGACAATCTCTCAAAGCATTTGGTTCAAATTGTACATATTAAAGTACGTTTGCCAATTTTAAAAATTACTAACGTAGTTGTAGTTACGGTGACAAATTAATTAATGATGTAAAAACAGTATTTTTGATTTGTTTTTTATATGCGTAATTCGCTGGGCTGGTCTTGTATAATCTCTATGTTAATCCCACTGTGAGTCTATAGTCTTTGATATAAAGTTCGTTGTTTCTTCTTTGAGAGGCATAGAAAATAACTACATCTCTATTCTTGGATTTTTTTACACTACGCTACGCGCGCTCACATACAAACCGCGCTCGGTGCGTTTCTATGAAGATGACCTACTCATTTGTATTTACTCTGCTTCTACTCCCTAACTTAGCAAAACTTTTACCTACTATGAGTTTTAAACCAGAAAACAAACTTTTTTACGTAGAAATCTAGATATTTGAAATGGTGTTACCGAACTATCGTTAGTAAAACTGTCGATAGTTTTCATCTGAAAAAGCCTTATCTATCGATTGGCCTATCGATAGTTTAGAACAATTGATACTATCGATAGTATAGATAGCTTTTTATTCAAAAGCGACAATACTATCTATAGTATCGATACTATCCATAGTTTATTCTTCACTAGCAACAATACTATAGATAGTAACAATACTATCGATAGTATCGATAGTATTGCACATATTCAATAGTATTGCCTCGTTTTGAGCTATCGATAGTATCGACAGTATCGATAGTCTTGCGATAGTTTGGCTATCGATAGACTATCGATCGGCAACACTAATATGAAATCAAAGAGGCTTATTTAAACGATAACACGGTGGACGCCACGCGATTCACCGGTGACCCTCGAACAACAAATTTTCTATTGTAGTGTATCGGTAGTCAGACTTTAATATGGACTCTAAATAATTCCCAGTGGGGTCAAAACAAAGAAATCTTACAGGATCAAGCCAAGTTACGATTATTTTGGCCAATGTGAGTGCTTATTTGTAAAATAAGCAGCACCTGTACCATACTGATTGAAGCAGAGACGGTAACACAAGGATGTTAGAAGCGCTGCGATTACGCACATAGCGGATGAAGCGCACGTTCGTTTATGCACCTTATGTCTAGTAATATGGATGTTAGTTGTATGTTTCTATGTTCCCACTCACCGTTGAGGTTTGTGTTTTGGAACGACACTCGAATTTGAGTCGTAAGAGAAGTGTTATTT
Organism: Ostrinia nubilalis; assembly: GCF_963855985.1. Taxonomy (NCBI): domain Eukaryota; kingdom Metazoa; phylum Arthropoda; class Insecta; order Lepidoptera; family Crambidae; genus Ostrinia; species Ostrinia nubilalis. The sequence continues at coordinate 6,627,124 of NC_087117.1, forward strand.
GTAGAAATATTCAGATTTTCGCTGTGAGACTTGATTATAGTTGTGGACAAAAAATTAGGCGACTTTTTTAGGAATTCCCATTTGCCCCACCGGGGGAAGATGGGAATTGCTCGTTTTGTGTTTGACTCATTTAACGCCTATTCACAAACGATGCTTGCTTAAGTGAAGCAGGAAATCGAACGCACAGCGTTGAATAGAGCTCTGTGATTGGTTCGCGTGTTGTGGACCCTGTGCGTCCACGCGCACTGTGAGACCTCGTAGTAATGTTTGTGAATACGGGCATAGGATCTCAATAGCTCAACGGTGTCGGTGTCAGACTGTCGTTTCAAGTATTTATTCAGATTCAGCTATTTGAGTTTCGTCGTCTATTGTGGTGAACCCACTCTAAAGCACATATTAAGTTTAGCTGGAGGGGTTAAGAGGAATATTTGTGCACAAATGTGCTCTAAAAATATTAAACAAAATTTACACAAGCCGAAAATAGAGATGGTCCATTTTTTTTTGTCCACAATTGCAATTTCGAGTGTCGTTCTAGAGTACGGACTTAAAGCAGCAAATACGCTGCCACAGAGGCAAACAAGCGTGTGGTGGTTCTACAAATGTATAGGATTGTGTGTAAAAAACCACCAGTTGTTAAAAGACGATATTGCCTCGCCGCTTCCAATAAGAAAAAGAACCGAAGTCACTATTTTCCCATTGTCCCCTGAGGGTGGCCACTGGGAAAAAAACCGAGAAGTGTTGGCGCACACTGGACGACAAGCTTATATATGTAATTGACAGTAATAGGCGTCAAGTCACCGAACTGTCGCGTGTCGCCCATTGTACGCCTACACTAAAATAACATTTTGTTTTATGTTCTTTGGTTTCAACATTCACCACTGATGGACAATGCAATTCATTTCATCCCAATGTTCATCAGTAGGGGTGATTTTAGCGTACGTTGTTCCCTCTGGTAAATATTACAACTTTTTCCCAGTGCCCACCCCTGGTGGCAAATGGAAATAGACGAAAGTTGCAAATCCATGTGTGGCAAACCTTTTACAGTGACACCCAGTAAATGTTATTTTGTATGGGATTAACGCTTAACTTAGTGCCTGAGGTAAGGGAGGGGGATACGGGAGCGTTTTTGTGACGTCAAATGTCAGCTAGACTACAGATATGTTCGGTTTGGTTGGTGGTAGGGCTTGTTCTAAGTCCGCCTGACTAGCTACCACCATTTTATCTAAATCTGTAGCCATAACAACAATGTTAACAGCATTGTTGTGTTCCGGCAGTTAGGTAAGACAGCCAGTTCCTCCGTGGTCGAGGATTCCGGGTGAAGCTCGCTTCCTACTTCGGCCTGATCGTCACTTACCATCAGGTGAGATACAGGCCAAGAGCTTCTTCATTGTGGATAAAAAAAGATTTGTATGCTGCCACGTCATATGTAAATGTCACCCCTCCCGTGTCGCTCCCAAACCTCAGGCACTGACTGAGTTTGCGCTAGAGTTATGAATAACTTTCATGACTTCGGATCTTTAAAACAAATACCGGTAACAATGTATTTATGTCTAACGTCAATACATTATATTACATTATAATCTGGTCTGAGAGCACGTAGAATTTTGTCCAATGCCCCAAGCTACCCATCCTTATCGCTCGCGCGTAATTATGTTGCTGTCGCGACTGTGCGACGGGCGCCCGCAGTGAATGTGCGAGCGCGACAGCTACATAATTACGAGCGAGCGATAAGGATGGGTAGCTTGGGGTCATTGGACAAAATTCTACGTGCTCACAGACCGGGCTTTACATAATATGATACACTAAGAGTAAAGATAATTATGTTTATCGTAAAAGTAAATATGTAATTATTATTTAAAAGAAACATGTTTTGGAAATTGTAAATATTGGACGTTTTGTACATTGGTAAATGTAGATTATATGGACACCGCAGAAAGTCGAATTTTCAAAGTAAAAGTAAAGTAAGTCAAGTCAAGTAAAGAAAGTCAAAGTAAGTCAAGCAGAAAGTCGAATTTTCTTTCTTTCAAAGTCGATTGTATTGTATTGGAGAAGGGCTTAACAGCTTCTATGGTCCTGTCTTAGACCCTGAGGTCCCGGATTCGATATCCAGTGTGTGCAAATCGAAAGAGATACATAAAGGGCGCCAAAGTTCAAAAGAAGAGGCTCGTGACGTCATGTAGTGCTTTAAAGTGTAACACTTTGTGGCGTCACGCGGAACTTCAACACATCATAACTTCATAATTATTATTATCTTCTTTGATTGACACTTAAAAATGTGTCAAATATATTTTGATAATAATTGACGGACACAATGTTTTTTAGGAAACTAGCCTATTGACCAAATCGAATAGGGTTTGTTCTAAGTCCGTTAGGCCAACTATCACCATCTTACTTAAGTCGGTCGCCATGACGTTACGGCATTTGGAAGTAAGATAGCCAGTTCCTCTGTGGTTAAGACTACCGGGTGAAGCTCGCTTCCTTAGCCCGATCATGATTTTTCATGTATTTTTGAGTATTGCTCCTTAGATTTTTCCCCTAGAGGATGACGTTTCTGTGGTGTCATACTAAATTATACGACAATATCGTTAAATCATGAAAGTTTAATCATTAAAAATCATGTGTATATGTAGGTACAGTCGCGTCAAATAGTTTGTGACACCCAAAGTAGCCAAAAAGTTCGCAACATGTCTTTGTTACAATGAGGGCTATCGTTTTTATACTTAACAGTTGGCAGCCCTGGCGATTGACAGGACCTTACTCTACAGTGGCGCCATCTTGATTAGTGCAAATGCGATAGTCCTCCTACCACTTTAGCGCTCACCAGTTGGCGCCACTGTCTTCGCTACTAGCAAGTGACAGGACCTTACTCTACAGTGGCGCTAACTGGTGAGCGCTAAAACGATAGCCCTCATTGGAATAAGGTTGTGTTGTCAACTTTTTGGCCACTTTGGGTGTCACGAACTATTTGACTGACTGTACATGAAAAGAGTAGTGTAGTAATGATCATTTTCATTTTATAAAACAAACTGACTCGATGAAATGTATTTTTATTATCTGTTTAAAAATTTTAAAGTCTGTAAAGAATTTTTGGATGTCTTTGAAAAATCAATTATTTTGTTGTTTAAAAATTAAAAACCAAATCATGTTTTCATCATTGTAGAATTAAAAAATACAATTTTAATAAACTATTTAAATGTAATTTTACATTGAAATATTTATATTTGCATTTTAAGTTGGCATAAACGTTACTATAGATCTAGCACATAAGTGAATCAGTGCTCAGGCACTGACTCAGTTATGCACTAAAGCCCGGTCGCCGAGCACGTAGAATTTTGTCCAATGACCCCAAGCTACCCATTCTTATAGCTCGCGCGTAATTATATTGCTGTCGCGACTGTGCGACGGGCGCCCGCAGTGAGTGTGCGAGCGCGACAGTAACATAATTACGCGCGAGCTATAAGGATGGGTAGCTTGGGGTCATTGGACAAAATTCTACGTGCTCGCAGACCAGACTATAGATCTATTCGATTTACATTGTCTATGAAAACCTTTGTCTATGGAAAAAATCGTTAGAAATTTAGGATTTAAAATATGTAAAAAACTACAAAATTAGTCTTTATTTTGATGGAAAGAATGAAATACTACTTCGTACCCTGACTCGCCTTGTCTTTCTAAAGTACATACATTAGGCTATATACTATTAGGTATGTTTTGTATGTGTAAATAGTTTTAATGTATTATTGTGTAGCTAGGATTCTATGGATGTGAATAAACATATATTGTATAATTTGTGTTTTATTTGTGTACTCCCTGAGTTTTGAAATTGCATGCAACCTGGTCAAGTTGTAGATCGTTTCATCCACGAAGAGGCGCCCCACCAATTTTTGGTCTCGGTCGCGCGGGGTGCGGGGAGTTTGATCCGAGCAATCCGAGCGGCATTATTGTAGTGTGCACTCATGGATCATTTAGCGTGTACCGGTAACACTCAAACATTAGCGGAAGAATGGTGGGGCGCGTTTTGTTGAATGAAACGATCTACAACTGCGCACTTGGTTGCCGTGACGTGACATTGACGCTCTGGTACGGACGGGGAGGTGTGTAAGTGGGAGGGAGAGTCGCATTCTAGCGAGGTGCGCAGTTTGCTCGATCGGGTTGTATTTGTGAGCTCGAATCTGAATCTAGTTTTACATTGCTTAATGCCGCTCACAGATACTTGTCAAGATGTTTGTGAAGGTGCACAAAAAGTCAATAGCTCCGTTACGTTTATTTTAATTGAGAAACAAAACCTACATTAATTTAATTGACAAAAATAACTGTACTGCATTTTATCGTCCATAAAGTTCTCTATCTTTGCAAAAAAAAAACTCATCAAAAATATTGTTGTCGTATTTGTGATGCTTTGAAAACTTGTGCAAACATCTTGATACATATCTGTAGCAGTCTTGAAAAACAGCACAGATTAGAATTCTTTGTAAAGACGATAGCAAATCAAGCTCAACACCGACCGTGGCATCCTGCATCTTACGAAGTCGTAATAAATACAGTTCGCGAGGCCTAAGCTGAGCTTTGCATTTGTGTGAATACACATGGATAGTTTAGGTAGGTGTGCCAGGAATTTCCTGACGAATTTCATGCATTTCCTGACGAAAAAAGGTGTGCTAGTTTTTTAGCAATGCAATATCAAAATCATCTTATTTGGTCAGATTCAGTAATTTGGTATTTGACACAGTTCATCTAGGGACCACATTCGGCGAGTTGTAGCGTCCAACTTACAACATCTACAAATTTATCATTCCGGCTACAATTTTTTTTAGATTTGCTAAATCTTTATGTATACGAAACCTTCGTTTTCCACAGTGGCCTCTCGAAGGGAACGCACATAACATTTTTGAAAATTTTTAAACATTTTTGTCCAACTACTTTTGGTGATCACTCACACAAGTGCAAAGCTCAGCTTACGCCTCGCGAATATTTTGCTTCAAAAATATTAGCCTGATAAGCCGTCGCCTACAAAATGAAACCTCCCCAACAACAGAAGGAAGCCCCAGCCGAGACGACAGAGGAGCCCGATCCAGAGGCAGAGGGAACGAAAGAAGAGGACGCGGCCGCGAGAGAGAAGGAGGCGCGAGCTCAGGCCTCCATTAAGGAGAGGGAGAGAGAGGTGCAGCGAGCCCTCGCTACGAGCTTACGAGACAGGGACAAGGAGCGGCAGTATCACAAGCGGGACGAGGCTGTGCAGGTGAGAAAGCGTCCAATTAGGAGAGAGAGAGAGATAGGAGGCTTCATTTAAGGAACGTGAGAGGGAGAGAGACAGCCTGCAGCCAGCTAGTGTAAGTGGGAGAGAGAGAAGCGCGGGTATAGCTACCCCCGTGCACTAGCGAGCAGGTTAGACAGCGATAGCAGGCGACTAGCGAATGCAGGTGAGACAGATGGCAGGTCTATAGAGGAGAGAGAGAGACAGCAGGCCTCCATCAAGGAGAGGGAGAGAGAGGTGCAGCGAGCGCTTGCGACCAGTCTGCGGGACAGGGACAAGGAGCGCCAGTATCACAAGCGGGACGAGGCTGTGCAGGTGAGATAGCGAGGAGAGAGAAAGAGAGAGAGAGAGAGATAGGTTTCATTTAAGGAACGTGAGAGGGAGAGAGACAGCCTGCAGCCAGCTAGTGTAAGTGGGAGAGTGACAGAAGCGCGGGTATAGCTACCCCTTTGCACTAGCGTGCAGGTTAGACAGCGATGGCAGGTGACTAGCGAATGCAGGTGAGACAGATGGCAGGTCTGTAGAGAAGGAGGCGCGAGCTCAGGCCTCCATCAAGGAGAGGGAGAGAGAGGTTCAACGAGCGCTTGCGACCAGTCTGCGGGACAGGGACAAGGAGCGCCAGTATCACAAGCGGGACGAGGCTGTGCAGGTAAGATCTAGGAGAGAGAGACTTATGAGACTCCCTTCAAGAGAGAGGGAGACAGTAGGCGGCTAGCGAGTGCAGGTGAGCCAGACGGCAGGCCTCCATCAAGGAGACAGAGAGAGGTGCGAGTCCGCGGGACAGGGACAAGGAGCGCCAGTATCACAAGCGGGACGAGGCTGTTCAGGTAAGATATTAGGCCTTCAGCGAGAAGAGACAGAAGGCTTCATTCAAGAAGCGTAAGAGAGAGATAGCAGACAGCCAGCTAGTGCAGATGAAACAGAGACAGCAGACGGCCAGAGAGTGCAGGTGAGAGAGAAAGGTGTCCATCTCAATCAGAAGTGACCTGGAGACAGAAGGAACGAAAGAAGAGGATGCGGCCGCGAGAGAGAAGGAGGCGCGAGCACAGGCCTCCATCAAGGAGAGGGAGAGAGAGGTGCAGCGAGCCCTCGCCACCAGCCTGCGGGACAGGGACAAGGAGCGGCAGTACCACAAGCGGGACGAGGCTGTGCAGGTAAGATCTAGGAGAGAGAGACTTATGAGACTCCCTCCAAGAGAGAGGGAGACAGTAGGCGGCTAGCGAGTGCAGGTGAGCCAGACGGCAGGCCTCCATCAAGGAGACAGAGAGAGGTGCGAGTCCGCGGGACAGGGACAAGGAGCGCCAGTATCACAAGCGGGACGAGGCTGTGCAGGTGAGATATTAGGGCTCCTGCGAGAAAAGACAGAGACAGAAGGCTTCATTCAAGGAGCGTGAGAGAGATAGCAGACAGCCAGCGAGTGCAGATAAGACAGATAGCAGGCGACTAGTGAGTGCAGGTGAGACAGAGACGCAGACGGCAAGACAGTCCAGGTGAGAGAGAAAGGCGTCCATCTCAATCAGAAGTGACCTGGAGTCTGAACGAAAGAAGAGGACGCGGCCGCGAGAGAGAAGGAGGCGCGAGCTCAGGCCTCCATCAAGGAGAGGGAAAGAGAGGTGCAGCGAGCGCTTGCGACCAGTCTGCGGGACAGGGACAAGGAGCGCCAGTATCACAAGCGGGACGAGGCTGTGCAGGTAAGATAGCGTCCAATTAGGAGAGAGATAGCAGGTGTTCATGAAGGAGAGACAGAGACAGCCTGCGGCCAGCGAGTGTAAGTGGGAGAGTGACAGAAGCGCGGGTATAGCTACCCCTTTGCACTAGCGTGCAGGTTAGACAGCGATGGCCGGTGACTAGCGAATGCAGGTGAGACAGGTGGCAGGTTTATAGAGGAGAGAGAGAGACAGCAGGCCTCCATCAAGGAGAGGGAGCGAGAGGTGCAGCGAGCTCTCGCGACCAGTCTGCGGGACAGGGACAAGGAGCGCCAGTACCACAAGCGGGACGAGGCTGTGCAGGTGAGATAGCGTCAAATTAGGAGAGAGAGAGAGATCAGGTCTCCATCAAGAAGAGAGAGGGAGAGACAGCCTGCGGCCAGCTAATGTAAGTGGGAGAGAGACAGAAGCGGGTATAGCTACCCCCGTGCACTAGCGTGCAGGTTGAATGCAGGTGAGACAGATGACAGGTCTATAGAGGAGAGAGAGAGACAGCAGGCCTCCATCAAGGAGGGGGAGAGAGAGGTGCAGCGAGCCCTCGCCACGAGCTTACGAGACAGGGACAAGGAGCGCCAATATCACAAGCGGGACGAGGCTGTTCAGGTAAGATATTAGGCCTTCAGCGAGAAGAGACAGAAGGCTTCATTCAAGAAGCGTAAGAGAGAGATAGCAGACAGCCAGCTAGTGCAGATGAAACAGAGACAGCAGACGGCCAGAGAGTGCAGGTGAGAGAGAAAGGTGTCCATCTCAATCAGAAGTGACCTGGAGACAGAAGGAACGAAAGAAGAGGATGCGGCCGCGAGAGAGAAGGAGGCGCGAGCACAGGCCTCCATCAAGGAGAGGGAGAGAGAGGTGCAGCGAGCCCTCGCCACCAGCCTGCGGGACAGGGACAAGGAGCGGCAGTACCACAAGCGGGACGAGGCTGTGCAGGTAAGATCTAGGAGAGAGAGACTTATGAGACTCCCTCCAAGAGAGAGGGAGACAGTAGGCGGCTAGCGAGTGCAGGTGAGCCAGACGGCAGGCCTCCATCAAGGAGACAGAGAGAGGTGCGAGTCCGCGGGACAGGGACAAGGAGCGCCAGTATCACAAGCGGGACGAGGCTGTGCAGGTGAGATATTAGGGCTCCTGCGAGAAAAGACAGAGACAGAAGGCTTCATTCAAGGAGCGTGAGAGAGATAGCAGACAGCCAGCGAGTGCAGATAAGACAGATAGCAGGCGACTAGTGAGTGCAGGTGAGACAGAGACGCAGACGGCAAGACAGTCCAGGTGAGAGAGAAAGGCGTCCATCTCAATCAGAAGTGACCTGGAGTCTGAACGAAAGAAGAGGACGCGGCCGCGAGAGAGAAGGAGGCGCGAGCTCAGGCCTCCATCAAGGAGAGGGAAAGAGAGGTGCAGCGAGCGCTTGCGACCAGTCTGCGGGACAGGGACAAGGAGCGCCAGTATCACAAGCGGGACGAGGCTGTGCAGGTAAGATAGCGTCCAATTAGGAGAGAGATAGCAGGTGTTCATGAAGGAGAGACAGAGACAGCCTGCGGCCAGCGAGTGTAAGTGGGAGAGTGACAGAAGCGCGGGTATAGCTACCCCTTTGCACTAGCGTGCAGGTTAGACAGCGATGGCCGGTGACTAGCGAATGCAGGTGAGACAGGTGGCAGGTTTATAGAGGAGAGAGAGAGACAGCAGGCCTCCATCAAGGAGAGGGAGCGAGAGGTGCAGCGAGCTCTCGCGACCAGTCTGCGGGACAGGGACAAGGAGCGGCAGTACCACAAGCGGGACGAGGCTGTGCAGGTAAGATCTAGGAGAGAGAGACTTATGAGACTCCCTCCAAGAGAGAGGGAGACAGTAGGCGGCTAGCGAGTGCAGGTGAGCCAGACGGCAGGCCTCCATCAAGGAGACAGAGAGAGGTGCGAGTCCGCGGGACAGGGACAAGGAGCGCCAGTATCACAAGCGGGACGAGGCTGTGCAGGTGAGATATTAGGGCTCCTGCGAGAAAAGACAGAGACAGAAGGCTTCATTCAAGGAGCGTGAGAGAGATAGCAGACAGCCAGCGAGTGCAGATAAGACAGATAGCAGGCGACTAGTGAGTGCAGGTGAGACAGAGACGCAGACGGCAAGACAGTCCAGGTGAGAGAGAAAGGCGTCCATCTCAATCAGAAGTGACCTGGAGTCTGAACGAAAGAAGAGGACGCGGCCGCGAGAGAGAAGGAGGCGCGAGCTCAGGCCTCCATCAAGGAGAGGGAAAGAGAGGTGCAGCGAGCGCTTGCGACCAGTCTGCGGGACAGGGACAAGGAGCGCCAGTATCACAAGCGGGACGAGGCTGTGCAGGTAAGATAGCGTCCAATTAGGAGAGAGATAGCAGGTGTTCATGAAGGAGAGACAGAGACAGCCTGCGGCCAGCGAGTGTAAGTGGGAGAGTGACAGAAGCGCGGGTATAGCTACCCCTTTGCACTAGCGTGCAGGTTAGACAGCGATGGCCGGTGACTAGCGAATGCAGGTGAGACAGGTGGCAGGTTTATAGAGGAGAGAGAGAGACAGCAGGCCTCCATCAAGGAGAGGGAGCGAGAGGTGCAGCGAGCTCTCGCGACCAGTCTGCGGGACAGGGACAAGGAGCGGCAGTACCACAAGCGGGACGAGGCTGTGCAGGTAAGATCTAGGAGAGAGAGACTTATGAGACTCCCTCCAAGAGAGAGGGAGACAGTAGGCGGCTAGCGAGTGCAGGTGAGCCAGACGGCAGGCCTCCATCAAGGAGACAGAGAGAGGTGCGAGTCCGCGGGACAGGGACAAGGAGCGCCAGTATCACAAGCGGGACGAGGCTGTGCAGGTGAGATAGCGAGGAGAGAGAGAGAGAGATAGGAGGTCCCCTTCAAGGAGAGGGAGAGAGAGGCTAGCGAGTGCAGATGAAAGAGATAGCAAAGCGACTGCAGGTGAGACAGCAGACGGCCAGAGAGTGAAGGTGAGAGAGAAAGGAGTCCCATCCCAATCAGAAGTGACCTGTAGGACTAAGATGCGCGCCGCGATAAGCGGTTATCACGCCATTTTATCGATTTTGCCCATACATTTTGACGTCGATAAAAGTTATCACTGCGCGCATCTTAGACCTACAGGAGACAGAGGGAACGAAAGAAGAGGACGCGGCCGCGAGAGAGAAGGAGGCGCGAGCTCAGGCCTCCATCAAGGAGAGGGAGAGAGAGGTTCAACGAGCGCTTGCGACCAGTCTGCGGGACAGGGACAAGGAGCGGCAGTATCACAAGCGGGACGAGGCTGTGCAGGTGAGATAGCGTCTAATTAGGAGAGAGAGAGACAGCCTGCAGCCAGCTAGTGTAAGTGGGAGAGAGAGAAGCGCGGGTATAGCTACCCCCGTGCACTAGCGAGCAGGTTAGACAGCGATAGCGATAGCAGGCGACTAGCGAATGCAGGTGAGACAGATGGCAGGTCTATAGAGGAGAGAGAGACAGCAGGCCTCCATCAAGGAGAGGGAGCGAGAGGTGCAGCGAGCGCTTGCGACCAGTCTGCGGGACAGGGACAAGGAGCGCCAGTACCACAAGCGGGACGAGGCTGTGCAGGTGAGATAGCGAGGAGAGAGAAAGAGAGAGATAGGAGGTTTCATTTAAGGAACGTGAGAGGGAGAGAGACAGCCTGCAGCCAGCTAGTGTAAGTGGGAGAAGCGCGGGTATAGCTACCCCCGTGCACTAGCGTGCAGTTTAGACAATGCAGGTGAGACAGATGGCCGGTCTTTATAGGAGAGAGAGAGATAGCAGGTGGTCAGATAGTGCAGGTGAGACAGACGAAAGGCCTCCAGCTAGGACAGAGATAGCAGGTGTTCATCAAGGAGGAGACAAAGACAGGCGGCAAGCGAGTGCAGGTAAAACAGAGACAGGGGGCCAGCGAGTGCGAGGTGAGACAAAAGACAAATTGACGGTCAGAGATTGCAGGTAAAGGCAAGGCAAGGCAGATTTGATATGAAAAGATCTCCCAATTAAAGACTATATTTTCTAACAATATAAATTTTGGCCCGAGCCAAGCCGCATTCTAAAATCGGTCGCAGAACAGACGGTGAAACGCAACTGCAACGAAACTGCAACTGCTAGTTACTTATGAGTTGCATCTAAGTTTCTGCCATAGCGTCCGTTGAGAGACCACACATGACGCGACCAGTTTGAAACTTTCAGTTTCAGTTTCATTCATCAGAATCATCAGAAAGTTGCAGTATCGTTGCAGTTGCGTTTCACCGTTTGTTCTGGGCCTTAGGCCTACTTAACCTAATTACTCTTATTCCTCTTCTTTTTATGCTATAAGTGTTATGCATCGTCCAAAAATGGCCCAATCGTGAGGCTAAGTGCTTCGTAATTCGATTGCTCTGCAAAACTAACTATGCATCATCCAAATCCACTACATAATTCTCTTCTCTCCCGCAGCATTTCAACGCTCTGCTAGCAGACCTGGTCCGCAACCCCGACCTGTCGTGGCGGGAGGCGAAGAAACAGCTGCGTAAGGACCACCGGTACAGCCTCGCTGAACTGCTGACCAAGGAAGACAAGGTGAGTCGGTCAAAGATTTGCTGAGAACTCAAGCAGACCTCTTGAGAGAATTTAAAGTCATGTCACACTGTTTTGCACTGGCGTATCTAGCTAGAGTGCTTTTTCAGGGGGAATATGCCATGCGATTAGTATCATAGCTCATGAGTTACTACTATCAACTTTAACTATAACATAGGCCTCCCTCAATGATTTCCACAATGGCCGGTTGGTGACGGCCTGCATTCAGCGCCTTCCTGCTATCGTTGGTCCACCTTGTACGTGGCCTCCACTCCAGAACCTTGCTGCCCCATCGGCCGTCAGTTCTGCGTGCTATGTGCTCTGCTCATTGCCACTTTAACTTGCTAATTCGTCGGACTATGTCAGCGATTCGAGTTCGTTTACGGATCTCCTCATTTCTGATTCGATATCTTTAAGAAGTGCAGACTTAAGGTAGCACAATGGAGAAGTTTCCAACGTTTTTCTTTTAAATATACTTGAAAATATAAGTAAAATTAATAATAATTGTGAAAGAATCATGAAAATATGTACAAATAAAGAAGTTACAGGGCCCTAAAGTTGCGCTTAACAAATATGTTTCGTAGAACATGGTGCCATTTAATTAAAACACTTTCTTTTACGGTTCTACAAATATATTGAAACCATGACAGTTCAGTACGATGACAAAAAAGAGAGAGAACAAAAGAAGTTCTAAACTAATTAAAAATAAAACGCCGCGCCGCGCACAGATTAGAGCAAGGAGGCTGAACGCCGCAACAAAATATTTCGCGCCATTTGATCGGTGTAGTCACGGCAGTCATTCGTAGTACGAACAGTGGGTCTAGACAAAACGCACTTTTTGATCGAATCGAAAATCGAATCCGTCAAAACTCCATACAAAAAAGGGGCTTCGACCACTTTTCGACTGGTTTGCGATTATAATTTGCACTTTGTCTAGACCCACAGTAAATCACCAGTGCTGTTGACAGATCCAATTTTTAAAAAAATTTGTTTTTTAGCCAGGGTGACTCAAGATTCTCGGCTTTCGCCACGCTTTCAACTAGGCAACTAACGTTATAATAATTGTGTCCCAGGAGCGCCTCTTCAGCCAGCACACAGCAGCGCTGGCGAGCAAGCGTCGCGACAAGCTGCGCGCTCTACTCAACGAACTAAACGTGTCGTGCACGGCGCACTGGCGGGACGTCAAGACGCAGTTGCAGGAAAACCCTGCTGCGCCGGTCTACTCGGCTGCTTCACAGGTAGGACGTAGTTCTAGGAGTTGTCCAGAGATGGCGCTGTACACAGCCGCCTAATGAAGTAATTCTAGGAGTTATCCAGAGATGCCGTTAGGAATCTCAATGTGTCGTGCACGGCGCACTGGCGGGACGTCAAGACGCAGTTGCAGGAAAACCCTGCTGCGCCGGTCTACTCGGCTGCTTCACAGGTGAGTTGATGACGATGTAGTTCTAGGAGTTGTCCAGAGATGGCGCTAGAGAGAGAGATGCCACATGGACGCCTCGCAAGTGAGTGGATGATGATGACCTAACCTAAATGACGATGTAGTACTAGACGTTAACCAGAGATGGCGTTAGGTATCTTTCATACACATCTCCAGTAGAACTCTCCTGAGCCGGTCTACTATGCTGCTTCGCAAGTGAGTTGATGACGATGTAGTTTAAGAAAGTTATCCAGAGATGGCGTTGTAATGTGTGTGCATCGCGATATTGCTTTTTTAAGCAGTATTTGATGCAATAAAATAATAAAGTTAATTGTGTAATTTGGTTATCTCTAAACATTATTACTTCCCGCACTTACTGTGGTCGATAATATTATTCTGACTTTTACTGTGAGCTGTGTTAATGGCTTCATTCGTTCATGTTTTTCTCACAGATGGAGCGAGAATTCCGCGATTACCAGCGCGACAAGCAAAGCGCGGCCAAGACGGCGCTCAGACAACTTCTACTGGAGACGCGATCGCTCACGCACAAGTCGCACGCCGCCGTGCGCGAGGCAGGATCTATGCAGCACGTGCACGACGCGCTCAGGCACGACGCCAGGTCAGTCTACCTTAAGAGCAGAAAGTAGAAAAACATATCTGTTTTCCCTTCCCCCAGGATCAAGTCAACGCCTTTGACCAGACACCTTTCACCTGATCAAACTTCTCCCCCTGGATCAACACCCTCCTAGGATCAGCCTACCCCTAAATCAGACCCCCTAGATCAAATTCCCCCTATAGACTTGACTGCCCTTCCTGGATCAGAATGACCTGACCTACTTACTCTCTGATTAGACCCCCTGGAACAAACTGCCCGGATTAGACTACCCGCTAGGTCACTAGGTGTAACACTAGGTCAGTCCCATAGTGGCCAAGACACGGCGCTCAGACAACTTCTACTCGAGACGCGTTCACTTACCCACAAGTCGCACGCCGCCGTGCGCGAGGCGGGCTCCATGCAGCACGTGCACGACGCGCTCAGGCACGACGCCAGGTTAGTGTGCCTTATCTTTCGATCTGAAGGGTCTAAAAGCAGAAAAAATACTGATTCCACCTGGATCAAGCCAAAACCCGTGATTAGACTCCTCCCTCCGATCAGAATTCTTCTCCCAGATCAGATTTCCCCTTCTGGATTAGACTCCCCTCTGGATCAGATTTCCCCTTCTGGATTAGACTCCCCTCTGGATCAGATTTCCCCTTCTGGATTAGACTCTCCTCTGGATCAGATTACCCCCTGGATCCGAAATGGATCCGACTACGTCCTGGATCAGGTTCCTCCCTGATTCCCCTCCAATAAGACCCCCCCCAGATCAGACCCTTCCTGGATCAGACTCCTTCCTCTGATCAGACTCCTTCCTCTGATCAATCTCCTCCCCCTGATGAGACTCCTTCCCCCATGATGAATACTCCCTAGATCAGACCCTTCCTGAATCAGACTCCCCTCCTAGATCAGATTAATCCCCCTTAAATGGGATGTGACTGCCGCCCTTTTAAATCAGCACTCCTTCCCCTGAGCTAGAGATAAGCTATGTACGTATCACATTATTCACTAAGTCAGTCGCACAGTAGGTACTAATGCCCGTTTTCACCATCAATCCCTAATTTTAAGTGACCCCTATGGTAACAAATAACAGGAATTTTGGTTACATAGGGGTCACTTAAAAATTTGGGATTGATGGTGAAAACGGGCATAAGACACTGGATCAGGATAGGAAGTCTATTAGCAATAGGGTAGTCCCTCAAAACCTTGCTTGAGCAAGACACTAGGTCAGTAGCATAGAAGCCAAGACGGCGCTCAGACAACTGTTACTCGAGACGCGCTCACTCACGCACAAGTCGCACGCCGCCGTGCGCGAAGCAGGATCCATGCAGCACGTGCACGACGCGCTCAGGCACGACGCCAGGTCAGTATGCCTCTATCTTAAGTGTAGAATGGAGTTCTCCCCCCTAATCACGCTTCCGTCCAAGATTAGATCCCTCCTGGATTAGACTCCCATCTGAATCAAACTGCGCTCCCTGGATAAGGCTCCCCTCGGATCAGTCTCCACGGATCAGATTAACCCCCCAGATCAGACGCCCCCCCTGAACCAGACTATCCCTTTTAGACCAGACTCTCCCTGAATCAGGCTACGTCTCCTAGATCAGACTCCTTGAATCAGACTACGTGTCCTAGATCAGACTCCCCCTAAATCAGACTATTCCTCCTAGACCAGACTCACCCTGGACCAGGCTACCCTCTTGGATCAGATTCCCTGGATCAGATTCGAATTCTTCCCTGTGATCAGACTTCACCCTTGGATCAGAATACTTCTCTTAGATCAGACTCCCTCTGAAACAGATTACCCCTCCTAGATCAGACTCCCCCCTAATCAGACTCCTAGATCATACCCCCCCTGATTCCCCTCCTGAATAAGAAACCCCTTCCAGATCATTTTTTTTTATTTCACCTACTTCTTCTTGTCGTGTCGACAACAAATTTACAAAGTGTCAGCTCAAAACTCCGCCACAAGAGTGGCGTTGTCAGTAGCACTCATCAAATCCTGAGTGCAGTTGCTTTTTTCACCTGCTAATCACTACATCTACCCGCAGGTACACAGCGCTGGACCACATTCCGGACGAGCGGACCGCCATGATCACGAGCTACCTGGAGGAGCTGGAGAAGAAGGGCCCGCCGCCGCCGCCCACCGCCACCGAGCCCAGCCGCCGCGCCAAGCAGTGACGCGTGTGAGTCACTGTGACGTAGGACTAGCTAGACATTCTATAGGAATAATGGGCCAATCAAAAGAGAGATGCTGAGTAAACCGCGCCAAACAGTGAGGTATGTGAGTCAAGTAGAACTTCAACTCACTCGCATTTTAGAACAAGCAATGAGTGACGTAGGACTAGACATTCTATAGGAATAATGGCCAATCAAAAGAGATATGCTGAGTAAACCGCTCCAAGCAGTGACGCATGTGTTTCACGCAGGAGTAAAGTCCGGTCGCCGAGCAGATAGAATTTAGTGCAATGACCCCAAGCTACCCACCCTTATCGCTCGCGCGTAATTATGTTGCTATCGCGCTCGCACACTCACTGCGGGCGCCCGTCGCACAGTCGCGACAGCAATGTAATCACGCGCGAGCGATAAGGATGGGTAGCTTGGGGTCATTGGACAAAATTCTACGAGCTCAGGGACCAGGCTTTAACTATACTCGTCCAAAGTGTGTTTTATGGTCGGCAGCGAGTCTTTTAGTTACTAAAGGCGAGTTGCTCTACTAAATTACTTGACTAGTGCGAGCTATATTTAACTGCGCACCTGGCAGCCGTGACGTCACATGTGTCCAGGTAAGTGGTAAGAAGTCGCATCCCAGCCAGTACACAGCGCTGGACCACATTCCCGACGAGCGGACCGCCATGATCACGAGCTACCTGGAGGAGCTGGAGAAGAAGGGCCCGCCGCCGCCGCCCACCGCCACCGAGCCCAGCCGCCGCGCCAAGCAGTGACGCGTGTGAGTCACGTAGATAGACTTCCTACAGGAATAATGACCTCAGCAACATCAGAGGCATACATAGTAACATAGAGGCAATTACTGTAGATATACATACTACTACCGAGCCCAGCCGCCGCGCCAAGCAGTGACGCGTGTGAGTCACGTAGATAGACTTCCTACAGGAATAATGGCCGCAGTAACATCAGAGGCATACATAGTAACATAGAGGCAACTACTGTAGATATACCGCCACCGAGCCCAGCCGCCGCGCCAAGCAGTGACGCGTGTGAGTCACGTAGCTAGACATCCTACAGGAATAATGGCCAATCAACAGTAGACATTCTATAGGAATAATGGCCAATCAACAGTAGACATTCCATAGGAATAATGGCCAATCAACAGTAGACATTCCATAGGAATAATGGCCAATCAACAGGCATGCTGACATACCATGAGATATGCTGAGTAAACCATTCCAAGCAGTGACGCATGTGACTGACTGTGACGTAGGACTACACTTGATTACTTACACAACCCTGACGCTTGAAGCAGTTGTCACTGCTTCAAGCATCAGCACATTATGTCTAATGTGAGCAGACGATAAGTGAGAGACAGAGACATCTTACCAACTAAGCTTCTTTTTACTCGGTCACTGAACGGAACGCTCCATTCGCACATCGCGAACTAGTACAATCGGTCAAATGAACTAGTTCGTTCTACTAGTACTGTTAGTTCATTTTAGTACCGGATTTTATTAGATCGAACGAAAAAAGTACTTTTTTGCTATGAACTTGTACAATATCGCATAATACTCGTGACAGTCAGAGTCAAATCAAATCCATCTCGCTCGCGCGCGCATGTCACTAATCTCGCGTCTCGCTCAGATACTCGTAAACTTAGTAGCGAAACGTGTCCGAACATCAAAAATTTAGTTGAGTAGCTTACTAAATCATTTAGTCGACTCAATCCATTGTTTTGTTTTGAAAGGCGAGTAGCACTACGCAAACCAGGCTGTTTAGTCAAGTTCATACAAAAACCACTAATTACTTGTAACTATACTCGACCAAAGTGTGTTTTTTGGTCGGCAGCGAGTCTTTTAGTTACTAAAGGCGAGTTGCTCTACTAAATTACTCGACTAGTCCGAGCTATATTTAACTGCGCACCTGGCAGCCGTGACGTCACATGTGTTCAGGTAAGTGGTAAGAAGTCGCATCCCAGCCAGTACACAGCGCTCGAGCACATTCCCGACGAGCGGACCGCCATGATCACGAGCTACCTGGAGGAGCTGGAGAAGAAGGGCCCGCCGCCGCCGCCCACCGCCACCGAGCCCAGCCGCCGCGCCAAGCAGTGACGCGTGTGAGTCACGTAGATAGACATCCTACAGGAATAATGGCCAATCAATAGGTGGTTCCTATTGGCCGATGGGGCAGCAAGGTTCTGGAGTGGAGGCCACTTACCGGAAAACTCAGCGTAGGACGTCCAACCAACCGGCCATCATGCAAATGATTGGGGGAGGCCTATGTTCAGCAGTGGACGTCCTATGGCTGAAATATGATGATGATGAACAGGCACCGGGAGATATGCTGAGTAACTGCTACTGAGCCCAGCCGCCGCGCTAAGCAGTGACGCGTGTGAGTGGCTGTGACGTAGGACTAGACATTCTATAGGAATAATGGCCAATCAACAGGCATGATGACATACCAAGAGTTGCTGAGTAACTGCTACTGCTACGTCACGAGTTTTTTTATGAGTTTTTTAGATAAATAGAACTAGGGCATGCAGATTTTAGATTCCCGGCACTAGCAGGTCTGCTCATCTCCTTGAGTGAGTAGGCATCGAAAACAAAAGAAAACACGCGCGGCGTGCTCTCCTGGGATGATTAATCTACAAGGCAGTCACGAGTGAGTAAAGCCTGGTCCCTGAGCTCGTAGAATTTTGTCCAATGACCCCAAGCTACCCATCCTTATCGCTCGCGCGTAATTATGTTGCAATCGCGCTCGCACACTCACTGCGGGCGCCCGTCGCACAGTCGCGACAGAAATATAATTACGCGCGAGCGATAAGGATGGGTAGCTTGGGGTCATTGGACGAAATCCTACGTGCTCACGGACCAGGCTTTAACTATACTCGACCAAAGTGTGTTTTTTGGTCGGCAGCGAGTCTTTTAGTTACTAAAGGCGAGTTGCTCTACTAAATTACTTGACTAGTCCGAGCTATATTTAACTGCGCACCTGGCAGCTGTGACGTCACATGTGTCCAGGTAAGTGGTAGGAAGTCGCATCCCAGCCAGTACACAGCGCTGGACCACATTCCGGACGAGCGGACCGCCATGATCACGAGCTACCTGGAGGAGCTGGAGAAGAAGGGCCCGCCGCCGCCGCCCACCGCCACCGAGCCCAGCCGCCGCGCCAAGCAGTGACGCGTGTGAGTCACGTAGATAGACTTCCTACAGGAATAATGGACAATCAAAAGGGATATGCTGAGTAAACCGCTCCAAACAGTAACGCATTTGACTGACTGTGACGTAGGACTACAACTCACCCGGCATTTTAGGACAAGCAATGAGTGACGTAGGACTAGACATTCTATAGGAATAATGGCCAATCAAAAGAGATATGCTGAGTAAACCGCGCCAAGCAGTGACGCATGTGTTTCACGCAGGAGTAAAGTCCGGTCGCCGAGCAGATAGAATTTAGTGCAATGACCCCAAGCTACCCATCCTTATCGCTCGCGCGTAAATGTTGCTGTCGCGCTCGCACACTCACTGCGGGCGCCCGTCGCACAGTCGCTACAGCAATATAATCACGCGCGAGCGATAAGGATGGGTAGCTTGGGGTCATTGGACGGGATTCTACGTGCTCACGGACCAGGCTTTAACTATACTCGACCAAAGTGTGTTTTTTGGTCGGCAGCGAGTCTTTTAGTTACTAAAGGCGAGTTGCTCTACTAAATTACTTGACTAGTCCGAACTAGACTTAACTGCGCACCTGGCAGCAGTGACGTCACATATGTATCCAGGTAAGTGGTAAGAAGTCGCATCCCAGCCAGTACACAGCGCTGGAGCACATTCCGGACGAGCGGACCGCCATGATCACGAGCTACCTGGAGGAGCTGGAGAAGAAGGGCCCGCCGCCGCCGCCCACCGCCACCGAGCCCAGCCGCCGCGCCAAGCAGTGACGCGTGTGAGTCACGTAGATAGACATCCCACAGGAATAATGGCCACAGTAACATCAGAGGCATACATAGTAACATAGAGGCAACTACTGTAGATATACTACTACCGAGCCCAGCCGCCGCGCCAAGCAGTGACGCGTGTGAGTCACGTAGGTAGACGTCCTACAGGAATAATGGCCGCAGTAACATCAGAGGCATACATAGTAACATAGAGGCAACTACTGTAGATATACTACTACCGAGCCCAGCCGCCGCGCCTAGCAGTGACGCGTGTGAGTCACGTAGATAGACATCCCACAGGAATAATGGCCATCAACCGGCATGATGACATACCAAGAGTTGCTGAGTAACTGCTACTGCTACGTCACGAGTTTTTTTGATGAGTTTTTTAGATAAATAGAACTAGGGCACACAGATTTTTGATTCCCAGCACTAGCAGGTCTGCTCATCTCCCTGAGTGGGCATCGAAAACAAAAGAAAACGCGCGGCGTGCTCTCCTGGGATGATTAATCTACAAGGCAGTCACGAGCGAGTAAAGCCTGGTCCATGAGCACGTAGAATTTCGTCCAATGACCCCAAGCTACCCATCCTTATCGCTCGCGCGTAATTATGTTGCTATCGCGCTCGCACACTCACTGCGGGCGCCCGTCGCACAGTCGCGTCAGCAATATAATTACGCGCGAGCGATAAGGATGGGTAGCTTGGGGTCATTGGACGGGATTCTACGTGCTCACGGACCAGGCTTTAACTATACTCGACCAAAGTGTGTTTTTTGGTCGGCAGCGAGTCTTTTAGTTACTAAAGGCGAGTTGCTCTACTAAATTACTTGACTAGTCCGAGCTATATTTAACTGGCAGCCGTGACGTCACATGTGTCCAGGTAAGTGGTAAGAAGTCGCATCCCAGCCAGTACACAGCGCTGGACCACATTCCCGACGAGCGGACCGCCATGATCACGAGCTACCTGGAGGAGCTGGAGAAGAAGGGCCCGCCGCCGCCGCCCACCGCCACCGAGCCCAGCCGCCGCGCCAAGCAGTGACGCGTGTGAGTCGCGTAGATAGACATCCTACAGGAATAATGGCCGCAGTAACATCAGAGGCATACATAGTAACATAGAGGCAACTACTGTAGATATACTACTACCGAGCCCAGCCGCAGCGCCAAGCAGTGACGCGTGTGAGTCACGTAGGTAGACATCCTACAGGAATAATGGCCAATCAACACTGTTGCACAACAGGCATGCTGGCATACCAAGAGTGCTGAGTAACCGCCACCGAGCCGCTGTATGTGAGTTGACGTAGGACTACAATTACCCTCCCGGTATTTTAGGACGAATGGTCCCGGAGGACATCGTGGGTAGGCAAGGCCTTTTAGAAGGGAGAGCTTCACATAACTCATTGATTGTCCCCATCTAGTGATGCGCAAAACATTTTCCGACGGAAAAAAAAGACTACAATCCGGTCGTTTTAAAGCCTATTTCGAACTAGTCGAGTAATTTAGTCGAGTGACGAGTAATTTAGTAGCGAAACGTGTCCGAACATCAAAAATTTAGTTGAGTAGGTTACTAAATCGTTTAGTCGACTCAATCCATTGTTTTGTTTTGAAAGGCGAGTAGCACTACGCAAACCAGGCTGTTTAGTCAAGTTCATACAAAAACCACTAATTACTTGTAACTATACTTGACCAAAGTGTGTTTTTTGGTTGGCAGCGAGTCTTAGTTACTAAAGGCGAGTTGCTCTACTAAATTACTTGACTAGTCCGAACTAGACTTAACTGCGCACCTGGCAGCCGTGACGTCACATGTGTCCAGGTAAGTGGTAGCAAGTCGCATCCCAGCCAGTACACAGCGCTCGAGCACATTCCCGACGAGCGGACCGCCATGATCACGAGCTACCTGGAGGAGCTGGAGAAGAAGGGCCCGCCGCCGCCGCCCACCGCCACCGAGCCCAGCCGCCGCGCCAAGCAGTGACGCGTGTGAGTATACAGAAGTTAAACCGGTACGGATTCCCATGGGTCTTCCCACTAAGGCCGGGTTCCCATGGGTCTTCCCACTAAGGCCGGGTTCCCATGGGTCTTCCCACTAAGGCCGGGTTCCCATGGGTCTTCCCACTAAGGCCGGGTTCCCATGGGTCTTCCCACTAAGGCCGGGTTCCCATTGGTCTTCCCACTAAGGGCGGGTTCCCATGGTCTCCCACCGAGCCCAGCCGCCGCGCCAAGCAGTGACGCGTGTGAGTCACGTACATAGACATCCTACAGGAATAATGGACAATCAATAGGCATGCTGACATACCATGAGATCACCGAGCCCAGCCGCCGCGCTAAGCAGTGACGCGTGTAAGTATACAGGAGTTAAACCGATACGGATTCCCATGGGTCTTCCCACTAAGGCCGGATTCCCATGGGTCTTCCCACTAAGGCCGGGTTCCCATGGGTCTTCCCACTAAGGGCGGGTTCCCATGGTCTCCCACCGAGCCCAGCCGCCGCGCCAAGCAGTGACGCGTGTGAGTCACGTAGATAGACATTCTATAGGAATAATGGCCATCAACCGGCATGCTGACATACCATAAGATATGCTGAGTTGAGTAAACCGCGCTAAGCAGTGACGCGTGTGAGTCACTGTGACGTAGGACTAGACATTCTATAGGAATAATGGCCAATCAACAGGCATGATGACATACCAAGAGTTGCTGAGTAACTGCTACTGCTACGTCACGAGATTTTTTATGAGTTTTTTAGATAAATAGAACTAGGGCATGTAAATTTTTGATTCCCAGCACTAGCAGGCCTGCTCATCTCCCTGAGTAGGAATCGAAAACAAAAGAAAACACGCGCGGCGTACTCTCTTGGGATGATTAATTTACAAGGCAGTCACGAGCGAGTAAAGCCTGGTCCGTGAGCACGTAGAATTTTGTCCAATGACCCCAAGCTACCCATCCTTATCGCTCGCGCGTAATTATATTGCTGTCGCGACTGTGCGACGGGCGCCCGCAGTGAGTGTGCGAGCTACGTGAATTCTACGTGCTCACGGACCAGGCTTTAGTGAGTGAATACGCGCGCGTATTCTTCGCCCATTGTTAAAAATATTCGCTATGGAAAGAAGAAATACGAGTGTGGCGCATTAGATGGCGGCACAGTAGCTTCTGGTAGCAGTCAGCCCTATCGCATCGGCACAGTACCGATCACTGACGTATGTAAACGAAACAGTGCTCGACTCTGAGACGAGATAAATTACACCCTATTGTTGATGACATTGAGTAGACATTTTTTAAAATATCTTCTGGAATAAAACTTTCCTGTAGTAGTACCTACATATTATTATTTTGTGACCGAACCAACAAAATAACCAAAATTTAAATATTGTTTCAGATATCCACCCAGGATAATAAGCACCAAAAAGAATCGGACTAGGGCCACCGCACGCGGCCGACTGACCGCCGCGACTAATCGCACCACGACTTTGTCGCGCCATAGCGTACGCAACTATTGTCTACATAGGCAATCATCTTTAGGTAGCATTCTTACTAATGTAGGATGTTTGTAATAATTAGATATAGAAGGACTGTGTTATAAAATACTAGTTTTCCGGCCGCGGCTTCGCCCGTGTGAAATTTTGTCTGTCACAGAAAAACTTTATCGCGCGCGTCCCTGTCTTAAAAACCGGGATAAAAACTATCCTATGTCATTTCCCGGGACTCCTATGTCATCTCTATGCCTCATCAAAAACGGTTAAGTGGTTTAGGCGTGAAAGCAAGACAGACAGAGTTACTTTCGCATTTATAATATTAGTATAGACTAGCTGTGCCCGCGACTTCGTACGCGTAAAAATAGTTTGAATGATATTTCCCGTTTTTGCAACATTTTTCTTTACTGCTCCGCCCCTATTGGCTGTAGGGTGATGTTATATAGACTAAGCCTTTCTTCGATAAATGTGACAGAATGTCAAGGATATGATGATGTCATGACATTGCTGCATTGCATTTAAATTTCGCGTAAAGTTAGCAAACTTTAGTTCATCGAAATCTGTTCAGCATTAATGATTATAGCCTACTTGTATAAAGTTATATTAGTTGGTGACTGAGTTTCTTGCGCTACTTCTTCTCAGCACTGGCCCATTTATTGTCCCGAAGCAGTGGTAGGGTTAATACTGGGACGTGTAAAAGTGCTTTTTAAAGCCTACTTACAGAAATTAATTAGTTTTTTCTGTTTTTTATGAGTCCTTCTACATCTATTGTTACTATAGTTTTTAGCATAATCAGTTATTACCAAATATGGTAAAAGAAGATGTATATCTTCAATTATATACTTCAATAAATAAATATAGATCGTTTCATCCACTCGGCCGCGCCCCAGCAATGTTTGGACCCGGTCGCGCGGGGTGCGGGGAGTGTGGTCCGAGCAATCCGTAAGGCATTACTGTAGTGTGCGTGTGCACTCATGGAGCATTAGCGTGTACCGATAACACTCAAACATTAGCGGAAGAATGGTGGGGCGCGTCTTCGTGGATGAAACGATCTAATACTCCTTCATGAACTATGTGGGGCCACCAATATCAATCAAATATCAGAGAAGTCTTATGGATATAGTATATTGCATTTATACAATAAATTACTACTCCACCTCCTAAGGGCCTGTTCACACCGCAATTCAGCAATGGGATGGGAGGTGTCGTAGCTATAATAATACTAAACTGTCATACAGTAAATTGTATTGTTTGTACGTTTTTCTAAAGTTTATTATATTTAGATTTGACCAGATACTAGTAAATAAATAAAATATTTTTAATTAAAACAAATAGTGAAATGTGACTTGTCAAAAGAACAATAAAAATTTATATTTTCTTAAAAAAATAACAATTGTTTGTCAGTAAAAAATAGCAAAAAAACGTAATCCTCCTTCTAGCGCAGTCAGGTAATACGGGTAGTCGGGCCTTTTCAAGTCAAGAGTGAATAAGCACTTACAGGGCAGCTATGTACCATCCTAGACTGCATCTCACTTAACATCAGGTTAACGAACAGCCTTCGGGTAATGGTAATGCTAGAAAATCATCGAAACCCAAATTCCAAAGGTAGGGCCCTAGGACCGATCCTTGGGGACAGCCGCGCGTGAGCACCTTTGATTCAGCATGATGGCCGAGTTTTAATTTAGTTGTACCGTTACAAAAGTACGAGTGCAGTAGTGAATATATATTACTATAGCATCCACGAACTTTCAGTTTTAAGAGCAGGATCGGCCACCAAGCATTGTCGAAGGCACCTGAAATATCGAGGAATATTCCTACAACGTACTTTGCCACCGAGGACGTCACTTTTTGTCTAACAGATATTACTGCATCTGCAGTAGACTTCCCGGCGGTGAAGCCAAACTGCTGCTCGTGAAAAATTGGACCACCCGGTAGCAAACGCGGCACTACTAAACGCTCTAACAGTTTACCTAATGAGGGAAGTAATGTAATAGGTCGGTACGATTTAGGATCTTCGGGCGGTTTGTCACCTCCCTTTGGTATAATTTTAATAAATCCGCGACGCCATATACTCGGAAACACGCCCTCCGAGATACAACGAGTGAAAACATTAAGAATATCCGTTCCGGCTGTTTTAAAATTTCCGTGCTTTTAAGCGATTTTGTGAAAAATATTATTGGCAGGTAGTTGCTAATTGCTCATAAGATAGGCCCCCTTAATTTAATTTATTGTCCGTGGTGCATAATCTTTTTCTTAAAGGTTTTAAACCTTTGTTTGTCACCTGTCATCCGCTTTGCAATGGAGGGAAGTCGAACCTTAATTTCGAACTCCTCCTATGTTCTTCTGATTAATTTCGTTGCGGGTCCAATGACAGTTTAACTTTCCCCCGGGACAA
Organism: Ostrinia nubilalis; assembly: GCF_963855985.1. NCBI lineage: Eukaryota > Metazoa > Arthropoda > Insecta > Lepidoptera > Crambidae > Ostrinia > Ostrinia nubilalis. Next base: position 6,652,588 of record NC_087117.1, read on the forward strand.
ACTTGACCTTCATTGGTTGGGTTTTTGTGGCGGTCAAGCTGTAGATCCTGGCTACACAGGAGTTGCAGTGGTGGGAACGAGAGGTGGGAATAGTCCCGTTAACATCAGGTGCGATTGCGGTCAAACACCTACCTTGTTCTGCATAAAAAATATAAATACAAAAAGTACACAGTACTGTTTGTCTGCCATAATCATTCATCATCATCAGGTCATTTAGTCTCCACTGCAGGAGCACGACTCTCTAATTGACCAGAGGCAAATGGATTTGTACACTTCCTACGCTGGCCAGACGGGTTGAAGAGCCTTTATTCCCACTGTCCACCCTGGGTGGCCAGTGTCACAACTTTAAAAAAATGATTCCCCCTGTTCCCCTTAGTCTATTTTAGAGAAACCACACAGTTTGTTTGTGACGTTAAATAACCACTGCCACATATTATGGTCTTTTACACAACTTGATTAATTTTTGAAAATTACACCGTCTCTTTCTTTTCCTATACACAAGAGACAGCACGATATACTATATTTGGTCATATCTTTGTATTTAGACTAGTAATATAGGCTGTGATGTTAATGAATTAGAATATAATCTGTGGGTGTTTCAATAGCTTTTATAAACATAAATTATGTCAGTCAGTAGCTTTACTAGATGTCAGCAGTGTACAGTCAGCGTCCAATAGTTCGTGACACCGAAAGTGGCGAAAAAGTTGACAACACAACCTTATTCCAATTGTAACAAAGACGTTTTGCGAACTTTTGGCTACTTTGGGTGTTGCGTTGTCGCGGTGTGCGAAGTTATGGCCAATTATTATGTAACAAACATTTTTATTCCTTCAATAATGTACATAGGTATTAGTTGGTAATTTTAACTAGTTTTTCATTATTTTAGTGAAAATTTTCTTGTCTATGCTAACAGGCTTGTGAGACGATATTTCAGAAAAATCTACTATTAGAAGACAATGTAAATAAATTTAAATTAGGCAAAGATCCAGGAAACTACTTTAAATTTCATAATCGAGGAAAGTTTTTTTTATCAAAGGTAATTTGTTTCTAAACTTAGCTTTTTTCCCAAATGCCACCGCCTATGGGGTGGAATCTGCTACTCCGGGGTGGCATCTGCTACTAGGTAGCGTGTCAAAACCCATGGCCTACGGTGGGCCATAATGCGTTCGTTCAACCTCTTTTTCAAGGTATCGAGTGAGATAGCCACTTGCCACTGAAGTGGTGGAAGGCACTAATAGGTGTCGTTTACCACCCCGGAGGTAAACGGGCACTTATTTAGTTTAATTTTCCCCCCTTCGAGCTTGCCACCGGGTTGTTAATTGGCACTGGTGCAGTTATCTTTTAGCTGCGCCTATTTTTTGAAGATAGTACACTGACATCTAGTAGTATACTGTTGGCAAAATAATAATAGTAATGCTTGTAAAACATGTGTGTGTGTTAACATAAGGCTTTCGAGTGTGTAGCAAAAAGTCGACAGTGTGTGGTGCCCTAATAAAATTCAAAATGTATATTTTGAGTCATTGTGTAAGTAAACTTAGTTGTAATTTTTATGAAATAAAAATAAAATACATTGATTTGAATTGAATTTGTTTTATTTAATTAATATAATAAATAATATTGATCTGAATCGTGGGAATTAATGATTGTAGAGAGACTGGGAGGCTATTTCCAATAGCCCCCACAGGTGGCAACTGGGACTATTTTGAATGTTTAATTTTCATTTCTATGACCACCGCCACCACCGCGTTTAGGCGACTTTTGGGAAATCAAAAACGAAAAAAGATAGGTAGACCCATTTGCCTCTGCCATATTTTTAGTGTCACCAGTGGGGATAGCGCATCAAACATTAATTCCCCGATTAAAATAATAACTTTAAAACGAGAAAACTAATAATAAATTCAACAGAGTATCAGTGTCCTGAGCACGAATAATAAATATCGTTACGCGTATGGTAAATGTATTTTTGTATGAATAACAGCTTTATAAGGAGCTACAGTTTTTTAAATCTCCCTAGTACGAGAGATTCGTGCTCAGGGTACAGATTTTTAAGCTTTAGCTGAATGCTGTATCGACTTACAGACTTGCATTAAACCAATTCGTCGCTAAAACTCCAAATCTTCGGGCGAGAGTCGAATGCGGCGCGCTGGGAGTTCCCAGATGCGCAAATTGCACTCCGAATCGCCCGCTGCGATGCGACACGACCTACAAAAGAAACGTCAGTTGGGTCACAGAGTATGAGTTTTATTATCGGGACCGAATCAGAAATGAGAAGATCCGTAAACGAACTAAAGTCGCTGACATAGCCCGACGGATTAGCAAGCTGAAGTGGCAGTGGGCAGGACACATAGTACGCAGGATTGACGGCCGATGGGCAGCGAGGTTCTGGAGTGGAAACCGCGTACCGGAAAACGCAGCGTGGGACCACCTACAAGGTGGACCGACGACATCATAAAGGTAGCAGGAAGGCGCTGGACGCAGGCCGCTACCAACCGGGCAATATGGAAAGCATTGGGGGAGGCCTATGTTCAGCAGTGTCCTACGGCTGAGATGATGTTGATGATGGGACCCACCATGCCCCCCCTCAACGGGGAGCCGACAAACTTGACCTTCACTGGTTGATTCGCGGTCAAGCTGCAGATCCTGGCTACACAGGAGTTGAAGCGGTGGGCAGTGGCGGCGTAGCATGGGTTGGCACCCGGGGCGATCACCCCAGGATTTTGGGGTTACCTACCGATTCGAAGATTGAAAGACAATCGCACCCCCCACCCCCCGTATCATGACATAGACCGAAGATTTGCCATGCAGATGTGCCACTGAGTACTAATCTGCGCGACTTGTGTCACCCCCTGATGCTTGGCACCTGGGGCGGACCGCCCCCACCGCCCCCCCCTTACGCCGCTACTGGCGGTGGGAACGAGACGTGATAATAATCCCATTACCTACCTGAGGTATGGGACTGGCACGGGAGGGGTGACTGTCGATGATATTATGACGTGACATGACAGAGCATACAATCTGAAGTCTCGTTGACGCTTGACGTCTCAAAAACACCCTCCCGTGCCGCTACCACACTCCAGGCACAAACTGAGTTAAGTGCTAGAGCTATAGAAGCATATTTTTCACCCGCTCTGGTTGACAGCGACAGCAGTAACCGTCCCCGCACCAGTCAACCCTTCAACCGGCACCGCGCGTCCCCCAGACACGTTCAAAAGCCGCACTAACTGCTTTTTGGAGCCCCATCACTTTAAGACCTTTTGGAAATTTCATTACAGTGGCGCCAAAGCTTCTTACCCAGTTGAGTGGCGACGCAATGCGGGCAGGTCGATCTCCCACTAAATGGACTGACCACTTATCTTAAGTCCGGTCGCCGAGCACATAGAATTTCGTCCAATGACCCCAAGCTACCCAGCCTTATTACTCGCGCGTAATTATATTGCTGTCGCGCTCACACACTCACTGCGGCCACCCGTTGCATAGTCGCGACAGCAACATAATTGCGCGCGAGCGATAAAGATGGGTAGCTTGGGGTCATTGGACGAAATTCTACCTGCTCGGCGACCGGACTTTAGTGAAGGTCACAGAAAGCACCTGGATGCTGGCAACGCAAGATATGTCGGTCGTTGTAGAAATCCTTGGGGAGTATTTACTAGTTTTTACAGTTTTTTTACTAGTATCTCCAGCAGTGCAGTAGCAGACGTCCTTTGGCTGAAATGATGATGATGAGCACTCACAACTTATTGAAAGTATCTCTCTCACCCGCTCTGGTTGACAGCGACAGCAGTAACCGTCCCCGCACCAGTCAACCCTTCAACCGGCACCGCGCGTCCTCCAGATACGTTTAGAAGCCGCACCAGCTGTTTCTCAGCTCGCGCCTGGCCTAGCACGAGCACGCATGGGTTGTTTGGAAGCCAAGACATACAGGACACTGGTGTGTCTAGGCAGATGACCTGGAAAAGGTGTTAAGTTTTTATTTATCTAACGACATAAGCCACGAAAGCCGAAAGGTGAAGGGCTCGGACTGGCCGACTCGTCATCCGAAGAAAGCTAGGCCCAGTTTCCACCAAATTGGAGAGTTGGTAATTATGATTTAATTTGATATGGAAATAACGAAGTCTGACTAGTTATCCATTTTTTTGACAATTGAAGCAGAAAATGAAACTGCAAGGGAGGACATTCGGAATGAGATAGCAAGATAAAAAATAGCATTTTCTAAACTACTATGATGGCCCTGGTTTCCGCCAAAGCGGAGCGGAGAGGAGACGTGTCGGGCGGACGAATTTTTCTATAGAATCAGCGGATCTCTGCTCCGCTCCGGTTTGGTGGAAACTGGGTCTTATTGAGGCGACTCAATTTGGGAAATGACATGTGCCATAGCCCATACATACCTTCAAAGGACTTCCCTGGTTGATATCATACACCCTCAACTCCGAGTCGATAGACACCGACGCGAAGATCCCAGGTCTCTGCAGACTGAAGGCCACGTCCAGAACACAGGTCCCGTGGCTGTCCAGCACGTCATACACCGGATCCGCCATCTTGCTCTCAAGTAGCTATGGGCAAATTAGTCAAAAGTCAGTGTAAAGGCTTTTACATAGCGCTTTTTTACGTGACTCATGCATTATTATGTTCAACAAGTTATCACAAATTATTGGGACTTCATAATTTCAGCGAATGGACGTCCACAGCTGGATAAAGGCCTCATCCATTTCTACAACGACCGGTCCTATTACTGCCCGCATTCAACAAATTCATTTATTGTAAAGGAAAGCGCTGGACGCAGGCCGCTACCAATCGATCAACATGGAAAGCATTGGGGGAGGCCTATGTTCAGCAGTGGATATCCTATGGCTGAAATGATGATGATACCTAATGGTTTATTGTAAGTCGGCCCTTTTCAAGCCACTTATGTATACGTCCCAATATAGCTCGCTCTACCACCACATCTGAACAACTGGTTGGTCCTCAGGACAAGTTGTTGCGTTAATTGCAAAACTAAAGTATTTACTTATATTGGGACGTTACAAAAGTGCGCTTTTAAATAGCAAAAGTCCAGTTTAAGAAAATAAATGATATTTACCGGCTGAGCAGTCTTCACGCGGCACAGCAACAGTCCTCCAGCCTTGGAGCCCACCACAAACACGTCATCAGCGACCTTCTCCTCAGACGGCCGCAGTGGATAACTCTTTATGAAGTCGAAACAACTGATATCCGGCGCTGGTACCTTCTTAGACCCATTCAGGGCGTAAGACACTACGTTTTCAAATATTTTCAGGTTGGCATTCACTTGCCAAACGTTGATGGTGCCGTCTGACCCAGCGGAGATCAGAATCTGATCGGAGGCGCCGCGCCTTTTTCCTGTATTCTGGATTTGCATGGTCAAAAACATGTGAGCTAAGGATGCATCAGCCCAGAGTAAAGCAGAGACGCTGCGGCCTCCGTGACAGCCAGCAGGGGACGTCAACTGCATCCCCTCATTAACATTTCCAGAATCCCTCAAATTACATAGGACGACTTCGCCGGAACTCGTGGCGTATGCTAACAGCGCGGCTACAGACGGATGGTACTTGACAACTGTGACGCAGTTCTTCTCAGTGATATCAATTGAGTGGACTAGCTTGTCTCCGGCTGTTCTGCGGACTGTGTAGACCCTGATCAAGCCTTCATGTTCACACCAACGCTCATGCTGCGTCTGCCCGATCGATACAGCTAAAGAGTTGCCTGCACTGCTCCAGGATAGAGATAAGATGGACGCTAGCTGATGGTCTCCACTTCCTAAGCCAGGGGTGTCTTTATTAGTCTTCATTTCTTGGAATAGTTTAGCTGTAACCGTCTCCTCTTCATCAGAATCTGAAGAATTATACAGCATCTCCCTATCATTCTGATCTAGTTGCTCCAGCACGCCTGGTAGGACTTTTCTGAGGAAGGCGTTTAATCCAGGAGGGGGATACTCTTTCAAGACGTCTTCTTGAGCGTTCAGGTCACTAGGAGAAGCGGTAGACCCACAATCTTTGGTGAAATTCGTCTGCGAACCGACTCCAGACTCCCCATACTCACTAGTTTGCGTCGATGTGCTAGTTTCTAGCCTTTTGCTCTGGGATACAGACTCAAATCCAATGGCATCGCTATCATAACCACTCAGGGAAGACATTATTTCACTTTATTTTATCAATAAATAATAAATCAACAACAATACCCCGGTGTTTGTTTATTTTTGTTTGTTTGGACCCGTTGTCATGGAAACGCGGTTCGTTTTTCAGAATGTCAGTCAAAGTGTGCCAGTGACTTGCGCGAGTAAAATAATTTTGATTTAAATTTTTAAAACAAGATCTTCCTCTACAGTGGCGACAGCTGGTGAGCGCAAAATAATACAAGTTGTTATATTGGCATTTCGTTGTTCAGATTCGGGATTGGTTAGTTGCCGCGATAGATGACGCTAGTAGTCGTCTTTTATAGAGCAATTTTATTGGAAAAGGGTAGTTTCGCTCCGCAATTCGTCGGTTACAGTAAATTTAATTCATTATTGTAAAAAAACCGCAAGACCACAACGATTTTCAAAACTGAAATGTGAACCCAAGTTAATTAGTGTTCGTGAAAAACGTTTTCCAAACTCAAGATCATTTAAACCTTCTGCGGGTTGACTGTCGTGTGCAGGCTGTTTTACAGGTAAGTGGGTTTTTTTAAACGTTATTTACTATGATTGTACCCTTTGGAGTCTCTACATATTCTAAAATACATGTTTTTCAGCGAATACCTAGTAAATAACTACCTACTTATTAACCTCTCTCCATCTTTTCTAGTATATAACTCAATATGTAAAATGAAATTTAAACGTTATTTACTATGATTGTACCCTTTGGAGTCTCTACATATTCTAAAATACATGTTTTTCAGCGAATACCTAGTAAATAACTACCTACTTATTAACCTCTCTCCATCCTTTCTAGTATATAACTCAATATGTAAAATGAAAAGACTTTTTAACTTTTAGGTAGGTACCTAATGGTTTATTATAAATAATTTTAATTTCAATAAAAAATATAATTTTCACTTTAAACCTTAAATCAAAATATTAGAATAAAATTAATGTAGGTATAAATAATATAGGTAATCAAGGACATGATTAAATATGTAAAATGTTTTAAATAGTTCATTAAAAATATTTTTTTAATTTTAAATTAAACAATTTACAATTTTGATTAGCAAAACGTAAAAAATAATATAGCTAGTTATTAAAAATACATTTTAGCAAAAAAAAAAATTAAAAAATATCCAACTTGTATTTTGGCACAATCTTTATTATATTAAAATGGATCCAGCTATAAAATTGTAGGTACATGTTTTAGTAGTTTTTATTTACAGGTAGGTACGACATACTTTTCACAAAATAACACAATAGATTTTGTGGAGCTACTTACCTACATTTCGAAAAGGACAAAACGTCAAACTTTGCATAGACACTAGCGCCACGGATATTTCAGGCTTTTGTGAAAAGTAAGTTTCAGTTTAAATGTACCTAGCTTAGATTAAAAAAGTTTACAGGTGATACACATTTTATGATCGTGTCATCCACGAAGACGCGCCCGGGCGCCCCATTCTTCCACTAATGTTTGAGTGTTATCGGTACACGCTAAATTATCCATGAGTGCGCACGCACACTACAATAATGACGCTCGGATTGCTCGGATCAAACTCCCCGCACCCCGCGCGACCTCGACCAAAAATTGGTGGCGCGCGTCTTCGTGGATGAAACGATCTATACCTACCTACTTTTTTAGTAAAAATATTTCAAGAATTAAAATTCCAACGTGATTGTAGAGCCAACATCTTAGACTTAAGTTTTGTTAAAGAAACAACTCTTTTAAAACTTAATTCATAATCAAGATTTCATATAAAATATTGGTCGATAAATTGATTTGGTATAAAATATCGGATCAAATTACAGGCTTGCATCTTAACCATGTTGCAATGTTAAGTGTTACGGGGAGCTTTTAACGTCTTCATTCAATTAACGAGACATTTTGTTCCTTGGGATTAAGTCTAAGTAAGACGTAGCCTTATTTAGACTAAGAGCCTTTAAAATATTCGAGCCTCATTATAATTGCATCTCATTTTCTAATTAATAACTTGAAAAAATGGCGATAATCTATTTTAGCTTTCCAAAACCATGCTTATGTAAGTATTGCTTGTCAAACAGTGTTCTATATTTAGACTTATGGAACACAAAGGCCATAGGCCTTAAGCGGTAAGTCTTTTGGAACATTACTATTTTCTACTTCTTACTGTAAATCATTTAAAATTGAAGCTATTGTTTGAATTATATAAAAAGTTCCCCCGCCAAGTTGAGCATACACTTTGACAAGCATTCTTTGCTTTTCTACTGATTATAAAATATTCAATATTTAATCTACTTCTCACAGTCATCTCTCTTCATTACTTTCCTTTGTAGCTCTGAAAATAACTCACGCATAGCCGCCATCAACAAATTTTTCCACTATACATACCTAGTTAGTAACTAAATGGTTTTTACATTTTTAATGGCGTTTATCGTGGTGATCGTCATGGTCTTCATGGTCGTCATGATCATCATGGTCCTCATGATCATCATGGTCTTCATGGTCATCATCGTTATCAGTGTGGTGCTCATCATCGGTGTGGTGCTCATCATCAGTGTGTTCATCTCTTTTGTGCTCATCATCCGTGTCTTCTTCAGCATTTTTCTGTTCCCCAAATCTAGGAGATCCAACATTATCCCCGCCTTTATTCTGCCCGTCGTAGCCTCCTCCCCCGGAATATCCAGGTCTACCGCCACCGCCACCGGCACCGCCACCGCCGCCACCGCCACCGCCACCGCCGTGCCCGTGGCCCATGTACTTCTTGATCAATTCTAAGATGTGTTTGCCGCACGTTATCAAATGCTCCTTGTCGATTTTCGGGCAATGCGATTCTGGGTACAAACAAACGTTTTATGTTAAATAACAGTCCACAGCTCGAGGTGGACAGACGACCTTGTAAATACTTAGAAGGAAGGCGCTAGAAGCCGGCCATATCATTGGGGAGACAGTGGTTCAGCAATCAAATGGACGTTTTGAAGTTCTTTTTTTTAATGTATAGTAAAATAAATTACTTTGTATCGCACAAATCACTATATTCCCGTTAGCTGCTCGTACTAAGCTAAATATGCTTGCGTCACGAGTGAGCTCACCACAATAGTCGAGCGCAAGCGGGGACCGAACCCGCGTTCCCCGAATCACGAGTCGGCCAGTCCGACCCCTTCACTGGTTCGGCTATCCTAGCTTCGATATAAAATAACACTCAGGTGTCTATGACGTACTTAACAATATAATAGAATCATCTTACCAGCAGCTCGAGTGGCTTGGCTCGCTTGATCCTGGAATCCTCCCCCTTGTTGATAACCCTGGCTCTGGTCATATCCCCCTTGTTGATACTGATAGCCCTGATTTGGTTGGTACCCCTGTTGGTAACCTCCCTGCTGGTATCCTTGTTGGTAACCAGCCCCCTGCTGAAACTGCTGGTAACCCTGTTGAAAACCTTGTTGAAATCCTCCCTGCAAATTAATAGAAAATAGAGATTCGGGCTAGTGAAGCTTTAAAATAGATAGATAGATACCTAACTAAGGGTCTCAAGAAGGTGACATGATGACAGACTTTTGTGAATGATGAAATTGTAATAGAACTTGAAAGCTTAGTTACAACCTTTTTAATGAATCGTTATTAAAATTCTTAGCGACTAGAGTCGCTTCTCAAACTTAATTTTTTAGGAAACAACTTGAAAAAATCGAACTGCCTAAGGCGGGAATCGATGCCACGACCTTCCGCTTGCCGGGCGACTGCTCTTCCAACTGAGCTACTTAGACACTGGATGAAACCGTCGAAATTTTCAAGCGTAATACGCTGTTATGGCCACGTTTATTTCATCAATGACTCCCCGTACTACCCTTAAAGCCCGGCAAGCGAAAGGTCGTGGGCTCGATTCCCGCCTTAGGCAGTTCGATTTTTTCAAATTGTTTATTATAAAACTTTGTAGTGAAGCTTTAAAGTAGTTTTAATACTTGACCAATATGTACTATCGGGGACTCGGACGCCTTGACACCTTAAGGGCCTAAATTGTTTGCACACACACGCTCGATTAAGCTACGCCCCCATTCATTCATGTTTCGGGTCTAAGCAGCGTTGGCGCACCACTGTAGATGTTTGCCCTAGCAAACCAAGCTCTATGTAAAGCGTTTAGGATTGAGTATTGCTTAGCTTACCCGCATCCGTAGCGCTCGTTTGGCAACGTCGCATTTTAGTAAATTTGAAACCCAATAAAGAATCGCTACAAAATATTATATGGGGCTTCGTGTAAAAATTGAACTAGCGATTGCCCGCTCGGGTCACAAAATTGCTATCGCACATTCCGAGGTAACTGTGCAATTTCCTGAGAAAAAAGTAGCCCTTTCTATAATTATTGTTATTATTAAGATTGTAAATCTCATGATATTAGTTTAGCTAGTTAAGGCGAGAAATGCAAAATCATACAGTCACTTTCGAATTTTACTTGTTTAACACGCTCACTGCGAAACCATTTTTCGTAGACTTTCAGCCAGTGCGTATGAGGTCTTTTCGAGTCAATATTGAACTTCTTTACAGTGCGTATGAGACCTTTTCTGCCTCACAAAATATTGTTTCTAAAAATACTTTAAATATAGGTCAGAAAAGACAATATTGGCTTGAAACTTTTCTATTATAAACTTAAATAGATGTTTAACCTTAAACTAGCTTCGCCCGCAGTTATGACATTTTGGTATTGAATAAATTAAAAAAATATATATGACATCTTTTCTGCCTCATTTCGCACTGAAAGAAAGTCCAATTTGTGTCTCGACTAGGGATGGGAATAAAACAAAATTTCAGTTACCATAAAATTATAATATTTGTTTTTAATTAAAGTGTTTTTCATTAAAACAGGGCAAACAGTAGGATTTGTCACACAGAACACAAAAAGTTACAATTTTTTTTAGTTTTTTTTTTGCAGCCTGAGTGCTATTTAGTGTTAGTCTTAAACTTAATCTGTCGTAGCAACCTACGCAGCGCTTTCGTTGACCACCTTTTTTAAACGAATGTTCAGCACATCATTGTCGGCCGTTTGGTGTAGTGATTCGAAACGGACTACTATTCCGGAGGTTGCGAGTTCGATTCCCGCACAGTATTTGTGTTCATGAACATATTTGTTTGTATTGGACTGGGTGTTTTCTGTGTATGTATTTTAAAAAAAAAAAGTATTTAAGTATGTTTATATCCGTTGTCTAGTACCCAAAGTACAAGCTTTGCTTAGTTTGGGACTAGAAGCGCAGTGTAAAATGTCCAAAAATATTTATTATTATTATTATCTGCCACTAGGAATACCTGAAATAAATACGTGCGTTAAGTGTATACAAATGCCATTTTTAGTTAAAAAGTCAGTGTTAATGTGTCACCGGCTAACAGCGTGCGTCCGTATCGAAACTTATCACATCACTACTCTAAATGCGCGTCGCCCGCGCCTCACCCTGTGCGGTTATGAGGCCTGCAATTTTTGAGGCAGTTCAGACCTCACGGCGCACTGAACGTGATTAATTTCTATCCAGTGCGTATGGGACCTAATCGACCTCATACAATATTGTCTACGTCACCTATGCTAGGCTTCGTAAGAGAAGCAATTTGATATATTTGTCTCTGTTGTACTCATAGAAATGTTAAAATAGTCGCCCCCCGCACAGAGTGAGAGAACGCGATTATGACTGCCGCACCTGCGATAAGTTCTGCATGTGGCTTTTTAGACCTCATAACGCAGTGAGCGTGTTAATAGGTATTTAATTTATTCGGAACTTATAATTTATAAACTATATGTTATTGAATTAATTAGGAAATAGTTAAGGAATATTTGTGGCTTAAAAACAATTATTGTAAGATCTGGCTACATAATAACTTTCTTAAATCCTTGAATGTAAATAAAATGTTTCTATTTATTTTTAATACATTAGCAACTTTTGTTTTCCGTTTAAAACAAACACTTATCTACGTTATTACAATTTAATACAAATATTGTAACTAGGTAGCAATGATCCAGGTAATTGGTTATTATAAATATTATAATACTAGCTTTCCGCCCGCGGCTTCGCCCGCGTGGAATTTTGTCTGTCACAGAAAAACTTTATCGCGCGCGTCCCTGTTTCAAAAACCGGGATAAAAACTATCCTATGTTCTTTCCCGGGACTCAAACTATCTCTATGCCAAATTTCATCAAAATCGGTTGCGAGGTTTAAGCGGGAAAGCGTAACAGACAGACAGACAGACAGACAGACAGAGTTACTATCGCATTTATAATATTAGTTGGGATTAAGTTAGTTTTATTTCAAATTAATTTTTTTATTGCACATTAAGTGTCTTTACACAAGGTTTTAAATCAATAAAAATTAAACTTCAAACTAAATAATACTTAAACAGTTAACAATGTATAGATAGATAAGTTTGTAATTAAATATAAGAATTAAGAATTATTTTGAGAGGCCATGATGATTCAGTAATCGCGCGGAGGTCAATAAAAAGGCAATCAAACAGTCCAATTATTAGCACGGGTCAACACAAAACAAAATCAATCGGTTAGGGATCACAAAACTTCACAAAAAACAAAGGAGAGAATATGTCGACAGTTCGCCAAAGCAAAAAGCAGACAGACCTCGTATAAAAATACAATATTAAAAAAATACATATTATCTATTTGTTTGTAACCAAATTCTATTATTAAAATTCTAAAGCTGAGTTGCACCATCTTACTTTAACTTTGACAAACGTCAAAAATTTGTTAAACTCCATACAAAAAGCACCGGTTACTGTTATAGCTACGGTCAAAGTTAGGTGGTGCAACTCAGCCTAAAACTAAGAAAGATTGAAGAAAAAGAAACATTTCGTTTTAAACCTTAACCGTATGACAATAAAGTGCACAATGGTATTTCGTATTGCAACCTAAGCCCTGATTGTCTCTTATTGGTCGTAGTAAAAATATAGTAAAATGCGTAACCAATTAGAGACGGGGTGAGCACGTGACCGGAGCGATGCGCTTACGCTAAAATTTCTACAAAGTGGTCAGGCGGAAGAGTCCCCGATAGTACGTACAGACATCGGACTACATTTTTGTTGCCCCTATTACAAGCAATTAGTAGGAAAATAACTCACAGGTCCGTACGGTATGTTATCATTGTTAGCGCCCTTCCCGCAACACTGGAAAAGCAAAACTTTATGAGTTTGAAAGAGAGATGCAGGTTATGGCGTGAGAGAGCTGATCTTTCCTGCTCTTTTGTCCCTATGTCTGAGAGTCCTCCACCTGGACATGAGCTCCCCTGGCTTATCTGGAAGTCTTTAAAAAGGCTTCGGACGCAGGTTGGCCGTAGTAAGGACAATATGTTCAGGTGGGGATTCTCCGATAGCTCAAACTTGGGTGTGCAAGTGTGGTTTTGTTCCCCTGACAACGCTACTCTTGTGGCGGAGTTTTAGGCTGACACTGTGTAGGCTTGTTGTCGACACGATAAGAAAAAGAATGAGTTTGATGGCTTAGTGGTCCAGAAAGATGCAGCAACTGTCACTGCTCTAAAGCTCTAACCGTGACATTGGCGCCCAACGTGGGGCACAACGTAGGAGGTACCAGGTTCAATTTCTAGTTTGACCATTTACGAAATGATTGCCCAAATCGATTCGACTCTGGGAGAGCTAGGAGCTCACCTAGACGTACCTTGTCTTTTACTCCTTGTAGAATATGCCTTATCATAGAATCTTTCAATAATTTCATCATCATCATTATTTCAGCCACAGGACGTCCACAGCTGAACATAGGCCTCCCCCAATGATTTGTAAATAATTTAACGATTGAGATTGTACCTAATGATAAGTAATTTTTTTACGTTTTTTGTACTTGAAATCGTATCGAGTAAAACAACATTTTGTTTATTTACCTTTCCAATGCACATGATGTTTTCGCTTTGACGTTACACAATTATTTTATTCATGATTCTCTTTATTTTATTTTTATTCAAAATCATTATTTCAATCACGAATAAAACACTTTTAAACACTGAAAACGCACAATTTTACATAATTTAAATGTGGTCACTTTCACGATAATTTTGATATTGAAATTGTCAGTTTAGAAGAATAGACAGAAAATCTACCACAGACAGGATATTGAAATATTTCACTCGGAAATTGTTACTTTAAGGCGGTTATCACACTGCGCCGCGCTCCGCCGCGGAGCGCGGGGCGACAGATTTAATCATTGTGCAAGTTCCTCAGTTTGTATAGAAAACACGCGCGGCACTTCACACTAGACGTGCGCGCCGGTCGAAAAAAATCGGGTGGCGGCGCGCCACGAAAAAATCCACGGCGGCGGCGTAACGCCGGCGGCGTGGGATTTTTCAACTTTGTATATTAAGACGTATAATGAAAAACCACGTTTAAACGAATGAACTTTATTAAGTAAACTAAAAAGATGACTCAACCACTTTTCTTGACAGAAATATTTTGTTTGCAACTTTTATAGTTGTCGTGCACAAAAATTATTTTATTCACCCTAAATGGACTCAGCCGGGACCTTTTGGCTGTTAAAAGCAATCTAGCAACCGAAAACACTCTTTCGCTCGGAGTGCTGGTTGCTGGAATGCATAACAGAGCCTGCGCTAATGACGATAAACGCGGGTAGGCAGATTGTCTGGTTTGCCAGTAGGACAAGATGTCCCCGTCTTCAAGTTCCGCAGGATCAGCAGTAGCTAGGTATTTCCAAGCTTCCTGGTCAACAGCATCATCGAAGCCGGAACCATGAGAACTGTGTTGCATGCTGTATTTGCGCGAGAGTTGGGAAAGTACTAAAACTTTACTTGTACTCGCTTCTTCCTGGTGACCCTCCTGGTGTAATAATGGTTGATTATGTTCGTAGTTAGGGATTAATTCTTTGGTATATTCTGCCAAGAAACCAGCTGGAGTTAATTTGTTAGCAGTCAGATAGAGGTCAACTTCTCCAAGCTTCATAAACCTACAGTCTAATAATGCTGCAGCAACAACAGCCTTACTGGCTGGGAAGCGTGTGTCCAGTTTCATCAACATTTTCCTTTTTAAGGATGTTATTATAAGCGACTTGTCATCATCAATCGAATTAAGCACGTCTTTTATTTCGGCTTTAAATACGAGAGCAAGGTTGACTGTGCTCGATTTTGATGCTGATAAAATTTCAACAATTTGCCGAAACTGGCTCAGAAAATTGCATAAATCCTCTAACAAAATCCATTCTGCTTAGGAAATTGTCATACCATCTTGCCCTATCCGACGTATGATGCTATTTATCGGGTTCCTATTACAACAGCTTTAGCTACAACGGGTTTAGACGGATTAGCAAGCTGAAGTGGCAGTGGGCAGGGCACATAGTACGCAGAACTGACGGTTGATGGGGCAGCAAGGTTCTGGAATGGAGGCCGCGTACCGGAAAACGCAGCGTGGGACGTCCAGCCACAAGGTGGACCGACTACCTGATAAAGGTAGCAGTAAATCGCTGGATGCAGGCCGCTACCAACCGTGCGATGTGGAAGTCATTGGGGGAGGCCTATGTTCAGCAGTGGACGTCCTGTGGCTGAAATGATGATGATATTACAACAGTGTGCCATCATTTCAGCCAAATGACGTCCACTGCTGGACAAAGGCCTCCCCCAAGGTTTTCCATAATGAACGGTCCGGCGCTGCCCGCATCAAGGCCCTTCCCGCGACCTTTACCAGATCGTCGCTCGTTACACCGTACTCGCCGGCGAGTACGAGGCCCTGCTTTCCATTTCGGACGGTACAGACATGTACCGGGCCGGTTCTCCCCTATCCGTCCCCCGGACACGGCCTGAGCCGAGGTTCGGACCTCGGCTCAGGCCGTGTCCTGGTATAGGCTCGGTATAGGCTCGGGCCTACCGTGGCGCCCTCAGGCCGCGTCCGTAGTCCCCTCGATCGGGCCCACTAGAGTGAGCCCACCGTAGGCTGGACTTTGGTCCAACACCGCGGTGGGCAACCCTCTAGTTGG
Organism: Ostrinia nubilalis; assembly: GCF_963855985.1. Taxonomy (NCBI): domain Eukaryota; kingdom Metazoa; phylum Arthropoda; class Insecta; order Lepidoptera; family Crambidae; genus Ostrinia; species Ostrinia nubilalis. The sequence goes on from NC_087117.1 coordinate 6,668,671, forward strand.
GTTCGCCACTGATCGGGCGCCTTATGCGCTCGATACGGCCCGATCGCGAACGTCGGTCTGCGATCGACGAGGCCGAGTGTGGGCTTCGCGAAGCGAAGCCCAGGCTCGTCCGCACGCGCACCGACGATCGCCAAACGGCTAGAGTACCTTCTGTACTCGCCACTCTGCCCGGTGCAGCTGGAAAAGCTCTTCAAGCTACCAGCGCGCGTCCCTTCAAAAAAAAAAAACCAGATCGTCGGTTCACCTAGTAGGAGGCCTGCCCACGCTACGTCTTCCAGCCCGTGGTCGCCACTCGAGAACTTTCCTGCCCCAACGGCCATCGTCTCTACGAGCTATGTGCCCCGCCCACTCAAGTCAAAAGTCTTTGACCAGTGTGTGTTGCCAGTGATGGTATATGGATCTGAGACATGGTCGCTTGCTATGGGCCTCATAAGAAGGCTCAAGGTCACCCAAAGGGCGATGGAGCGGGCTAAGCTCGGAGTTTTCCTGCGTGATCGAATCAGAAATGAGGAGATCCGCAGGAGAACCAAAGTAACCGACATAGCTCTCAGAATTGCTAAAATCAAGTGCGCCATACTTTCGAGCATTTCTAAGACACTGTGCCATCTCGTTGGAGTAGAAGTTTTACTTAACTGTAGGTATGTTTGCCAAATTTCCAAATAAGGCACGAGCTTCTGTCTCTCTACCACGTCTTCACTGTCTTCAGAGATTGGATCGTTTTCATCTTCCTCTATTACTTGAGAAACAGTCTCCAAAGAGTTTTGTTTCGGCGGGAATTTTATACTACCGGCGGCGGCGGCGGCGCGCTGACTCCTTATGGCGGCGGCGCGCCGCGGCGGCGCGCACGTCTACTTCACACTGACAACGCGTCCGCGCGCGTGTTTTTTTATATGAAAATCACGCGCTCCGCGGCGGAGCGCGGTGCAGTGTGATAACCGCCTAAGAATCGTTGGTTCGTCCGTTTCAGCCAAATGAAGTCCACTGCTGGACAAAGGCCTCTCTCATGGATTTCTACAGGACAAGCCCTGCGCCGCCCGCATCCAGTCTACTCCCGTACTTAACTCTCACCAGATCAGAGTAAATATATTATTTGCACCAGATCGTCGGTTCACCTAGTGGGGGACTGCCTACACTACGTCTTCCCATACTGAATACCTTATAGGAAATACCTACTGCCTCCTACTGCCTAATGCCTAACCCGTTGTGTAGATAATTATTAGGGTTGTCTTTTCAATTCCTTTTGCCAGTTTCGTATATTTTTTATTAACTTTTATTGTTAAGTCTAGACATGCCTAGTGAAGTAAAATGAAATGCGTTAAAAAATAAATAATATTTTATTAAAAACCACAAACAGAGTAACTTCTATAATTAAAACATTAGAAATAACACAGACATGATTTTGTATAAAGAAAAGGCAAAAAATTTATTGTACGCAATCAAAACAGACAGCATTTGATTTCACAAACACAATACACAATTTAAATCTAATAATAAACTAATCACTGTACATTACGAAGTATTTTCAAAATTCTGATAAATGCATAGTTTGACGGTACCTACCTATCAGATCAGTACTAGGTATACTTATTCCGTGGTTTGACTGAATATTTTAAGCTTTATTTTCCATATTTCCAAGCTTTCTTCGGTCAGATTTAACTTTCAGATCTAAGTAGGATAGAACACGTGTTGACTTTAGACTTGAGTTTTTTATGTTTCAAGGCTCCTTTTTTCAGAAGTTTAAAGCCTTCTTTAAAAAGTGATCAAGTCTCAAAAGGCTTTCGGTACATTTTTTGAGCCACGTTTCTGAAACGGTGCTCCAATTTCAAATAGTCAAGTTGTTGATCGAAAACCATCATACTCGAAGCTGAATTTTGAGGATTTTCCGACGGAAATTCCAACGCAACCTTTTTAACTAAACGATGAGAGCTACTCTGACAGTAGAGGATTATTTTAAACTGACTAACACAGCCAGTAGTTCCTCAATATTCTCGTTCCTATCACTGTAACTCCTGTGCATCCAGAATCTACAGCTTGACCCCTTTCCACTCTTGTTCCCATCACTGCAACATCAAGGGTCTACAGCTTAAAAAACCGCCAATTAAAACCCGACTAGGGAAGGCCGAGTTTTAAACTAAATTTGTACCTGTCCAGCTCAAACTCTAAGCTGTTTAACTCCTCAATAAATTAATGATCGTCATGTCCGTCCGTGCCAGCATCGTGCGGGGCGCCTGACCCAAAACCGGGGGGGCTGACAGTAGTGCCACCACCGTCATCATATCCCCCACCAGTGCCACCGCCCCCACCGGGACCGTAAGCCCCCCCGTCATCGTTGCCCCCGCCTCCAGACATGGCAGCCATTGCTTGGCAACACGAGCAGAAAAGGCAAGTGAGGCATGCAGCAAGACTGGCCATTCCGCACATTCCCATGCCTGAGGATCCTGAAAAAGAAATAATCTGTCAGGATTTCTTATTATGGCAATCAAACCTATGAGGTTTCTTCGTAGCAACCAATCATCATCATTTCAGCCACAGGACGTCCACTGCTGAACATAGGCCTCCCCCAATGACTTCCACATCACACGGTTGGCAGCGGCCTTCTTGCTACCTTTATGAGGTCGTCGGTCCACCTTATGGGTGGACGTCACACGCTGCGTTTTCCGGTACGTGACGGTCTCCATGGTTTTCGTAAAAATATCACGTGGAAATTGATGTATAAATCGAACGTCGTGTATCGTGTTTCTACTGTCCTTTGGATTCAGTGGAGACAAGTACGAACCCGTATGTAAAATCAAACGTCGTGAATCGCTTTTCTACTGTTCTTAATTTGGATTCTCCAGTATGAACCCATGGAGAATTGTTCATACGACTCGATGCGCGCTCAAATTCAAAGTATTTTAATGTTTTTATTTACTTCACTGCACTTTAGAACGCAAAATAACACAATATTTGCTTACTAAAGTCCATGCTTTCCGTTCAACTACCCTCCACGGAATCCTGTCAGGATTTGATGAAAAAAAAAAAATACAGAAAATGGTTTTAAAAGGAATATTCCATGAGACTCGTTCTTAAAAAACAAATCTAAAATACTTTTTTAAACCCTTAAATGATTATGGTTTCGCATTTTATTGATTTGAATTTGATTTGTTTTGAAATCTAACCTTGTTGTTGCTGTGGCTGTTGCATACCCGGCTGCTGGGGGTACCCCTGTGGAGGCGGGTATCCTTGTGGCGGTGGGTACCCTTGTGGAGGCGGGTACCCTTGCTGGTACCCTTGTGGTGGAGGGTACCCCTGTGGTGGAGGGTAACCCTGTTGTGGGGGGTATCCATAGCCTTGTTGGGGTTGGGGGTACTGAAAAGGGGTTTGGGGTACAGAAGGAAAATAGTTCAACTGCTATCAGTTTAGCACAGCTTGTTGTGGTTGTAGTTAGTCGAATAATTTAGGTGATTACTTTAATTTATTTACCTGTCCATATCCTTGCTGCTGGCCTCCCTGAAACATCCAAATTCACCGTTAATATAGTAGTGTAATAAATTCTTTATTAATTATCTTTATTCTGTTTTCTGGGCGTAAGCTCCTCGAACATAAATGGTGGAAGTAACTTGGAGCCAGGATCTACAGCTTGACCGCCAATAAAAATACAACCAGTGAAGGTCAGTGAAGAATATTAATTGATACCTACCTACTTAGGTATAATAAGTTGTAGTAACTGAGTAGTTACTTTACTAAGGAATTTATAGATGAGTATCTAAAGCTTAACGATCGATAAATCTAAACGATAGCCCAACGGTGAATTTATTTATTATAAGCAGTATCAAAGTCAAAGTCAAAATTTCTTTATTCGTTTAGACTAATAAATAGTTCTTACAATAAATCGTCATTTTGCTCTTAAGGAGCCTCTACATGTCTCATAATCTTTTTACCCTACCAGCGTTTCGAGACCAACATTTCGCAAGTGCTGAGAAGAAGCGCCGCAACAAACTCAGTCACCACTGTCTGCCGGTTAATATAAATAAATAGAAATAGTAGTAGTAGGTACATTCGATTCAGGAGCAGTTCACTGAATTTACCATGCATTCTTGTATGGTGTATCTTATAAGAATATCGAACTGGAGATCAGAGGAACGCTGGTTCGAACTCCGCCGCCGCTGGACTATTGTGGTGAACCAACTCACAGTGGAACATCTAAAATAGAATTGACACTTACCCACATAGTGATGGAAACTACAAATTTTTGAAATTAACATGAATAACACAATGTTTTTGGAGGCTTTCACACGAAAATTTTATCCGAAATTCATTGTTGAAATGTTACAAAAATATGTCAAAAATATCGGATAATTTTGACTTGATAGCTGTCAGTTTAGTATAGACAATAGGACAGAAGAATTGTGTCGATCAAGAAGAATTGATGTAAGACCATAAATTAATGACTGAGGGATTATACAGGGTGTTTCAGATCGGGTCCCAAAACTTGTTCTTTGTTAAAAATAACGTTATTAATGACAAAAAAAGCATATTAAGAAGGAGATTGAACTCCTCCTCACCCTTCTTCGACTTTTTCGAAGATTTGTTTAATCCAACACTTAAAATTAAGTAACCTCAAAGAAAATAAAACACAATAAATAATTTAATGATAAATTTATTATAACAAAATAATATCTTTTGATTCCCTTAGTCCAAACGCTTTAATAAATAATCTACAAATGTTTTTCAAAATTGCAAAAGATTCTTCAATTAGTATTCGTCGAAGAAAGGATAGTCACGGTGGTCGGAACTGGAACAAAAAGAAGAAAATATTAAGGCTGAGTTGCACCACGTAACCTTAACCGTAACTATAACGATAACGGGTGTTTTATGTATGGAGTTCGACAGATTATTGACGTTTGTACTGTAGTCTGGCCAGCGTGGGAAGCTGGGAAATGTAGTTAGGTCAATTTTATTAGTTAAAAAAACACAATCATCGTCTTCGTCATCATTTTCCATTCAATCAGATGTATCTTAGTTTCCACTGCATTGCACTTTATTTGCCTCTTTACTGGAGGCAATACAGGATTATTCAAGAGTTAGCTCTGTTTTGGAAATGCCAAAAGTAACAATTTTGTTAAAATAGTTGAAAACCGCCTTAAAATTTTGATTTTATATTGACGGCCTCCATATTCAAGGGAGTCCATTACACCAGTTTTCGTAGTATCGCCAGCCAGCGCTAATAGTTACTTGTTTTTTGATTTTTAATTACACATCGCCCTATGTAGAAATCATTGGGGGAAGCCTATGTTCAGCAGTGGACTGTGGCTGTGTCTGAAAATGATGATGATGATAAAAAATTCGTCTGAACTGAAGAGCCGCATATTATTATGGTCTAGATACTTCCCGCCGACACTGGCCAACAGGGCTAGGGAGGATACCTACACATCTTGGATCTTTGTACTTAACATTTTGGGGGGTTACACATCTTACTTATTTAATTAATATTTTGTACTCACTCGCCCAAGTCGCACACGCGCCCCCTGCACTCCAGAGACGCGATCTGCTCCATATCCTCCTGCTGCAGCTTGAAGTCCAGCACGTTGAAGTTGTCCGCTATCCGCTGCTTCTTCACCGACTTGGGGATCACCACCAGGCCGCGGTCAAGGGCGTATCTGAGGAAAAACAGGAAATATTATTATTACGGTATAATTCCCACCTCTGGTTCCCACCGCTGCAACTCCTGTGTAGCCAGGATCTACAGCTTGATCGCCAATAACCCAACCAGTAAAGGTCAATTTAGTCCTAAGGTAGAAAACTAAACTGTCATTGGACCGAAACGACAATAATCAAATCAAAACTAAGAAATCAATCAAAAGAACTGCGGAGTTAAGGTTCGACTTCCCTCTACTTAAGAAAATATTGCTTGGTTTGGCTAGCGGCGCCCAAGCTCGATAGCATTAAACTAACCCAGAATGGTCTGGTGCCCAATGATAATGGGCTACCGATTCAAATATGATAGAACTAATTCATGAATGAGCTATGATACTAATCGCATCGTCACATGGCTTGTCAGGGGCCCTCCTGGAAAAGTACCCTAGGCCTAGATATGCCAATGTCCGCCTGGCTAGCTACCACCAACAATGTTGACAGAATTGTTGTGTTCCAGAAGATAGAGGTAAGATTTCCAGTTCTTCTGCGGTCGAGCATTTCGTGTGAAGCTCGCTTCCACCGTCCTTCCTGATCATCACTTTACCAGGTCTGTGAGCTACACGTATCCCACCCACTGCCAGTGAAGTTTGGCAAGTCTGCGAGTCATTTTGCTTACTTTACTTAGAATCTCATCATTACATTATTCAAAAGCTACACCATTTAGGTTAGTTACTTACTACATGGCTCGTAAATTGCTAAAATCAAATGGCAGTGCGCGGAGCACATAGCTCGTAGAGACGATGGCCGTTGGGGCAGAAAATCTCTAGAGTGGCGACCGCAGACCGGAGGACTTAGCGTGGGCAGGCCTCCCACTAGGTGAGCCGACGATCTGGTGAAGGTCGCGGGAAGAGCCTGGATGCGAGCAGAGCAGGTCTGGTGTTACGGAAATCCTTGGGGGAGGCCTTTGTTCAGCAGTGGACGTCATTTCATCATCATCATCATCTCAGCCATAGGACGTCCACTGCTGAACATAGGCCTCCCACAATGCTTTCCATGTTACCCGGTTGGTAGCGGCCTGCGTCCAGCGCTTTCCTGCTACCTTTATGATGTCGTTGGTCCACCTTGTGGGTGGACGTCCCACGCTGCGTTTTCCGGTACGCGGACGTCATTTGGCTGAAACGAACTGCAAAGCACTAAACTTTACCTGATCAAAATCTGCGGCACGCTCTTCTTATACTTCTGTGCGACGCTGGTCAGCCTGGGATCGTCCATCAGGTTGGGCTCTCCCGGCTTAGCCCAGGGCCTTTCCGGGGATCCTAGCGGAGAGTACGCGGTCACTGCTATGCCCTTCGACCGACAATAGTCGATCAGCTTTGCGTTGTTGAGATATGGGTGCACTTCGATCTGAAAGATGGCAAAAGTATGAGATGTGTTTGGGCAGTTCTTCTTCTTCTGTGGTTGAGGATTCTGGAGAAGGAGGATGGGATTCGAATAGACTAAATATTTCGCTGTAGGTTTGGTGGAATAAATTGTCAATCATTATGGAGCTTTTAACTACATCTTATGGGTTATTTTCGAGACAAGCACGTTTGCCAAATGGTTTTCTTTCGTTGCGAAAGACAATCCTTTATAGTTAGTTAGTTCAGAAACGATTTGAAAAACGAGCGAGGTAGACTGTCAATTCGAGAGTCGTTCGTTAAATCCGGTCCACCACTATAGTCCCACCCGTCGACCGCTTACCGCGTAGATAATTAATAAGGCGAAATGATTGCACAAAGCATTCGTTGAAAACTTTCGGACTAGTACATAAAAAGAAGCTTGAATCTGAAGGAGTAAACGGAAATTATTGTTTAATTTTGCAATACGGTTTACAAACATTTAATAAATAACCTGTTGCATAGCGGGAATGATGGTAGCCACCCCCAGCACTCGATCCAGCTGTCTCTTATTGAAGTTGCTGACTCCAATACTGCGGACCAGGCCCTTCTCAACCAGTGCTTCCATCGCTATCCAGGTGTCCACGTAGTCGTACACCGACGCACTGGTCCGCCCGTTGGGAAGCTTCGCGAAGGGATCGTCAAGCTTCGCGAATGGGTCTGCCGCGGGCTGAGAGAAATAAGTAATTAGGGGTTTGAGTATTAGGAAAGTTGGATATAATATACTACTTAGTTCGTTTAATTATATTTTGTTTTCCTTGAAAAATATGTATTTTACTGCGATTCCCGCTTAAGGGGATAATCTCGTACTACTTTCCCCTAATCTGACGCACTATTTAAAACGGAAATGGTTTTTAAAAAACTTTAAGGATCTGCTAATCAAAATCTCATAGCTAAAAGCAAAATACTATCCATGAGTAGGTACCTACTTCAAAACTGATCTGCGTTCTCTCCCTTATTTTTTTTATGCAGAAAGAAGCTTGTGTATGTATTTGACCGCACAGCCTAGCATGGTGCATATGTTACAGTCAAAACCCGAATCAGTCAAAGTGGTTTTGACTTGACTTGACCTTGGATAATATCACTTTTGACTGATTTTTCCACTCCAAAGTGGTTTTGACCAAGGCCTTACCGCAAGGGCATCAGTCAAAACCACTTTTAACTGCAAAAAATAAGTCAAAAGTGGTGGACTGAAAAGTACCTCTGTGGTTGAGGATTCCGGGTGAAGCTCGCTTCCACCTTCGGCATGATCGTCACTTACCATCAGGTGAGATACAGGCCAAGAGCTTCCTCGTTGTGGATAAAAAAAACCTACCAATGATAGATACGCCAATGCTTATAAGGAAAAAAAGTCCCAACTGCAACAAACTCTACCTCATATCCCTGAGGGAAGTGGATGAGGTACAGATCCAAATAGTCGACCCCGAGGTCTGCCATGGTCTTCCTGCAAGCCGCCTCCACCAGATCCGGGTTGTGGAAGGTACACCATAGCTTGGAAGTCAGGAACAGGTCTTTCCTGAGGACGAAATCAGAAAAATCTATGATATAAAGCGATTTCCCTTCATCTTTTATTGATAACTAGCTTTCCGCCCGCGGCTTCGCGTGCGTGGACTACATTATCTACATATTTTACGGAACCCTATTTTTTTCCAAAATAAAATTTAGCCTATGTTACTCGTGGATAATGTAGCTTTCGAATGGTGAAAGAATTTTTAAAAACGGTCCAGTAGTTTTTGAACCTATTCATTACAACCAAACAAACAAACAAAGTTTACCTCTTTATAATATTAGTGTAGACTAGCGGCCGCCCAAGACTCCGTACGCGTGGACCCCGTTTTACCCCCTTAGGGGTGAAGTTTCGTAAAATCCTTTCTTAGCGGATGCCAACATCATAACATCTACCTGCATGTCAAATTTCAGCCCGATCCGTCCAGTGGTTTGGGCTGTGCGTTGATAGATCACTATGTCAGTCAGTCACCTTTGAGTTATTTAGTTTAGACTAGCTTCTGCCTGCGACTTCGTCCACGTGGAATAGTAACTTGTCTTACATATAATAGGTACTTAGCCGAAAATAATAGCCTTCCTCGATAAATGGGCTATCTGAACACTTGGATAATTTTTCAAATCGGACCAGTAGTTCCTGAGTTTAGCGCGTTGTAACAACCAAACTTCAGCTTAATATTACAATAGAGTGAATCTAAAATACAGTAGAAGGTGACCGCGAACTCTTTATACGAGATCAAATCAGAAATGAGGAGATCCGTAACCAAACTAACTAAACTAAAGTCGCTGACAGATTAGCATGCTAGAGCGGCTATGGACACTGCACATAGCACGCAGAACTTTCGGTTGATGGGACAGCAAGGTTCTGGAGTGGAGGCCACGTACCGGCAAACGCAGCGTAGGACGTCCACGCATAAGGTGGACGGATGAACTCATAAAGGTAGCAGGAATCACTGGATCAATGTGAGAATCATTGGGGGAGGCCTAGCTAGTTAATTCCATTATAAAGCAGCCTAACTAAGTAGTAAGGCAAGGTATAATACTTCATCATCATCATTTCAGCCACAGGACGTCCACTGCTGAACATAGGCTTCCCCTAATGACTTTCATGTTGACCGGTTGGTAGCGGCCTGCGTCCAGCGCCTTCCTACTACCTTTATGATGTCGTCGGTCCACCACCTTACAGGTGGACTTCGCATGCTGCGTTTTCCGGTAGACAGAACTGACGGCCGATGGGGCAGCAAAGTTCTTTAGTGGAGGCCCAATACCACTTCAGCAGGCAAGGTACTTGCTGAAAACACAACAACGAAGCGTGTTGTGTGATGTAACCTTTTGTTACTCGGGTAGTTATGTAAAAATTAAAAATAACTCAAGGAAACATTTTTTCAGACATATTTTAAGCCCATATTTATATATAGAAACCATCAGCGACACCTACATAGTTAATATTAGTTACTAATACAACTATCTGTCCCGCGACTTCCTACCCTTGAAAATACATAGTTTATAAGATTCCCGTTTTTGCAACATTCTTTATTCCGCCCCTGTTGGCTGTAGGGTGATGTTAGCCTAAAACTTTCCTCGAAAAAATAGATATTTCAAATCGGACCACTAGTTCCTGAGATTAGCGCGTTCCAGCATACAAACAAACTCTTCAGCTTTATAATGTTAACCATACATTATGTAAAATTATTAAAAACAAAATAAAATAAACATTTGTATAGATGCCTAGAGGCATCCGGTAAGTTACACAGCTTGCTACCGGATGTCGAGCCCTATCACCTTTCTTAATACACAATTCAAAGTCTAACAATCTCGTCTTTTTCTCATAAGTCCATTTCATTTTGTTTTTTTACAAATAAATTAACATAAATCAGTTCGAATACATGTTAGTTAAAACTAATTTTAGAATTGTCTCATAGATACAGACAAAATACAAAAGTACTAACTACTAACAAAAAAAAGTAAACAAAACTAAGTGTAAAATTTCCAAGACTCAACTTCTCAACTATTTTAGCTCTGAAAACAGAAATTATTTGCGGTTTCATATTCTATTGTTCCTAGCTTTGAAAGATAAAAAAAATTTAAGCCTACTAGGTCATAAAATTTGAAAAAATCACAAAATTAACGATAACTTCTAAACTACGAAAAATCGTAGAACATGGGGGTGAACAGACGACCACATTTTAACAGGGAAGTGCTGTATGCAGGCCGCTACCAACCGGCCAATTCGGAAATCATTGGGGGAGGCCTATGGACGGATGACCTCATAAAGGTAGCAGGAAGGCGCTGGATGCAAGTCGCTATCATCAACTGGGCAATGTGGAAATTATTGGGGGAGGCCCACAGGGGCGGCCTATGTTTAGCAGAGGACGTCCCAGTGGCGGATTTACAGTTTTGCCGCCCGTAGGCGAGGGTGGGGTTGGATCTTTATTTAACTTTTATCTTCTGAAATCGAGTAAGCGTTATCTAAAATCTGCCGCCCCTAGGACGCTGCCGCCCCTAAGCCGCGACCTATACGGCCTATTGACACATCCAGGACTGGGACGTCCTGTGGCTGAAATGATGATGATTGTTTACAAAACTTCACATACCTCCTGACCACTTTTGCTTTAATCTTTTCCTTGATGGCCTGACCGACTTCGGCCTCATTGTAGTAGAGAAACGCGCAGTCTATGTGTCTATAGCCCACGTCAATGGCGTCTTTCACTGCTTGCTTCACCTCTCCTGGCTTGGACTGCAAAAAAAGGTTATTCCTAACTTTAAAGAAATCGAACTGCTTGGTGGGACTCAAAACCACGACCTTTCGCTTGTCGGTAATGAGCTGTTTCCTCGTAATCGACAGTCAAATATGTAACAATAGAATATTTCCTTGATAAGGAGTCTGACAATAGTGACTGAGTTTCTTGCGCTGCTTCTTCTCAGCACTGGCCCATTTATTTTCCCGAAGCAGTGGTAGGGTTGATACTGGGACGTGTAAAAGTGTTTTTTAAAAAGCCTACTTATTTGCAAAAATAAATTATTTTTGGGAGATTTTTATTGTTATTGCATAACCGGTTTCCCCCAAGGCGATGCGAAGAAGTGTTTTGAATATCCAAACAGATTTCATTAAGTATTCAGGAAACCAAGAAATCTGATTCCTGAGAAAAATGGCAGTAGGTAATGAACAATTTTTTTTTATTTAATTCTCACCTGCCAAGTTCCCAATCCCAGCATTGGGCAATTGTAGCCAGTATTCAAAGTGACAAGAGGCACAGCCATTTTGGATTTTTAATTCAAAACTTTTTGAGACACCTCCACCACCGTTGTTCGAACTACACTGAAAAATTATTTGAGACTGGAGTTCTTTCTAATTTATTTCGCATTTAATCCTAGATTTAGGGTTGCCTAACAGATGTTTTTTTGGTAAAAAAAAATAACAATGGTACCTTGCGATTTTTTATTATATTTTTTATCGTTTTTATAAAGACATTTCATTCTTGTTTTTTGCAGCATCATTGCATAGCTGCTTAGTTATTAAACAAACTGTCTTTCCGCTGTCTGTCTGTATGTATGCTTAAATTAATTATCTTTAAAACTACGCAACGGATTTTTATGCGGTTTTTTTTCATTAGATATTCAAGAAGAAGAATAATAATAATAATAATAATCTTTTTACAATCCCCTGGTTAGGATGCGCAGACTTTATAATGACATGGCGTTAGAGAATCCGGAATTTGATATATTTCAACAAAAATTACACTCGTTTCGCAGAAGCATTGACACAGTTTTAAATATAAATATTGATAATAATACAAAAAATAATTGATAACTTTTTCCTTTTTAACACAGTTTATAGGGTTGTGTATTTGAGCATTTTGTATGTGTTTATTAATAATTGTGCAACGTAAATGAAATCATCGTAACTTAAATGTACGCTACTTGTAGGTTGGAGTCTAGACACTGTTCATTTTGTTTATGTATTTTGATATGTAAATGACTGTAACCTGTATGTGTACTTATTAAATAAAATAAAAATAAAAATAAAATAATAAAATCATTTATTTGCAAGAACATGGTTACAGATTGGTGTTAATTTATTTAATTCCAGCATATTCTGTCGCATGCGACGTGCAAAAGTTCTTGTTCTTAAAGTTATGTTAATTATTATTGCTACATTAATTAGTCTTAGATTTGAGTGAATATCAACAAACTCGTTTTTTGCCTAATTCCGGTGGCGAATTTTAATTTCCACTTTCCAAAACTTTTTTGTGGCAAAAATAATAGTAAATAACTTGTATTATTCAATGATATGGTAGAGATCAAAATATTATTAATACTTCTCGAGATATGTCAATTTGAAATTATCAAGAGCCACCGAAATTGTATTTGAGCCACCGGAATTAAGAACCAATCCACCGAAATTTATTTATACAGCGGACTTCGGAATGTTACGGATGATTGTCACAAATTACTTATTTATTTGTAATCAATTAAGTATTATTATCAAGTAAAGATGTTTATAATTAAAAACAATATTCAGGCCTGTGTTGTGACCCTAAAAAGCATCAGATCTTCCCACGTGAGTCGTAATAGCCGACTAAGGAATCAAAATACTGGAGGGTGGGCTGCAGCATCTTTCCGGGTATTATACTACCATACTGGAACTACCAACCAGCCTGCTAAGCATGGTGATAACGGCAAAATCCCTCCATAGAGAACAAATCCAAAACTTTCTGGCTCTAGCCGCCAACAACCCCGTTATTCTAGAGTCATCACAAAGATATCATACATGACCCTCAAACCCAGAAACCAACTCTAGTCCCGGGAGGGCGACCAACTGCCCCAGGTTGGTGTTAGGTTTATCTTCCATAAGTAAAAATATTGGTCCAGGCTAGCCAAGTTTTCATGATGGTATCATACCTATCCTATACTCAGAATTACGCAACTAATTATTCGCTAAAGACCATGCGAACTGGAGATTAAGTATGAAGATATTTCTAGATCTATACCAGCTACTGAACTAACACATTACATATTTGTGACAGGGTAATTTAACGGAAAACTATGCAAACCTAGCGACAATGAGCTAAATGAAAGTAGTACAATTAAGAAACGGAGGACTAAATCCAGCCAGCCTCATAGAGAGAGAAGGCCTAGCAAAAGATGCCAGAACTGTAAAATCGTACTGAGCTGCACCCTAATAGTACTGCAAAAATCAAAATGCAGTAATCATTTTTAGACGAACAGGCAATTTAATCACATTTGCATTCTCCAATCACCACAGCTTATGACCGCAGTCTATGAAGGAACACTATCTGCAGTTGCGATCCTCATCAGTGAGGGACCGAGGAAGAAGAAGAAGTCATCACCGAAATAGAAGAATGCCGAATAAAAGATGCTCAAAAGATGTCGACTGATGAAGCCTAAGCCACGACCAGTGCCAATCCAGCTCCAAAACCCCACGAATTTTCATCTCGAGTGGCAGAATAGATTGCAACCTACGAGACTAGGGAAATTTTAGCTGTTTCAGGACTATTCTCATCTGTTTTTAAGATTCTGCTTAGTATCGATGTATAAATAGCTATCCAAGTCCTCACGCTGATACAAAGTGTATTATAGAGACGATTTTTTGTAATAAATCGAAAGTATGTATTTGCGAGGACCAAATTGAATATACCAACATGAATAACGAGGATAGCAGAACCATTTTGGTAAATGCCTAAGCTGCTAGGAGAGATTAAGAAGCACTACTAGTAATTAGGCTGAAGATCGAGATTATTCCGACACTTTAGCGAAGATATCCTAGACTTTAGCTTGAGTGAGATTAGAATGCCCTATTAAAAACAACAAGGTATGTACCAGGAGATAATGAAATCACAACTGAGCTTATGAAATCAGATGGAATGCTAGTACTAAAGTTCTCTTAAATACCACCATGTTTATTGGTCGATAAACCAAAAAATAAGACATGGTGGTGGTGGTAGAGACTAGAATGGAATGGACGTTGGCGATGGTCCAGAGTCAGGTGAGGCAGCTTTTTCCTGAAACATGACACACTCGCTATCCAACATCCAGTCTCCCAGACAATCTCATTTTCGAAAAGACGTTCGTAATACTACGTACATATTTAATGCTGCGTCAAATTATGCAGAAGACTGAGGACTATAATCAGTCATTATTATTGGCCTTTTTGTCCCTTCTTCGATTCGGTCAAGACCTGGGCTGTGCTACAGTCTCTTTAATGGCGTCAAATTGACTGTCGATACATGCAACTTCTGAAGTATTTGTATGAAAACTTCATCATATCAGCCCTCCCTCAAGATCACAACTCGAAACTTATCTGATTGCTGCGAGGGTTCAGAGTTGGAGACACCATAATCTCTTAAAGTCTTCACTACCTCCCACTTAGAGGTTTTCAAGCTTCTGAGCTAGACCGAGCTCAGTATCAAGATACGGCGAGTACATCACACAACTTCGATTCACTGACGATATTGTAGTTATGACTGAGACCTTAGTAGACCTAGGTACAATGCTCCAGAGCCAATAAGACCAATTCTGGCAATAGGTTCGCCACCGGAGCCACCGAAATTGCGCCACCGGAATTAAAAAACTGTAACAAAATTCAAATTATAAAGAAAACTATAATTCTGATCAATAATTTCTGTATGCAGATACAACAAAACACCAAACTTTAATCATGTTAAAGAATCGTTTAGCATCTAAGTAAGTAGCTTTCACTCATACACTTGCCAGCGAAATTGAAAAATTTTGTATTCCTGTGCCGCAGATACAAATATTTACGGGTCTGCTGGAAAAACAATACCACAAGTCGCAAGTCTTTAAAGCCCGATCAGGAGGACACAGTTGAGTGATGCAGGGAAGAAGAACTCTACGTCTCTCAAAGCTTCTTTGCAGAAGTAAGAGAGTGTCGAAATTGAGCCACTGTAATTGCTTTTTTTCGTGGGACAGTTTTGAAAGGCTATTTAAAACACTTAAAATATGAAATATCACATTTCTTTCATATCATTTGGAAGTCTTATTTAATGTATTTTATGGCTATACTATTTTTAAATTACTAGAATCCCCGAGAAAGAAGGAATAACACAATTTATGAGTAGAAATAGAGTTAGGACGCGCCACCGCTATTAGATTTTGGGTCTTTGAAAATTTTTTTAGTACATAAAATAACTACCTATTGTCCTGAAGACTTTGCTATCGTGTTAAACGCTGTATAAACTATATACAGAAAAAAAATCATCGCTCTAGTTACATTTCTCCCATCGATTCTCAGCTCCGCCGCGTAAAAAACGTGCTTGGGATATTCACCCATTTACAACTCAAAATACTTATTTTACTCATAGTTGTTTTTCATATACCATGACAGTAACAAGTAACAATACAATAAATACCTACATGTTAGGGAACAAAATTTGAATTGCAAATGTCAAAGAAATTTAAATTAATTGTAGATGTCAAATTAAATTACATTACCGATGTCACATCATTCTATCATTTAAAAAGTCATTCACTGTATAATACATTTTAATTAACAAAAAGTCAAAAACTGAACTTTTAAATTTGGTAAAAGTTAACATTTTTACATTGTTTGGTAATT
Organism: Ostrinia nubilalis; assembly: GCF_963855985.1. Lineage (NCBI taxonomy): Eukaryota > Metazoa > Arthropoda > Insecta > Lepidoptera > Crambidae > Ostrinia > Ostrinia nubilalis. Next base: position 6,684,823 of record NC_087117.1, read on the forward strand.
TATTAAATATTCGTATAGCCATACAATAACAGTTTTTAGAAAACAGTGTCAATCTTTGAGATGGGATTGATAAGTTGTCTGCCTTCCTACCTACCTCTATAGCCATAAGTTTTATTTGTCTCAAATAAATGGGTATATCTCTTGACAAACATTGCCATCTCAAAGATGTATAATGAGAAAGGAGTATGAGTATGATGAATCATGGAAGTGGCAATATGTTAAGAGCTTTAAACAATGGCTTGCAACTGTCTAAATAATGTGCTCCGCAAATCGCTCTAATACACTTTTTTTTGTGCTCTAAAGGCTACAGGCATATCGACTGAGTTTCCCCACAATATAAGGCCATATCGTAATATTGATGAAACATATCCATGAAAAGAAGGTTTTTAAGTCAGTATTGTACCTGTGCGAAGCAGGGGCGGGTCGCTAGTCCCATATAATAGACCATAGTGGTTAATTAATAAAATGTTGTGTGACCCACATGTGTGTTCACAGACCAGTTTTGTGGGTCCAGTATTAATGCAGGATCTCGCATAAAACCTTAACTCGAAGCCACGATAGCCGAACGGTGAAGTGGTCGGACTGGCGGACTGGAGATCCGAGGAACGCGGGTTCGAATCCCACCGCTCGACTATTGTCCTGAGCCCACTCGTAACACGATCTTAAAAATCTTACCACGAGGGGCTAACGGAAGTATTAGTAATTTGTGCAAAAACAAATACTAAAGCCCGGTCTGTGAGCACGTAGAATTTTGTCCAATGACCCCAAGCTACCCATCCTTATCGCTCGCGCGTAATTATGCTGATATCGCGTTCGCACACTCACTGCGGGCGCCCGTCGCACAGTCGCGACAGCAATATAATTACGCGCGAGCGATAAGGATGGGTAGCTAGGGGTCATTGAACAAAATTCTACATGCTCACACACAGACCGGGCTTTAGGTAATAATCTTTATAAAAAAATCAATTGGAGTTTGGTTCATTCTTTGCCAGCCCTGAGAAGTGACAAGCAAAACTGAGATGTTACAAGATGCGACCTTTGACTTATAATATTTTAGGAAATTACTGCACGGAACAATTCACGGCATGTTCCCACAGAAACACGCCTTGTTTACGCCACAACTAAACAGGATGGAGCAAAAAACGGGATTTTTGCTCCATCCTGTTTAGTTGTGGCGTTAGCAGTCCAGCCGATATCAAGCGAGGGGCCAGTGGAATGTAACTTGTGTGGGACAGTGATCAAGTATTTAAAAAGTTCTTCGTCAACCATGCGAGGACTCACTTCGAACCGGAGTACCCGTGTGATGTGAGTATGAAGAGCGGCCGCCCGCGACTTCGTACGCGTGGATCCCGTTTTACCCCCTTAGGTGTGAAATTACGTTACCGCCGCCCGCTACCAACCGGTCATTATGGTAATTATTCGGACCCACAAGGTGGACCGACGACCTCTTAAAGGTAGCACGAAGGCGCTGCAATGCAGGCCGGTCAATACGGAAATCATTGAGGGAAGATTATATTCAGCAGTGGACGTCCTGTGGCTGAAATTATGATGATGAAGAGCACGGCTGTCTTGAATTTTCCAGAGGCAAATGGAGGATTTGGCGTACACTCCCCACGCTGGGCAGACGGGTTGAAGGTAGTAGGTAGTATTGAATTAAGTAGGTAGATATTTCTTGGATTTACTTATTGGACTTTTGTCCTTCAGTCGCCTCTTACGACTTTTAGCATGTAACTTACCTTCAATAGATATTTAAAATCTTTAAAAAATATATCAATAGAATTGTTTTTATTTTTTAGGTAGGTAACCTACCAAGTATTTTTTCCTTTTTAATTTCTTTGAAACACGACCTTCATTGAATAAGGGGCCGTTCAAGTATTACGTAAGCACCAAGGGGGGGTGGGGGGGTCTCTGTTTTGCTTATTTTGGATGACATGGGGGGTAGGGGGGTCTAGATGATGATTACGTCATCATTAGTTATATACCACGCAATCTTGTATACCCATTCTTATAAGATAACACCATACAAGAATGCATGGTAAATTCAGTGAACTGCTCCTGAATCGAATGTACCTACTACTACTATTTCTATTTATTTATATTAACCGGCAGACAGTGGTGACTGAGTTTGTTGCGGCGCTTCTTCTCAGCACTTGCCAAATGTTGGTCTCGAAGCGCTGGTAGGGTAAAAAGATTATGAGACATGTAGAGGCTCCTTAAGAGCAAAATGACGATTTGTAAGAACTATTTATTAGTCCAAACAAATAAAGAAATTTTGACTTTTTTTTTTTTTTGACTACGTTTTTTCGGGGATTCCCGCAAATAATACATGCGTAGGCACTCGCTTTGAGAACTGATTAGGGGAATTACCGCATATTAGGGGAATTACCTTGCGCTATTCACTTGTCTAATAGTTAACTCTCGTGCCGACACTGCCCATTGAAATTTGACAGTCGTAGTCCGCATATTATTATACGCGAGGCCGGCCTCCCGCGCGCGTGTTTTGTTTGGATACTAAACGTATTGTAAGCATTGAAAGTTATCATTTGTGTTTATGTTGATGCATAATTGATGCAATTTATTATGTTTGTTATGTTCTTTATTTCTGATTATATTTTTTTGTCCCTTACTCTATGTGTATCAGTTAAACCTAATATTTTCATGAATTTTCCTATTTTAAAAATGACAATACAGTGTGAGTCACGTTAAAGTGTACATATGGAAATAGATGAAACTAGACCTATTTTTATCGACAAAAAAGAGGTCAAAAATTTTTTGAGATTTTTTTAAAAAAATTTATCGAATTTTTTTTCTTCCAATTACTTATTGTAAAGAAAACGTAATAACTTTTAAACTAAGCGGTATATCCTGATAAAATAAAAACACTAATAATGCTAAATAACAGGCGATACTAAAAAAATACATAAAATACACAAAAAAGGCCAAAAAATAATAAAAAATGATACTTTTTGAAAAAAAAATGCTAAAAAAATTGTGTTTTTTTGGTTATTTCGGCCATTCTCAGATGAGCTAGTTTTTGCGTGTCCGGGCTGTTAAATCGTTAAAAATGACAAATTAGAGACATGCAATTATTTTTATATGTTACTTAACAACCCCATCCAGTTGTGCATTAAATCATAGGCCTCTATTTTAAGTATTTGTGACTTAATTAATTTCATGAACCTCTGTTCTCTAATTACCGTTACGCGTCCGCACACCGACTTAATGTTAAAACTTGGCTGTAATTTTTATGTCGTATAGATTTGGTTTACTCCGTTCAACATTTTAAAGAGTACAAAAGATTGTCTTACGCATAGCAAAATATCTATTCAATAGAACCATTCTGTAAATAATTAGAATTAAAAAACTGCTTGTCCGAGCGAAAGTCCTAATTCCCGTGACGTTTTGTGTTTTTGGGCACACAAGCCTAAATAATAATATTTGACACATCATTTACGCGCGCGGCGCGAGCCCTTAGTTAGTTCTAAGACCTGTTAGCAAGTAGACGTCTATTGCGTTGGCGTACCGTCGATGAATTGCGTAAGAGTATAATTACCATATCTTTGGTTTTCAATTTTTCTATTTACCATGTCCTTATTTTTATACTCGATTTTTGAAGGTAGATCCACGTTGTTAATTTAAATAGATTCAGTACTTTGGCCTTCATACGTTGTAGTAAGACAGTATTTGCATACGCTGAAGATTTTGGAGATTTTGAAGAAAAACTATCGTTTTATAATTTCCATGTACTAATTACCGTATATTTATAATCACCGTTGTATGAAATTATTACCTACAAATTGCACTCACGATTGAATAAGTATGATGATAAAATATGAAATATATCAAGACTTTCGCATAACAACTGTACGGACTTTTCTTCCAATCTGACAATCAAAATTTTAAAAAACTTTCGTTAGAGTAACCTCGAAATAGATTCGATTTCATGACAAATGTTCAGCTTCAGTTGCTGCATGGTTGTTGGATTTAAGAGTATATTTTAACCCCTAAGGTGACCCCACAAAAAGAAGTTACCTGGAGTGAAATCGGGGCTTTCTGATGGCCAGGAGATGTCACCCCTGCATGAAACATGTCTCGTACCAGATATTTATTTTTACTATTAGTATAATTGATTTTAACATCTTAAATCATTAATTAATTCTAATATAATATCATTAACATCTATCCATAATACCTTTGCCCTAAGAAGATGAGATTTTCCAACAGTAACACTTACCTGGCGTGATCACATTAAGAACAAAAGAGAACAAATCAACAGACAATGGGACTTTTCAAGGCAACAGTGTATAGGCACTTTGTACCATCCTAAACTGCATCCTACCTGCTTTGTTATGCATAGAAAAAACTTCGTGATATGCAATGGGTACTGGACAGAAGAAGCTTGGAGAACAAACTAATACAAATGGATCCTAAAACCCATGTAGACATGGCATCGACTTAGCCTCGCAAATGTAGAAATACTTTAACGTTTTCAAAATAAACTTTTAAAAATCTTGAGCTGTGCACCTTGGTTTACAAAGTCCACTGAAGTGATACCAAACGTCAAAGAGGGTGTGGAAAATCCTGTAAAGCTTACAACCAAAGACTAGACCTTCATGCAATCTATTTGCTGCATCCCTTCTAAATTATAAGAATTCTGCATTTAGGCTCAGGAGAAAGCGAATAGCATCAATCTGAAAACTTATTGTAAAAGAATCGAGGTCACAAATTGAATTGTCATTATTACAAATTCAATTTAATCTGATAATGGGTGATGGCTGATCGCAGATAGATTAAAAAGAGGAAAAATCACTTAAATCATTAATTAATTTTTCGATATAAAATATGCATATCCGAAAAATCAAATTTGTGAGATCGCCTGATCCATTATCTGTACGTTAAATCGTTTGTACCACATTGAAATCAAATAAATGATGATTAAGATTCTGATGAAAAAATGTGACACGTAGCCCCCTTCTGCTCGAAACTAAGTGTTCCTGTTATAGCCTCGATTATTGCAGTATACTGAAAATATCTTGATACAATAAATAATAGAAATGAGTGTTTTCCTTTTTCAAAGGGTTATTAAGTGTACCTACAGCGTTTTTTATGACGCTATATATTTATATACAAATTTATCAATGCAAGAGATTGTTTTCTTGCTATTTTACATATTTTTTCTAATTACCGTTAGATTAAGTATTAGCCTTATCTAATTACCGTGACCATAAAATTTTTGGGTCGCATTTACGCGAAAACCGCTTGGAATAATTTGACGCCTTAACGATTGTTAAATTCGTACTTTTCATGAGTTTCATATTTAAATGCGTTTAAGTCAATTAAGCCAAATTTCAAAAATGATATGGTAATTAGGCTGAGAACGCCTAATCGTGAGAATGACCGATTTGATAAATTTCTCCAAAAAATGCCCCTATAACCGGTGGTTTTTATTACTTTGTATTATTTTCTATCGTATTACCTTCGTAAAACCAAAAATCGCATGTCTCTATCCCTATCACAACGTTTGCAATGATTGTTTTTGCGTTTGAAAACGTAAATAACTATTATTTGTTGGCATTTTCTGGGTATTTTATGTATTTTTTCAGTATTGCCTGTTATTTAGCATTATTACTGTTTTTATTTTATCAGGATATACCGCTTAGATTAAAAGTTATTACGTTTTCTTTACAATAAGTAATTGGAAGAAAAAAAATTCTATAAAAAATTTAAAAAAAATCTCAATAAATTTTAGACCTCTTTTTTGTCGATAAAAATAGGTCTAGTTTCATCTATTTTCATATGTACACTTTAACGTGACTCACACTGTATAAAAAACATTTATAACTAAAAATGTTTACGTAAGCATAGGGGGAGGGGGTAAGTGCTTTGCTTACTTTTGATGACAAGGGGGGCGGGGGGGTAAAAAATGGTAAGAAATCTGCTTACGTAATACTTGAACGGCCCCTAAGGTCATGGGGTCGGTGTACCTATTCGTAAATCTTTATCCGACTGCGTCAGAAGGATTATGTTTTTTTATTACTTAGTACTAAAAACTAAAACTGGCTTCTGCCCGCGAGTTTGTCCTCGTGGAATCGTTACTTGTTTTAGCGTGATGGTAGCTTATAGCCAGCTATAGCCTTCATCGATAAATGGGCTATCTAACATTGAAATAATTTTCAATTTTTTGTCCACAACGAGGAAGCTCTAGGATATTTTGTGCTCTAGGCCTGTGTCTCACATTTAAAGAGCGATGATCAGGCCGAAAGTGGAGCTGATGGCCACTGGGGCAGAAATTGACGAGTGGAGCAAGTGTCGCAAGACGTAGTATGGGCACTGGGCAGGCCCCCCACTAGGTGGACCGACGACCTGGTGGTGGTCGCGGGAAGAGCCTGGATACGGGCAGCGCAGGTCTATGGAAATCTTTGAGGGAGGCCTTTGTCCAGCAGTGGACGTCATTTGTGTGAAACGTAAAAGAACTACACTGAACTGTCCTATTGACAGTGACAGAAGGGCGCCACCATCTTCGTTCAACTACATGGTTTCCAAAGTGGCAAAAGTCGGAACCAGCGATCCGCTATTGACGGTGGCCCCCCTGTCAGTGGCTACATGTAAACGTCAGTTGTTTTTAAACGTTAACGGATGTAACCTCTGCCCTAACATTTCTAGTGACAGCTAATGGTAGGTGAACGAACGTTTTTAAATGAAAATTACACTTGAACGACAGCACACGAGTAAACACTGGGGCATCATAAACAGAGCCCCGATTACGGTAATTTTTAACGTCTCCAATCCAGACGTGCTTCTTCGATTCTGCGATACGATTGGTCAAAACAGCGTACGTCAGCTACGGGGCCCAGTAGTAGATACCTAGTATTGTTTTTGTAGACAATTTTGTTGAATGTTGACATGTTTTTGTTGGTGGCAAAACACGCGCTGAAGACCCGGCTTTACGTAGGTACCTAAATGACGTCCACAGATTACTTATTAGTCTAGAAGTCCACAAAATGTAGGTCGTCATAGCCATATTTTCGGTAATGAAAAGGCTGATAAACTTGCCAATGAAGCTGTTGTGAATGGTGATATGATTAGTTATAAAAATTACTGCCATGACCTTTTGTCCCTCCCTAAGTCCTACTTGCGTGAATCATGGGAATTGGATTGGGCGCACACTAGTGCAACCAAAGGAAAATGGTACAAGATCATTCAACCAACCATTCCTATAAAACCATGTTTTTTTAAAATGAGACTGGGAAAGGTTTCTACCTCTAATATTATACGTATGAGAATTGGCCATGCCTGTATACCTACGCATCTTTTTAGACTTAAAATTGTGAATTCTGATTTGTGTGAGTGTGGTACTGGCACAGGTGACTTAAATCATCTGTTTTTCATTTGTCCATTACATGACCGATCCTCTTTCATCGAATCCCTTATATCCTTACGAGTACCATTCCCAACTTCCATAGCCTGCCTCCTAAATATGCATGTTAATATTGATATCTATAATACCCTATCTGTATACAGGGTGTTAGGTAAATGGGTATAATATACCCATAATATAATATACTCATATTATGAGCCGACACTAGCCCATGTTAACATGGTCATATAAATGGTATGGTGAAGTCAGAAATTTGATATCATCATTTTTTTTTTAATTTCCATACAAAATAAATTTTATAAAATCCGATTTGCATGAAAATTAAAATAATTAAAATTAAGATATCAATTTTCTGACTTCACCATACCATTTATATGACCATGTTAACATGGGCTAGTGTCGGCTCATATACCCATTTACCTAACACCCTGTATATGAATAATAATAACATTAAGATTTAATTATTATGCAAATAATATTTTGTTCTCTCCTTTACTTTCCTGATCCTTTGCAACCTTTTTTTTTCCGTTCTCCATTAATTATTTTCCTATACGTTTCCCTACCTTTACCTTACCTCGTCGTGGCTGATGCACAAGCCGTGCATGCCATAATAGGAAAAAAAAAAAGTAGGTCAAGGATGTCAGACATTATGTAAGTCATAAAAGTGCTGCCCGAAGCAGTGATAGGGTTAAATGCCGGATGGGACGTGTGAAAACGCTTTAAAAAGGCCTAAGTAAGGTATTAAATGACAATAATGATAAGTTTTAGAAAGTTTTTTTGCGAAAATAGTACGTTGAATATCAATACGTCGAAACTATGACGCCTTTTGATATATTTTATTAGGTAAATGACTCTGAAAATATTTATAATAATCTTAGAAAAGTTCTGGCTTATTTATAAATTTCAGTTTTTTTTTTTAATTTTTGTTTAAATATTTCATTTAATTTGAAAACAATAAATGATTTGAGTTTATATTTTTTTTTATGTCAGCCGTTTCCTTCGTCCAACTTGGCTTAAAAGGTTGAACCCAAAGCCGTATAGCACAATAAAAAAATAAGTTGTCATTTCATCTGACAGATGAGCTATACGAGCTATACCCGACTTTCCAAAAACACAATTTTATTGCAATCAACAATCAAATAGAAAAGTTAAAAATGTCGCTTGATGTTTGTAGATTGTGTCTAAGTGATTTGAATTTGAGCCCAATATTTGTTGATTATAAACAAAGTGAGAGGTATTCGACTGTGCTTATGTTAACAACTGGTTTGAAGGTGAGGGATATTACTATACTCCGTTGTTATAAACATAACCTCAAAATGTTACTTAATTTTGTTTTTAAGGTAAACTAGCTTTTGTCCGCAGCTTCACCGGTGGAAAATTTTGTATCACATATCGTCATAAATTATAGCTTTTTTTTATTTTATTTAAAGACTTATTCTGGGTTATAAACAATGATACTGTAAAGTTTCATCAAAATCCGTGCCATTGGTATCTATCATAAATGATATTATAGCTTATTCGTTCTAATACCATAAAGTTAATATTCCTTCGGAATAGAGCAACAATCACGAGCTGTCAAACGAAACCAAAAATGAGATGTCATATGTGTGTGTAAAAATAAATATGTGTGCATGTCAGTGATGTATGTCGTCACTTTTCACATGAATATCGATATCGATTAAATATTACTTAACACCTAACAGTAATAATATAAATAGAATAGGATGGAATGGGATTGTAGGTATATGGGAATTGGGAGAGTGGCCTAAGAAAATAAAAACAAAACTCAGAAGATTAAAATTATTCAACTTATTTATTTGAAAGAGTGAGAGTTACAAACATCAAGACATCCATACAAACTTTCGCATTTATAATATTAGTAGGAGTAAAACAATAATTAAAAAATGATAATTCTGACGATAACGTAAGAAAATAGGATTCTAACGATGTAATAATCGTTGTTGGCCGTATAGTGTAGTGGTTCGAAACGGACTACTATTCCGGAGGTAGCGGGTTCGATTCCCGCACAGTACAAACATCTGTGTGCATGAACATATTTATTATTATATTTAGTATGTAATATTTAGTTTAGTTTATTAACTAACAGGTAATTACAAAATAATACTTTTCTATATTCACATACAAACGCCATTTATGTACCTACATAATCAGCAGTGACTGTGATAAACAGCGCAGAAAATATATTTATCGATTGTGGTACAACCCTAGTGTAAAACGAAAATTATTTCTTTACACAAAATATTCATAAATTCTGGATTATGAGCATGAAATCTTTGCTTACAACTTAAATTAATGTTTAAAGAACATAATTATCACACTTAGTGCTTAAAATTCTAAGCGCATTCACAAAAATAAAGCTAAAGTTTGGAGGTGTCGATTTCAATAAATTTACCTGTGAAATGAATATTTTGCAGGATTATTCCTTTGGTGTACATCACAATCAAGGACGGAACCGGTCACCATTATATTAGAATACAATTTTTACAAAAATAAACAGGATTTTCCGAAATTTTTATAAAAAACAATGAATTGAAATTTTCTTTGTGCCTCTTAGTGTCACTGTCTGTCAAATCTTTTGCAAAAATGGTTCTATTGACGTGACGGTGACGGCATTACACATCTCTTTTTATCACACAGGGTTGCAGATAGTGACATCTCGCTCGCTCATTCTTTGTTGCTCTTCCGGTGCCAACCCATGCTACGCCGCCACTAACCAGCCCCCTTAGACAAGACGCACTTTTTGATCGAATCGAAAATCGAATCCGTCAAAACTCTATACAAAAAAGGGGCTTTTCGACCACTTTTCGACTGGTTTGCGATTATAATTTGCACTTTGTCTAGACCCACAGATCGTCGGTCCAGCGAGTAGGAGGCCTGCCTTCTTTCGGCTCGTGGTCGCCACTCAAGAATTTTCCAGCCCCAGCGGCCATCAGCTCTACGACCTATGTGCCCCGCCCACTGCCACTTGATTTTAGCGATTGCGGGCTATGTCAGTCAGTGTAGTTATGTAGGTACACACATATTAATATTTGTTGCAGATAGAACCAAACGATGGCTACCCTCAGAAAATTTGTGGCGACTGTACCGAACTGGTCAACTCCGCCTTTTCTCTAAGAAACCAAAGTCACGACGCCCACAAAAAACTAGTACAACAGAATTTAGCCAATAATTCGCTTATAAAAGTCGAAAATAATGAACCAGACACTACTGAAATCAATTCAAATTTAAAACAAGAAGATTTAAACCAAGATTCCGATAGCGATTACGAAGATAATTCCGGATTTGCAGAAATCGAAATAGAAATCCAATGTGATAGATTGACAGATGAAGAAAATGGCGGGAATTCAGTTCAAGATGGCGATCAGAAAAAGTTACCGAGAAAAAAAATTAGAGAAATGTATATGGAGCTGATGGAAGGTGACCCAAAAGGTCCTATGAAGTGTAAAATTTGTAAAATAACTCTGAGTACGTGGGGCAGTTTTAGAGTTCATGTACATAACCATATTAGAGGGAAAGTTTTATGCGAGGTAAATGCAAAAATTACCTTAACTTGTATATTATTTTAATATGTAATACTTATTTTTCCCATTAACTTGTATATTTCGTGTTCTTCTTTTTCTTATACAGTGTGAGTCACGTTAAAGTGTACATATGAAAATAGATGAAACTAGACCTATTTTTATCGACAAAAAAGAGGTCAAAAAATTTTTGAGATTTTTTTTAAATTTTTTATAGATTTTTTTTTCTTCCAATTACTTATTGTAAAGAAAACGTAATAACTTTTAAACTAAGCGGTATATCCTGATAAAATAAAAACAGTAATAATGCTAAATAACAGGCAATACTAAAAAAATACATAAAATACACAAAAAAGGTCAACAAATAATAAAAAAATTATACTTTTTGAAAAAAAATCCGCTTAAAAATTCGTGTTTTTTGGTTATTTGATAAATTTCTCCAAAAAATGTCCCTATAACCGGTAGTTTTTATTACTTTGTATTATTCTCTATCGTATTACCTTCGTAAAACGAAAAATCGCATGTCTCTATCCCTATCACAACGTTTGCAATGATCGTTTGAACTAAGCCTCTCCGGGCGCGCCATTCAACGCTTCGTTAACAACAAAACTGAAAATGGCTCTACATTTGTAATTTTGATAAAGACAAGTTAGATTTCAAATAAAAACAAAAGATTTCGAAGTAAAATAAGCATTTTAGTTAAAATTAAAATTGTCTCTACCTGTAGCGGAGAATAATGTTGTGGCAGGCCTTTGTTCAAACGATCATAGCAAATGTTGTGATAGGGATAGAGACATGCGATTTTTGGTTTTATAAAGATAATACGATAAAAAATAATACAAAGTAATAAAAACCACCGGTCATAGGGGCATTTTTTGGAGAAATTTATAAAATAGCCAAAAAAACACGAATTTTTAAGCAGATTTATTTCAAAAAGTATCATTTTTTATTATTTGTTGGCATTTTATGTGTATTTTATGTATTTTTTTAGTATCGCCTGTTATTTAGCATTATTACTGTTTTTATTTTATCAGGATATACCGCTTAGTTTAAAAGTTATTACATTTTCTTTACAATAAGTAATTGGAAGAAAAAAAATTCTATAAAAAATTAAAAAAAAATCTCAAAAATTTTTTGACCTCTTTTTTGTCGATAAAAATAGGTCTAGTTTCATCTATTTTCATATGTACACTTTAACGTGACTCACACTGTATAAGTACAGGGTGGAAACGATAAGTGATCTCACTATTTTTTTTTGTAAACTAACAAGATAAATCGAAAAACTGGTTACTGATTGAAGTTTTAACTTTGAATTTGATCTTATTCTTCCAGTACTGTGGCAAATTGTTCATACAATCTCAGCTGAAACGCCACGCTATGTCCTACCACGGTAAAGAACGGAAGGTGGCGTGCCAACACTGCGACTTTCTCGCTCTGGACAAGCGCCAGCTTTTGGTGAGCGAAAGAGACAGCTTTATTACTGTTTGAATATTGTTTGCATGTTATGTATGACGAGTATGTGCTCCTGTGCTGACAAAATTACTATAAGATCGTTTCATCCACGAAAACGCGCCTCACTATTCTTCCGCTAATGTTTGAGTGTTATCGGTACACGCTAAATCATCCATGAGTGCACACGCACGCTACAATAATGCCGCTCGGATTGCTCGGATCAAACTTCCCGCACCCCGCGCGACCGAGACCAAACTTATTATTTAAGATCTCATTGGGTTTGATTTTCAAAAAGGCCCGAAGTGTTCATCAAAATTCAATAATCTGTCTCTGAACAGGAAAGCTCTAGGTTGCTTTCCTGTCAACCTAAACAGAACCTGTGACGTTCCCGGGAATATTCCCGGTAGCGAAAGGTCACTGACTGACTCGCTCATCACGAAACCTCAGAAACTACAAGTGATAAGAGTCTCAAATTTTGCATGGGGTTTCCTTTTAGAAAGTAGGTGCTCACTAATTTTGCATAATTCAACCTCTAACTAAAGGATATAAAACGGGATCCACGCGTACGAAGTCGCGGGCGGCCGCTAGTTTAGTTACATAGTTATTTTAATGAATAGAAATAGGATAGGTACGATTATTTTTTATGTGACAGGAACAGGAGGCAAACAAGTACTTCATCATTTCAGCCATAGGACGTCCACTGCTGAACATAGGCCTCCCCCAATGGTTTCCACAATGGCATCCAGCGCCTTCCCGCTACCTTTATGAGGTCGTCGGTCCACCTTGTGGGTGGACGTCCTGCGCTGCGTTTTCCGGTACGCGGCCTCCATTCCAGAACCTTGCTGCCCCATCGGCCGTCAGTTCTGCGTACTATATGCCCTGCCCATTCCCATTTCAGCTTACTAATCCGTTGGGCTTCAGCTTACTATTAAGTACTTACTACTACTTAAAGAGCGATTTGCATAACTTTAATACAAGAAACAAAAATAAACTTGCCGTTCCAAATTTCAGACTGCATAAGATTGGGAATTCATTTATGGGGAAATGTATTAAATTTAAAGGCACTGGGTCTCTATCAGAAGGAACTCTAGGGGTGGAATCTCCATTGGCGTGGGTTAACGGGCAAGGAGATAATATCTTGGATGGTTGACAATCACTTTTCCTACAATTTAACGTTCCACCAAACTCAACACGCTTTCAAAGATAACCTCGCAGCCGCCTGCTCACACTTGACATGACAAAACTGATTGACAGTTATCTTTTTCTGCGCATCAGTCGGGTGTTACGTTTAGGAATCACAAACCTTCTGCTCTACAGATTTATACAGATAACATAATATTAAGATTGGTACTATTAATCATCAATAATAATTTGCAGCATCTGTGTCCGGCGCCGACACGGCCAGCCTGACTATCGCACGGCCTCGTGCGCTTAGTCCAGGGTTTGTCCATCTGTAAACATTCAATTTCTCATTATCACAGCTCGTCCATTCCTGACTACAGAGCGTGCGAATATCAGATCGTAGAATCACAATAAATACAGCTGATCAGGGCGTGATGACCCTGGATCAGGAAACCAAACCATTACAGCTGGTCCGGGCGCGAAGCCCGACCAGGAAACCAAAACATTACAGCTGGCCCGGGCGTGAGGCCCCTTCGACCAGGAAACCGGGGTTTAGGTAACATGGCCCGACGCGCAAGGCTTAAGCCAAGGCTCCTTCAACCATTTACCTCAAACCGCACCACTACTACTGCTGATCCAGGCATGCAGCCATGCGATCAGGAAACCAACATTACACCAGCGTGGCCCGGGCGTAAACAGCCCCTTCAACCACGGCAACAGGGTGGCCCGGGCGCCCTTGGCCCGGCCCCCTCAACTCACTCACTCACAAAGGCCCTTCCAGTTTACGTCAATCACAATAATTTCCGTCAACCTGCACCAACTCTCAATGTCTGAGCCAGCATCCTCCATGTAAAACTTGATGAGTTGCGTAGCGTAGGTGTGCATGCTGAAAGATTTATCTCCTTTGAATAGTGCCCTTCGAATCCCACTTCTGATAAAGGCACTGGGTCTCTATCAGAAGGAACTCTAGGGGTGGAATCTCCATTGGCGTGGGTTAACGGGCAAGGAGATAATATCTTGGATGGTTGACAATCACTTTTCCTACAATTTAACGTTCCACCAAACTCAACACGCTTTCAAAGATATAGTTCCAAAATACTGGATTGTCCTGTCGATGACATTGACAGTGGGGCGCCACCGTCAATACCGGATCGCTGGTTCAGATTTTTGCCATGTTTGGAAACCATATAGTTGAACGATGGTAGCGCCCCCCTGTCATTGAGTTTGGCGGGACAGTTCAGCGTGGGTCATCTATAATATCTTGGATGGTTGACAATCACTTTTCCTACAATTTAACGTTCCACCCATTGAAGTAATATTACTACGTATAGAACAGACATCGCAAACAAAATATGTGCAGTGCGGGGTGCGGGGCGGGAATTTGACGGACAGCTGTCAGTCAAATCCATGACTATCAAGTTTCATAATTTATGGCGATAAAATCTGCACCAGAAAATGTCGTACTTCATTGCTAGGATTGCGCGAATAGTGACGTTCCTGCGGTCGCCTCATCATAGACATTATGAATCGATTGTGAAAATAAACAAATCGACTAAATTGTTTTATTTATAATTTTACATGGTGCTCAATAGCAAAAATGTTCAGCTACTTACATTATTTTCTTTTATTATATTGTGCGTTTCCTGTAATGTAGGTAATCTAAGCGCCCCTCCCTTAGACTAAGACAAGTGACAAAACGTGGCAGTTGAAACATTCGAAATCACTTCGCTCTGCCGTTTTTTGGCGTTAGTTACGTACTTCACTCTGTGATGCGATTTTAAAATTACAACTGGCGATTCCGAATTCACAACTGAGGGGACTGTGGCTAATCGTGTTACTTGTGCTACAAGTGCGTATGGGCTTCATACTGATGCTTAATCCGTTAATTATTTATCTTCCCGATTAAAATCTAATGTAGGTACCTAATCGATAATCGCCTTGAGAATCGTTAACTGGTATTTTCTAATTCGATAAAAAAATGACCCATCTCTAGTTTAAAACTGTCATCCAACAGCGCACGAAATATTATGAGTTATAGATAATGATACCATTACAGAGGCGACACTTCGTTTACGTTTAGTTTCTGCCTATTGAATTGGATACTGTAAGGAAACATCGTCATCATCATTTAAGCTACTGGACGTCCACTGCTGAACAAAGACCGCCTCCAATGATTTCCACATCGCCCAGTTGATAGTGGCCTGCACCCAGCGACTTCCGGCTATCTTTAGTCAGTCCATCTTGAGATATCAGAAAAATTCCCACTCGTCACGGTAGGGACAAAGCTAGGGATGATGACCAGAACCTTTCTGACTTTCAGTTATTTTATTGTCACTATTGTTAACTATCTCAGCGGTTGAGTACTCGTATAATAGCTGTACCTCAATTCTATACAAAGTGAGGTAGAAGTTACGGGACTATTCCCACCGGGACCAGATATTAAAGAAGAGTTGGAAGAACTAAAAGCTAAAATAAACAGCTTAAAAGCAACGTTAAAAATGGCTGAAAATGAAATAGATAAATTAGTGCTCGAAAATAGTTCACTTAAACAACAAATAAATAACTATGAAAAGAAAACTGATAAGTTAACTTATATATGCCGATCGACGCCAAAAAAAAACACGATCAAGAAAGGAAGGAAAAACTTAATTAAGACAAACCTCAACTACACAAATTCTGACAACACAGGCAGTCATCACTGTTTTCAATCGAACAAGACACATAACGAAGAGGAAAAGTGCATTTCTTTGGAGAAAAATAAAGATGGAAATGTATCAAGAGACACCAGACAATTAGAAAAAAATACTGAAGATTCAAGGGACTCAAGCAAAGTTCATCATGTAGGGATTGAAGTTGAGAGAAAGGTATTGATATTAAGCGACGAACACGGTGCTGGCATACGTAATATACTGCAAAGTTTATTAGGTAGTAAATTTTTAGTAACTTCCATAATTAAACCAAATGCGCAATTAGACCAAATACTGTTATCTTGCCACACCCTAAGTAAGGATTTTACCAACTTGGACTACATTATCATAATAGCGGGCTCAAATGACAATGACTCACTTCGTTTTCAATCACATCTATATTATCACTTATCCTTTCTCGCTAACACAAATGTTCTCGTTGGTGAGATCTTTCGAAATCAATTTTTAAATGTAAGTCAACAAAATGAAACCATCCGTCTGATTTGTTCACAATTTGCTCATTCTAAATTCGTGCCTTTACAATTTGACAAACTATTATGGCAAAATTATAAGTTATGCATAGGTAGATTGGTGTTGAGGGAGATTCTTGGTATTGATTATAGAAATAATTGGTTAAAATATATTCAAAATAGGACTCAAATGGTATACCAATCAAACAAAATGCAAGCAGTCAGGAAACTAACTGACATAGCCAATAATTCGACCGTAATTCGCAAAGTTCAGCCCACTATTCCATACTTATTTAACCGGATGAAACTTAATCAAACATTAAGTACCGATACCCAAGAAACAGCTAGTATTAATCGTAATCAATCAGATTTTTTTCGTGAATAAAATAAAGAGTTTTAATTTACTGCACTTAAACGCACAAAGTATTAAATCTAAGGTAGACCAACTTGAATTATTAATAGAAGAAAAAAACATTGATGTATGCTGTTTCAGTGAGACTTTCTTAAAAGAAGAGGAAGTTGATATTTTCCAAATAAACGGGTACAAAAAAGTTGCTCACTTCTGTCGTAAACGGAAAAAAAGAGGTGGTGTTGCTATTTACGCAAAAAATGCAATAGTCTGCCGTGAAATAGATTGGATATCAAAAATGTCTGTAGAATCTTATTTTGAATGTTGTGGTGCTGTAATATCTGGTCTTAACTACTTAGTAATATGCATTTATAGAACGCCAAACAGCAATTTGGATCTTTTTTTGACTAACATGGAATGTTTGCTCCGTAAAATAACTATTAGGACTAGAAATAATTTCAAAAATATTTTCATTTTGGGCGACTTCAACGTTAACATACTAGAAAAAAATAAAAAAAGTGAATCTTTTTTGAACATGTTTAGATCTTACAAATTGCATGCTACCATTGAGACACCAACAAGAGTTACTAATCACTCTCAAACATGCATAGACAATATTATTACTAATATAAAAAAATACCAAGTTGAAGTATTGGATGTAGGGTTGTCAGATCATACATGTCAATTAATGACAATTGCCGCAAATCGAAGCTTCTATGAAAAGTCGTGGTACATTTATAAATATTCGGATAGGTGTTTGGAAATATTTTTGAAATACATATCTCAATTTAATTTCAAAGATGTTTATATGGAAGTAAATCCAAATTATGCATACAAAAATTTTTTTGATATATTTGAACTTGTTTTTAAACTCTGTATCCCAATCGCTAAAATAAAAATGACATACAATAAATCTCCAAATTGGAAAACAAAAGGAATATCAGTAGCTAGCAAAAATAAAAGAAAATTGTATTTACAGAATAGGAAAAGAAATTGTCTAGCCTCAAAAATCATTTATAAAAAATACTGTAAAATCTTGAAATCAGTAACAAGACAATCAAAAAGAAATACAAATAATAGATATATAAATCGCAGTGAGAATAAAAGTAAAGCTACGTGGCAAGTAATAAAACAAAACACAACAAAAATAAATACAATAAATGAAACAATACATACTATAAAAAAGGACAATGAATTAATTAACAATCCATATGACATAGCCAAATCATTAAATGACCATTTTATTAATACAAATAATCAACAATTGACTAAATCAAACTGTACATACAAACCTCTAATCAACTCAAGTTTAGACAGCATTTTTATGACTCCTGTTACTGTCTCTGAAGTAAAAAACATCGTAAGAGAGTTTAAAAACAAAAAAAGTACAGGTTACGACAAAATACCAATGACATTAATTAAATCCAGTATAGACTTTATAGCTGAACCTCTTGCCCATATAATAAACTTAATGTTTGAAACGGGAATATTTCCAGATGATCTGAAAAAAGCTCTGGTAAAACCTCTCCACAAAAAAGGACCAAAGGACGAACACGAAAATTACAGACCTATAGCATTATTACCTAACTTTTCTAAATTATTCGAGAAGATAATAGCAAAAAGGTTAACAGCATATTTAAATAAAAATAATGTCTTAAGTACTAACCAATTTGGATTCCAAAAAGGAAAAAATACAACAATAGCTATATATAACATTTTACAGAAAATATGGACAGATATTGACAATAAAAAAACCTGCATTGGATTGTTCCTAGACTTGTCTAAAGCCTTTGACTGTGTGGTACATGACATATTATTAAAACAACTCAATCATATAGGTATACGAGGGAATGCCCTTAATCTTTTAGAATCTTATCTGACAAACAGATTTCAAGCGACAATCTTAGACACATATGATGAAAATACTAAGACAATCAAGCAGGTGCAGTCTAATTTTGAAAAAATAATTCTAGGCGTACCGCAAGGCAGTGTATTGGGACCTCTCCTATTTCTGATATATATCAATGAGCTTCCCTTAATAGCCAGTCACCTGTGCGTCATGTATGCTGATGATGCCTCAATATTTATATCTAAGGAGGGATTGGATGATGGTGGTTTTGTTGATGAAATATACAATACGCTAAATAGGGTTATAAATTGGTTAGCATCTATAAATTTGAAAGTAAATTTAGGAAAGACCAAATTTGTTGAATTTAAGAACTACAAAAAAGAACCACTACAATTTAATGTTAATATAAACGGAACGAAAATTGAACAAGTTAGTGATACACGATTTTTGGGAGTCACTGTTGATACAAATTTAAATTGGAAAGCACATATCGAATCCATTAATAAAAGAATCTCTAGTAGTTGTTATGCTATCTCAATATTGACAAATATATCATCAATTGACGTTGCGAAAAACGCTTACTATGGATATGTGTACCCCCTCTTGACTTATGGCATAATTTTTTGGGGTAACTCTGTAAATGTTGAGTCCACTTTTATACTCCAAAAAAAATGTCTGCGTATTATGTATAATATAAATAAATATGTATCATTAAGAAATGTATTCAAAGACTATAAATTCTTAACTGTGACGTGTATATATATACTAGAAATATGTGTTTTTGTCAAAGACCATAAATATTTGTTTTGTAAAAAAAGTGATACTAAGCACAATCTACGTTCGCAACATAAATATAATATGTGTGTTGTAAAACCCTCTAGTTACATTTATGAAAAAAGTACATACGTAACTGGAATAAAAATATTCAATCGATTGCCAAATAATATAAAACAATTAGAGGGAATCAAATTTAAACGAACGCTCAAAGACTGGTTATTTGACAAATCTTTTTATAATTTAAATGAATATTTTAATGTAATGTAATGAATAATTTTATAATAACTGACATTGCAAAATAATAATCCAATTAATAATTAATTATGTTTTTGACAATTTATATTGTACGTCCGAAATGGATAAATTGTGTACTTTAGCATTATGTGCCTTTTATGTAACACCACTGTATCAACACAATTAACAATAAATGCTTATCTTATCTTATCTTATCTTATCTTACCTCTCCTTTCCACCGCTGCATCTCCTGTGTAGCTAGCACCTAGATTAGTTGATTTAAAGCCAAGGTATTTTATCAGTTTTTAGATAATGACTTAGTGCATCCAAAAATGGAAAAAAGGTTTCTAGTTTTTTTGTAACATTGAAATCTCTAAAAAGGAGCATCATTTTTTTTACGTTCAAGTGTTCCTAATATATTTAAATGGGAGCTTTTGGTAAACTTTTTGATGACAACGTATTGCTTACTTTTCAGCTGTTGAACGAATTCACTTTTATACTTATAGGTCCTGTACATCGGTAGATTTTGCTAAATAAATGAATCCATCCGGACTCAGGTGTGTAACTCAAACCATGACTTGCAGTTCCATGATGGACGCCAACAAAACATATATTACACATACGAATTCGGGATAACAATGTCCTTTGTTGTGGTTAATATCATATTACATGTAAAAACAATAATAGGTACTTCCATGATTAATGAAATTCGATATTGAAACTAAAAAAATTATAATAGCTGTAATTTTTTAATGGTAGGGATAAAATGTTTTATCAGTCGATAAAATTGATCATAATTATTACTGTGCCCTAACGGGTCGGACACTGGTGACCAGTGTACACTGTATAATTATTATAATTATAGCCTATCTCGTGAACTAGGTGTCAATAATTAGGGTGATTTACTAACTAACCAGTCGCATACGAACAACAGCTGTGACATTCCTGTGGATTCGATCGTGGTTTGATCCATGATGCCGCACGACTATTGTGTGAGCCCACTCATAACCCAAGCTTATTTAGCTTAACACGAGGGGCTGGACGGGACTATTAGTAATTTGTGCAATACAAATTGCTAATTATCATTTAAAAAAATCTTTTTATTGCTTTATTTAACCTTCCTTTCGTATACTAATTTATGCGTCAGTGTCAAGTCTGCGATTTTTATTCTTTGAAATTTTCGTAAAATGGCTGCCGCCGCGGTCACGAATTGTAATTGACAAATTAAAATTAAATTAGCGTTTTAAAGTGCATAAATGTACAACTTAATGGTAAAAAGTCATTCCTTGATTTTTACTTAATATGTTTCTGGAGTTATTTGAACAGTATTTTCGTGTATAGGATGGCATATTTTCAAAAAACAAAACTGCACCCAAGCGTGTTGTCACAGCAACCGCTGGGCACATACTAATTGAAGATCGGTCCATGGACCACATTGCGTGCCAGAAACAATCTAGTTGACATGTCTTCTCTAGTACGTAGTACCAGGCCTGTTCATCTCCGCGAGTTTACATCAAAAACAAAACACGCACGATGGCCCACCTACAGGATACTATTTGACAAGGCCTCACATACGAGCGAACATTGACTCACGCACGCGTATTCTTGTGTATGATGGAAGAAAATAAAGAAAATGGTGTACTAAATACTGTGCAGTATTTAACTGCCTAAATAATAATAAAAACACAGAATGTACTTTTTTAAGTTGCCTCAAGACACTGAGAGGTAAATAAGTAGTTAATATTATTCATGATAATTCATGCTAAATCATGTATTTCCTCCGCCATTTTCCGCAGTTTGGCACCTCACGTCACATCATTTTACCGAAGTCAGCCCTATAGCTTCGGCGCAGTGCCGATCACTGACGTTTGTCAACAAAATGGTGTTTGACTCTTGAGACAGGCTAAATTACACCATATTGTTAATGACATTGAGCATACATTTTTTTAAATACCTTCGCGAAGTAAAACTTCTGTACGTAGTACTTATTATTATTCTGTGGTAGTACATTATAACTCAATGCGTTCCACCAAACTCAACACGCTTTCAAAGATAACCTCGCAGCCGCCTGCTCACACTTGACATGACAAAACTGATTGACAGTTATCTTTTTCTGCGCATCAGTCGGGTGTTACGTTTAGGAATCACAAACCTTCTGCTCTACAGATTTATACAGATAACATAATATTAAGATTGGTACTATTAATCATCAATAATAATTTGCAGCATCTGTGTCCGGCGCCGACAAATTATTTAATAAATTACCACAAACTGTTGTAGAACTACCCATTCATAAATTCAAAGCACATATTAAAAGTACCTTAATGAAAAAGGGCTACTATAAAGTCGATGATTACTTATTTAAAAGATAAAAATGTTTGGGATGCGTAACTGCCTAGCTCGCATAAATATTTATAACTATGTATTTTGAAAACCTGTATCTAAACCTTTGAAAAAGAGGCTGACAATAGTGCCTGAGTTTCTTGCGCTGCTTCTTCTCAGCACTGGCCCATTTATTGTCCCGAAGCAGTGGTAGGGTTAATACTGGGACGTGTAAAAGTGCTTTTTTAAAGCCTACTTACAGAAATAAATGAGTTTTACTGAGTTTTAATAACTGTTTTTTTAATTCCCTCTTCAGTACCACGAACGCCGCAAGCACACTGGCGAGCGTCCGTACGTGTGCGACATATGCTCATCGGCTTTCTTCAGCCGAAGATGCCTGGTGCAACACGTCGAGGGCCACCGCGAAACTGCTTCTGTACAGGTAAGACTTACCATGAGACGAAACAAAATTCCTGATAAGTGTCGGCCGATATTTTGGTCGGACTGTTAAACAGTAGGTATGAATATCATATTCAGAATACGAATGAAAGTGCGCACATTACACAGACTTGGTATCAGCCGATTCCTCGTATATTAGAAGCCTACAAAAATATCGGCCAAATAAAAGTTTGTAGAATGATGATGATGAACGAACAAAAAGTACCAAAGTAGTCACAGTCTGTGAAAAATGTTTTTTCTTCACAGCAGTGGTATAGCGTATTTTGGGCGGGCCCTACAACAAAATTTGTAGGCCCCATCAAAAAAGGTCTATGCAAAATTAAAGAACTTCCCTAGGCAGATGCCTACTTTGTCTATTCAAAAAAGTCTGGCAATGGGGCTCCGTATCCCGTAACACCCTGTATTTCGGGGGCCCCGTCTCATTGCGGCGCTACGCCCCTGCTTCACAGTATATTAAGCTATGTTCCTCTAAAGCAGTGGTTCTTAACCGGTGGTCCCTGGAGGCATTCCAAGTGGTCCGCGAAGACATCGTAAGAAACAAGTGATGTGACGTGATGAGTCGAGTCAACACAACGCAAACGGCGCACAGTGGGCGAGAAATCGACCTCCGCTTTCATAGGATTTAAAAAAAAACATTCTTATTCTCAAAATGACCTTACCTATACACCCACCACAGTTTATCTACTGTGCACCCACGAAGTTTGTCTAACCTTCCGTGGTCCCTTTAATGGACCATAAGCCAATATAGGTCTCATTAGTGGTGGACATTTGGACCACACTCCATACATTTTTGGTCATTGTCCTTTGGTATAAGTAATGGTCCCTCAGGACTTAAAGGTTAAGAACCACTGCTCTAAAGGGTCGTCCTCCTTCAGTGGAGACAAAGTCTGATGATGATGATTGTTCTTTCTTCACAGTGCGAGCAATGCCCAAGGAAGTTCAAGTCAACTCGACACCTCTCTCGCCACCGGTATACTGCACATTCGAAGCGCAAGAAACACGACTTTTAACTGCAATCGTGACAAAAGACGTCCACTGCTAGTCTGGTCTGTGAGCACGTAGAATTTTGTCCAATGACCCCAAGCTACCCATCCTTATCGCTCGCGTGTAATTATGTTGCTGTCGCGCTCGCACACTCACTGCGGCCGCCCGTCGCTAGAGATGGGTTTCCACCCGGGTAAAAACCCACATGAGGGTAAAAACCCAATAAAAACCCGTTTCATTCCACCCGTGGGTGTTTACACCGGGTGAAAACAAATAATTTTGTAATTATTTCAATTGGTATCTTTTCTTTATTTTTATTGAATTTTTCTCATTTAAGTTTATTGATTAGTAAGTAATAAGTAAAATTTAATACTAATATGCATTTATATCGTGGCCAAATCGTAAAATTGATCACGTTATGATGATGTGACCAATTATTTTATAAAATGGTGTTATTTCAAGAATCGTTGAACCGATTTAGAAGAAATTTAGTAGGAACACAATAATTTGTGATCATGGCAAGGACATGGAGGGGGGGAGGGGGGGGGGGATGCCAAAGATGCCAAACTCTCTCTTTGATGACATTACGGTATAAAGTTACAAATAACAACACCAACTACAAAGTACTTCTGCTTAAAAACTTGAAATCCAACCGCCCTTCCGCCACTGTAACGCATTGTAACGTTTTTCAAGACCTCCTCTCCCCCCAGATTGCATTACGTAACACTAGAATGCCCCCTTAGCAACAAATACCATTTCTCACTTTAAAAAAACGCTATTTTTGTTTTCACCCACCAAAATGGGTGATAATGGGTAAAAACCGGGTTTTTACCCAAATCACCCAGTTTTAACCCAATCGGGTGAAATGGGTTTTTACCCACTACCCATCTCTACCCGTCGCACGGTCGCGACAGCAATATAATGAGGGTTTTCGCGAATTAAAAATCCGCCAGATGGCAATACGTAGACGCGAGGTCCAAATGCTGCATGATTGGTTATTTTTGACATGACATTGACAGATATGTCAAAATCCACCAATCACGCAGCAGTCAGACCCCACATCCACGTCCCGCCATCTAGCGGATCTTTCATTCGCGAAAACCCTCATTACGCGCGAGCGATAAGGATGGGTAGTTTGGGGTCATTGGAAAAAATTCTACGTGCTCACAGACCGGGCTTTAGACAAAGGCCTCCCCCAAGGATTTCAACGAACGGTCCTGCGCTGCCCGTGTCCAAATGCTTCCGCGACCTTCACAAGATCTTCAGTTCTTCAGATCTCCTGTGGGAGGCCTGCCTGTACTGCATTTTATAAGACTGAGGTAAAACTTTACCTTATTTACTTACTGTAGTATGTATACCATCCTGAGGGCTTAGTGTAAGTTTACATCAAATGTCGTCACTAATGAGCGATGAACGCGTAAAAAAAAGACATTAAATGTATGACGGATTGTTCAGCGCCTCTAGCGGAAACTTTCAAGAACTGAAATTTTCATATATTTTTTACACGCGCTCACGTTTGATGTAAACAGCTCACACTCGGCCCTCTGATTTATAGATTTTTGACACATAATTCTTTGCTATCTTAATTAAAACATTTATTAATGCAAAAAATCCTAATGATATTGATTTTTTTTAAATATTTTGTGTAAAATAGTTCTAGCTTTTAAAAAATAAAATACTTTGTTCAATTAAAAATGTTACCAAGTGGTTTACTTTATACAAATAAAAACAAATTCAAAATTAATAATACTTATTTATTTAACACACAATTGCAGTGTTTCCAAAAGCAGATACAAAAGAAAAGAATCATAGCCCATAAAATAAATAAAACATGAGCTGATTTTAAATATTGTTTTTTCTAATAGATACTTGTGATGTTATTCCTAACTTAAACCATTTTTTTAATTTTTTAAGGAACATTTTTAAAGTCAGGAACATTCCTGGCAACGTTCTCATAATGTTCCGGTTGATTGGATACCTATTAGGAAACGTTCCCGGGAAAAATCACGTTCTGAGAATGTTCCCGGGAACGACAAATAACAATTTGTTGCCGGTGTGGGTAAAATTACATTGGATTTAAAAATAGCGTTATGATTTGATGTTTTTTAATCATTTTAATTATAGAAGAGTTGGTAAATGAATGAGGGAAAAGTCAAAGTTTTGTTTCTGTAATAAGTAAGTTACTATAATGAAACAGTCACCTCATAAATAAAATATTTAAATAGTAGGAACAGTTAACAAGCAAATAGTTCGTGACACCCAAAGTGGCTAAAAAGTTGACAACACAACCTTATTCCAATGAGGATCTTCGCGATTGATTTTATAAAAAGATTGGTGGTGCTTTTTATGAACGCTGCAACATTGGATCTTTACATGTGATACATTTATTATAGACTTTATTGATAATCTAAACGCAAACATACAACTTCCGATATTATATTGTCTAATATCTTTAAATTTTGAAAATCCTACGTAGACGATTCTTAGCTGCCATTTTAAATCTTTGGTGTACTTAAAATAATTGTTTATAGCAATATAACAAAAAATATAATATAAATGATGGCAGTATTAAATAAAAAATAGAAAAAGTATTAAAATAATGAGTTAATAATACAAAAAATAATATAGTATATTCTTTATTCACCGTTTCAACATTGAATATAATATTACTATAGCAAATCTTTGAAGATAAATATTTACTTTGAATTTTAGTTATTCTTATACATATTATTATTAAATATTATACATATTATATTTATATACTTTGCTAGCATTTAAGGCCGAAATATATACATTTTATTTTATCGATACTATAAATATATTTTTTGTCAATCACACCATATTACACTGTACTTAAGTTTTTTATAACATTTATAAATATTATTTAAATATTATACAATACATTTCCTTATTACATTTTACAATAAAATATTTTCAAGACATTACAAAACCAAATAAACCTTCGCTGATTTTACATAATGATTATAGATTTTAAATTAAATTAAACTTAATATAAAGGCTTGATATTACTTATAACAATAAGTATCTAGGTCATTATAGAAATCTACTGGCTTTATTCTGACTAAATATAATTTAATTACACGAATAACAAGAAAACGTTATTTGGATCAAATATGTAGTTGCTCAATAATGAATAATAAATAAAAATAAATAAATAAATAATAACGTTAAGTTGAAAAAGCAATTCTAGTGCTTATTTTTTAATTAATATTTCTTGTATTCTTTGATCAAAAGTATATTATGTAAGTAAATACAAATATAATCATGTTATTGGACATCTGATAATACGTATTTTAAAGTATAAATGGCTTTGTTTATCACTCTTATACTATACCTATATTAACATAGCATAGACTCAGAAAAAAATAAGAATTAAACATTATTATGTGGGGTTCTCTTTAATACTTGTTGTTGTGCCTACTTACACTGACATACTGAATAATATTATAAAAATTTGGACATTGTGATATCTTCGCTGCGTCTCTTAAAGGGCTACTAATAATAAAATATTTTAATATTACATAATAATGGCACTGCACGCATTTAAGTAAAATAAAATGTTGAGTGGGAGGATCTTAAGTAATTTTTACATTTTAGTTGTTCTTAATTTATAAACACTTTATAATTGTCAATTTTTAAACACTTTCTTAAGAACGAGGCTCAAATTCTATTCGATCGAGGTTTTTGATTTCTTTCCCTTTATTTAGGCCAATCATAGAACAGAATTCACAGTATTTTAAGCTGTATTACGGACTTTTTAAAGAATTTAGGTTGTTGTATAGTCATGAATTGAGTTTTGAGCATTTTTTTATATTGAGTAGTTGACACCAAGACACAACTTCGTTCACTTGAAGTCAGCCTGAAAATCGAGTTTAGTTTTAAATAGAAATCTGACATCACTAAATGATGCCTGAATAAAAACGATCTGGTTTACAATTTGCTGTAAAATCCGATTTTCAGTAGCTTGAATTCAATCAACAGTTTAGTGACATCAAATATTGGTGTGTCAAAAAGTAAGTTAATGAGGGCTATTGTATTTGCTTTTACCAGTTGGCGCCACTGTAAAGTAAGGGTTTGTCACTAGTGGCTAAGATAGTGGCGCCACTGTTAAGTCCTGTCACTAGAGGCGAAATTAGTAGCGCCACTGTAAATCCTGTCACCAATGACTAAGACAGTGGCGCCGCTGTTAAGTCCTGTCACTAGTGGCTAAATTAGTAGCGCCGCTGTAAAGTAAGATCCTGTCACCAATGACTAAGACAGTGGCGCCGCTGTTAAGTCCTGTCACTAGTGGCTAAATTAGTAGCGCCTCTGTAAAGTAAGATCCTGTCACCAATGGCTAAGATAGTGGCGCCGCTGTTAAGTCCTGTCACAAGAGGCTAAATTAGTAGCGCCACTGTAAAGTAAGATCCTGTCACCAATGACTAAGACAGTGGCGCCGCTGTTAAGTCCTGTCACTAGTGGCTAAATTAGTAGCGCCACTGTAAAGTAAGATCCTGTCACCAATGGCTAAGATAGTGGCGCCACTGTAAAGTAAGGTTCTCTTATTAGACTGACGCCACTGTTCAATCATGTCACTAGTGGCTAAAATAGTAGCGCCACTGTAAAGTAAGATCCTGTCACCAATGACTAAGACAGGGCGCCGCTGTTAAGTCCTGTCACTAGTGGCTAAATTAGTAGCGCCACTGTAAAGTAAGATCCTGTCACCAATGGCTAAGATAGTGGCGCCACTGTAAAGTAAGGTTCTCTTATTAGACTGACGCCACTGTTCAATCATGTCACTAGTGGCTAAAATAGTAGCGCCACTGTAAAGTAAGATCCTGTCACCAATGACTAAGACAGGGCGCCGCTGTTAAGTCCTGTCACTAGTGGCTAAATTAGTAGCGCCACTGTAAAGTAAGATCCTGTCACCAATGGCTAAGATAGTGGCGCCACTGTAAAGTAAGGTTCTCTTATTAGACTGACACCACTGTTCAATCATGTCACTAGTGGCTAAAATAGTAGCGCCACTGTAAAAAAAAGCCCTGTCTTAACTACTATTGACCAGTCAGTGGCGCCAATTGGTGACAGCAAATACAATACTTCATTGACTGGTGTCAACTACCCAAGACCTTCCAATTACTTGTCCTTCGCCCAGCCCACCCACACAATCATCAGTCCTTCAACAGTGATCTTCGCGACAAACATGACGAAGGCCACCGCCGTGACCGCCACGATCTTATGTATACAACCTCAGTCCATCCAGTCATCGCCGCCGAAGCTCTCGACGATGTTTACCTGCGGAGGAAATTGTTCTTAGCACTTGGCAAAAAGGGGACGCCATTGTCTAGCAGTGGACGTCGTTTGGTTGAGACAAACGAACTTGCCAAATGAAATCGCATAAGTGCACAATGCAGTATCAGGCGTCGTGATGCATTTTTTTACACACAATTTTTACACTTTATACAGGTTGTTAAAAAAGAGACCAGTTCAGGGTCTGTGCATTAAACGTAATTATTCGAACTGCAATAGAATAAGTAACACGAATTTTGTTAGACATTTTTTTTAAATTAAAGTATTATTTATCTTGGATTTTACCTTATTTTACAACTTGTATATTGTGCGTTCTATACAGGCAGAATCAAGCCCCAAACTGATAACAGATAATTTGAAGTCTCGAATTTCACCAATCAATTTTAGTGTATAGTATATTTACAGCAGATTAGTTCTAACTTCTAATCAAAACCAACTATACGGTTATAGAAGCCTTCCGCACATTTCGCAATATTAGAATTTTAATTCATGGTTTCATGACTGTGCGTATCTTACACTAGTAGTATTCGTTTGTTGTGAAATGATGAAAAACATCGATATTGAGCTTTAAATTAAGGCATTTTTACAGCGCTTCTTGTGAAGTGTAGGTGAAGACAACAAAAACACAGTCACTCTAATATTCGCGATATGATATTGATAACGCTCAACATGCAAAAACTATAATTTACAAACGCCAGCATTTCATACTATATTTTTTTAATGGCGTCCAGCTTTATAATAAATAAATAAAATAAATAATAAATAAATCTTTGGACAATTTCACACAGCGCCAGCTAGCCCCAAAGTAAGCAACTTAATGCTTGTGTTATGGGTGCTAGCTTAACGGATATACTACTTATATACTTTTATTTTTATTTTTTAAATACATACATATTATACATAGTCACACCCAGACCCGTCACAGAAATTAAAATTCATCATTTCAATTTCTGCCCGGCCGGGAATCGAACCCGGGACCTCTCGGCATAGTAGTCCGTTCTGAGCCACTACACCAAACGGCCGACATTAATGAAATAATGAACCACACCACGCATTATTGCAGCCTCATTTTTAAGTCTAGCGCTTAACTCAGTGCCTGAGGTATGTGAGCGGCACGGGAGGGTGTTTTTGAGACGTCATACGTCAGCGAGACTTCAGATTTGTATGCTCTGTCACTTTTTTTTTTTCTCTTTATTTGGGACAACAAACAGTTACATTGAGGGCTTATGTACTAAATCTTAATAATTTGAAATTTTGTAACAATGCAACCAGCACCATTGTCCACAGATAGGATCTAAAGTAGTAAATTGCAGAGCTTCAACAAAATTAAACTATTACTTAATGTGTAAATGATGTTAGGGTTGCGGCAAAGTTTTACAGTACAGTAAAATTCGGCAAGCTACAAAATGCAAAAAAAAAACGATTATTGCAACCAATGAAAAACTAAGTAGCTTATACATAATATTTAGTAATGATTAGTTAGTTTAGTTTAGTAATGACAATGACAAGAAGTCACACTAATAATAAAAAGGAGAAAGTTTGCGAGTATGTAAGTGTGCATGTTTGTTACTTCTTTGTTTACAGCTAAACGGCTATGGAGCGATTTAATAAAATTTGGTATGAAATTAGTTGACACCCCGGACAACACATAGGCTACGCATTACCGCGGGTAACACCGCGGTGCACAGCTAGTTATATGTAGATAACATAAAGTAAACCGGTTCATACGCCCTTCGCATTACCAGCATTACTAATGATTTCGTAGATATTTTTCCTAAAAGAAGTAGGCGTGCATGAAAATAATTCAACATCACTGAAGTACTTATTATATGAGTCCATTAGTCACGTCATAATATGTCAATATTACGCCTCCCGTGCCGCTAACATACCTCAGGCACTGAGTTAAGCGCCTATGATTAACGCAAAAATATTGCTAAGCTTACAAACTATAGTTAGGCGTGCGTGAGTCTACATGCGCCTAAAACAACCAACTTACCATATTTTTTAAAAACCATTTCTCACATTTATCAAATTGTTAATATCCCAAACTCCAAAGTCGTGCAATATCGGTAGGCAGAGTACTTACAAATGTCAGGCGACTTAGTTTCAACGATATATCACTTCATACTTCGCTATATTTTTCATGTAGGCACTGATCCCATAGTTGTTAATTTATATAACTGTAGATATTCTACTTTCAGTTCTGTTTTTTATTTATTATATGTCATGGTTTCTTTCCATCTTCATATAATCTTATTATTATACATTTTTCACCTGTATACTTATTATTATATTCTCTTATTCTACTTATAACTGTCTGTATACATTATTTTTCTATTAAAAACTTGTGCTGTGATGATACTAAATTAGTATAAGCTTCAATACAATATTGTGCTATCACTCTGAGTATTATTAATATATGTGAGTATTCTTCATTTATTTACTAATTACTACATAATATCTTGAATATATTGTACTGGAATAGAATTATTTCTGATCAATATTTGTATATCTAGCAAATCAACTAAGGTGGGTGGACCATGGAAGGCCACGCTCCTTTGAAGGCCAACTATCAAAAAGTCGTAGTTATTGACATGAAAACACATATTCCTTCGGCTATACACTAAGATCCATCAAACTCAAGGCCACAGATGCGGCGGCGAGTCGCTCGCGCCGCTATTGTGGCAGTGCGATCTCACGATTCGTGGACTTCGGTCATCGACGTTACAATTGTTATTCGCGCGCACAGCAAAACGTACGTTTTTAGTTAGATAACCTATTATTATTTCATATTTTTTTACTGTGAATTGTCGTATAAGGATATGTTTATGGTACTAAAGAAAAAAATAATAGTTTTGCCTCGATTTAAGTTAAAATATTGGTAGTGTTCCCAGGAAAGCCAATGGTTCCTTATAAGGCCCATCAAAAATTTGACAGTTGGCCTTGCTAGGGTACATGGGCCTTACAAAGAACATGTACAAACCATGAACATATGAACAGTTACTTTTTAGTTATAAATACGTACCGTTACAGTTAAAGCAATGTTTTATATTTATAATATTTTTATTTATAAGGGTTATTAAACTTTTTAACTCATATTATCTCATTTTGGCCTTACAAAGAACGGACCCATAAGAAGGCCATTTGAGGTAAAAAAAAAAGTTTTTAATTTCATTATAATACGCGTTGGCAAGTTATTTGATGTCAATATAATACTCATTACTACTGTTTTTATATAATTTCCATTAACATATTCTTAGTTATACGATGGTGTTCAAGTAATGTTCTTTGAGTTTTTTATAAATGATAAAAATATATTGAGCATTTAATGTTTTGCTTAAATGAAAGAGCTTATTATTTAGTTTTAGTAAAAGCGAATATATTAATAGTTACAACTCTATTTTTAAGTTGAACGACTGATGTATAATATTGGCCTTGTTTGGAGCCGTGTTGCTTGCAAGGCCATTTGGAAGAGCTTAACAAAACTTAAGTTTAATGAATACTGATTAAAGCTAGGTTAAAAAAAAGTGATTTATATGGTACACAATAAAACAAACTATTATTTAATAATTTGTTTTTTTCATTTATCCAGTTAATAAAGGAATAAAAAGCGTTTAATCGTTAGAGTGGCCTTCCATGGTCCACCCACCTTACTACGAGTACTTCCCCAATGGATTCTGAATTAATTGTCTTTAGAATATGAGTCAAAATCAAATGAGGACTGTTTTGAAGCAGTTTTACTTATGTTGCCATGCGTTTGTCTAGTTATTAAAAACTATAAGCTATGTACATATAAAATATTTTTGTAGCATTCAATGACTAAGCCCTAAGCAATCATTCAAGAAAATACAGTGTGAGTCACGTTAAAGTGTACATATGAAAATAGATGAAACTAGACCTATTTTTATCGACAAAAAAGAGGTCAAAAAATTTTTGAGATTTTTTTTAAATTTTTTATACATTTTTTTTTCTTCCAATTACTTATTGTAATAAAAACGTAATAACTTTTAAACTAAGCGGTATATCCTGATAAAATAAAAACAGTAATAATTCTAAATAACAGACGACATTGAAAAAATACATAAAATACCCAGAAAATGCCAACAAATAATAAAAAATGACACTTTTTGAAATAAATCTGCTTAAAAATTCGTGTTTTTTTGGTTATTTGATAAATTTCTCCAAAAAATGCCCCTATAACCGGGGGTTTTTATTACTTTGTATTATTCTCTATCGTATTACCTTCGTAAAACCTAAAATCGCATGTCTCTATCCCTATCACAACATTTGCTATGATCGTTTGAACAAAGGCCTACCACAACATTATTCTCCGCTACAGGTAGAGACAATTTTAATTGTAACTAAAATGCTTATTTTACTTCGAAATCTTTTGTTTTTATTTGAAATCTAACTTGTCTTTATCAAAATTACAAATCTAGAGCCATTTTCAGTTTCGTTGTTAACGAAGCGTTGAATGTCGCGCCCGGAGAGGCTTAGTTCAAACGATCATTGCAAACGTTGTGATAGGGATAGAGACATGCGATTTTTGGTTTTACGAAGGTAATACGATAGAGAATAATACAAAGTAATAAAAACCCCCGGTTATAGGGGCATTTTTTGGAGAAATTTATCAAATAACCAAAAAAACACGAATTTTTAAGCAGATTTTTTTCAAAAAGTATAGTTTTTTATTATTTGTTGGCCTTTTTTTGTGTATTTTATGTATTTTTTAGTATCGCCTATTATTAAGCATTATTACTGTTTTTATTTTATCAGGATATACCGCTTAGTTTAAAAGTTATTACGTTTTCTTTACAATAAGTAATTGGAAGAAAAAAAATTCTATAAAAAATTAAAAAAAAATCTCTAAAATTTTTTGACCTCTTTTTTGTCGATAAAAATAGGTCTAGTTTCATCTATTTTCATATGTACACTTTAACGTGACTCACACTGTATAAAGCCCAATCCACATTATTCTTAATATATTATCTAATAGGTGACTTTACCTATAAAATTGCCTTTATGAAAACAAATTTTTAATACATTTTGTTTTTTTAGTAACAACAGTATTGATTTTTTCCCGGGAATCGTGAGGAATTCCCAGTAATTTCCAGTATTAGTAATGCTTTGTAGTCCTACGATAGTAATATTTAAATTTTAAGCCACAACGAAGAAGTTAGTCGGAATTAGAAAAAAATATATCGCGAACCAAACCAAGCAGAAAATGTTGACTCTACGAATACCACAACGATTAAATTGTTAATAAACCAGCCCATAATATTTTTCCCAACGTTGTGGTAAGGCAAGCTATATTTGGGACGTATATGAGGGCCCTGGAAAAGGCCTAAGTACGAAATAAAGTATAAGATTTTAAACTTTCGAGATCCATTTCAACTAAAATAGTAAGACACCAGCGAGCCGCCAGTCTGCTTGTGACCGCGGCTGCAGCATCGCAGCCGAAACGTCAAGCCGTGAGTACATAATGTAACTCATTAATAAACGTCGCGTCAAGACCCGTGTCTTACTATTTTACTGAATAAAATATTTTATTTGTGACCTGTGAGCTTGCGGCGATAAATAAATGCAGACTAGGCTTTATACTGAACTTCAAACTGACGCTACACTATTGATCAGCCAAATAATACTTTAACAAGGACCAAGTACCTTTTAATCATCTCCGTTATCTTCCAGATAGTCATCATCATTGTCATTGTTGCCACCATCATCGTTATTATCATTATCGTCATTCTCCAAGTAATCATCATCATCGCCATCGCCATCGCCAGCATTATCCTCAAGATAATCATTGTCATCGCCTCCATCGAAATCGTTATCTTTCGGTTCTGATATAGCCAAATTCTCGATCGGTAGACTTTCAGGCTCAGTTTGAGTTGGATACTCAGCAAGCGGCGCAGCCTCTTCAACACTCCCTGGTTGCTCCACAGTATTCTCAGAATCCGACCGGAACGTATCTCTACCATCACCCATAGGGTACCCCACATCGAACGCTGGGTTGTACCCGTCGAACAACGGGTTGTACCCGTGACCTACCTCGGAAGGCGGGCTGTCGCTGCGGAATCCCCCACCAATGGCGTAGCCTGCCAGCCCCCCCGCGGCCAAAGCGCCCACCCCAAGCCCCACCGCTGCCCCCGTGCCCATGCCTGAGCGCTGTTGGGGCGCTTCGTATGGGGCTGCGGTGTAGCCTTGCTGGAAGGCAAAATAGTTATTTTTAAAGGATGAAACGTTTATTTACATAATACGCGTCACTATCTTCACACTTTAAAGAAGTGTTCTAAATATTACAATTCACCCGTATGTGTTTTCAAAAGTGATCGTGTTAACCCTTTATACGGCAGTGGGAATATATGTATTATTACCCACCATATTTTGAACTTTATTCCCTTGTCTTTAGGTCCACAAACAACGAAAAATGTGGACTTATTCAAATTCAAAATTATTTATTGTTATGCCAATTAAAGGCTTAAACTGTAGTAAACTTGAATTTACTCTATAAATCGAGAAATGTCGTATCGTAACATTGATGTTTTTAAAGAGTAACATATTAATTAAAATAATAACTTACCACAGCTGTAGGCGGTGGTGCGGAATAACCTGAAATGTCAAAGATATTTTCAGGAAATTTTTCAAACCTAAAAATGTTACTTAAGGGATTTTCTTCTTTAGCTGTGCCCTGGAGACACAGTCTACCCCAAATAATATATGGTATTTATTATTTATGAATTAAAATATATTTGTAAATTGACCCCCTTCAGAAGAGCTAGAGACCACAAATTTTTGCTTTTCATGCTATACAGGGTGTTAGGTAAATGGGTATATGAGCCGACACTAGCCCATGTTAACATGGTCATATAAATGGTATGGTGAAGTGAGAAAATTGATACATATCTTCATTTTAATTATTTTATTTTTCATACAAATCGGATTTTATAAAATTAATTTTGTATGAAAATTAAAAAAAAAATGATGATATCAAATTTCTGATTTCACCATACCATTTATATGACCATGTTAACATGGGTTAGTGTCGGCTCTTATACCCACTTACCTAACACCCTGTATAATTTTTCATTTTTGTGATTGATTTCCAGCTGATTGATTAGATAATTTTTCAAGCAACGCCTATTCTAATTTAGGCTTAGTCCAGAGATAATGATATACGTAATTGTATACGGAATAAGTTCGCCTTTAGTGCTTGTCTATGACATGTGCAAAAATAATTGAAATTAATGAATTAACAAGTTTTTTGTTTATCTACCTCTAAAATATCTAGAACTCATTATTAGTTTATTTTTTAAACATGCTAAATGAGAAATGAAAATAATTAACTCTGAAGAAAACTGCGCAGTATTAATAAATAACAAATAGGAAGAACTATGAAATAATACCCATTATTCAACATCAAATACAATATTTATTAAATCCAAGTGATTACAAATAAGAAAGATATTAACAATAAATGCAATGAAACAATTTTCAATACAACCAAAAGTGCTACATTAT
This sequence comes from Ostrinia nubilalis, assembly GCF_963855985.1. Lineage (NCBI taxonomy): Eukaryota > Metazoa > Arthropoda > Insecta > Lepidoptera > Crambidae > Ostrinia > Ostrinia nubilalis. The sequence goes on from NC_087117.1 coordinate 6,721,276, forward strand.
TTTTTTAAACAAATAAAAACATATCCAATCATAAAATACTTTCTAATACTTCAAAGTTAATTAAATAAACCAAAAGAGACGTGTCATTATAATAAAAGTGATTGGTACATTCCCACTTAGTTTCCGGGAATATTCCCACCTCTTTTTCCCACCGCTGCAACTCCTGTGTAGCCAGGATCAACAGCTTAACCGCGAATGAAAACCCAACCAGTGAAGGTCAAGTTTGTCCCGGAGATTAAAACCAGAGTAAATACAAATGAGTAGGTCATTCTTCATAGAAACGCACCGAGCGCGGTTTGTATGTGAGCGCGCCAATACGTATGCGGCGCGCACGCACACGTGCGCACACACTGACAAAATTCGGCGCAGCACCCTGCTAATCCACGCTAAATTTTGTCCCTATGAAGATGACCTACTCATTTGTATTTACTCTGTTAAAACTATCTTTGGACCAGCAACGAAGGTAATCAAGAACGTAGGAGTTTTAGTATCCCAAGTCAACACTGAATTATCCATTGTTAGGGAATGACGTGAATTCCCGGTTATAAAAACGTTCCTGGGAATTTGAAAATTATAAATATTATGAATTTGTTCCTGGGAATATTCTTAGTAGCGTTATCCAATAGCCTTACTTACCAGGAACATATTTTTAAATGCTTTTGCTTAAAATTACAAAATTTTGAATCTATAGGAATATTATGAATTATAATTAATATAACAATCAGTGATAAAATATTAGTATAATTGGAAAAATAGTAAATTATATTACTGGTATATAAATACCTTTAGCGAAACTCCACCTTAAAAGGATTTTTTTTACATTTAACATTTTTTGTTCAATAAAAACAAAAAATATGTTTTACATAGTTGGTTATAAATAAATAAATATCCTTGGACATTTTACACTGCGCCTCTAGTCCCAAACTAAGCAAAGCTTGTACTATGGGTACTAGACGACGGATATAAACATACTTAAATACTTTTTTTTTTTTTTGTAAATACATACATATTATACATAGAAAACACCCAGGCCCGTAACAGAAATTAAAATTCATCATTTCAATTTCTGCCCGGCCGGGAATCGAACCCGGGACCTCTCGGCATAGTAGTCCGTTCTGAACCACTACACCAAACGGCCGAACGGTTGAACTTACTTCTAATAATATTTTTGGCAAAATGATTTTAAAAGTCAAGAAGGAATATTACAAAAGGGGTGATTTAAAACTAAAGAATAAAAATAATGAATTACAACAATAATTATTATGTTCATTAAGTTATTGTACTTTTAAATATTAAATATGAAGGGCAAGTTTGCGTCTTGAGAATTTTTCTAAATTGGAAACACTAACTTTTTAATAAATCCCCAAATTTTGACAGTGTCAAAGTGACAGCTCTTTGCATTTTTTATACAATGGCAACATTTCATTGCCATTCAATTACCTTTTTTAAATTATAGTAAGCTTTTTAAAATATTTGTGATGAAATTGTTTTTACCTTACAAAAGCTCAACGTAAATGACAGAAAATGTGTTCTCTCAGTGGAATTTGAACGTTATACTTTTAATAATAAGATTCATTATTCATAACCTCGCGGCCAGATCATGTATGGACAGCTTATAAGTAAAATAACGTAATAAACAATTAACCTCTTATTCATAAAAACATTCAATATTAATCAACTTGCTTGTGTTAGCGGATATGACACCGTAAAATTGTGAACTCCGTCAGTTTATAATATAACGCGTGAGATTGTAAACTATAGGTCTATCACATAACTGAGTGCTTGAGGTATGGAAGCGGCACGGGAGGGGTGACATTGACATATTATGACGTGACTAAGCACACAAATCTGAAGTCTCGTTGACGTTTGGCCGTCACAAAAACACCCTCCCGTGCCGCTTACCTTAGGCCATTGGTTCCCAAAATAGGGAGACGCAAAGACGTTGGGGGGCGCGGGTCATCTGTGTACTTAAGTATAAAAAACCTGCGACCGCTGAGAGAATGCATACCAGACTGCTCGATACGACCAATAAATAATCTGACTGGAGGAGGGAGGCCCGGATTTTTTGTATGGTCGAAACGGCGCGTCTCAAATAAGTTTGGGAACCAATGTCTTAGGCACTGTCTCAGTTATGCGACTCACCTATATTAATTGTTTTTTATGAGTAAGAGGATATAATAACAATAACATTGTAGTTTCCAGTCGACTCCACCCAATCACTTTAGAAGGCACCTGAAATGTAATACAAATAGTTAAATATAATATAATATATATTTTTGTATGACGAATGGAATGTGTATACATGTACTAATTGCTTGAAAACTGCGCAAATTACTTGAATTTATTTTTAAGAATATTATTAAATATTATTTTACTTGTGTGTGAAAACAACGTCTGTCAAATTGATTGATATAATATCAGGAATGCCGTTGCTTTATAAACTAATAACTGTATTATATTTTGTATATTTTTTTAACTCAAAACTATATTATTTAACGCTTTACAACAGCAAATAGAATTCTTTTGAAATGGTAAGTTTTATTTTGTGAAAAATAAATTAAATATTATTTTTGTTCATTTTAATAATTGCAAATATATTAATATCAATCAATCAATTCGACGACGTATACGTGAATCAATTTATTTGAAACTCAAATTTTTGTATATTTATACACCAAATACTGTGTAAGTATACACCAAACATCTACCTACGTGTTTCAATAAATCTTCGTCAGCGAACTACGTCAACCCTCAGTAGAAGCCTGCGCCAAAAAAAAAAAACGTACACAATGTTGCCAATTACGAAAAATATACACAAATCTTTGCCAATTACAAAAAAAAATACACAAGCTTAAAAACACAAAGAAAACCCGTCACCAATTTGATGTTATTTTTGTTAGTACGTTGTTAATTGTTTACAAATAAAAGAATTAAAAGAACACAGTCATAGAAAGCATTTTTACGAAATACTTTAGCAGATTTTTTTTTAGAAATGTTTTTAAGGATTTTTTGTGTTTAATATGTGAAGAGAAATTTTGTAGGTAATTTAATAATTGCAGGCTTTTGAAGCAAAAAAGTTGATTACATATTTTAACAAAACTGTGAGAACAGATTATTTTTCTTGTTGAGTATGTGTTACATTTGGGAATCGAACCCAGGATCCCAGATAGAGGCTCTAAGCACTAGACCACCGTGTCAATTTTGAGAAAAGTTTAAATCGTTATTAAAGCAAACTTTTATTATGTTCAGTGTTATGATTTTGATGTAATTTACAAAAATAAATGTGCCTTTTCCAAATGTGTGAATGATGTATATTACACAGTGCACAACACATAATATTTTCAATGTAACTTACCTTTAAAATACAAAATCATTCAACACTCACTGTTTTGTAGAAAAACGTAAATTTTTCGTTGAAAAATCTTTTCTTTTTTCATTCACTATATTTTTTCTGTAAAATTTTATTTAAGTAGTACCAAAAGTGTGATTTTACAAAAGTGTAAATTTTTAGTTTTGTGATATTATTAGAAAAAGAATTGCCGGTAACTTTTACGTGTATGTCATATTTTAATATACAAAATTATTAACATTTTTTCAAAAAGATTAGAAGTAAGTAAGCTATAAACAACCTTATCCCAACTAATATTATAAATGCGAAAGTAACTCTGTCTGTCTGTCTGTCTGTTACGCTTGCCCGCTTAAACCTCGCAACCGATTTTGATGAAATTTGGCATAGAGATAGTTTGAGTCCCGGGAAAGAACATAGGATAGTTTTTATCCCGGTTTTTGAAACAGGGACGCGCGCGATAAAGTTTTTCGGTGACAGACAAAATTCCACGCGGGCGAAGCCGCGGGCGGAAAGCTAGTGGCTTAATAAAAGCAAAAAAAATATAGCATGCATCACTAATTATTGATAGTTTAGGAGCCAATCCACGACACAATCCAATGAGTCAATCCAACAATGAAATTTTTATCGATTAGTTATTGCATCGATATATCGATATTTATAACCCTACACTGGGCTAAACGTTGGACTGAATTATCGGTTGACGCCTTGTGATGGTCCATTAAAATACTTTAGTATTATTAGTATACATTATAGTTAAAAATAAATTAAAAACTACCAAGTAATTGTTAATATTATATGAAACCCAAAAAGACAAAAAAAAATACTACCCCATAGTTATTACATTTAAAAATGTATATTTTTTGTTAAGATATGGCAAATGAAATAAAAAATATATATAATAATATACATCAAAAAACTTTGTGTATATTTTAAATAACTTGGGGTCAGGTCGCTAGTTTGCGTCCATCTACGTATCACTCCAAAATAGTTTTAAAAAAATAGGAACAGTGATACGTACAGAATAATAAAACGCGGTTCGGTTTTGTTAGTGTAATGGTAGCGTAACTCTCCAATAGTTTTAAAAAGTATGCTTTCAAAAAGTAATTTATCGTTTGGACACTAACAGGCGACATGGCAGTTTTTGTAATCTTTTTTTTATTTACTAAAAGCCAGTAATGTTACAAAGCAACTACTGTTTCATTTTATTTTTATAAAAAAAAAAGTTAAAGATATCATCTAGGTACACACAATTTCTTAAATAATGCCTGTAGAACCTTAAAATTGCGAATTTGCGGCATACGAAATTCTATAAGATTTTAAACTTTCGCGTTCCATTTCAATTAAAATAGTAAGACACGGGTCTTAACGCGACGTTTATTAATGAGTTACATTATGTACTAATAAACGTCGCGTTAAGACCCGTGTCTTACTATTTTAATACGAAATTCTGTATTCTAGTATTATTATTTATACATCGATTATGTTAGTACACATTTTTGTCGAAAAGATCGATTACCACCTTTGGGAATTGAATCCACTACCTTACGATTGCCGGACGACTGTTTTGACCGCTGAGCTAAATAGAGTGGGTATAAAACCCGTCGAAATTGCTTTTCAAGTGTATTAAGTAAGTCAGCATCGGGGGTTCAATTCCCATTTGAGGTAATCGATTTTTTCAATAATTTATTATTACTGACGGAATTGCTACCATGTACCTTAAAATTGTACATTTTGTATTTCAAGTTACTTTTTTTCGCTTACTATTTAAACAAAACGCGGGATTTTTTTCAATCTCAGGTCTTTGAAACGCACATCTGAACGATGTCTGGTTTTAATTTCACCCTGTTTCTGCTGTCCCATGCTTTACTGTTTACCCTGGAGGTATTTCTTGGGTTCTCGCCTTCACATCCTTAAAATTGAGTTTCCGATATTTCGGCACTGTTGCAAGCGTACATGGTAGCAATCCCGTCAGTAATAATAATTATGATAGTGACCATGAAAGTTTAAAACGATTTTTTTCAAGTGTCAAAAAATTCAAAAAATGCATCTCTTAAATATTAAGTAAAGCCCGGTCCGTGAGCACGTAGAATTTTGTCCAATGACCCCAAGCTACCCATCCTTATCGCTCGCGCGTAATTATGTTTCTATCGCGCTCGCACACTCACTGCGGGCGCCCGTCGCACAGTCTCATATATTTTCGCTCATACAAGATCATATACAAAAATACAAATACAAAATACAAAATATTTTATTCATACAAACAAGTACGCACAGTCGCGACAGCAATATAATTACGCGCGAGCGATAAGGATGAGTAGCTCGGGGTCATTGGACAAAATTCTACGTGCTCACGGACCAGACTATACATGATATATCCTTACCTTGAGGGGCACCATAGCCAGGGGCCCCGTAAGCGGGGGGCGGGGGCCCGTACTGTCCCCCATAAGTTGGGGGGTCCGCCTAGAAATTACAAACATTCACAGTTAATACAGGTTTCAAATTCAATACCTGCTGATAAAGTGACTGATAGGGACTTATCTGTCAGATAAATGTGTAACAAAATTAGTCGGGGGGCTAAGTACGAGTATACATCAAAACGTCATCACTGGCGACTGCGTAAAAAACTGACATTAAATGTATAAAATAGACTCACGCCCGTATTCACAAACAATACTATGAGGTCTCACAGTGCGCGTGGACGCACAGGGTGACACATGAACCAATCACAGAGCTCTATTCAACTCTGTGCGTTCGATTTGCTGCTTCACTTAAGCAAGCATCGTTTGTGAATACGGGGGTCAATATACTGAACTGTCCTATCCGTGACATTGACAGCGGGGCGCCACCGTCAATACCGGATCGCTGGTTCCGATTTTTGCCATGTTGGAAACTATATAGTTAAACGATGGTGGCGCCTCTCTGTCAATGAGTTTGGTGGGACAGTTCAGTTTAGGTCATCTATATGATAGATTGTAATACAGTGTGAGTCACGTTAAAGTGTACATATGAAAATAGATGAAACTAGACCTATTTTTATCGACAAAAAAGAGGTCAAAATTTTTTTTAGTTTTTTTTTAATTTTTTATAGAATTTTTTTTCTTCCAATTACTTATTGTAAAGAAAAAGTAATAACTTTCAAACTAAGCGTTATATCCTGATAAAATAAAAACAGTAATTATGCTAAATAACAGGCAATACTAAAAAAATACATAAAATACACAAAAAAGGCCAACAAATAATAATAAATGATACTTTTTGAAAAAAATCTGCTATTAAATTCGTGTTTTTTTTTGTTATTTGATAAATTTCTCCAAAAAATGCCCCTATAACCGGTGGTTTTTATTACTTTGTATTATTCTCTATCGTATTACCTTCGTAAACCAAAAATCGCAAGTCTCTATCCCTATCACAACGTTTGCAATGATCGTTTGAACTAAGCCTCTCCGGGCGCGCCATTCAAAGCTTCGTTAACAACGAAACTGAAAATGGCTCTAGATTTGTAATTTTGCTAAAGACAAGTTAGATTTCAAATAAAAACAAAAGATTTCGAAGTAAAATAAGCATTTTAGTTAAAATTAAAATTGTCTCTACCTGTAGCGGAGAATAATGTTGTATCAGGCCTTTGTTCAAACGATCATAGCAAATGTTGTGATAGGGATAGAGAAATGCGATTTTTGGTTTTACAAAGATAATACGATAGAGAATAATACAAAGTAATAAAAACTACCTGTTATAAGGGCATTTTTTGGAGAAATTTATAAAATAACCAAAAGATTTTTTTCAAAAAGTATAATTTTTTATTATTTGTTGGCATTTTTTGTGTATTTTATGTACTTTTTTAGTATCGCCTGTTATTTAGCATTATTACTGTTTTTATTTTATCAGGATATACCGCTTAGTTTAAAAGTTATTACGTTTTCTTTACAATAAGTAAATGTAAGAAAAAAAATTCTATAAAAAATTTAAAAAAAATCTCAAAAGTTTTTTGACCTCTTTTTTGTCGATAAAAATAGGTCTAGTTTCATCTATTTTCATATGTACACTTTAACGTGACTCACACTGTATAAGTTGATATTGTGATGTATACTATCCTTAAATAAATAAATAACGCACTGACATTATTACACACTGGACTGGCTGCATTCATAATATTATTGTGCCTATTTGAGTGTCGCCATTTTGGCGCTAAAGGCCATACTGTAGCCAGATACGATTGTCCATGGAACTAAAATTGGTTTTCTTTCTCGCTTACTCCTATGGTTACTCCATACAATGTACGTCAAAATTAGTTCTCGGTACTATCGCAGTGGCGCTTTAAATTGGCACACAAAATCAGCTGTCATTTGTATGAGACAGCCTGTCCAATGTGTGTTATGAGAGGTCAGTGACTATAATGACATTATTGTGACAGAGACGGCGCTATTCGAGTGAGAAACGATCGCATGCAATATCATACTAATTTAAACAAGATACAACATGATTTCAAATGTGACAGAGACGGCACTAAACGGCCCAGTGACAAATATGGCACGACTCAAACGGCCGAGTAACAAATATGGCACTTCTCAGACGGCTGAGTGACAAATATGGCACTAAACGTTAACATTCCAACATTCAACAACACAAACTCAACTTTAAATCCAAACACGACAGTTTTAATCACCCATTTATTGGTTGGTTAGTGACATACCCTATACGCTGTATACTGGGACGTCGCCGAGGGAGACGGCGCTATATGACTTTAGTGAGCGGGATAGAGATGGCACTATAGACGTCAAATAGTGTGCGTGTTGTGATAGAGATGCTATGACTGTAAGGGTGTGGAACACAGAACAACTGCAATGTCTAATTATAATGGAGGATATTATGCTATCTAAGCGTGTTAGTATTATAGAAAGCGCTATAATAGTGAGATGACCGCATGCGACGTCACAATATTATTGTGTGACAGAGATGACACTACTCAGGCGGCCCAGTGACAAATGTGGCACTTCTCAGACGGCCATGTGACAAATATGGCACTACTCTGACGGCCGAATGACAAATATGGCACTAAACGTTAATATTCCAACATTCAACAACACAAACTCGACACAGTTTTAATCACCCATTCTATTGGTTGGTTAGTGACATACCCTATACGGCCTATACGCTGTATACTGGTATGGTTGATACTAGGGGCGTACCATATACGGCCAGGGCCGGATTAACCATCTCGGGGCCCCTAGGCACAGCTCGTTTCGGGCCCCCCTTTTTTTTGTCGCGGAGGATATGCTTTGCGCCCCGTCAGGGGGCGTCCATTAATTACGTGAGACGTTTAGGGGAGGGAGGGGGTCAAGAAAAACCTCACTAAATCTCACGTAGGGGAGAGGGGGGGTCTCGATAAATATCACGTAATTTTTTCAGCAACAAAAAGGGTCAAATTTCGAGAAAATGTCCTCCCATGCCCGGCAGCCATCAAAATTCGTTCGTCAACTTTAGTTCATAGGTTCAATAGCAATCGAAGTTGGAGCTAAACCGTCTAAACAGTAAAGAAATTAGAAGAAACAGTTTTTTTTATATGAAATCCTAATCGAAGCTAACCCTTACATTATGTATTTTAAAAAATCTCACGTGAGATTGTGGGGAGGGGGAGGGGGTCTGGTAAAATCTCACCAAGGGTGGCGGGGGGGTTAAAAATTTGCCAAAATTGTCTCACGTAATTAATGGACGCCCCCTCACCACTGCCGGGGGACAGGGTGGTGAGTGGGACTCCCGGCGCCTTAATAAGGGCGCTGCTCCGTCCTGAAAAGGACGGGGTATACCCACTAAAACCTCCGCGGCGTTCCGTCATCGCCCAAGTGGGGGTGTCGCGAGTATCGGACCGTAGCCTTAGACTTCCGCGACACCACCAGCGACAGCTCGCCTACACGGCGGACCCTACATGCCGCCCCGTGTGGGGGTCCGATGGGAATGGCCCGAAACGCCAAGCCGTTACCGTCAGACGGAGGTAACAAGGGTGCCCCCGCACTCCCCCGGCCTGCTGGCCGCCATCTGGGGGGCTGAGTAGAACGGTCGTACAAACGCCTTCTCCACCCCCTACTCTACCTGCGGAGCAATTAGGCGAGAGGATCGTTCTTCCGCTCGCGCTGGGCTGCCTCCTTCTGAAGGATGACCTCTTCGCGAAAGAAGGCGACCGCCATCCAGCATCCTTCACTTCCCAGCATGACGTTGACCAGGCTCGGGAGTGAAAGATCCCGGCCCACGACCGCAGTGAGGACACGGCGCTGCTCCTTCCAGCCTGAGCAGACCGCGAGGGTGTGCTGCACCGTGTCATCCGCTGCGCTGCATTTGTGGTACAGCGGGGATTCCTCTCGCCCGATCCTATGCAGATACGAACCGAAGCAGCCATGCCCGGTCAGCACCTGCACCAGACGGAACGTGAGGAACCCGTGCGGTCGTTCCAACCATTGCTGCATTGGTCCAGAATTACAGGACCAATGGCGTCCAGAGTGCGGCGGCCAAACTGCGCGCGAGTCATGTCTTCCTTCCAGCGGTCGATCATAATGTCGCGCTCTTCCTGCCTGACGGCGCCGCGCCGCTCCGGGGCCGGGCGCTTTCCACGCGCCTTCTGGTCTGCCACCCAGTGATAGGTGACAGACAAGACCCCAGCTTCTAGCTCCCAAGAAGGAGTACGAGCGAGGACGCACGCCACAGTTTGCCCTACCGTGCGGTAGGTCCTTGCGACTTTCTGCGCTATGGCCCGCTGGGGCCTGTGCAGAAAAGCAGCATTCTCCCTCTTGTTGAGTGCGTCCGCCCAGATTGGGGCGCCCTACAGCACCATACTCCTCAGAACGCCGGCATCAAGTCGACGATACCTCGTTTGTACCAAATTCGGGATGGGCCAACTCAGTGCGCCAGCTGCCTTGAGGAGGCGTGGCGCTAGCCCGTTGAAGTGCGGGCAAAAATGCCATCTCCCGTCAAGTATGAGGCCCAGATATTTCATCTGGCCTTTGACGTCAATCTTAACGTCTTCAACCACAATGTGGGCGTCGGGAGGGGTGCGCTGGCGAGGCTTCGGAAAGAAGAGGGCCTCAGTCTTCTCCAGCGCGACTTTCAGGCCGAGGCGTCGTATACTGCGAGCGATTAATGTGCCGCCCGCCAACGCCAGCCGTGCCGCGGCACCAAATGTCTTCCCCCGGGCAGTGACCAGAGTGTCATCCGCATAGCATATTATAGCATATTATTATGACACTCATGCCCGCGAGAAGGACGCCCCGGAGGAGCCAGTTGAAGCCTAGGTTCCACAAGAGTGGACCGAGCACTGAACCCTGCGGAACCCCGCTGGCTACGCCGCGCCGATTGCGGTCCCGTAAGTAATCGGTCAGCAGCGCTCGAAGGTACTCAGGCACTCTGTGATGTTTAATTGCCTAGAGTATGGTAGAATGAGGGATGGTATTGAAAGCGTTGGCTATATCGAATGATACAGCCAACACTCCCTCACCCCTCTCCCTAGCCTAGCCTAGGCTTTTTAGCCTCTGAAGGGCGTCGACGGTCGACCTGTCATGTAAACCAAAGCAGTAATGCCAACGTTACGAAAATGAATTAGGTTCCACAATATCGAAATATGACGATTGAATGTGTAAACCAATATAAGGCAAAGTTTTGAGGTGGTTTGAGTTTTGCTGCATAAAAATAATCTTAAACATTTTTTTTTTTTTTCATTTTTTAATCGGGAGTGCTGGGCCCCTGGTCATAGTGGGCCCCTAGGCACTGGCCTAAAGTGCCTTATGGATAATACGGCACTGTACGGCTGCTGCGGCGCGGCGCCCTCGAAGCCTATGAACTGGACGGCGCTATGTGACTTTAGTGAGTTGAACAGAGATGGAACTACTAATGACACATTGTGTTAGGCGCTATTCAAATGAAACAATAACATGCGACACCGTACTAATTTAAAAAGAGACGTCATAATATAGTTTCTAGTATGATAGAGACCGCGCTAACCAGATAACCGAATGACAAATATGGCACTACTCAGACGGCCGTGGACAAATATGGCACTACTCAGACGGCCGAGTGACAAATATGGCACTTCCCAGACGGCTGAGTGACAAATATGGCACTTCTCAGACGGCTGAGTGACAAATATGGCACTAAACGTTAACATTCCAACATTCAACAACACAAACTCGACACAGTTTTAATCACCCATTCTATTGGTTGGTTAGTGACATACCCTATACGGCCTATACGCTGTATACTGGTATGGTTGATACTGGGGGCGTACCATATACGGCTGCTGCGGCGCGGCTCCCTCAAAGCCTATGAACTGGACGGCCACGTCTCCATCGACAGTGATGTGGGTGATCCGCTGGAACGGAGTCCGGTGGAGGAACTCGCAGAAATGGATGCCGTTTAGGGCCACCTGGAATGAGATAATGGTATCGTTTAGGCGCGATTGGTCCAATTCGCAATAATCGCAATTGGTCCAATCGTGAAAAATTCACAAATTCGCGATTGGTCCAATTACGAATTGGACCAATAGCGAATTGGACTAATCGCGAATTTGTGAATTTTTCACGATTGGCCCAATTGCGAATTGGACCTATCGCGCCTAAACGAATGGTATTTGTTCATCAGGCTTTAGGTCGTTTAGTCTGAAAAAGGTGGCGCCACTGGCGAGTAAGGTATTGTGGCTGTCACTTGCTTGTTGTGGCTAAGATAGTGGCGGATGAAGTATGAAGAAGAACCACTGAGGAAGTGGCAAGTAACATGACCTCACTCTAAAGTAGCGCCAAGTAAATATCATAGTCCTCGTACCACTGCAGCGCTTACCAGTTGGCGCCACTATCTTGGCCACAAGCAAGTGACAGGACCTTATTCTACAGTGGCGCCACTCTGGTGCTTGATTGCAAATGCGACAGTTCTTACCGCTTCAACTTTCACTGGATGATGAGACTGCGTTACCCACAAATAAGCGATAGAACCTGACTCTACAGTGGCGCCAACTGATGAGCGCAGGAAAACCTAATTATGCTATTTACTAATCTCCAATAACAGCAGCTTTCTCACGGAACAAACTTGACCTTCATTAGTTGGACTGTTATTGGCGGTGAAGCTGTAGATCCTGGCTACACAGGAGTTGCAGCGGTGGGTCTCTTTCCTGCAAGCAGGAAGAGTCGCCTACTACAACTGACCTTGATATACTGCGGCTCGCGCCTAACGGGACTATTCAAACACTCCTGTGTAGCCAGGATCCACAGCTTGACCGCCAAAAAAGGAACTACCAACTACCCTACAGACTGACCTTGATAGACTGTGGCTCACACAGCAGCAGCGCCTCGAACGGCTCCCCCCTCCTGATCGGTATTCCCCCATCAGTCTCTTCAACCCCCCACTCCATCGAGGACAGGTGGTTGCGGACCACGCACATCTCCACGAAGCGAAAGTTCAGGTGGAGAGCAATGTCGTCGCGGGGATCCGTGTTGGGTCCGCACTGGAGGTTGATGGCAAATCTGGTGGAGAAGGTACCATCATCAGCATTACAGAATAACCAGAATAGATAGTAACAAATGACAAACTACACGCAAAGCGCGTTCAGGCAACACATACTGGGGAAGTTTAGCAGGGGAGCTGCCATCTGGCAAGGGTATGTCCCTACATTCCTACCATTTTTGTCTTAGGCTGGTTTAGAAAACACGCTGACCATCACCGCAGAAGCCGTAATGTATGAAGCGTAGGCGCCGAGCGATCAGCGACACTCAGGAACGTTTTCTTAATTACATACATATTGATCTGTCAGCCCCGACGATCAGCGAGCGGTCAGCGCGATTCTAACCCGCCTTAAATGTAAAGCGTGGGGTCCTTGACTAAAAAACTCATTTAGCTGGGTGTTGCAGAAAAAGTCAGGAGACGTTTGTTGGTAAAGGGGTTTGTATTTCAGTTTTTACACGCAGTAGTTTTCAGACAGTGGTTGGAAAGGGAATGTGTAAGTAAATGGCCGTGCAAGCAGCACGGACGTAATGTGTAGCGCCATCTATGGTTCTTTATATGAATTAGTTCGTTACTCTAGTTAGTTCGGTAAGAAAGTAAGAAGAACCATAGATGACGCTTTACAAACTGTTTATAGAGATGGCGCTAAACATGTATTGGTTTGGAACACTGGGCCTGACTGGTTGCTTCTGGACCCGACTGTCCTTTTCTAAGCCAGACTGTCCACTTCTGGCTCAGAAGCTACACTTGCGAGCAAAACTATGGAATCACTTACATGAAGTTGTTTCAACGCGAACTTGTGTACTAACGAATTTGTTAGTAACAAAAAAAGTGGCACCATTTTAAAGATTAAACTTTTATCTTTAGGGGGTAAATAGGCCGCACCTCGCAAACAGTTCATACATGGCTTTTTCGTTACTTCTTCACATCAGCCGGGATATCTTTTTAAATAATGGTGTGATTTAAATGAATTTGGTATCAATTTAAAGATAAAAGTTTAATCTTTAAAATGGTGCCACTTTTTTTGTTCCTAACAAATTCGTTAGTACACAAGATCGCGTGGAAACAACTTCATGTAAGTGATTCCATACTTTTGCTCGCGAGTGTATAAGTCTAGCGCTTAACAGTCAGTTTTTAACCCATCAAACCCCAAGCGGCGGTAATCAATATCTTGTATCATCAAAGTTCTAAGGTACAAATCAGCTCATTGTTAACAAAATAGAGCAATGTGTTTTGTGCAAAATTTCGTCATTTTTACGTTTGCCACGTCTATTTTCTTTCACCGGCGACTCGCTAGTGGCGTGCAAAGGGGAGAGAGTTCAATTACTCCAGCTACTGAGACGTTCAACAGCTCACGGCTACGGGATAAATAACTGTACACAAAAATATGAAGGGCGGGGTCAAATTGACCCCTCCACATCCTCGCCGGGTTAATAGCTTACCTCTGGGCGCCTGGCGGTACGTTACCCTGGACGCGGATCATGCGGCCGGGGTACATGCCCCCCGGAAGCGGGTACAGGCATGGTATTACCTGGAAATAAAGATTAAATAAATTAACCTTGGACTCGACTCATAAAACTTTGCAAGTAGACTTTTAAGAGCCATTTCACAAAAATATTCCGCGCGAATTTAGGTAAAAGCTGTCAACGCAACGTCAAAAGAGTAAAAAGAACGCTGAAATGGACAAAAAAATCTTGAGCCGTGACCGTATTAAGACTTGATTTAAGTTATTAATTTTAAGGTAGAATGAGGTATTCAAACTTGATTAATTAATTTAAATTTTTAATAGAGTTTATTAAGTCTTTTATATTTCGATTCATAATGAAACACGAATGGGTATAATATTATGTAAAATATATATTAAGTACAAAATAAAGACAGTCACATAGTGAAAAATAAATCTGCCCCCTTACAGCTCCATCATCGGACCCTGGATACGAATAATGAAACACGAATAGGTATAATATGTAAAATATATTAAGTACAAAATAAAGACAGTCACATAGTGAAAAAAAAATTCTGCCCCCTTACAGCTCCATCATCGGACCCTGGATACGAAATATTCGTCAAGGCGAATCACACAAGCCCAAACTCCATAGGGTTCTATTGTTTTGTTACGGAGGTGGCCATTATTTGTCCTGAAGCAGTGGTAGGGTTAATACTGGGACGTGTAAAAGTGCTTTTTTAAAACCTACTTACAGAAATAAATGAGTTTTACTGAGTTTTTACTGAGTTTTATTGCATCTCCTCCAGATCCATTATCAGACAGAGCTAAGAAATAAATAAATAAATATTATTATAAGTAAACAAATAACAAAAATAATTCATCTTACTATCTTACTTTTTACTAGTCTTACTAATATTATAAATACGAAAGTTTGTGTGGATGTCTGGATGTTTGTTACACTTTCACGCAAAAACTACTGAACAGATTTTGATGAAACTTTACAGTACAGTACAGCAGTACTAGGCAGTCTGTGTTCAACTATCACTCGGGTCGGACGTTCCTATCACAAGACCTTTGGTTCACTCAGTTCCGATACGACTCTAGTGCTGTGTGTAATTATTTTCGTGAATACACTGAGTTTATTAATTTCTACGAGTGGATTTCATTTTGCCTGAGACCTACGCCATGAACCCTGAACCAGAAGACCCTGTCGCCAGCGACAGCGACGCTTATCCATCCCTGGCGTCGACCAGAATAACAATGTATAGGCTATAATTTATGACGATCTGTGACAAACTAAATTTCAAGCGGGTGAAGCCGCGGGCAATACTACATATTTCATACTAGCTTTTTGCCCGCGACTTCTACTGCGATGAAGTGGAAAATGGTTCTAATAGAAACGTCGGGAGGGTAAATATTTTATTTACCGTTAAAATAGATATTGTTGCAATAAATCCCGTGAAGTGATAATTCTATGGTTCTAATAGAATTAAAATATCCTTAGAAAATTAATTTTGTTAAATGATTATATTTTTTGATATAAAATCTACACATCATTATGTTTAAATATTTGAATACTTACAAAATTATGAGATCTTTCTAAAACAAAATTAAAACACTACACCTGCCGCAGATTTCTTTGTAAACAATGTTTTTTTGTTTTTCCTTCAGGTGCTAAAATCACCAGGCTATTGTGTGCGCATACTCTGGAGCATTCCACATACAACTGGTCGTCGGAGAAGCATAGATTTCCATTAAGTCTACTCCCGCTACCATATGGAACTCCGCTAAAACTCGTGAGGGCGCCAACACTTGCTTTTGTATCGAAAATTAGTATGAGCAGCTGCGCACGCGGTTGCCCGTTGCAGGCTCTATGCAACCACGCTATTTTAAACCGTGGTCCCTAAGCATGAGATGGGAAACTGCACTCTCTTGAATTCTCTTGAATTTGATGGTGTTAGGGGAATCCTAGGAATGAATATAGACTTTCCAATGGAATCTCCTCATCAATATTGCGAAATTGCGAGTTGCAATGCAATGTTACGTTTTCACTTGTTATTTTATTGAAATCTGACCTTGATGTTTGAAAACACGTGTCAAAATAAAAAAAAAAATTTAAATCAAAAGTACTAAGGAATATTTCATTGATATCAACTTAGAAACAAGCACAGATCACAGAAACTAAAGGGAAATGTGACAAGGGACAAATTGGAACATATTGCTTGTGAAAGCAATGATGACAGTAGCGACGTTATTATGTAAACAGTTTATATTGCTTGCATAGTACTAAAGATTATTCGGACGTTGAATACTGATACCGCAATGGATAATGAGCACATAATTTGATTCTTTGTGTGTGTGAATTTCTAATACGACACTGAGTTTCGAACTCAGTGCATTACTTAGCATCTCTCTATATTTCTATGGAACCAAATTATCTCCAAAATAACATTCCACACCTTTTTAACCTAGTCAGGTAATAATTTTAATAAAATACGAAGCACGTCATCTATCAATAGGATATATGTATATTTTAGAAGTTAATAAATTATGCATAAAATATAAACACTTTAGAAGTTTAGTTAAATCGTAGAATTTCTGAAAAACAAGTACTAAAATCGTACTGAAAAAAAAAGTATTAATATGTTATCTAATTTATTTATTAAACGTCGAATTTTATCAAAGATTTTGGACTAAAGTTTTTGAAAATATGTTATAGCCTACATAGAAAAAAATTAGGATTCTAAATCGTGAAAGAAATTTTTTTCGGAGCCTGTTGCCTCCAAACAAACAAACAAACAATTAAATCTTTCCTCTTTTATTAGTATAGATTTAACAAAAAAACAAAACGTTTCTTTTTCTTCTTCACGAAACAAAACTCAAAGCGGATAAATAAATCCCACCAAAAACATTCTGTAAAAAACTAGCCAAGTCTCGATGGAGCTGCCTGTTTATCTCTAAAAAGTAATGAAATCTAGACAAAGTCGTGCCAAGTCTATGGTTCCTTACTGCGATTTCTTTATTATTATATTTAATGTTGTGTGACTTGGCCGTTGAAGGGTACCAAACCAGATGCTCCATGACACCATTGCACCAATCTGTCGCCAAAACCGCTACCCATTGACGATGGAAAATAAATTGCACTTGGAAAACGTTGATTCAATAACCAGTCAACTGTAGGCTTAATAAAGCTGCGTATTTCAATAATACTTATGTATGATTATCTTAATAAAGATTGTTTAACGGCCAAGTCACACAACATTAAATATAATAATAAAGAAATCGCAGTAAGGAACCATAGACTTGGCACGACTTTGTCTAGATTTCATTACTTTTTAGAGATAAACAGGCAGCTCCATCGAGACTTGGCTAGTTTTTTACAGAATGTTTTTGGTGGGATTTCACTTCTTTTTGTAGAAGGTGGCATAATTATTTAACGTTGGCGTCTTTTCTTTTAATATCATCGACATTTTCTTTACGATATTAAACACAAATAAACTCAACGACCTTTAAAATGGACAACGAATCAGAAATTGTTTTAATAACAAGTGCCACGCCATCTAGCGGTGAGCGGTACAGGCGAACACCACGGTGCCGGTGTGGCGCTAGTAGTATTGTTATGAATGTGGTGTTACTCCAGATCTTCGATTTTCCTAGTTTTTATAGTTTTCCCTTTATGTAGTCATTAAACCCTAACTCTGTACCAAATTTCAGCTCTCTGAGTTAATGGGAAGTACTAGTTCTATTTTGATGATCATCAGTGAGTGAGTGTCGTAAATGCGAAACTTTGCTTTCGCTTAACTTCGGAACTAAATGACCTACAGACTTGAAATTTTGGATTTCAAGTATGTGATTATAGCTCACTAGATGACAAAAATTTCTGCGTTCTGGTCTTATCCAGAGGTTCTCAAATAGAGGCCTGAAAATGCGGCGAAATGGTTCCAGTAAAGGATGGTACGGCAGTGTTTGCTTCGCGCTCGACTTGGCGGGGGCACTGCCGTGCCCCCAGATAAACAAATCTTTGGACAATTTCACAGCGCCATCTAGTCCAAAAGTAGGCAACCAATATGCTTGTGTTAAGGGTGCTATCATAATGGATATACTTTTTTATAATTTATTTATTAAATTAAATACATGGTACCTACATATTCACGGGCATCAGTCTCACACAAACAACTTGGTTTTTGAATTGTACCTAATGTGCTTAAAAACTTGTGTCATTGTAATGTTTGTGATGAGAAAATAAATACTATTTATTATTATTATATATTATACATAGTTACACCCAGATCCGTCAAAGAAATTAAAATTCATCATTTCAATTTCTGCTCGGCCGGCCGACTCGAAACAGCCTCTCGGCATAGTATCAAATGTATTTGGTCGCCGTACAAATCACCGCTTTACGACACGAACGCACGTAAACGTCACGGCGGGAAAAATGACACAGGTACTGCCTTGACGGGCGCTCGCGCCATACTAATCGATGTCGGCTTGCGCATTGTAATTTATACTGATATTCACATCAATATTTTGACAAAGTGGTTACTAATATTTAAACAATAACTGTAGAAATTAATTCTACAATGAATATTCTTTATTTTGGGATACTTTTATTGCAGTTATTGCTTTGTTTTTAAACCAAAAACCACGATCAAAATGTGACGTTGATCTTCAAATTTGCCAAATTATTTTTAGATTTTACTCAATAATGGTAATGAAATTCAAGAATCTATTTCATTAATGGACTACAAGAATATATGTCCGATGATTACTATATATTTTTAAGCTTATTATATAGGCATAAATAATAGATACAGGACTTTGAAAATGAGTCTGCGGCAATTTTTTCGTAAAATGGTTGTGGGAGATGGGGCACTGTGAATTAAGAAAAAGAGTTTTAGGAAATCCGTTTCATTAATGGTCAACAACAAGGATTGACTTATCTTTCGCAGTTATTAAATAATCTCTGGGTGTTGCTTAAGATAGTAATTCATGCTTCCAAAATCTTAGAAATTCGCACGAAAATGTAAAATGGCTCTTAAAAAGCACTTTTACACGTCACAGTAACCCCTAAACTTAGCAAAGCTTGTCTTATGGGTCTAGAGAAAGAATATAAACATACTTATAATACCACAAAATATCTGCTATGCTATGCTCGAAGTTTCCCATATTGCTAAACTCAAATGGCAGTGGGCAGGGCACATAGCTCTTAGAGCTGATGACCGTCAGGGCAGAAAAATACTCAAATAGCGACTACGGTTCGGCAGACGTAGTATGAACGCTGAGCAGGCATCCTACTAGGTGGACCGACGATGGAAGAAGCGGACAGCGCAGGACCGGTCCTAACATTTGGAGATAATAATATGTGATACAGTGCATTTTATTTTTAACTGGTTTCATTTAATATTATTGACATTGCAGTAACCATATATGGATGGAACCATGACATCTACGTTATTATAACGAATTGAGAATCCTAATAATATTATACGTCGCTCGAAGGCCATTTTACTAGTATGGAAGTGATAATTCAAGTCAATTGTGTTTTCTGCGCATATAACATACAATACTTGACAATAAAAGTATATGTCACGTCCACACATTTATGATTCACCATCATGAGGGCATTTACGAATGTATTCACAAACGCTGCTTGCTTATGTTCAGCAAATCGAACTCACAGCGTTGAATAGAGCTCTGTGATTGGTTCGTGTGTCACCCTGTGCGTCCACGCGCACTGTGAGACCTCATAGTAACCTTTGTGAACACGGGCATTTAATATCTATTGTAGGAGCACGAGCACGACCCTCTCTAATTTACCAGAGGCAAATGGAGGATTTGGTCTACACTCCCCACGCTGGCCAGACTGCTGGCTCACAGCATAATAAACTTGACGGGTTTGTCCTAATGAGGATCAATCAATAAAGCTATAGATTATGAAATCATCATCATTTCAGCCACAGGACGTCCACTGCTGAACATAGGCCTCCCCCAATGATTTCCACATCGCCCGGTTGGTAGCGGCCTGCATCCAGCGCCTTCCTGTTACCTTTATGAGGTCGTCGGTCCACCTAATGGGGGCCTGCCCACAATAAGTACGTCTTCCGGCCCGTGGTCGCCGCTCGAGAAAAATAATTTGACATAAGTTTTTATTTTGAACCCCTTACGAAGGACACGGGACTATACCCACCTCTCGTCCCCACCGCTGCAACTCCTGTGTAGCCAGGATCTACAGCTTGACCGCCATAACCCAACCAGTGAAGGCCAAGTTTGTCCCGGGGGAAAGTTAAACTGTCATTGGACCCGCAACGAAATTCATCAGAAGAGCATAGGAGTTCGAAGTTAGTAACTTATGAAGTATCTATTTAGAGCCACAACAATGTATGTATCGATTTTCAAAAGACCTTGGACGTAACGTCACTTCACGTTGTAGCGAACGCTAACACGCAGTGTCGGTTAGCGACACGTATGCAAGAGGATGTGATTATTGCTCATCATCATCAACATTCAGCCTATGATAGTCCATTAATTCTTGGCTAGATATTAGTGATGCAACGAATACGAATATTCGTATTCGCCGAATAGTAGACATTTACCGAATATTCGTATTCGGTGAAATAATAATTACGAATACGAATACCTACTTTTTTATAATTTTGTCACGCACGTGTGTGTCTCCGAACACTATAGCCACAACTACCTACATGACGGGAAAACCCCGGTCAATGTGTAACAAAGTAGTAAGTTAGTTCTCTTCCGAAATTTGACAGTCAATAGCAGGTCGATTGTACAAGTATTATTTAGTTTTTTGATTAGTTACAAAGTAAAGTGATACAATAAGAAAAACAATGTCATTTGTAAATTTTAATTACTAAAACATTAACCATAATAAAAACTAATAAAAAGAGTTATTATTATGAGCATTTATTGACTATGTAGAGATATTCGTATTCGCCGAATAGTAGATTTAATATTCGTATTCGTAAAGGTAGTATTCGTTGCCTCACTACTAGATATCTTATCGTCAATTTTAGACGACATTAGATGACAAATGTATGGGCTTATCGTATCGTCGATAAATTATTGTGGCCTAATTCACGTATTTTGACAGTCAAGACACAAGTCAAGATCTCGCGGACGTTCAGAAGGCGTCCCATTGAAAAACAGTTCTAAATCCGTATTCACAAGGGTCATTTTGATAGAACGATTACTCGATATGAACGCAACTCAGTGTTTTGTTGTCGTTGAAGTTTTGTTACGAGAATAAGGCTACTGGACCAGCAACCTACTTGGACTGGACGTTAGTCTCCCTCACAGAACACTGCATCATGCTATGCGTCCGTGCTATCTCCCGCTTTTTATCGCGAACAGAGGCGGTGGAGGATATGTTTTATTTATGTACCCATCTATCTTTTTAAACATCACATTATTGGGTCATCTGGGTCATCATCATCATCATCATCCCAGCCAAAGGACGTCCACTGCTAAACATAGTAGACTAAGAACTAGTGAACGCCAGACCTACGTCATTTTATAAAAGCTGAAAGCTTTGTCAGCATAATTATGCTCCCAATATAGGATATAATGTTGGTGAATTATGAAGTTTGGGTCATGGTGGCTTTGGGAGCTACCCTAAAAAAACTGTCTGGCAAGGAGTTGGAACTGTCAAAACTGTCTGGCTGTTGGGGAAAATACTTCTAATTATACGTTATTCCGGGTGTTATCCCTTTTTTTCGTCGGAAAATGCTTTGCGCATATCCACTGGCCGATGGCGACGCACAGTGTGTTATGGGACTGTATAATCGGACATTCTCATTGATTTGATGAAACGTATAGAGCTTAGTTATACAAACATGATAGTAAAACTCCCATTTGAAAATTCCATGTAGTTTTCGCGGTATAAAAATTCAAAGTTACCTATTTTTTTACTTGAAAATTATGCAAAAATATTCTCACTCGTTAACTAATAACATTTAATTCAGAATTGTTATAATACTTCATAGAGCTCTTAAAACTACAAGTAATAAGCGTATTAAGTGCTTCGTAAACGCATTCAGTTAATTAGGAAAAATGATTTTAGTGATTTTTGTTTTTATTTTTTTTCTCAATTATACCTTAATATATATATGCAAACATTTTTAATTGCAAGATATAGTCTGATATTTAATCTATACCTTGATTTTTTAGAATCCAGCAGAGATGTAAACAAACACTTTCATACACAATTACACCATAATCACTTACGTGTTCATAATATCATACACATTATTTAACAAGCCCATGAAACCAACTTTATTTTCACGTTTATACAAGTTTGAAATCAATCTTTGAAACAAATTATTTTAGCAAAATACGTGGACGATGAAAATTTGTGAGACTTGGCAAATTGACTTGACGTTTAAAATCATGTGTTATCTCCATATTGTCTATGACTTGTCTCTGACACATCAGTGCTGTAACCTGTGAGTCATAGACTATAATCTGTAAATTTAATCGATATTATTTTAAGTATTCAGTTATTCCGATTACTGATTAATTTTAAATAAAAAATATACGATACTTTGTTTAGTTTTCCAGCGATAACTTCGACAATATTGGAGATAACGTAAAATTATTTTTCTACTTTTAGTGTATACTTTTTCGGAGTCAGTTCCAAATGCTGCGTGATTGGTGGATTTTGACATATCTGTCAATGTCATGTCAAAAATAACTAATCATGCAGCATTTGGACCTCGCGTCTACGTATTGCCATCTGGCGGATTTTTCAATCGCGAAAACCCTCATTGATAGCATCTTAAATTACCTCTAGCGGAATAGAGCAACAAAGAACTGAGCGAGCGAGATGTCACTAGTAGCAACACTGTCAAACAGAACTTTTTGCAACTATTTGAAGTTTAATAACTTTACGGATATCATTGATTGTTTTACTGTCCAGTGTGTTTTTTGATTACATCTGTGCATACAGTTTGTTTCCTGTTCTCGAAAATTTCATAATCAGTTCACATTCAATGTTGCGACTTTGTTGCATATTTTTAGTATTTTGACGATCACCCGGCGATGATACGCAAGTACTACAATAATTTCACTTCGCGATTAACGAGAGGTTTTGTCGCATCACTAGTTCACAGACTAAAAATATTTTTATGTCATTTGGCCATGTTTGATGACATTTCTGCTGATTTCTAAAAAATTAGACTATAATTGTATTAATAAAATCAACTTTAAAATCCGTGATATATTTGAGAAAAAACATAAAACGTCTTAATAAAATTTTTAAACGTCTAGGGTCGACAATTTTGGAAGGAATAATTCATTTCTAAAAAGTTTCAAATCCCGCCTGTTATGTGCATAGTGTTGAAGGTTCTAAAATGTCACATTTACATTGTTTTTAACCGACTTAAAAAAAAGGAGGAGGTTCTCAAGTCGAGTTTTTTTTCTTTTTTAACACTCTTATATTAACTTAAGTTGTATGTAAGTAACTAACTAAAAAAGTATGTAAACAAATCTAGGAAGTCGAATTTATCCTACCTTTAATAATTTTCTCATCGATTTGAAACCTATGTAAATCGAATGTCAATACAATAATTTGGTACAATCGAGCTGATGATATTTAAACATCCAAAAGAAATATTGCTATTTAAAGTGATGGGAAATTTACAATTCTATATAGCGCATATTTTCAATTTGATTTTCCTCAAATATATCACGGAATTTAAAGCTGATTTTTTTTATACAATTAGATTAAATATCAGACTATATCTTGCAATTAAAAATGTTTGCATATATTAAGGTATAATTGAGAAAAAAAATAAGAACAAAAATCACTAAAATCATTTTTCCTAATTAACTGAATGCGTTTACGAAGCACTTAATACGCTTATTACGTGTAGTTTTAAGAGCTCTATGAATTATTATAACAATTCTGAATTAAATGTTATTAGTTAACAAGTGAGAATATTTTTGCATAAATTTAAAGTAAAAAAATAGGTAACTTTGAATTTGTATACCGCGAAAACTACTTGGAATTTTCAAACGGGAGTTTTACTATCATGTTTGTATAACTGAGCTCTATACGGTTCATCAAATAAATGAGAATGTCCGATTATACAGTCTCATAACATACTGTGCGACGGTCAGTGGGTTATGTGGAACACTCCCTTCCAGGGGCCTACCCGCTAAAACCTGATGTCTTCCGTGCCCAAATTGCCCAATGAAACAGAGCCGCGAGTAATTGTCCTAAAATTCGTCCGCGGCTAACGGTGTTCGCCCAAGGCCAACCCAGCCGGTCATGGTCAAGTAGACTGCAGTTGCTTCGTGCTTATTTGCAAAAATAAAACATTATTTTGCTCCAAGGTTTTTCAGTGTTTTACAATAATTGAAAGTTTCTAATAAACGATAATGAATTTGAAATAAAATCATTATTTTTAGGTTCGTTCTGTGAGGCACCTATCTAGAAATAACATTATTTTTAAAGTGTACACTGTCATCATCATCATCATTTCAGCCATAGGACGTCCACTGCTGAACATAGGCCTCCTCCAATGCTTTCCATGTTGATCGATTGGTAGCGGCCTGCGTCCAGCGCTTCCCCGCTACCTTTACGATGTCGTCGGTCCACCTTGTAGGTGGACGTCTCACGCTCTGTTTTCCGGTACGCGGCCTCCATTCCAGAACCTTGCTGCCCTATCGGCCGTCAGTTCTGCGTACTGCCCTGCCCATTGCCACTTCAGCTTGCTAATCCGTCGGGTTATGTCAGCGACTTTAGTTCGTGTAGTAAGTGTACACTGTAGATATTATATTATCACATAATGGATGCATCAATTAATGGGCCAAACTCATTTCCTTGTTACAGAAAGATAAACTAGTTTGTCACTAAATGACTCTACATTCTGTCATCATAATAAACTTACCACCAAGTGAGTGAGCAACTACAAATAAAAGTGAAAGGTCACTGATTGACTGACTCACTCATTACGAAATCTCAGAAACTACAAGTCCTAGGAGTCTCAAACTTTGCATGGGGGTTCCTTTTAGAACGTAAGTGCTCAATAAGACGGGATTTTGCTAAATTCATCCCCTAAGGGGGTAAAACGAGATCCACGGAACAAATCTATTCATATGCCCGTATTCACAAACATTACTATGAGGTCTCACAGTGCGCGTGGACGCACAGGCTGTTGCCGCCCCACAGGGTGACACACGAATCAATCACAGAGCTCTATTAAACGCTGTGCGTTCGATTTCCTGCTTCAATTAAGCAAGCATTGTTTGTGATACGGGCGATAGTCTTCTTACTGATGGCAGGATATATCAAAAGAAAGAATAGTCTTTTAAAAAAAACCGTAGTAATAAATGTGACATAATAAAACTTTTATCTTTAAATCACAGATTTCAGGATTACCTTAATCTACCTTGTACTGTATAGAGTAGATAAAATAAAAAATAAATAGATAATATCTCTTCAAGCAAAACAGCCTGTCTTATATGGTTGCAATAAGAACTACAACAAAGATACATAATCTGACATTCTGGCCACCGTGCATTACAACAGACATGTGTAAACAGATAAAAAAACAATAATTTGTTTATCAAAAAAACAATAATGGAGGTAAACTTAGTGCTTTCCAGCAAGATGGAAAAATAAAGTGGCTGTTAGAGGTAATTATAATAACCATAGGAATAACCATGGCTAGGTCTCAGTGAGCTTTGGTTATGGATAGACTGAAGACTGAATAACTGTCCAAAACAGAATAATAAGTTTATGCAAATCATATTATCTAATATCCAAACGAAAAATGTAGTCATTGCATTAAATAAAAAAAATTACTGCTTTCTTTACTTGCACTGCAGTATTGTACATAATAATTAAATGTTGTCCTGACTCCTGACTACATTTCTATTCATAAATAAAATTACTTATTGCATTCATCGTTTGAACTGCATAGTGAATGATAAGAAGGTAGTTAGAGTTAATGACAGTTTAATATAAACTATTTAATTTTATCAGTAGTCTGACTAAGATATTTACAACTTGGCTAAGAAAAAATTTTTTCAAGAAAGAATGCAACTTCTTGAATTCTAAAATTAGTTTGAAGATAAAAATAATTGCCACAGATATGCCCACAGCATACAAAAGGTTAACGGAAAAGATAAATAACTTGTGACTACGAGATTGGAAGACAATTACGCATTTTTTTATGCATACCTAGGCAGGTTGACCACAATCGCACCTGGTGTTAAGTGGGATGCAGTCTAGGGTGGTACATAAAATATCTGCCCTGTAAGTGCCTATTCACTCTCGCCTTGAAAACGCCTGGATTATAGTCTTCGGGAAAGCAGCAGGCAGCGAATTCCAGCCACTAGCTGATTGCAGTATAAATAGACTTATTGTTCATACTCTTTAGTTTATTTCCCAAATTCAGAAAAAAATTGGATGCCCTAAATTCAGTTATAGAACTAACTCTTGACAGGGACTCAACAACTTAAAAAAGGGGAATTTTCTTCAGTAATTGATTATTTTAAATGAAGTTTAATTAAGTATAAAAGTAAGTTTTTAGTAGAGAAAAAAAGAGTTAAAACAAAAATCACCATATTCTTATACAAGGAAAACAATGTGAAGAATTCAAATTCAATTGTAAATGAACTTAAATAAATATGCAAATTCAAAATTATCATCACACTACGAATGGTACCTCCCAATGGCACATAGTAACAATTTGTACAATCAATTTTAGGTCCAAAAATTGTCTCAATTAGCAAGAAACTTAACAGATAATGTCATGGTCATAGTAATAGACATTCTTGACATGTATTACTCATAGTCATCTTCTACATTGAAATGATGAAATTACAGGATAACAATTTTAATTCTTGCAATGCATTTTCGTGCTACACAATCTATGTAAGAGGAAAACTCGACCGCAGAATACGTGGTTTACCGTCTTTGGTAACGGGAAAGACCCATTAAGCCCCAAGCAATGTTTTCTCTAAGCACGTAAATCGACTTTTTGTCTACACACTCGGAACAAATCAATGTTGGATTGCGACACATTTACAATGTAAATATTGTAAGCAGTCACTCCTTATTGTTCTTCACGTCCTTGAGGACGCCGAAAAGTCTTTACACGCCAAGTAATAGCGTCTACAAGGCAAATATCACTATACAAATACAAGAAACTACTTACTGGATTGTAGATCGGTGCTGCCATGGTTTACAAAGTGTCCACTAACTGGATAGCTGCTAAATAGGTGTCAAAACGTCCGCACAACGTTCCTGAAGAATTACACTTAACAATTACTGCATCAGATACGCCTAATGCAAAAACAATATAAATTCCGATTGCCCGAAAAGATCATTCGTCATACGTCATATGACAGCGGCCAACAGAAAGACGTCATAGTTTTTTTTTTAATTCGTTCAGAAATATAATTCTGACATGACGTGGTTGTGTTTTTGATCAATGAGTATGATTAAAGACCCAAAATCCAAATGGAATTTGAGTTAAACAAACGTCGTCTATCGGAATTCTTGTTTAAATGAAAGCCCCATAAGTAAAAGTAATCAGTGACATTTATTTTTAACTTCTCAATTATAATCTAATTAAACCTACGCACAACACGTCCGCCATTGCGAGTACGAGGGGACCGGGAATGAGGGTGTCATTTTGACAGCTCCACAGATAAAGTATTTTATCGAATAAGACCGAATGAATGATTATATTCAACACCCCGGCTCAAGATCAAGTCTCAATTTTCTTGGCCAAATTGACTTGAACTTGCAGACAATAAATTTAATCTTTAAATAGCAACACTTGGCATGAGCTGTCACAATGACACTTGACATTTGACATTGACACTAAAATTTTAGGTTATACTATACTTATCTTACGTCTCGATACAAAACAAGTCTGAAATATTCAAAAAATCAATATTAATCAACACAACTCTGATGCTATAATGTGGTTAAAACATAATACAACTAAAATATTAATCGCAAACTAATACAATCCAAGAGATTTACAGAAATAGTTATGTTTAACCTGGCACAAAGACTTTGTAAGTATATCTGCTTTATTTTCATTAGTACACACATATTTCAATGTAATTAAGCCTTTTTTAACAATATCCTTAATAAAATGAACTTTGATATCGATATGTTTCGACCTTTTGCTATTTTCGTAACTTTCTATCATCTTAATTGTACTCTGATTATCTATATATAATGAGCAAATCAAATCTTTATCACAATGCAAATCTTTTAACACTTCTCTAATATATACTGTTTCACTTACAGATAACGATGCTGCGTAGTATTCAGATTCCGCTGTGGACAGTGAGACCGATGATTGCTTCTTGGAACTCCAACTGACCAAGTTGCCTTTGTGGAAGATTGCAACTCCACTCACACTTTTGCGGTCCATTTGCTCGGATCCCCAATCTGAATCTGAAAAAGCTATTAAATTATTATTTTCTTCTCTTTTATATATTAATCCCATATGTTTTGTTTGTTGCAGGTATCTGAGGATTCTCTTCGCAGCTGTCCATAAAGTTGGTGTTGGGCAGTGCAAGTATCTACTTAAAAACCCAGTGGCATAAGCGATGTCTGGCCTGCTGATAGTAGCCAAGTACATGAGTGAGCCTATGAGCTCTCTGTAAGGGATGTTTTCCATGATTTCTTCGTTTTCATTTATTTTTAGTCCGACTTCCATTGGTGTATTGCAACCCTTGCAATCTTGCATATGAAATTTTAATAAAATCTTTTCAATTATTTGTGTTTGTTTTATTTCTATTTTATCCAGTGTTTGTGTTATTTCCATTCCTAGAAATTTGCTTATATTTCCCATATCTTTAGCTTGAAATTCTTCTTTTAATTTATTTATTATTTTCTGTCCATCTCCAATTACTAGTATGTCATCCACAAATATAAGTATGTATACATTTCTTCCTGAGTACAGACAAAAGTCACTTTGAGATTGCTTTAGTCCATTTTCTGTCAAAAACTGATTTAACTTTTCATTCCAGCATCTGGGAGCTTCTTTTAATCCGTAAAGAGCTTTTCTGAGTTTTAGTACTTTTCCTTGTTTTTTATTTACACCTTCGGGATAATCTATATATATATCTGTATTTAATTCTCCATTTAAAAACGCTGTTGGGATATCTAGTTGTTTGATACTTAGATTTTCTTGAACTGCTTTGTTTATAAATAATCTTATTGTTGTCATTCTTGCTACTGGTGCGTAAACATTCTGAGTGGTTTCTTCTTGAAAGCCTTTAGCCACTAATCTGGCTTTCTTAGTGTTGTCAGATTTTGTACGGAATACCCATTTTGTATCGATTATCTTGTGACCTTTGGGTAATTCACACTCTTCCCATGTGCTCAGCTTTTTATGTGCTTCTAGTTCCTTCTCTATAGCTTCTGACCATCCTTCTTTCTGTATTGCTTCTTTGTAGCTTATAGGATCTTCTGAGATTAATGCATACGCTATATTTGTCATGTCATAGTCATCATATTTCTTAGGAATCTTTACTTGTCTCTTTTCACGATGTAGTTCCTGGCTTTCTTCTGTGCCTTGTACTGGTTCTTCTGTCATATCCATGTTTGTCATATCCGTGTCTGTCATATCCGGTGTAATATTCTTAGAGTTTTCTTCTTCTTCACTTTCTTTTATGTGAATAGTATTATGATTCTTTTCTTCTTCATATCTGTAATCTGCCTCATCAAATCTTACATCTCTTGACTCTATTATCTCATTAGTCTTTGGATCCCATAGTCTATAGCCTGATCCACAGTATCCTATCATTCTCATAGGTTTTGCTCTTGGCTCTAATTTGCTAGGCCTTGGAAGTATTAGGCTCCAAGCCTTTGCTCCGAAAACTCTCACTTTATCCAGATTGTTTTTGCCATACCATATTTTTGCTGGTGTGTCACCTTTAAGTGCTTTCGTTGGTGACCTGTTTATTATATAGGCCGCACATCTGATTGCCTCACCCCAGAGATACTTTGGGAGGTTGGTTTCTAATAACATTGCTCTTACTTTGTTTAGTAAAGTTAAGTTCATTCTCTCACAGATAGAGTTCTGCTGTGGAGTGTATGCGCATGTAGTTTCTTGTATAATTCCATGCTCTTCATAGAATGAATGCAGTTCCTCATTTAAAAATTCTCCACCTTGGTCGGTTCTGATTCTTCTAACATTGTTTCCATTATTTTTCATAATCTTTATGTACCTCATAATATAATCCTTGGCTTCATTCTTTGATTGCAGAAGATGTACCTCCAAGAAATGTGAACAGTCATCTATGATGGTTAAGTAGTACCTTTCTCCTTCTAGTGTTACAGGTGTGACTGGCCCACCTATGTCACAGTATACCAATTGACCTATTTTGTGTGTTCTCGGTATAGGATTTTCTGTAAATGGGTTTCTGCCCGCTTTTGCCTCCATGCATACAGTACATTTTTCTTTGGATAAGGGCAAATCCAGGATTTTCATACTACTGTAATTTAAGTGGCCCATTCTTCTATGCCATAGAAGCTCTTGCTCTTCTTTTGTGATCAATCCGTGTGACGCATTTAGATTCAATTTCATTTTAAATAGTTTCCCATCACAGTTTCCTTCAATTTTAATATTACCTTTTCTCATCATGGCTTTTTCTTTGTTAAATATCACTTGAATTCCTTTCTCATTTAGTTTTAATACTGACAGCAGATTGTGTGTTAAGTTTTCTACAATTAAACAATCTTCTATAGTCACTCTGTATCCTTCTTCAGACATTCCAATTAAGTCTCCTTTGTATAAAGCTGTCATAATTCCTCCATTTGCTGCTCTTATATTTATTTGTGAAATCTTCTTTATGTTTGTCATGTATTTTTCATATTTTTTATTTATCAAATGGTAAGTAGATCCTGAGTCTATAACTAGTTGTATATCTTCATCATGTGACATTGTCTCAGCCGGTATAGTTTGTGTGGCTACAAATGATACATTCTTGTCTTTGGTGTTCTGTCTCTCTCCGATATTTGCCGAGGCTCCTCGGTTTCCTCTTCCTCTGCCTCTGTAGTTGCCTCGTCCTCTATAGTTATTGTAATTTCTCTTCGTGCAATTTCTAGCAATATGACCGAGTCCTCCGCAACTGTAGCATTTGAATGTGGTGCTCTGAAATACATATTCTCCTTTTGAATTATTTGTTGCTTTGTTATGAGCCTTCTCTTTCATTTCCACATCAAGTAATTTGCATTTTATAAATTCCACAGTGAGTTCGGTGTTAGACATTTCCAAAGCTGTTACTAAAGGTTGATATACTTTCTCAATACTAAGTAATAATTGACAGACTTTTTCTTTTTCATCTACTTTTGTACCGCTCGCTTCTATGTCTTGTATTATTTTCTCGAACTTATTTAGAAATTCTTGTACGTTTTCTTCTTTTCCTATTTTTAGGTTACTGAGCTGGCGTTTTAGGCATAAAGTGCTGAGAGTGCTCTTTCTTTGGAAGACAGATTTCAGCTTCACAATCATTTCAAATGCTGATTGGGCTCCTTTGACGTACTCCAAGTATTTATCAGGTATTCCTTGTATTATCAAGTTTCGTGCCTTCGCATCATTCTTGTTTGTTTTCTCTTCACTTTTGGTATAAATTGTTTCTTTTATTCCTTTTTCATCGAGTGCCATCTCAATCCTGAAAAGCCAGTTTTCAAAATTTCCACTATCCAATTGTGGCACATTGCTTGTTGTTGCAGACATTGTATATATTTTCTCTGAAATCAAGAGCCTACCCCAAGAGAATTTCTATAACACGTGTGGACCTTTTTTTATGACCACGTTTTTTGATTAGACTTTTTTTTACTGCCTATTCTATCCTTTGTCCATCTGACTTACTTATGGGACTGGGCCCATAACCTATCGGAATTCTTGTTTAAATGAAAGCCCCATAAGTAAAAGTAATCAGTGACATTTATTTTTAACTTCTCAATTATAATCTAATTAAACCTACGCACAACACGTCCGCCATTGCGAGTACGAGGGGACCGGGAATGAGGGTGTCATTTTGACAGCTCCACAGATAAAGTATTTTATCGAATAAGACCGAATGAATGATTATATTCAACATCGTCCGTCTTCTTTTTTGAAATTTTCACAGTCTTTACTAGCAGAAAGATGTTTTCGTCGGGATTGATGGAAAGGATTGTTTTTCCACTTCAAATTTTATGTTGTTGTGGCCAGAGATTTTGTTGTGGCCATTGGCCATAACAATATCAACTCATTTCCTTCATTTCTGATCATAACTAATTATTGTCTGTCAGTTGGCAGCAATGTTATTTTGACGCAATATGTACTTTTGATCCATGATGAATTTGTTCTAAGCCCAATTAATCGCAATAAAACTATATTTACACTAATTAAATTTGCGCAGCAAACTTAAAAGTGTGTTCTACGTCGTGTGTCCATCATTTTGGGATCAAAAACACGCAGTTTGCGTGTTGGAACTGAGCAAAAATGACGATTGAAGGTAACAAGGACGAGGCTGACAAGTGCATAGAGATAGCTCAAAATGCTTTTTCTAGTGGAAATGTTGAGAAAGCTGAGAAGTTTTTGCTGAAGGCCGAGCGTTTGTACCCTACGCCTCGCGCTAAGGAGCTTTTGACGAGGGTGAGAGCTGCCGCGGCTTCTGGAAATGTACCAAAGAGGACACCACCTAGCAGTCCAGGGCCCGAGGAGGTTCGGAGGAGGAAACCACCAGCTCACCAGCCTCCGCAGAGGGAATACACCTCGGATCAGCTCGACGCAGTGCGCAGGGTCAACACCAAGTGCAAAGACTATTATGAAATCTTGGGTAATGTAACATACACTAATTTAATCAGTACTTCTGCTTTGTCATTCTTTAAACGTTTTCTTTGTCATAGTTAAAAACCTGTTCCTAGAACAGATTCAATGACTATTTTCAACAAAACAAAAAAGTGTAACTTTTTTTTTATCTTTGAATGTAATCTAATCTAATTATATTTTTATTATTTCTATTTACATTTGACGTAGACATAAGTCTTGACATGATCTACCAGTCAGGGTTAAATCTTGCATTTCCTTTTATACATGGACCCACAAAACATTTACGTTATTATAAGAGGAAAAATCATTGAATTTATTTGATACATGTTTTACCAAAACAGAAAAAGAATTTGTTTATCATTAAAACAATTTTCATGGTCTAATGATAAAAGAATTGAACTTTCACTATCCAGGAAGTCCTAGGTTTGAATCCTAGAGCAAACAGAAATAACCTTTACCTGTTGTACCTGGAAGCAGGTGTTGCAGGACCGGTCTTTGTGGAAATCCTTGGGGAGGTCTTTGTCCAGCAGTGGACGTCATTCGGCTGAAAGAAGATCTATGTTGAAAGGGACAATAGCCCAATCATGTCAGTGTCATACTACCAACTTGAATGACTAATTAAAGAAAGATTTTTTTTGTTTAGTCCTAAATCCTTACCCCCTTACTAATAAAACTTACACGCTCATTGATCAGTGTTTTAAAGTGACGTTTAGTATGGAAATGTCACTATATATGTTATTTACCTATGTTCCACAAATAAACGAATTTGAATTGATTTGATTTGATTTAAAACAGTGATCAACAACTGTGTAACTTTTAGTAAGGGGGTATGTCTACAACATGATTTTAACCCTTAACCACTGACGTACGTACGTGGTACGTCGGTCAAACGGTTTTTCGTTCAAAACTTCATTTTGTGCGGGAATTTTTGCGTGTCCTTTTTGGTAGTTTCCTAGTGGCCAGAGATGCGTGTGCGACGGGAGAAAATAGATGGGTAGCACGTCCCTAAGTAGGAGAGCTAGACCACCCGACGTATGTGGTACGTAACGTCAGTGTTAGTGTAACTTTTTCAACATCGCTTTTGTATGTTGGTCCATATATAAAATTAACTGTTAGCACTCTAATTTATTTACTTGGCCGTCTATATATAAAAAACCTTATTTACGCCAAAAAATATTACAAATGACGAAGAAATTAGCAAAAAATCCAGTGGATATTTTTTTTTATATTAGTTGCGGTTTTCGAGGACAATCATCATGATGGTGAAAAAGCTTTAGTTCGTGGCTTTGGATATGACTTCTTCTAAAGATTGTATACCATATTTTCATATTTCCTAGCTAGTTTAAAGCACAGCAAACTGGTGACCAGGTCATCAAACAAAAAAAGACTATAGAAAATAGCCTTCCTAAATGAACTGTATTAAAAAGTGACTTAATTTGTGAATTATTGCAATTGTGATTTTTTCCTGATTAAAACTGTTATTAATCTTTAATATGGCCAAAATAGAAGTTCCTAGTGTTATCGAATAATTTTGTGTTGATTTTTAAAAAAATGCTTGACTAACTTTTATTACATCTGGAAGATTTCACCAATATCATACTATTTTATTAATATTACTATGTTTTTTTTACTATATCTGTTTAATATAAACATGTGCAAATAATTTAAATTAAAATTTCACCAAAGTTACACTCTATTGATACATCAGGAGGTCTTCAAAGTTACGTACGTATGCCGTACGTACGTCAGTGTTAGTGTAACAAAATGACACGTCAGTGGTTAAGGGTTAAGTACTTACATAGTGTTTAATTTTAACCAAAATGGCAGCCATGATGTGTTATGCTCTAGGTTAGGACCTAGAGAATAACACTGGTATTCTGTGGCAGCCATATTAAGTAGATTGTATCTTGACAGTTATTTTGAATTTTCAGGGGTAACCAAAGAAGCAACGGACTCGGACATCAAGAAGGCATACAAGAAGTTGGCGCTGCAGCTCCATCCGGATAAGAACCATGCGCCTGGAGCTGCCGAGGCATTCAAGGTCAGTGTCAATTACGAACTTCTTAAACTAGAGAGTCAAACGGCCGAATACTGAAACACTACTCAAATCTGTCACTCAGCTGACGGGCTCCTAAATTTAAGTATCCTTCAATTTTAAATGGTATTCTCAAACGCTACTCAACGGATTTGAAGCCGTGATCAGCTAAGCAGCTCTCAAATGTTTACATAATGGCAACATTTACCAAAAAAAGTATGTTTTCATTTACACAAATGATAACTTTACGTCTTTTATCCATTACACGCAGCATCGTTTGGTTATGTATTGTCTTTTATGGAAATATACTCAATCAACTTAACATAGAACAGTTTATTTTTAGTTTCTATTATATATAAATCTCGTTTTATCATATAAAAAAATTAATGCTTGCATTTTTATTTAATTAAAAAAATAATTTTATAGGTGATACTTTTTATTGTTGAAATCTATTAAGTGGCGATCGTGGACCGAAACGTAACCACAATTGACATTTATCATTGTTGACTGACAGAGCATCAAATTGACAAATCAACAACTCTTGGAAATGCTGCTATGCGATGTCCCCTTTATCCTCAGAAATAGGCATGTTTATGTAAAGCGATTTCATAGCAGCTATATTGGTTGTTACTTCGTGCACTATACGATGCACCATGCACAGTTGGCTGTTAGATTTGGAAGATATCACCTAGTACACGTTCATAACTTCCCGTTGCGTAGAATAGTAGGGTTATAATAAGTATTTGGTCCACTGGTTGTAAGGCATTTGGTGAGGGGTTTCAAAGAGCTTCCAAATTATGAATCCAGAAACAACACCGTTTCTTTAGGGACGCGGAACCTCGCTCGGAATTGCATGTCATTATAATAATATTTTTCAATAGCGTTCAGCCTTATTGCGTTCCTGCGATTAGATCTAGGTATTTCCTCGAGGCTCGAAAGAAATGATAACGATGACACACATTATTTACCACTATTTAGGTCGATTTAGGTATAAGAATAGGATTTAAGATACCGCGCAAGCACTCTCAAATTTAACAGCTGCTTAAGACGATTTGACAGTTGTTTGAGTAATGCTTAGCGTTGAATGGCGTTTCAGTATGCGAAAATTCATTTAAGTGGCGTTTGAGTGCAACTTAATTTGAGAGGTGCTTAAAAATTGAGAACTGCTCAGATATTGTTTTGAGTATGCGAAATGTAAGTTTAGGAGCTGCTTAACTATTTGAGAAGCCATCAAATATTTAAATGGCGTTTCAGTATTCGGCCGAAAGTCATTTGCAAGAGAGTCAAAGTCATTTGCAAGAAAGTCAGTCATTTGCAAGAGAGTCAAAGTCATTTTCTAAAGGGTGACCCTTTAAAAGTACACAATAAATGTGATGAGCAGATTTCCTGTGTTCAGCTGCTGTACTATGTTACACACACTTATCATTTGAATAAATTTTGTGAAAGAGAGTGTGACTTTTTTTATAAGTATAACAAAAGGCAGGTATTTGACTGCAATCATATCTGATGTTATGTAAGATGCAGTCTAGGGCAGGGTTTCCCAATTTTTTTTTTTTGCCAAGGAACCCTAATTGATTATACTTTTCCTAGCGGAACCCCCGTACTACTCCGCCCGCACGCCCTGCCCATCCCTTGTGCGTAAACAAGTCGGAGCGAGCGAACAACGTCGGTCACGAAACGTGGGATAATATTTTTTACGGAACCCTTGCGGCCTTTCCACGGAACCCCAGGGTTCCGCGGACCACCATTCGGGAACCGCTGGTCTAGGGTATCTGCCCAGCAAATGCTTATTCATTCTCGCCTTGCAGACAAAGAGAAATTGTTCCTTCCTAAAGTTGCTGTGCTTCATTATAAGACCGAATGGGAATGCGCTAATATGGTTTTGGTTTTTTGTCTGTCACAGAAAAACTTCATCGCGCGCGTCCCTGTTTCAAAAACCGGGATAAAAACTATCCTATGTCCTATCCCGGGAGTCAAACTATCTCTATGCCAAATTTCATCAAAATCGGTTCAGTGGTTTAGGCGTGTAAGCAAGACAGACAGTTATTTTCGCATTTATATTGAAATTTTGATAACACAAACCTTTCTCCCCAGGCCATAGGCAACGCAGCGGCCATCCTAACAGACGCAGAGAAGCGCAAACAGTACGACGTGCGAGGCGAGGAGCCGACGCACGCGCCGCAACAGCAACAATACTACGCGCGCGGCTTCGAGTCGGACTTGACCGCGGAGGAGCTTTTCAACATGTTCTTCGGCGCTACTGGTCAATATTACGGTATTAACGATGTTGGGCACGAGCAAAACCACCCTATCATGCAGCCCCTATCTCCCAGCTACTTACACATAGCACCAATCGCCCTTCTCCTTACACAAAACCCCCTGTCAAAAATCCTCTTACACGTAACCCCCTCTTACTTAACCTCTCTATCGCACAACCCCTTACACATAGCCCCTATCGCCTGTCTCCTTACACAAAACCCGCTGTCAAAAATCCTCTTACGCATAACCCCCTCTTAGTTAACCTCTCTATCCCACAACCCCTTATTACAAAGCCTCTCGCCCAGCCCCTTTCACAAGCCCCTGCCACTCATGTCCGCTCTCACCATCAATCCTTAATTTTTAAGTGACCTCTAAGTAAACAAAATTTCTGTTATGTGTTACTTAAAAATTAGGGATTGATGGTGAAAACGGGCATCAGTCCCCCTTATTCCACAGCCTCCCGCCGAGCCCCTTACACAAGCTTCTATCGCTCAGCTCCTTATACACAACCTCCTATCACACTACCCCTCACATAGCCCCTGACACAAAACCCCCTGTCAAAAATCTTCTTACACACAACCCCCTATTACACAGTCCCTTATACATAACCCCCTATCAAAAAAACCCCTACTACTCAGTCCCTATTACACAGCCTCTGATACAAAACCTATACCACAGTTCCTTTTGCAGCCCTTGCTCTTTCTCGCTCACACCCACACTTAACAATGATATCCCCCAGGTTTTTTTAACCCATCTGTTCAACCTGAGAAATATAGGCCGAATCTTCCACTTGTTTACCATGATGATGAGACCTCCCCAAGCTTTATAGCCAGCAACGAGTGTAGGCTCCTCCATTTTCCTCTAGAAGGAGGATCTTGTTCTTCCCAGTATCGTCTTATACGCCCGGTGCAAGATTCTATAACTGCGTCCATATCCCAAAACTTGGTCTTCTCTGGTCTTTTTTTGCCTTTCGACAATCTGTATATACCTGAGCATCTTTAGCTGCCCTAGATATGGCACTAGCTCCTACAGTGCTGACTAAATGACAATGACTATGAGGCCTTCCAACCCGTCTGTTCAACGTGAGAAGTATATGCCAAATCCTCCATTTGCCTCTGGTAAATTAGAGCGTCCTATTCCTGCAATGGAGACTAATGACTTCCTCCATTTCTCTCTCTGTCTCTTAGAGAATGCAGTGCTTCTGCAGTGGAGGTTAAATGACTAGATGGTAAATTAGAGAGGCTCGTACTTTCAGTGGAGACTATGCCCTGACAATGAGACCAGCGTCTTTTGAAGACTAAATGATGACGAGACCTCCCTGACCCGTCCTATTAGCAATAGTCACATGGGGAGTATAGATAGACTCCTCCATTTTCTTCGATTCATTCGGCTCCTGGTAAATTAGAGAGTCGTTGCTCCATTTGCCCTTTAGAGAGTCCAGCAGGTCATCATGATGAGACCAGCATCTTTTACTGACCAAATGAAGCAGCACATTTTAGTGACTAATTGACACAGCATCTTTTAGTGACTAAATAACGCAGCATCTTTTAGTGACTAAATGACGTAATGATGATGAAAGAATTATCTTCGCAGCCTTCCCCGGCGGCGGCCCGACAGTCTACACGCGCCGCCGCGCCCGCGAGCCGGAACCTCGTGAAGCCCACGCCGGCATCGTCCAGCTGCTCCCAGTCTTAGTGCTGGTGGCTATGATACGATGATGAGACCTCCCCAAGCATTTTAGTCAGCGACGAATGTAGGCTCCTCCATTTTCTTTAGAGGGATGATCGTGTTCTTTACAGTATCATACAGTTCTTTGAAAGAGGGTCGTGCTCTCCCTTCCAGCGTCGGAATTAGCTTTTTATACGCCTGGTGCAAGACTCAATAATTACACCCTTTACTAAGTGACCCAAAGGTCTTTTCTCCGCTGATCTGTATGTACCTGAGCATCTTTAGCACCGCCCTAGATATGGTACTAACTCCTGCAATGCTGACTAAATGACAATGACTATGAGGCCTTCCAACCCGTCTGTTCAACGTGAGAAGTATATGCCAAATCCTCCATTTGCCTCTGGTAAATTAGAGCGTCCTATTCCTGCAATGGAGACTAATGACTTCCTCCATTTCTCTCTCTGTCTCTTAGAGAATGCAGTGGTTCTGCAGTGGAGGTTAAATGACTAGATGGTAAATTAGAGAGGCTCGTGCTTTCAGTGGAGACTGTCCTGACAATGAGACCAGCGTCTTTTGAAGACTAAATGATGAAGAGACCTCCCTGACCCGTCCTATTAGCAATAATCACATGGGGAGTATAGATAAGACTCCTCCATTTTGCTTCTGTTAAATTAGTGGTCTTCCTCCTGCAGTGGAGACCAAAAGACATACTCCATTTGCACCTTAGAGGCCAGCATCTTTTAGTGACTAAATGACGCAGCATCTTTTAGTGACTAAATGACGCATCACCTTTTAGTGACTAAAAGACGCAGCACCTTTTAGTGACTAAAGGACGCAGCATCTTTTCGTGACTAAATGACGCAGCATCTTTTCGTGACTAAAGACAAAATGACGCAGCATCTTTTAGTGACTAAATGACACAGCTTCTTAGTGACTAAATTAAATGACGCAGCATCTTTTAGTGACTAAATGAAGCAGCATCTTTTAGTGACTAAATGACGCAGCATCTTTGACTGACTAAATGACGCAACATCTTTTAGTGACTAATTGACGCAGCATCTTTTAATGACTAAATGACGTAATGATGATGAAAGAATCATCTTCGCAGCCTTCCCCGGCGGCGGCCCGACCGTCTACACGCGCCGCCGCGCCCGCGAGCCAGAACCTCGTGAAGCCCACGCCGGCATCGTCCAGCTGCTGTCAGTCTTAGTGCTGGTGGCTATAATACGATGATGAGACCTCCCAAGCATTTATAGTCGCGATGGGAGAATAGACGCCTTGTCTTAGTGCTGGTGTCTATTATACCATGAGACCTCCCCAACCCAGTTCTTTCCAGTATCATAATCAGTCTTTTAAGCAAGCTTCTATAGCTACGCCGTTTACTAAGTGACCCAAAAGTTGGTCTTCTCTAGTCTTTTCTTCGCCTCTTGACGATCTGAATATACCTGCGTACCGCTAGCAACTCCTGGTGTCTATAATACCATGATGATGCGACTTCCCCAGCATTTTAGTCAGCGAAGAGTGTAGGCTCCTCCATTTTTCTCAAAGGGAGGATCGTGTTCTTTCCAGTATCATAATTAGTCTTTTAAGCAAGCTTCTATAACTACGCCGTTTACTAAGTGACCCAAAAGTTGGTCTCTTCTCATCTTTTCTTCGTCTCTCGACGATCTCCTAGTTACACCAATAAGACCTTTTGATGAGTATAGGGATTCCTCCTATGGTAAATTAGAGATGATAATAGTAATTTGACTTCTGGACTAGGCTCCTCCATTCTGTGAAGCCTAGCCTAATTTCTCCATTTGCCGCTAGTTTAGAGAGGGTCGTTCTCTTGCAGTGAAGACTTATATGACCTGATGATGATGATAATGATGAAAGAATCATCTTTGCAGCCTTCCCCGGCGGCGGCCCGACCGTCTACACGCGCCGCCGCGCCCGCGAGCCGGAACCTCGTGAAGCCCACGCCGGCATCGTCCAGCTGCTCCCAGTCTTGGTGCTGGTGGCTATAATACCATGATACCTCCCAAGCATTTTAGTCAGCGACGAGAGAATACACTCCTAGACTCATTAGAGAAACGTGCTCTTCTAAATGACCTGATTTTCCTCTATAGGGAGGATCGTGTTCTTTCTAGTCTTTTATACTCCCCGCAAGCTTTTATGACTGCGTCCATATCCCAAAACTTGGTCTTCTCTGGTCTTTTCTTCGCCCCTCGGTCAGGTACGGTCTAGGCAACATCGCTCCGCCCTAGTTACACCAATGAACTTCAATGAAGCCTCCCCAACGCTTTTTGATGAGCGTAGAGACTCCTCCATTTGTACGTTAGAGCAGGGTTTCCCAATTTTTTTTTGCCAAGGAACCCTAATTGATTATACTTTTCCTAGCGGAACCCCCGTACTACTCCGCCCGCACGCCCTGCCCCTCCCTTGTGCGTAAACAAGTCGGTGCGAGCGAACAACGTCGGTCACGAAACGTGGGATAATATTTTTTACGGAACCCTTACGGCCTTTCCACGGAACCCCAGGGTTCCGCGGACCACCATTCGAGAACCGCTGCGTTAGAGACTCGTACTCCTGCAACTTTACCTCGTGCTCCTCATACTAAATGACTTGATAATGATAATACTAAGGCTTCCCCAACTGTTTGATCATCAACAGAAGTTTAGGCTTCAAATCCTCCATTTGCCTCCGGTAAATTATAGCGTCCTGCTCCTACAGTGGAGACTAAATGATCTGATAATGATGCGAGGGTTGTTCTTCTAAGTGCTATTGATGATGATGAAAGAATCATCTTTGCAGCCTTCCCCGGCGGCGGCCCGACCGTCTACACGAGCCGCCGCGCCCGCGAGCCAGAACCTCGTGAAGCCCACGCCGGCATCGTCCAGCTGCTACCAGTCTTAGTGCTGGTGGCTATAATACCATGATGAGACCTCCCAACCTTTATAGTCGCGACTGGAGAATAGACGCCTTGTCTTAGTGCTGGTGTCTATTATACCATGAGACCTCCCCAACCCAGTTCTTTCCAGTATCATAATCAGTATTTTAAGCAAGCTTCTATAACTACGTACTTTTACTAAGTGACCCAAAAGTTGGTCTTCTCTGGTCTTTTCTTCGCCTCTTGACGATCTGAATATACCTGCGTACCGCTAGCAACTCCTGGTGTCTATAATACCATGATGATGCGACTTCCCCAGAATTTTAGTCAGCGAAGAGTGTAGGCTCCTCCATTTTTCTCAAAGGGAAGATCGTGTTCTTTCCAGTATCATAATCAGTCTCATAAGCAATCTTCTATAACTACGCCGTTTACTAAGTGACCCAA
Source organism: Ostrinia nubilalis (assembly GCF_963855985.1). Lineage (NCBI taxonomy): Eukaryota > Metazoa > Arthropoda > Insecta > Lepidoptera > Crambidae > Ostrinia > Ostrinia nubilalis. Next base: position 6,763,639 of record NC_087117.1, read on the forward strand.
AAGTTGGTCTCTTCTCATCTTTTCTTCGTCTCTCGACGATCTCCTAGTTACACCAATAAGACCTTTTGATGAGTATAGGGATTCCTCCTATGGTAAATTAGAGATGATAATAGTAATTTGACTTTCCCAACCCTGGACTGTAGACTCCTCCATTCTGTGAAGCCTAGCCTAATTTCTCCATTTGCCGCTAGTTTAGAGAGGGTCGTTCTCTTGCAGTGAAGACTTATATGACCTGATGATGATGATAATGATGAAAGAATCATCGTTGCAGCCTTCCCAGGCGGCGGCCCGACCGTCTACACGCGCCGCCGCGCCCGCGAGCCGGAACCTCGTGAAGCCCACGCCGGCATCGTCCAGCTGCTGCCAGTCTTAGTGCTGGTGGCTATAATACCATGATGAGACCTCCCAAGCATTTTAGTCAGCGACGGGAGAATAGACGCCTTGTCTTAGTGCTGGTGGCTATAATACCATGAGACCTCCCCAACCTTGTTCTTTCCAGTATCATAATCAGTCTTTTAAGCAAGCTTCTATAGCTACGCCGTTTACTAAGTGACCCAAAAGTTGGTCTTCTCTGGTCTTTTCTTCGCCTCTTGACGATCTGAATATACCTGCGTACCGCTAGCAACTCCTGGTGTCTATAATACCATGATGATGCGACTTCCCCAGCATTTTAGTCAGCGAAGAGTGTAGGCTCCTCCATTTTTCTCAAAGGGAGGATCGTGTTCTTTCCAGTATCATAATCAGTCTTTTAAGCAAGCTTCTATAACTACGCCGTTTACTAAGTGACCCAAAAGTTGGTCTCTTCTCATCTTTTCTTCGGCTCTCGACGATCTCCTAGTTACACCAATAAGACCTTTTGATGAGTATAGGGATTCCTCCTATGGTAAATTAGAGATGATAATAGTAATTTGACTTTCCCAACCCTGAACTGTAGGCTCCTCCATTCTGTGAAGCCTAGCCTAATTTCTCCATTTGCCGCTAGTTTAGAGAGGGTCGTTCTCTTGCAGTGAAGACTTATATGACCTGATGATGATGATAATGATGAAAGAATCATCTTTGCAGCCTTCCCCGGCGGCGGCCCGACAGTCTACACGCGCCGCCGCGCTCGCGAGCCGGAACCTCGTGAGGCCCACGCCGGCATCGTCCAGCTGCTGCCAGTCTTAGTTCTGGTGCTACTGTCGATGATGTCTGGGTTCTTCATCTCCGAGCCGGTGTTCAGCCTCACGCCCAGCTCCAAATACCCGGTGGCGAGGGAGACGGTCAACCTCAAGGTCAGTAAGACGTAAGAAGGAGAGAGAGTAACAGTGTGGAATTTCAGAGAGAGCTGGAGAGCGATCAGCCAGCACTGCAGCGAGATTGGAAAAGAGTCAGTAAAGTGTGAAAACGTAACAAATGAAGGAAGGTTTTGACATCGATCCTGGTCATTCTAACCTAATCTAACCCATCTCATTGTCACTTGAACTCCTTGACGCGTAAAACCCACGCTGGTATAGTGCATGCACTATACTGTATGTGCACTATGTCACTCAAGGTATAAGGTAGCATGAAAGTGTGACGGCACAGGTCTGATAAGGTAGTCCGCGCCTCCAAAGCTACTCCGAAACGCTGTTTACGTAGTTACGGGTCTATCTGTCACAGTCGCTCATGCTTACATCTCACTTTGCGTGAAAGAGATGGCGCATTTAACGTGCTTCTTCTACGCGCGAAGTTCACTTGGGCATGCGCGGACCCACCGTCTAAGAAAGCAATCACTCAAGGCAAGTCACCTCGCATCAACTAAACATGAGTGTGACGTCACAAGTCCCACTATAGACCCCTTGGCATCGTCCAGCTGCTGCCAGTCTTGGTGCTGGTGCTGCTGTCGATGATGTCTGGGTTCTTCATCTCCGAGCCGGTGTTCAGCCTCACCCCAAGTTCCAAATACCCGGTGGCGAGGGAGACGGTCAACCTCAAGGTCAGTGTAGTGTAAAAAGAAAATGGTGTGTGGAAGATAGATTGTGTAGATTTTCAGAGATAGCTGGAGAGGATATGCGGCGAGATTGGAAAAGAGCCGAAAGTGAAGTGTGAAAATGCAACAAATGGTGGACGATTTTAACATGGATCCGCTTGTCATTCTAACCTAACCGTATGTAATCTAACCTAATATAACCTAACTCCTTTAAAATGCGTAAATTTCCTTTGAGTTTAACACTAGCCAGGCACCACTAGGCTAGAAAGTGAGACGTCACAACTTCACAAGTCTCTGGGTTATAAGCGTACCCATCGCATTCACTATAGTGGATCCGCGCTTGCGGGATTACTCTGAAGATTCGAATGTTGCTATCCCTCTCACGCAAGGTGACATGCTAGCATGAGCGACGGTGATAGACCCTATAAAGCCTCGTGAACAGAGTTTCGCAGTAGCCTTGTTGAAGTCTTTAAGCTCACGCGGGTATAGAAGTTTCGAATATTGCCATCCCTCTCACGCAAAGCGAGATGCCAGCGTGAGCGACAATGACAGACAGACCCCTGGGTATAGTCCAGCTGCTCCCAGTCTTGGTGCTGGTGCTGCTGTCGATGATGTCTGGGTTCTTCATCTCCGAGCCGGTGTTCAGCCTCACGCCCAGTTCCAAGTACCCGGTGGCGAGAGAGACGGTCAACCTCAAGGTCAGTGTAATATAGAAAATGATGACGTGTGGATTTTCAGAGAGAGCTGGAGAGAAGTCAGCCAGCACTGCAGCGAGATTGGAAAAGAGTCAGTGAAGTGTGAAAACGTAACAAATGAAGGAAGGTTTTGACATCGATCCTGGTCATTCTAACCTAATCTAACCCATCTCTTTGACGTGCGTCAAATATTACTCTTTGACTCGTGTAACCCACGCTGGTATAATGCGGCGCAATCACTCAAGGTATAACTCGTAGCTACTATAAAGTGTGATGTCACAAGTCTCTAAGTTGAGTGGGTGTACCTATCACGCTCACTATAGTGGATCCACGCTTGCTGGGTTAGTCCGAAAAACGCTATTCGTAGCCACCAATAATACCATCATGAGCGACGGTGACAGACAGACCCTATAAAGCCATGTAAACAGCATTTCGGAGTAGTTGAAGTCTTTAAGCTCACGCGGGTAAATATTGCCATCTCTCTCACGCAAAGCGAGATGCCAGCGTGAGCGACGGTGACAGACAGACTCCTTGGTATAGTCCAGCTGCTCCCAGTCTTGGTGCTGGTGCTGCTGTCGATGATGTCTGGGTTCTTCATCTCCGAGCCGGTGTTCAGCCTCACGCCAAGCTCCAAATACCCGGTGGCGAGAGAGACTGTCAACCTCAAGGTCAGTAAGATGTAAGAGGGAGAGAGATTAACAAAGTGTGGAATTTCAGAGAGAGCTGGAGAGAAGTCAGCCAGCACTGCAGCGAGATTGGAAAAGAGTCAGTAAAGTGTGAAAACGCAACAAATGGTGGACGATTTTAACATCAAACTGCTTGTCATTCTAACCTTATCTTACCCATCTCTTTGACGCGCGTTCTTGGTACACGCGACCCCTTGTCACTTGAACTCCTTGACGCGTAAAACTCACGCTTGTATAGTGCATGCACTATACTGTATGTGCACCAGTCACTCAAGGTATAAGGTAGCATGAAAGTGTGACGTCACAGGTCTGATAAGGTAGTCCGCGCCTCCAAAGCTACTCCGAAACGCCGTTTACGTAGTTACGGGTCTATCTGTCACAGTCGCTCATGCTTGCATCTCACTTTGCGTGAAAGAGATGGCGCATTTAACGTGCTTCTTCTACGCGCGAAGTTCACTTGGGCATGCGCGGACCCACCGTCTAAAAAAGCAATCACTCAAGGCAAGTCACCTCACATCAACTAAACATGAGTGTGACGTCACAAGTCCCACTATAGACCCCTTGGCATCGTCCAGCTGCTGCCAGTCTTGGTGCTGGTGCTGCTGTCGATGATGTCTGGGTTCTTTATCTCCGAGCCGGTGTTCAGCCTCACGCCCAGCTCTAAATACCCGGTGGCGAGGGAGACGGTCAACCTCAAGGTCAGTAATATAGAAAATGATGACGTGTGGATTTTCAGAGAGAGCTGGAGAGAAGTCAGCCAGCACTGCAGCGAGATTGGAAAAGAGTCAGTAAAGTGTGAAAACGCAACAAATGGAGGACGATTTTTACATCGATCCTGGTTATTGTAACCTAATCTTACCCATCTCTTTGACGCGCGTTGACCCGCTTGTCACTTGAACTCCTTGACGCGCGTGAACGCGCGAGGATCACGGATACTATACCTGCACAGGCGCGGTCACTCAAAGCAAGATACCAGGCGTCAACAGACCGTGAAAGTTTGACGTCACTAGTCTAATTAGAAAGATTCGCTCATCGTGTCTACTACAGCGGATCCGCGACTCCAAAGCTACTCCGAAACGTTTACGTAGTCGGATCTGTCTGTCACAGTCGCTCATGCTTACATCTCACTTTGCGTGAAAGAGATGGCGCATTTAACGTGCTTCTTCTACGCGCGAATTTCACTTGGGCATGCGCGGACCCACCGTCTAAAAAGCAATCACTCAAGGCAAGTCACCTCGCATCAACTAAACATGAGTGTGACGTCACAAGCCCCACTATAGACCCCTTGGCATCGTCCAGCTGCTGCCAGTCTTGGTGCTGGTGCTGCTGTCGATGATGTCTGGGTTCTTCATCTCCGAGCCGGTGTTCAGCCTCACCCCAAGTTCCAAATACCCGGTGGCGAGGGAGACGGTCAACCTCAAGGTCAGTGTAGTGTAAAAAGAAAATGGTGTGTGGAAGATAGATTGTGTAGATTTTCAGAGATAGCTGGAGAGGATATGCGGCGAGATTGGAAAAGAGCCGAAAGTGAAGTGTGAAAATGCAACAAATGGTGGACGATTTTAACATGGATCCGCTTGTCATTCTAACCTAACCGTATGTAATCTAACCTAATATAACCTAACTCCTTTAAAATGCGTAAATTTCCTTTGAGTTTAACACTAGCCAGGCACCACTAGGCTAGAAAGTGAGACGTCACAACTTCACAAGTCTCTGGGTTATAAGCGTACCCATCGCATTCACTATAGTGGATCCGCGCTTGCGGGATTACTCTGAAGATTCGAATGTTGCTATCCCTCTCACGCAAGGTGACATGCTAGCATGAGCGACGGTGATAGACCCTATAAAGCCTCGTGAACAGAGTTTCGCAGTAGCCTTGTTGAAGTCTTTAAGCTCACGCGGGTATAGAAGTTTCGAATATTGCCATCCCTCTCACGCAAAGCGAGATGCCAGCGTGAGCGACAATGACAGACAGACCCCTGGGTATAGTCCAGCTGCTCCCAGTCTTGGTGCTGGTGCTGCTGTCGATGATGTCTGGGTTCTTCATCTCCGAGCCGGTGTTCAGCCTCACGCCCAGTTCCAAGTACCCGGTGGCGAGAGAGACGGTCAACCTCAAGGTCAGTGTAATATAGAAAATGATGACGTGTGGATTTTCAGAGAGAGCTGGAGAGAAGTCAGCCAGCACTGCAGCGAGATTGGAAAAGAGTCAGTGAAGTGTGAAAACGTAACAAATGAAGGAAGGTTTTGACATCGATCCTGGTCATTCTAACCTAATCTAACCCATCTCTTTGACGTGCGTCAAATATTACTCTTTGACTCGTGTAACCCACGCTGGTATAATGCGGCGCAATCACTCAAGGTATAACTCGTAGCTACTATAAAGTGTGATGTCACAAGTCTCTAAGTTGAGTGGGTGTACCTATCACGCTCACTATAGTGGATCCACGCTTGCTGGGTTAGTCCGAAAAACGCTATTCGTAGCCACCAATAATACCATCATGAGCGACGGTGACAGACAGACCCTATAAAGCCATGTAAACAGCATTTCGGAGTAGTTGAAGTCTTTAAGCTCACGCGGGTAAATATTGCCATCTCTCTCACGCAAAGCGAGATGCCAGCGTGAGCGACGGTGACAGACAGACTCCTTGGTATAGTCCAGCTGCTCCCAGTCTTGGTGCTGGTGCTGCTGTCGATGATGTCTGGGTTCTTCATCTCCGAGCCGGTGTTCAGCCTCACGCCAAGCTCCAAATACCCGGTGGCGAGAGAGACTGTCAACCTCAAGGTCAGTAAGATGTAAGAGGGAGAGAGATTAACAAAGTGTAGAATTTCAGAGAGAGCTGGAGAGAAGTCAGCCAGCACTGCAGCGAGATTGGAAAAGAGTCAGTAAAGTGTGAAAACGCAACAAATGGTGGACGATTTTAACATCAAACTGCTTGTCATTCTAACCTTATCTTACCCATCTCTTTGACGCGCGTTCTTGGTACACGCGACCCCTTGTCACTTGAACTCCTTGACGCGTAAAACTCACGCTTGTATAGTGCATGCACTATACTGTATGTGCACCAGTCACTCAAGGTATAAGGTAGCATGAAAGTGTGACGTCACAGGTCTGATAAGGTAGTCCGCGCCTCCAAAGCTACTCCGAAACGCCGTTTACGTAGTTACGGGTCTATCTGTCACAGTCGCTCATGGCTGCATCTCACTTTGCGTGAAAGAGATGGCACATTTAACGTGCTTCTTCTACGCGCGAAGTTCACTTGGGCATGCGCGGACCCACCGTCTAAGAAAGCAATCACTCAAGGCAAGTCACCTCGCATCATCTAAACATGAGTGTGACGTCACAAGCTCCACTATAGACCCCTTGGCATCGTCCAGCTGCTCCCAGTCTTGGTGCTGGTGCTACTGTCGATGATGTCTGGGTTCTTCATCTCCGAGCCGGTGTTCAGCCTCACGCCCAGCTCTAAGTACCCGGTGGCGAGGGAGACGGTCAACCTCAAGGTCAGTGTAATATAGAAAATGATGACGTGTGGATTTTCAGAAAGATCCCTTCCTAGATCCAGGAGTCAGCAGCGAGATCGAAAAAGAACCGGCAAACTGTGAAAATAGTGTTTTAATACACGCGCGTACATTCTTACGCGCCTAAGTACAAAACAGAGAAAAACCGAGGAAGTTTTTAAAACCGTACGGCTTGTCATAATAAAATTATAACCTAATCTAACCTAACTCCTTTGATTCGCGTGGATCGACTTGCTGATATAGGGCACACGCAAAAAATTATGTCACATCATAAACACTCTATACATTTTATAGATTAACATCAACCATGCACCACTAGATACTAGAAAATGTGACGTCATAATTCTCTAGGTTGTGGGCTTGCCTATCGCGCTTACTATAGTAGATCCGTGCCTCCGTTTTTACTCCGAAAAAACGTGATCTGAAGTTTCCAATGTTGCCATCCCTCTCACGCAAAGCGAGATGCCAGCGTGAGCGACGGTGACAGACAGACCCCTTGGTATAGTCCAGCTGCTGCCAGTCTTGGTGCTGGTGCTGCTGTCGATGATGTCTGGGTTCTTCATCTCCGAGCCGGTGTTCAGCCTCACGCCCAGCTCTAAATACCCGGTGGCGAGGGAGACGGTCAATCTCAAGGTCAGTATGATGTAAGATGTAAGAGGGAGAGAGATTAACAAAGTGAGGAATTTCAGAGAGCTGGAGAGAAGTCAGCCAGCACTGCAGCGAGATTGGAAAAGAGTCAGTAAAGTGTGAAAACGTACCAAATGAAGGAAGGTTTAAACATCAATCTGCTTGTCATTCTAACCTAATCTAACCTATCTCTTTGACGCGCGTCAAATATTACTCTTCGACTCGTGTAACCCACGCTGGTATAATGCGGCGCAATCACTCAAGGTATAACTCGTAGCTACTATAAAGTGTGATGTCACAAGTCTCTAAGTTGAGTGGGTGTACCTATCACGCTCACTATAGTGGATCCACGCTTGCTGGGTTAGTCCGAAAAACGCTATTCGTAGCCACTAATGATACCATCATGAGCGACGGTGACAGACAGACCCTATAAAGCCATGTAAACTCCACAGCATTTCGTAGTAGTTGAAGTCTTTAAGCTCACGCGGGTAAATATTGCCATCTCTCTCACGCAAAGCGAGATGCCAGCGTGAGCGACGGTGACAGACAGACTCCTTGGTATAGTCCAGCTGCTCCCAGTCTTGGTGCTGGTGCTGCTGTCGATGATGTCTGGGTTCTTCATCTCCGAGCCGGTGTTCAGCCTCACCCCAAGTTCCAAATACCCGGTGGCGAGGGAGACGGTCAACCTCAAGGTCAGTGTGATGTAGAAAATGATGACGTGTGGATTTTCAGAGAGAGCTGGAGAGAAGTCAGCCAGCACTGCAGCGAGATTGGAAAAGAGCCAGTAAAGTGTGAAAACGTAACAAATGGAGGACGATTTTTACATCGATCCTGGTTATTGTAACCTAATCTTACCCATCTCTTTGACGTGCGTCAAATCTTCGACTCGTGTAACCCACGCTGGTATAATGCGGCGCAATCACTCAAGGTATAACTCGTAGCTACTATAAAGTGTGATGTCACAAGTCTCTAAGTAAGGGTGTACCTATCACGCTCACTATAGTGGATCCACGCTTGCTGGGTTAGTCCGAAAAACGCTATTCGTAGCCACTAATAATACCATCATGAGCGACGGTGACAGACAGACCCTATAAAGCCATGTAAACAGCATTTCGGAGTAGTTGAAGTCTTTAAGCTCACGCGGGTAAATATTGCCATCTCTCTCACGCAAAACGAGATGCCAGCGTGAGCGACGGTGACAGACAGACTCCTTGGTATAGTCCAGCTGCTCCCAGTCTTGGTGCTGGTGCTGCTGTCGATGATGTCTGGGTTCTTCATCTCCGAGCCGGTGTTCAGCCTCACGCCCAGCTCTAAGTACCCGGTGGCGCGGGAGACGGTCAACCTCAAGGTCAGTGTAATATAGAAAATGATGACGTGTGGATTTTCAGAGAGAGCTGGAGAGAAGTCAGCCAGCACTGCAGCGAGATTGGTAACTTTTTGTGAAGAAGTCATGTCAAAAGGTTTGTCATCTATGCTAACCTAACCAACAGGCAGGGCAGGTTATAAGGAGCTTACTTGGTCAGAAACATGAGGCACACACCTACCAAAAAGACCCCGGTGCCATAATAAGTGAGAGGGTACTGTCAAGTCACTCACGCCCAGCTCTAAGAACCCGGTGGCGCGAGAGACGGTCAACCTCAAGGTCAGTGTAGTGTGAAAAGCAAGGAGTAACTAGAAGATTGTGTGCTTTTTCAGGGATATCTAGAGAGTCGACAGCAGCGAGATTGGAAAAGAGTCAGTAAAGTGTGAAAACGCAACAAATGAAAGATGATTTTCACATCGATTCTGGTCATTCTAACCTAATATAACCCATCTCTTTGACGCGCGTTGACCCGCTTGTCACTTGAACTCCTTGTCCTGTAACCTGAAGAAACTGTGGAAGATTGTGTGAATTTTCAGAGAAAGGGAGTGGCGAATTTGGAGAAGAGGTGGTGTGAGCTATCAAAACGTAACAAACTATAGTGTTTAATAGTTCCTAACGCTAAATTGGGATGGAAGCGCGTTCATTCTAACACGCGAAAGTACAAAACAAAAAAATCGAGGATGTTTTTAACACCGTACCTGTACGAGCACGATCGTACATCCTGCTGCACCGTCAGCATCGACCGCCGGGCGACCCATGAACCCTGAACGTGCACCGTCGGCACTCTACACCGACGGCACACTAACAAATACCTTTAAATGTGTACAAACAATAAACCATGTATAAATAGCATAACATAACAATACCAATAAATCAGATATCAACCGTCCGTCGTTGTGTCTCATTTCCCCCCGCTGCGGCCAAGACACCCTTAGCCGTCGCTATGATCAGTCCGGTGAGTCTGCCGGGCTGGCAGCGGGTCCCCGCCGCCTACCTGCCGTCCTAACGCTGCTGCCCTGGGAGACCTGGGAGCAGCTTCCTTCCTATCAACCCTTATTATATCTATGTATCTATTGTTAGGCAGGGCTAGGACTCTAGGGACTTAGTGTCTTAGGGAATAGGGACTCTAGGCTCACTAGGGAGTTAGTTCCCTTCCTGACCGCATATCCCGGGCACGGGAGCGGTGCCTTACAAACACTGTCTCCCGCCCGTACATCTTCGAGCCGGATATCCCGGGCACGGGAGCGGTGCCTTACAACCACTGCATCCCGCCCGTACATCTTCGAGCCGGATCATTATCATCAGTAACCTTCAGGACCCTACAGTCGGTCTTATCAGTTTATTTACTTGGCGTCGGGAAGGGGTGCCTTACAACCACTCCAAATCCCGACTGCTTAAACATTTCTTACAACATTTAGCATTATCAAGACATCGACCATACACTGGTCTTCCCATATCAATCGGGAATATCAATTTATTTCAGTAACATTATTATTTGTTACGTAATATCATTCATTCATAACACTTGGCGAGCAATGTAGCAAAACTGACCAACTCATGAATTAACATTTTCACTGAGCGCGGTCTTAACATCATCATTATCAAATCATCAAATGGTAGCAACCAAGAAAGCTATCAACTTTATCATTATCAAGGTTATGTAGCAATCAAGAGGCTACATAACTTATTATCAAACAAGTAGCAATCAAGACGCTACAAAACAAGCAAACAAGATCAACAAGGTGGCAATCAAGACGCTACTGATCTTAACATATCATTTTATCAAGTTGTAGTACCTAAGCAAGAGGCTACAACTAAACAATGTGACCCGTACGGTGCTACTCACAAACAAACATATAACATTAACATTGTGGCCCGTACGGTATCACTAAACATTATCATTTATCATTAACATTGTGGCTTGTGCATTGCCACAAAAACATCATTTTTTACATTATCATACTTTGCTACATTGCAAGCGCATTTCTTAGCATCAGCGATACTCGCATTGTTTCAACATTCTGCAAACGTGAGCATTTTGCAGTCAATGACATTATCAAGTAACAAACATTTTATTACGTTTCAAAGTAGGTCAACTTAATCATAGGCAGTGTAGTTAGCAATTTGGGTGGGGGAAATTATAACATCATAACATCTTAAAATCATAACATAACATCAGGCAGCGTATATTCAACTCAACTCCGCTAGCCTTATCAAAAACATTTATCAGTTCTGTTGTCCTCAAATATCAAATTATTAATACCTTCTACACCAACACCTATCCTATCCTATCATCAAGCAACGACAACTACAATTATCAATTAACATCGACTACCATCAACTACCATCACCATCGATAAACAAAGGGACTGCAACCTGGACACCAAGCAGCCAGGACACTGCACCCTGGACAACAAGCAACCAGGAGACTGCAGCCTGGACACACAGCAGCCAGGTCATGCAGCCCCACAACAGCAGCGCTACAGTCGGAGCATCAGCATCTCCACTGCAGCACTGGCACGCATCATCAGAACATCAGCAATCTGACAGCAGCGGATCAGTTACCGGCCTCCCGGAAGTGGGTCTCACCGGTAACCGAGAAGTCGCATATGCTGTTCAGTTCGACACAAGCCAAGAAGGCAAACTATCAAGAGGACGACAGCCAGAACATCAAGAAGCCTGGACAACCAAGGGGACTGCAGCCTGGACACCAAGCAGCCAGGAGTCTGCAGCCTGGACACACAGCAGCCAGGTCATGCAGCCCCACAACAGCAGCCAGGCCATACCAGCAGCCTTGGCCACACGTCAGCGCCAGGCCACATCAACGGCCTTGGCAACACCTGCCAGGCCACACCAGCAGCCTGACCACAACACCTGCCAGGCCACACCAGCAGCCTGACCACACCAGCGTCAGGCCATATCAGTAGCCTTGGTCACATCAGTGCCAGGCCACATCAGCAGCCTTGGTCACATCAGTGCCAGGCCACATCAGCAGCCTTGGTCACATCAGTGCCAGGCCACATCAGCAGCCTTGGTCACACCAGTACCAGGCTACACCAACAGCCTGACAATACCAGTGCCAGGCCTCATCAGCAGCCTCGGCCACACCAGTGCCAGGCCACACCAGCGCTAGGCCCGCGAGCATCCTGGCCTCACCAGGAGCCAGACCCGCGAGCCGCCTGGTCAACCAACCAGCCAGGTGGACACCAAGTGGACAGCCAACCAGAGGTCCACCACCTGGGCCATCAGCCGCTCATGGAGTCACCGGCAGCCAAGGTCTACGGTCATCGGGCAGCAGGGCAACCACGTGCAGCATCCTCCGCGCCTTCTTCTTCTGCGAGATGCCAATATGTACGAGCACGATCGTACATCCTGCTGCACCGTCAGCATCGACCGCCGGGCGACCCATGAACCCTGAACGTGCACCGTCGGCACTCTACACCGACGGCACACTAACAAATACCTTTAAATGTGTACAAACAATAAACCATGTATAAATAGCATAACATAACAATACCAATAAATCAGATATCAACCGAACGTCGTTGTGTCTCATTTCCCCCCGCTGCGGCCAAGACACCCTTAGCCGTCGCTATGATCAGTCCGGTGAGTCTGCCGGGCTGGCAGCGGGTCCCCGCCGCCTACCTGCCGTCCTAACGCTGCTGCCCTGGGCGACCTGGGCACAGCTTCCTTCCTATCAACACTTATTATATCTATGTATCTATTGTTGGGCAGGGCTAGGGCTCTAGGGACTTAGTGTCTTAGGGAATAGGGACTCTAGGCTCACTAGGGAGTTAGTTCCCTTCCTGACCGCATATCCCGGGCACGGGAGCGGTGCCTTACAACCACTGCCTCCCGCCCGTACAGTACCACTTGTCATCTGATTCTAACTTAATATAACCTAACTCCTTCGATTCGCGTCGTATCGACTCACTGATATACAGGATGTTAGATAAATGGGTATATGAGCCGACACTAGCCCATGTTAACATGGGCATAAAAATGGTATGGTGAAGTCAGAAAATTGATATCTTCATTTTAATTATTTTAATTTTCATACAAATCGAATTTTATAAAATTTAATTTGTATGAAAATTTTAAAAAATCAATTGATGATATCAAATTTCTGACTTCACCATTTATATGCCCATGTTAACATGGGCTAGTGTCGGCTTATATACCCATTTACCTAACACTCTGTAGAGCAAGCGCAAAACAGGATGTCACGTCACAATTACTCAACGCATTTGATAGATTATCATCAACCAGGCACCACTAGATACTAGAAAGTGTGACGTCATATGTCTAGGTTGTGGGCGTGTCTATCCCTGGACATTTTATACTACTACTACTCCAAAGTTTCGAATGTTGCCATCCCTCTCACGCAAAGCGAGATGTCAGCATGAGCGACAGTGACAGATAGACCAAATACCCGACAGCATTTCAGTTGCCCTACGTCCAATAAGATTGTGTGGTTTAAGGATGTTTAAAAGGCGAACATGTCTGACTGTATTTTCTCTTTCTTCCAGGTCCCATACTACGTGAAGGAAAACTTCCACACCGACTACCAAGGCTCGTTGCGGCGGCTCGAGATGTCTATAGAGGAAGAATACATAGGTACGATCAAGTTACGCGCGTATAGAAAGTGCCGTGATACCGGTCGCTGCGAACTATAGTCTGGTCTCTGAGCACGTAGAATTTTGTCCAATGACCCCAAGTTACCCATCCTTATCTCTCGCGCGTAATTATGTTGCTGTCGCGCTCGCACACTCACTGCGGGCGCCCGTCGCACAGTCGCGACAGCAATATAATTACGCGCGAGCGATAAGGACGGGTAGCTTGGGGTCATTGGACAAAATTCTACGTGCTCAGAGACCAGGCTTTAGATGAAAGCGATTGGTTTATAGCATAAATCATTTGTAAGTATTGTAGCTAGTGTCACTTGCACTGCTCGTCTGTAACTGGTATGTTTTTTATTTGTTCTTTTTATTTTTGCTAGTATTAATGTGAGTATAGACTAGAGAAGTGTTTTTTAACCTTTTTCATAACACGACCTCTTTTTTGAAAATGAAAATATTTATTGGCAGAATTAAACAATACAATAACTAAAAGACAGACCTCCACTCTAGGCATTTTTATCACACAGTGTTGCTGCTAGTGACATCGCTCGCTCAGTTCTTTGTTGCTTTATTCCGCTAGGTATATTAACTTTTTGATTATGGTATGGTATAAAATTTATACCGTCCTGTGACAAACTAAATTTCACGTGGATGGCGCGGGCAAAAGCTAGTTCACTGTAAGCTTCTTCTTGTATTTTCGATGTATTGATTTGTGTAATATCTATTTTATTACATTACAAGGTATTTTGAAATCGTTAGCTTCGTTTCAAAGGTTACTTCTGTCGTAGATTTTGTATTGAAAACTGAATTATTATGACGTCACTAATAAAGTAGTGCCAACTGTCAAGCATAAAAACGATAGCCCCCATTTATTCAATAATTTATTGATTTTAAGAGTTACTACAAATTAAATTATTAATTTTAAAGTGCAAAAGTAGTCACAATCATACAGATTTATTGCGTTGGTTATTGCTGTCAAAAGTACCCAATTTATCAAGAAAAATTTGATTTTGTGTTGTTTTTATAAAGTTATTACATTTTCCTCAATTCTTCAAACTAGGTTATAAAATAATATGTAAAAATCGAATTGCCTAATCGAACCCAAGACCTTTCAATAGCATCATCATCACCATTTCAGCCATAGGACGTCCACTGCTGAACATAGGCCTTCCCCCAATGATCCTACTTAATATTATAAATGCGAAAGATTGTATGGATGTCAACATGTTTGTTGAAACTTTACAGTATTATAGTTTATAGCCCAGAATAACATATAGGCTATAATTTATGCCGATCTGTGACACTAAATTTCACGCGGGTGAAGCCGCGGGCATAAGCTAGTAATCTATATGTATAAAAATGAAACCCGTTTTCCGTTGTCACGACATAACATGAAAACGGCTTGACCGATTTGTCTGATTTTTTTTTTTGTAGTTTTCTAATACTCTGTACAAGGTTTTTACGGAAAAAAATATAAAGAAAATCTCTACGCTAAGGCGGTACGAAGTTCGCCGGGTCAGCTAGTAGCATATAATAATGTTTTCTAAACTTTCCAGTGGGCCTCCGCCATGCCTGTCAACGCGAGCGCAACTACCGTGACAGTATGGCGTGGAAAGCGCGAAACTTCGGCGATTCCCGCCAATTCGCGGACGCGCAAAAACTCCGTACGCCTAGCTGTGAGAAACTGCAGTCGTACCAGCGATAAGGTAGAACTGGGTGGTCTAGTCGCGTCTGTGGTAGCTGGTCGGGTAACGGTATTTTTGGGAGACATTACCGGTAATAACGGTATTTTGTACCGGTAATTTAGTGGGTAATATCGGTATTTTAGTGGTCAATACCGGTATTTTGTACCGGTAATTTAGTTTTAATACCGGTAATTTCAGTGGTTAATACCGGTATTTTGTGCCGGTGATTAATAAATGTTCATAACGGTTTTTTTGTTACCGGTATTTACAAGTTATAAATGCCGGTTATTGATACCGGTATTTTGTATCGGTAAACTGATCAAATGTGTACCGGAATTTCATGACGGTATTTTAGTACCGATCATTTGGTGAATTTAATGATATCTAAATTTAAAATTGGTATTTTACTGAATAAATGTTACCGGTATTTCATAATATCAGTATTTTAGTACCAATTATACACTATAATAGTACCGGTTCTCGCAATAACCGTTATTCCGGTACCGGTTTTCATTAAACATTCAACACAACGATATCTGTATGATGTTACTTGATATGTATAAAATAATAGTATTTTGAGCAAAAACGTTATTATTATTGGTGAGATGTCCAGTAATTATGTAAATTATACCTCTTTGTGTTGGGTCGCTTGTTAAAGTGTGTTTTGCAATATTATTCACTCTAAAGATTCACAGCTTGATATTGTGCTGTGTACTATCCTTAAATAAATAAAGGACGTCGCACATTTATCAGCCCGGAAAGGGTTCGTAACCGTATCAACTCGAGGCGGTCAGTATTCTTTGTATGAAACTCCACACTGCAACGCACACTTATCCGTGACGTAACGTAAACGCCTCGCCTCGCGATTGACAGCTCGCGAAAGGCGATACGATGTTGATCCCTTTCCGAGTTGATAAGTCTGCTATGACCTTAAGACTCCCTGCAGACTTACAGATTTTTTATTGGCCTATACGCCCGAATTCACAAACGATGCTTGCTAGTGAAGCAGCAAATCGAACGCACAGCGTTGAACAGAGCTCTGTGATTCGTTCGTGTGTCACCCTGTGAGTCCACGCGCACTGTGAAACCTCATAGTAATGTTTGGGAACACGGGCGATAGTTTGGTCGACTTCGAATATGTATGAAGGATTGGCCGATACCAAATCGGTGTAATGTGCGTACTTTCATACATAATCATACTGAATAACAGCCCGACTAAAAAACTATCGGCCAACAAAAAGTCTTGTATGCGGGTATAGTCTGGTCTGTGAGCACGTAGAATTTTGTCCAATGACCCCAAGCTACCCATCCTTATCGCTCGCGCGTAATTATATTGCTGTCGCGACTGTGCGACGGGCGCCCGCAGTGAGTGTGCGAGCGCGACAGCAACATAATCAAATCATTTATAATAACAAGTATGTTGCATTTGGTTGAAGCATCTATGGTTTTTGAATACTACCTGCATAATTTTTTAACACTTTTTGGTAAGTAAACGTCAAAATTGACAGTTCCTGTCAAAATTTTGCAAACTGGCACGGTTTTTCACCCCGTAGTATTGTATTTATCTCACAATTTCATTTACTGTAGTTATAATGCAATTTTTCACTTTAAATTCTCTTGAGTTTATACACTTTAAAATTTATACATAACGGCATATCAAGTGTGTCACTGCACTGCAAAATTAACTCTTATTTCAAAAGCAATAAGGTCTAAATTCAATGTGTCACTTCTGATGCGCTGTTGAGTGTACATTTATATTCTAGTTCCTTGAAATCACAATTTTAATACGTAATATTGTTTCAATTTTAAGGTATTCTTTATGAAAGACACTATATTTATTTTAATTCTTATCCTATATAACTGACAGTCTAATTTTCCCCGGGACAAACTTGACCTTTACTGGTTGGGTTTTTATTGGCGGTCAAGCTGTAGATCCTGGCTACACAGGAGTATAAGTGTTTTTTACCTTAAAAATGTAGTCCAGGGTTGAAATAAAAATAAAACCATTACTTTTTTCATAGTAAAATTAAGCGTTGAGTTGCATCTTGAAAAAATCGAATTGCCTAAGGTGGGAATCGAACCCACGACCTTTCGCTGGTCGGGCGACTGTTCTCACCATCTAATACATTTTTTTTTGTTTCAATATCCACCACTGAAGGATAAAGCAACTATTTCTTCCCAGTGTCCACCTGTGACCAATAGGAAGATTTCAGTAGGGTTGATATTTCCAATCGCTTATAATATTTACCCAGAAGTTTAACGATACCGCGATCTAAAACGGCACAACGCCATCTCTTAATCAAAATCGGAACTAAACTATCATTAATTTTACCGACTCTAAAACTGGACTATATTTTACGGTTGTTGTTAGCAGATACAAAAAAAACTGCTATTTATTGAAAAATACGATTCTGTCCAATATGTTGATGTTTTTTTACTTATTATTGTGTTGTTTGATTTTTTTTTTTGCCGAAAATGAAGTTTTTATGATCTCTAGTGTTGTAATACCAAAAATAAAATCATTAATTTTGAAAAAAAAATATAAACTTCGTCCTCTTTTATTGAAAATACGTTTTAATTTCACTTAAATAACAGTACTTTATTCTAAATTAACTTAAAGGCAAGAGGACCTAAATATATTAGAAGAATTGTGTATAAATGTGTATGTATCCTATAAAATAGATTTCTTGGTGTGATGCGGTTTTTAGATATAATCCGGTCGCCGAGCACGTAGAATTTCGTCCAATGACCCCAAGCTACCCATCCTTATCGTTTGCGCGTAATTATATTGCTGTCGCGACTGTGCGACGGGCGGCCGCAGTGAGTGTGCGAGCGCGATAGCATCATGATTACACGCGAGCGATAAGGATGGGTAGCTTGGGGTCATTGGACGAAATTCTACGTGCTCGGCGACCGGGTATTAGTATGTCAGAATTGTCGCCTTATTTTACCGACTGCAGAAAAGAGGATAATGTGTTTGATCCTTTCGTCATGCTAAATTGTGGTCTCTTGACTTGTATTACAGCAAATGTATTAAGTATTGACCCTAACGGGAATCGAACCCATTATGCTCTAAGGGACTCACACCACGCTCTGAATTCGGGTCTCCAACTGTTGACTACAAAAAACATAACCTTCCTTCTGACGCAGTTGGGTAAAAAATGAAATTGCGACTATCCTGACAGACTTGTGAATAAATAAATTATGTAAATTTTTAGTCTAAATATATAAACACATTATTCTAGAGTTATTATAAATAAATACACAATAAATATTATTATATTGTGTATTTATTTATTTATTTCGCTTATAAAACGCATTAAAGTGTCACCTTTTGAATGAAACACATAGTTAAATAAAATTCACTATTTATTTGTTAATAAATATATCAAATAGTTTAAGTTTCATTTATTGACCTAAAATAAAATATGTTAAAATAATTATTTGTCTTTTATTTCATGACTATCGTTCATATACAGGGTGTTTGGTACGAGACTAGACAAACTTCGTGGACATATAGGTAAAAGACAGTTAAAAAAGTAGCTCATTTAGGGTCAAATGCGCGAATTTGTATTCTCAAAATGACCTCATCTATACTCCCACGAAGTTTGTTAAACCTACCGACACCCTGTATAATAGTGTAGAAACGCATTATTTCCTGTGTGCATGTGGATTGAGTGATCCTTGCTTCAATCTTAACAAAAATCGAGCAAGTTTTACTTAAAATATGTTAAAACATTGCGATGAAGTTTAAAAATTTGTTAAACCTAAGATAAAAATGTTATGGCCAATAAATAGGAGCACTCATACCGCACGCTTTAAGAAAACGTCAACATGTTAATTTCAGAAAATAAAGCCTTTCCACTTCTTTTTATAGTATTGAAAAATTGTTAAGAATATGTTAAAACTATTAACAAATTCAGAAATTCCTTGCACGTCCCGTTCCAAAGTTATGACGATTATTTAGGATCACTCACACCGCACACGGGCCGTACGAGTGCTCTTCAAATTAATGACTTTTTATTAATAAATACGTTTTATTTCTGTTGGGAAATGTGTGCAAACTGACGAGCGAATTTGTTAAAGAATAAGTGTGACAAAACTTAAAAGCTGAAGGAAGAAATTAACCTTTATTCTTTCCTCCAATATGCCGTGTGAGTGATCCTTACTTTTACCTCTATCTGCTCATATGTAGTTCGTAGGCAGACTGAGATAGTATCTAAAATTGTTAATTGTTGTTAACAATTATTTGGCATATATTTTGCTTTTATTAAGGTCATAATTTAAGAAATATCAGGCTTAGATGATTCCTAAAGGAAAATGTTGATTAGGGTACGTATGATTTTTTATTTTGAGAGACTGTTTCGATTCATCAGAAGTTTTCCTAAGGACGTTTTATCAAAAATAATCCTAAAGGAATTATTTGAAAAAATCTGCTACTAGCAGCATTTTTTCAATTTGGTGGCGCCCGCGGAGGCAATAGGAGGTCGCAAAGTTGAAATTCGTAAAGAGCACATCGAAATCTATACATTATTATATGCAGCCTTTCTACATTGTTTATCATGCCATATAGCATGACATAAAGAAAATTACATCAAAAACATAAAAAGTCATGAAAGTCTAACATGAAATTTGTTTTATTCATTTACAATATTATGTAAATTTAACTACTAAGACGTGCTAAGACATTAGTTTTTTTTTCTTGGCATTCGCGGTTTGCGGTATTTAATTTATTATAGTGACAATCAGCATTGTTTTATGATTTTGTAATAAAAGTGTAAATACATTAAAACATTAAAATATAATACTTACTTAAATTAAAATACGTACCTTTTTAATTTATTTACTTATTTGCATTCCAGTTCAGTGTTTATTTAAAACGCCTAAAGTATGTAGGTATGTCAAGTAAAACAGAATGTTAACATAGAATCCTATCCTACTAATATTATAAATGCGAAAGTTTGTGTGGATGTCTGGATGTTTGTTACTTTTTCACGCAAAAAACTGCAGAACGGATTTTGATGAAACTTTACAGTATTATTGTTTATAACCCAAAATAACATATAGGCTATAATTTATGACGATATATGACAAACTAAATTTCACGGGGGTGAAGCCGTGGGAAAAAGCTAGTATAATATAAACAGGACACAAAACACCTAAAGTATGTACCTAGGTATGTCAAGTAAAACAGAATGTCTAGAAGAGTAGTTAGCCAATAGGAATAAAATATAAACAGGACACCTAATACATATTAGATTGCATTGGTTTTGCATTGTCACGTCTGACGAATCGGACGGAACAGTCTCACAAAATAAAAAATCATATGTACCCTAATCAACATTTTCCTTTAGGAATCATCTAAGCCTGATATTTCTTAAATTATGACCTTAATAAAAGCAAAATATATGCCAAATAATTGTTAAAAACAATTAACAATTTTAGATACTATCTCAGTCTGCCTACGAACTACATATGAGCAGATAGAGGTAAAAGTAAGGATCACTCACACGGCATATTGGAGGAAAGAATAAAGGTTAATTTCTTCCTTCAGCTTTTAAGTTTTGTCACACTTATTCTTTAACAAATTCGCTCGTCAGTTTGCACACATTTCCCAACAGAAATAAAACGTATTTATTAATAAAAAGTCATTATTTTGAAGAGCACTCGTACGGCCCGTGTGCGGTGTGAGTGATCCTAAATAATCGTCATAACTTTGGAACGGGACGTGCAAGGAATTTCTGAATTTGTTAATAGTTTTAACATATTCTTAACAATTTTTCTATACTATAAAAAGAAGTGGAAAGGCTTTATTTTCTGAAATAAACATGTTGACGTTTTCTTAAAGCGTGCGGTATGAGTGCTCCTATTTATTGGCCATAACATTTTTATCTTAGGTTTAACAAATGTTTAAACTTCATCGCAATGTTTTAACATATTTTAAGTAAAACTTCCTCGATTTTTGTTAAGATTGAAGCAAGGATCACTCAATCCACATGCACATTTATTTCCTTTAAATAAACCCTTAAAAATTAATAAGACTTAAAATAGGTAAACAATAGGCATACATTATCAAATACTGCATACAATAATACTTTGTTACATAAATTATTAATACCATACATTACTTAAAATTACTTATCATAATAATCTATTTCTTACTTTTTACTATCACAATGTTTAATACAAAAATATATGTACGGGGTCGATTCTTAACGGTTTCAAAAGAGGCCATAAAATAAAAATAAATAATTGGATGTCTCCTACACAGGTTAGATCACCCGTATGACTAAAATGATTAACAAAGACTTCAACGTACAAAGTGACTATGTGACGCTATAAAGTGACTATATGACGCGACTAAATTTCATGACGCGACAAAGTGACCATATGACGCGACAAAGTGACCATATGACACAAAAGTGACCATATGACGCGTTAAAGTGACCATATGACACAAAAAGTGACCATAAGACGCAACAAAATGTCTTTTTGGCTCAAAAAATGACCGTATTTTCTCCAAACCTTTACGTAGAGATCCCGGAATTATTCTTGTACCTCGCGACGTGTCCCTGGGCACGGTGTGCCCTATACACGTGGCGTGCTGCGTTGCGGCGACGCGCGAAGCTCTTACCGCACAACTCGCAGCGGAAGGCGTGTTGCGAAGGCTTATGACGAGCGCGGTGGATGCGCATTAAAGTGACCGATTTGAAGCGGGAGGGGCATTCGGTGCACTGGAAAAGAAATTATTATAGACTATAGTCTGGTCTGCGAGAACGTAGAATTTTGTCCAATGACCCCTAGTAGAGATGTTAATTGACTGAATCTGACCGGTCACGATGGTCAAATACCATAAATGACCGGTCAAATTCAGTCAATTTGACTCAATATTACTGAACTAACCACCGAATAATTTATTTATTTAGGTACCCAATTTATTTGCAATTTTAAATGAAGGAACGTTAATTTGCGTAGGGTAAGAAAGAGAGCACAATAAATCATCACAAAACACTTATTGTTTCAATTTAGAAGTAGTAGACTCACTGTAAAATGTTTAACTGTAATAAATCATTACAAACCACTTTTTTATTTCAATTAAAATGTTGTAGACTTTTATCAGTATCAAAATCTAGGAAAAACTAAAAAAATATCTAAACTATTATTGAAATGAAATTGACCGTTTTTGACAGTTTATGACTTGTTTTTGACCGTTTTTGACAAATTTAGCCGATTTAGTCATTTACACACTAACCCCAAGCTACCCATCCTTATCGCTCGCGCGTAATTATATTACTGTCGCGACTGTGCGATTGGCACCCGCAGTGAGTGTGCGAGCGCGACAGCAACTTAATTACGCGCGAGCAATAAGGATGGGTAGCTTGGGGTCATTGGGGCCGTTCAAGTATTACGTAAGCACCAAGGGGGGGTGGGGGGGTCTCTGTTTTGCTTATTTTGGATGACATGGGGGGTAGGGGGGTCTAGATGATGATTACGTCATCGTTAGTTATTTACGTTTTTTCGGGGATTCCCGCAAATAATACATATGCGTAGGCACTCGCTTTGAGAACTGATTAGGAAAATTACCGTGCGCTATTAGTCCAGTAGAATTAGATTTTAAACCGGAAATAATTCCTACAAAAGATTTTATTGCTTTAATGGCTTCATTGGTTGCTCATTAAGACTCTCCTAGGTTTTCGACTTCGACGGAGTTGTGCTTATGTGGTGGGGGCACCCGAAAGGGGCGCTTTTTCGGTTTTCCGATTATATCGCGTAAAGGACTTACCCTATCGAAAAGTGGTCTTCCTGACGGTTGAAGGACATTTGATCCTGCATTAAATAAGACCAAATACATATGTTTTGGACAAACCGTTCTCGTGCAAATGTTCGGCAAAGTAGAAAATATGTGTATAATTAATGACCCTCTCCACTTCCAATAGTTCGTCACCCGTAGGCTCCCAAGCCTTGTAAAGGGTCGCCTTAACCAGCGTATCCCTGTCTAGGCTCACGAGTTGGATTCGCTTATCCTTGTTCGTCCCAGCCGTTCCTTAACTGCGGTTGCTGCACCTCTTCCTGGCACTCTCCTGAACGACTCTGTGTTACCTACTGTGGCTGCCCCTCTTCCTTGTACCCTCCTGTACGATTGCATTGCTTAGCCATATGCCTGGTCCAAGGTTCGACGCCACAAAATCAACTTCGTACGCGTGAAAATAGTTTAAATACTATTTTCCGTGCTTGCAACACTTTTCTTTACTGTTTCGCCTCTATTAGTCGTAGAGTGATTGTATATATCCTATAGCCTTCCTCAATTTATGAGCTATTCAACACAAAGATAATTATTTCAATCAAACTAGTAATTCTTGAGATTAACGCGTTCAAACAAACAAACAAAAAACTCTTCAACGTTTTAATATGAACTTGTTGTTGTTGATTTTTGGCGTCGAACCTTAGACCAGGCATACGGCTAGGCAACGTAGTCGTGCAGGAGGATATAAGGAAGAGGAGCAGCCACAGTAGGTAACACAGAGTCGTTCAGGTGAGTGCCAGGAAGAGGTGCAGCAACCCAATTAAGGAACGGCTGGGACGAACAAGGATAGGCGCATCCAGCTCGTAAGCCTTGATAGGATTACACTGGTTGAGGCGCTCCTTTTCAAGACTTGGAAGCCTGTGGGTAACGAGCCATTGGACGTGGAGAGGGTCATTAATTATACACATATTTTCTACTTTGCCGAATATTTGCACGAGAACGGTTTGTTCAAAACATATGAATTTGTTCTTATTTAATGCAGGATTAAATGCTCTTCAACCGTCAGGAAGACCACTTTTCGATAGGGTAAGTCCTTTACGCGGTATAACCGGAAAACCGAAAAAGCGCCCCTTTCGGGGGCCCCCACCACTTAAGCACAACTCCGTCGAAGTCGAAAATCTAGGAGAGTCTTTATGGGCAACTTATGAAGCCATTAAAGCACTAAAATCTTTAGTAAGAATTATTTCCGATTTAATTCATTTTTGTGTTTAATTCTACTGGCCTATATTCACTTGTCTAATAATTAACTCTCGTGCCGACACTGCCCATTGAAATTTGAGATATTAAATAAAAACAAAAGCAGATATGTTATAAGCGCTCGCGCTGTGAATACTCAAATACGTCCCAATTGGGACGTCTTGTGTTTAGTCTTCGTGTGGCCTGCGTCGTGCGCAATCGCGTGCGTACCACACCGTAAGTTCCTGTGTTCTTACCAAAATAAATAAAAAATGTCATCGTGTGTGTTTAGAAAGTGTACCAATTATGACTCTAAAGTAAACAAAATACAAGGGATCTCTTACCACATGTGATTATGCAAAATTATTTAGTATTTATATTTTCAATTATTTATGCAAACAATCAAGACGCCATGCGCCATGTTCAAGTTAAGAAAGAGAAAGCGATCTTGTTTTGACGTTAGAGCGATAAGGATGCGTGCGCTGCGGACATAGATTAGTTAGTGCAGAATCGTTAAAACTATAGCTATCTCTTTCATTTGCGTGCTATTTCGTATCTTTTGTTTCACTTATCAGTTACATTTGTCAATGTGTGCAATTTGGAATAGCTCGGCACGGATTAAAATCGTAATTTCTATGAACGTAACATATCTATAGTTCTATAATATCATTGGTCGTAGTATTATTATACGCGAGGCCGGCCTCCCGCGCGCCTGTTTTGTTTGGATACTAAACGTATTGTAAGCATTGAAAGTTATCATTTGTGTTTATGTTGATGCATAATTGATGCAATTATGTTTGTTATGTTCTTTATTTCTGATTATATTTTTTTAGTCCCTTGCTCTATGTGTATCAGTTAAATTTAATGTTTTCATGAATTTTCCTATTTTAAAAATGACAATACATATAAAAAACATTTATAACTAAAAATGTTTACGTAAGCATAGGGGGAGGGGGTAAGTGCTTTGCTTACTTTTGATGACAAGGGGGGCGGAGGGGTAAAAAATGGTAAGAAATCTGCTTACGTAATACTTGAACGGCCCCATTGGACAAAATTCTTCCAATGACCCCAAGTTCCGGAACACAATAATGCTGTTAACATTGTTGATATGGCGACAGACTTAGGTAAGATGGTCGTAGCTAGACCACAAAGGCGGTTAAAATTAATACAGATTGTGTTGATGTATTCTTACTAAATGTTGTTCTCAGTTCTCACCTGCACAGTTTTCTCCTTCAAGTGCGTAGCGATGTGTTGCAGGTAGCTGCTCTTTCTGTGAAACGCGTCGTCGCACTCCCCACATTTGTATGGTTTCTCGCCAGTGTGAAGACGCTCGTGTATCTTGAAACGGCATGTCTTTGGTTATTATCGGTTTTTTACAATCTATGAAAAACTAGCTGTGCCCGCTACTTTGTACGCGTGAAAATAGTTTGAATAATATTTCCCGTTTTTGCAACACTTTTCTTTGGCTTGCTCTTGCTTTGGCTTGGCTGTACGGTGATGTTAAATAGCCTAAATAAATGAGCTATCTGACACAAAAATAATTTTTCAAATCAGATCAGTGGTTCCTGAAATTAACGATTTCAAGTCGTTACTATAGATGAATTCCTAAGTTGCAGTTGTTAAAGTTGAAATTAAAATGGGTCAAATTACCGAGAAAACTTCTGGATTTTTCGAAATGTGCATTTTTTTTTTTTCAAAACCTCTAAAATTACCTAAGATATTTTCATATTTGCAATATCGTAAATATCGTTCAGCATACAAAAAGACCACACACCTTTACTTGCTCCGCGTTGGAGCCTCTATAGTCGCAATACGAGCACTTGTCAACCTTCTCGTAGCCGTGTTTGGCTCGACAGTGCATCAGCAACAAACGACGGGTTATGAACTTCTTGCCGCAGTGCTGAAAAACAATAATAATCATCAAAAATGTCAACATTCCACCAGCTCGCACTAAGCGTTTCGATGACTCTTTTATAATGCGAACAGCTAGGTACTGTAAGACTCTAAACTTTTGCGTTCCATTTCAACTAAAATAGTAAGACGCGGGTCTTAACGCGACGTTTATTAATGAGTTACATTATGTACTCACGGCTTGATCATAGCCGCCGAAACGTCAGGTCACACAGGTCAGCGACGACAGGTCTTGTGTCTTACTATTTTTAACAATGTCAACATTCCACCAGCTCGCACTAAGCGTTTCGATGACTCTTTTACAATGCGAACAGCTAGGGACTGGTATTCGCTGCCTGCTGATGTCTTTCCTAAACACTATAATCCGGGCCTTTTCAAGGCGAGAGTGAATAGGCACTTACAGGGCAGATATGTAACATCCTAGACAGCAACGACGACGACTGGGAAACCAGCCCATAAAATTTAGCACCACCTATTCAAATTCTCTGTTTTGCTCAAGGTCAGCTGGTAGAGAATGCCACATGGCATTAAGTTCGCCTTTTTGTACCGCTTAAGTTTTTTAGTGTTTGCACAATGCAAAATGCAATTAAGTTTTTAAATAAATAAAATGTAGGCTGCTGGGGCAGAAAGTTCTTAAGTGGCGACCACGGGACGGAAGACGTAGTGGGTAGGCCCACTAGGTGGACCGACGATCTGGAAAAGGTCGCGGGAGGTGACTGGACGCGGCGAAGATCGTTGTGGAAATCCTTAGGTATTTGTCCAGCAGTGGACGTCATTTGGCTGAAACAAATCTACTTCTGCTATTTTGTAGAACTTTATAGTTAGATACTTTTAAATTAAACTAGCTTACCTCACACACTACATCAAAACCAGTGTGTATCTTATAATGGTTTCGAACCGACAATTTAGACGTTAATATCTTATGGCAATATTCGCATTCTATTCTTTCCTTCACTCTCTCCGTCTTGACTGTACTTTTGTCTTCTTTATCTGTCTTTTTACTTCTAGGTTTTCTTTTAACCGTCTTTTTTTCTGTGGTTTCAACGACTTTGTTTCCTTCATTTACGATATCTGGGGCGTTTAATGCAGAATCTGGTGTGGAATTTAAATTATTTTCCCCGTTAGGTTTATCGGTGATTTGTTTGTGATCGTCAGATGAATCGGCTTCAAACTTTTTAACAGACTTAAAATGGTCCAACGGAATATCGTCGTCATCTGAAAACTTATCGTTCCAGTCATCATTAATATTAATCGGATTCTCGCTTACGATTTCTATTTTCAATGGCTTTTTTTCTGGTTCGTACTCCAAAACCAATTTACTGTCATTGGAACAGCTTTGCAGACGTTTGAGGAGCTCTTTGTGGGATTCTATCGCTTTTTTACGGAACTCTTTTGATTCGTTTATGAAGGCGATGCACGTTGAACACATTTGCTGAGGTAGGTAATCGTTGGGATCCACCTGAAATTAATAATGGGTAAAAATTAATTATGATAATTATAGTCCTAGATCATTATTTTTATTTCAACTGGCAGACAGAGGCCAATTATAACCGAAATGATGATGTTAATGAAGGGACGGCCAGAGGGTAGGCTTAGGAGCAATATTGATACATAAGGCACAGTGCAGTCTTAGTTGGTCTGCAAGAAATCTATGTTGACGAAAAGGCGCCTATTTCAGAAGTTTTCTTAGGATATACCAGCTAGCAAATCTAGAAACCGGTAATAACTTACCATCAAACCAGTAGCAGCGAACACAGCCTCCGAATATTTGTGTTTTTTACCAAACTCAGGAAAAATTGGGTTCAAACATTCTGAGCCTAAACAAGTCCTACAACACGTCCATGGATACATTTGTGCAGTTTATTGAGTAAGTATATTAATTTTATACGTGTATTCACTAATTCCGAATGATGTTTTTTATTAAAAACATGAATTTTAATGAGAAAAAAAGATTTAAAAATTCGCTTCACAACAAAACAAACATTTTTTGACATTCATACCCATAGAGAAAAGTAATACATAGGAAATTCATACCGTTTTGTTTCTTCATGCAAAACATATTTTACCGCTTCAACTAAAAGTACCTAATCAATCACGATAACAAAACGCAATTAACGTGACAGTCGGTAAAATAAGATTGATGAAAAAATTGCGTATGTCAATTTTTGCACAAAAATATTTTGCTTTTTTGCGGCTTGGAAAATAATTAATTACGAAAATCTCTGTAATTTATCAAAGTCTTTTAAGTTTTAAATTGTCTGCATATCATTTCATCGTATTCTTAATAAAATGCTTGCTGTTTTAATGTTAAATCGTAAGATGCGCTCTCGCAGGCAGAGCTTACGTAAAAAACAGGCAAAACCAGCGAAAAACGGGGAAAATACTGAAGTTTTTGAGCAAGTATCGGATTACTGTAGAACCTGTTTGATAAATAAAAACTTAATGGACATTTTCTACACGGAAGAGACCGCGAAAAAGCGGTCAGAAGATCTGAAAGAAGTGACAGGTTTGGAGGTAACTTTAGTTTAAATTTACACCATTAGATGGCGTTGTGTGTAGAATAGATGGCGGTGGTACGTACGCCATGTCCCATTGCGTAGTTTGTTGTGCCGTCTTCTGTACATAATTCAATCAATATACATTTGATAAGTAAGCTGTAATACTTAATAGTTGTGTTTATTTACAGATTAAACTAAATGATGGTCTATCTCAAAAGATGTGTACAAAATGCATAGATACATTTAATTTAGCGCTACAATTTAGGATTAAAAGTGTAAAAACTGACCAAAAACTACGTAAAATATTCCAAAATCCACAAATCTTTGAAGCGGACAACGATGACGCAGAATATTTTGTGGAATACGAAATCTTAGATGATGATGGTGTAGAGGCATCATTTAATAATAATATGGACGATGAAAATATAGTTGTGGACCAGAATGTTGAGTTTATTGATGAAAATATCAGTCATGAGTATTTAGAGATTGAGAGTATGGATCTTCAAGAGAAACAGGTCAGATTCTTGAATACAATGTTTTTAGTAACTTTTTTGTAGTAAATACATGTTTTCCCAAACCATTTGATCAGCATGGCAAAATCCTCCATTTGCCTCTGGTAAGGGCAAAGGTTTTTCAAATTAACTTTGCACATTTTACATTAGAACTATCGAAAAAAAAACTTTGTCGACCACTCTGCCCCCCCTAAAAGTCTTACGTATTAAATGAATGGCCCCTAACTTAGAGAGGGTCGATGGACCTGATGGTGATGAAACCAATGTTATATGTCGGCCGTTTGGTGTAGTGGTTCAGAACGGACTACTATGCCGAGAGGTCCCGAGTTCGATTCCCGGCCGGGCAGAAATTGAAATGATGAATTTTAATTTCTGTGACGGGTCTGGGTGTGACTATGTATAATATGTATGTATTTAAAAAAAAAGTATATAAGTAGTATATCCGTTAGGCTAACACCCATAACACAAGCATTAAGTTGCTTACTTTGGGGCTAGCTGGCGCTGTGTGAAATTGTCCAAAGATTTATTATTATTGAATTACAGATTCAACGCTCCTGGAGTTTGTCCGGTGACAAACCAGGCAAGGTCTACAAATGCAATGTGTGCGACAAGGAGTACAATAGGAACGTGACGTTCAAAGCACACATGCGATCACACAACAGCTATTGTATTTGTGAGGTATGTTGAAATGTTCATTAGTAAGTTTTTTAGCAAAAAATAAACAAAATTGAGTTCAATAAATGTTCGGCCTGCGTGCGCGATGGCGATTAGATGTCGTGTATGAATTCAAATTCTTTATTGCTCTAATTTGAATTTTTAGCGATGAGTTCACATCAACGCGGCCTGTCATTGGTCGCGGCGATTTATGCACGCGCAGTTACCTTAATCCATTTGTACCTGTACCCTAACTACCTACCTACCTTAATATTTAGTACTGTACATGGCGCCATCCTGGTGAGTGCAAAAAATGCGATAGCCCTACCGCTGTACTGCTCACTGGTCGGCGACATTGTCTTAGCCACTAGCGAGTGACAAAACTCGCCAACTAGTGAGGGAAAATACGATAGACTCATCTAAATATAGTGATCTATCAACGCACAGCCCAAACCACTGGACGGATCGGACTGAAATTTGGCATGCAGGTAGATGTTATGACGTAGGCATCCGCTAAGGAAGGATTTTACGAAACCACTCCGGTGGTAAAACGGGATCCACGCGTACGAAGTCGCGGGCGGCCGCTAGTTTGGTATATTACACGAGGGTTTATTTCTATATTAAACCATGTAATTAACCATGAGATTATTATGTCAAATCATGACTTTGTGAGAATCTGGAATTCACGCGGGCGAAGAGGTAAATAATATGTTTTCTTCAGGAATGCGGTAAGCGTTGCTTCAGCAATGCGATCCTACTGGAACACAAGCGAGCCATGCACGGTCTTGCCAGGATACACAACTGTTCCTACTGCGACTATAGTTCTGCCACCAAAGCTGGATTAGTGGTGAGATCTATTTTTTATTAGCTAAATCCCGGTCCGTGAGCACGTAGAATTTTGTCCAATGACCCCTAGCTACCCATCCTTATCGCTCGCGCGTAATTATATTGCTGTCGCGCCTGTGCAACTGGCACCCGCAGTGAGTGTGCGAGCCAGAAGCAGAGGACGCCGACACCACCCAGCCTGCGGCGCCTGCGAGACCCGCCTCCGCACCAGCCGCCACAGCACCAGCAGTCACAGCACCAGCTGTCGCAGCACCGAAGCCCCGCTTCAAAATAGTGACGGCCCAACGCCCGCACTAAGAGAAACCAACACCAGAACATAAATGTGACTGCCTGAAAGCTCCCTGGCATCCAGGAACCGCCCGCTCGCTGGTCGTTCACTGGGCCTCGACCAACGTCGACTCACCCGGTGGGCTGGTACCGCGCCGAGGGCGGGACAGTGGTGCCAGGTAGAAGCCCAGGCAGTCCGTCGCCAAGCGACGTCAAACCACCGACTGGCAGTAGCCAGTCGAGATGCTGCACGGGCCATGAGCACAAGCTCGACGCCCGAACCGGCCAAGAAGGTCGAAGACATGTGACTGACGTGCTCACGGACCAGACTATACATAAAACAGAATTTCAAAAGATACACGGTAACCAATAGGATGTACACTTACAGGCCTACTTACTGCCATTTAAAAGTAGGTATCTTTATTCGTTCGTTCGTTTCTGCCAAATGACGTCCACTGCTGGACAAAGGCCTCCCCCAAGGACATCCATAACGACCGGTCCTTCGCTGCCCTCTGCTGCGCTGATTACATTAAACAGTATATGAACTTAAAAAATAAATAATTAACTTTTTAAAAAAATAAAACTGACTTCAAATGCGTGAACACAAAAAAAAACTAAAAATTAAAAATATTGCGTATAAAAAAGTTCATCCCCAATTTTCCACCCTTGGGGGTGAAATATTTTCTTCAAATTCGCATGAAACCACCCTTTTGATAATACCTATTCAACAAAAAAATAATCGTTCAAATTGATTTATAATCGGCGGAGATATTGCGTATAAAAAAGTTCATCCCCAATTTTCCATCCTTGGGGGTTATTTTTTCTATTATTAAATTTAAATGGGACCACCCTTGAGGTATTACCTATACGCCGAAAAAAGATTTGTTCAAATCGGTTCATAATTGGCGGAGTTATCGCGTAACAAACATAGAAAAAAAAAAAACATACGGGTCGAATTGAGAACCTCCTCCTTTTTTGAAGTCGGTTGAAAAATAGTCTAGAAATTTTAGAAACAGTTACCCCAGTTTAATAATTTCGTAAAACATTTATTAACAAACTTACAAATCTTTTTACTGCTAATCACACTATCAAGTTTTGAATTTGAATAGTTTTGTATACCTACCTATTAAATAAAAATAAATATGTGTAGGTTCACGAGCGCCGGCACACGGGCGAGCGCGAATTCGTCTGCGAACATTGCGGCGCGAGCTTCCACTCGCGAGCGGGGCTTGTCCAGCATCTGCCGATACATTTGCCGGAGAGCAACTATGAGGTGAATATTTATTGCTTTACTAGCTGTGCCCGCGTCTTCGTACGTCAAAATCATTTTTGGTTTTTGACCTACTCCTCTCATTTATTTATGTCTGCTAAATGAGGGTTTTCGCGTATGAAAGATCCGCTAGATGGCGGGACGTGGATGTGGGGTCTGACTGCTGCGTGATTGGTGGATTTTGACATAAAATATCTGTCAATATCATGTCAAAAATAACCAATCATGCAGCATTTGGACCTCGCATCTACGTATTGCCATCTGGCGGATTTTTCATACGCGAAAACCCTCATAGTCTGTGACTTTTTTTATTTTATTATTTTCTTTTGGGAAATCCAAATTTTTCTTTCCATATGATGCACCTTCTATTAGAAAACTTAAAAAAAAATATTAATGAAATTGCTCTAACATTTGATTGCAGTTAATTATCATTCAAAATAACTTCCACAGTGCAACATCTGCCAAAAACGCGAGAAATCCAAACGGCTGCTTCAACACCACTACCACAAGGTAAATAATAAGGTCTGTTATTCTAACGCCCGTATCAGGCCTGTTCATCTCCGCGAGTTTACATCGAAAACAAAACAAGCACGATGGCCCACCTACAGGATACTATTCGACAAGGCCTCACATACGAGCGAACATTGACTCACGCACGCGTATTCTTGTGTATGATGGAAAAAAATAATGAAAATGGTGTACTAAATACTGTGCAGTATTTAACTGCCTAATTATTAATAAAAACACAGAATGTACTTTTTTAAGTTGCCTGAAGACGCTGAGAGGTAAATAAGTGGTTAATATTATTCATGATAATTCATGCATAATCATGTATTTCCTCCGCCATTTTCTGCAGTTTAGCACACAGATTAGAGAGTATGTCTGTTTGGCACCTCACATCACACATCATTTTACCGAAGTCAGCCCTATGGCTTCGGCGCAGTACCGATCACTGACGTTTGTCAACAAAATGTTGCTCGACTCTTGAAGCTAAATTACACCATATTGATAATGACATTGAGCATACATTTTTTGAAATACCTTCGCGAAGAAAATCTTCTGTACGAAGTACTTATTATTATTCTGTGCCCGTATTCACAAACGATGGTTGCTTAAGTAAAGCAGCAAAACTCAGTGATTAGTTCGTGTGTCACCCTGCGCTTCCACGCGCACTGTGAGACCTCAGTAATGTTTGTGAGTACGGGAGTAAATGATCATGATGATTATGTATGACCTACTTTTACCTATCTATCAACAGGTGCACAAAGAAAAACGCCTGCGCTACCTCTGTCCAGTTTGCGAGGATGTTTTCAAAAGCAGCAGCGCGACACGACAGCACCTGACGAAAAGTCACGGTGTGGCACGACACGACCAGTCTGCTATACAGCGGTTTGAGGTAAGATTTATTTATTCATTTCATAATCGGCTCGCTACAGCGATTTGAAATTGGCGCATCCATTTTTTTTTACTTTTGGCGGGAAAGTGAAACGTCATGTTTGACTTTTTTTTTCTAAAAGTTGGATTTATAACGTTCCGTTATTATTCCAAAATTAGTGACTTGTGTTATGTGTAATGCATTTTTTTCTTTTGTTTCAGTTATCAGTTCCTGATTCAACATAGAGTAAAAGGCGGCGGTAGATGAGAATCATCTATATGATTTTAAATAAATGTTTTCAGTTATCGTTATCGTTATCGGGTCGTCGTCAGCACCGCCTGTTCTGTGCCCCCGATGGCCTGCGCACACTGCATGCTAACAACACACCGACTCCCAGGGCACTCTGTCTTTTAAACATGTTTACGCAAACCGTCCAAGACGTCGACATCTTTGCCAACTCCTTAGAGTGTTTTGTAAAAAAATTAAGATTGTATTTGTCTACTAACCATAAATAGATATAAGTACTTACTAACATTAAATGTAATTTCAAATTGGCAATGTGAGCGCTTTGGATATAAATCTGTAAGCTCACTTGCATTTTAATTAAATAAATAAATAAATAAATAAATAAATCGAATTGGTTTTCTTTTATTTTATACCTGCAAACATTAGTTTTCCTCGAAAGTTGATGATGATAACAGATTTATTAGATTCTTAATTTAGGGACTGTTTTACAAGAAAAGATTTCCTTGGGTAACTTTGACTCGACCGCCACAAGCACGCGTCATATTTTATTGATTCGCTGAAAATAAAAGGAAGGATATACAAATCCTTTGCGTTATTTTGGTAGAACAAAATTTAAAAAGTATGACTGTCACTGTCAACTTTTCAAAATGGCCGCCCCTTTGTTGTCAATTTTTGTTTGTTGGCTGCTTCCATTTAATATTCTTCCGATTTACACCAATTTTACTCTGATATTACTATCAAACAACACCAATCAAACTTTAGCAACAATTCCGTCAATGTAAACCTACTTAATCAGTCAATACAAGTGAGAAAAACGTGAAAATGCTAGCGGTACTGCTTCTGAACAGGATGAGTATGAAACGGCGAACAGCTCGCAAACAAAGGCTAGCAAAACCTGCAAAAGTAGACGTGGTAGTGCCTGAAGTCTTTG
Organism: Ostrinia nubilalis; assembly: GCF_963855985.1. NCBI lineage: Eukaryota > Metazoa > Arthropoda > Insecta > Lepidoptera > Crambidae > Ostrinia > Ostrinia nubilalis. Next base: position 6,798,265 of record NC_087117.1, read on the forward strand.
TCTGCAGGACCTGCTTGAGCCCTGACAATTTGGAGAGCATATTTGTTAATAAAGACAGCGAAAAGAAGAGGTCGCACGATCTGAAACTCGTCACCGGTTTAGAAGTAAATAATGCTTAATTATTGTTTATTTATGGGTTTGAGTGTCTTAAATAATATGTAAAACTTATCAGCAGTCACTAACTAATCCAAATAGTCGGCACTAGACGGGTAAAGTAGATTAAATTAAGATTCCATACTGAGTGTTGTATTCTAATTAATTTACCTTTTGCTTAGTTTATACTGTCTTTAGTATGTGAAATGATGCCCGAAAACCCTTATCATGACTCTTTTAATTGTTGTTTCATTCTTATCCACAAGTAATAAACATAACCTTGTTTCTATACACAATAAAGTACTTATAGCCTGACCAGGAACATAAAAACCCTGGCATAGAGGCGCGTCAATTGCATTTGATAGTGCAACACTGAGTACAGTCGTACCTGTGTTAAATTAATAGGCTAACTTTATGTATCAGGATTCAGGATTACGGGCTAATTTGATATTTTCATAAATTAACGAAAAACTGTTATTATAGGTAACCTGGTTTAAATAAATTAAATGAAACCATCAATCGAGCTAGACGGATTTACTTTATTATTCATCAATAATCAAATTCAGAACTTGAATATTCAACTGCAATGTCTGCTCATGAACGCTTCAAACTCGGTACTTCTTTCCCAATTCCATAAAATTCAACACTTAGAAAGTGACAAAAACTTTAAAATAGGTAGTTGAAACAAACTACAGCTAATTTTCATAGTGGACTGTACTATACGATAAACATGTCAGTCAATTTGACAACCTTTGTTGGAAACATTATTCAATGAAAATATTGTCCGAACCCTTGGTATTTCTCTTCGACAAATACTTTAACACATTGTGAACCACTTTTCTTTCAGGACTAAAAAAAGATTTTAGGAATTTCATTTACAAAATCAATTGCGCACATTTAAAATAAAGTTTGTTTACACTTTGACAGCAATAGACTGACATGCAAGGTGACATGTCAATGAAGTTTTCAGTTACTGTTGCCATTAAAAGAAATTAGTACCATTAGTTTTCCGCAACATGGCGAGGGTTTTTATGTTCCTGGTCAGGCTATACTTACTTACTTAAAACTTATTCCAGATCAAAATGAATGATGGTCTCTCCCAAAAAATATGCAGCAAATGTATAGAATCCATGAACACGGCTCTACAGTTTAGAAGAACAAGCAGAAAGGCAGAAAAATCCTTACTCAACAGCGTAACCGGTAAAAAGAGCAAGAAAAAATACAAACTGCGCAAAAAAGTGATAAAAACAAAACTCAAGGAGGCAAAAAAGGAGAAATTAGATAGTGATTTAGACGTAGGCAATGACTTCCAGAACGATGACTGTGGGATGGGTGGCGATGATAGTTTTCAGGATTATAACTATCAGAATAATGAGTATCATGATGATGATGACAATTTTGTACCTGTTAAAGAAGAGGTGACTGAAACTAAAGCTGAAACAGTGAGTAAAATTTATTTATTATATTAAAATTATGGCCAATAGAAATAAACCGTAGACTGCTTCTCATTTAACGTCAGGTGTAATTGCAAGCAAAGAGTCGCCCCTCGATCTAAATATTTGGGTTCGATTTTTTCAAGTTATTTTAAAAATATTGAGAGAGTTTTGTTGCATAGTTTTGTTGTTCAGTAGAAAAACCTTGATATTATCCAAGCCCTAGCATTAGGCATTGGTTTCCAAACTTCTTAGAGGCGCGCCCCCTTTCGACCATACGAAAAATTCCACGCCTTCCTCCTCCAGTCAAGATTATTAATTGGTCGTATCAAGCAGTCTAGAATGCATTCTCTCAGCGGTCGCAGGTTTTTTATGGTACATAGATGACCCACGACCCCCACTTTGGGAACCAATGCCCTAGGGCAGCGGTTCCAAAACTTATTTTGTCTACTGCCCACTTTGAAAATAAATTCTTTTTAGCGCCCCCATTTGTAGTCGAGAGTCGAGTGCTCAGTCGGTGTCTAAGAGACCTCCTAGTAAATGACGCCTCCCAAGCCTCTACACATCGTCCCGATTTTTTTTCTGGGTCTCTTACCGCCTCCCTTTAAGCCTGCAGCGCCCACAAGGGGGCGTTATCGCCCACTTTGGGAAAGACTGCCCTAGGGGTACCAAGCTGGATTAAGATACTCTTGACTCCCTTAACACATCTTTTTTTTTTCCTATTAAGAAACCAACAGAAAAGAAGAAACGGCCAGCGATACCGAACGCACCGTCATACAAGTGCAGTACATGCAACAAGGAGTTCCGGATGAAGGCAACGTACCAGTCGCACATGCGGTTCCACACCAACTACTGTGTTTGCGAGGTGAGTTTAATGAAATTAGTGATTATTTATGCCTATTGTTCGTTTCAGCCAAAAGACGTCCACTGCTGGACAAAGGCCTCCCCCAAGGATTTTCATAACACCAGATCGTCGGTCGGCAGTGGGCGAGGCGCATAGCTCGCAGAGACGATGGCCGTTGGGGCAGAAAAGTTCTCGAGTGGCGACCGCGGGAAGGAAGACGTAGCGTGGGCAGGCCTCCCACTAGGTTTATGCCTATAAAGTCTTTAAAATACCTCAGCGTCAAATGTTCCTATAGAAGTCTTCTGAACGGATTATTCCAATTTGTTCACTTGGGTAAAGAAAATGAATTTTTAGTCATCATTTCACCTAGTAACCATTTCTCCTGGCTTCATTTTCCAGGTGAATGGAATATACAGTGTGAGTCACGTTAAAGTGTACATATAAAAATAGATGAAACTAGACCTATTTCTATCGACAAAAAAGAGGTCAAAATTTTTTAGAGATTTTTTAAAAAAAAATTATAGAATTTTTTCTCTTCCAATTACTTATTGTAAAGAAAACGTAATAACTTTTAAACTAAGCGGTATATCCTGATAAAATAAAAACAGTAATAATGCTAAATAACAGACAATACTATAAAAATACATAAAATACACAAAAAAGGCCAACAAATAATAAAAAATGATACTTTTTGAAAAAAAAAACTGCTTTTAAATTCGTGTTTTTTTGGTTATTTGATAAATTTCTCCAAAAAATGCCCCCATAACCTGTGGTTTTTATTACTTTGTATTATTCTCTATCGTATTATCTTTGTAAAACCAAAAATCGCATGTCTCTATCCCTATCACAACATTTGCTATGATCCCAGACAGATATCAAACAGAGAAGGGGCAGCAGCGCTCTTTGGTAAACATGAATCTTTTAAACTGCGATCTCCAACCCGCCTGCCAAGCGTGGGGATTATAGCAAAACCTTCTACTAAAGTAAAGGAGGCTCATAGTCCAGCCGTGGACTGTAAAGGGCCGTTGATGATGGGTCGCCTGTCACCTAGGTGAACAGATGCGAACACCTAGATGAACAAAGGCGACTGCTTTAGTCGAATCCATTCACCCAGGTGAACAAAATGGAATAATCCCTCTGGAACGTCGACGTATAGGAATAAGAATAAGAATAAGAAAAACTTTATTTGACACAAAAGAAAACAGAAAAACAGAACAAAGAGACTTAAAACTATACACGCATATTTTGTGCCAAAAAGGCGCCCGCTCAGCATTAATCGAGCCACGCGTGCATGCACGCGTGCCCCGACGCTGGTTTTCAGCGGGCGCCTCTCCAACCAACATTTTAAATACAAAAAAAAACAAAACATTAAACAAGACATTGACATTGACGTAAACATCTGAAAGAGATTACAATACACACAAAGTATATTTTTCAACTAAAGCCCGGTCCGTGAGCACGTAGAATTTTGTCCAATGACCCCTAGCTACCCATCCTTACCGCTCGCGCGTAATTATGTTGCTGTCGCGCTCGCACACTCACTGCGGGCGCCCGTCGCACAGTCGCGACAGCAATATAATTACGCGCGAGCGATAAGGATGGGTAGCTTGGGGTCATTGGACAAAATTCTACGTGCTCACGGACCAGGCTTTATCTGATCATCAATTTACTTAGTTAAGTTTACTTTATATTGAACTGTATTGCATTCTACTAAAGTCCAAAATCTCTTTCAGGCGTGCGGCAAGCGCTGTCGGAACAACAACCAACTGCAAGAACATAAGCGCGCACGTCACGGGTTAGGGCGCATCCACAAGTGTGCGTACTGTGAATACAGCGCTGCTACTAAAGAGGCGCTTACAGTAAGTTATAATCAGTTCAGAATTTGACAGTCTTGCTTAGCAGTTCGGCACTTGACAGTCTTGCTCAGTCGCTTTGTCAAGGCTGTCACCTTGAGCAGAGCATATAACTTGCTGTACCCTTAATTATGTTTACGGTGAGTTCAGTTCAGTAATTGACAGTCTTGCTAAGCAGTTCGGCATTTCACAGTCTTGCTCAGCAGTTCGGCACTTGACAGTCTTGCTCAGTCGCTTGACAGCCTTGAACAGAGCATATAACAGGTAAATACGAACACTGTACCCTTATTTATGTTTAATAGTCTGTCCTAATTAGGGTTTCTGCTCGAGCTTTCTCGAACTCGAGAAAACTCGAGAAATTTGGCTTCATTAGAGACGAGAAAAAAATTACCGGAGCTCGAGAATTCTCGAGTTTCGGTTTTGAAGCTTTAATATTCTTGAAAGCCGATTTTCTTAGACAAAAGTAAGTTTTTTATTATTTAATAGGTCAACGTTGCTTTTAGACTGGCCTAGTCTTTCCTTTTTTAACTGATTTGATTTTCAAGTCATGATCTCAATGGAAACTAAGTAATAATGTTCACCAACGAGTATGCTATATTTATTATGTATGTTTAATCTGACTGAAAAATTTGTTAACTAGACAGTTACCTTACCTAACAGACGTTAGGTTAGGTACTCGTGCCTCCTCGTAAAGTTTATTCAAGTCGTTATCTGTAAGAAATTTAAAAATTTATTAAAAAGATTTTTTTGTTTATAACAAAAACTATTTATTTATTTATTTAAGGACAGCTAACAAGACATACACAATTATCTGGAAAAAAACATTGAAAATAATACGTGTTTATAGTGTAGCCTTAATTAAAAGCTGCCACGACATGTGCATAGATTGCGTGGAAGCGTGGTATCGACTAGTCTAAAAAAAATTGAAAATTTATTTATGTATCGTAATTTTGCTATTTGGACTTGTGTTCTTTAGAAAACAAGTGATTCAATTGTAGCTCCAGATTTTTATTGTTATTTATCCTTAAAGTGCACGCGACTTTATGACTTTTGTTATATTTTGATTATTAGTAAATATGAATTATGAAAGAAGATTTTATTTTTTGTTTATTTCCTTACCAAAATAAGTGGTACTAAATTCTAATATTGATTGTTGTGCATAAAAGTAGGTATATTAGATTTAAAATACCTGTGTTTTTATTAAATTTCAACCGATTTCAGCAGTTTTCATTAAAAGACTCGAGACCCGAGAAAACTCGAGACTTTGGCCTCGAGAATTCTCGAAACTCGAGAAAAAAAATAGGTCGAGAAATCAGAAACCCTAGTCCTAATTTAATATTATTTCAAGCTCTGATAATCCTTTTTTCATTACCTCATGGTTTTTTTAGTTAAGGAGACATGTAAAGTGCTACCTTTTATTTTTGTTATTTTTGACAATCATAATTTAAGTGCCAAAACGGAAATATTTTGATTTGAAAGATCCATGAGCGGCGCCACACGGGCGAGCGGCCGTACGTGTGCGACCACTGCGGCGCCACCTTCCACCGCCGGTCTAATCTGGTACAACACATCGCGATACACTTGCCGGAGAAGAACTTTCAGGTATGCTATAGTTGTATTGGTGTTTAGGTTCAACACGAACACTATCATCCGTGATCCGGGCCTCTTCAAGGCGAGAGTGAATAGGCAGTTACTGGGCATCTCACTAAACCGTTTCAGCTCGGAATGACAACTTCTCAAAATGACAACCGGGGCGCAAAATGTCCACTTCTCGAAATGACAACTTCTTAAAATGTCAACTTCGCTAAAAGACAACTACTCATGTCTATTTCTCACAATGACAAATTCGCATTTGGTCAACTTCGCATAATGACAACTCTAGAAGAACTAGAACTAGAAATAATGAAAATAAAATATCAACAAGTAGCTGACATTATGCGAAGTAAAGCCCGGTCCGTGAGCACGTAGAATTTTGTCCAATGACCCCAAGCTACCCATCCTTATCGCTCGCGCGTAATTATATTGCTGTCGCGACTGTGCGACGGGCGCCCGCAGTGAGTGTGCGAGCGCGATAGCAACATAATTACGCGCGAGCGATAAGGATGGGTAGCTAGGGGTCATTGGACAAAATTCTACGTGCTCACGGACCAGACTATAGACCAAATGCGAATTTGTCATTGTGAGAAATAGACATTATGAGAAGTTGTCTTTTAGCGAAGTTGACATTTTAAGAAGTTGTCATTTTGAGAAGTGGACATTTTGCGCCCCGGTTGTCATTTTGAGAAGTTGTCATTCCGAGCTGAAACGCCACTAAACATCAGGTGCGATTGCAGTCAAATACCTGCTTTGTCTTGCATTAAAAAAAAGCTAAATGCCAACAGAAACTGACAATTTATCTCAACTAAAATAAAATGCTTGCGTGCAGTGTGTTCTAATACACAACCACACATTTTTTTTGGTTTAATCAGTGCGCAGCGCTGACAAATATAATCAATGCTAATTCGACAGATTGATATTACTACCACTAGGTATCTGTAACCATTGCTTACGTCTAGTGTGATCTATTATAGAGAAAATCACAAAATTTTGTAATTTAGCAGCGCTGACAAACACTAATCAGCGCTGAACAGCACTAAATTCGTCAGAATAGCCAACTAAACCACTGTTTCAGTCACAAGACACAAAAAATTGTCATTTAGCAGCGCTGACAAATACTAATCAGCGCTAAATTCATAACTAAAGCGCTGTTTTCAGTGCGACCTCTGCCCGAAGCGTCTCAAATCGCGCAAGTTCCTTCAAATCCACAAACACAACGCGCACACGGGCCGCCGCTACGGGTACTTGTGTGCGGTGTGCGAGCGACGCTTCGAGAAGCCGAACAAAGTTCGCGCGCATTCGCGGCGCGTGCACGGACTGCCTGACGATCAGCAGGGGCCGGTTGTTAGGGTGCAGCTTTAGGGATTTATTTATTTATACACATTTTGTTTATTTATTTAATGCCTATGTGAGACGATAGTCGAGTATGTACCTATGTACTTGCTATAAATATGAAGCGACATGATTTCATTGCTAAATATTTTAGGGACGTCCACCAACAAGGTGGACCTATGAGATCATAAAGGTAGCAGGAAGGCGCTGGACGCAGGAAGCTACAAATCGACCAACATGGAAACCATTGGGGGAGGCCTATGTTCAGCAGTAGACGTCCTGTGGCTGAGATGATGATGATGATGAAACATTTTAGGAAAACATACAACTACCTATTTTAATATAAAATAAATTAGAGCGGTAGAAGCGTATTTGTATGTTATAGATATAGAATAATCGCCATTTTTAAGTGATTTATATCATACTTTTTGTAAATACAATTATTATTTGATCTCGATGCGACATTTATATTTTGACGTATTATTATAATTAAATAAAAAGATATTCTCCAATTAAATATTAGATATAAATCCAGCCTTACAGTATAGTATTGTAGGATTAGTATTATGTATAATAAAGGGTGGGGTACATACAATCGGCCCCTGGATATGAAGAAAAAGAATAAGGTAAGGTAACGGCACTAGTTGACATTTATCGGCTTTTATTTATTTAGTTTGGGCAGAACACTAGTGGTTGGACGACGGACGATGTTGTTAGACTGTTGAAAAAACTAATTTTGATGAACTTTTTCGTATTAAAATTGTTACTTTGTAACTTGAATATTTGTTGATAAAAGTCCGATATCAAACACTAGTGTCCTTACCTTATTTTTGTTACGTGGCATAAAATGAAAATTTTTATTAACATGATTTTTTGTTGAAATAAACGATTCAGTCTCAAATAGCACTAATACAGTTCCAAATTGTATATAAAATGTGTGTACCTAGTTTTACATTCACTCATTTAGGTACCATAAGCAGCTATACAATCGCACTATCAACAAGCGATTGTATTGTATCATTTTGTAGCGCTGCAAAAAGTCACAAGTATAAAAGTGTTTAGGTGTACTTTGCCCCTGAGGAATGAGATCTTATTTATTTTTTTAGCTATAAAACTCATTTGAAATATCAAAAACAGCATTTATAACCTTACGTTCATAAGTGCCACCAGTGGTCTAAACTGAATAAAATATTTTTGATTTTACATATCCCCCACAGTGCAGCATGTGCGACAAGCGCGAAAAGTCCAAGAAGCTCCTCCAAGTCCACCAATACAAGGTGCACCGTCAGAAACCGTACAAATACGTGTGCCCTGTCTGCCGGGACGTGTTCTCGAGGCCAGGGAACGTTAGACAGCATTTGACGAGGAGCCATGGCGTGTTGAGGATCGACCAGGGGAAAATTGAGAGATTAGAGGTACGTTTGGACTGGTTTATTGACTTTTTAACAGCGTTTAACAGTCGCGGACAGTTGTCTGCCAAAAGAAGCAGCACCTTATGAGAAACCATGGGGTGCTTAGGATCGACCAGTGGACGATTGAGAAGTTTGAGGTAAGCTTGGATTATGTTTTATACTAGTGTTGAACGTCGAGACAGCCGTGCTCAGTATTCAACAGTCGTGAGCAGTTCTATGCCGGGACGTGTTCTCAAGACCAGGGAACGTGAGACAGCATCTGACAAGGAGCCATGGGTTGTTAAGGATCGACCAGGGGAAAATTGAGAGATTAGAGGTACGTTTGCTAGCATTTGTTTAGCATACTATGGTTCCGCTGGAGAGATAAAGATCGGACCGACGCGTTCTCCAATAACCTCCCGCGAATAACTGGTGAGAGGTAGCGCTGAACACCGGAGTGGAGATTCTTATTGTCGGGTGCCAAGACTCACTTTGGGTCGCCGCGACACCTTAACGTATGAGTCTATGATAAGCATGGTCAGCATTTGACAATCATGAACAGTACTGCCGTAAAAAGTTATTGGAGCAGGGAGTGTGAGACATAACCTTACGAGGAGTCATGGCGTGCTGAGGATTGACCAGGGGAAAATTGAGAGATTAGAGGTACGTTTGGATTGTGTTTACTTAGCGCTGATCATTAAGACAGCCATGCTTAGTATTTGACAGTCGTGAACAGTTGTTTCCGGGACGTATTCCTATCCTAGTCACAGTAGATCAGATTTCCAGTCAGAGGTAGAATTGTGTAAAGCAATCGTAATCATTTGACAGTTCATAACGTACGATTATTCTGTCAAACGCTTTGTTTAACTGACTTTATCGTACGTTATGAACTGTCAAATGATTACGATTGCTTTACACAATTCTACCTCAGAACCAGTTTCCAGTGTAAACATTAATCAGCTGTGATCAACTTGACAGTCGTGCTCAGAAAACAGTTGACATATTTTCGCTGTATATAAAGCTTTGTATTGTATATTTTATTTAAAATTGTGTATATTTTCAGGTACAGTCATCCGTGCTTCCAGAAATAATAAATCATAAGTTAGATTATGTAACCACATGATATTAATTGTAGCATTTATTGGTTAGTATTTTTGCATTTATAATATGAAACCATAATTTTTTAGTTGAAAAAATCTAGCGCATTGGTTCCCAAAGTGGGGGGCGCAAAGACCTTTAAAGGGGGGCGCGGGCAATCTGTAAGAAACTTGCGACCACTGTGAGAATGCATTCCAGACTGCTCGATACGACCAATAAATAATCTTGACTGGAGGAGGGGGCGCGGAATTTTTTGTATGGTCGAAAGGGGGCGCGTCTCAAATAAGTTTGGGAACCAATGGTCTATTGCTTAACTCAGTGCCTGTTAGAGTAGGCGCACACCGTTGATTTTTCGTCGGCCGATAGTTTAGTCGGGCAGTTGATCAGTATGGGCATGTATGGAAGTGCGCACACTACGCCGATTCGATATGGCCGATTCTTCATACAAATTAAAATCGGGCACAACTATCGGCCAACTAAAAATCAACGGTGTGCGCCTACTCTTATGCGCTAGACATATAGTATTTGTCTCGAATATAACATGACTGTGCCTGTATTTTTTTTATTGATATGTTTTATTGTGTCAAAATTAAATTTTAAATACGTGAATCTAGTCTGATATTGTGAAAATGAATTCTGTTCGGTTTTATTAATTTAATTTAATTTTAAGTATTTTTTGTGAAGTCTTCCGATTATTTTGTAAACAATTTATTTTAATTCTTATCAAGATTTTTAATTAAAGACTGGTTTAAATACATTTTCCCGGAAAAAAGTAATTATTTAAAATATTTATGTAAAGTAAAAGAAATAAAAGAATCATTTTACAGAAGTATTTTTTGTTTCATTTATGTTTTTAACCACAAAAGGAATAAAAATGACACAAAATATAATTAAATAATTTATTCAACTAACTTAAATCGAATTATTGTGCATTTGAGACATTGTACAAAATCCTACAAATACAATAACATAATGCGACTCCGATCAAAACTAGGGGTGAAATTTTATTTATTAGATCGTTTCATCCATGAAGACGCGCCCCGCCATCATTCTTCCGCTTATGTTTGAGTGTTATCGGTATTTCGTCCAATGACCCCAAACTACCCATCCTTATCGCTCGCGCGTAATTATATTGCTGTCGCGACTGTGCTACGGGCGGCCGCAGTTAGTGTGCGATCGCGACAGCATGACGCGCGTGCGATAAGGATGGGTAGCTTGGGGTCATTGGACGAAATTCTACGTGCTCGGCGACCGGACTACACCACCACAAATAATTTTGATCGAAACCGCATTTTACGTGCTTTGGCAAACTTTTTATCACTAAAATTGTATTAACGAGTAGTTTTCATGCAACTAGCAACACCAACGCCCGTATTCACAAACATTACTATGAGGTCTCACAGTGCGCGTGGACGTACAGAGTGACACACGAACCAATCACAGAGCTGTATTCAACGCTGTGCGTTCGATTTGCTGCTTCACAAGCATTGTTTGCGAATGCGGGCGTAAAAAGTGTAATTTGGGTATTAAAATACCCATAAGAATCCTGTTGATTTGAGTAGGTATTCGTATTAAAAATATATAACCAACTAGTTTTTAACTCTGGCAACACTAAAGTGTAACGGTATCAAATACCTATAAATATAATTCTGTAAATCTGAGTATATTTACGTATGTGACAAAATATGATATATTTTGGCGATTTTTTTACATGAAAAAACTACACAAAAAGTGAAGATAGATCATAAGTTCATTTAAAATATTTTCACACAGATAAAAAGTAGCACAACTCAAAATATATCAAAATCAAGTTATGCTATTATCAGAATCTGCCCCAAAAACTACTATTCCTGTAAAAAAATTAATTTTGAGTTGTGCCACTCTTTACCTAAGAGTTATACAGGGTGTTAGGTAAATGGGTATATGAGCCGACACTAGCCCATGTTAACATGGGCATATAAATGGTATGGTAAAGTCAGAAATTTGATATCATCATTTTATTTTTTTTTATTTTCATACAAAATAAATTTTATAAAATCCGATTTGTATGAAAAATAAAATAATTAAAATGTTATATCAATTTTCTGACTTCACCATACCATTTATATGACCATGTTAACATGGGCTAGTGTCGGCTCATATACCCATTTACCTAACACCCTGTAGAGCACTCTTAGCTACCTATGAAATTAGCTACCGATCTGATTTTTATAAGGAACCTGCTAGAACACTAGGTTTATAGAATATCTGTATATCATTTTTATAAGAAAATCTATCATTTCATTTCATATTTTATGCAAAAATAGTAGCATCTAAAGATGGCAGGTTTTCTATGTAAATAGATTTGACCTATGTGATGTGAGGAACTTTTTTTACTAATTAAATTACTCGCACGCTTAACAATAAAGAGCTCTAACTAAAAAAAAACAGGTTTTTTGGTTTTCTGTCGTTATGGTAACAACTCGAAAAAGTGACTTTTTGAGTTAGTTCTTTATTATTCAACGTGTTTTTTGTTTATGTGGGTGTTATGAGAATGATGGTATTAGCCTTTTGAATCCGCCATCCTCGAATAGACTTTTGACGAAGTACACCTGAAAAGGAATTGTAATTATAGTTCTAATGCTTAACTCAATCAGTGCCTGAGGTATGGAAGGGGCATGGGAGGGGGGATCTAAATATACAGGGTGAAATTTTGTAATGCCACCTGGAGGGAAAGTACTCTTAATATTGTAGATACAATTTTTTTCTCAAAGAAAACATTCCTTTATTTTTGAAAAGAAATAGAACTGCATTCAAAGATTTCCAAAAATTTGCTTGCCACACCCGGGAATCGAACCAACTAAAATCTGTTAAAAATTACACCCTGTATTTTTATTAGATCGATCGTTAGGGTTAATAGGGTTAAGTATAAGTTTTCTTTCAGTAAAATTTTCGATCTACAGTATTAAGAGAACTTGCCCCCCAGGTGGCATTACAAAATTCCACCCTGTATATAACTCAAAGGTGACTGACTGACATAGTGACGATCTATCAACGCACAACCCAAACCACTGGCCGGATCGGGCTGAAATGGCAATGCCAGATTTTGTATGGAAGGTGGCGTCTTTTTATTTTCGCGCGGCCATCGACCAAACCTTGTTTTTTGATTACAAAATAGTGTAATAAACCAAACTTACTATGACATGTATACCTCTAAACTCAGTCTGAACTGAGTTACGAGCGTTAGAAGTTTGATGATTTTACATAATAGGTTTGCCTATACATATTAGGTGCTGCTCCCATGCCTCAGGCACTGACTGAATTATGTACTGACGATAGCTGAACGGATTTGATGGCACAAAAAAATATTTTATTTACCTGAGTGACTCCTACTGTGAGCATTAGCACGATTTGCCATAGCGACCACGTCATGACTCTGAAAATAAAAAACATCACATAGTTATTAATTTGGCATTTTATTTTATTTTATTTAAGATAACAAACAATTGTACAATTCAGATATGCAGTAAAGTTATACATCGACATTTAGTTATTGTACAACCCGCACCGCTATCCCCATCTTACAAACATGCTTTGCCTCTTTGCACTACTAGCTGATTTATGAATTGATTTTTCAAAATCGGTTTATAATTATTGACGGAGTTCTGTGGTAATAAATCAAATGAAGTCATTTATTCAGTACTTAGGCCCTTTCCAAGGCACTTATAAACGTCCCAAATATAGCTTGCCCTACCACCACTTCGGGACAACATAATATGGGCAGGTGCTGAGAAATGGCGGAAGATTGTCTTGCGGCGAAAAATTGATTGAATGTCGTGTCTGGCCAAAAATTGTCCTGTCCGGCTTTTGTTAGGCTTTTTATGTGGTTGCCGCGCCAGGCGAAAGTCCAGCTACAGAATAATATCAAGCGCACGCATCAGTGTTGGGCAACCGATGATGATAGAATTCACTCGTAAGCTAGCTATGAAACTAATTGCCTCGCCGTGACATGTCCGGCTTTTAGGGTAAAATGTTCGCACTAAATGAAGCACAGAGTCCGGCTTTTGTTTTTTAGGACCATGCAACAATAATTGGGGGAGGCCTGTGTTCAGCAGTGGACGTCCTGTGGCTGAAATGATGATGAATGGTAACTCACCTGGCACACATTTCTTCCGCTAAATTCCTGTCTCTCGCTTCGTGAGCCGAGTGTAATTCTTGCAGGCGTCTGGCAGCTGATACGTTGTCCTTGACGCGCGTGACGGAGTCTGATATGTCCCGGACACGCATCATGTAGGATTCTGCTGCGTTACCTGGATAGGAGATGGACATGTTTATTGGAGTTATGCCCCTTTTCATCAATCCCTAATTTTAACAATTTTAAGTGACCCATATGAAAATAAAACTCCTGTTATGTATTACCATAGAGGTCACTTAAAAATTAGGGATTGATGGTGAAAACGGGCGTTAGGGTTTCAAACATTGCAGATTGCATAAAGCTTGTAAATCTAAATCTAAATATTTAATAACTCAAAGGTTAGACTGACTGACTGACTGACATAGTGATCTATCAACGCACAGCCCAAACCACTGGACGGATCGGGCTGAAATTTGGCATGCAGGTAGATGTTATGACGTAGGCTAAGAAAGGATTTTACGAAACTCCACCCCTAAGAGGGTAAAACGGGATCCACGCGTACGAAGCCGCGGGTGGGCGCTACTTAAGAAATAATATTGATAATGTCAGTAACTCACCAAGTTCCATTTCCTTGTCGTCGTCGTAGTCCTTATCGTGAGCGTCGTCCGACTCCAACATTATGAGTAGATCGAAGAATACCTTCAATGAAAAAAGTCTTTTACCTCTAGAGAAGCTACAAAAAACTGTCCGTTTTAACTTCGAAATTGCTTCATAGAGCGAAGTAACTCCATTTATAAAAACGCCGGAACGAAGCGATTTCGAAATTACGACTGTCACCTTTTGTGCCTTGTCTAGCTAGACGCGCTTAGCTCAGCGAACAGAGCAGTCGCTCAGCAAGCGATTGCGATTTGTCGTGGGTTCAATTTTATACTAAAGCAATGTATCTTATAAAAACTCTTCACTCAAAAATTTTTTTATTTGTATAGACTTGTTTATTTTAAATTTTGTAATTTGGTAAGCTGAATATGCTGCAAGACAGATTGATTTTGGGTCAGACAGTTTGACTTAGCTCCTTCAAAGCGACATCCAGAGGTACTACATCCAAGGCTACCAGTACCAATAGTCCTTCCGAAATGCTTACCGTCTTAGTACTAAAGGTGCTGAACGTGTTGTCAAAACAGAACCGGTAGTCACCCTCCAAGGCCGCCGTGTGCCTGTAAGTAAAGAAGATAGAGATGTAAACTGACTGAATCGGTCAGCTCACGATGGTCAAAAACCATAAATGACCGGACTGTCAAATTCCATAAATATTACTGTACTACCAACCAACGAATAATTTATTTATTTCGGTTGTATAATACTACCAACCAACGAATTAGGTAATTTTAAGTAATTTATATATACAGGGTGTTTGGCGCATCGTGTGCCAAAATGATTTGGCGGATAGAATGGGTCATTTCCTATATTTTCAGCCCCCATAACACGTTCCATGCCAGGCGGCTACTTTTATATTAATTTTTTTAGTAATTTCACCAAAATACCCAAATCGCATCATTTAATTTCGATTTAAAAAAAAAACTACTAGGCGTAGCCTCAAAGTAAATATTTTGTTTTGACGTGCATTGATGTAGGGTTGCATCAAATCTTAATTTACTGACAAATATCATCTAGTTTTTTTTAAATTCAGCTTTGAAGTTTTCCGAAAAGTTAAAAATGGACTGAACATTTAAGTTTATTACATGTCTATAAAAAAATAAATAAAAGAGATAGCGATCTTCAGATTTTATCAAAACTTCTCTAGTCTATCCCCATTTAAACGGTACACTAATCTTGTTTAAATAACAATAATAACTTCACAAATTCCTTAAATTAGTGCATTGACTCAACTCGGACTGATTTGCGAAATTTGTGTTTATAGCCCCTTTTTGTGTGAATAGCACGTTATTAAACACCTAACAGGTAAAAATTATTTATCTTGTGCAATGTAAAAGCCTTTTCCCTTTCGTTTTTCAATGTGGATTTCTTGAAATTAAAGACGAAAATAATTATTTTGATCGTTTATTAATTATTACAAATTTTGTTCAAAATGACCGTCTCGGCAACGTAGGTATACACTCACGACATCTTCTTCTAATTTTGACTGTTGTCGTAAGCAGCCACATTTCTCTTTTTATTACTACAAAGGCGTTTTCTACTCGTGGATTGGAAGAGATGGCCCTATACAGTGGCCTGCACGTTCCCCAGAGCTAATTCCGTTAGATTTTTACGTCTGGAAACGAGCTAAAGAACTGGTGTACGTAACGGATTCAAACAATAGAAGAACTACAACAACGAATAGAAAACGCCTTTGTAGTAATAAAAAGAGAAATGTGGCTGCATACGACAACAGTCGAAATTAGAAGAAGATGTCGTGAGTGTATACGTTGCCGAGGCGGACATTTTGAACAAAATTTGTAATAATTAATAAACGATCAAAATAATTATTTTCGTCTTTAATTTCAAGAAATCCACATTGAAAAACGAAAGGGAAAAGGTTTTTACATTGCATAAGATAAATAATTTTTACCTGTTAGGTGTTTAATAACGTGCTATTCACACAAAAGGGGCTATAAACACAAATTTCGCAAATCAGTCCGAGTAGAGTCAATGCACTAATTTAAGGAATTTGTGAAGTTATTGTTATTATTTAAACAAGATTAGTATACCGTTTAAATGGGGATAGACTAGAGAAGTTTTGATAAAATCCGAAGATCGCTATCTCTTTTATTTATTTTTTTATAGCTATGTAAACTTAAATTTCAGTCCATTTTTAACTTTTCGGAAAACTTCAAAGCTGAATTTAAAAAAACTAGATGATATTTGCCAGTAAATTTAGATCTGATGCAACCCTACATCAATGCACGTCAAAACAAAATATTTACTTTGAGGCTACGCCTAGTAGTTTTTTTTTAAATCGAAATTATACAGGATGTTTCTTGTAAGGTGTCAAGCCGAAGGCAGGTGATAGGTGAGGACTAGACCTATCGATTTCACCCCCATGTATGTTCTACGATTTTTCATAGTTTAGAAGTTATCGTTAATTTTGCGATTTTTTCAAATTGTATGACCCAGTAGGCTTTAAATTTTTTTATCTTTTTTTTGGGTCGACTTTTCTCAGATTTCTTTTTTTTGACAGATTCCCTATTAATTGCAGATTTTTGAAAAAAATGATCAACTTCCTATCTTTGATGCAAGATACAAAATTTTTGCTAGAAACATAAAAAAATATGCTTTTAGCGGAACATCCTAAAATTTTCAACTTAAAAGTAAAAAAAAAAAAAGAAATTCCATAGGTCCAAAATAATTTTAAAAACTGCGCAGTTTTCTGAACTTTCATAATAACACAAAAAAACATGTACTTAATAGGCCATTATTTTCTGTAATCGCTCCACTAAAGTGGTAAGTCGGAGATTCCGTTACATGTTTTTGACTTTCTTAGGACTAACTAATGTTTGCAATTCTCTAAGTTTACGTTACGTAGAACACATTTAAAGGCAATAACTGAACAGAACATTTTTTTATTTACAACGAGGAATCTCTTGCCATTCATCTGACCTGATGGAAACTGATGGATGATCAGCGAGCTTCACTCGGAATCCTAAACCACAGAGGAGTTGGCTGTCCTAAATAGGTGGCCTTACCACTAGACCACAATGGTGGTTGTTACTTTACGATTAAATTCGATATACCTACATATTAGAGTGTGAGAGAAAGGGAAAGAGAGTGTGTGTGTGTGTGTGTGTGTGTGTGCAGAGGCGGCGTAAGGCGTAGGCGACGTGGGCCACCGCCTACGGCCTCGCGGTACAAGGGGCCTCGCGCATCAAAAATTTTGAAAAAATGTATACAAGGTGGAGATGACAATATCACAATACGAACATTGACTATTAAATATAAATTCTTGATAGCTAAACAATGTAGTTAAAAATAAAAATATATTTTTTTCCAAACAAATTCAGCCATAATCAGACACAAAATTAAGCAACAACACGTTTTTAAGTGACGAACATTATTCTTTGGCGCAATATTCCTTTAAAAATAATCACTGAATCAAGAAATCAGAAACTGTCAATGTATAGACCTTTGACCCTTTTTTTTATTATTTCATAAAATCCGTCTTCAGGTCGCCCACAGAACAAGGCCTCGCGAAATCTGTCTTGCCCACATCAAATTTAGGTCTTGCCCCGCCTCTGTGTGTGTGTGTGTGTGTGTGTGTGTGTGTGTGTGTGTGTGTGTGTGTGTGTGTGTGAGAGAGAGAGAGAGAGAGCAAAAATGGGTGTAATAATTTAATTTAAAGTAAATGTTCAAAATGTCCGCCGTTGACCTGAATGCACATTCGACAACGCCGCAAAAAAATTCTTTGTAAAACCTTCTTCATTTTAATTTGGTTTTGTGCTTCAGTCAGCTTTGTCCGCAGTTCATCAATATTTTCATATTCCCTATTGTATACCAGATGAAAGGCAAGAGCTTCCTCGTTGTGGATAAAAAATGTTCTTTTCAGATATTGTCTCTAAATGTGTTCTGCATAACGTAAACTTAAGGGATTGCAAACATTACTTAGTCCTAAGAAAGTCAAAAACATGTAACGGAATCTCCAACTTGCCACTTGAGTGGAGCGATTACAGAAAATAATGGCCTATTAAGTACATGTTTTTTTGTGTTATTATAAAAGTTCATAAAACTGCGCAGTTTTTAAAATTATTTTGGACCTACGGAAGTTCTTTTTTTTTTCAAACCTTTAAGTTGAAAATTTTAGAATGTTCCGCTAAAAGCATATTTTTTATGTTTCTAGCAAAAATTTTGTATCTTGCATCAAAGATAGGAAGTTGATTATTTTTTTCAAAAATCTGCAATTAATAGGAAATCTGTCAAAAAAAAGAAATCTGAGAAAAGTCGACCCAAAAAAAAGATAAAAAAATTTAAAGCCTACTGGGTCATACAATTTGAAAAAATCACAAAATTAACGATAACTTCTAAACTATGAAAAATCGTAGAACATACATGGGGGTGAAATCGATAGGTCTAGTCCTCACCTATCACCTGCCTTCGGCTTGACACCTTACAAGAAACACCCTGTATGATGCGATTTGGGTATTTTGGTGAAATTACTAAAAAACTTAATATAAAAGTAGCCGCCTGGCATGGAACGTGTTATGGGGGCTGAAAATATAGGAAATGACCCATTCTATCCGCCCAATCATTTTGGCACACGATGCGCCAAACACCCTGTATATTTATGTATCCGATTTGGTTCTTAAACTGGCAGAATCAAATTCATTTGGCATAATCTTCTTATTTATAGGGCATAAACATTGTGAAATATAATTATTGTTTGGCAGAATGTTTATATACCCGATTTTTTTTTATCAATTTTCAATCGCATACTTTGAAGATATAGTTCCAAAATACTGAACTGTCATATCCATGACATTGACAGCGTGGCGCCACCGTCAATACCGGATCGCTGGTTCCAATTTTTGCCATGTTGGAAACCATATAGTTGAACGATGGTAGCGCCCCCCTGTCATTGAGTTTGGTGAGACAGTTGAACAGTTCAGCGTGGGTCATCTATAGAATTTTTTTATTTCAAATGACGTTATTGACTTTTATCAATCACAAAATCTAAGAAAAAACTTGACCGAAATTGGCCGTTTTTGACAATCTATGACCAATATGACCGTAAATTAAGCAAAGAAGCATTTAAAAGAGCCATTATTCTCCCAATTCACAAGAGCGGGGACAGAGCCACCGCCAATAACTACAGGCCAATCTCTGTTCTAAGCTCTCTCTCAAAAATCTTAGAACGATTCTTAAATTCCTCTCTTGTGTCTTTTCTCACAAAATACAACATCTTAGCAGATAACCAATATGGCTTCAGGGCAGGAATCTCAACAGAAGACGCAGTGTTGAACTTTACGGACACTGTAGTTACCAAATTGGATCAGAAACTTAAGTGTTATGGTATCTTTCTAGACCTTTCCAAGGCCTTTGACACAGTCTCTGTCCCGATACTCGTCTCTAAACTGGAGCACATGGGAATTCGAGGCTCTGCACTCAACATCTTTAAGGACTACCTTCAACACTCTTTCTGATTTACATCAACGACCTGTGCCGCTTATCCATCCCAAATTGCGACATTTTTACTTACGCCGATGACACGGCCATTTTGGTGTATGACAGAGACTGGCAGTCTGCCTCAGCTAGTGCTGAGCATGCTCTCCAAATGGTTATGGAGTGGCTGTCTCTAAATTTGCTCACTCTGAATGTAGATAAGACCAAGTGTATCAAATTCTCACTGACAAACCAGAATCCTACTGATACTGCAACTACGATTCGAGCGCACACCTGCTCTGATACTGAGACATCAAATGGATGCTCATGTATGTCTGTCTCTCTGTTCCCCAGTATAAAATACCTAGGGGTGTTCATAGATGAGAAACTTGACTGGCGCTCTCATATCAATGTCATGTGTGTTAGAGTCAGAAGGCTGATATACATCTTCAAGCAACTTAGACACTCTGCAGACTCTTCCACTCTGAAGCTTGTTTATCTCAGTCTTTGTCAGTCAATTTTGACCTACTGCATCCCTGCATGGGGCGGAACCTACTAAACAATCGTGCTGCAATTGGAGAGAGCGCAAAGAGCTATCCTGAAGGTTTAGCGCTTCAAACGAAGGGACTACCCCACTTCCCTCCTATATCGGGAGTCCCAAGTACTCACTGTTAGGCAGCTCTTCGTCCTCAGAACTGTCCTTTGTCGACATAATAGGACGGTTTTTGATCCAACAACATCCTTAAGACGCCGGGTAAATCCGATTCATCCCATACCTTCCTGTCGTACTGCACTTGCAGGGCGACAATTCAATATTCTATCCGCTCGCCTATACAACAGACTCAATCGCGAACTTAATTTGTACTCATTGACTAAATATAAAGTCAAACATAAACTTACAAACTGGTTGCAGAGATTGTCTTACGAGGAAACCGAAAACATACTCAAATCAACATCTTAAAAGTTAGGTACTACTCATACTCTGCAGTAGGTTTTTACATCACACCCATTCACATAACACTCAATCACAAACACACACTCTACACACAATTACACTTACATTCACCCACACTAATTAGTTATAATATTTCTGTAATATTCCCTGTGGTCCGTAATATTTTGGATTTTTTAAATTTATTTATTGCAAGCTTGGACGACAAAAAATTTTTTATTTAATTTAATGCAATTCAATTCATTCCATTTAATTTATATCAATTCAATTTAATTTATACCAATTCAATTTAATTTTATATCAATTCAATTTTATTTATATCAACTCAATTTAATTTATATTATTTCAATTTTGTTTAATATTTCAATTCAATTTAATTTATATCTGATAATACAATTTAAATTAATATAATTTTTAATATAGAATTTTGGTTAGATTATCATTTCTCTTGTAGAAATTGTTTAATCTATTAGTATTTTAAAATGTTCTCGCCTTTGCTAGCTATACTTGCTCAAATCCGTGGTGGTGGGGGCCCGGTGACCTGTAACACAGGTATTCATTTACCTAGCTCAGGCTCCGGTCTCACACAATCATTAATGAGTTTTCTTTAAGTATTGTATATTGTATCCTGTATTTTTGTGTGAGAAATAAATAAATCTTATTATTATTATGTTTGTACGCTTTGGAGCTCACGGGTCAAAAGTGGCCCGGTCCTTTATAAGGCTTGCGTGGGGATACAGATCCAACACGTAGAGGCCGTTTTAAGCGCAAAATAATCGACAAAAGTGAAAGTGGTGCACATGCTGGATCTAGTCTCTGACTATATCATGGGATGTAGCCAGAGACCAGCCCCAGCCTGTGCACAGGAGCTATTGCAGTTATTGGAGAATGGACTAGGGTTATGGATGAAGGATGGATGGACTGGTTACTGGGCTATGGATGGAGACTACGGGTCACCTGCCTGGTTCATAGTCTCGGACTGAAAAAATGGCAGGCGGTGACTAGCCAGCGACTAAATGGGCCCCCCCTGGCGTCATGGGTCGTATAGACCGGACT
This sequence comes from Ostrinia nubilalis, assembly GCF_963855985.1. Classification (NCBI taxonomy): domain Eukaryota; kingdom Metazoa; phylum Arthropoda; class Insecta; order Lepidoptera; family Crambidae; genus Ostrinia; species Ostrinia nubilalis. Next base: position 6,820,114 of record NC_087117.1, read on the forward strand.
GAGGGGCAACATTGGCGTCTGCCAGCTCAGGGGTGTAGAGAGGTGTGCTGCGCTTTCTCCGAGGTTACTCGCGGCGTTATGCCCTTTAACACTTCCACCCCTGGAGCATATAGCTCTAGCGGCTCCACTCTGGCCGGCCGGTTAAGGCAAGCCAGAGGTGAAAGTCCTGCAGACCCTATTATTATTAAATTCAGGCTTTAGTCATTTTCAACACTAAAGCCTGGTCTGTGAGCACGTAGAATTTTGTCCAATGACAAAATTCTACGTGCTGGCGTAGAATTTTGTCATTGGACTGTTCAATCTGTTGTTGGATCTATGCTGTCGCGCTCGCACACTCACTGCGGGCGCCCGTCGCAGTTGCGACAGCAATATAATTACGCGCGAGCGATAAGGATGGGTAGCTTGGGGTCATTGGACAAAATTCTACGTGCTCGCAGACCGGGCTTTAGTCATTTTCAACACTACCTGTGAGCGTTCTCGGGCTTCTTGTAGTCCGCCACTATGATCCGTCCGACCGGGTCCGACATTTGAAACGACACGTCCAGCTCGCCGTGCGACGCGTCGATTACCTGGAAAATGTGTTCTTTATTTAGGACAGTGGTTCTTAACTGGTGGTCCCTGGAGGCATTCCAAGTGGTCCACGAAGTGCACTTGCACGCCTTAGTCAATACCACTTTTAACTGATTTTTGCAGTCAAACTGGTTTACTTTTGACCAATTATGATTATGAGGTGGTCCCTGACAAGACAGAAATTTGGTAAAATGGTCCCTCATGACTAAAAGGTTAAGAGCCACTGATTTAGGTCATCATCAAGTCATAGGTCGTCGACTACCTGGAAGGAATATTATGTTCTTTATTAAGGACATCATCAAGTCATAAGTCGTCGATTACCAGGAAGGAAATGTGTTCTTTATTTAGGACATCATCATCAAGTCATAGGTCGTCGACTACCTGGAAGGAAATGTGTTCTTTATTTACGACATCATCAAATCTTAGGTCATCGACTACCTGGAAGGAAATGTGTTCTTTATTTAGGACATCATCAAGTCATACGTCGTCGACTACCTGGAAGGAAATGTGTTCTTTATTTAGGACATCATCAAGTCATAGGTCAAGGACTACCTAGAAGGGATATGTGTTCTTTATTTAGGTCATCATCAAGTCATATGTCTAGCGCTTAAGTGAGTAAGTATTTGAGGTATACGATTCATGTAATTATTTTAACATCAATAAAACAAAACCAAAGCCAATTATAACCAAATTCAATTAATATTTTTACGATCCAACGTGTGTAATCAAGCGCTTTTATAGTTCTGTTATTCAACAACTTTATCTGCATGATAAAGTTAACGTAGGTTAAAAAACTAAACTGATAAGGTTATTTCATACCTGGTTCTTGATAAAAAAATTAGCTAATGGTTGCTCTAACACAGGGGTCTCCAAATTTTGAAGGAGACCCCTGCTCTAACATAATCATTGGTCTTAATCTATTATTTAATTCAAAAGTAAGTTATTATTAGTACACACAAACAAAATAAAAATTTTTTTGTTCACACTTACAAAGAAATTAGAATAGGTAAAATACAGAACAATATCACACAACTCTGCCCTATACCTTGCTAAAACATTATTTGTTATTATTGAATAAACATACTTGTTACAAACTTGAATCAATAATTTATAGTCATTTACTAGACTTAGAATCAACTTCAGATCATAATTATAATTTTTGTTTACTTTAAGAACATATCCTAATGTTCTTTAATTAAATTAAGTTACACTGTTAATCTGTAGAGAGGTCAATTCTTATTAGTGATCGATTAGTGATCGATACTGATGCCAAAAATGCAATAAGTAAAATTTTTGTCAGTCTGTCTGTGTGTTCCTTATGCATAGAAACAAAAACTACTTGACGGATTTTAACTAAATTTGGTACAATCATTTTTCATACTCCTGGGCAGGTTATAGTATACTTAGGAATATCCCACAGGAACGGGAACTAGCGGGAAAATCCTTTTGTATGAAAAATCTAAACCGCTTAAGTTAGACGCTTGAAATTTGGCATGCAGGTACCTTAGTAAACTTAAAGCTTAGTTACAACTGGATATTGCAAAATTCCCACGGGAACGGGAGTTAGGGGGAAAAAACATTTGTATGAAAAAATCTAAACCGCGTAAGATAGATGAAGGGGGTAAAACGGGATCCACGCGAACGAAGTCGCGGGCGGCCGCTAGTTTTAAATATAAAATACAAAAGATATCAATATAAATAGACATAATAGAATACCTACAAATTTAAAAACTTTTAAAATATTCAGTAAAAACTTGAAAATTACCTGGTATTCTATATCGATGACTTCGTTCGGAGTTACCTTCTGGTAAAAACAATCAGTTGTCCCAGGTTGGACTGTAAACGTTATATCTTTTTCGTAACCAAATACAACACTGAAAATCGAAAGCAAAAAGAAATACCGCATCGTAACTTTAAAACGTTTTTATACACCAAATACTTGAGCACTGATCCAAGCAACGCTCTGGATATTATTTATAGACTGTGTAAGAAGTGTTTGTGTTTATAAATAGAGTAAATCGAGAAAGGGCCGCGAATTATTCGACAAAATAAATTATACGACGAGAGATACGGACGGCAGCGGATGTTCGATGATATGACACTAATGACAGAACAGTGTACGTTCGGAAATCTTTGACAGATCGAAGTAGGTGGTGTTCTTTTGCTACCATGTTTTCGCACAAACGAAGATAAAGCATTAGAAAATAGAAAAATACTGAAACGGTACCTGTAAAAGCTATTGAGTGCTCAAGTGAATACATTAGAATACAAAATGTTAAACTTTAGTCCTATAATACTAATATAACGGCGCAAATATCTGTCATCCATCATCACAAATTAAGCGGAACGTTAGAACTTTGGTGCCTATTTCGACAAAATCAATAAGTGGAACACGCTCGTCTCAAGCGGTTTTTTTTTTCGTTCAGAAACAAACTGTCATCTGTCAAATGTTCAAAAAGGTTGGAATTTCCATCAAACAGTTCCGGACCAAACAAAGGGATTTCGGCCCAAAAAACACCAAATAAATTGATTAAAATCTAGAATTATGTCCATGTCTGGCGCTGGGCCTTCAAGCCCTTCTGGGGTGGTGCGAAACAGCGCGCTAGCCTTCGTAGACGCCCAACAACCGCAGGCTGCGCACACGCAGGACGAATGTATGCAGGACACGTCTAGGGACCAAATGGGGCAGACTGGTAAGATACTTTCTAAAAACGATCATTATAGTCGAAGAGTTTTAATTTGAGCGAGTATGTTCAAAAGAAAAGAAAAAACAACTGATGGATTCGAAACTTACAGCATGGTTTTCAGAAAACATAGAACTGATAGTCAAGTTTCGCATTCAGTACATATTCGGAATAGTCTGATAATAGCGCTGGATCTCATAAGTTCGGCTTTCAACTTCATTATTATTTAATTTTGATCGAATGATACTGTAATTGTACAGTTGCATGCTGTTAAAAGTACTGTCAGTAGTAAGTATCTACTGGCTATCACTCATTTCAGAAACCTTCCAAAGCAATCACAATAGTAAAACAGTACTGCATTTCTAGCAAGAAATACATTGACTGAAAGAAACATATCGACTATAAGTGGAATACCACTTCTCCGTACCAGTCAATATGTTTTCTCAAAGTCCTAGTAGCACAAGATATATTTAGAATGCGTATTAGGCCCTAAAAAAGGCCTCATCATCATTATCATCTCAGCCATAGGACGTCCACTGCTGAACATAGGCCTCCCCCAATGCTTTCCATGCTGCCCGGTTGGTAGCGGCCTGCATTTAAAAAGGGCCTACATACTTTTAAAAGAGTTCGGATTAATGTTAACTAACATCACCGTAATTTATTTTCAGACAGAATGCCAATGCCTGCTGGATTGAAAGCCTTATGTGAGGTGTACTCCAGACTGTATCCTGATCAGCCAAACCCCTTGCAAGTTACGACTAGGCTGAAATACTGGTATGTACAAATGACGGCATGTCAAGCTAAAATCTGAGGGACCTCATAGCAACTAGTATTACAGTGCTATTTTGTAACAAAACTGACGATAATACATATTAAGACTTAGGCTGGGTTGCACCATCTTACTTTGACTTTAACAAACGTCAAAAATCTGTCAAACTCCATACAAAAAACATTGGTTATCGAAAATCGTTACCGTGCAAGCTAGGTGGTGCAACTCAGCCTTAAGGTTTTTTAACTATATCTACACTAATACAGGGTGTCCCAAAAAGTAGTGTCAAGCCGAAGCCCAGAGGTAGAGCGTCACTAGGGCTCTTCAAATCACCCTCATGTATGTTCCGCGATTTTTGATAGTTTTTTTTTTATGTATTTTCTGCCTTATGGCAATCTGTTCGAAAACAATAAGCCACTTGTTTGTTGTCTTCGAGAGCCAATCAATTGCTGATCTTTTTCCAGCAAACTCTCTTCCTGGCTCAGATTTGATAGTTCGAAAAAAATATATCTTTTCAGGTTAGGTGGCCATGATCCTTTGGACTATATCAGTATGTACTGGAACCCCGGCAAACCGGAAGAGAACATACCTCCACACTGGCATTACGTCAGGTGAGCCAAAGAAAAATATTCATTCATTGATCAAACTGCAGAATGTTTGACGGGATGTCAAATTTTTAGCTCTTTCAAATAAAAAAGAGGCTGGGATGTCGCTTTTTTATTTATCTAGTTTTTTACATAATTATATTCATTATTGAAAACTTTATCTATACTAATATTATAAATGCGAAAGTAACTCTGTCTGTCTGTCTCTCTTTCACGTCTAAACCACTGAACCGATTTTGATTAAATTTAGCATAGATATAGTTTGAATTCCGGGAAAGAACATAGGATAGTTTTTATCCCGGTTTTTGAAACAGGGACGCGCGCAATAAAGTTTTTCTGTGACAGACAAAATTCCACGCGGGTGAAGCCGCGGGCGGAAAGCTAGTTACACATAAATGACGTAGATCAAGCTGTCCGTATATTAAGTGCTGATTTGAAACAAAAATGTGTAGTCTGATGTACTGCTGACTGTACAACAGAGCACCATACAACGAGTAAACAGGTTTGGACACGGTTTTTTAATTAAAATTGGTTCAGCCCTTTTACTCTTTGTCAAAGCACTATTTGCAGAAAAAAAATTCTTTTATGAGATATTTTTTTCATTTATTTCTTGTATTGTCCCCAGTTTCGGCATATCCGACCTCCACGGAGACGGACGGGTCCATCCGCCGTCACGCGATGGGTCATCAGGCCTCGGTCTAGAACTGACGTTTCGGTTGCACGCCGATGGACATTCATCGCCTCCGCTATGGCCCGCTGCGTTGCTGCAGGCGACTGCTAGATACATGTTTACTTATAGTGAGTGTTTACTGCGCCCCTCGGGCGAGAATGCCCCCCAAAACACCCACCCTAGGCCAGACTATGTCCCGCTCCCCCAAGACACCCCCTAACGCCCTAAGACCTTCCTTACTCCCCCCTACCCCCAAGTTACCCCCAGGCCGGACTGCGCCCCCTCCCTCATACCAAACACCTAGGCCAAACTGTCCCTTAACCCCCATAAAATCCCCCCTGCCCCTTTAGCCCCCTGAATCAGATTGTCCAACGGTTCATACCGTGATATTTGTATATTTTAATAACTGCCAAATCTTGCTTAAAAATTAATAAAGACATTGCATGACGTGGCAGCCTTTAATTTAAGACATCATTGTCTTTTTCCAGACAACAAATTCTGCGCCGGCGACCACATATCCTGGCACGCGCCGCTTGACCCGCGCGCGGCGTCACGCGTGCGACACTTGCTCGTCAGCAGCGACCCGCAGCTGGCGCCCGCGCGCACGCCGCATGGCGCCGTCCAGTTCCTACAGGTCAGTGGCGTAGACACCGGCGAGACAACCCCCTTAAGGCCCAAAGACTGCCCCCTTAAGGCCCAAAGACAACCCCCTTAAGGCCCAAAGACAACCCCCTTAAGGCCCAAAAACAACCCCCTTAAGGCCCAAAGACAACCCCCTTAAGGCCCAAAGACTGCCCCCTTAAGGCCCAAAGACAACCCCCTTAGCCCTCAAGACACCCCCCTAGCCACCGAGACACCCCTAACCCCCAAAGCATCCCCTAGACCCCCAATACTCCACCCTAGTTCCCCCAAGACGCCCCTTAGTCCCACCAATACACGCCCCTTGGCCCGACTGCCCCCCAAGATACCCCCTGTACTCCCTATTCCCTCTAGACCTTCCCCCTTAGCTCACGAGACACCCTCTAGTCCCCTTAAGACACCCTCGAGACACCGTCTAGTCCCGCGTGCGACACTTGCTGGTCAGTAGCGACCCACAGCTGGCGCCCGCGCGCACGCCGCATGGCGCCGTCCAGTTCCTGCAGGTCAGTGGCATAGACACCGGCGAGACAACCCCCTTAGCCCTTGAGAGAACCCCCTAAAGCCCAAAGACAACCCCCTTAAGGCCCAAAGACAACCCCCTTAAGGCCCAAATACTGTCCCCTTAAGGCCCAAAGACAACCCCTTAAGGCCCAAAGACAACCCCCTTAAGGCCCAAAGACAACCCCCTTAAGGCCCAAAGACAACCCCCTTAAGGCCCAAAAACAACCCCCTTAAGGCCCAAAGACAACCCCCTTAAGGCCCAAAGACTGCCCCCTTAAGGCCCAAAGACAACCCCCTTAGCCCTCAAGACACCCCCCTAGCCACCGAGACACCCCTAACCCCCAAAGCATCCCCTAGACCCCCAATACTCCACCCTAGTTTCCCCAAGACGCTCCTTAGTCCCACCAAGACACGCCCCTTGGCCTGACTGTCCCCCCCAAGATACCCCCTAGTCCCCCTAGCTGACGAGACACCCTCTAGTCCCCTTAAGACACCCTCGAGACACCGTCTAGTCCCGCGTGCGACACTTACTCGTCAGCAGCGAGCCGCAGCTGGCGCCCGCGCGCACGCCGCATGGCGCCGTCCAGTTCCTGCAGGTCAGTGGCATAGACACCGGCGAGACAACCCCCTTAAGGCCCAAAAACAACCCCCTTAAGGCCCAAAGACAACCCCCTTAAGGCCCAAAGACAACCCCCTAAAGCCCAAAGACAACCCCCTTAAGGCCCAAAGACAACCCCCTTAAGGCCCAAAGACAACCCCCTAAAGCCCAAAGACAACCCCCTTAAGGCCCAAATACAACCCCCTTAAGGCCCAAAGACAACCCCCTTAAGGCCCAAAGACAACCCCCTTAAGGCCCAAAGACAACCCCCTTAAGGCCCAAAGACAACCCCCTTAAGGCCCAAAGACAACCCCCTTAAGGCCCAAAGACAACCCCCTTAAGGCCCAAAGACAACCCCCTTAGCCCTCATGACACCCCCCTAGCCCTAATGACACCCCCCTAGCCACCGAGACACCCCTAACCCCCAAAGCATCCCCTAGACCCCCAATACTCCACCCTAGTTCCCCCAAGACGCCCCTTAGTCCAACCACGACAAGCCCCTTGGCCTGACTGCCCCCCAAGATACCCCCTGTACCCCCTAGTCCCTCTAGACCCTCCCCCTTAGCTCACGAGACACCCTCTAGTCCCTTTAAGACACCCTCGAGACACCGTCTAGTCACGCGTGCGACACTTGCTCGTCAGCAGCGACCCGCAGCTGGCGCCCGCGCGCACGCCGCATGGAGCCGTCCAGTTCCTGCAGGTCAGTGGCACCCAAGCAACACCCTAAGGCACCCCCTAACCCTCAAGACACTCTCTAGCCTCCCCCAAGACACCACCCTAGCCTTCCCCAAGACACCCCCTAGTCCCCCCAAGACACCCCACTTCCTCTGACTGCCCCCCTAGACACACCCTGCATCGCCTAGTCCCCCTTAGTTAACCCTGAAAACACCGTCTATCCCCTGAGACACCCGTCTAGCCATCGAGACACCCTCCGAGCTCCCAAGACACCCCCTAACCCCCTCAAACACAAAACAACCCCCGTGGCCCTCAAGACGCTCTGATGATCCCCCTAGCCTCCAAGACAAAGACCTCCCTAGCCTCCAAGACACCCCCTTAGCCCCCGAATAAATGTAATTAAATACAATATTTTTACCTTATATTGTTTCAGTTAGTGGGTTGCACTGGCAGGGAGCTGAGGGCAGCGCAAAGAGGATCTGGTTTCGACGTTTTAAAACTCATTAGTGAAGACCCGAGGTAATGTTTTAAAATTATTTTTTGTAACATGACGGGCTAGGATTATGGCGCAAAATCAATATTCATCATCATCATCATCTCACCCAGGACGTCCACTGCTGAACATAGGCCTCCCCCAATGCTTTCCATGTTGCCCGGTTGGTAGCGGCCTGCGTCCAGCGCCTTCCTGCTACCTTTATGATGTCATCGGTCCACCTTGTGGGTGGACGTTGTGCTTGCGTATACGTGGCTTCCACTTCAAAACCTTGCTGTCCCATGGGCCGTCTCATAAATGTAGCAGGAAGGCGCTGGATGCAGCCCGTTGCCAACTGGTTCATCGGAAATCATTAGAGAAGGTCTATGTTCAGCAGTGGACGTCTTGGGGCTGATTTAATGATGACGGCAACTATTTGTCTTGAAGTACCTACTATTGGGTTAGAAATAAACATGAAATATGAAACATGAAAAAGTCTCTTTAGGCCCGTTTTCACCATTAATTCCTAATTTTTAAGTGATTCCTCTGGTAACACTTAACAGGCATTTTGTTTTCAGAGGGGTTACTTAAAAATTAGGGATTGATGGTGAAAACGGACATTAGTCCCTTATTTACTAAGTACTTAGTCATTCGTTCGTTCGTTTCAGCCGAAAGACGTCCACTGCTGGACAAAGGCCTCTCAAACTTAGTCATTGCCTTGTTGTAATAATTGAACGAGCCGGAAGACAGCGTGGGCAGGCCTCCCACTAGGTGGACCGACGATCTGGTGAAGGTCGCGGGAGGTGCCTGGATGCGAGCGCAGGATCGGTCTTTGTGGAAATCCTTTGGGGAGGCCTTTGTCCAGCAGTGGACGTCTAATAATAATAATAAATATCCTTGGACATTTTACACTGCGCTTCTAGTCCCAAACTAAGCAAAGCTTGTACTATGGGTACTAGACAACGGATATAAACATACTTAAATACTTTTTTTTGTAAATACATACATAAAATATTATACATAGAAAACACCCAGTCCAATACAAACAAATATGTTCATGCACACAAATGTTTGTACTGTGCGGGAATCGAACCCGCTACCTCCGGAATAGTAGTCCGTTTCGAACCACTACACCAAACGGCCGTCTTTCGGCTGAAACGAACGAACTTGTAAAAATCGCGTGTTTATTCCCTATCAGATGTGACGCAGGCTCATGGTTAGTGACTCGAGTAAATCGCCGAGTTTCTGCGCGCGGCGTGCGGCTCGCACCGGGCGCGCCTGCTCAGCTGGCTGGAGTTTCGGCGAGGCTGCAATGGGCCGCCGTCGCAGGGGTATGTAGCATTAGATTACCGCCCCCAAACCTCTTCTTCTTCCTCAGTCCTTCACTGATGAGGATCGCGACCACAAATTCTGATAGTGTTCCTCCACAGACAGCGGTCAGCGGACAGCCCCCTTAACAAAGATACTTTACATCTCAGCATCCCTAAATAAAGCTTCTTACACCCCATCCTTTATATCTGGGGTAAGTTTGCACTGCACTCGTCTATAAAGCTCCTTTACGCCCTAGCCCGTCCATCTTAGGGGTAAATTCGCACCCCAGCCCCCTTTAATGCTTCTTTACACCCCAGTCTCTGAGGTCAGTTTACATCCCCAGCTGCCCCTTTGTCACCCCAGCTACCCTTAGATACCCCAAACCCATCTCTAGGGGAAACTAGAAAGCCCAATCCCCATAAGTTGGGCAACCATGCTCCCTAGCGTCAGTTGGTAGGGTGACCTTGCACCTCAGCCCTCCCCCAGTCCCCCTCAGTGGGGTAAATTAGCACCCCAGCCTCCCATTAGTGGGGTAAACTTGCTCCTCAGCCTCCCTATCTCTGGGGTAACCTCGCACCCTATTAAGTGTCAGATGCGACGCAGGATCAGACGCAGGAGTAACACTCTTTTGTAGTTGTGGTACATCTGAAACAAGCCTTACTCTGCCACTTCTGTCAGAACCACTCAGCAAAGGAAATGCCCAATGCAAAATGGGTTTATGGTAACTCTTAAAGATTTGGTTCAATCCTGAAATGGTATTTACTCATTCCAGGCCCCCACAGAAGCAGAACCCAGCCCTCCCGAGCTGCCGGCGTGTGTCGAACAACAGATTAAAGACACGCTGCAGCGAGGACTTAGCAGCATGAGTTCAGAACGGACTGGACCTGAAGGTATGGAAGATTTGATTTACCTTTTGAACGCCGTGGGGTAACTGGGAACCCCAAGCGAACTTTTTTAACGCTGTAGGGTCATTGAAGACCCCAAGTAGACATTTTGAACGCCGTGGGGTCACTAGGGACCCCAAGCAATCTTTGAACGTAGTGGGGTCACTGGGGACCACAAGCGAACCTTTTGAACGCAATGGGATCACTGGGGACCCCAAGCGACCCTTTTGATCGCAGTGGTGGACTCCATAAGTGCCACTTGTGGTCTAAACTGAATAAATATTTTTGATTTTGATTGATTGACAAGCAGACCTTTTGAACACTGTGGGGTCACTAGAAACCCCAAGCGAACCTTTAAAACGCCGTGAGGTACCTTGGGGCCCCAAACAAAAGAGTAGTTGACACCCTAATCAATGAGGGTTTTCGCGATTGAAAAATCCGCCAGATGGCAATACGTAGACGCGAGGTCCAAATGCTGCGTGATTGGTGGATTTTGACATATCTGTCAATGTCATGTCAAAAATAACCAATCACGCAGCATTTGGACCTCGCATCTACGTATTGCCATCTGGCGGATTTTTCAATCGCGAAAACCCTCATTGACATTCTTTATTAATTAATACTCAACTCAATTTATTCTGATTTTCTTTCTCTTTCGTTTCCAGGTCACATGTCGACAGATAGCTTCGAAATGTCAAGCATTGAGAGAGCACTGCCGCATGTGCCAGAATTAATGCAGGTAAATACTATTTTTAACCTACGCCTATACCGTTGGGCTATTATTGCCTGTAGACTCGACCCCAAGCTACCCATCCTTATCGCTCGCGCGTAATTATATTGCTGTCGCGACTGTGCGACGGGCGCCCGCAGTGAGTGTGCGAGCGCAACAGCAACATAATTACGCGCGAGCGATAAGGATAGGTAGCTTGGGGTCATTGGACAAAATTCTACGTGCTCACGGACCAGAATATACCTACCCGCCAGTTTGTAGTAGCGAGTCAATAGGCGTTGCCACTCACACAAGCAGTTACAATGATGTTACACTTTTTGTAATTCCTTTAATATTTATTATTTCAGGACTCCCGCAGTGAAGGGCTCGTGGAATACTTCGACGAGGTCCACATAGTCATGAACGCAGAAGGCGCTAGCTTGCTACCACTGGCTATAGAGTGAGTCCTTAAAATATACATTCGTGCGTGTATACAAGGTGGAAACGATAAGTGATCTCACGCGATTATTTCTAAACTATACAAGATGTCGAAAAACTGGTTACTGATCCTGAAAGTGCTTCACAAGCTCTTTCAAACGGTATCAATAATAGATTACAGAATGAACTGGATCTATTGAAAAATTCAATGTTTCCAGTTTCCTTACATTTACAACAAGCCCAGAACTCTAAAATGGTCCAGTGCCTACCCCAGAGAATCTTAGAAATAGTAAATCTACATTACTTTGTGACCCTAAGGCTCTAATCGCAACCTAAAAGCTAAAGGGGAGTATTAGCTAGAGCATTTACTTGTAACAGAACATCCGCTCTATGAAATGTACTAGTGTAGTGTCACCTTTTCACGAACCAATCGTACATTTTACCTGTATTCTACCATTCGTACATGTACGAACGTTACATTACATAGAAATGCTTTGTGGCCTAATTCACGTATTTTGACAGTCAAGATCTCGCTGACGTTCAGAATTGAAAAACAGTTCTAAATCCGTATTCACAGGGGTCATTTTGATAGAACGATTACTCGATAGGATCGCAACTTACCCCCTTACTAATAAAAAGTTACACGCTCGTTGATCAGTGTTTTAAAGTGACGTTTAGTATGGAAATGTCATTTTAAAACAGTGTTCAACAACTGTGTAATTTTTTATTAGTAAGGGGGTTAGTGTTTTGTTGTCGTTGAAGTTTTGTTACGTGACGCTACTAGTCGCTCACTTTTATAGTATTTTCTAATTCTATTTTATTTTTGCAGTGGTCGCGTGTCCCACGGCCGCCATTTCACGTGGCGGGAAGGCGAGCGGGCAGTGACGCTGGTGCCGCCCTCTGTGGCCGGCGCTATAGCCACGCCCGCGCGTCCGTTAGCCGCTAGCGGGGCTTGGCTACAGGTAAGAATGATTATATTATTTTGTTGTTTGTAGCCAAGTACTAGAATATAATGCACTGTTTCACACAAACGATGAGGTCGCGTGACCTCAGTGAGAGTAAAAGGAGTCAGTCGCATAGCAGACGTAGCGGTGAGCCGATGGTAAATCAGCTTATAATGCACACGACACTCATTTAAAATTTTAAATAGCCTACAGCAGGGGTCTCCAAACTTTGAAGCCTTAGGGCCATAATTTTTTTTTCGGGCCATAACAATTTTAATTTTTATACCCACCTGTGCAACATAGGCTTATGCCCGTTTTCACCATCAATCCCTAATTTTTAAGTGACTTCTATGAAAACAAAATGCCTTGTAATGTGTACCATAGGGGTCACTTAAAATTAGGGATTGATGGTGAAAACGGGCATTAGTCTTAAACTGTCGCGGGCCGGATTGATGGCAGTGGCGGGCCGGATATGGCCCGCGGGCCGTAGTTTGGAGGCCCCTGGACTACAATCATCATCAGGTCATTTAGTCTCCTCTACTGGAGCACAACCCTCTAATCTGAAGGGACGCTCGTGCTTGGTACGAATGATAAGATAAGATAAGATAAGATAAGAAAAACTTTATTTGACACAAAAAGAAAAAAATAGAACAAAGGAACATCATCATATACGAATGAGATAGCAACATCATCGTAGGTCATTTAGGCTCCATTTCACGTGGCGGGAGGGCGAGCGAGCAGTGACGCTGGTGCCGCCTTCTGTCGCCGGCGCTATAGCCACGCCCGCGCATCCGTTAGCCGCTAGCGGGGCTTGGCTACAGGTGCGTAAGTCATCTAAATATACAGGGTGGAATTTTGTAATGCCACCTGAAGAGATTTCATCCTTATGCTTAACACTAACGATCGATGCAATAAAAATACAGGGTGTAATTTTTAACAGATTTTAGTTGGTTCGATTCCCAGGTGTAGCAGGCAAATTTTTAGAAATCTTTGAATGCAGTTCTCTTTCTTTTCAAAAATAAAGGAATGTTTTCTTTGAGTAAAATTTTCTATCTACAGTATTAAGGGTACTTTCCCTCCAGGTGGCATTACAAAATTCCACCCTGTATATAACTCAAAGGTGACTGACTGACATAGTGATCTATCAACGCACAGCCCAAACCACTGGACGGATCGGGCTGAAATTTGGCATGCAGGTAGATGTTATGACGTAGGCATCCGCTAAGAAAGGATTTTACGAAACCACCCCTAAGGGTAACGGGATCCACGCGTACGAAGTCGCGGGCGGCCGCTAGTAGTATAATAGGCACCACAGAAGGAGGTCAACCCTAATGAGGGCTATCGTTTTAGCGCTCACCAGTTGGCGCCACTGTAGAGTAAGGTCCTGTCACTTGCTAGTAGCGAAGACAGTGGCACCAACTGGTGAGCCTAAATTGGTAGGAGGACTATCGCATTTGCACTCATCAAGATGGCGCCACTGTAGAGTAAGGTCCTGTCAATCGCCAAGGGTGCCAACTGTAAAGTATAAAAACGATAGCCCTCATTACCAGGGTTACTAACTGCTAGCGACAGTTGACTGAAGGTATCATTATGAGGTTAGTTAGTCGCCATTTCACATGGCGGGAAGGACAGCGAGCAGTGACGCTGGTGCCGCCTTCTGTGGCCGGCGCTATAGCCACGCCCGCGCATCCGTTAGCCGCCAGCGGGGCTTGGCTACAGGTATTTATTTATTTACGATATAGCATCAATATTGTGGTGTTCTTACCCAAGTACTAAAAAATAATGCACTGTTTCACACAAACGATGAGGTCACGTGACATCAGTGAGATTAAAAGGAGTCAGTCGCATAGCAGACGTAGCGGTATAAGCCGATGGTAAATCAGCTAATAATGCACACGACACTCATTTAAATAGTCTACAGCAGGGGCCTCCAAACTTTTTTCGGTATGTTGCAAGGGCCTTAACAATATTTTTCTGCCCACCTATGCAAACATAGGCTTAGTCTTAAGCTGTCGCGGGCCGGATTGATGGCAGTGGCGGGCCGGATATGGCCGGATAAGGTAAGATGTATCTCTAATTTACTAGGGTTCATCGTCCATCCTTTATTCTCATTATACTCTGCGCAAACTCGTGGCAGGCGGTGTAATGATAAAACAGTACATATCACGTTTTCCCTCGCACTCACACTGGTTGTGGGTGACGTCACACAGAGGCAGCCATAGCGTTGTTTATAATACGTTATAATTAATCAAATATTAGCGACTGTGCATCTCTGTTTCCAAAATTACTTATGGTTCCCCTGCCACGAGTGTTTGTCGAACTAGTGACAATTCACGTCTTTTAGTCTCTACAGCTTTTCTTATTGCCGAGATTCTAATCATCCACCACACAATTTACTAAGCTCCATCAATGTCAGATAATTTATTCTACTGAAGAAGCACAACCCTCTCTAATTTCATTTAATAGGATTAATCATCGTCAGAGGCAGGAGCACCCGTCTCTCTAGTTTATTTATTTATTTATTTATTTATTTATTTATTAGGGACATCAACAGCTTACAGATTTCAATGTAACATTAGACACTTAACACTATGGAAAGCCAATAACAGATATCCACGCAGTAACTTAGTTTAAATTTTGTCTGTGTACAAACAAACATTTATTGTGAAGAGAAGCTGAGATAAGTTACATAATTTTATTAGTCTTATTACAAACATTTTACAATTAAACTTGCAAAATATTTGCAAAAAGCAGTGCTCATAACCTATTAAATTATACTATAATTACATTCCACATTGTTATTTACCATTTACTCGAACGCCAAATGGAGGGAAGCACAGCAAAGAGCGAGGTTAAACGCTGTCATCAACCTTATCACACAGACAAGGTTGAGCAACGGTTTCTGCGACATGAAATTGATGGTGTTACATAACACCACGTTTACTAAGCTACATCATCATCATTGAACAAGTTTTAAAGAGTTAAAAAGTTAAGTTAAAAAAGCAGCTAGGGACTGGAATTCGTTGCCTGCTGCTGTCTTTCCCGAAAACTATAATACGGGCCTCTTCAAGGCAAGAGTGAATAGGCACTTACAGGGCAGATAAATGTACCATCCTAGACTGCATCCCACTTAACACCAGGTGCGATTGTGGTCAAATACCTGCCTTGTTATGCATAAAAAAAACGAATATTCATAAATACTTTAGTGCATATTCGCAAATATCTTTAACTGATTCGTACGGTGTGATTTTAAATAAATCATTGTCTAAAAAAAGAAAACCAAATGAATGTTTAAATTAAACCCACATTTTACCGCAATTAAGATTGTAATTTAAAAACTCTTTTGTCTCTTTCCAGGTGCTAATACCAAAGGAGCTAGCCGAAGACATGTCCAAAAAGGTCTCCCATCTTTCCCAACTGGCCGAAACCGACTCAGAATCGGACTCCGATGAGGAAGCGAGCAAGCAATCTCCAGAACCTATAATGCTGCCTCTCACTCTATCCTGGCCTAAATACAGGATCAAAATCACGGTCGTGAAAAACCATGAGCTGTTATAAATTATGTAGTTAACGTTTTTCAAGGCAAAAGTGAATAGGTTTTTTTATCCACAATGAGGAAGCTCTTGGCCTGTATTTCACCTGATGGTAAGTGATGATCAGGCCGAAGGTGGAAGCGAGCTTCACCCGGAATCCTCAACCACGGAGGAACTGGCTATCTTACCTCTAACTGTCAGAACACAACAATGCTGTTAACATTGTTGTTATGGCGACAGACTTACGTAAGGTGGTGGTATATATGGTTGAATAGAGCTCTGTGATTGGTTCGTGTGTCACCCTGTGCGTCCACGCGCACTGTGAGACCTCGTAATGTTTGTGTATACAGGCCAGGGCAGATATATACCGTACTAGACTGCATCTCACTTAACATCAGGTGCGATTGCGGTCAAATACCTGCTTTGTTCTGTATAAAAAAACTTGTAGGTAAATAAAGGACTAGTACAGTTTTTGTTATATAAGTAGGTATTTTGATGTCAAATATCAATGGACGTAACTTTATTAGCATCGTTTAAAATCTTGTGCATAAAAAAAACCTATAATCGATAAAGGTATACCTCCATACCATAATCAAGGTAGGTATGGACATATATTTTCTTGTACAGCTTATATTATAATTATTATTGTACATGTATATTAAAAGTTGTTAAACATAGTGTAATAGAATCTCAGGGGGTAGGAAAAATCATAAAAATGCTTTAACCAACTGCTTTTAAACCAATAAATGTAAATTTTGTATTAAATATTGTGTTCAATTATTCATAGTTTTCCCCATTGTGTCCCATCCTAAGGAGATAGGTAGTAAGTAGCTAAGAAAAAAAGTGTAATGAATTTATTGATCGTTGATTATGATTTTTTACTACGAAAGTAGGATGAAAAAACAGGAAAAGTAGACCTCTTCCGAAATAAATTTCAATTTTTCCCGCTCTAACCTAAACAGCTGACATCAACTGTCATGATTGCTCACAGATAATAAATAATCAAAACTGTATGTGTTTACGCTGAGGGCGCTAGTAGCTCAGATGCTACACATTTGCCATTCGAAGGCTTGAAATTCATTACAAATTGAAGCGAGTGAATAATTCCATTAGATGTTAACATTATTATGTATTATAAAATAACGTAAGTAAGACGAGAACCAACTATGGGTAGAATATTTCCCAGTAATCCTAGATCCCAATAATTTTATTCTTGACGAATCCTTGATTCTGTGATATTTATTTAAGCTTTCTAGTAGGGAATTTAGTGCAAGAACCCCTCCACTTTGGTATAGAAGGCTCATTTTTGCAACAGTGGTTCTTTGGGTGCTCCTGAGTGGATTTCCGTCGGTAGACATCGGGAGCCCCCCCTGTGGTAGCAGGGGGAGGGGGGGCAAGTTTCCTTCCGCCGCGCTTCACTTTAAGGCCCATATCTTCAAAACTATGGGTATTATGGCAAGTGTGGTATCATTTTCGGATAATTAAAGGATGGCGAATTCATTTCTAGAACAAACTTTTTGCCTTTTCATACAAAAAAATTGAAATATTGAGTAAAATTCACAAAAACCAAAAAGTATTTTTTTAAATAAACGTCGTTTACTTTTAAACCACTGGAGATAATCTAATAAAAAAAATATGACCTGAAAGCTACATTTATCAGGATTATAAAAATATAACATTGTATGGTACTTTTTTCGCAAAAAGTAGGTGAAAAAAATTTTTCTTCAGGACAAAGTGGGCGAATTTTATTGCGCATCGGAAAAAAAAATTATTTTATCCATGAATTCATACTATTTGGTTCATAAGCAAGCAAGGATTATTATTTTAGAATTTATTTATAGTTGCTGGCACATCAATCTACCATAATATGTATTTTTTCGTCAATTGATTTTGAACTCTATGTGTGAGACATAAGGTTGAAAATAGCTTAAATACATTTTAATATTGAAAATATCATAAGAAGAAAGCACTATATAAAGAACTTTAATTTGTCTAAACGTCTTAATGATTATTATTATTTTAATTAACACTTTTATTTCTACATACAATTGTACCAGTGATTTAACGGAAAGGTAAGTGTGAGGAAAATGAGGTTTCACAATAATAGTACAGGAGATATTTTTAGCACAAATGTTACGGCTGTGACCGTTTTAGTTGTTTTTTTCAGACAGCACCAGCTTCTGCACTACTTCTTGCACTTACATCTCACCATTTCCAGGCAAGCCTCGGCAGCTACGGGCAAACCGGTCCATGTAGGCTCCATCTTGCTATCGACTCTGGTCCACCCCCAACCAGTCGGGTAAAGGGAAGACTGAGTCGGTTGCTTGCAACTAATCCTATACGCGAACCCCTTGAATTGATCTGATAAGTAAGTGGATAGATCTTGAACAAGCGACGACTAAAAAGAGGACCAAAATCCCAACAGAACAGCCTAATCTGGTTCAAGCTCAAAGTCACGAAGACAAAGAACGCCCCGGGTGCCAAGCATCAGAGGGTGACACATGTCGCACAGATTAGTACTCACTGGCGCATCTGCATAGCAAGTCTGCGGTCTATGTCATTGTCTTTCAATCTTGGAATCGGTAGGTAACCCCAAAATCGTGGGGGTTACCAGAGGGTGCCTTAGGACTTACGCTGCCACTGTAAATATGGCCTTGGGAACGGGAACGGGCGTCTACTGTAAACACTTCGAACATAGTGAACGCTTAAGGAGGTTTGCTACAGTGTTTCAAGCTGAATTCTACGCTATGATATGTGTGCACTAAAGAACAGGGGTGTAAAAAACGCAATATTTACATCCTGATCCACAGCCAGGCAGCACTCAAACAAAAAGCCATCGCCTCAGTGAAGGTTGAGTCTAGAATTATTCTAAATAGATGAACAAACTCGGAAGGCATGAAAGTGTCCCTGATGTGGGATACCTGGACATACACGGATCAAAATGCAATGGGAGAGCCGACAGCCTAGCGAAACTAGGGTCAGAGGCGATACCTATTAGGTCAGAACTGATACTTTATCCTTTATCTAACGGCATACCTCATGGCCATAATATGGCCATATCCAAGAAGCACAGTGCTAAATGGAAAAGCTCCAACGATATAAGATAAACCTCTCCAAATCATTCCTAAAGGGAAACACAGGGTCATGGAGAAAACTCATTAAGCGGAAATAAAAGGTTCGTTCGTTCGTTCGTTTCAGCCGAAAGACGTCCACTGCTGGACAAAGGCCTCCCCCAAGGATTTTCACAAAGACCGGTCCTGCGCCGCCTGCATCCAGGTACTTCCCGCGACCTTCCAGATCCACCAGATCGTCGGTCCACCTAGTGGGTGGCCTGCCCACGCTACGTCTTCCAGCTCGTGGTCGCCACTCAAGAACTTTCCTGCCCCAGCGGCCATCAGCTCTTCGAGCTATGTGCCCCGCCCAATGCCACTTGATTTTAGCGATTCTGCGGGCTATGTCATTTCTGATTCGATCACGCAGGGAAATAAAAGGTACCTAAGCCCAAGCAATTACTGGTACGCAAACTGTGGACTGTGGTCGCTGTGGACTACGCTTAGATCTAGCTTAGCTTAGGCCCTACTTAAGATAACCCAGACAGCAGCAGCAGCTTTGTATCAGCCTTGGCTACTGGCAGTATATCAAGGGATTCGCGTATAGGATCAGGTGCAAGCAACCGACTCGAGTCTTCCCTTTACCCGACTGGTTGGGGGTGGACCAGAGTCGATAGCAAGATGGAGCCTACATGGACCGGTTTGCCCGTAGCTGCCGAGGCTTGCCTGGAAATGGTGAGATGTAAGTGCAAGAAGTAGTGCAGAAGCTGGTGCTGTCTGAAAAAAACAACTAAAACGGTCACAGCCGTAACATTTGTGCTAAAAATATCTCCTGTACTATTATTGTGAAACCTCATTTTCCTCACACTTACCTTTCCGTTAAATCACTGGTACAATTGTATGTAGAAATAAAAGTGGTAATTAAAATAATAATAATCATTAAGACGTTTAGACAAATTAAAGTTCTTTATATAGTGCTTTCTTCTATGATATTTTCAATATTAAAATGAATTTAAGCTATTTTCAACCTTATGTCTCACACGTAGAGTTCAAAATCAATTGACGAAAAAATACAAATTATGGTAGATTGATGTGCCAGCAACTATAAATAAATTCTAAAATAATAATCCTTGCTTGCTCATGAACCAAATAGTATGAATTCATGGATAAAATAAATATTTTTTTCCGATGCGCAATAAAATTCGCCCGCTTTGTCCTGAAGAAAAATTTTTTTTCACCTACTTTTTGCGAAAAAAGTACCATACAATGTTATATTTTTATAATCCTGATAAATGTAGCTTTCAGGTCATATTTTTTTTATTAGATTATCTCCAGTGGTTTAAAAGTAAACGACGTTTATTTAAAAAAATACTTTTTGGTTTTTGTGAATTTTACTCAATATTTCAATTTTTTTGTATGAAAAGGCAAAAAGTTTGTTCTAGAAATGAATTCGCCATCCTTTAATTATCCGAAAATGATACCACACTTGCCATAATACCCATAGTTTTGAAGATATGGGCCTTAAAGTGAAGCGCGGCGGAAGGAAACTTGCCCCCCCTCCCCCTGCTACCACAGGGGGGGCTCCCGATGTCTATCGACGGAAATCCACTCAGGAGCACCCAAAGAACCACTGTTGCAAAAATGAGCCTTCTATACCAAAGTGGAGGGGTCTCCATACAAATCATTGCACTAAATTCCCTACTATTCAGCATGTGCAATGGATTGCAACGTCTAATATCTTCATAATATTGCCACTCAATAGAAAATACCTAGTAAAGTAACAGCTACATAAGCGATCACAGCGCCACCACATCAACATTCGTAGACAGAACTAACGTGGCCACAGACAATAAAAATTCCGTACCGTCATGTGTCATCCCGTCTCGTTATTGCAGTATTTCGTGGACGCTATCCTGGTATTTTAGTGCGCGTTATTTTATCGGATAGCGTTACGTTAATCATGGAATCCGAAAGCACCGATGTTTGGGACTACTTTGACAAGTGCGGGACCGATGAAATCGGCGAACGGCGGGCCACTTGCCGCGTTTGCAGCAATGTTTACAATTACAATGCAACGATACATAACCTAAAAATACATTTGCAGAGAAAGCACTCGGTTGTGATTGGGAAAATTGCTCCTGGTAGAACAAAAACTAGCGCTAAAGAACGTCCTAAACGAAACACTGAGATATGGGGGTATTTCTCCCCAGTAGAGGGGAAAGAGAGGTTCGCATCCTGTCACATTTGCGATAAAGTCTTGTCTTATCAAACTACTACAAACAATTTGAAAACTCACTTGCGGAAACAGCACCCTTTGGCCTACTCCGCTTTAGAACAGGCCACTGAAAATAACCAACCGACTGAAGTCGAGTACGTGGAAGAATACCTAGAATCGGACAACGATGATGGTAAGTGCTTTTAATAATTTAATTTCGCAACTTTGAAACTTTTTAGCGTTAACTTTACGGTATTCATCTGTGCTATTAAAAATAACGGTATACTCAGAAATGTTTGCAAGTGAACGCGATAGATGGCGTTAGCGGTCTGAAAAATCGCTGCAACATGTTTACCTAAAGAGGTCATTGAAAAATGCTAAAAACTAAGAGAGATTTGTTTCTCAACATGCTTTCTTAGTAATCCGAACGCTATTTTACTATTTAGTATCGAACAAACCATTAGTATTTATTATAAACTGGGTTCAACATGAATTCGTGATTGCTTTGCCTTCACGTAGGTATCTACTTCATTACGCCACAGAACGCTCGTTTGTTCGTCCCACATGCTAAAATATACCTTATCTTTTGGCGATAAGGCAGGTTTCCATATAACAGCTGAACTTGTTTACATCGTTATTGTACGTTCTAGAAAGACGAATGCGTCGAAGCGGTTTTATGAAATAAGCTCTTATATTTCAGTTTTAAAGTTGATATTTGAATGAATGTCAGTTTGAGGTGGTTAGAGAGTGCCATGTTTTTCATGGTAAGAGCGGCAACGTCGCGCTGCGAATATTTTGTATTGATCATTGCTATAAATGGAATAAGGGCTTACCTGGAGGTCTGGAATCTGGATGACAAGGGACCTCATTTTTGAAGTCGGTTAATAATAAAGAGAGTGCAAAAGAAAGCTCTCGCTTTGACATAGAACAAGCCGTTCAAGCTATTAGAAAAATAAAAGTACCTACCTACCTGTTTATTTTATTTTGCAAATAAGCTCTTAAAAAATGCTTTTACATGTCCCAGTTTGATCTGATATTATTTTGATATCAGTAACAGAAGAGGTAATTATTTTTTGCAATAGGTAAATGAAACTGCCCTATTAGCCTATTACTTAACCCTATCACTGCTTCGGGGCAATAAATGGGACAGTGTATTAAAACTTTCTTTTTACAAATCTAAGAAAAATATTATGTCCCAATCGCTGTCCAAACCAAACAACGCGAAGTGCCAAAACTGGCTGGATTTCCACGCTGGAAGCTAAATAATGCGTTAAAAAGAACGTTCATTCTTATTATACCTACCTTGTTGTAGTATTTCTATATGACAAAACCACACCATTTAACCAAGTTCATGACCGCGGAGAATTACGTATAAAAATTAAATAGGTTTTTCCTACATACATACAAACATTTCTTTACACTCTTTAGGTATAATATTATATGCTTAGATTAATAAAACCTAGATAGATAGTCAGTGCACGAAAGGTGAGGCAGATTTTAGTAAGCCAGAATGGCTTACTCGTAAACGTCACATGAACTGTCAAAGTGAAAAATTGGTAAACACGTTCGACGACTTTTAATTAATTAAGACGGTTTGTGCTGTGAAAGGGTGTCTAAATACATCAGAAAAACTAAAGAAAGTGACCAGTGTTACATTTCATAAGTAAGTACTACGATACGACGCGTATTTTGCTTGAATTTGGCTTTCAAAAATTAAATACGGGAATGATACCAGTAACAAGAAAATTTATTTCCCAATTGTTCGCCGTACAAATACACTTCCTTTTTTTATGAAATCGAGACTCTTCAGTCGATTTATCTTATTGTAATTAGGTAGGTACTTTGAATTCAATAAATAAATAAGTACATGATGCGTTTTGTTTTTGTTAGTTATAAAATAATTAAAAACGTATTAAAAATTTCCCTACTTTCGGGAAAATCGCCTTCACTGTCTACACTCCCCAACAAAATTGACACTAATGACATAAGATTTTTGCCTCACTCTTGACGAAGCGTTTGTATGAAGACTATCCATCTAGGTTTTATTAATCTAAGATTATATGGTATACAATGCGTAGAAGGCGAAGCAAATGCTGAAAAAAAGACACAAAATTGTTTTGAAAAATATTTAACTAAGTAACTTAATCATATTTTTGTAGCCATCTTAAATTCCCTTCTAGTAGTCTTTGATTCCCTTCTATGATCTGAGTTAAATACATAATATTATTATGTTATGTAGGTCTTCGCGTACATAGTTTATGTGGTTTAAATCAGTGTTGGCTGTTAGGTGATCTATATTTTGTTCTACACCAGTAAATAAAAAAAAATAGTTGAGTTAGTTACTGAAAACCAGACAGAGTGACGGCTTGCAAGGTTCTGAATCATTGAACGTGTTCAATAAAATAGCAATTTTATTGAAGCGTAATATTCACTTATACGATTTACGCTTAACTTTACAATGAAATTGCCAACAAAAAAGGATATTATATGGACAATGCAAACGTGAACAAAGGATGTAAGGGCAAGGGTGAAAACAAAACCAGTTTGACAAGCTCCCTAAAACCCCGGCCGATCCTTAGTTCCCTTCGTAGTCACTAGTTTAAAAGAGTACTTAGTGCCCGTTTTCACCATCAATCCCTAATTTGTAAGTGACCCCTATGGTAACACATAACAGGAATTTTGTTTTCATTCTTAAAAATTAGGGATTAATGGTGAAAACGGGCATAGGTCAATTTATTTCTGCTTACATTTATTTAGTCAACAGAATATCAAGCTAGATAGGCGGGTTACAGACCAAGATCAGTCGGTCTCTCAGATCATAGAAAGAGAATAGATATGAAGTCGCGCGTAACTACAACGAGAACCAGTGTCCCCACATTTCCCCCACCACAGCTCCCACACACACATTCAACTGTGTAAAAACAAAGCGATTGTGAGTCTACGACAACATGTGCAACCGGCTTAAAAGTGCTGTGATTGGCCAGAAGGCGTGCCTTATGGCCAATCAATGGCCGCGTTACGTGACGCACACTAAGAAAATGCTAGTGAGAGAACAAAGATAAAATGGAGTCGACAAGATATCGATACTTTAAATCGCTAGGGGCAAGGCTCAAAACTGGTTTCACAAAATGCTTAAATATGTATGAAAACCTTTTTATTATTATGTTATTATTAACTACTATCACGCATTTACTTTTTAATTATGGCGATCTGCGTACCGCATATGTTTATCAAAAATAATGCCTATATTAGGCTTTCAACTAGCTCTTATAGTAATTACATAGTTGACAGTTACTAATTACTTCTACTGTTATTATTTTTTTTGTAAAATCTTATAATCGTAAGTAACACATCATTTTTTTATTGAAAATTACAAAATAGAAAATTATAATTTACTTCTATTTATCGATAATAGGAAACCGCATTAGAACACGAGCACGGCACTATGTTACGACCGGCACATGCGGCCGTACTGTGTATTTTCACACGACAGTGGATATCGGAAGAAATTAAATACATTGCGCAGTAGTTGAGCATGACATAAAGTGGTTGCTAACTAAATCGTCAATGTACAAGTGTGTTAGAATTTTTATCACCACTGATTTCGATATCGCAGTAACTGTTACGGCACTGAATTCGTTCGTAAAAATGTTTAGTTTTTTTTATTTATAAGCAAAATACCAATGGATTTGCAATACTTACATGTAGTAAATGACTCCATCGTTCCTGTAGTTCTTCGTTTCACTTGTTTTATTGCACGTAACGACGCATTATCCAAAATATCGGAGAACATTTCCTTAGTACGACTGAATCGCGACTAACCTAGCTACGCGGCCGATGTTCGTTTCTGGGCATATCGCGGAGACACGCGCCACGCCCCCGTTTCACATCTATTCCCTTCTATGATCTGAGAGTGGCACATTTTGGTCGAATCAAAAATCGATCCGTTGCAACTTGCAACTACAGTAGAACGCCGATTATCCGAACGCCGATTAACCGAATCGCCAATTATCCGAAACGGTCCTAAGCGTAATATAAAAAATTAAAACCAAGTAATTTTTGATTTGTTTTGTTGGAACTCAGATACATTTCAACTGAGCGTTATTGGCCTGTATCTCACCTGATGGTGAGTGATGATCAGGGCGAAGGTGGAAGCGAGCTTCACCCGGAATCCTCAACCATAAAGGAACTGGCTATCTTACCTCTTGATTTAACTTAGCTTATCTCTTGGTCTGCAAGTTCTGCAACCTGCATTAGGTCTTATAACTTTCTTTGCACTTTCAAAAAAGAGTCCACCTCTATTTATTTTTTGTGTAAAACATTTTTAATTTCATTTTTTTATTCAGAAATTCGAATGCATCAAAACAATGCCTTCTGGATTTTAAATTTATTCATTTTTATTACGAAATTCCCTTTTCAATCCATCTGTGTTCTTTTTATTTTACGTCGAAATAGCTTTCCAGTAATTATAGTAATTAGTAAACGATGAAATGATATGATGTATTATATTAATTAGATAACGACTGGAAATTAGAAATCAACTTTGCGGGTAGACTCACGAGCGAACCGGTAACTGTAGATATGGAAATTTAACGATTTTGCATCTTTCCTACCGAGTATCATTTCGAAAACTTAGAGAAAGACTTGTTACTTATGGAAGTTTGCAAAATTTAATACTTCAAGCATCTTAAAAAAGGTTTTCCTAATGTAAGGAAAGTTTCTGAGATGTACAATGACAGTTTAACTTTCCCCCGGGACAAACTTGACGTTCATTGGTTGGGTTTTTGTGGCGGTCAAGCTGTAGATCCTGGCTACACAGGAGTTGCAGTGGTGGGAACGAGAGGTGGAAATAGTCCCGATAGTAGCACAGCTAGATCCTGTAAAAGGAATTTTAATTCTATGCTGGCGAAGCTTCAGCCCGAATCTGGTACAGAATATATTTAGAAAATCACGTGCGAGTACTACCTACGTTTATTTCATTCATACATTTATTTGTACCTTTCAAACCTGTACTAAAATAAATTTGGCAGCACTGATCTATTTTTTCACCGCTCAAATGGATCTTTTTAGTTGTTTTTCTCAAAAGTCGCCAAGACCGTTTGTTCTGTCTATTAAGTCAATTATTATTATCGCTAGCATGTAAACAAGCCAGTTTTAGCTCAACTGCGCAGTATCTTGTATAGGATTCGTTTTAATGTAGTTGTTGTTAGGGTGTGTTGCGTTGCGGAGGCCATATTTTCTAATTTTAACAGAACGTCTAGGACGAATGGGTCAACTTTTAATATTAAGTTATTGCTGTATTAATGCCAACATTGTCAACTCAACCAAGTGTTGAAATGTCTTTTTAATCAGCTGTTACCAAGATTTGGCACTTATGAACGTCAAATTAAATGAAAATAGATAGCCCTAAGACCTTGGCTCTTTAGTCACTACTTTCTCAAGACTTTAGCGTTTTGCGATATAAAAAGAAGAGGGAATTAAAAGTACCATTCGGGTTTCGTTCGTTCGTTCGTTTCAGCCAATAATGACGTCCAATGCTGGACAAAGGCCTCCCCAAGGTTTTCCACAATGAACGGTCCTGCGCTGCCCGCATCCAGCCTCTTCCCGTGACCTTTACCAATTCGGATTTATTTAGATTGTATTCACCTCTTTTCTTCACTGAACTGTAACTTACTGCTTATCTTCTCGTTTTATGACTGCATATCAAGCGTAAGAGATCGCTGCAAAAGTGACTCTAATATCGTTCAAAATAAGAGCAAGGTCAAGGTTTGTTTTACAGAGGATGGCATCAAGGTAAACAGTGACATCTTGTAACAACGTGCTGTTCTGAAACAAACATGATATACTTACAGCAAATTTACATAGTTTAACCCTTTATACAGCATTGGGAATATATTTCCCACAATATTTTGAACTTTATTACCTTTTAATATGGCCAAAAAAAAAATGTTCCCACGGCATTGGGTTAAAAAAGGGTTAACTTGATATTCCGTCGTTGTCTGCATTATTTATCATAGGGCGAATTTAATTGTAACATCCAATCGCCTATAAGAGATTTGTAATTTTGTAGAAAGCAATCTCAGAGGAACTACTACTGAGCCGATTTTGCAAAATTATTTTTAACTGCCCAGTGGGAATATAGTTCCCATTTTGAACTTTATTCGTTTGTCGCTAGGTCCAAAAAAACAATAGAATGACTGTTAAAGGGTTAAGGCATGAGAAATGCGTTCACTGCATATTATTTAATTGTCATTACTAATGAATAAAAACTGAAGTAAACACTCAGATCATAGAAGGGAATAGATGTGAAACGGGGGCGTGGCGCGTGTCTCCGCGATATGCCCAGAAACGAACATCGGCCGCGTAGCTAGGTTAGTCGCGATTCAGTCGTACTAAGGAAATGTTCTCCGATATTTTGGATAATGCGTCGTTACGTGCAATAAAACAAGTGAAACGAACGAACTACAGGAACAATGGAGTCATTTACTACATGTAAGTATTGCAAATCCATTGGTATTTTGCTTATAAATAAAAAAAACTAAACATTTTTACGAACGAATTCAGTGCCGTAACAGTTACTGCGATATCGAAATCAGTGGTGATAAAAATTCTAACACGCTTGTACATTGACGATTTAGTTAGCAACTACTTTATGTCATGCTCAACTACTGCGCAATGTATTTAATTTCTTCCGATATCCACGGTCGTGTGAAAATACACAGTAGGGCAGGTGACCCGGTTTTGGCCATTTTAAGAATTTTTTAGACTTTGAGGCTATATCATTTTACAGTTTTTGTTATCACGGACTTATTTCTTGTAAAAAGTGATTAAATATATTTAGATCTAGCCTAAGGATACATTTTTTTTCATAATGATTCAATGGAAAAATAATCCTGTAGAAAAGAAAAAGAAATGGGAATTTGTGCCATTTTTGGCCAGCTTTACCCCATTTCTGGCCACAGTCATGTGCCAGTTCTGGCCATCAAAATTCATAAAAAAAAAACAAAAACTACTCGACGGATTTTAACGAAACTTGGTACAATTATTTTTCATACTCCTGGGCAGGTTATAGTATACTTAGGAATTCCGACGGGAACAGGAATTAGCGGGAAAATCCTTTTGTATGAAAAATCTAAACTGCTTAAGTTAGACGCTTGAAATTTGGCATGTAGGTACCTTAGTAAACTTAAAGCTTAGTTACAACAAGGAATTCCCGAAATTCCCACGGGAACGGGAATTAGCGGGAAAATCCTTTTGTACGAAAAATCTAAACTGCTTAAGTTAGAAAAAAAAAAAAAAAAAAAAAAAAAAAAAAAAAAAAAAAGACGAAATTTGGTATGTAGGTACCTTAGTAAACTTAAAGCTTAGTTACAACAAGGAATTCCCGAAATTCCCACGGGAATGGGAATTCCCGAAATTCCCACGGGAACGGGAATTCGCGGGAAAATCCTTTTGTATGAAAAATCTAAACTGCTTAAGTTAGACGCTTGAAATTTGGTATGTAGGTACCTTAGTAAACTTAGAGCTTAGTTACAAGGAATTCCCGAAATTCCCACGGGAACGGGAATTAGCGGGAAAATCCTTTTGTATGAAAAATCTAAACCGCTTAAGTTAGACGCTTGAAATTTTGCATGCAGGTACCTTAGTAAACTTAAAGCTTAGTTACAACAGGATATTGCAAAATTCCCACGGGAACGGGAGTTAGCGGGAAAAAACATTTGTACGAAAAAATCTAAACCGCGTAAGATAGATGAAGGGGGTAAAACGGGATCCACGCGTACGAAGTCGTGGGCGGCCGCTAGTATGAAATATAATATCTCAGCTTGAATTGAAATCAACATTAACCTATAGTATAAGTTTATGCGGTTAGTACTGGAACAATTTTCTTTTCACAACACCGATTTTTTTAGTATTTGGTTTCGATGGAGGCATTATAATGGTAACTCTGAAAATGAATCGATTACTTATATCAAAATAGCTAAGTAATTAAATTGAAAAATCACGATAAAAACTAAATGGCCAAAAGTGGGGTTCTTCGTGCACCACTTTTGGCCATTCATGTGGCCAAAGATGGGAAAATTCATTCATTCTGGCTCCATTAGTGGCCACCTCTCATAAACCCCTTAATAAACAAATAGCGATAAAATATCATTAGTACCACTTAGACAGTGTATTCTTTATTAAGGATTAACATAAACATTTTAAAAAATAAGAAGGATTTAGAAAATAATGATTGTTTACTCACCCGCTCGCCTTAGCCTTTTTGCTAAGACTTAAAACAATTAACGCTTCTCAAAAAATAATGACTTGTTGGATTGAAGTGAAGCTTGACACATCAAAGCTGTTAACGCTATCAGTGTTGCTAATATTAGATGTTTTTATTCCCGTAAACCATAAAGTAATATATTAGTCTTTGCCTTAGTTATAACGATTTGAAGTTCTAAATGGCCACAAAGGGGTCGGTGGCCACAACCGGGTCACTTGCCCTACGGCCGCATGTGCCGGTCGTAACATAGTGCCGTGCTCGTGTTCTAATGCGGTTTCCTATTATCGATAAATAGAAGTAAATTATAATTTTCTATTTTGTAATTTTAAATAAAAAAATGATGTGTTATTTGCGATTATAAGATTTTACAAAAAAATAATAACAGTAGAAGTAATTAGTAACTGTCAACTATGTAATTACTATAAGAGCTAGTTGAAAGCCTAATATAGGCATTATTTTTGATAAACATATGCGGTACGCAGATCGCCATAATTAAAAAATAAATGCGTGATAGTAGTTAATAATAACGTATAATAATAAAAAGGTTTTCATACATAAGCATTTTGTGAAACCAGTTTCGAGCCTTGCCCCTAGCGATTTAAAGTATCGATATCTTGTCGACTCCATTTTATCTTTGTTCTCTCACTAGCGTTTTCTAAGTGTGCGTCACGTCACGCGGCCATTGATTGGCCATAAGGCACGCCTTCTGGCCAATCACAGCACTTTTAAGCCGGTTGCACATGTTGTCGTAGACTCTCAGTCGCTTTGTTTTTACACAGTTGAATGTGTGTGTGGGAGCTGTGGTGGGGGAAATGTGGGGACACTGGTTCTCGTTGTAGTTACGCGCGACTTCATATCTATTCTCTTTCTATGATCTGAGAGTAAACAGCATTCACTAACGAAAACTCAATGGGTGTGTCCCGTCCTGCACACGACGGTTGGTCGCCGAGTGACCAGCCGTCAACTCGCTGCGTCACAGCGGAGTGGCAACGTCGCCTTTCTAGTTTACAACGCGGCGGGAGAGCTGGGAATGAAGCTTGGTTGTTTGGGGCTTGGGGCGCATAGACAGAAATGGTTATTATATAGGTAGGTAGCCCTTAGGTAGGTAGGTAGGTACTTACAGTTTTTTTTAATTTAGTAGGTACATGCCCGAATGAATTTACGAATTTAAAAGAAATTTTTCTAATCGGTCCAGTAGGTATTCAATACAAACAATCAAATCTTTCCTCTTTTATTAGTGTAGAAAAAGCGAATTTATTTTTGCAAGTAAGTAGCTTTTAAAAAGCGCTTTTACTTGTCCCAGTACTACATTAACCCTACGACTGCTTCGGGACAATAAATGGGCCAGTGCTGAGAAGAAGCAGCGCAAGAAACTCAGTCACTAATGCAGAGTAGCCAGTTTAATAACGATAAAGACAATGATATTAATATCATTGGATAAAGACGTTATTGAGTTTATCTTATTGTGCTGACGTCACTGATGGGACAAGTCCATAAGTTTACTTAACTCTTTAACTGCTCTCAAGATGTTATTTCTTTAAAATTGTCAATTTCAAAGTGTTTTATTATTAGTAAAAAGAGGCTCATAAAGGTGACTGTTTCTTCCGCCACTTCTTCTGAGCACCAGCCCATTATGTTGTCCCGAAGTGGTGGTAGGGCAAGCTATATTTGGGACGTGTATAAGCGTCCTGGAAAGGGCCTATGTACTAAATAAACTATAATTATATTTTGATTAAATCTATCTACTGTGGTTCTGTAACTTTAGTAAGATAAATAAAAATAATGTTCAAAATTATTATCCCCTTAAATTCGTTTCAGTTCAAGGAATCGCAAAACCGTGTGACCTGAAAATTGAAATAAGTGACATACTTTACATAAATTACGATTTTTTAGTAAACTAGGTAAGCTACTCACAGCTCTTTTATAACCCTCCTTCTGACATAGCTGTAAAAAACTGCTGTAAAGTTAGAGTAAAAAAGTAAATAAAAAGTAAGTCAATTGAGTCGACGATATTATTATGGTAAAGGATGATGGGCACAAATGTATGGAAAGTGGTACCCGCTCCAATAGCCATAACCAATATATATTTTAAAAGGCCTTTAGATGTAGGAAAATGTCTGCTATGGGGCCAGTTCTAATTCACGTTTTGAAAGCAGTAATTCCACTAAGTATTATAATGAAAGTATAACACAATCATCCATGTATACGAGTATGTATTATGACTACAATCTATTAATATAACTAAAAGAAGCATTGAAAAGGAAAGGATTATACCTACGATGAACTACCCAAGCTATTAGCCCTTTATTCGCTTTCATCATCATCATCATGATCATTTTAGCCATAGGACGTCCAGTTGAACATAGGCCTCCCCCAATGATTTCCACAATGGCCGGTTGGTGTCGGCCTGCATCCAGCGCCTTCCCGCTACCTTTATGAGGTCGTCGGTCCATCTTGTGGATGGACTTATTGGGTCTTGTGGGTTTATTCGCTTTAGCAACCCATAATAAAACCCATAAGAAGTAATAAAACTTTAACCCCTTTATTAATATACAAGTTACACCCTAGTTGAACTCTGGCTGAAATTGTCATTTGGTATGGAAATGTCATTTTAATCCAAGGTTCTTCCTAGGTGTAACTTTTTATTAATAAGGGGGTAGTACTTCTTTAAATAAAAATATTTATTTCACAATTATCCTCATCAATAATTATAGAGTTAAGGAAGGATGCTGGAGCAGTAAACCCTTCCTGCCTC
Organism: Ostrinia nubilalis; assembly: GCF_963855985.1. Lineage (NCBI taxonomy): Eukaryota > Metazoa > Arthropoda > Insecta > Lepidoptera > Crambidae > Ostrinia > Ostrinia nubilalis. The sequence goes on from NC_087117.1 coordinate 6,852,402, forward strand.
GCATAACCCAAGTACCATACGATGGACACGTATGATACTTCTTCTTCTTCTTCCTCGGTCCCTCACTGATGAGGATCGCGACCATAGATAGTGTTCCTCCACCGACTGCGGTCATAAGCTGTGTGGACCGCACGATGCAAACTCCCGCCCACCGTCTTCCTCACCGCGTCCGACCATCTCGTCGGTGCCCTGCCCCGAGCGCGTCCCTTTTCATACTGTATGATACTTAGGTTACACAAAAAGTATCTTTATCTTCGAACGCAACCAAATCTGAGGCTGGTGGCCATAGTAAATGTTGTTCGTCTTGGTAAGACCTTTCAAATGACACAACAAACATGACTATTGGAGCCGGGTACCATTCTGCAAAAAAGTATGTATATCTTCGTACACAACCAGATCTGAGGCTGGTGGTCATAGTAAAAGTTGTTCATCTTGGTAAGACCTTTCAAACGATACTAGACTCATATCTATTGGAGCCGGGTACCATTTTGCCCATTGTCCTTTATCCATTTCCGATCGCTGTAAAAATGGGACAAGCATTTTCGGCAGCTCTTAAAAAGTATGTCAATTGATTAGTGGTGTCAACAACTGCTGGATCGACGAGATTTTTTATAGAATTTATCTCAATAATTATGCCGATGGGGCAGCAAGGTTCTGGAGTGGAGGCCACGTACCGGAAAACGCAGCGTGGGACGTCCACCCACAAGTTGGAGCGACGACCTGATAAAGGTAGCAGGAAGGCGCTGGATGCAGGCCGCTACCAAGTACCAACCGTGCGATGTTGAAGTCATTGGGGGAGGCCAATGTTCAGCAGTGGACGTCATCATACTCAATAATTTACTCACACTCTTGGTTAACAACTGGAATTCCCAATTCGTAGCAACTGTTCCTGTACCTACTCATTTTGTTTGTAGGTATGAAGCATTTCCGAAGTCTCGCTGACGTTTGGTTTTGATTGTCTCCCGCGCTAGTTATGCGCTAAGCTGCGCTTAAGCTGAGTTAAGAGCTAGACCTGTACTTAATATCAATTTGTATGGAGTCAGAGCTATAGCAGAATCTTACCCCATTCTTTGCACTATATTTTTTTCTACTAACTTACGAGTCGGATGCATGTTGTAGCGGAAGGCATGATCAGGAAGCGGCATTATCTTCCTATAGAAGTAAAACAATCGAGGTTGTAATACTTCCGTGACAATCAATTTTCAAGGCCTCTTAGGGTATGGTTCAGTTTTCGAAGACTCAAAAGCTTGGCCGAAATGGGCAGCGAAACCCCCCTTTATATAGAGACGTCATTAACGCCCGTATTAAGGTTCACAAACATTACTATGAGGTCTCACACTGCGTGTGGACGCACATGGTGACACACGAACCAATCACAGAGCTCTATTTAACGCTGTGCGTTCGATTTTCTGCTTCACTTAGGCATCGTTTGTAAAATACGGATTACGGACGTAAATGTTTCGTTCCTCAGAGCCAATAATCATCACTCTTGTTTTCGTTTTTATTAAGTGTCTAATTAAGGCTTCCAGCGCGTTAGGCAGCCTGGCTGTGGCAGTCAATTCGGCCGGTATATGAAGCGATCCTGTAACATCTGATTTGCCCACTCGATGGACCGACGATCTGATGAATGTTAGAAGTGTCAGGATTCGCGTAGCTCAATAAAGGTCGTTGTAGAAATATTTCCAGTTTGGTCCAGCTGTGGACGTCTTCTGGTTGTTACTTGATAGGAACGTAAAATGAATTCAGTTAATATGTTTAATTATCATTTATTGAACTTATATTAGTAGTGGTATTAAAAAAAACCTTAATTAGTTTAAAATGCAAATATCACATTATAGTAAGTCGTGCTATTCTTAAGTCTGTATTATAAAATGTCTTCAAGTTTTGAGAATTTGAGACCCGATTTATAATACGCCTAAGACAGCAAAAAAACACTGGTATCTACTTAATCTAAATTTTAAAAAGAACTGAGTATAATGAGCTAGGAAAATTAGCTGCTCACAAAAATTTTGAACATCTAATAATCATTTCATCCAGGAAGACGTGCCTCACCAATTTTTGGTCGAGGGAAGCGCGAAGTGCAGGGAGTTTGATCCGAGCAATCTGAGCGTCATTATTGTAGTGTGCGTATGCACTCATGGATCATTTAGCGTGTACCGATAACACTCAAACATCAGCAGAAGAATGTTGGGGCGCGTCTTCGTGGATGAAACGATGTATACTCCTCTTCATGTCGGTCACAGTCTCTCAGACGTGTGTCAAGCAGTGTTAGGAATCGGGATAGAAGAGGGATAAATGATACCCAGGCTCAAGGAAGGGAAAACGATATAATAATAAGGATTAAAGGAAGATACAGGAATACAGGGATATAGAAGAGACAGACAAATGACAAGTGACATTAGTAAAATATAAAAATATAAAACCATAAACTATCAAAAGAGGCCGTTCGTAACATCTCTCCCTCTCTCTCAACAATGATAGAATATGAATATCAAGAAAAAAGAGAGAGACAGAGTGGGAGAGATTGATACGACCGGCCTTAAGGTGGGCTACAAAAAGAGTTAAAAGTTTATCTAACATTGTGACGTGACGTGGTGGTTCAAAATGTGCTGCCTTCGGGTCAGGGGGAGTCTTGCAGTTAGGTGAACAGATGAGGCGTCGTGCAGAAAGGAAGAGGCGTGGCAACCGTAGATAAAGCAGCGTCCAGCGGAGTTGAAGGAAGAGGCGCAGCAACCTTAGATAAGGAACGGCCGGGATGCACAGAGGTAGGTGCATCCCCGGTGGCAGCTCCAGATTGCAAATCGGGTACACTTGAAGAAGCAGGTCTACCTGGGCACGCAGAGATAGGCGCGCCCGGAGAGGGAAACCTGCGGCAGCTCTACCTGGGCACACAGAGATAGGCGTGCCCGGAGAGGCAGAGCTGTAGATATGTGATGCCCGACTTGAAGGCGCCGTATTCTCCAACCATTTCGGAGTGTCAACGCTGCAGCGGCTACCGTTGGCTTCAACTGGCTACGAGCGGTCCCTTTCTGGATGCGACGAAATTGAAAATGGCGAGCCGTAAATCCGATGGAGCTTCAGTATCCAAAGTCTCATCAACGACTATATTGGTATGCCGTGAGCAAGGCGTTGGTGGTCATGACACGTCTGCAATCCACTAGCTCGATGCGTTCCACCCAAGACTTCCACTCAAGACGACAGAAGGGTCCATCCAATTTTCAAAAGCAGTTAGATACTACCGAGAGCCACAATAACCATCTTGGTATTAAATCAGAACCACACGTCGAAATTTTACTTTGCAAAAGTTAAGACAAATAAAAAAACTAGAGTAGCTTTAAGTTAAAGTAAAAATAAATTTAAACTTAGGATTGCACAGTTTGAAATGCCAGGAGCGTGCAAGGTTTACACACATTAGCTCTACCTTACAAGCGCCTGATGAACTGATGCGCGATCGTTATTGAAACGAAAAAATGCAGCCATTGGCTGAAACGGAACGGATCCGTACACAAAAATAATATAGGTGAGATAATGGAAATGGTTTAAATACCTATAAAATACAAATGGAAGTTGCTAATGGCGAAAGGCGAAACCTCTTTGAATTCCAAAAAAAGTGAGAACTAAATAAATATGAAGACTAATTCTTTAATGTCTTTCTAAATGAAAATAAATAACAATGCTTCTAATATTAATGGAAACGAGTGTACTGAGCCATAACAAATACACGAAATTGGAAGTGGGATAATGTGTTGGTTGACCTTAGCAAATATTCAAAAAAGAAATAGTGAAATCCTACTGATTAGGTATGGGATACCGGATAAAACCAAAGGCTCGTACGTTTTGCTGAAGATTACTTCTATCTACATAATACTACTACAAACTTGAGCTCAGAAGGCACAAGAGCGGGTGCTTCCGGAATAATCGAAACCCAAAAGTCTTTAAAATGCACTGGCTTTTGCACCTCATGCAGCACTAAAGATGATCGAAACGGCAATTAGGAAAGATCGCGGCATGGGAAGTGTCGTACGTCCTTGTATTGGGATCCAATCTTAATCTCCTTGATGGCAATTGAACAGGAATCTCTATCCTCTCGAACTCGGAAAATTAAATCATCGTACGAAGATAGCAGACCTGGGCCAGATAATGGAGGAGAATTAAGACTGGAAGGAGCACAAGGGATGTCGACTGCGCGTAATTTTTCATGATGTCGATGTCGATGTCTGTATTTGCAACCGGAGACTTGACATAAAGTATTTGGATTACACGACTTATAAGTATGAAAACCTTTTTTCAAGCACCGAGTGCAAACTTTTTCCTTACGGACCCAATTTAATTTTGACATAATGTCTAGATGACGAAATTTATGACAGTTGTCAATCAAATGTTGTTGTTGACAATAATTACAATTTGGTATAATAATTACAGATTGTGATGGATGATTATTTACAGATGGCGAAGAACCGATGGCTGTGGTGCACAATGATTTGTTTATGGGCCGTTCAGATAAAGTGCGGACGGGTAACACGTGTTCCTGCGTGACACTGGGACCGGCGAGCAGGAGGGTTGAGTCAAGGGGCGCGGGAACTATAGAAATGGAACGGCCGGGATGCGCAGAGGTAGGCGCATCCCCGGTGGCAGCTCCAGGTTGTCCTAAAATAGGCACGTTAGCAAGGGCAGATTTACCTGGGCACGCAGAGATAGGCGCGCCCGGAGAGGCAAACCTGCTGGTAGACGATGCCTGATTTGAAGGCGCCGTATCATGTTAGGAATCGGGATAGAAGAGGGATAAATGATACCCAGGCTCAAGGAAGGGAAAACGATATAATAATAAGGATTAAAGGAAGATACAGGAATACAGGGATATAGAAGAGACAGACAAATGACAAGTGACATTAGTAAAATATAAAAATATAAAACCATAAACTATCAAAAGAGGCCGTTCGTAACAAGCAGTATACAACGTTTATGGAGTAAATACGACTTCCCAAAGGTACACGTCTCGCAGACAGTTTTTGCATAGATAGCACACTTACGCCCGTATTCACGTAAACTTTACTATGAGATCTCATAGTGCGCGTGATCGCACAGGGTCACAGACGAACCAGTCACAGAGCACTATGCGTTCGATTTGCTACTTCACTTAAGCAAGCATCATATTTTGTGTAAACGGGGGAAGACAGTATCGTTGATGAGGACAACGTTTAAGTCTTTAAGAACTTTGCACTAATATAAAATATTTAAAATGTATTCCTAATGGCCTGCTACACCTTTTTGTGCATCTTTGCAACCATCTTGACTGGTGTCTATTAGTAGTCAGTCGGTAAATTGACCACGCAATGGAATCGGATAGGTTCCTCCGGTTCTTCCGATACAAACAGCGTGTATTCTCCATCGCTTTCTTCGTCGATATTCTTTATTGTGTACTCCAAGGTTTGAGGTAGTGGCCTACCATCTTCACCAATATCGCAATAATGCCGCGGACGTCCCCTACCGCGTATGGGTACTAAGATAGGAGTGGATGACAGTCGCGGTCTACCTTTTTTCCGCTTCTTCCGATATTCATAAGGCTTCCATATTGCATCATCTGCGTCATCGTCACTGTCTCTCGGTTTAGGCGGTCTACCTGGTTTCCGCTTCACTACAGGATTCAAGGACTTTACGACAGGTACCTCAGTCTCCTCAGGTTCAGGAGATGGCGGTCGTTTGCGTGGTCGCCCCCTTTTGCGTTTCTCTTTTACGACTAGGTTATCTGGATCTTCGTGTGTACTTTGATCTTCGTTTTCAATTGCTATCTCATCATTTTGCTGATTTTCTTCTGGAATATTCCCAATCTTGTCAGGATCGGGAGTTGGTGGACGTTTACGTGGTCGCCCCCTTTTGCGTTTCTCTCTTACTACTAAGTGATCACCTGGATCTTCGTAAGTACTTTGATCTGTTTGATTTTCGTTTCCAATTGCTATCTCATCATTGTTCTGGTTTTCTACTGAAATATTACTAGATTCAGGGTTGTGAGATTCTTCTTGAGTCTCTGGTAGGTTTTCGCTTTGTATTTCTTTATTTTCTATCTCATTGTGCATTTGAGCTTCCTTTTGGCGTTCTTGTTTATCTAACGATGTTGTAGTTAAGTCTATTTCTGTGCGAGTGCTATTTTTCTCCAGTTCATGATTTTGGTGTTCTTTATTTTCTTTTTCTTCATCCTCATCGATTCTCTGGTTCTCTTCCATCCTGCCGGCCAGTTTCACCATGATATGGACATCATCAAGAAATAATTGGGTTTTTTATTTCAAATAACCAACCTTTTTGTTTTCTATTGTTTATTTAGATTGCTCTGGTCCAGGTTCTTCCGTGTTTTAGCTGCTTTCACCTTTACCTGGAGATCAGAGAACAACAGTTATGTTCAACAATAAATCCGTACTTATCTAATTAAAAATACGAAAATAACTCTGCTTGTCTGTCTGTTCTGTTGTTTTTCACTAATAAACCGAATGAAAGGATGATGGGCAATAATGTATGGAAAGTGGTACCCGCTCCAATAGCCATAATCAATATATATTTCAAAAGGCCTTTAGATGTAGGAAAATGTCTGCTATGGGGCCAGTTCTAATTCACGTTTTGAAAGCAGTAATTTCACTAAGTATTATAATGAAAGTATAACACAATCATCCATGTATACGAGTATGTATTATGACTACAATCTATTAATATAACTAAAAGAAGCATTGAAAAGGAAAGGATTATACCTACGATGAACTACCCAAGCTATTAGCCCTCTATTCGCTTTCATCATCACCATCATGATCATTTTAGCCATAGGACGTCCAGTTGAACATAGGCCTCCCCCAATGATTTCCACAATGGCCGGTTGGTGGCGGCCTGCATCTAGATCCTTCCCGCTACCTTTATGAGGTCGTCGGTCCATCTTGTGGGTGGACTATTGGGTCTTGTGGATTTATTCGCTTTACCAACCCATAATAAAACCCTTAACAAGTAATAAAACTCCAACCCTTTTATTAATAAAAGTTACACCCTAGTTAAACTCTGGCTTAAATTGTCATTTGGTATGGAAATGTCATTTTAATCCAAGGTTCATCCTAGATATAACTTTTTATTAATAAGGGGGTAGTACAGTTCCTGAAATAAAAACATTTATTTCAAAATTATCCCTATCAATAATTATAGAGTAAAAGGAAGGATTATGGAGCAGTAAACCCTTCATGCCTCGCATAACGTAAGTACCATACGATGGACACGTATGATACTTCGGTTACACAAAAAATATGTTTATCTTCGAACGCAACCAGATCTGAGGCTGGTGGCCATAGTAAATGTTGTTCGTCTTGGTAAGACCTTTCAAATGACACTACAAACATAACTATTGGAGCCGGGTACCATTTTGCAAAAAAGTATGTTTTTCTTCGAACACAACCAGATCTGAGGCTGATGGCCATAGTAAAAGTTTTTCGTCTTGGTAAGACCTTTCAAACGACACTAGAAGCATATCTATTGGAGCCGGGTACCATTTTGCCCATTGTCCTTTATTCAGTTTTGACCTTAGGTTTTGACTTGACCAATATTTTGGCAGTTACGTACGTCAAAATAATAAAAGGTAACCCTAAAAAGTAATGGAAGAATAGTTTTGGACCCAAGAAAAGTCTTTCTCGTTTTTGTAAGCGGGACGCGCGCTTTATTTATTACCTAGTCATTCTGTGTTAGATAATCAAACGAAGGCGCGTGTAAAAGCTAGTTCTTAACGCAAAGGGAAAAATAAAACAAATATTCACATGGTAACCCTATGTAAAAAAACGCATTATAAATCTGAAAAAAAATACCGCCCACCGTTTCATGGATCGCGCTATTTAAAAATCAGCCTGTTTACGAATTCCTTTACGCGTGTTGCCAATTTTATTTTGTAACGTGACTCAGAGTTGGCTAAGAACGCCTCATTTGGATTACGTTGGGTGGTGTATTTATAGGGAGCGTTGAAAATAAATTATTAAAGCGCTAGCTTTTGCCCGTGGCTTCACCCTCGTGAAATTTGTCACAGATCGTCAAAAATTATAGCCCATATGTTATTCTGGGTTATAAACAATACTACTGTAAAGTTTCATCAAAATCCGTTTAGTAGTTTCTGCGTGAAATAGTAACAAACATCCAGACATCCAAACTTTCGCATTTATAATATTAGTAGGATTTGCCACACTGAATGTGTTCTACGATCTAACTGAGACCTGAGACTGAGCGGGCATCGAGCAAAAAACTCAAACAGCACTGCTGACAGATTATCTTTTCACCGCCGCTGAGGCGCTGACAGATTTTCTTGCCCAGATCGCGGCCGATTGCTCTGACCGAAAAATGTTGTTCATACATGATGCGGGCAGGCTTTGACCTGACCGCCGACCGCAGAACGTAACCAGTGTGGCAAATCCTTACGGCTAATATTATGGTAGAAGATTAATAACATAAAAATGTGTAAGAATTGAGTCTGCCTAACTGAAAAACAGATAATTTTTGTGCTAACTCACACCAGTATAATAACCTTGAAAAAGAGGCTGACAAATGACAAATTAGTGACTGAGTTTCTAGCGCCGTTGTGTTGTCTTCCCATAAATGGGGCACAAAAAATTTGAAAGCTTACTTACTAAAAATAAATAAATTTTTTTATCTACATTTTATAAGTAAAATTGTAGTTGATTTAACCACAGTTTTAATTCTCTTTAGTTTTTATAATTCATTAAATCAACTCCTTTTTTTTAACAAAAAAGTTTCTTAGTTATGTAAAAAAAATATTGAAAACATAGTTACTTTTAATATATCCCCATAATCTCAATTCACAACGTAGAATAACATGAAAACATCTAACAAATGCGTCCGTATCATACATAAAACATTGTTCATACAAATCTGCGACCACACTGTTCTCTGTGTGGTGCGTGACTAGATAGCTGCCAGTAACCGGTTTAAAATAATGACATCATTTTTAAACAGTCAGTTATTTTTTTCGAAACAAAATAAATATTTCAAAAGAACAGAACAACCCTGTGATTAATTATTTTTTATAATAAAAGTAATTAGGTAATTAAGTTAAAAAAAAAACAATAATTCGCAACCCTAATTCAATCTTTGTAGCCGCGACGCCGCCAGCCGCCATCTTCATTCTAAAAATAAACTTTGTAAAAAATCCATACTCTATTAGGAGTGACCGTTAGCAAAATCTTTAGGTATTTTTTGAACGAGGTTACAAACAAAACAAGTCTTTATTTCCATTTGTCCCTTGACATGTCCCACTAAACATAATCTTCGGGACGAATATTTATTACTAGCGTTCCGCCAGTGGCTTCGCCCGCGTGAAATAGGTATTTGTTTGTCATCGAAAACCATTATCGCGCGCGTCCCTGTTTTATAAACCGGGATAAAAACTATATCCTTTCCAGGGACTCAAACTATCGGCGTGAAAGCGACACAGACAGACAGAGTTACTTTCGCATTAATAATATTAGTAGTAAACATGTCCCACTAAACAATCTTCGGGACAACGTACCTATTTAATAATAAAATCGACAGGTGCTGAGAAATAGCGGAAGGATCGCAGTATCATGACATTTACTTACTAAAAACTCATAAAGAACACTAATTTTATTTTCGTAAGGCTTTTAAAAAGCTTTTACACGTCCCAGTATTAACCCTACCACTGCTTCGGGACAATAAGGTAGTCCAAGCTCGTTTTTATTATGTATTTAAATACGCATTTACTCATAGCATAGTCAAGTCATCCTTTTTTTAGAAGCTATCTACCAGAGTAATTTTGAATTCATTAACTGACCATGTAACGTGTTAAATTATCCCAATGAATGATTTTATTTTTTATTTTACAAGTAGGCTTTCAAAAATCACTGTTACACGTCCCAGTATTAACCCTACCACTGCTGCGGGACAATAAATGGGCCAGTGCTGAGAAGAATAAGCGCAAGAAACTCAGTCACTATTGTCTACTTTGGTAGGCTACATTTTTTGGAATGGAAAGTTTATTCTAATAATTTCTAGTAAGTACAGTCAGCCTCAAATAGTTCGTGACGCCCAATGTAGTCAAGTTCGCAACACGTCTTTGTCACAATTTGAATAAGGTTGTTTGTCAACTATTTGTCGCTGACTGTACACTGTACATGAACCAAAATGCGATTAACGATCGTATTCACAAACGATGCTTGCTTAAGTGAAGCAGCAAATCGAACGCATAGTGTTGAATAGAGCTCTATGATTGGTTCGTGTGACATCCTGTGCGTCCACGCGCACTGTGAGACCTCATAGTAATGTTTGTGAATACGGGCGTAAGTCTTTTCTCGTTAATACGTAATACCCCCTTATTTGTAACAAAAATGTGAAGTCTAATATGCTGTCGACTGTACTTCTATAACTAGATTAAAGAAAAAAGATTTGTATGTTTGTAACGGATAAACTCAAAAAATAGGTAGGTACCTACTCGACCGACATGAAAAATTAAAATTCTTATTAGAATACCATTAGAATCCTATTTTTTTTAAATTCATAATTATAAAATTTTATTAATATCCGTTTCCGTGCGAACCCGGGGCGTTCAAATTATTTTTTTTGCGTTCCGTATTGTAGGTTTGTAATAAAGAGGGTAAGGTAGTTTCGAATAAATGTTTACTCTGGCAAGTAGGTAGTCAGTGATTGTCTCGTGATTTCGAATTTTCGATATAATTTTGCCATTGCAAAATCAACCTTATCACGATACGAACAACGTCGATTTTTTTAAGATCGTACAGTCGTCATCAAATAAGACTAACATTTTTGTAAAAAAATAGACTACTACATCCGCTTAAGATGGTCCGTGCCTATTTTAAACAAAATGGCGGATTTACACTATGCGGAAATTAGCCGAGTCAAATCAAAAAAACAGAGGAGTGGGGATGAAATTCATTCATTTTTCATCCCCACCCCACTGTTTTTTTGACTTGACTTGGCTAATTTCCGCGCAGTGTAAAAGCAGCAAAAGAAAAAATTTAAACATTGGCAATCATCATGCACGCAGATCGCGTAGGTTTTCGTTAAAACAAATACAATTTTTAATCACTTACAAGTCTATATTCAGTTGATTCGCGTTTCACAAGACTGCCTCTGACTTTGTTACTAAAATTAACGCTTGAAATTGTATTTTAATGCTGCAAAACTGTGATTAAACGAAGTAAAAATGGCGCCAACTTTCACGACACACGTACGACTGTCATGGCGGCCGCCGCTTCACTGCGCTGCAGAGAACTAAATGGATTCGGGCGCGTCAGAATAACGCGTCCCGAGTCCAAAAAATAATTCCACATATATTTAATAAATTCCTAGTATTCGACAACGACCCTTGTGTGTATATTTGCTACGTTAAATAATAATTTAGACTTATTTTATTTGATTTTAGAAAGGTAAGTAGGTAGGTAGGTACCTATGTTACCTGTTTATTAGGATATAGGACCCCCCTAGAATATTATTAATCGTTTTATTTTAATTAGGTAGGATGTGACGATCTATGGACTCCATAAAATAAAGTTATTCTAATAAATTTAGATTTTTTTTAGATCGGAAAACTAGCATCCATGCTCCATGGTCACACACGCATGACACAGCATAGCAGATTATTTATTATGAATTATGTAAAATAGCAACTATTATTATAATTATTACGAGTAAGATTTAGTTGAGTTTCATGTGCGCTGTCTATTTTGATCCCAATGAATTATAAACTTTATGTCCTTATCATAGGAGTCAGATTAGATTGATAGGCTACTTACCTACATAACACGTTAAACTTTTGTAGTGGTTATGCTATGCACCTATTTCAAGTGATTAAGATGATACTATTATGTATTGTAACAGGTTTCCCAAGTTTAACTCACAAAAGATCTACCTGGCTCCCCACGGAATAGAATGCGTGACCTCGGATTATACATAAGTATACGAGGAGACCGGTATTTTTAAATAAATCAAGAAAACCCCTCCTGCTAGCGTGATCGGGTAAAAAAAACTAAGAATCGACTTTTCATCCCAGACCCATGCCCAGAGCGAAGACGCGCGTCTTTCTTTCAAAAACAAGGATAAAAACTACTTATCATAATACGTTTTTCTCCTTGATTTTAAAAATCACTACATTGGTAATATGTAGTAAAAACCGCATGAAAATCCGTTAAAAGCAACATTTTATCGCAAACAAATTATTTACTAATTTGAAAAATAACCCTCTTGGTGCAGTAGAGTAAAAAATTAAGATTTTTTTAATGGGACAATGAGCAAAAATTATACATAGAGATTAAAAAAAAGTAAAAACAGAGCTGAAAATAAATATAGATTTGGAACTTCCGGAAAGTAACGGAAAGTATCTAAAGAGTGAACTAAATTACTCCTAAAAATAATTGCGTGACGAGTCACACTGGCACGTACTACAGTATCATAGTGCGTCAACGCGTCATCACTGAATCATCATAAAATTCGATGACGCGAATTTACGCGACCGTACGTCACGTAATCACGTCTCGTGGAATAGGTATTTCCCAGTAATGTGGATTTAATTGTCACTAACAATAACCGTGGGAAATCATTAAACGATATTAATCCATTATTTTTATCACTTTGAGGAAGTACAGTTTATTATGATACCGGTTTTTAGTTCCTGTTTTATACGAGTTATATGAGGTGAACAAAATTCTTTGTGAGGTGTGTACACACTTTTGGAGTGCAAAAAACCTGGCATACTGTTCTGAGATGTCCCTTGAATAGATAAAAGGGGACCGAAAACTTTCGGAAATAAAAAAATATCTGAAACCGTAACCGATTCAAAACCGGTTTTTGTAGGCAGTTTAAATTGTTTTTTTTTTATAGCATTACTAGCTGACCCGGCGAACTTTGTTCCACCTTAATGGCAATAAATAAGCAGACTTTTTTATTTCGAACGGGATAAAAAGTATCCTATGTCCTTCTCCTGGCTCTAAACTACCTCCCTGACAATTTTCAGCTAAATCGGTTCAGCCGTTCTTGAGTTATAAGTGGTGTAACTAGCACGACTTTTATTCGATGTACAGTGTGCGGCTATGAATGAACCGTGTTGGACAACTATTGCAAATTGCATTCTAAAGCACAGATATCCGTAACCGTAACCGAAACTTTTGGATATCCGGTAACCGAAACTACATATCCATATCATCCCTAGTGAACAGGTACACACTTTTGGAGTTCAAAAAACCTGGCATACTGTTCTGAGATGTCCTTTGAATAGATAAAAGGGGATCAAATTGAATAAACGCGTGGATTCCTAAAGTAGCCCTTATTTCATTATCTAGCGTACTTTGGCTTTTGTGTGATAATAATATTATTCTAACTTAATAAGTATTTAAAATGCAAAAATAACTCTATCTGTACCTAATCTTTTCTCACTTAACCACTGAACCGATTTTGATGAAATTTGGTACGGTGATAGTGTGAGACGCAAAGAAAGATTAGGATTTTATTTAATTTAGATAAGCATTACTGTGACAAACAAAATACAAAAGCGCGGGCAAAAGCTACTAAGATTATTGAGTTTTATCAAACTTCTTAATTTAAAGCCCAAATGGGAGTTAAATAAATTGACCTTGACGTCTAATCACTGAGAAAGAGACGCATGATGAACCACCACGTTATAACTTATACCTAATCAATTTGCGCATGAGCGAGAATCAAATATAGGTAGTTAAGAAGTAGGAAAACCCAGGATTTAATAAATATTTTTTGGTACATATTATGACATCAGATCAAGATAATCACTGTGGTATCTTATTGCTGTTGTAACAGGGGCTATTTTGTAGCAAACCTATCCATTTCTGTTGTGCTCTTGACTGTACTTGAGTATAACCATCGAACGAAACATAAAGTCTAAAATAAAAATAGGCTTTAAAAGGTGATTCTACACTTCTCAGATAGAGTAGTTCTACTTCTAACCTTTTATCGAGACAACAAATTGGGCCAATAAAGCAGAACGCAAGAAATTCGATCACTTCTGTCAGCCTCTTTTTGAAGGGTTTAACTGGTGATGATTGTGCTACTGTGAAAAAGACATAAAATTAATTTCACCAACAAACAACCCATCCATATCCATCAAACTATGTTTATTGTTTTGAAATACTATTTTTTTAGCTTAATATTAAAACCACGCTACGAAAGTTTGTGTGGATTGTACTGAACAGATTTTGATGAAACTTTACAGTTGCAGTATTATCGTTTATAACTTCTATTAACATGATTACATTACATAAAGGCTATAATTTATGACAATATTGACAAACTGATTTTCACGTGGGTGAAGCCGCGGGCAAAAGCTAGTTCATAAATCATAATTAAAAGTTTTTGTCTTGTGCCGTCCATAAAGTCCCTATCATAAACAAATAACTATGTTAACGCTGCGTAAAACGGAACGTATCGAAACTGCGTGACAGACAAAGCGCGGCTCCAAGTGTGTGGTCGTGTAGTATTTTCCGAAATCGTACACATTTAGTAACTTTTTTGTGTTTTTGGAGTTAGCTGTTCTGTTGTTAATTTCTATTCGTACAATTTTATTATATTATTAACCTAATTAGGTACTATTTTATTTTGAATAGATTAAATATTTAAAATCTGTCCATTAATTTAGACATTATTATTATTTACAACATAAGCACTTAGGCGATTTTATTGGTTTTTTACAAATACATCCCTCGCTATACATCCTCGCACATCTCTAGTGGAAACGCAGCCTAAGTCGGGTCTCGAGCGCGTGTTTTGCTCTACACAATCAATAAAAACATTTCAACATTCAACAAAATCGTCTACAAAAAATGGTGACAGTCTTGTTCTTGTTTATTGTGTAGGACAAAACACGTGCTGGAGACCTGGCACACTTGGTAGATACATTATGGCATTTAAAAAATTACAATGAATAAATAATTTTAGTTAAATAAAACTGAAATAAAATTTTAATTCAAAGAATCAATAAATTATTACAAAACTGCTCAATTTTTAGGGGTTGATAAATCCGAAATTTGAGAAGTTTTCCGTATCAATCGAGCCACATTTCGCATGCACATTTTTATTTAATGAATTTACTGTAGGTACTAAAATATTTTTTGAGTAAGTAACTTATTAGAAAAACAGCTGTTTTGATTAGAAAGCGCAGAGTAGCAAAATGCAAAATTGATTTTTTGTAGGTTTTAAAATGAAACCGAGTGTACAAATTAAAAACTAATCCTGGCAACATTACGTCACAGTGCCACAGCCCAGCCAAAATGGACGACGATCGGTACGTAATAAATTCCTCCGTTATTTGTACTAGTTCCATAATATCTGTGATTTCACTGTAATTGTTATTGTTTACATCGTTCAAGTAAAGTCTTAACTATTAGAATTTTTATTTTGTAGTGATGATGAAAGTCATGAAAACATCAAAAAGAGTGGTGTTTGGAAGCATTTTGAGATCGCAAATGACAGGGACCGAACTGCTACATGCAATATTTGTTTCAAGCTGTTGTCCTACCGGACTAGCATCACCAATTTGAAGAAACATCTAGCAAGGAAGCACGGTGATGATGAAGATATGCTTTCAAAGATCTCTGATGATGAAGGGGAGACCATTGAGGAGCTGGAGACATATCTAGAGGACGCCGGGTAAGTTTTTTTTTTTGTAATCATAACCTCTAAAATGAATATGGCGGGATTTTTTTTTCTACATAAAATTAATTGAAAAAGTTTCTGTGTAACAGTAGGTAGTTAATTTGCACAGTAATTTACAATACCTAGGTACTAGCATTTGCCAATTTTGATTTCATGAATTTAGATGTCCTAACCATACAGGTCTAAAAAGTTTGTATTAAAAGTACCTACCTAATTCAGTTAATTCCTTGACGTTCATTTAATTTTTTTACATTTCTAAATAAATTATATTTTAGAACTTAAACACCCCACAGATTACAGAATATTTGTCGGCTAATAGTTGGGCAAATAGTCAATATTATGCATATTACACCAATTAGTTATCGGCCAAATTATTGCTCAGAAAAATTTTAAGCGAACCTAACTATCAAGACAATTAAAATTCTATATTCTGTGAGGGCTTTTAGGTACACTTATGTCATTTGAAAACTTTCATCGTTACAATTATGTACATAAATGTGTATGCAGGCTGGCTGTATCACTCTTGGTGTCAGACATGAAGCATTACTGATTAAGATGCCTTGACAATTCTAAGTACAAATATAGTAAGAAAACTTATGTTTTTAGTGAGGAAGATGTCCCAATCGATAAAAGAAAGATACTCCGGAACGGGGCGTGGGAGTACTTTGAAATAATTGACGAGGAACAACGGCTAGCGGTGTGCATTTTATGTAAAGAACAATTCTCGTATCGGACCACATCGTCGAACCTGGCCAAACATCTTAAGAGACGGCATTACGCGGATATAGAGAACACCGAGTTCTTTAACGTCACAAATAACGAAGATGACGACAATGACTTGAGGTAAATTAAAAATTGTTCGTAAAAAATTAAAATTCAACCGTTAAAATAAATCCTGATACAAATCCATTCTCATCCAACAGCGTGAATATGAGCGGTGGTCACAGGACAAGCGCTGCTTGGGACTACTTTACGATCAAAGATCCAGTCCGTCGTATAGCCACTTGCAAGCTGTGCGAGTGTGTGTGCTCCTACCTGAGCTCCGTCTCGAATCTGATGAAGCATGTGAGAAGGAAACACGGTGTTGCAAGCGAGCATGACGAAGAGTTTGTCGTTGCAGATGACTCTGAGACGGAAGGCATCAAGTGAGTCCGTTAAAATAAAATAAAAGTTATTGCTTTAAATTATACAAATTAGAATAAAAAAGGTACAGGTAAATCTATTGGACAGATTTTATTACCAGAGTGATAACAGCTATTAAGTTTTAAATTAATAATTACCATAATTTTTCTATTATAAATAAATATCCTTGGACTTTTTACACGGCGCCTCTAGTCCAAAACTAAGCAAAAGTATAAACTATAGGTACTTACTAGACAATGTTTTTAAATTTATTTTTGTAAATACATACTTATTAGATAGAAAACACCCAGACCAATACAAACAAATATTTTCATGCACACAATTTGTACTGTGCGGGAATCGAACCCGCGACCTCACGGCTTAATAATCCGTTACGTTACGAACCACTATACCTACTAAATGGCCGACTAAAAATTTAATCTAATGTAGATTTAAGTTTCTAATTTCATTTTTATATCTTTGTTTTGAAAATTGATTTTGTTTTTATAGCTACGATAGCCGAACGGTGAAGGGGTCGGACTGGGCGACTCGAGATCCGAGGAATGCGGGTTCGAATCCTACCGCCGCTCGACTATTGTGGTGAGCCCACTCGTAACACAAGCTTATTTAGCTTAACACGAGGGGCTAACGGGACTATTAGTAATTTGTGCAATACAAATTGCTAATAATCTTTGTTTTTATTTTAAAACATAAAAATCTTTTGGTGATTGGGACACAAAAAGGGAATAAAACTGCTTAAATAGCGATCGTTGTAACAATTCTTTAGTTATTTACATTACATGCATGTCTTAAAATTTCACTGTAAAACAAATTGCAAATTAATGAATATTTACTAACAAATAGATTTTATCATAAGTTTTATCTAGTCAATTAAAGTCCGGTCGCCGAGATAGAATTTGGGGTCATTATACGAAATTCTATCTGCTCGGCGACCGGAATTTAGCCCCAAACTAATTAAGGTTCCGGACAATGTTTAAAAATAATTTTAGACATTTTTATTACGTAATACTTATACTTAACCATAGAAAACGCCCAGACCAGACCAGTATATTGTGCGGTTATCGAACTCGCGACCACATAACAGAAAAAAAAACTCATTTAAGTTAATATTTAGTGGGGTATGTCAAAACTTGTCACCATGTGGTGCTAGGGCTGTAGGACTATTTCCACCTCTCGTTTCCACCTCTGCAACTCCTGTGTAGCCAGGATCTACAGCTTGACCGCCGCTACTAACCAGTGAAGGTCAAGTTTGTCCTGGGGAAAAGTTTTTTTTTTATGCTTGACAAGGCAGATATTTGACCGCAATCGCACCTGGTGTTAAGTAAGATGCTGTCTAGGATGGTACATATCTGCCCTGTAAGTGCCTATTCATACTGTAAGTTACTGTCATTGGACTCCCTGAAAAAGGCCTTCATAATAATATAGAATTTAACTTTATTCTTTCGATTCTTTTGGGACATCTTCGTCAATACGTCTTATGGAACAGTTACACTTATGCTTATAAAATGTCATGCTTATTAGCATGCTTAAAACAAGCGTGCTCGAACAACTTGAAATGAGCATACTCAATATTTAAGTCCGGTCGCCGAGCAGATAGAATTTCGTACAATGACCCCAAGCTACCCATCCTTATCGCTCGCGCGTAATTATGTTGCTGTCGCGCTCGCACTTACTGCGGCCACCCGTCGCACAGTGTCATTGTACGAAATTCTATCTACTCGGCGACCGGACTTTAGCAATGTTTCGATACAGCTATTGAGTAGCAATGAGGGTTTTCGCGATTGAAAAATCCGCCAAATGGCAATACGTAGACGGGAGGTCCAAATGCTGCATGATTGGTGGATTTTGACATATCTGTCAATGTCATGTCAAAAATAACCAATCATGCAGTATTTGGACCTCGCACAGATATGGATTAGAGTAGATACAGCAAGTTGATCGTCAAAGCGTGCCATTCCGATATGTCCAAATGGACATACATGGTCGAGTGATGTTCATGTAATCCGATTACAACAATCGGTTACGATGATTTTACGAGGACAGTAGTACAAACACGGTAGAAAGAAGAAATTATTTACGAATTGAGAATTGTAATTAACAGCACAAGTAATAAATAATTAATTAGAATAAAGTAGCAGGGTCATTCCATGACAAATGTTACCGAGGGTGAAAAACTAAATATGTTCTTTTCGCATTAAATCTGATGAATTTTGAAAGTAAACATTCCAAATTATAATGTGCAACAAAAAAAAATCTGAAAGAAACAAGTAATTTTTAAGTTATTAGTCTTCAAAGTCTATACTTAAGTCAACTGTCTGAATGATCATTTTCTCTCTAATTATTGGTAATACGATTTATAAAAAAAACTATCAATCTGTGAAACGTTTTGCCACTATATGATTTGAGGGTATTTATCATAGTATTGGTAGATAGCGCCATAGTCCCAAAAAAATTGATAATCATCAAGTTTTAAGTGTGTTTTCTTGTTACTTCGGCGATGTAACACCCGAAACAAAAAAACAGGTATTTGTTTTATTATTGTACCTACCTTACACATGGATTAGGATAACAATATTTGGTAAAAGTAAGGTCATGGTAGTAATGATTTCAAATACTAACTAATATCTGAGCATGATACTAATTTAGTATGTTTCTTTCTTAATTAAAAACTGTAACACCCGAAACGTTTCGGGTATTACCAATGATATTAAAGAACTATAGATATGTTACGTTCATAGAAATTACGATTTGAATCCGTGCCGAGCTATTCCAAATTGCACACATTGACAAATGTAACTGATAAGTGAAACAAAAGATACGAAATAGCACGCAAATGAAAGAGATAGCTATAGTTTTAACGATTCTGCACTAACTAATCTATGTCCGCAGCGCACGCATCCTTATCGCTCTAACGTCAAAACAAGATCGCTTTCTCTTTCTTAACTTGAACATGGCGCATGGCGTCTTGATTGTTTGCATAAATAATTGAAAATATAAATACTAAATAATTTTGCATAATCACATGTGGTAAGAGATCCCTTGTATTTTGTTTACTTTAGAGTCATAATTGGTACACTTTCGAAACACACACGATGGCATTTTTTATTTATTTTGGTAAGAACAGGAACTTACGGTGTGGTACGCACGCGATTGCGCACGACGCAGGCCACACGAAGACTAAACACAAGACGTCCCAATTGGGACGTATTTGAGTATTCACAGCGCGAGCGCTTATAACATATCTGCTTTTGTTTTTATATAATATCATTGGGTATTACATTTTTATTTATATGTCGATAATGTGTGTATATTGCTTGGAGAAGTCAAAAAGTATTACTGTGAGGGTCCTTCGACCTCCCACTAGCGCTGGCGTCGGAAAAGGAGTCATATATCTCTATTTAAGACATTTTTGAAATGTCGACTTAACACTAAAATTAAGGTATTGCTAAAAAGTCTCGATATTTGACATTTCCATTAAAAATCGTAATTAGAAATTAAAGTAATGCTATCTCAAGCCAAAAACAATAGAAAAAGCTATATTCTGAGGAAAAATTAAACTTGAACTTTGTATATTTTTTAAGAAAAGATGCTTCGTAATTTCAAACTAGAATTCGCTCTATTTGTGTTAATTTGTTGTACTCCTTATTTTGTAGTACCTAGAGACTAATAAAACACCGATTTTATCGATAAAACGCGTTGCATTTTCGTACTCGTAACACCCGAAACAGAACCATTGTAACAACCGAAACAAAGAAAAAATTTATAAAAAAATAGTAAAACGTTTTATGTAACAGTGATTGTATGTTACATGGTTTGTAAATTTCATACTTTAGAAGTCCTGTAAGTTTTAGGTACAATTCCTTAAGAAAATTCGCTAAATTTCGAGTAAATGCAGCAACAGTCAGAACATAGAGGCAAAATCTCGTAACGCCCGAAACGCACACTTTTCGACTCATATTTTCGTTATCCTACATTCTAAGCTGTACAAACTTTATTATTTAGATAAAACAACTAAAAACGGACAGATTAAGGCACTAATGTTATTAAAATACTATTTCAAAATACAAGAAATTCTTGAATATGTGTGTACGAACGTAACACCCGAAACGATGGAATGACCCAGCAGTAGAAGAAGTATAAAGTAGCATTGTTTTTAATACATACATATCCTGCGATGTACTCTTAAGAATTAAAACCATGGTCCCTGTATGTGGTGCACTCATACCGATCCCAAGGAACCGTACTTACTCATAACAATAAGACACACACTGATGCATGTATTCATGCACTTCACAAAATGTCTTGAAACGCTGGTAGGGTAAAAAAAAATAACGAGATTTGACGATTTGTAAGAATTAATTTATTTTAAAAAGGTAAATAAAGATGTTTTTGGTTTTGTATTTAACAAATTATCAGTTTTATCGGAATTAATTAATTTTCGAATCGAGTCACACGATATCATTCGATGACTTTGCAAATGCAGTACGATGATACGATTACTTTTACGTTGCGGCAATCACTAAAATTCGCTAAAATGACACTAATGACGTTTAAAAAGTGGCACGCTCGGCTTCATACAATTTTTGACACATGCTGCATCTATCCATATCTGTGGGACCTCGCGTCTACGTATTGCTATCTGGCGGATTTTTCAATCGCGAAAACCCTCATTGCTTAATAGTAGTATGCTCTCGTGCTAGTAATGAGCATGTGCAATTGTACCATATGTCAATACCATTTACTCAATATCATTGAATTGTCAAGACATCTTCAAACGTGTTGAAAACCAAAGATTAAATATAAAATCATATCTGACACCAAGGTTGTGATCGACACGCCAGCAATAGAAATCAATCATCCTACAGATCTGAAACAGATACCATGAAAGGGTCAGAGATATACAAAAAACCTTACGAAAGGTCCAAAAGTAGCGCCGTGTGGGAGCACTTCACTGTAAAAGACAATGTCAAAAAAATAGCTACATGCAAGGTGTGTGACCACACGTTATCTTACTTAAGTACGACGAGCAACCTCAAGAAACATTGGAGCAACAAGCATTGCGTCCAGAAAGAGAGAGTCACGCGTGTTGTTGATGATGATGAAACAGATTGTGAGAAGTGAGTCACTTACATACAGTTCGCGAGGCGTAAGCTGAGCTTTACATTTGAGTGACCCAATGTTTGTACCTATAGAAATATTTAACACAAAAACTAATTATTAAGAATTAAACTCGTAGTCGTACCTGTAGAAGAGGTGAAGTGTGCGCGGTGGACTTGCACCTCAGATCGATTGCCAAAAAGCTGTATAGATCGTATCATCCACGAAGACGCGCCCCACCATTCTTCCGCCAATGTTTGAGTGTTATCGGTAATCGAATAAATAAACACGTTAAATTATCCATAATAAGTGCACACGCACACTATAATAATGACGCTCGGATTGCTCGGATCATCAAACTCCCCGCACCCCGCGCTTCCCTCGACCAAAAATTGGTGGGGCGCGTCTTCGTGGATGAAACGATCTATAATATAAAATAAACTGTCACATCTACACTATCCATGTGCACATACAAATGCAAAGTTGAGCTTAGGCTTCGCGACCTGTAGGTACTTAGTTTTAGTCTATAGTCTGGTCTGCGAGCACGTAGAATTTTGTCCAATGACCCCAAGCTACCCATCCTTATCGCTCGCGCGTAATTATGTTGCTGTCGCGCTCGCACACTCACTGCGAGCGCCCGTCACACAGTCGCGACAGCAAGCGACAAGGATGGGTAGCTTGGGGTTATTGGACAAAATTCTAAGTGCTCGCAGACTGGGCTTTACACGGCATTTGATGTAACTCCAGCGTTGTGCCATATTCAATTTATACACAGTTATAAACTTGCTTATTATAAGTTTAGTAAATTAAATCTTGTGCCTTAGACTTTTAAGATAACAGAACAATAATCCAACAGCTGGGGAACGGACACAGAAAACGTAATACCAAATGACAGAAGGAGGCGCAACTCAAGTGTCGCATGGAGACACTTCACAATCCAAGACTCTGTCAAATGCATAGCGAAGTGCAATCTGTGTGCCAAGTCTTTGTCGTACTTGACCACCAGAACTAACCTGGTGAGACATTTTAGAAACAAACATGGCGGCCAGAAAAAGAAAGACACTCATGATGATGATGAGACGGAATGTGAGAAGTGAGTGGTTTTAGCCTCTGACGTGACCACAGCGCGATGTAGGCGCGTGATTTGACAGTGGTCTAAAGACCGGTCTGTGTGCACGTAGAATTTTGTCCAATGACCCCAAGCTACCCATCCTTATCGCTCGCGCGTAATTATGTTGCTGTTGGGCTCGCGCACTCACTGCGGGCGCCCGTCGCACAGTCGCGACAGCAATATAATTACGCGCGAGCGATAAGGATGGGTAGCTTGGGGTCATTGGACCAAATTCTACGTGCTCACAGACCAGACTGTAGCTAAGGCCCGATTTCTACCAAAGCGGAGTTGTGTTTGAATTAGGGCCCCGATTGCACTAATTTGTAATGTCTCCAATTCATTCGCACTTATCTCCAGTTGCGCTCCGTTTCCGTTTAATCTTCAGGATTTGTCAAATAGCTGATTTTCGTTCGTCGTCCAGTCGCGTTGCAGCTGAAAATTTTTGCGCAATCGAGGCCCAGTTTTCCGAACCAAAGCTGAGTTGAGTGGTTGAGCGGAGGAAATAATGAAATCTGATTGGTTATTCAAACTTCGATTTGGTAGAAACCGGGCCTATGTCACATGATTAAGAGACAACAGACAAAGCTTCTTAAAAGCGCTTTTTAAAAGCCTATTTGCAGAAAATAGATGATATAAATGCGACAACTAAATCTTCAACCACACCAACGCGTGTAGATCCCTATTGGCCGGTGCGATCATAAGCCAATGATCGCGCCGGCGATGGCGTTCTGCACGCGTTGTTGTGATTGAAGCATAACATCGCGTTGACATTGCGCTGCTGTCACGCCAGCTGTGTAACAGAGTCTTAAGACAAGACTTGTAAGATAAAAGAAAAATCTCTTCCAACAGTTCGGGAACTGAAACGCAAAACGTTACACACCCAAAGGACAGAAGCAAAATAGGTGCTGTATGGGAGCACTTCACTATCACAGACCCTGTCAAAAAAATTGCGAAATGCAACGTGTGTCACAATTCTTTTTCGTACTATAGTACGACGGCTAACTTGATGAATCACTTCAGACGTTTTCATGGCGTCCAGAAAGGGAAGGAAGATGATAGCAGCAGTTCCGAAAATGAAACAGAAAACGTAACACACTTAAATGACAGAAAGAAAACTAGACGCAGGAAAAATTTAGTATGGGAACATTTCACCATCGAAAACCCTGTCAAAAAAATTGCAAAGTGCAACGTGTGTCACAATTCTTTCTCGTACTTTACTACGACTGCTAACTTGATGAACCATACGATAGTAGCGCATGGCGTCCAGAAAGGGAAGGAAGATGATAGCAGTTCAGAAAATGAAACAGAAAACGTTACCGACCAAAAGGACAGAAGCAAAATAGGTGCTGTATGGGAGCATTTCACTATCATAGACCCTGTCAAAAAAATTGCGAAGTGCAACGTGTGTAACCAGTCTTTCTCGTACTTAAGTACTACGGCTAACTTGATGAATCACTTCAGACGTTTTCATGGCGTCCAGAAAGAAAAGGATGATGATAGCAGCAGTTCGGAAAATGAAACAGAAAACGTTACACACTCTAATGACAGAAGGAAAAAAGGTGTTGTATGGGAGCACTTCACTATTAAAGATTCTGTCAAAAAAATTGCAAAGTGCAAGGTGTGTCACAAGTCGTTCTCGTACTTTAGTACGACGGCTAACCTGATGAATCACTTGAGACGCATTCATGGCGTCCAAAAAGGAAAGGAAGATGATAGCAGCAGTTCCGAAAATGAAACAGAAAACGTTACGCACTCAAAGGACAGAAGCAAAATAGGTGCTGTATGGGAGCACTTCACTATCGAAAACCCTGTCAAAAAAATTGCAAAGTGCAACGTGTGTCACAATTCTTTTTCGTACTTTAGTACGACGGCTAACTTGATGAATCACTTCAGACGTTTCCATGGCGTCCAAAAAGAGAAGGAAGATGATAGCAGTTCCGAAAATGAAACAGAAAACGTTACACACTCAAAGGACAGAAGGAAAAAAGGTGCTGTATGGGAGCACTTCACTATCGAAAACCCTGTCAAAAAAATTGCAAAGTGCAACGTGTGTCACAATTCTTTCTCGTACTTTACTACGACTGCTAACCTAATGAACCATACGATAAGAGCGCATGGCGTCCAGAAAGAGAAGCAAGATGGTAGAAATGACGATATGGAATCCGAGAAGTGAGTCATAATAATAATAAATATCCTTGGACATTTTACACTGCGCCGCTAGCCCCAAACTAAGCAAAGCTTGTACTATGGGTACTAGACAACGGATATAAACATACTTAAATACTTTTTTTTTGTAAATACATACATATTATACATAGAAAACACCCAGACCCCTCGCAGAAATTAAAATTCATCGTTCCAATTTCTGCCCGGCCGGGAATCGAACCCGGGACCTCTCGGCATAGTAGTCCGTTCTGAACCACTACACCAAACGGCCGACAACAACGGCAACGGCGACTTTGCATTTGTGTGTGTGATTACCAAAAGTAGAGTGAGAGATAAAACTTAAAAAAATCGCAAAAATGTTTGTATGGAAAAAATTAACACAAAAACTAAATACAAAGAGTTAAACACGTCACGCTGCTACTAGGGCAAGAGGTGAAGTGTGACTGAAGCGCGGCGGTCTTGCGCCCCAGACCGATAGCCAAAAAGCGGTAATATAAACTGTCACACCTACACTATCCATGTGTGTCTCGCACAAATGCAAAGCTCAGTTTAGGCCTCGCGAACTGTACTTGATTTAAGTCTAAAGTCCGGTCGCCGAGCAGATAGAATTTCGTACAATGATCCCAAGCTACCCATCCTTATCGCTAATTATATTCCTGTCGCGCTCGCAGAATTGCGACAGCAATATAATTACGCGCGAGCGATAAGGATGGGTAGCTCGGGGTCATTGTACGAAATTCTATCTGCTCGGCGGCCGGACTTAACTCAGCATCTTTGTAACTCCAGCGCGATTTTGTGCCATATTATACTGTTTATACATACTTTGAACTTGCATTAATAAGTTTAGTAAACTAAATATTGTTCTTGTAAGATAAAAAAAATAATCCAACAGATCGGGTACGGAAACAGAAAACGTAAAAGACGGAAGGAGGCGCAAGACAAGTATCGCATGGAAACACTTCACAGTTCAAGACTCTGTCAGATGCATAGCGAAGTGTAAGCAGTGTGACAAATCAGTTTCCTATTTCAGTAGTGTCTCGAATCTTATGAAACATGTCGACAATAAGCACCGCGGGAAAAAGAGGAAACTTAGTTCTGAGGCTCAAGGCAAGAAGTGAGTTGGTTCTTTAGTTACAAAGTGTCAGTCACCTATATTTACAAACATTACTATAAGGCAGAGTAAATACAAATGAGTAGGTCATCTTCATAGAAACGCCCGAGCGCGGTTTGTATGTGAGCGCGCCAATACGTATGCGGCGCGCACGCACACACTGACAAAAAGACAATGCCGGAAACTGGCGTCTTTATTTTTTCGCGCGGCCATCGACCAAACCTTGTTTTTTGATTACAAAATAGTGTAATAAACTTACTATGACATGTATAGCTCTAAACTCAGTCTGAACTGAGTTACGAGCTTTAGAAGTTTGATGATTTACATACTAGATTTGCTTTTTGCGAGCAAGTTTTGTAGGAAATTGCAACAAAATAGTGACATTGTATGTGTAAACAAACAATACCATCCATTAAAGGCTCCAGACATCAGTGTGGAGCAGAATCAGCGCAATAAAAAATAGCGCAATATTTTGTTGCAATTTCTTAAAAAACTTGCGCGAAAAAGCAAATGTAGTATGTAAATCATCTAACTTCTAATGCTCGTAACTCAGTTCAGACTGAGTTTAGAGGTATAGATGTCATAGTAAGTTTGGTTTATTACACTATTTTGTAATCAAAAAACAAAGTTTGGTCGATGGCCGCGCGAAAAAAACAAGACGCCACCTTCCATACAAAATCTGGCATTGCCATTTAACGTTGATTAGCGGTGAGTTGCCCCGAAATATAAATAAAATAAAAATAAAATAAATTTTGTCAGTGTGTGCGTGCGCGCCGCATACACGTATTGGCGCGCGCTCACATACAAACCGCGCTCGGTGCGTTTCTATGAAGATGACCTACTCATTTGTATTTACTCTGTATAAGGTCTCACAGTGCGCGTGGAAGTACAGGGTGAACCAATCACAGCTTTCTATTCAACGCTGTGCGTTCGATTTTCTGATTAACTTAAGCAAGCATCGTTTGTGAATACGGGTGAGTGACTGTGAGGCGACCTAAGTGCGATGTTACGTCTCTTAGGACCTATAATAAGCTAAAACTCGCGCGGGTTAAGTTGCGATTAGTTTCATAGGTCATGAGTCAACGCCCAACGCCACCTTGTATAATTAAATCTTGAAAAAAAATTAAGAAACGATCAGAGAGAGTGAGCTTCTTTGTGGCTTCTTCAAACTATACGGCTGGTTATAGTGTCACGCGGACTGTCAGTGCGGAAGGTCCGCGTGACACTTAAACCAGCCTACGTGACGTTGCATTCACGTCGCGCCACTGTCACGCTGACTGTAAGCTTTATCAACAGTTCTAATGATTTTAGTCCTATTTAAAATCAATTATGGTATTTAATTGTAATCAAAACCGGTGCTTTGGTTAGACAAAGTAGTACAATCGGCTTCAAATTGTTAGTGACACCTAAAGTAGCCAAAAAGTTCGCAACACGTCTTTGTTACAATGAGGGCTATCGTTTTAGCGCTCACCAGTTAGCGCCACTGTAGAGTAAGGTCCTGTCACTTGCTAGTAGCGAAGACAGTGGCACCAACTGGTGAGCGCGAAAGTCGTAGGAGGATTTGCACTCATCAAGATGGCGCCACTGTAGAGTAAGGTCCTGTCAATCGCCACGGGTGCCAACTGTTAAGTATAAAAACGATAGCCCTCATTGAAATAAGGTTGTGTTGTCAACTTTTTGGCCACTCTGGGTGTCACGGACTATTTGACGCTGACTGCACAGTCGACATCCTGTCAGACAATACAATTTCTTCAGATGTTAAAGTTGATGTGATCCTTCATATAGTCCGGTCGCCGAACATGCAGAATTTCGTCCAATGACCCCAAGCAACCCATCCTTATCGCTCGCGCGTAATTATATTTCTGTTGTGCTCGCACACTCACTGCCGCCCGTCGCACAGTCGCGACAGCAATATAATTACGCGTGGGCGACAAGGATAGGTAGCTTGGGGTCTTTGGACGAAATTCTACGTGCTCGGCGACCAGACTTTAAAAATAATGCCTTTCTACAGCTCGGAAACGGAAACTCGAAAAAGAATACACACTGGAAAGCGCAACAGCATTGCATGGAACTATTTCACTATTAAAGACCATGCAAGTAAAATAGCCACATGCGCGCTGTGTGGGAAATCAATGTCTTACTCTAATGTATCGAACTTGGTGAAGCACGTGCAAAATGTGCATAGGAAACACAATATCAGCGATGGTCGAAAGAATGACAACGATGACTCCGAGAATAATGCCGAGTGAGTCTTGTGGTATAGCCACAGAACACATGCTATTTTGAGCATCGGCGTGCCGCTTTTTGATATAGGCGCACACTAGGCAACGCGACAGCGACGGCTCGGCGACTTAGACGCGACGACAATTTTGTTCAAGCTTCGCACACATGGCGTCGGAGGTGCGACAAA
The DNA here is from genome assembly GCF_963855985.1 of Ostrinia nubilalis. Classification (NCBI taxonomy): domain Eukaryota; kingdom Metazoa; phylum Arthropoda; class Insecta; order Lepidoptera; family Crambidae; genus Ostrinia; species Ostrinia nubilalis. The sequence goes on from NC_087117.1 coordinate 6,881,118, forward strand.
AAGCTAATATTTGAAATTGTCTAGAATAGGGTGTCTAGTCGCCGAGCTGTCGCCTAGTATGCGCCTACACTTAGCTGAATGTAGTCACAACATTCCCCGCACACTTAAAAACGCGAAACAGCTTGACCCAGCGACAGTCGCTAAAACGCGCGATTTCCATATCGCGTCCGAACGGATGCAGTCGTGAAATCGCGATGTTTCATCGATACAGTCGCGACATCGCCGATGCTGAAAGTAGCATGTTATGGGCCATTGTTCCCAATCTTTATAAAGACCAAAGCTAAAGTCCGGTCGCCGACCACGTAGAAATTCGTCCAATGACCCCAAGCTACCCATCCTTATCGCTCGCGCGTAATTATATTGCTGTCGCGCTCGCACACTCACTGCGGCCGGCCGCCCGTCGCACAGTCGCGACAGCTTGGGGTCATTGGACCAGACTAGATGGAAATTCGAAACTAAGATTATGGAAACATTTTGTGCATGAAAATAACTGTTTGAAATTGGGCGTTGTCTATGTATAATGTACGTTTAAAAAAGTATATCTGTTTGAATTTGTCTTTGGTCTGGGCGTTTTCTATGTATAAAAAACCTTTTTAAGTCAGTTTTCTGACCCATAGTACAAGCTTTGCTTAGTTTAGGACTAGATGGCGCAGTGTAAGATGGTCAAGATGTTCCTCCAGTGTCCCCCTACCCTACTATGTCCCTAGCGTCCCTCTAGTATCCCTGCAGTGTTCCCCCTACTATGTCCCTAGAGTCTCTCCAGTGCCCCCCCCCCCCAGTATGTCCCTATAAACTCCAGTGCCCCCCCCCCCCCTTGTATGTCCCTAGCGTCCCTAGAAACTCCAGTGCCCCCGTAGTATGTCCCTAGCGTATCTCAGGGTCCCTCCTAGTACGTCCCTAGCGTTACTACTATCCCTGCAGTGTGCCCCCTCCTATGTCCCTAGTGTCTCTCCAGTGTCCCCCTATTATGTCTCTAGCGTCCCACTAGAATCTCCCTAGTATCCCACCAGTTGTCTCTCCCTAGTGTCCACCCTATTATTTCCCTAGTGTTCCTCTAATATCCATCCAGTATCCGCCTACTATCCCCCGTGTCCCTCCAGTCTCCCACCTACTATATCCCTCCAGTGTCCCCTCCATACTAAGTCCGTCTAGTCCCCCTCCCCCCTATTATGTCCCTCCAGTATTTTCCCCTACTACGTCCCTAGTGTCCCTGTATTCCTCTAGTCCCTCCAGTATCCCTATAGTATCTCCTTTGTGTCCCTCCAATGTCCTTTCAGTATCGCCCTAGTGTCCCCTCAGTTATCTCTGTTTCTAGTGACCCCCAGTAGTCTCTCCCTAGAGGCCCTTCAGTGTCCTCCTACTATGTACCTAGTGTCCCTCCCTACTATGTACCTAGTGTCCCTCTAATATCTCCCAAGAATCCTTCCAGTATCCCCCCAGCGACCAATAATACATTTTCCAGAAACGAAAGTAACAAGCGGTCTCCAATATGGCTGTACTTCAAATGCATAGACAAAGTGGCCAAGATATCTGTCTGTCTCATCTGCAAACGGCAGCTGTCTCACCTGACTTCTATCACTAATTTAAAAAAGCATTTGTACAGGAAGCACCCGGGGGTCAAGCTGAAGGATATGCACGATGTAAGTATTGAACGTTTCTTTCTAGTTTTACCCACTAATTATATTATTAAAGTCCGGTCGCTGAGCACGTAGAATTTCGTCCAATGACCCCAAGGTACCCATCCTTATCGCTCGCGCGTAATTATATTGCTGTCGCGCTCGCACACACCGCGGCCGGGATAGGATAGGATGGGTAGCTTGGGGTCATTGGACGAAATTCTAGGTGCTCGGTGACCGGACTTTACCCTTGCAGTGGTTCCTGACTATTATATAGAATATAGAGGTGTAATTTATTTATAGTCCACTTTGATCACCCAGGTCATGTTATACATGGGTGTTTAAAAGACACCAAACTGTCGCTTGAAGTCCACTTTTATCACCTGGGAAACCAAAGCCAGGTGATCAAAGTGGAATAGAATAGGCCAAAATGCTAAGCTGCCTATTGGCGCAGTGGCTCAGTCATCATCATCTCAGCCACAGGACGTCCACTGCTGAACATAGGCCTCCCCCAATGCTTTCCATGTTGCCCGGTTGGTAGCGGCCTGCGTCCAGCGCTTTCCTGCTACCTTTATGATGTCGTCGGCCCACCTTGTGGGTGGACGTCCCACGCTGCGTTTTCCAATACGCGGCCTCCACTCCAGAACCTTGCTGCCCCTTCGGCCGTCAGTGGATCAGTATTTTTTTTATTCGTGTTGTGTTGTTTTTCTTTCTTGCTTAACGTGTCAATAACGACTTATTCTATTCTTTTCTTGTTGTTCTAGGGCAAGAAAATGCTCATAGCAAGCGACGGTCAGCTCTACGAAATTGAAGACGAGACCAAAGTGGAGACGTTGGAAATCGATGATGATAATAATGATGATGATGATCATCAGGTAATAATCACGATGAAAATAATTATGTTTTAACTCGAAAACTTTCAAAAATCGCGGAACATACAGGGTGTTGATTTCAATACCCGCCATATTTAGGGAGTAGATTAAGTAGCTTATTCTGATCACGAATCAGCAAAAAAACTGACTTCCAAATTTTTTATTATTACTTTTTAAATATCTACGATTTCCATAATCGACCACTACAGTGCAGAATAGTCCCCCAACGCAAACGGCGCGCGGCGCTCACCCGGTGACCCGGGCAAGCGCTGCGCCCCCCGTCCCGCGCCCCACTACCCGCGCTCGCCCATGAGTCAGTCAACTATCAGCCACAATCAGCTGTGAGTTCAAAGACGACTACTGGACAGAGCTTAATCCAAATCTACCCTAAAAATGTAATGAGTAAATTAGTTACTTACACCTTATCATGTTACGAGTTTATTTGTTGTTCTAAAAACTAATTAATTAAGTACTCTTTAATTAATAAAAAAACCTTTTACACGAATTTGCTTCCTTCCGCAAAATAATTTTTTTTACAGAACCTACATTATTATTATTTTTTAATTAAACCATGCTTTTATGTGTGTGATAAGCTTGTACCTACTTATCATTCAAAAGTACTGTAAACAGATGACAATAATGCTCTTTCATACAGGTTCGTTATTCCTTACATTTCCAGCTCTCTACCTTAATAACTTTTACGTCTTTACGATAGTAATTATTAAAATAAAACTTAACTTACTTAATACCGCAAACTGAACACCTAGAAATAACACACTGGCAAACTCTTGTTCCTTCACTTTCGATAGGAGATAATTAAGACAAGATTTTGTTTTTAAACTCGATTGATTTCAGTACCTAAACAAAATTTCATATCTTAAAAGAAAATTTCATATCTTTCATTTGGAGCGGTGACTTGTAATTGAATACAATAATACCACCGCCTTGCGCGCGGCACGGACATCGGGCTCGCACGGAATAGGTACTTCCCCATCTTCGTGTTTCGGGCGTCATCGGGCGGCCGGCGCTCAATCGTGGATCATCGATTTTCTCTGTTCATCAGTCCGATTTTGCTATCCACGCAGAGGTCGCGCGCACGCTCCGCGAATCTAGCTCGTATTTAGAATACCTAGTACTCAATCGCTATTTTCTTATTTCTTGCCTTGTAACTTCAACTTTTCTCTTCCTCTCTGCTTGATAACTGTTTTCTAGTACTTATTACTTCCTACTACCGTAATAACGTAATTTCATTTCTATCGGCGTTTAATTTAAATACCCTGAACGAATGTTAGTTAGGTTCAGGTTAGACTTCCATTCTTCATAACTTACATAAAATAATTCATCATCATGTTCGGGATTATTTTAAATGAATGTAATTTCATTACACGAAATAACTACCAAAATTTATTGATATTCTTATCGTTTTAATAATAACGATTAGTAATTAAAGATCTACAAATCATTTGCATTTGAGTGTTTTGAAAGCTTGCTTTAAGAGCATTAATGATAGGACGAATCTTTAGTTCACAAAGATTAAACAAAGTATTTTTCCCGCCGCTTTTACATTCTCATTCGTTGATAGACTTCCTGTACTAAACTGACGAAATTAAACTTTTCTGATGTTAAAAATTACGTAAAGTAGTTGAAAATGAAGAATAACGATAACTACCGATTCACGACGACATTCGATGGACGTATTTCATCGAATGCACTTTTCTAATTGCAAATTTGCGATTTTTGATTGTTTTCTCGTGCGGTTTTGAGTATTTAGTGTGTGAAAGTGTGATAGTGAGTGTAATAATAGTGAGTGAGTGTTAGGAAGATGCCAAACCATACGTACAGTGCTCGTGAGTACGTAAACATGGTTTACTGTTACGGGAGGGCACGTGGAAACGCATCTGAAGTCGCATCGGTGAGTAGGTACCTAGTTCTAAACTTAAAGGAATGTGTTTTTTTTTATGTAGGGAGTAAATAATCTGGTAATTTTGTGTACAAAATACTCCCGCGATTGCGGTAGGTAGTGGCGGAAAGCGCGTAGGTACGCTCCAATACACACACACACACACACACACAGGAAACAGCAAACTAATTTAAAACGAACTTTAACTTTAGTTAGTCAAACAAAAATACCTATTTACACTACCTATTTTACGTGGCTTCCTTCAGTAGACTATCAGACATGATAAGCGAGCGATCCGCGTAGCTCGATGGGTGCCGCAGTTGAAACGTATTGCAGTATTACGAGCCACAGTACAGTTGATGTCGCACGGAAAATATTCGCTAAAAATTCTACTTTAGTTTGTAATTTTTTTTTTGGTGGATAATGCGTTTATATAAGTCATAATAGATCACCTAAATAAATATGGCGAGGATTGAAATCAACACCCTGTATAAAACATGGGGGTGATTTGGATAGCCCTAGTGATGCTCTACCTTATAGTGGGCTTCGGCTTGAAGTTGACACTACTTTTTGGGACACCCTGTAGTATACCCTAAAGCAGGGGGGGCCAACCGGTCGATCGCGACTTTTAGTCCAGTCGATTGTGTCAAGGCACAAAATGAAAAAATACTACACGATTGTGGTGTACTAAACTATGCTGTTTCATTTAAAATTTCAAGAAGTATGTAAGTGGTAGATCCCCAGGGTTTCGTTAGTAAACAGTAGATCTTATGTCTAATCAAGTTGGCCACCCCTGCCCTGAAGCCTTCCTCAATAAATGGGCTATCCAACACAAAAATATTTTTTGAAATATGTTCGGACTTCGGTGTCCAGTACTTTCTGAGATTAGCGTGTTAAACCAAACGAACTCTTCAGCTTTATAATATTGGTCCGGTCGCTAAGCAGATAGAATTACGTCCGATGACCCCAAGCTACCCATAATTACGCGCGAGTGATAAGGATGGCTAGCTTGGGGTCATTGGACGAAATTCTATCTGCTCGGCGACCGGACTTTAGATATAGATTTTTAAGATAATCCTATTTTTTACAGTCCGAAGAACCAATTGAACTAAACGCGATATACCTAGACGACTACGAAGGCACCGTCATAGAACCTAACCGGAAACGGAAACCGTCTACTTCGAAACGGAAACGGTTGATAGCTGAAAACAACGATAGCTCAGAAGGCGAGCTCACGTACCAGAAGCAATACACCAAGAAAACCAGCGATAGCTTGGACCAATTTGGGAAATACCTCGTGTCGTTATTACGACAGCTACCCAAAGAATTGTCGAATCAACTCCAAGCTGATTTTGTGAAGCAAGTGATGACGTCACAGCTGACGTACCAATCGCAGAACGTTGTCGTTGCGCCGAGCAACGGTTATTCTATAACGATAACGGAAGCGGTACCGAAAGGAAATAACGATGCGTATATTTCTACGGAGGGAAACGATGTTAGCCAAAGTCAATAATGTAACAAGGCTTAACCATTAACCACCTACCAGGAGTCTCTCAGACTCCGCTGAATTTTATTTTTATTTTATTCAATAAGTACACATACAGGTTACAGTCATTTACATATCAAAATACATGACAAAATGAACAGTGTCTAGACTCCAACCTACATGTAGCGTAGGTATATTTAAGTTACGATGATTTCATTTACCTTGCACAATTAATAAACACATACAAAATGCTCAAAAGACACAACCCTATAAACTGTGTTAAAAAAAAGAAAAAAGTTATCAATTATTTTTTGTATTATTATCAATATTTATATTTATTTTTTTTTGTATTATTATCAATTTTTTTCTTGTCGTCACTAGTCGCATGCGCTGGAAGAGATTTAGGCTTTATATGACTTTCTTAGATTATGTACTCTTTATTTTTAAATAAAACACTAAAAATTAAATTTTCAACTTAATCTACCTTTTGACAACTTTATAGTCTTAAGAAGAGAGGAGTCTGAGAGACTCCAAGTAAGTGGTTAAGGTTTAACATGTTGAAAATTTTGTATTGATTTTCGACTTTATTGGAAGTGAAAAAGGTTTAAATTATGGTGGCTATTATACGCCAGTGATAACGCCATAAAGCGTTTGGTTTTTACAATTTTCTGCGCAATAAAGTGAATATTTTTAATAATAATTATGTTGTTGTTTTATTTTAAAAAATGCTATCAGTAAACGAAAATCCAAGTAATTATAATTTGATTTGATTTCATAAAAAAAAAACCACCAATAGCAGTGATATTTATTGGGAACTACTTGTACTTAGTAGTTGGATGATTAGTATGAAGTCCGGTCGCCGAGTAGATAGAATTTCGTGCAATGACCCCAAGCTACCCATCCTTTTTGCTCGCGTGTAATTATTTGTATTAATGTCGCGACTGACGGGCGGCCGCGCAGTGAGTGTGGTCACTGTACGTAATTCTATCTGCTCGGCGACCGGACTTTACATTTCAATATTATAAAATTATTTGTGAGTTTTGTGATGGATGATGTTTCCAAAACTGCTGGACGGATTTTGATGAATCGGTAATGAATGAAGACGCGAGCAGTTACGGACCTGGCTTTAGTTCAATCTAGCTGAAAATGACCTCAAGCGATAACTGTTACCGTACTGGTACCGTTATAATTTTATTAGCACAGATGAAAACCTTAAAAAGTTAGCAAAGAGTATAATTTTCTATTTACTTTGCCTATAAATGTGTTTCTCCTAAAGTATCTAAAGTTCGGTCGCCGAGCAGATAGAATTTCGTACAATGACCCCAAGCTACCCATCCTTATCGCTCGCGCGTAATATAGCTGTGCGCTCGCACAGTCACTGCGCGCGCCCGTCGTACAATCGCGACAGAAATTTAAGCGCGAGTGATAAGAATAATCTTCGGGTCATTGTACGAAATTCTATCTGCTCGGCGACCGGACTTTACCCTCGACTCATTTCCAGAAGTCTCCACGGAAGACGTGAAGCAGACAGATATCTGGGGGTACTTCGAATCTGATACCGCTACTACCGCCATCTGTTGCGTGTGTTGCGCAAGCGTGCCGAGCAAGAAGGGCGAGTTGCGTCGCCATCTAGTAGCGGAGCACCCGAAACTGGTCGGCGAGATCTTGACGCAGGTAATGATTTTTTTAAATATTTTTCTAGCGTCTAATGACCACCGACACCGACTTTTAGATTGTAATCAGAGGCAGAGTAAATACAAATACAGTAGGTCATCTTCATAGAAACGCACCGAGCGCGGTTTGTATGTGAGCGCGCCATATTATACGTATGCGACGCGCACGCACACACTCCTCGCTAATCCCCGCTAAATTTTGTCAGTGTGCGTTTCTATGAAGATGACCTACTCATTTGAATTTACTCTGTCAGAGGGCTGAGTGTGAGTTTACTTACACATCAAAAGTGCTCACTAGATTAGTGAGCACGTATAAAAATGTATGAAAATTTTGTGAACGTTTCCCGCTAGGGGCGCTATACAGTCCGTCATACATTTAATGTATTTTTTGACGCGCTCACTAGTGAGCGTGTTTGATGAAAACTCACACTACTCACACTAGGCCCTCAGTATGGAAATGTGTGAAAGCTTCAAACAATGTAGAATCGGGCCCAACTATCAGTAACTACCCAACTATCCTATCCCTTCTTTTCTCTATCCTCTTTAACCCAAAGTCACCACCATACTTGAAGGAGCGTTTTCAATTTATGCAGTCGGCCCTGGGTCACGAAATGCGGTCGTCAAAAAAACTCCATCTTAATTTTCCTTCTCACACCTCACATTCCTATACGCGATCTTTCACTGTTCAAGCTATCCGTCTATGGAACGCCTTGCCGATGTCTATTCGGCAATCTGAGTCACTTCCTACTTTTAAGAAAAGACTCAAATCTCACTTCCTCACGCTACTACCTTAATTTCCCAACATCTGTATTCCTTTTAGCTTCTTAAAATTCCCACCTATTTTCTGCTGGCTATCTAGTTCTATCTTTGGTTCGTATCAAAAATTGTATGTGTATGTAGGTATATATTATATTTTATGTATGTAGGTATATATTATATTTTATATAATTATGTATATATTAATATATTTTTGTGTATTATTTGTATGTATTATTTTGGTTTAAATTTTATGCCTTTTGTTTACATTTATTTCTTTAGTGTCGACACCGCCTTCCCCTTCATATTTTTCTTTTAAGTAACTGTCCTCACCATAGGTTGTCTGGAAGAGATCGCTTCATAGCGATAAGACCGCCTAGTTGTACCTTGTGTGTTCATTTTCTTTCTGTTCTTATCTTTGGTGTGCAATAAAGTGTATTTATTATTATTATTATTATTATTATCAGCCAACTAAAAGTCTGTGGTCTGCGCCTAGGCCCTAGGCCTAATACACTCGCGAGCAAAAGTATGGAATCACTTACATGAAGTTGTTTCCACGCGATCTTGTGTACTAACGAATTTGTTAGTAACAAAAAAAGTAACACCATTTTAAAGATTAAACTTTTAACTTTAAATTGATACCAAATTCATTTAAATCACACCAGTATTTAAAAAGATATCCCGGCTGATGTGAAGAAGTAAGAAAAAAGACATGTACCAACTGTTTGATACGTCGCGAGTTGCGGCCTATTTACCCCCTATAAAAGCACGTGTTTTCGGATTTTTGCGTTCACACGTTGATCCATACACATCTAGGCTTCTTTTGACACTTTACCTGGGATTCTACACCTACAGAAGCAGCACAAATCGTTGCACTGTAGCAAGAAGGGCTCAGCGGGCTGTCGCACGTCAGCTCCACATAAGCCAGTCCTGGGTTTCGAAAGTTTTAAGACGCTTTCGGGATACCGGTGGCTTTATCCCGAGACCAAGTTCTGAACATTGCCGGTGCACATCGCAGAGGGAAAACCGTTTTCAACCGACTTCAAAAAAGGAGGAGGTTCTCAATTCGACCCGTATGTTTTTTTTTTTTTTTTTTTTTTCTATGTTTGTTACGCGATAACTCCGCCAATTATGAACCGATTTGAACAAATCTTTTTTCGGCGTATAGGTAATACCTCAAGGGTGGTCCCATTTAAATTTAATAATAAAAAAACCAACCCCCAAGGGTGGAAAATTGGGGATGAACTTTTTTATACGCAATATCTCCGCCGATTATAAACCAATTTGAACGATTATTTTTTTGTTGAATAGGTATTATCAAAAGGGTGGTTTCGTGCGAATTTGAAGAAAATATTTCACCCCCAAGGGTGGAAAATTGGGGATGAACTTTTTTAATCTCAGATAAAGTGTCAAAAGAAGCGGAGATGTGTATGGATCAACGTGTGAAAGCAAAAATCCGAAAACACTTGCTTTTATGGGGGGTAAATAGGCCGCAACTCGCGACGTATCAAACAGTTGATACATGCCTTTTTCCTTACTTTTTTACATCAGCCGGGATATCTTTTTAAATACTGGTGTGATTTAAATGAATTTGGTATCAATTTAAAGTTAAAAGTTTAATCTTTAACCCTCAGTTTGCATGGTGACTAAAACTTACGTTAAGTGTAAGGTGGAGACCCAGGGACTCCATATTTCAAATGAAGAAAAAATATACTAATACTTATAAAAGTAATATTTTTTTTATTTGGTAACATAATATGGTTAATATACTATTAATTAGGAACAACAGAAATGGAAACATTAATTAAAATCCATTTAAAAAATAAAATTTTCATGAAGTCGACAAAATCACATAAAAATCGACATAGGCATTTTGTACCTCTTAAACTTAGAAAAAAAATTAACCAAAATTTATTTTTCTCTCTAAATTATGTGGACATAACAGTCTTCTTGATAAATAATATGTAAAATGTTAGAAAAAAATTAACACGAAAAAACGTGCAATGGCTTAGTAACTACTACGAGCAGCACATTGCCTACCAAACTTTTTCGAATAACATAAGCATATTTTTGTGAAATGAATTTCAAAATAAGCAGTCTTTCTTTTAATTCATCAAAACACATCATCAAAATACAAAATCATCAAAACAAATCTTTCGGGACGTAAGATGTGAAATCCTCTGCTTTTTCTTCATCGTCTGCATTTTCTTCTAGACTTTCTTGCCAGTCCCTCATATCTGAGGCCTTATTTCCATGTAACGTATTGATAAATCATGTATTGTGACTGTTTGATGCTTTTTTGATCCACTTAAACCGTAAATAAACCATAATTAAAAAAAAAACATAATATCATAATAAAATTTTTTGTTACGCAAAGTGTATGGTGGAGTCCACGGGACTCCGCAAGTGTCAATTACTCAACTTTCTGTGATGCGCACGCAGACGACCTCTCGCCCCCGAGTTGGCCACGACACCAAAGGAAGCTACTCAAGCACACAGCACTTTATTCGCGTATTGAAAAAAAATATGAACCAAAACAGTTTCACATGGAGTCCCTGGGACCTACCATGCAAATTGAGGGTTAAAATGGTGCTACTTTTTTTTGTTACTAACAAATTGGTTAGTACACAAGATCGCGTGGAAACAACTTCATGTAAGTGATTCCATACTTTTGCTCGCAAGTGTAGTCGCATCTAAATTAAATTGTAATTTTTTTATTCCCATTTTCCCCACCGGTCGGAGGAGTGGGGACGACGGGAATTAAAAATCATTTTTTATTAACTATTTATTTATTTAAAAAATTTTTTTTAAATTTATTTAATTAAAGTAAAATAACGTTGTCTCTACGGGAATAAACCGACTGGTCGTTTTGGAAATTCCCTGGGGTAGGTCTTTGTCCTGCTGTGGGCCCACTCGCTCTTGGATGCGGACAGCGTAGATCCGAGGGCCTAGTGTGAGTTTACATCAAACGCGCTCACTAGTCAAAAAATGACATTAAATGTATGACGGATTGTTCTAGCGGGAAACGTTTAAAAAACTAAAATTTTCACTCACTAGTGCGCGCGTTTGATTTAAACTCACACTATGCCCTCTGTAGCCTCAGGCACAAACGTGAGTTATGTGCTAGAGCTATAATCCTTAATTTTGTTCCCAGGACGAAGACAACAACGATGACGTGTATTCCGAAGTGATATACGTCGAAGAGAACCCAATGACAAAGGAGCAGAAGGTCAAAGTGAAAAAAATCGATTTTGACAGCTACAAGCGCGCCAAAAAACGCAGAGTCAGCCAGGAAAAGCCTAAAAAAAGCATTGACGAAGAAGAAGTGGAGAGTTTTGGGTCATACATCACTTGTTTGATGAAGCAGCTGCCTCGAGACGTCTGCACCAACGTGCAAAGGGACATTATAAACTTAATAATGAACGCAAAAACTCGTAGCCAAAACAAAATCGATGTGCAGCAGAATTTGATCAAAGAAATCATGAAGGATATCCAATGCGATAAAAATAGCAGCTTTGAATCGAGCGAGCAGGAAGAAAAGACTGCTGAAGCAAACGATGATTTGCTGGAAGACAAAGATGATGCTCAGAAAAGTGACGATAATGACAGTCATGATGACAATTAAACTGCCAGAAAAGCTTCCAAAATTTTTACCTGATAACCCAATATATTATGTTGCTTTCAAATCGATAAAAGTTGGCAAAATATTATGTCATCAGTTCACATAAATCGTGGGTAGCCTTCCGTTTTAAATTGAAGGGAGGATTATTTTATAAAACATGTAATTAAATACCTACTTTGTAATATTAAATTAAAATTTTACTAACTAATAAATTATAGTTGAGCATTAGGTAGCTAATATTAGGGCCTTTTAAATAAAACAAAGTGTCTGTGAGCAATAAAAGTTTTTATTTATAAAACTGAAAATTACGTTTTTTATTTCATTCTAGCTTTCCGCCCGCGTGTTTTATCTGTCACAGAAAAACGTTATCGCGCGCGTCCCTGTTTCAAAATCGGGATAAAAACTATCCTATGTCCTTTCCCGGGACTCAAACTATCTCTATGCCAAATTTCATCAAAATCGGTTCAGTGGTTTAGGCGTGAAAGAGAGACAAGTTACTTTCGCATTTATAATATTAGTATAGATTTTAATTGGTGTTTCACAAAATATTGGCTTATTGCAACATATAAGGTATAAAGTGCGTGTTCGACTACCTATCAGAACATGAGTAATTCCTATATTGACTCATGTAACAGTACCTATCTATCTAGTACCTTCTATTAGTATAATATCCGTCTATTGACCGCACGATGATGAATAAAACATTGTCATTATTAAGTTTCATACAGGATGTCCCAGAATGAGTGAATCAAACTGCAATGGGAGGTAGCTAGACTTCTGACCTAACTACTTCTAAAAATTTTAGTAAATATTAACTAATAATTGTAGTCATTGTTTGGCCGGACTGTAAACATTTTTAAAAATTATGACTAGACTTCTGAGTTCAGAGTGTAGTAACAGCAGAGCTGAGAGCACATTATATTTTCTTATCATATTTTAGGGGTAGGTCAGAGGTCCAGCTACCTCCTACAGCAGTTTGATTATTGACCCAATCTAGGAGACACCCTGTATATGTGTTTGCCTTAGAAATCATTGTTATGTTATGTACGAATGCATTTATAGGGCTAGCACATACGCTACGGGATCAATGCCCTTCGTCCGGGCGAACTAACAATGAAACAAGTGTGCGAGGGGACTCTATTATTATGGGCAATAAACGCAATTGTCACAACTGAATCGTTATCGTAGACTTACATAGACACATACAATAATAATGAACAATGTTGTTGTTTCTAGAATTTTCTTAGTTATAGTAGGTACCTAATGGTTGAATAGGTAGGCCGTAGGATTTTGCGTAACTCGTTTTCCTGTACTATAGTTAAAATAAAATTACTCTGGAATGTATAACTTTAATTACTTAATTTACCTATTCAATTTTACCCAACTTAAATGAGGCAAGTTTGACAAGAAGAATATCACGAGCTAAAAAACATCACTCTTTGCATCAGAATGGCAACCGTTACTGAATGATGTATCATTCAACACTCTGCTCTAATGGATAATTCCTGGGAATTTAAACGTCCTAGTCTCTGATCAACTTAATGCTAATAAAAGTATTATAAGCATTCTCCGCCAGTCAACCTTTGGGTCTTTTGTTATTGTAGGTAATCAGTGCGAATTTGTGCAACACAATCTATGACCTGGTGGTAGCTACTTGAAGTCATCAGCATCTGATTAAATATCACTTCAAGTGTGACAACAAAAAGCAAATATTATTGTCAACTCCAAAAACAATTGTTCAAACACACTGTTTTTGATTTACTCACGTATTCGCGTTGTGTAAATACAGAAGATAACTTAATTGAGCGATTTAATTAACCTTTGCGGGGTTGCGATAAGTTTTAATAATAAATTAATTAAGTAATCACGTTATGTAACTTTGAATAGGGTAGGTACATTTACTTTCTATCGTTTTAGACTATTTTTTCTGATTTAACCATTAAAAAACGTGCGAAGTTGAAATATGTAGCCTTACACGACATATCGTAAGCTTTCTGAAATGATTCGAATTTCTTGATTTTTTTTACCGTAAAAACGTTCTACAAAGTAAGTAGGTAATGGGAAAACAATGTTGATTCTCATAAGTGGAGGAGAGTGAGATATTTTAATAAATAAATTATCATTTGCCCCCAGTAGAGACGACCCTAGTGGGGGCAACTGGGAATAATAACCCTTCTCAAATTGTAGCTTATGTACCAATGGAAACGGGGACGGGTATTCATTGTAACTTTGTAGTTGTAAAAATATAGGACTCGTAATATTTTGTGGTTTAAGAGTAGGGTATAGAACCGGTTTTCGGACAGATCTCCTTGGCACCCTTTTTTGGTTGAGCCATTCTTGTATTCTTTATTATTCCAATTACGCAATGCCATCAAACGCCCCATAGACGCAGAAAACAACCATAGTTCCGTTCGCAATCAAGCCCAAGGCCATGACGTTGGCTTTTTGCAACCGGACCTGCGTAGAATCATGATTGGTCGGACGAGACACAATTTAAATTTGTAATTTTGCGATGGCAGTTGAGTGCTGGGTTTTTTGTTTGTAACTACAATGCTCGGCTGTTTGTTTTCTGTAGAATATTAATCAAATTATTAATTGAATAAGGGAATAACCTAACCAGTACTTTTGCAGGTCAAAGCTAAAATACATTATTCACTTAAAATATTTTTTTAAAAGGACTTTCTGGCGGGAAAATCAAGCCGTTTTTTACAGTTGTGTATTTTAAGCTAATTTTCAATATGGATCCACCATTTAAACTTCAAATGCATTATTTTTAACTTTTAAATCATTGCAATCAAACTGGGACCACCATCAGCATTCATTCCTGCAACAAAACAATGTTTAAATAAAATTATTTTAATGACTGGACTATTAATAGAGGCGCAGTGTAAAATGTTCAAGGATATTTATTTAACTGTTTAGTTAAGTAGGAAAATTAATGTGAGTTACATTTAAAATATTTACTTGTAAAATAATGTTAATTAGTTTAAACAACATCTCAATTGACAACAAGTGAATGGGTATTTTATTTTACAATTAGGCGTTTTTGTTTCATAGTAAGTGAGCCAGCCAATGTCTGACTTTGGACATTTTTCCTTAACATTACTAGTCAGGTGACATTGAAATTTGAATAACTACGTCGCAATTCAATAGTTACCTACATCAAAAGTATTTCGCACTCAAAATAAAATCAAGCAAAATGTTTAAGGTGACATTGCAACCCTACCTTTTTTCAAAAATTCATTTTTATGGCGGCCAACAGGTACCTAATAACACGAAAATAAAATTGTAACATAATAATAATAATAAATACTTATCTTATCGCTATGAAGCGATCTATTCCAGACAACCTATGAACATAAATTCTCAAGTAAAGAGCAACAATCCCATCCATAAAATGAACATAGCGCCACAAAAGAGTAAAAAAGATCAGTCTCAATTTTGACTGTTCTCCTAAATTAAGATAACTACTGCTCTGGGCCAGTTAAAATGAGATATTACCTACATAAACAGTTGTACTGTGCTATAAACCCTTTCTTTATAACATTTCTCAACCCTACCACCACCGCCACGGGGCCCAGCCCAGATTTGTTGAACTTTCTAGCACACTACTTGTTGAAATACTCTTAAATACATAGTAACGACTCAAGCAGGCCACAAAAAAAGAATAGTAAGTAGGAATAGTAGTAAAAATCATAAAACTCATTTTTTTTGCAAATAAGCTTTTAAAAAGCACTTTTATACGTCTCAGTATTAACCCTACCACTGCTTCGGGACAATAAATGGGCCAGTGCTGAGAAGAAGCAGCGTAAGAAAACAAGTAATCGCGAAGGGACTTTGTGTTATTTGCAAAAAAGCTAGACTTTAATAGTTTGGGGTCTTTGGGGCTAACAAAATGGCGTCATGTGCTACAAAACAACGCATAAACTCAAATTAATCTCAGTCATACATTGTGACTTATGGTGGGTCTGAAATATAATAAAATTCAACCTATGAGAGACCTCAAAATTATGCTTGAAAACGCGTCTCAGTCCAAGACTAGTTGAGGTAGAAAGATGTAAAGTTAAACCGAGTCTATAGTAGAAAGGAAAGGAATTGTATCATGGTGTCTATTTTGACTATTGTTTATTTCTAGGGGATTCTTTCACAATATCTCGCTAGCTAGTTCGCACTTATTGCGTGTAATGTAAGCTATAAATTTCTGTACTTTATTGAAAGAGGCTGACAAAGGTGACGGAGTTTCTTCCGCCACTTCTTCTCAGCACCAGCCCATATGTTGTCCCGAAGTGGTGGTAGGGCAAGCTATATTTGGGACGCGTATAATTGCCCTAGAAAGGGCCTATGTACTGAATAAACTATTTGAATTTATCACGCTTACCGCATCTGTTTCTACTATGCGTGCTGACCGACTTTAGTTCGTGACGTAGACGTTACGCAAGCTGGTTCGCTGTTTGCCTCTGGTAAAGCTAGAGGCTTTGTGATTTTGCCATGAGTGAGGTCGATGCTGACTTTACTAGCACTGGTGTTTACTCGAAAACGTGTAACGCGATACTCGAATGTAATTCTATTCATCATGGTTCATTCAATTAAGTTTTTGTGAAAGAGGCGGAGACTGGGACATTTTTGTAAATTAATTCCCACTTGCCCCCAGTAGGGTGACACTGGAGGGGACAACTGGGAATAACCCATGAATACCAGCGCATTGTGTAGTAGGGTCAGGTGTCCAAAATTCAACATCTTACTTTACTACAGCCTTAGTTTTTACTGATAGAAGTCAAATTCTTTAACTACTATAGGTAATTTAATAGGATACTGAGGCGTCCAGTTTTTAAAATTAACATGTTGATATAATTTATTAGAAAAAAATAAATAAAACGCTTGGCCTGTTGCAAGGTTGCAACCACAAAGACAGCCTTGGGGTTAGTCAACTCCAGCTAAATCGTGTTCTCTGAACACGGAATCGTTTTTTTTTCGCGAAATTGATAATAATAATGAGGGAAGTATGAATATAGTTTAAAATAAACATACTATTGTATCATTTATATGGCCCTTTGTTGCCACAACAAAAAATGACATTGGCTCATATTCCAAGAACTTTACACAAAGATGTTATACTGAAACGAACATTGCCAGAGTGCGATAAGAAGGTTACAGATGATAACCCGCTTATCAGAACCGTTGCAACATAAAATAGGTTGGCGATAACGGTATACGGACGGGGTGTTAGGTAAATAATGGTGGATTGAACTGGCCAACCCGTCTGCTGGCCAGCGTGGGGAGTGTAGAACAAATCCTCCATTTGCTTCTAGTCAGAGGGTGAGGCCGCTTGTAAACATCCGTTTTTTTGACCGGACAACGGCCCGATTTTTTCACCGGATTTAGCGGTGGCGTATGGTTTATAATGAACGTGTGCACATGCATCGGACATGGGTCCGGCGAGAAAATTGACAGCAAAGGATATCCGTTTTTTGACGGTCCGTCGTCCGGTGAAAAAACGGATGTCTACAAACGGCCTGACATGTATGGTACTTACTATGGTGAACCTATGTTAGCCATTTGAAACTTCTAACGTGAGTTCGTGTGTTCACGCAAACACTACTGAACGAATTTTTGAATTATAGGTTATAAATACACAATCACTTTAATTAGACTATAATTTTATAACAATCACGATGTTACATAGGCCCCATAGCGCCAGGAAAAACTAATATTATAAATGAATGTGAAAGTTTAACTGGAACCGATTTAGATGAAAGTTATACTGGGTGGAATTTTGTAATGCCACCTGGAGGGAAAGTACCCTTAATACTGTATATAGACAATTTTAGTCAAAGCAAACATTCCTTTATTTTTGAAAAGAAAGGGAACTGCATTCAAAGATTTTGGATTTTTTTTCGAAAATTTACTACCATACCATACAATTTTCTGTAAAATAATTACAATAACTTAAGATTTCATGGTTTTCCTTTCATTTGATTTATCAAGTTTGTTTGAGAGATTTCATCCATATGGACTGGATCATTTAACACAACACTTGATCTTGCCAAACATATTATCATGGGGCAGCATAGAATTGTGTGTCTATATAAATTTCTTTACTGTTTTTAACTTGATAGTTTAAGCAAATTTCGTTAATGCTGTGGATAACCTTTTTGGCCTAATTAGTTTAAGAAAAATATTTGATTTAAGTCTAATTATGTATCGGCTGTTGTTATTCCAAATAAATAAAATAAAAATAAAAATAAAACTTAACCCTAACGATCGATGCAATAAAAATACAGGTGTAATTTTTAACATATTTTAGTTAGTTCGATTCCCGGGTGTAGCTAGGGTTGCCAACTATACTGTTTTGAACAGTATTATACTGTTTTTCACTAAATTATACTTTTTACTATTGAACAAAAATAAAGTATACAAAATACTGTTTTCAGCTAGCATCACTAGTATCCATAGATATTTTTAAAAGTAAATGCCCAACACCACATTTAAGTACGCGTTGTAGAGCTATACTGTTTGTTTTTTTTTAATACTGTCTGTTTTCCTTCTCCGACCTCTAATATACTTTATATTTTGAAAGAAAAGTTGGCAACCCTAGGTGTAGCAAGCAAACTTTTGGAAATCTTTGAATGCAGTTCTATTTCTTTTTAAAAATAAAGGAATGTTTTCTTTGAGTAAAAATTTCTATCTACAGTATTAAGAGTACTTTCCCTTCAGGTGGCATTACAAAATTCCACCCTGTATAAAGAAAGATTAAGACCCAGGGACAAAACACTGGATTGTTTTTATATCCGTTTTTCGAAGGGAACATGCGTGCAAAATTTAGTCTTCTTAGGACAGGTCTGAATTCACGCGGGAAAAATCTAGAAAACAATACTTAAAAACTGTTTTTAAGACTAAGACTTAGTCACTAAGTTCACCTACTTTAAGGTTTCTATGAACGGCAAAGCCGCGGGATTAAACTACACCATTGTAATGTAGATGAGTAACACATGAACATGATTTCTAATTATTCAGTCCTCAACATGACGCGTTGAAATTGAATCGGTTATCTTTTTGTGAATAACCATGAGGAAGTACCTACGAGTGTATGAATCACTATTAACCTCTTAAAACACGTGGTTCAGTAAAATCAAGTTCAATAAAATACTTGTGATATACAAAACACTAGAAAATAAAGTGTTATTTTATCATGACATGCATTAGCCCTATTACTTAGCATTTTACCCTACTACTGAAAATGGGTTTATTTTAACATAGTACCACCCATGTCTGTCTACCTCAAAATTATTTATTGAAGTATACTTTTGTGTAAATAAGTTTTATGGGGCAATTTAGTAATAATTATAATACAGTCTTATTTCAATTTATTGTGCTTTCTTTAAATGTAAAATGCAGGATATTTTTTAGAGAAATAAGCGCCAAAAATAATTAAGTTTTTGAAATTGGGTATAGACAGACCAATACCAATACTTCTTCACTTTCAAATTCAAATCAAATTTACCCAATTCAAACTGCTTTTCATTAGTCTTTAGATAATTAATTATGTTAAAATTATTGCAGATTTAGTTAAAGATTTCTTAATGTGATCTAATTTAGTGATTTTAATGTGAATAATTATAAATATTTTATGAGGTCAGCATCTTTGTATAAAAAATAAAGCTAATTAATATGAAAATGCTGTATGACTTGTGTAGATAGTCAAATAAGTAAGGAAGGTTGAATGAATTTCAAAAATAAATAAATATGAAACACAATTTGTGCAATATATGCAAGATTACATAAATAATATACATAAATAGATTTTAGGTAGCTATAACTATTTCGTAGATTACACATGCAATGAAAATGTCATGATGACTAGAAAATATGAACAAATTATTATAATTAATCAAAGATTCTCAGGCCTGTCTAATTGGCCTTAATTTAAAACATCAAAAAAGAAGTAAATGATGAACTTTAGCTTTGAAGTATGATAAAATTCTTAGTCGAGGTATAGGATTAAATAAAATACATAACCCTCCTGGTTCAGTCGGGTAAAAAGGGAAATGAGATGAGGTTTAAAAATGATTTGCATTGAACAATCAAATGCAACTCACCAGTCTGAAACATCAGGAACTGAAGTATCCATACCATATCCATTAGCTCTGGCAGTGAATTCTGGAGTCTTGACACAGCATGGGGAATGTAAGTCAAATTCTTCATTTCTGACAGTTTCTCGTCTTCAGTAGCTTCTTGGGAGGGTAGAACTCTTGCAGTGGAGCGTAAATGACATTTCTTGAGATCTTGATCTTGAGTCTTGAGCTGAAAAGTGCTCTACTCGTGAAGAGTAAAGAGCATATCCACTCACGAAGAGCGGAGTTGTGACTTTCAACCAAAAACTTTTAGAAACCTTTGTCGGACTCCGAAGAGCCCTGGGACGGGACGGGAAGAAGGATGGGACAGGGTGGGACAGGGAATGCTGCGGGCCGGCCCAGCGCAACGGCAGTCGCCGTCGCACCACCATCTTCACTTAAAAGTAACTTTACAAACTAATTATAAAAAACTTTGTAAAATTCCAATATACTTGTTTTTTTTTTTGTACATCACAATATCTTCACGGACTTGCCGTGCCCGCAGCGTTTGAGATCAAATGCTCTCTGTACAAACGTATATAATCTTCAATCTTTAACAGTCGGCTTTTAAGATTACCGTATCGTTAGATTTTTATTCTACAACTAGAATTATGTACGTCGCGCGTCCGCCACTTACATTTTATTTTTTTAAAGCTCTGTGACGGGCGAGGTAGCGGCTCGTGGACGGAGCCTCGCGGGCATCTCTCGCCGGGCGGACGGCGACGTTTACAAATAAAAATACATTGGTCTCGATAAATAAACGATACGACTAGCGGGCCCAGGCCCTGCCCGGCGCGACGAGCCTCGCACCGACACAAATACAAAATATAATATAACGCTTCATTTATAAAAGAAATGCAACGTCCGTGCGCCTTGCACCAACAAGATGTGGCCGTTACCAACAGTAATAAAAAGCGTGGCGGCGCCACCGCCGATCGCGCGCCCGGCAGCCGCTTACAAAACAATTTTAAACTTAAGTAGAGATAGGTACATCAGTCGAATACAACTCAAAAAGTCTCATCGAGCGCGGCGGCCGGGCGGGCGGCCGACGATGCCTTGCGGAGCGCCAGGCCCTTGAGGGTGCAAGGTTCGGCGAGGGGCGCAGCGCCGGGCGGCGGCGCGGTCCGCAGCTCTGGGCACGTCCCTCCTTATTTTTTTGTGTTTTTCTCTTTTTTAAAACGGAGGCAGCGAACCCAGCAGCGGCGGGCCGCGGCGCGTCTGCACTTAACTACTAAAATTTTCACAAAATAATACCTAACGCCGGAATTTGGTCGACGTCGGGGCGCCGCCGGGCAGCCCGGCGACACGGGACGCGCATCGCGTTACGAAATAAAAAACTTAGCACAGTAGGAACGAGGGCGCAGCCGATCGACAGAGGTCGGGTTGCGCCGCCGTGGCACTAACACTAGAGTCCGTACGCGTGGGG
The DNA here is from genome assembly GCF_963855985.1 of Ostrinia nubilalis. NCBI lineage: Eukaryota > Metazoa > Arthropoda > Insecta > Lepidoptera > Crambidae > Ostrinia > Ostrinia nubilalis. Next base: position 6,902,580 of record NC_087117.1, read on the forward strand.
GCGGCGGCGGAGGCCTACGCTGTCACGTTGAGGAGCAGTTTGAGCGTGACGGCGCGGTCCGGCTCGGGCCGGCAGCGGCCCTCGCGGCGCCAGTGCGTGGGCGGTGGTGGCAGGGCTGCGGCGGCGGGCGCTGCGCCCCACTTGGAGCCAGCGTAGCGCTCCTCGCGCCGATCTCGGTCACGCCGCGCGCCCAGCGCTGGGATTGGAGTGCGCACCACTCGACGGCGGCCTCGCGGCTGCTGCCCCTGGCTGTTCATGTCTCCACGCGTCCGGTATGGGTTTCACTTGGACGCGGACAGTTCACTTATCACTTTAGCGGTAGCTACGGCGCCTCGGAGCCGAGCGCGATTCGATCACAAAATGGACGCCTGATTCTAGCCGACACTGATGTTGCCTCGCGATCCGCCGTTTCTCGGCCTCGAACCGCTGTCGATCTACGGATGACACGTCGAAACACTGCACTGCTTCACTTTCACGACTTCGAGTCGGCAGTCGCGCTGCTAGCTCCGGTGATAATCGATTTTAATAAGAACGTAATACGGACGCCACCTCTCCATAGTTCACACCTTCACCTCTCGATTTCGACTACGTGACGTTGGCGGCGCTCGCTGTATTTATGCTCTAATGGCGGCTGCGCGGTGAACCTGCGCAGTGGGGATGTAAAGCCCTCTATGCATGAGGTCGTATATACCTGCAAATATATTCATTTTATTACGGACTTAGATTAATAAAACCTAGATGGATAGTCTTCATACAAACGCTTCGTCAAGAGTGAGGCAAAAATCTTATGTCATTAGTGTCAATTTTGTTGGGGAGTGTAGACAGTGAAGGCGATTTTCCCGAAAGTAGGGAAATTTTTAATACGTTTTTAATTATTTTATAACTAACAAAAACAAAACGCATCATGTACTTACTTATTTATTGAATTCAAAGTACCTACCTAATTACAATAAGATAAATCGACTGAAAAGTCTCGATTTCATAAAAAAGGAAGTGTATTTGTACGGCGAACAATTGGGAAATAAATTTTCTTGTTACTGGTATCATTCCCGTATTTAATTTTTGAAAGCCAAATTCAAGCAAAATACGCGTCGAATCGTAGTACTTACTTATGAAATGTAACACTGGTCACTTTCTTTAGTTTTTCTGATGTATTTAGACACCCTTTCACAGCACAAACCGTCTTAATTAATTAAAAGTCGTCGGACGTGTTTACCAATTTTTCACTTTGACAGTTCATGTGACGTTTACGAGTAAGCCATTCTGGCTTACTAAAATCTGCCTCACCTTTCGTGCACTGACTATCTATCTAGGTTTTATTAATCTAAGATTACGGAACGATTTCTTTGTATTGTTTTGGTTTTTTCACAATATAAATTTTAATAATACAAGACTTACGGAAATGCGAAGGTTATTGGAATAAAAGACATCTTCACAATTAATATAAACTACCACCTGCACCAGTGCGTGGCAGTTTTTATTACGTGATAGTATAGTAATAAGTAGTATAAGTCCATATCTAATTTAAAATAACAACATGTTACTTAGGCCCCCCACTACGTCTTCCGGCCCGTGTTCGCCGATCGAAATCTTTTCTGCCCCGATGGCCATCAGCTCTACGAGCAATTTAGTAATTTTGTAGGTTATGTCAGTTACTTTGGCTTAATGCGATTGCGAATCACCTTATTTCTCATTCGATCACTTAAGTAAACTCCGAGCATAGCACGCTCCCGTCGCCCTTGAGCCTTCTTATGATAATGAGCGACCAGCCGACCACGTCTCAGATCCGTATGTCATCATTGGCAATACACACTGATCAAAGACGTTCTTTGTCTTAAGACATTGTGGTATTTGGGACGTGAATAATTCTCTACCCAGCCGAGTTGAATTCGAAAATTGACCTCTTTCTCGTTATAGTTAATAACAGCGTCAAAAAATTAAGTTATTATGGCAAATAGTGAAAATTTGAAGGTTAGTATTCTCTTACACCATACCATAAGCACTTAATTGTATGTATTAACCTACATTCTCAAGATAGCCCAATATTACCACGAGGACAACACGGTTAAAACAAAAAGCATTGAAAAGTTTGTTTTGTGTTATGCACTAGGTACCAAACTGTATGTATGAAAATTAAGGACCTAACGTTCTATGAGTTTATTGGATACAATTTAATGACACGTGGTATTTCCTCAAAGTATAAAGTAACTAGGTCCTATTTTCTAATTACTAAACTGTACTAACCCTCTTCTGTAAAATGTTTTAATTGTTAATAAAATAAATTCTAAAATAGGTAGGATTCTATCTATCTAGGTAGGATCAGTGGCGGGGCAAGACCTAAATTTGATGTGGGCAAGACAGATTTCGCGAGGCCTTGTTCTGTGGAGTGGCGACCTGAAGACGGATATTATAAAAAAAAAAAAAACGTGTCAACGGTCTATTCATTGACAGTTTCTGATTTCTTGATTCAGTGATTATTTTTAAAGGAATATTGCGCCAAAGAATAATGTTCGTCACTTAAAACCGTGTTGTTGCTTAATTTTGTGTCTGATTATGGCTGAATTTGTTTGGAAAAAAATATATTTTTTTAACTACATTGTTTAGCTATCAAGAATTTATATTTAATAGTCAATGTTTGCATTTATTGTCGTATTGTGATATTGTCATCTCCACCTTGTATACATTTTTTCAAAATTTTTGATGCGCGAGGCCCCTTGTTCCGCGAGGCCGTAGGCGGTGGCCCACGTCGCCTACGCCTTACGCCGCCACTGGGTAGGATTAATAATACTAACACACGCATGCATATACATACATTACACACACAACACACACTTGAAGAGCATTGTGTTAATTTGTGTAAAACTTAAATATTAGTGTCTATCCACTTAATATGGCTTCCACAGAATACCAGCATTATGCTCTAGATCCTAACCTAGAGCATAACATAAATGCTGAGTGGCTGCCATTTTGGTTCAAATTAAACTATGTATGTAACTAGGTATGTTGTAAGTAGTATAAGGATATTAAAATTTGGACTAAATAAAAACATTTCCTTTCCTTCTTTCTTTCTTCTTTCTAAAAGAAGAGATTTTTGCTATGAAGTTTTGTACTACAATCTTTAGTTAGATTAGGTATAATGCATTGCCAAAATTCTTCTCCTAATGTAAACATGTAGGTTATAATATTATAGAAGTATCTCTTTAACGTTTTACATAAATATATTGACTTGGCCATCGCACTAAATAATTTAATTTACACGTGTTTTCATGCGATTGCCAAGTCAATATATTTATGTAAAACGTTAAAGATTTCCTGGCCTGGACTTGGTATTACATGGATCTCACAACTTTTTACCGTAGAACAACTGAGTTGCGAGACTTGGTTTTTTTGACAAGTATTGTTTTTGATGGGATCTAATTTCTTTTTGTATTTTGTAGACAGCAGTTATGTATCTAGAAAACTGGACCGAAATTGAAAAATTTTACTCGACTTGGCGGTTGCACTACCGTGCCCCCAAATATAATTTCTTTTTGTATTATGTAGACAGCAGTTATGTATCTAGTAAACTGGACCGAAATTGAAAAATTTTACTCGACTTGGCGGTTGCACTACCGTGCCCCCAAATATTTTAGTTTTTCCTTGATTCATACACCAAACACTACTTATATTCCAAATTTGAAGCTTTTAGGTCTACTAGAAGTGCCTTAGAGTTTTGATGATCGGTGAGTCAGTGAGTCAGTCAGTGAGTGACAAAATTAAGTAACTTTGACCCGTTATAATTCTTAAACTACTGGTTCAAATTGAATGAAATTTTAAATATACCGTGTCTTTACAATGCCTGCATAGCTAATGAAAATTCAGCCTTCTAGTTTTATCCACAACGAAGTTACAGGCGGTCGAAAATGGCCTGAATTGCTTCGAGAAAAGGATGGTACGGCCGTGCCGCTTTTTAGCTCGACTTGGTGGGGGCACTGCCGTGCCCCCAGATAAAAACACAAAATGTACTTATTTAAGTTGACCAGGAACATAAAAACCCTGGGATAGAGGCGCGTCAATTGCATTTGATAGTGCAACACTGGGTACAGTCGTACCTGTATTAAATTAATAGGCTAATTTTATGTATCAGGATTCAGGATAATGGGCTAATTTAATATTTTCATAAATTAACAAAAAATATTGTATTATAGGTAAACTGGTTTAAATAAATTAAATGAAACCATCAATCGAGCAAGTAGGATTTTATTATTATTCATCAATAATCAAATTCTGAACTTGAATATTCAACTACTATGTCTGCCCATGAACGCTTCAAACTCGGTACTTATTTCTTAATTATTATTCCATAAAATTCAACACTTACAAAGTGACAAAAAACTTTGAAATAGGTAGTTGAAACAAACCACAGCTAATTTTCATAGTTGACTGTACTATACGATAAACATGTCAGTCAATTTGACAACCTTTGTCGGAAACATTATTCAATGAAAATATTGTCCGAACCCTTAGTATTTCTCTTCGACAAATACTTTAACACATTGTGAACCACTTTTCTTTCACGACTATAAAAATATTTTAGCAATTTAATTCACAAAATCAATTGCGCACATTTAAAATAAAGTTTATTTACATTTTGACAACAATAAACTGACATGCAAGGTGACATGTCAATGAAGTTTTTAGTTACTGTTGCCATTAAAAGAAATTAGTACCATTAATTTTCCGCAACATGGCGAGGGTTTTTATGTTCCTGGTCAGGCTATAAATAATTAGTTAATATTATTCATGATTTTCATGCTAAATCCTGTATTTCCTCCGCCATTTTCCGCAGTTTGGCACCTCACGTCACATCATTTTACCGAAGTCAGCCCTATAGCTTCGGCACAGTGCCGATCACTGACGTTTGTCAACAAAATGGTGCTTGACTCTTGAGACAGGCTAAATTACACCATATTGTTAAGGACATTGAGCATACATTTTTTTAAATACCTTCGCGAAGTAAAACGAACGTGCGTGCGTGCGTGTTAAATTATTTCTCATGCATGAAGAGCTTTACACTGAACCGAGCTCGACCGATCGGCTAGTAGCAACGTTGAAAAAAAAACTTCAACGAAAACAAGGAGGTTGAGGTATACCCGACCAAGTTACGAAGTATGCGTATACAAAGATTATGCCTACATTGCTATAGCTTCCTATTTGCGCCGTGTTATAATAAAGAACATGGCTGCGCGATATTTTTGGAATTAATGATAAGAGTTGTTTGTTTGCATTTGAACTAAGTCAGCAGTTATCAATGCTTATTATAATTATTATTGTAATTCTCGTATCATTTTCGCTATGTTAACTGCGCAATAACGTTGCTGACATGTGAAACTGGAATACCTACATAGCAGTAGGTATTTTTTAAAGTAGCACACACTCATGACTTCGTAAACAAACTTTGTTTTGGGTTGGCTGTTAGGTAACGTGTGTAGTGTGTGAGCCTTTTCAAAACAACTCCACTTCCTACCTAGTTAGGTTATTAATGTAGTCCTGCCTACTTACCTACCTAGAGACCATATAACCGGCGTAAAAATATGGCGTAGGTAACCCTCCTATAACAACTGCCTACCTAGCTACCTAGTAGGTAGGTACCTACCTACCTTACTTTCTACTCGTAAAACGTATGTATTGCCTTCACTAACCTAGCCATTTCGTATGTGTCAAAAGGTATAAACGAGATTCATAGGGTTATGTAGGTATATTTTATTAGGTAGGTCTTTAGAAGACGTTACTTATACCTACTTACCTATTTCCTTCGTGTGAAGAAGTAGGAGTTTCTAGATTTGAGAGATTGTAAGTTTCAACAAGAAAGGAATAATATGGTAGTCTATCTTGCCTTACCACCAAGATCGGCTGGTTGAGGCTTGGTAACAAAAAGTGACACAAGAAACTCCGTCAGACAAGTAACTTACGAGGATGTAGGTATAAATCTTCGATAATACCTACCTACAGTTGTAAAGTTACACAATTAAGATGTTAACGATTGTGAAATCAGTTATGCAATGTGATTATTGTTTCACATTTCAATATTTATGCTGTAATGGCTGATATTCGTCACGTTTACAATGTTTTGGCATTGAAAACGCATTATTTCCTCCATACGTAGTTCTACGTAGTGGCAGTCACGTATCCCCGATTGCTGTGCGCAGGTCAGGGAGGGAATATTCAATCAAAAATCCTAAAAATAGACGCCCGGGACGTACCTACTTACCTACCTAATTTTATGATGTCTTTGCTTCCAGTCGTCTTCGACGATCTAAAATCAAAATGGCGGTAAATTAAATAAATAGTAGCTAACTAGGTAGGCAAGGCATGTTATAAAATTATAAAGAATACTTACCTATAGCTATAAGATACGAAACGGTCTACAAGATTTAAATTTCCATTCAGAAGAATTAATTTATATGTAAGTAATATCGTTTATTATCGTTTACCTTCTCATTAAATAATGTTAAGTATTGAAGTGTATTGTCGATGATACTGAATAAACATTTTTTCTTCTTCTTTATTTATTGACCACGAGTCCACGACACAGTACAATTTTTTTGTCTACAATATTTTTTATTATTACAATATCCGTGTGATCATTACGACACATGCATAATGCATTAAACCTTCAGTTATTTAGTGCATAATTAGCTTTACAGAAAACCACAATAATGTGCATTCATACTGAAGTTCCTCCTTCCTCTGATGTTCTCACTGCGTTTGTCCTCTCAGTTAGCCTAATTTTAGAAATCACTGTAGGGCTTTTCATAAGTACGGTTTTGGACTGACTCAAGAGATGATGTTTGTTTACGTTTACGATCTCGATCGAGCAAGGGACCAAAAACTACTAATTCTAATATAACTGCCTGATAGCAGCCAAAAGTGAACAAAATTCACCGGATATTTTTTCCGAGTGGCACGAAAGACAGTTTCAGAAATCGACGGGAATCAAACCATGCACCGGGCCGTCTCAGGCCATAGTCAGGCTTATAAGTTATAACAAAGGATGAATAAAAACAAAAATAGGTCATAAATAATCATACGGCGAACATTCCTATAGCTCGCGCCACTAAACTAAAGCAATTTTGTCCTTTACTTGGCCGTAATAAAACTTTTAAAACGGTGGTTGAATTTTCCAGATTATTTTGACGAGAGTTCACGAGCATAGGCAAAAAATGCTGCGTCAATGTTAATAGAATACGGAGTATTTATTCTGTGGTTGCTGGTGTAGAGCTTATTTTTGTTTGCAAGATTGTCGAAGTCTCTTAGCACAGACAGACTTGTAAAAAACGCATCCCGTCTGATGGTGGTCCCACCCACCTCCACACTCCCTCGGACCTCTCTCTCGCACCACCATGTTAGAAGGGGATGGACAACAAAAAAATTCAACCAGACGATCAGCTGTTGAAGCAGCCTGTTTTTAACCCAAATACAACAGGTTTGGAAGACAGCTGAGTGGGTTTTTATAGGCTTCTCGTGGAGTCCCATGTGTTTGAAGGAGTCTGTAATGTTTAATACTAGTTTCTGAATGCAGCTTCGTCCCCACATTATCCCCTCACCGTTTTATGCGACGATACCTACTTACTACCTTACTTGTTTAGTATAATGTAGGTACTTTTGTTAGATTTAACTTTATAAGTAGGTAAATTGAGTTGCGTGCGTCAACTTGCATGGTTTATTTATGTTCAGTACGTTCGTTTCAGCCGAAAGACGTCCACTGCTGGACAAAGACCTCCCCCAAGGACTTCCAAAAAGACCGGTCCTGCGCCGCTCGCATCCAGGCACCTCCCGGCACCTCCCTTTATCTTCAGTAATGAACACATTTAGTATTTTTTCTCTTCATTTAAAATAGATGTAGTAGGTACAGCATGCAGGTAGGTGCAATCCAAACCTGCATTTCAAGTGTTATCACTGAAAGATAGAATTTCTGTCAAGTTTCCGTGGCCTAGTAAGTTACCCCACCCTACCTAGCTACTCTATCGGTTTATATCATACGAATAAAATTATTAACAGTCAAATGTGAAATTATAACGAGTAATAACGATAAAAAAGGATTTGTTTCAAGTTTCAACACACACTGACTTTTACCCCATCGACCACACCTTTTTCACCCTCCTGGGGTTTTTCATCAAATACAAGGGTCATTCACCCCAACCGGTACTACAGACCCCTAATGAGCCCGCATGTAATAAAAGCAGCCCCTATGGTAGGGGTGTGGTTTTTTTCTTATTCATCTTGCTAAGAGGCCGCCTGAGAACAAAGAAGCAAATTGCAAAGTATGGAGACATTTACGAAGAATGTTGAAATTTTTAACTTTAAGTTAGTTTTGTATTTCAAAATTATTTACTTACTCTGTACTGTATTCAAGAATTCAAGATTGATTGAACATAGGTCCTCCCCCAAATTATCTTAGAGTAAACAGTAATAATAACTTTTATTTGTCAATGGCGTGGTGTGGTGGTGACCTTACTTTTATTAGGTCAACTATTATAAAATTCAATCAATACGAAGGCTAGTTAGTAATAATAAGTAAAAAAAGTAATCTCGTATAAATATATTTCGTTATTATTAAGATTGTAAAAGACACTTTTTTAAGTGTAAAACCACTTGGATAGTCGGCACGCACATGCAGAAAGTAACGATGTGTGACGTTACTGACGTTTCATTTCATCCATAAACCTACCGCTGAACCGATTTTGATGATTTTTTGGATGTAGAAATACCTTGTAGAAAACCATTTTGAAAACTATTTGCAGACTGAATTGATAAATGGTGGAAATGTGAAATAGAGTGAAATTAATAAATGATGTTTTGATTAAAATATTTAATCAACGAAGAATATCATATTTCGTTTTCTTAAATAACTGTGTTTAAATCCTTAGCATTAAAATAAATTAATTAATGTAGGTACTTATTTAATCTTGTTGTATAAATAAAATTACGTCAACTTGCGATAACATTATATGCATTACAAAGAAGTTTTTGTTATTTATGAAGAAATTATAAACACATTCACATCTTTATCAGTATAATAAATTTCTAGAAGCTCCAAATACCTATGTAAACACCGATTATATCATTGTTATTAATTACAAAGCTCGTGTGATAATTTATGTAACTTAATAACATTTAATAACGTCATCTAAAACAAACAAAACACAGGTTATTGACTTTTAATCAACAACGTCACGTTCTCGTTACAATAAGTAGGTATTTGAACAATAAACAAAAGGTACGGTGATTAGAAGGAGGTAGATAGGTACTGTTTGGGTTCCCCCAATCCAATCCATAGGTCGCTGGTTCAAATCCGGCTCGAAGGACCAATGTTTGGGTTGCCCCAAAACAAGATGATAATGATAAAAATTGATTTAGACGAACTGATTTGGTGAATGAAACAACGTAGGGGAACCTGTTGAACCTTGGACAGAGTTGTACCTAAAACAATTGTATATATTTTTTAAATTATGAGGTTTTATGAAAAGTTGTCTAGGGTATTACATACGTTATTTGTCAACATTAACGTGAAGTTAGCTAAGATTCGCCGACGCCGTGCAAGTACAAGAAAAAATGGTAATTTAATATTTTACACTGACGCAGTGAGATTTTGGAGGTTTACTTCATGTCAATTTATGAAAAATGTTGCATGTTTGACAAAACGGTTATAGTTAGAACATAATCTTCATATATCTAGCTACTGGACGATATGAGTTTCAGATCCTAAGCTCAAATGGAAGTGGGTTTATTATGCTTATTAAGTGAAGTAGTCGTAATGTTGTACCTTGACCACCCAACTAGCGATGTACCTTGGTCACTGATTTTCATTACGTTTTAATGAGAATTTTATTGTAATAAAAAAAACATATAGTGTTATAGAAACAATGCCCCGAAGACCTCAAAATAGCAATTTAAAGTCTGTTTTTGATATATATTTTTTTAATTTCTAATGTTTTTTTAAATTTACGTTTAATGTATCTTCATATGACTTTTTTAAGATTATTTTTGTTGATAAAGCGGTTTTAATGGATATTTTGCTAGAATTTAAGTTAAATAATAAGAAATAAAAAAATCTAGATTAAAAGTTAAAGCCACTCCAGCGCGTATTTTGTCCTACACGACATAACATATCAACATTCAACAAAATTTTCTAGAAAAAATGTTGAATATTGTCATATTTTTGTTGATTGTGTAAGGCTAAACATGGACTGGAGAGCCAGCTTAAATTTAAGTGATTTGTTGCCAAAAAATTGTGAAAAATAAATAGTACAAAAAATATGGATGAGGATCTTTTTAAAAAAATACTTTTACTTAGATATTGTTGCTAATAACTGTAATAATTGATATTTCAAATAATAATTTAACAGAAAATTAACAAATTGAAGCGAATATAAGCATTTATTTAAATTTAAATAGGTACAACGTACACGGTCCAAGGTACATCTGGTTTGTTGTACCTAGGACAGTTTTCCCTTTTTTTTTCTAGCAGCTAGTATGCCCAAATTTTTAAAATTATACACAATTTTATGAATGAATTATGTAGTTAATTAAATGATCTTTAAATATAACTGCACTAGACAAGTTTAAATATAACCATTATTTTTCAAAAAATCAAAATTCGAAAAACTGGCCTAAGTACAACAGGTTCCCCTACGTTAGAAAATATTGTACTATTTATATCTGTCTGTTCTTCTACTTTTCGCGCCTAACTAAACCAACCAATTTTGGTAGTGAAATATCTAGATTGGATACTACTACGATTGAAGGATATACGGGACTATTCCCACCTCTCGTTCCCACCACTGCAACTCCTGTGTAGCCAGGATCTACAGCTTGACCACCAAAGCCCAACCAATGAAGGGCAAGTTTGTCCCGGGGGAAAGTTAAACTGTCATTGGATCCGCAACTAAATTAATCAGAAAACATAGGAGGACTTCGAGATTGAACTTTGAAGGATATAGTAGGTGGTAGGCTACTGAGATACTGATACCTATCGAGTTTATAAATTAACTAAATAGGTAGTTTTTCCAACGTCTTCACTCCCCATGCACCCTCATGATACTTAAGCATTTAGACCAAATAAAAACAGGCCTACTTAATTGAATGCAATGACCGAAAATTACCTTGGTCCTACTTTGTCAATATCTGTTGTTTTCCAATCTTGAAACCTGACTTATCTAGGTTTAACTTGGGTAATTACTATCACCGATTCATTCAGAATAACGATAAGATTGTATAATCATTTCCCGTGTAAAGATAATAGTTTACGTCATTTGTTTTTAGTGTTTTGTTTTTCAACAGACTTGCTGTCGTCATTAGATTTTGTCGTCTTTTGTTCTTTTTGTTACAGTCAAAATTAATTGTGAATGGAGCACAGCTGTTTCACAGCTGGATAAATATTTTTGGTTCCTAACCAGGATTTGACTAGGTATTGCAAAAACAAGTGTAAAGTCCAATTTCATTACATGAAGTCGTTCTAACTTACAAATGATTACTTACACGTGCAAGTAACTTAAATATGTTCAGTTATTTCAGATCGCGTGTAACTTTTAGGGGCTTACTTCGTTCGTTCGTTCGTTTCAGCCCAATGACGTCCACAGCTGGACAAAGGCCTCCCCCAAGGATTTCCATAACGGTTTTTACTATTTTCTGCTACCGTTTCCTACTTTTTTAAACTGTTTTATACCTCGTAGATTCAATTAAAAACTAATGAGAACACAATAACCAGGGCGATTAGTTGACCGACGAAAAGTGGAGAAGGTAACTTACGGTTCTAGAATGGAAACCATGTTTCAGCAAACATAGTGTAGGACTTGATTGAGACTTCCTCTTGCTAAATGGACCTTGCCAGATGGATAAGAAGATAACTGGGTGGCAGGAAAGCCCGAGATCCTTTCAGCCTTGATTACTTCCAGGAGTTGAGCAATGGTTCTACTCAAACAAATGCAGATTTTTTTTTCGCCACATTATTTGCACCAAGATTGGAGTGCATCATGCAGCGTTGGTTTTTTTAAAGTCTATAATAGGAGGATTCATGAGGGACTGCACAAGGAATACCTAATCTCTAGAGTACTTAGGTAATAAAAGTAAAGTAACAATCTAACAATATTGTCATCACTTCGCTCTACGTGTTTTTAGACGACTTGAAGATATCACGAATTTGATTCAGTCACGAACTATTTTTCTTTGGTTGAGTTAATTTATCTTAGCTCTTTATCTTTATTAGTTCTTGGAGTTTGGAGTCAATCTAAACATGAGAGGTTGCCTGACACCCTAAGCTATCACCGGAATCGAACTAAGGTCCGTGAAGCTCACGAAATCAACGTGTTTGGTTACGGTTACACCAGAATCGGGCTAACATAATTTTATGACCTAATTCATTATTTAAATGAAAAGAACCCACTCAAGTAGTTTAATAAAAAAATAAATATTATTTTGAGATCTCTTATTTATTACAAGTAACGCCATCTATTGACAAAATAATGAAGCTGTATGTTTTGATTTCATTAGCGTAGCGGAGAGAGCTGGTTAATTAAAAATTGCAATGTCATAATGACAGCTGATGACAGTTGACTGACAGTTTCACAATACAAAATCACGAAACTCGATTTTCTTTTCGTAATAAAACGAAAAATACACAGAAATGCGAAGAGAATTTATACTACTTTTGTTAGGTATAATATGTGTTTCAACTTTATCGTCTATGTTATCCGGATATGTGCAAATTGAGGCTGATAAAGTGCTATTAGACACGGTGGTCGGTGCGGTGGGAGCAGGAAACTTTTCTTATTGGCAATTAGGGCATACCGGGCCTTTATTAGTGGAACTAACGTCTTTAGCGGGTGATGCGGACCTGTATGTGTCTGATACAATCAGGTTTGTATCTTGAATTGAAAGATTTAATGCGAAATTTTACAAATTTCTAACACTCCATTAACGTCACGGTAGATTGATGTTTATCGTTTTTCAGCGTCTTTTAGCGACTTATTTATCAATATAATTGATTTCCCCGACGTTACTGTGTCTCGCCATACGTTGATTATGAAGCTGGGTTTAAATATCTACTAGATTGTTTTAGAAAATAAACTTTTGAAATAGGCCTATTGCTTGTGGAAAGATAGACGCCCCCGCTAAAATTCCACCATCTGTTCAGTCACACCACTAGGTCTGCCTGTCTAGTGATATGACATAAGATTTTATACGTAAATTTTTGCCCTCTCTGTGAATATGAGAAAAGAAACTGGAATGAGATGAAAATTAAATAATAGGTAACTGGTGAAATTTTATTTGGGATCCAAACTTTATGTAACAATTCCACACTATATTTATAATTATGTTTACTTTCGTATGTTTCCAGGCCAAGCTATGAGGTTGATAAGAACAACTTCAGCTCTGCTACATGTGGTCCGGACCTTGTCAACATTCCTTCAGACTTTCCCAGACCTATAGGTAAGAAATTGTAGAAAATTCCCATGAAAAACATAACTATTTATTCTAGGTATTTCATTTTAAATACTGTGATACATTCTTTGTGATTTTCACAAATTGTAAAAGAAATTTACTTGCAAAAAAGTAGTGAAAAGTGTAAAAAGTAATAGGTGTATGAAAGAAAAGTTTTAGGTAAACAACTTTAATACATATTTGCAATCTTAAGCTTTAAAATTTGTTGTGTTGCTATTGTCAACTATTACACCTATTCATTTTAAATGCAGAAAAAGAGTGCACCTACTTGTGAAATAAAAGAATTCATAATGTAGACGAGTAAAAACAGTTCATGGACTACCTGCCTAGTTCTATCCTATTTGTGAATAGTAATTGCTTGATAATTTGATATTTTACGACAATATGTACCATTCCAGACTACATCTCATTTGCACACTGTGATTGCGGTCAAATACCTGCCTTGTTATGCATAAAACAAAGTTATTGTGTAAAATGTCCAAATTATTTATTTTTATTTGATCTATCATCAACCTATGCTCTTCCAGGTATTGGAGTCTTCGGGCACTGGTCGCACCACCTGTCGGAGTACAGTATCCAGGTGTTCCTGGACGCTTCAGCCATTATGGACTCCTCGTTGCTACTGACTGGTGACCGCCAGTCTGGGACAGATCGACCTGGTAATAAACTTTAAGTATTTTCATCTTTTGAAGTGTGGATCGGAAAAAGTAGAATAGCACTCTCACTTTGCCCATGGATGTTGCACTAATATCACGGTAATACTATCTATACAGTATTCCAACTCGGCCATATTTTTGAAATAAATGTCAACAGCCCCGCGGTACGTCACGGTATGACAACATGCGATAGGGCTGCCCACCTACAGTACCCATTCTAATTACATCTGTCTACTTAGAATTTCTATGTAGTTTTGTGATTGTATTTTTTTTTATTTAGACAAACAAAATACTTTGTGAACGGAATAGGATAAAAATGCGTGTTGTTTTGTGTTAGTAGATTTAATTTAAAAAAATACACTAAAATAATTTTGAATCTACTAATCATAATGAGTACTTAATGACCTGTTACTTTAATTTCAGGCGGATGAAGTCGTGGGCAAAAGCTGGTTTAATACAATATAATTTTTATTTCAAATCAAACTGACTGAAAATGACCATTTTTGACTGTTAATAACTTGTTTTTGACAAATTTGACCGTAAATGACGGTAGTCAAATTCAATCACCTTAGTCATTTTCAACACTAGCTAAAGGCCATCGACGTCCGTTCGGCACATTCGCGACACCCCTAACCCTAACTTTTGGATTTCGACCGCGTCCCGAGATTTGAAATTCGAAGGAAAGCTCGCGTTTCGTCGGTTTATATGAAGTTATAATACTGTATGATATTATTACCGTGCTAATATGCCCACTTAAGGCTTTTCCAACTTGGTTGGTTTGCGTCCCCCATTCGCCTTATGGTAAATTAAGAGAGGATTATGTGTCTGCAGTGGCCTCATGATGATGATGATTTCCTTTTCTTTGCTAAATGGCGGCAATTTCTTTTTACTTTGCAGGTTGCGATTGCGGCCAAATACCTTCCTTGTTATGCATGTAATATGTTTTACAGATCAGAGTCAATATTATTTTGTTTTATTTTATTGGCATGTACAATTTATCCGCCAATCTCTACTACTTGATCACAGACCCCAGAACTCTCATTTTCAGAACTGGAAAAGAGAAGCAGAGAGAAGCCATCGCGGAAGTCAGAAGAGGAGAAACCGCGGTTCATCAAGTTGTTGAGCATTTTGGACATGATATTCGAGATGTTTGTGTTATAATTTTTGTGTATAGCTTTGATTTAGAGGGATTATTATTTAGTATTCGTATTACTCAGTCGGTGCCTGAGGAGGTATGTATTATTATTCTGTCTAAGGCGATTATCACACTGCGCCGCGCTCCGCTGCGGTACGCGGGACGACAGATTTAATCATTGTATGCAAGTACCTCAGTTTGTATAGAAAACACGCGCGGCACAACACACTGACAACGCGTCTGCGCGCGGGATTTTTTATATGAAATTACGCGAACCGCGGCGGAGCGCGGCGCAGTGTGATAACAGCCTAATAGCGGCATTTGTGTTTTTGAAACGTCAAACGTCTTCTTCTTTTATTTTGGCCACGACTTGGTTTTGAGAACCATGATTTCGCCAATGTCACGTAAACAGCTTTGACAGAGAATAACAGGGTTTACAAATAAAAAAAAAAATTTACATTTCTAAAGCAAAATTATAGTTCCAAAATACTGAACTGTCCTATGCATGACATTGACAGCGGGGCGCCACCGTCAATACCGGATCGCTGCTTCCGATTTTTGCCATGTTGGAAATCATAATTATAGTTGAACGATGGTAGCGCCCCCCTGTCATTGAGTTTGGTGGGACAGTTCAGCGTGGGTCATCTATATTTGTGTGAGTACGTCAAACGTCAGCGAGACTTCATATTTGTATACTCTGTCACGTCATAATATGTCAATGCCACCCCTCCCGCGCCGCTCCCATGCCTCAGGCACTGATTGAGTAAGCGCTAGACATATAGGACAATGGGTGAGGAATGGGCCGATACCAAATCAGTGTGATGTGTATACTTTTATACGCGTTCATAATTATACTGATTAACAGACATACAGGGTGTCCCAAAAACAATGGATAACCCTGTAACCATCGATAGGCCTCGTCATGGTCTCCCTAACGTCCAATTTTGACCCCAGTAAAAATATCACCGTTTTCAAGATTTTTAAGTTTTTGTGCATTTTTAGAAAATTGCCACCTGCGATTACTTTTTCCCATGCCATTTCTACAAATGAGGATACTTTTCAATCTAGTTTTTTTCCTTATCACAAGGGATAGATGGGCTATCAAAAGAAAATATTAAAGTTCAACAAACTAGTTTAAAAGTATGAAAATTTTAAGAAATTGCAGAGAAGAAGGAAAAATTAATTCATTGTCTTGCACTTTTGATCAGCCGTCGTGTAAAAAAAATGTAGGAAGACCATCGTGCCCATTACCTTAAAAACTTCCTTGGTTAATTGAGATTCTAAAAAGGTATCACAAGCCTATGTATTCTGTATTATTTTTATCTTATGGCTACTTGAATAGCAACTAGTATGAAAACTGCAAAAATTAGTTTTTATCGTAATAGTTAAACTAGGACTGCATAGTGGCATTAAATACAAATGGATAATTTTTAGCGTAGGAATTTTAATAAAGCAACATTTTATCATCATCATCATCATCATTTCAGCCATAGGACGTCCACTGCTGAACATAGGCCTGTACCCCAGTGATTTTCATAATGACCGCTTGGTAGCGGCCTGCATCCAGCATCTTCCTGCTTACCTTTATGAGGTCGTCGGTCCACTTTGTAGGTGGACGTCCTACGATGCGCTTTCCGGTACGTAGCCTCCACTTTAACCCTGCTGCCTCAGTTCTGCAACCTACTGTGCCCTGCCCATTGCCACTTCAGCTTGCTGATCCGTCGAGCTATGTCAGCGACTTTAGTTCGTTTACGGATCTCCTAAATTCTGATACGGTTTCGTGAAGAAACCCAAGCATAGCCCCCTCCATAGCACGCTGTCCAAAAAATTCACGTTTCCGAGCCGTGTATTATCACGGATATCTGTCTGGGCACATTTTATTTATAAGGTTTAAAACAAAAATTAAGTAATCACAAAAACGCAGAACGGACAGCCAATGGGGCAACAGGGTTCAAGTGGAGGCTACGTACCGGAAAGCGCATCGTAGGACGTCTACCTACAAAGTGGACCGACGACCTCATAAAGGTAAGCAGGAAGGTGCTGGATGCAGGCCGCTACCAAGCGGTCATTATGGAAATCATTGGGGTACAGGCCTATGTTCAGCAGTGGACGTCCTATGGCTGAAATGATGATGATGATAAAATGTTGCTTTATTAAAATTCCTACGCTAAAAATTATCCATTTGTATTTAATGCCACTATGCAGTCCTCTCAGATCATAGAAAGAGAATAGATATGAAGTCGCGCGTAACTACAACGAGAACCAGTGTCCCCACATTTCCCCCACCACAGCTCCCACACACACATTCAACTGTGTAAAAACAAAGCGACTGAGAGTCTACGACAACATGTGCAACCGGCTTAAAAGTGCTGTGATTGGCCAGAAGGCGTGCCTTATGGCCAATCAATGGCCGCGTGACGTGACGCACACTTTGAAAAAAGCAATTAGAGAGAAGAAAGATAAAATGGAGTCGATAAGATATCGATACTTTAAATCCTGGGGGCAAGGCTCGAAATTGGTTTAAAAAATGCTTGTATGAAAACCTTTTTATTATTATACGTTATTATTATGTTCTTTAACGATTTTTGCATAAAGGAGTCAGTTCCATTTTGTATAGACGAAAAACTCAGAATCAATTATTGGGACTAAATGAAGTTACCTTATATTAATTTACCCCAACCAAAGCTCAATGTCGTTATCGATGGAGTATAGAAGTTATAGACTGACAAAGTTTGTATGAAAAGTCATGGGTTAAGTAGGTACTTGCGATTTTTACCAGTATTTACAATATTGGTAATATATTATTATTTACTTTAATAATAATAACAGGATCACTGTAATTATTATTAACTACTATCGCGCATTAACTTTTTAATTATGGCGAAATTCGTACCGCCTATGTTTATCAAAAATAATGCCTATATTAGGCTTTCAACTAGCTCTTATAGTAATTACATAGTTGACAGTTACTAATCCCTTCTACTATTGTTATTGTTTTTGTAAAAACTTAAAAATCGCAAGCAACACATGATTTTTTCATTCAAAATTAGAAATTAGAAAATAATAATTTACTTCTATTTATCGATAATAGGAAACCGTATTAGAACACGAGCCCTGCACTATGTTACGACCGGCACATGCGGCCGTACTGTGTATTTTCACGCGTCAGTGGATATCGGAAGAAATAAAATACATTGCGCAGTAGTTACGCATGACATAAAGTGGTTGCTAACTAAATCGTCAATGTACAACGTGTTTGAATTTTTATCACCACTAATTTCGATATCGCAGTAAATGTCACGGCACTGAATTCGTTCGTAAAAATGTTTAGTTTTTTTTATTTATAAGCAAAATACCAATGGATTTGCAATACTTACATGTGGTAAATGACTTCATTGTTCCTGTAGTTATTCGTTTCACTTATGTTATTGCACGTTACGACGCATTATCCAACAATATCGGAGAACATTTCCTCAGTACGACTGAATCGCGACTAACCTGGCGTCGCGAGCGATGTTCGTTTCTGGGCATATCGCGGAGACACGCGCCACGCCCCCGTTTCACATCTATTCCCTTCTATGATCTGAGGCAGTCCTAGTTTAACTATTACGAGAAAAACTCATTTTTGCAGTTTTCATACTAGTTGCTATTCAAGTAGCCATAAGATAAAAATAATACAGAATACATAGGCTTGTGATACCTTTTTAGAATCTCAATTAACCAAGGAAGTTTTTAAGGTAATGGGCACGATGGTCTTCCTACATTTTTTTTACACGACGGCTGATCAAAAGTGTAAGACAATGAATTAATTTTTCCTCCTAATCTGCAATTTCTTAAAATTTTCATACTTTTAAACTAGTTTGTTGAACTTTAATCTTTTCTTTTGATAGCCCAACTATCCCTTGTGATAAGGAAAAAAACTAGATTGAAAAGTATCCTCATTTGTAGAAATGGCATGAGAAAAAGTAATCGCAGGTGGCAATTTTCTAAAAATGCACAAAAACTTAAAAATCTTGAAAACGGTGATATTTTTATTGGGGTCAAAATTGGACATTAGGGAGACCATGACGAGGCCTATCGATGGTTACAGGGTTATCCATTGTTTTTGGGACACCCTGTATATTTTGTGCTTATCAGGGATGTTATGGATATCCGTAACCGTAACCGAAACTTTCGGATATCCGAAATAAAAAAATATCCGTAACCGAAACCGGTATAATATTATTCCTATATCCGTATCCATAACCGAAACTACATATCCATAACATCCCTAGTGCTTATATTATCGGCCGACAAATCTGTACTCGATTGAAAGCCGCTTTGGGATAGATAAGTACAAAAGAATTTGGAAAAAAAATTTTTTTTTCAAACATTTTTTTTCTTGACTTCTGAAATTTATTAAATGACATTTTAATAGTTGTGACGTCATTTTATAGTATTCTCTCTAAGTTGTTTTCAAACTTCAAAGTAATGTTTTTAGCTTATTGCAATATTCTCATAATGTGCTTTTTATAAGGCATAAAATAGATTGTTGTGTAAATATTGTCGGAAAATCATTAGGGAAGGCCTGTGTCCAGCAGTGGACGTCCTGTGGCTGAAATGATGACGATGAAGGCAAATGTGGGTTTCCATAATATGCTCACCAGTGGCGCCAACTGGTAAGAATGTAGTTTTACAAGATGTCTTCCAGGCAATTTTAAATTTAATAACCAGAATCAGGGAATAATTCCATAAAAAAATGACAGCGACCATAGACTAATTTAAGAAACCATAGAGTAAGAGTTTAGTAGGTGGTTCTACAGAAGTACCCTCAGTGTTGAAAATCAAAGCTATATGTAAATCACGATGATTGTTTTAACCTCTTTTTTAAGCCCGTAAGTTATTTTGTACTGTTAAAGGAGAGTATAGGCTAGAGCATTTACTTGTAACAACAACGAGCCGCTCTATGAAATGTTTTAGTGGTCACCCTTTCACAAACCAAACGTCGTATAGCCTGACCAGGAACATAAAAACCCTCGCCATGTTGCGGAAAACTAATGGTACTAATTTCTTTTAATGGCAACAGTAACTGAAAACTTCAATGACATGTCACCTTGCATGTCAGTCTATTGCTGTCAAAGTGTAAACAAACTTTATTTTAAATGTGCGCAATTGATTTTCAACCGACTTCAAAAAAGGAGGAGGTTCTCAATTCGACCCGAAGGTTTTTTTTTTTTTTTTCTATGTTTGTTACGCGATAACTCCGCCAATTATGAACCGATTTGAACAAATCTTTTTTCGGCGTATAGGTAATACCTCAAGGGTGGTCCCATTTAAATTTAATAATAGAAAAAACAACCCCCAAGGGTGGAAAATTGGGGATGAACTTTTTTATACGCAATATCTCCGCCGATTATAAATCAATTTGAACGATTATTTTTTTGTTGAATAGGTATTATCAAAAGGGTGGTTTCATGCGAATTTGAAGAAAATATTTCACCCCCAAGGGTGGAAAATTTGGGATGAACTTTTTTATACGCAATATTTTTAATTTTTAGTTTTTTTTTGTGTTCACGCATTTGAAGTCGGTTTTATTTTTTTTAAAAGTTAATTATGTAAATTAAATTGCTAAAATCTTTTTATAGTCGTGAAAGAAAAGTGGTTCACAATGTGTTAAAGTATTTGTCGAAGAGAAATACTAAGGGTTCGGACAATATTTTTATTGAATAATGTTTCCGACAAAGGTTGTCAAATTGACTGACATGTTTATCGTATAGTATAGTACAGTACACTATGAAAATTAGCTGTGGTTTGTTTCAACTACCTATTTTAAAATTTTGTGGCACTTTCTAAGTGTTGAATTTTATGGAATTGGGAAAGAAGTACCGAGTTTGAAGCGTTCATGAGCAGACATTGCAGTTGAATATTCAAGTTCTGAATTTGATTATTGATGAATAATAAAATAAATCCTACTAGCTCGATTGATGGTTTCATTTAATTTTTTTAAACCAGGTTACCTATAATAATATTTTTTCGTTAATTTATGAAAATATCAAATTAGCCCGTAATCCTGAATCCTGATACATAAAGTTAGCCTATTAATTTAACACAGGTACGACTGTACTCAGTGTTGCACTATCAAATGCAACTGACGCGCCTCTATGCCAGGGTTTTTATGTTCCTGGTCAGGCTATACATTTCAAAATCAAAAATATTTATTCAGTTTAGACCACAAGTGGCACTTATGAACGTCAAAATATAGTAAATAATAAAAAAAGAAAAGGTAGCCCTTCTGGGGCACTTTACATGTCTCCTTATCTTTTGGGCCCTACCAGCGCTTCGAGACAAACATATATGGCAATTGCTGAGAAGAAACGCCGGAACAAACCTGAAAATTTACCTGTGTTGTACCATTCGCATAGAGTTATTAAAACTATTATTATTATTTATTATTATTAAGACTGGGTTGCACCATCTTACTTTAACTTTGACAAACGTCAAAAATCTGTCAAACTCCATACAAAAAGCACCGGTTGTCATAGTTACGGTTAAAGTTAGGTGGCGCAACTCAGCCTTAAAGTATTTTAAGCAATTATTATTAATTTTATTATCTAGTCAATAAAGTTAATTTTGTTTTGTAAACATTGAATTATTTATTACCCCAAGAAGGTCTAGAAGTTGATAAAAACAACATCATCAACTAAAACAGTCATTTATTTACAAATCTACAAATAAATACGCGATTTTGAACACATTCCGTTAAAAAAACATTCTCTCTTACAAATACTTGAATAAGCATCTTACAAATACTTGAATAAGCATTGAGGGGCTATCGTTTTAGCGCTCACTGTAGAGTAAGGTCATTGTCACTTGCTAGTGGCGAAGACAGTAGCGCCGACTGGTAAGCGCTATAGCGATTGGACTATCACAATAATTGCACTCACCAGCCCCCCTATACATAGATAGTCCGGTCACCGAGCACGTTGAATTAATAACGTCCAATGACCCCAAGCTACCCATCCTTATCGCTCGCGCGTAATTATATTGCTGTCGCGCTCGCACACTCACTGCTGCCGCCCGACGCACAGTCGCGACAGCAATATAATTACACGCGAGCGATAAGGATAGGTAGCTTGGGGTCATTGGACTAAATTCTACGTGCTCGGCGACCGGAATATACCAATTGTAGTATAAAAATGATAGCCCTCATTACAATTTATTAATATTAAAAAACAATACAAAACAAATTTTAATATCAGATCTCGTTTTGGTTACATAATTTGATTTTCATGCAATTAAAAGCTTAAATAAAATGCATTTTTTGTGATAACTTAAAGATAAATTTTACTGACACGTCTTAAAAAGAAGCTATTCTGTGAAGAGACTAATTCAGAGAGAAAGTGGTCTTTTGGTCTTCTCTCCGATCTGTTAGTAAAAACGTGAAAATAATACATAGTATAGAATGCTAACAGCTGTGTACTTTTTAGGCAAATTAGTTAGTCTACTGACGGTCTCTTTGGTCTACTGGTCTTTTAGTAAAAATTTTGATTAGTAGACCCTAAAACAGTGTGTTTGAGACCATTTCTGGCCGGTAGTCTACTGGGCTTTTAGTAAAAAATTGAATTCGTAGACCCTAAAGCGGTGTGTTAAAGACCATTTTTAGCTGGTCTTCTGGCAATATCTTTGGTCTACTGGTCTTTTAGTAAAAAAATGAGTTAGGAGACCCTAAAACGGTGTGTTAGAGACCATTTTTAGCTGGTCTACTGGCGGTCTTTCGCAGTCTTCTCGGTCTACTCGTCCTTTTTGTTAGTTTTAGCAGCGGCCAACTTCTTTTTGCATTCTTCGTAGATGCCGTCCAGGTCGAAAGCTGCTTTTGTGTTGTCTTTCGAGAATAGGAACCTGAAATAAATGGGAGAAATTTAGATAGAAGTTAGTTAACTCATAGGCCATAATGGTTCTAGCTAGGGAATTATGGTTCCAAGATTATTTGTATCTATATTGCCTTGAATTTGCCGACATCATAAAGGTAGCAGGAAGGCGCTGGACGCAGGCCGCTA
The DNA here is from genome assembly GCF_963855985.1 of Ostrinia nubilalis. Lineage (NCBI taxonomy): Eukaryota > Metazoa > Arthropoda > Insecta > Lepidoptera > Crambidae > Ostrinia > Ostrinia nubilalis. Next base: position 6,925,889 of record NC_087117.1, read on the forward strand.
CCAACCGGGCAGCATGGAAAACATGGGGGAGGCCTATGTTCAGCAGTGGACGTCCTATGGCTGAGATAATGATGATGATTGCCTTGAATTAAGGCTCAAAAGTAATATTATATCTACTTGGTCTTTATTGGATAGATGTAAGATAGAACCTTCAAAAATAACGAAAATAAAAGTTAGTTTTAATAAGACTATTATTTTTAAATAGCCAGTTGGTGTCTTTATAATCCAGGCAGGTTTTCAAGGCGAGTTTGAATAGGCACTTACAGGGCAGATTTATGTACCATCCTAAACTGCATCTCACTTAACATCAGGTGCGATTGCAGTGAAATACCTGTACCTCTAGCACGAAAAACTTTCGACTTCAAATCGTTTTTGTATACGAATCGCCATCAAAAGCTTTTGTACGAAAACTAAAAGTGTCGTAACGTGAACTTAGTATGAGAAATGGTTGCACGAAACTTATTCTGAGAATCAAAATTGTCACATTATCGTTTAATTCGAAGGTTGAGTATCGAATTTTGCCGAATAAGCAAACGATTCAAAGACGAAAGTTGTTCAGGCTAGAGGTACTCAATACTCAATATTTTATTGCATCCATTATGTACTTAAAATTAGAACATTATGGGCCCTGTAGGGCACGGCAATGGTACGTACGTAATGTTAAGGTACTGCTTTGTGCTGCATAAAAAATATCAAATTCTTCATGGACATTTACTCTATTTAATTAGTTACTACTTGCTAATTTTAAATAATACTAACTTCTGTAGTTTCCCAGAAGAGTCGGCCTGGGGCCTCCTCATGGTTTCCACTCCGTCAACAAATAGTAACACCGTTGGCAGCTGACGGCTGGTGGGACCGTCTTGGACTCTGTATTTCGCTGCTGCGTCTGGATATCTAGGCAATTAGGGAATATAAGATTAGAGCTATCTAATGAAGGTAAAGTGCAGTACATAACTACTTTAACTCATAATTCAAATGTTGAACTTTTCTGAAACATAATTTTAGCCCTAAAATCCCAATTAGATTTAAAAAAAATGAGACATTTTTGTTCTTTTTTACTTTCTTCCTCTTTCTAAAAGGATGGCAATCTGTATTTCCACGTTCATTCTTTTAAATTGGAAATAGGTAGCTTTGTTCTTAATAAATAGTCAATTTGAAAGTGAAACCAAATTGGTACACATGAAAATTATTTTGAAGACACAAAATTATGTCAGTTGGTTTCTGTAATATCTACTATCTAATGCTAACTATATCTATAAGTACCCAAGCCCAAGTATATAAATACTGAATTACCTGCCAATATCCACCTTCCCAAACTTGAAGTTGTCCAAACTATAGCTAGCCGACAGCTCAGCGAACACCGGAGCGAAGTTAACGCAGGCCGGGTGCCACGCAGCGTACAGGCAGACCACCCACGTCGTTCCCTTGTTTCTCTTCAGCTCTTCATCTAAACTCTGCGTGCCGCGGAAGTAGATAATGTGTTCAGGACCCATGTACGTTGGTTCGGGCAGTAGGAGTGAGGTAAGGATGATGAGAGCGCCGTACGGGAGACCATATCTGTTGAAGATTAAAATTAATTTGGTAAAAAGATGGTTATTTGGATTATTTATAGAATACTTAATTTTAGATGGTAATAATTCTGTGGTGGGAATTTAATTGTATTTAATGGAGTTACATGACTATAAAGGTGGTTTTTACTGTTAAATTCAGCAGCAATAGGGACGTTTGTATAAGTATTTATGATAGAAAAGTTAATCTTACCGTATATCAGCATATAACCACAAAATTAAATTCGCGATCTTTGTATAAACAAATGAGGACGAGAGGTAATTGACCATTGTGACGCTCCCGGCCTTCCGAGTCCTCAGCATGACCACTATAATTAAGAAAAATAGAATTTCCGTCTCTCGGCTGTCCAATTCACAGTCTGCATCGGGGAACAAGAAGTTGCAAATTATAGATGTCCGCTTGCACGTAACGTAAGAAACACTAAGCAAAATGTTGACCCAGTAGTACGGCTTCAATAATTGCCGCAAATCGCCTTTGATAGCCATTGTTTTATTTTAATTTTCGTGAAATTTCACAGAATTTTTTGGCAGCACCACTGCCCGAGGTTCGGATTTGACAACTAATGACTAGTGTCCGACCGAAACTAGTTTTACGACCGAAACCGAAAACGAATTTCGGCAACGGTGTCTATTTCGGCCGAAACCGAAACCGAAACTTCCTTACAAGGCTCCTATTTTGAGGGAAAAATAAAGAAAACGTTATTAAAATCAGTCATTCTTTATTGTTTTCTCTTTAAATTGCATTAAAATTGAACTTATAAAGTGCCTTTTTACTCTAAAAGGTATCAAATTATGTATTAAAAAAGAAAAAGAAGGATTTATAATCTAGATTTTTTTTAATTATGCGAACCAAAAAAAAAATATAGGTTAGATTAAACTTGATTATACTTTTATCAGTCATATTGATTTTTTTTTTATGTTTACAGCCGCTCTTATGTTATAACAACATAAAACGAGATAAATCTTACCAAATTCAAAATAAATCACTCGAAAACTCCCCACCATAACAAAACAAAACTAACAGCAAACAAACAAGCGAGCGAATCACGACATTGGCTCTGATCGGATTCATTCACTCATTCAACGCGCCGAACATGACCGATAACAGCGCGGAAACTCCCGAATGCACATTCGGTTTCGGTCGTAGTTTCGGCAAGTTTGCCGCCGAAAACGAAACTAAACCGAAACTCGTGTTTTTACCGAAACTCAACCGAAAACGAAACCGAAACCGAACATTCGGTCGGACACTACTAATGACATTAGTAATGTCATTAGTTGTCAAATCATCGGAACCTCGGGCAGTGCAGTGGTGCTGCCAAAAAATTCGAACGAAAATGTCTGTAATGTCACATTACAGACATTTTCGTTCGGAAACTTTTAGCTTTTTTTATACATACGTTTTACGGTACGGCTGTGGACAAAATTCATACAGCCTATTTAAAAATAATAGATGCACAAAATCTTCTGAGATCTCACATATCATCAGAAACTGTCTTTTTCATCATGTCCTGCTATTTAAGAAATAAGTACAGCCCTTAGAATATGGTACAGCCTAAGGGTACAGCTTTCAGGTACCAGCAGCTCTTAGTTTCTTATCTGGCTTAGCGAGTACTAAAGTTACTCATCAAACAGCAATCGTCGGAATAAGTAGTTCAGGGTCGCGAAGACATGGGTACAAGTTGTCATATGATTTATGTTATAACTCTATCTGCCAGGATCCAGCTTTGCTTTGATTATACACTAACCGCCTCGTAAGGTCGTTTCGTTTGTGCTTGAAGTGGTTTCACCTTAATAGTCAAGTCTCCAGCGACTACAATGGGAATCGATCTGGCGTCGAACAGTCCGAAGGCTAATGGGCTAACTGTGTCCTATTTCTTCCAGTTTAGTTACAGTTAAAAAATAGCCTTAGCTCTTTGCTATTACCATTAGCCTAGGCGCAGCGCAGACCAACGAACTTTTAGTTGGGCCCGATTCTAATTTTGTAGATACCAAATTGGTGTAATGTGCGCACTTTTATACAAGTCTATACTGATCAACAGCCTGTACCCAACTAAAAATCGGTGGTCTGTGCCTAGGCTAACTTTGATATTTAATTTTATGAAAGGAATTTTTTAGACTGTCATGATTTAGGTACTAGCTATTTACTTCAATAAAACAAAATAATATTGAAACTTCATTTTATTAAAAATAACTTAAAATTAAGCTCTAACATCTATTACATCATCCGTAATATTAACATGTTCATTTGATTATAACATTAAAATACGTCATAGACATCAATCTAGAATTAACATTGAGCTATTTTAGACTTGACTGCACTGTGTGCTTCAGTCTCTTACAGTCGACAACACATTTCTGCTGCAATATCACCCCTATTACAACTATATTACGTCAGTATTTACATTATTGTGCCGTCGTCTGTAAATCACAAAAGTATTAGATCGTGCCATCCACGAAGAGGCGCCGCACCATTCTTCCGCTAATGTTTGTGTGTTATCGGTCCACGCTAAATCATCCATGAGTGCACACGCACACTACAATATTGACGCTCGGAATTCGGATTGCTCGGATCAAACCCCGCACCCCGCGCGACCGAGACCAAACATTGGTGGGGCGCGTCTTCGGGAATGGCACGATCTATACATCACAAAGTAATCAATGCTTAATAAAAGAAGAAGAAATACATATAGAAGAAAGAAGAAGTGTTGACTATTGGTTAAAAATATTTCGGGAGAAAATGCAACTTGATCTTCCCATAATTATTTTCCCGAATCACTATCTGGGGGAAGAAAACACGAAAAATACCAACTTTCCTCATTTGGAAAGCCAGTCCGGGGAAGATGGGAATACCCCCCTATTTTCTGTTTTTACTATACTAATTTACTAACAAACTATTTTTGACTCAAAGGCAATGGTGTGCTTCCAGAAACCACAATTTTATTCCGTAGAGGAACTTACAATTCATTTGAAAGAATACTAAAGCCCGATTACCACCAAAGCGGTGAAATGTTTAAAAAACCAATCGGATTTAGTTATTTCCGCATCACCTCTCCGCTCCGCTTCGATGGAAGCCGGTCCTAAGGCCTACGCTGCTGCCATGATGGTCCATTTCATAAAAATACCAACTACATAGAATCAAGAGAGGGTATCAGGAGAATAACGCATTTTATAGCTCTTCCGCAACGGGTTTTCCAAATCGGGCATATCCTTTACATCCATAGACGGGACTTCAATCGTTATTTTTTGTATTCCCGAGTCAATTTTAATTCGATGCGACTTCTCTATGTGTTTCTTCAAGTCGTATCCTCTGACAAAAGTGGCTGAACAATGCATGCATTTCACGAACTGCCCCTTCCCGTGGCGTCTCTTAGCGTGCTCCGATCTTCTTGACGCTGATATGAAGTTCTCTCCGCACTCCTCACAATTGTAAGGTTTTTCTCCGGTATGTCTCCGTTTGTGGTATACCGCAGCCATTCGAGACACTAACTTAGCACCGCAAATGTCACATTCAAAGTTCCTAACCCTAGTATGCACCACTGTATGTTCGGCTAAACGCGCGGGCGTATAAAACCTCTTTCCGCACCACTGGCACTGATGAGGCCTCACATCCATGTGTATCCAGATTATATGATTCTTGAGCTGGGGCCGAGACGTGTACGTTTTTCCACAGTAATCACAAGTATATGTCGCCGGATCGCGTATATTCGATCGTTTATTTCTCGGCAACGATTGCGTGTCAGGCCTCGCGTCCGGTTCGCATTTCGACCTGTGCTCTCTGTAGCAGCTGCGATTCGCGAACTGTTTGCCACAAGTCCGGCAAGTCCTGACCGCGTGCATCTGAGAATGCGTGTCAAACGACGATTGTCTCGGAAACGTTCGTCCGCAATCCGCACAAGTCAACGAACCTAGTTTGTGCGCTTTTTTAACGTGTTTCTCTAACCGCAGCTCGTTTGTGAACAGCAACGGACACTGCTTGCACGAGATAACGCTTTCTCCATGCACTTTGGATAGATGTTCTTTCATTTCTCGACCTCTGATGACGACGGCGCCGCAAGTTGCGCACGCTTCCTTCTGCCCGCTGTTGCTGAAGTGCAGGCACAAATAATACGGACTGTAGAAAGATTTTCCACAGTCTGGGCACGTGCAAGCCGGCCCAGATCGGTGACTGCGTGGTTTCTTGTCAGGATTATGTTTTTTCTTCGTCAATCTATTCTTGAGCCGATTCAGCATAGTTTTCGTGTCTCCACCGGTGTAATCTTTGACTGTGTGTACAGCTAGAGAATCAGACTTGATAAAGGCGCACAGAGACTTCACGGAAGGGGCAGAGGATTGGGGGATCTCGTTGAGAGCTTCAACTGCTTTTGACCAGAGTTTGAGCGAGCTTTGCGTCAACATTCGGAACTCTTGGACGGCCAGTGCGGCCGCGGCGCATGTGGCGCATATTCCGACCGGCACATACTGCTCTTCTACCATCTGTAATTGAGAAGCGGTTTTTGATAGAATTTGTTAATCTATTACGATTAAAAATTGGGTAATTGACGTTACCTACCAATTTCAATAATTTTGTGCGACTTATAAACGTATTCTTTATGCATGACAAGGAACACCATAGATTTTGTACAGCAATAGATTATGAGGCCAAAATTGATCGCAAACTAAATTGACTAACGATTACTGAATTCAAGGCCACTAAAAATGGCTACAAGAAGTATCTTTAAAGATGTTCCTCGAAATTATTGGCTGATGGTGTCAATTACCCAAGTAAAGTTTTAGAAGGTGTCACAAGTCACAAAGTTAAAGTTAACATTTTTCGATTATAATGAAAACAATCATTTATTTTCGAAAATAACATTTTTATACAAAATCAAACGGGATCAAAGAATGAATTATCAGTCAAAAAAATATGTTTTACATTGCAACTATGAAAGATCAATATACTGACAAAAAGTACTCACGCCCGTATTCACAAAGATTACTATGAGGTCTCACAGTGCGCGTGGACGCACAGGGTGACACATGAACGTTGTGCGTTCGATTTGATGCTTCACATAAGCAAGCATCGTTTGTGAATAAAAGGGCGTCAATACTCTAGTAACATAGGATTTGTTGATAGCTAAAAATTGGAACATGCATTTTCATAATGTCAAAAATCAGTTAAATCATCAAGATTATCAATACTATTTACAAAGAACGAAAAAACTTAGGTTTTCACATGATCATAACCAACAAAGTAAGAACAAAAATCGTAATATTTTGTCGAAATGCATACAATACAAAAGTATTTATTTCTACACCCACGTCATTCAGTCAATGCCTACCCAATAATTCTGTGCCTGGCGATAGTTTGGACGATCAAATTTGAGGGAATGGACAGACAAGTAGTGTTTTTTCAGTTCAAAAGGCCTAACGAATCTAGCAGAGCATTCTTCACAGCCGTGCGGCATGTCTTTAGTGCTTCTGTGCCTGCGTTTGATATGATCGGACCTTCTAGAAGCAGACAGAAACCTATCCCCGCACTCTTCACACTCATACGGCTTCTCACCAGAGTGTATTCGCTGGTGGAGGTGGAAACCTAGTTCCGTACGCATTTTCGCTCCACAATGACAGACAAACAACCGCCTTTGCAGTTTATGGACTAGCTCATGGGATCTTAGATGAGAAATCGTCGATGTACGCTTCCCGCAAGTCTCGCAAACGTACGGCAACACGTTCAAGTGTTTCTGTATGATATGGATCCGTAGAGATGGCTTTTTAGTGTACGTAGAGCCGCAGTGGTCACATTCGTACCGATTAAAACGGTTCACAGCTTTATTCGCTTTAGTCCGCCGGGCGTTGCATACTTTTTGATGGTAAATGTAACACTTGCGGTTCTCGTAACATTTCTCACAGGAACTACAATGGAATAGGGAATGCGAGTACGCATGAGCGCTTAAAGCTCTTTCACTGTTGAAACACACACCGCACACTTTGCACTGAAGTTTAAAATCTCCGTGACAGTTCAAAAGGTGGGCATTAAGTAGCTGCGTGTCGTCAAACACTTGGTGACAGCTGCCGCAAGAGAAAACACACTTCCCGTGTTCGCTGCTCAGATGCCCAGCCAACTTAACTTTCGGTACGACCTCACCGCAAAAGTTGCAGGCTCGTTTCAGGGTATTCCGCAAGTGGTTATTCAGGAACGATATGACGTTGAATTTCTTACCACAGTCGGCGCAGTTATACGGACGCCCGCGAGCTCTTTCGACTTTCTTAGGCTTTACTTCGATTGGATCCTGAAAATGGGAGTTCAGTCGGCAGAGCGCTTTCTCTGTACTCGCGGCGGACTCCGTCTGGTCGCCGATAATAGTCTTATCCTGCGCACCGTAGAATATGTAGTACACTTTATCGTTCTCCGTCGGGTCTTGGATATTTGTGAGGAAGTCGGCGGCGTGGGACCACTGGTTGTGGGATTCCATGCAGGCTTGCCGGAAGGTGATCGCGGCGAGCGCGCTTTCCGAGCAATCGCGACACAGTCCCGGCGGCAATTCCTTGTCATCCGCCACCTGAAACGACGTCATCAATCAGTCCGTTCCTCTTGCGATCACCTTAATTTAACCTATTTGAAGCACGAATTAAAAAAAATCAACACTGTTATTGATCCCAGCCTACGGTTTCGTGTTGGGATTTAAGATGGCTGTTTAAAGACCGTTTGGAATTGAACGCAAGGTCGCAAACGATGCAACCGTACATTTTACGCTTCCTAGGTTTACGCAGAGGGGTGTATTCCCTCAGTTCGCCGTTTTCATCGAAATGTTTTTTGTAATGTCTCTCGTATCCTCTTCGGGTGCTGTATTTCGCGTCGCAAATGCTGCAGACGTATCTATCTTCGACCCTGTTGTGAGTGTTGTCGTGTTCCCTTAAGTGAGCGGCGTTACAGAATGTTTTGCCACACTGATCGCACTGGTGCTGCCAGCCTACTATGTGGCTGTACCGGATATGATGTCTCAGAGCGTCTTTGAATCGGTACTCTCTGGAACAGTAGTCGCAGATATACTTCTCCGCCTTGCTTGAATTGGTGCACCGTTTCGAGTGGTAAGCGTAACACTGCCAGCTAGTGAACCTGATATCGCACCCTCTGCATATCCTTTCTTTATGCTTGTACGAGCAATGAGCGTTCAAATTGAATTGAGATGGGAATCTTTTGTTGCATTCAAAACACACGTGATTCCCTACATTCCTGTACTTTGTTGAACTACAAAAATGTTTGTGTTTCTTAAAATTCTTTTGCGATCTGAAATAACTGTTGCACGCTTTGCATAAAAACACCGTAGCTTGGTGAACGACTCTGACATGGTTCTCGAAAGAATCCGTAGGTATAATACGATTGCAATAGATGCACATCTTCATCCGTATGTCTTTGATATGTTTATTCAACTCATAGACCGATGGGGATTTTTTCCCGCACTTAGGACACTTCAATTGACCCAAAGGTATTCTTCCTAACCTATGGTTAGTACTGGAAGCCTTCATTCTTTTCCTGCTTTTATTAATCATTGTGATGTCATCGCCTATGAAGACGTACGCTCTCTCTTTCACGTCAGACACGTCCATTTCGTACAAATATTCAGTGACCTGATCCCATTTTTGCTGGGAAGCGCTGCAGAGCTGGATGAAAGGCACGGCCAGCTTTGCGGACGCGACACAGGCGTTGCAGGCCATCGAAGGCAGCGAAGGCGCCAAGTCAACCTGGAACAACGTTCCTGTCACTCAGCCAATGTCCAATCTCGGTTGTATGGTTTATTCTGTCCGCTTTTTCAAGGTGGTTAGAGATGCTATATTTGGGACTTGTAAGTGCCCTGTGAAGGCCTTTACTAGTGAATCTTTGACATTTATATCGGCAAGTAATCTTGTAAGAGGGAGTTTATATACGGTCATGGAGGAAATATCAAGTATTAGATGGGTGGGTAGGCTTTAAGTAACAATATGCTGAGGCATTACTTGTCCAATCGTTAAGATGCTTGGACAAGTAAGTAAAGACCTGGCTGGGGCCATGGAAAATTGGGGTCACATTTTTGGTCAGGAACAATAATAATAACCACAATACGAAACAAGAATTAGGCTAAATATCAGACGATTTTCAACGTTGCAGATACAAAAATAAAAAACAACTTCTAAAATTACCTAACTAGTGATCTACACCAGCATTGTATGGTAATTTTTACAATGCTTGTATAAGTAGCTGCAGATAATTTTCCTATTCGACCAGAATAGATATTGTGGCATGTACCCAAAATTATTAAATACAATAAGGTTAGTGAGTTAAACATTTACTCAATCAAAAATATCAAGAGAAACTCATGCAGACACACAGATCAGTTACAAGGGCTTTCTTTAGGCGAGATAGTAATACATACTATTTCATGATCATGAAGGATTTATAAAGTAAATAGAGTAAATACATAATGCATCATCAATAGAGTGCGTTTTAGATAGGGCAAACATAATTGAAAACAGGTTTCTTTTCACATAATAGCATAAAAATATGCAGTAGTAAAGATAGCAATTTAGTACACCATATTTGGTGTAGCAGGTATAGTCCGGTCGCCGAGCACGTAGAATTTCGTGCAATGACCCCAAGCTACCCATCCTTATCGCTCGCGCGTAATTATGTTGCTGTCGCGACTGTGCGACGGGCGGCCGCAGTGTGTGCGAGCGCGATAACGATGGGTAGCTTAGGGTCATTGGACGTAATTCTACGTGCTCGCCGACCGGGCTTAACCATATTAATAGAAATAAGTAACAATAACAGTACAAAATATTTAAAAAATGTAAAAATGTCATTCAGTCAATATTTGTAACTTCCACTTCGTCTCCTTTAGCAAAAACTTTAATCGGAACAATTCTCTTCCTTGGCCTTCGAATGAATCCCTTCTGGTGTTTTCTGCTATGATGAACCAGCCCTCTGCACGTTTTGAATTTTTCCTGACATTCAGGGCATTCAAATAACGCGTTTTCATCGATTGGGTCGCTGTGAACGTCTGATATATGCCTCTTCAATTTAAAAGGGAAAGGAAATCTAGCCGGACAAAGATGACAAGCATGTTTGTTCAAATTATCAGCGCTGTGCTTTTTTCTAATGTGCTCTGACCTCCTTGACGAAGCAGAGAACGTTTCTCCGCATTGATTACAAAGATAAGGCTTCTCTCCAGTGTGTAAACGTAAATGTTGTGTGTAGCCCAGTCGCGTTTTCAAGACAAGGCAACAGATGTCACATTTGTACATGGATTTTTCGTGACTTTTTAAATGAGAAGACATGTGAGCAGCTGCAAATGACTTCCCACAGTGTGGGCATGGTGTGTGCGTGTTCTTAAGATGCACTATTTGGATGTGAGCGTTCACAAACTTCTTTCCAGCAAACTTTTTATTGCAGTAGTCGCAAATGCATTCATTTTGAGCACTGCCTCTCAGTCCGACCCGGACCTTTTTTCTGCTCAACTTATTTTTTACTTCAATAGTCACTTTGTTTTTAGTTCTGATCGTATCTTGGCGGTTCTTGTCCAAATTGCAACATGTTCGAACATGGTGGATGTAGCATGGCTGGTTACGGTACACCTTGTCGCAGCCTGGACATGTTTTCAAAAGATGCATGTTGTGGTGAGCAACGTACGCATGATTCGTTTGGAAACTGCGACCACAGTCCCCACATGTGCAGGCCCCTTTAGCATGATCTGCTTCGATATGTCTTAAATATTTTATTTTAGACAAAAATAGTGCTGGACATTTTTTACACGCAGACAGTTTTGTTTTATGATAAACGTGTAAATGTTCCACCATATCGTTCCTAGGCATTATTTTAGCGCAAATATGACACGCTCTCTTGTAGTCCGACGAGTATTTCAAGTGTTGTGACAAGTGCTCAGCATAACGGAACTCTTTTTGACACATCGGACAGAAGCATTTCAATTTCTTGTACCGTTTGCGGGTTTTTTCTTTAACAAGAACCGGTGTTACACTGCGAGATTTCTCCTTGACAAGACCATTTTGAACGTCCTCTTCCGTACTGTTTTCTTCCAAGTCTATATTTGTTGTAATCGTCATCTCGTTACCTTCTATGAAGGCATAGAGCTTTGTGCTTCTATCGGACACCGTTTCTGGAGTTGGGAGGTTGCTTAGCAGTTGCAACATCGAGTTCCATTGGTCGCCTGCCTTCTTGCAGAGTGCGGAGAAGTTAACAGCGGCTACCGCTGATCCAGTGCATACTGAGCAAAGGCCTTGAGGCAGGTACGCTGCCTCTGGTACCTGCAAGCACCGCATTGGTCAGCAGTTCACGATCTTATGTGCTGGTCTCTTCAGGACTGCTATTCCGAACTATAAACGCTTTCTTCAATAAATATTTGGGTTCATAATATTTACAGGGATAGTTTAAGGCTTAACATTTGGAGTCAAATTACATGTTTCATGTTTAAATACTATGGTGTTTATTAATTTACTTATTTTAATAGTCATGACAGTGAAAACCCACGACCTAACCTTAGCTATTCTAGCTACAATAACTGGCTTCGTAAACGCTATTGAAATTGGTTTTATTTGATGATTTAACAAAAAATACTATGAAATATCGCATATTAATTATATCTGTTGAGTGAAAACGGATGTAGCCTACATATTTTTAATGAATTAGTGCAGCATCATACAAAATTATTCATTTTCCAATTTCCATCCGCCATTTTGTTTTCATCAAGGCGGGAATGACGCGTTCCGTTCTTCGCAGAAAATAAACAATTTAGATGATTGCTGCACTACAAAATATAGGTTTGTGAACCCACCTCGATGCCTGTGATCAACTCCAGGAGATCAGCAAGGGTGACTGATCTCTCCCCATCCATCATCACGGTATCTTCTAGGAAAACTTGGCCTTCCGACGTATCGCCCATACATATTCGACATTTGTTTGCACCGTCTCCACGCACCAAATGGGAGACCAACGCCTTCACATCTATCTCTCTACTCATGTTAAAAGTTTATGGGTTTTCCAGGCTGAATTTCTATGTAAAAATTATTTTTTGATAAGAAATACGAAAAGTACACGCTCCGCTCATGCAGTCAGCTTTCTTTTGACAGGTATAGAGATGTTACCATATGGTTTGAGAAAAGGTCAATCGATTCAAACGAATAAAATCGAATATCTAATATTATTTTACAGTATTTATTAGTAATGGATTCATTAGTATTATCATTAATCATTAGTATGGGAAATCATAATTAGCAATAATTTAATTAATTGAAGTTGCAAAATTTCATTAAAGCTAAAATTCTTAACAACTCATTTATTATTTTAGAATTTCATATGATTTGCATTTTTAACCCGAAATCACAACATTAACTCGAAATACCACTCACTGATTAATCACGAAATTCACGAAATCTCAGAAACTATAACACCTACAAACTTGTTGGTAGGTAGGTTTCTTATAGAAAGTAGACATCCATTGACAGATTTTACGAAACTACACCCCTAAGAAAGTAAATGGTAGCGGGTGGCCGCAATGAGGTAAAATGACAAATTCATTAAGAAGACTTCAAAATAATAAAAAAGTAACAGTTTAACCTACAGCCGACAGCATATTCAGACTATAGCTAAAGAAACAAAGAAACAAGTTTGTATAGTTTTTATGAGAAGTTCAGTTCATTATTAGGTAATTTATAAAATAAATTGGACGTTTAAAACAAATAAAGAATTATTATTTACGTTATCAATCAAAATCAAAATTATCTTTATTTGTACTTACAAATCGTCAAATTAATGCTTGTCTCATTCTTTTTTTGCCCTACTAGCGCTTCGAGACAAACATTTGGCAACTGCTATTTATAAGACACTAGCTTTCCACCCGCGTGGAATTTTCGATTTTTATAAAACCTATGACACTCAGCAATTACGTGGCTTTCTATTGATGAAATAATTTTTTAAATCGGTTCGGTAGATCCCGAGATTTCCCCTTACAATTTTACAAATGAACAAACACACAAACTTTACCTCTTTATAATATTAGTATAGATAACTATCTAGACTCTCTTGCAATGTGTAAAAATTGTCCAAAGACTTATTTATTTAAAACTATTTTAAACTAGCTTTCCGCCCACGGCTTCGACAGTGCGTTGAATTTCGTTTGTTAAATTTTCCCGAATTTTCTTTGCTATAAATCTCACGGAGCCCGAGACCTTTCCAACGAATGCAAAACCGTGGAAATCGGTTCGTGCGTTCTGGAGTTATAGCGTCCAGGGAGGAAAACCCGACTTATTTTTAGTAGATTTTAATAATTTAATTAGTTGTGTAATCGATTAATCGATATGAATGTAATTATTACATCACTACTTGATGCTGATTGGTCGTTTCTAAGGACCAATCAGAACGAAGCAATTTTGGTCTTGTTGCCATTTTTGAAATTTATATTACCCCAATTTACATAAAAATAGTTACAATGATACAATTATTTATTTTTTCTAATAAATTATGATTTAAGTTGTGTGTCGCTGTACTTAGACCGTGTAATTAATCAAAGTGCCACTATTATAAGAATGAATCTCAGAGTCAGAATGGATGTAGTTTTCGGTCCTGTTTTTTCTTATCTCATTCTTGTTCATCAATGCGGCATGCATACCTATAGTCTTTTCTTGTTCTTTTACCCATTGTTCTGGTAAAAAATGTGCTTAATGGTAACATCAGTTAATGCTGTCAGTTCTAGCTGTCAAACAAATTGACATTGTCAAAATTTCGCTATTGTTTGTGAATCATCGGAAAGCAAAATGGTAATTAAATTTGAAAATATGTAATGAATCTCATAACTAAAAGTAATTTGAACGTAATTGTATGATTTTTGCGGGCTTAAATTACACACCAGTGCGAATATTTATTGTGAAAATAGTGTATTTCTTAGTGAAAAAGTGATAAGAAATGACAGGTTCTAAGATTCTAGAAAATGATTATTTTTAGCTATTTACAGTGTTAATATTGTACTATGTTTGTGATTATGGGTAAAGATGACACAAACTATCTTACTTTGATATAATATTTCATTTTTTAAACATTCTAATATTAAAAAATCTTTGTTTTTCCGCTAGCCGACTGTCATTTTTGTAACCTCCCTATTCTGCGACCAACTGCTCACATGATTTGCAAAACTTCACATAAAAATCCATTACGTGATGTATTCAACTTAATAATTTAATTACTCGCACCATTAAATATCTTCTGAAGTGATTTTCTTAGATAATCTTAAGTTTAAACCAATTTTTATTGACAATGGAACTTGTTGATTACTCATAGATTTCTATCCATAGTAACATGAAATTATGCTTTTCCTTTTATTTTAAGACGAGTATATTACCAATTTATTTGAAGACTGCAATATGAGTTGATAAAGAATCAAATGTTTACAAATGTTAGTTAATAATTGCTCTTGTTTTAGCTTGAATTAAATGTCCCTATAGTTGTTATGTTAGGTTCTGGTATTCACTGGTTATCTGGAGAAAATAATGTATTTTTAAAAACATTTGGGTAATAAAATTGACCTTTACAACTCACAACTTCTCCAAAGTAAATTCACACACATTTTACATAAACAACATTCTACGATTCAATGATTATAAAACACGGATCCAATTTCTGAATCCCTCTTGAGGACACCTAACATTTATGAGATCAAACATCCCAGTCAACAACGCACTTCATCGTTACTACACAACTAACGTTTGCTGCACGTTATCGTTCACAGCAACCACAAATCCTAGTACTGAAGGAGGGGACGGACCAGTCCCAGGGCAAGCCGCAGCTGATATCCAACATCAATGCGTGCCAGCTGGTTGTGGATGCGGTGAGTTAAACGTGCCTTTATGTTGCTGTTAGATGAAATCTGTTGCTGTTCGTAACATTCTGCTGTTAGAATTAAAAGATTCATTACTTTTGTTCCCATTTAATGTCATAAATGTAACTGATACCTAAACTGATAAAAGGGTGTTTCTCCTTTGTCTACAGACACTAACTAAAACTGTTCAACTCTTGAAAATTTCATTAAAATAATTTAAACAAAAAAATTTTAACAGTGTTATTGTAGTAGTACTCCACTCTATCTTTTAATTTTCTACCGAACCTAAGGTAAACTACTTTTATTTTCTGTAACACCTGGTATATTATATTAAGGCTTGGTATTTCTGCTAAAGTAGGTATTTCGCGCTGTCAAAATCTGCGCGCGCAATACTTCGCCGAAGACAGCGCGCCAAAGAGCTCTCGCGGCTACACAGTATAGAAATACGCAGTTGGTTAGGTTAGGTTGACTTCCTTCCGTTCAAGCGTCACACTCACAGCACTTTCTAATACAAATCATATCCAAGTGATACAAATTAAAACAACTTTCAAAATTTTTGGGAATATATTTTAGAATCGAATAAATATAGAATATAACTGCCAAAGTAAACACGGTTTAAAGAGGCGTGGCGTCACCCGACCTTCCGGAAGTTCCGCGCCGGCTAAAAGAATTTCAAGATTACGTCACCCGACCTATCGGTAGATCCTCGGGAGCTTGAGCGATTGGAAAAACATTTTATGATCAGTTACTCGTAGTAGCGATTATTTAGAGCTTGGATAATAAATTATAGTTGTTGCAATTCACAAAACTTTGCATGTACCTAGTTAATTACATTAATCAGTACACGCATCAATTTTGTTCAGTCTTTTTGTTTATTAATAAATAAAAATATCATACTAAAATTGCATACATATTTGTTTGTATTGTTCTGGGTGTTTTCTTTCCATAATTTATGTATAACGTATGTACGGGGCTCTGTATCGAAAATCACTATGAGCAATGAGCATCACACACGGTTACCTGGAGTGCATTACCGCAGCAAAATTTTTATAAATGTTGTGCTTTAGAGAGTCGAGAGTATAGCAGATAATTAGTCCATCGTGAGCAGAAATTTGTCCACTAATAGCAAAATTCGTTCAAATTATAGTTTTAAAGTTATTAGGAAAAGTCAGATTTTGCTGGGGTAACGTTTCAAACATTACCCTGGCTAATTTTTTTTTTTGAAAGTCGTTCTATCCCGGAACCAAATACATGGATAGATAGCTCTTATTGCGTAGTAATTTGTCCACGAATAGCAAAATTTGTTCGTGTTCCGGTTCTCAAGTTATTTAGAATTTTACTGGGGTAATGTTTTGTGATGTCCCAGATCTCGTAAATGGCTCAACGCAGAAGTTTGAAAAAAATACCAATGATAGACCTTGATATGTCCAAATTAGTTCAAATAAAAAGGTGTAGCATTACCCTTGGTACACCTTTATAACCACAGTATGTTTTTGGCTAAAAGATTCTTCTATCTTGCAGTTAAGACTTTTATTACAGACCTCAGACAGTATTTTTGGAAAACTTTTACGCATGGTGGAGGAAGGGACGCTCTAGAGCAGTGGTTCTTAACCGGTGGTCCGCGGAACACTGGTGGACCCTGGAGGCATTCCAAGTGGTCCACGATGTGCACTTGCACACCTTGGTCAAAACCACTTTTAACTGATTTTTGCAGTCAAACTGGTTTTGACCGATTATGAGGTAGTCCCTGACAAGACAGAAAATTGGTAAAATGGTCCCTCATGACTTAAAGGTTAAGAACCACTGCTCTAGAGACACAAAACTACAAGGATACACATGAACTCCAGTTTTAAATCCGTTGATATCTGCTGCATCTGCCATGTTTTTGGCTATAAGATTCTTCTATATTACGGCTTAGACCTTTAGCTACAGACCTTAGACAGTATTTTTGTGAAAATTCTTACGCATGGTGGAGGAAGGGACGCTCTAGACACTCAAGTCTACAAGGAGTCTCATGAACTGCAGTTTTAAATCCGTTGACATCTGCTGCATCTGCCATCTTTTTGGCTAGAAGATTCTTCTATCTTGCAGCTTTGACCTTTAGCTACAGACCTTAGACAATATTTTTGAAACATTCTTACGCATGGTGGAGGAAGGGACGCTC
This sequence comes from Ostrinia nubilalis, assembly GCF_963855985.1. NCBI lineage: Eukaryota > Metazoa > Arthropoda > Insecta > Lepidoptera > Crambidae > Ostrinia > Ostrinia nubilalis. The sequence continues at coordinate 6,943,459 of NC_087117.1, forward strand.
TAGAGACTCAAGTCTACAAGGAGTCATATGAACTCCAGTTTTAAATCCGTTGACATCTGCTGCATCTGCCATCTTTTTTTGGCTAGAAGATTCTTCTATCTTACAGCTTCGACCTTTAGCTACAGACCTTAGACAGTATTTTTTATTATTTATTTGTGTCAGTGTGCTCTTCTAAAGAGTGTAAGACGATTGTATGTAGGTACTATTAAAATGTAATTTTAACTCATTGGTTTTGTCTCATATTTAAGGAATGTACTATGTATCATGAGTAGAGTCTTCGTCTAAAAGGATGCGAACGATTTAAATTTCAATAGGTAGACAAAATTGATAATTCTTAATTATCAAAAATTTAAGCTTTCTCCAGTAACACTGATATTATTATACTGTGACTCATCAAAGTCATCATTGTCAAAAATATTGACAAATCGCGAACTGTCACGGCCAAAAAACTGACACGCGTCCGTCCTCCGTAAGCGCCACCGCGCGACTGATTGAGATTGTCCAAGCCGTCATGGACGATTTTTTCCACATTTTTTAACATAGTAACTAAATAAGACGCAATATAAAAATTTCATCCGTTAAAAGCCCTCAAGTTATTTCTGAACTTTAGTTTAGTAAAAGATTTAAAATCTCAAATCGCTTATTTTAAAAATAAAACCATAAATAGAAAACGAATAGAGGTAACTTTGGGAATTTATTCTATCGAGTCAACTTCATCAAATCGTGTTTCCATCCGTTAATAGCCCTAGAAAATATCCTCAACTATGCCCAATAAAAATCTTAGCCTTTAATTTTACTGTTTAGTACCTCAAAAATGAAAAATGAAAACCTCATTTTCGCCATTTTCTCTGCTACCCGGCCTTAATATTACTGTATTTGTTTTCCAGGTCCGAACGACCCTGGGCCCTCGTGGCATGGACAAACTGATTGTCGACCACTCCGGCAAGTCAGTTATATCCAACGATGGTGCTACTATCATGAAGGTATGTTTGATATGAGTATTAGATTAAGAACTCTCAGATTCAGTCAGCAGTTACTTTCTATATTATAACAATGATAGATATGTTTGAACTGAAAAACCACCTTTTTTGATCCTAAAGATTCAACTCGTTCGATGCGTTTCGACGTCGACGATAGAGTAGACAAAAATAACATTTGTCTCTGTTAGAGTAATCACATCCTTTAGTGTTTGATTCTGTAGCTTCAATATGTTTATGAATTTTGAAAAATAAAACTAATTTTATTTAAAGGAGCTACTTTAGAGTAGTTTAATGCCCAAAAAAACATTGACGGATGGAGACATGCGACGTTGTTCGACGACGATGACTACCGAATTACCTGTGATACTAGACAAAAGAAATATGGACACTGCATGATTTTCTCATTAACAATTTTATGAACAAGTTTGTATTTTTTTTACAGTTGCTGGACATCGTACATCCTGCCGCGAAAACGCTGGTTGACATCGCCAAATCACAGGATGCCGAGGTAATTAATTGATTCTTTTAAAGGACAGATAAAAACCTATATAGTACAACCTATCATGGATGTACTTAAACTTTAGAAATATTATTGTCTTGTAACTATCTGTTCATTTAATTGTTACTATTGGGCACTCGTTGTCTTTTTTCTTAGTTACTATTTTTGTTTAGAAGTGATATTTGTAATGACTGTTTTTGTGCCAAATAAAAAGAAAAAAAAACAAAAAAAAAACTGCTGTACCTTATGTTCGTTCGTTTCAGCCGAATGACGTCCACTGCTGGACAAAGGCCTCCCCCAAGGATTTCCATAACGTCCGGTCTTGCGTCGTCGATCGTCGGTCCACCTAGTGGGAGGCCCACACTACGTGCGTGCGATAGAGCGTGCTATGCTCGGAGTTCCCTTGCGTGAACGAATCAGAAATGAGGAGATCCGCAGGAGAACCAAAGTGACCGATATAGCCCGCAGAATCGCTAAAATCAAGTTGCTGTGGGCGGGGCACATAGCTCGCAGAGTATCTTGTGTAAAGCCCGGTCTGTGAGCACGTAGAATTTTGTCCAATGACCCCAAGCTACCCATCCTTATCGCTCGCCCGTAATTATATTGCTGTCGCGACTGTGCGACGGGCGCCCGCAGTGAGTGTGCGAGCGCGATAGCAACATTACGCGCGAGCGATAAGGATGGGTAGCTTGGGGTCATTGGACAAAATTCTACGTGCTCGCGGACCAGACTATAGTCATAAGAACAGCTGTACACAAAAATGTATACATTTTCAATGATTATAAAACACGGATCCAATTTCCGAATTGCCATTGCGGACACACGATTGTATGAGATTATTCTTTCATAAAAACTTGCCTCAGCAATATGTACTTTATGAATAAACACACAAAATTCATTTCAGGTCGGAGACGGAACCACATCTGTGGTAATTTTGGCTGGAGAACTGCTGAAGAGAGTGAAGCCTTTCATTGAAGAAGGTATTTACTTTTTATTTTTTTATTTGGACAACCAATAAGACACGCATTCATGGCATGGAAATGAATTTTTATAACTAAAAAGAATAAGAAATAAGTAAGTGTTGTCTATAGGCGGCTGCCACAGCATGCAATTTTTATATAATTTATTTATATTCGTAAAAAGAAGTAGGGTAAACCGACAGTCATTGGACAAAACAACCCTTGAATTTTCTTAAAATGAATATTCCTTCAAATACAATGAAGATTCCTTCAAAAAAACGCCCTTTTATCTCCATCAGTCGGAATCTCTCAGTTGTTGAAATAGAAATGCTATTTATAATTCAGTAAATAACTGTCCAATAACTTTCTTAAGTGTCCAATGACTGGCAGTTTACCCTAGTAGATTAGTAGAATTAAGTCCCATTTATTATTTGCTATATCAAGCTCTTTGAATAAACTCATAAACTATACATAGTCAAAGTCATAAACGTTTATTGCATCTGGGTACCTACATTTGGATCTTAAATAATAATACAAAGTCCTTGAAACATGGCTCTGTAAGGGCATTGGATGTCCACAACTATGCTATAATTACATACTGTGCATCGTGTTATCAAAAAATCCACCGCGATGCAGAGTACATTCAGCGCCATCTGTTACCATTTCAACGAACTTTCCATCACTTTGTTTCCCAGGCGTACACCCACGCATAGTAGTGCGTGCGATGCGCACAGCGGCGCGCCTCTCCGTGGCTCGCGTGGGCGAATTGGCTGTGAAGATTGATAACAAGAGCCCTCATGAGCAGAGGTATGTATAGAAGACTTTGTATTGTTAATTGTGATAAATATAAAACGTTAAAATAGCGGTATCGTTATAGCCAATGAGCTGCTGTCATAGTGACATTGACGTTATGTCAATGTCACGCGAGAAAGAATCAAACGTCAGAATAGAGGGACGCGCGGAGATGACTCCGCGCGCTTTTGTGCTAAGTGATGAATTGTGTTTAAATTAAGGCAATATACTGTGAAAGTTAAGTATCCAGTGTTTTATTTATGAGAATAGATCTACCGGCCTCTAATAGTATTTTATATACAAAACTAGCGGCCGCCCGCGACTTTCGTACGCGTGCATCCCGTTTTACTCCTTTAGGGGTGGAGTTTCGTAAAATCCTTTCTTAGCGGATGCCTACATCATACCATCTACCTGCATGCCAAATTTCAGCCCGATCCGTCCAGTGGTTTGGGCTGTGCGTTGATAGATCACTATGTCAGTCAGTCAGTCGCCTTTGAGTTACATTTATATTTAGATTCTTTATTTCTACCCGCATATGACAGCACTCTGACATATGTCATTTTTTGACAGGGAACTCCTACGCAAGTGCGCGATGACAGCGATGTCATCCAAACTGATTCATCAACAGAAGGGACACTTCTCTCAAATGGTGGTAGACGCTGTGTTGTCTCTGGACGCGCCTTTGCTGCCTTTGGACATGATCGGTGAGTCTTGTTGTCTATGGTTTTAGCTTTTGCTAGTGACAAAAGTGTGTGACAGTTTTAATTTCTAAATCGTTTCACGGAAAAACGCTGAAGGGAATCGATTTCAACTTTTGGCCAATGATTATAAACAAACGGATCCAATTTCTGAATATCTGTGTGGATCTATGATAGTAGATATGAGGCCAAATATTAAAATTAATTAAATCCTAGCGCTAAAGGCTCAAAAGATAAAAAAGATAAAAGATCAGATAAGATAAAAGATCATTTATTCACCGAGACAAGGTAATACAACAAGGTAGATGTTACAATAGTTATTATACAGTTCAGCTTATCTCACCAGCAAGCTAGTGTGTGATTATTACATTTTTTTTTATTGACCCATGCATAGTTAAAATAAAAAAAATAATCAGAACTTTCCAACTACAAACAAAGAACAGATAAATTATTTGAATTACAATATGTCAATAAAGATAATGTCAGTAAATATACGTCAGTTATTCGAATACAGTCAAGATTGATTTTAATTAATGTCAGATTCATATTAGTACCAACAGAATACATACGATAAACAATAGAATTTATATGTCAGATAATCTTTTACCGAGTAAAAACATTTGTCAATTAATAAATTAAAAGATAAGAAAACATGTGAAGAACACCTATAAAGAACTCTGAGTTTTTTAAGGCTCCCACGGAGACATTCCGTTTTTTGCAGGATTCTGTTTAGTATTAACAGACACGGAACACCCTTATCGCATAAAACCGTACCTGCCAGTTAGCTGGATCCAGTATTACTGGATAGCTATGGGAAAGCGCGCTTATTCGAAGTTGAATAAACATAAATAATTTCTGATTTTCAACAAAAAAATACTTATCTTCCAAATATTTTACCACAATCATTTATATCCCTTCCAGCCTAGCTCGCACTTATTACGGGCCTTGTAAGTTATAAATTACTTTATTGGATTGAAAAAGAGGCTGACAAAGGTGACCGAGTTTCTTCCGCCACTTCTTGTCAGCACCAGTCCATATGTTGTCCTGAAGTGGTGGTAGAGCAAGCTTTATTTGGAACCTGTATAAGTTCTCTGGAAAGAGCCTGTGTACTGAATAAACTATTTGAATTTGAAGTACAAGCTATGTATAGTTTAGGACTAGAAGGCGCAGTGTAAAATGTCCAAGGATATTTATATTGAAGAACTTATAGGGCCCTATCACTGATTTATTTATTTTTTGACATGCCAAATCTTACGCCCGTATTCACAAACAATGCTTGCTTGAGTGAAGCAGCAAATCTAACGCACAGCGTTGAATATAGCTCGGTGATTGGTTCGTGTGTCACAGGGGTGCTGCGTCCACTCGTACTGTGAGACCTCATAGTAATGTTTGTGAATACGGGCGTTAGTCGAAATTGAATAGCTACATATAATTTTTTTTTGTTATATTTGTCATAAAATGCTTATTTCTTCCAAATATTTTACCACAATCATTTATATACTCCCCCAGGAATCAAGAAAGTCTCCGGCGGTGCTTTAGAAGACTCGTTCCTTGTCGCCGGAGTGGCGTTCAAGAAGACATTCTCCTACGCCGGCTTCGAGATGCAGCCGAAGTCCTACAACGACTGCAAGATCGCTCTGCTGAATATTGAGCTGGAGTTGAAGGCGGAGAGAGATAATGCTGAGGTTAGTACTGTTAAAACCATAGAGATACCAACTAATGAGCTGAGTTCAAACCTCAGTCTCGCATTAGTAATTCACGCACACAAAGTAATCAAAATATGTGCTCATTATCCACTGCGGTATTTAATTAGTACTCAATGTTCGAATAATCTTTAGTACTACGCAAGTAATGTAAACTGTTTATATTATGACGTCGCTGCTGTCATCATTGTCTTCACGAGAAATGTGTTCTGTTTTTGGGCATATTGCTGCGACACCGGCAACGCCCCTGTTCACATCTCCCTTAGTTTCTGTGATCTGTGGTTAAAAAAACCATAAAGTTAATATTCCTTCGTAATAAAACTCAAAGTTCGCTCAGTGCGCATTACATCCGTGGTTGACTGGCGTGTGGCGACTCGTTATGCTTTGGCTCGAAGTTTTTTGTTGTGTACCGTCACATTATTTTTATTTTTGTTTGAATAGTTACCTTGATTTTGTTTGTAATTCGTTGTACACTCATTATGTTTAAATAATTTAAATTGAAATGTTTCTCAGGAAGTGAATTATTGTTAATTCTTATGAGAAATAAAGTTCTTAAACCGTTAAAACTCATAAAAAAGACTCATAGAAGTTTATTTTTGTAAGTAGACTTTTAAAAATAACTTTTAAACGTCCCAGTGTTAACCCTACCACTGCTTCGGGACAATAAATGGGCCAGTGCTGAGAAGAAGCAGCGCAACCTTTGTCAGCCTAAATAATAAATTACTGATATGGCCAATGATTAAAAACTACGGATCCAATTTCTGAATGAGATGTGTGGATCAATGATAGTAGATATGAGGCCATTTTCTGATTACTTGAAACTCGGTAACGGCTAGATCAATTCGGTTTCTTCTTCCATCATAAAAGAAAAAAAAATGTGTGGAAAAAAGAAGTAAAAAAGCACTTTTTTCCCATACAAACCAATTGTTAAACATTTGTTGATAAAACCAAGTTTTTCCGGGCTATTTTCCGAATCTATACTATCTATACTAATATTATAAATGCGAAAGTGACTCTGTCTGTCTTATTTTCACGCCTAAACCACTGAACCGATTTTGATGAAATTTGGCATAGAGATAGTTTTGAGTCCGGGAAAAGGACATAGGATAGTTTTTATCCCGGTTTTTGAAACAGGGACGCGCGCGATAATGTTTTTCTGTGGCAGACAAAATTCAACGCGGGGGATGCCGCGGGCGGAAAGCTAGTAATAAATAATGCTTTTACCAATTATTTTCTTTTCATATTATCCACAGGTGCGCGTAGACAACGTGAAAGAATACCAGAAAGTAGTGGATGCTGAATGGCAGATTCTCTACGAAAAGTTGGAAGCCCTACACAAGAGCGGCGCTAACGTGGTGCTCAGCAAGCTGCCTATTGGCGACGTGGCCACACAGTACTTTGCTGACCGGTGAGTTATTTTGCTGACCGATAAGTTATTTAGCTGACCAGTGAGTTACTTAGCTGACCAGTGAGTTATTTTGCTGACTATTGCGTTATTTAGCTGACCAGTGAGTTATGGGTGTAGTGTGTTGTGGACGCTGAGTGGCATATCCAGAAGTTGGAAGCTTTGCACAAGAGCGGCGCTAACGTGGTGCTCAGCAAACTGCCTATCGGCGACGTGGTCACGCAGTACTTTGCTGACCGGTGAGTTATTTAGCTGACCGGAGTTATTTTGCTGACCAATGAGTTATTTAGCTGACCAATGAATGAGTTATTTTGCGGACCAATGAGTTATTTAGCTGACTAGTCAGTTATGGTAGTTATGTAGTGTGTTGTGGACGCTAATTGGCAGATCCTTTACGAGAAGTTAGTTTGACTACGAAGGTATTTCTAGTGTTTTCCAGTTTGGCCAAAGATTAAAAACAACGGATCCAATTTCTGAATGAGATGTGTGGATCAATGATAGTAGATATGAGGCCAATTTTACTATACTGGTTGTGTTTTTAGCCTCTGTATGCGCTGACCTTTGACAATGATTTTACAACCAAAAACTTCAAATCTGTAAGGTACTACGGACCACAGTTCCAGTTACCCATTTCCGGTCATGTTTTATTTTATTTTATTTTTATTGTTGTCTCGTTCTATCGCAAAGAATCATCATTTGATGAGAGCGAGAGAAAAAACTGAAAGGCGTAGCTGGAACTGTGGTCCACTGTACACACGGCCACACTGTTAACTATCCATTTCCGTTTATGCTCTCGCTCTCATCAAATGATGATTCTTTGCGATAGAACGAGACGACATGACAGGCAATGGATAGTTAACACTGTTGCCGATGGTACATTATTATTCGTCACCTGAAAATCATTTGTTAATCCGCGCATGACCTTTAATGTCCTGCTGATGATGATGATGATGATGATGATGATGATGATGATGACTTGGCTACAACTTCACACTAGTTTCTCTATTCCAGCGATATGTTCTGCGCTGGCCGAGTGCCCGAAGAGGATCTCCGGCGAACGCAGCGCGCGTGTGGCGGCGCCGTGCTGACGTCAGTTCGGGAGCTGACGCAGTCGTCTCTCGGTCACTGCCGCGCTTTTACTGAGCGACAAGTTGGTGGAGAGAGATATAACATCTTTACTGGTAAGTTTATTCCGTACTTACGACTCTTTCCAGGGCGATAAATATACATTCAATATCTTCACCGGTGAGTGGCGAGCGCTGACGTCACATTAGGTGCCCCTAGGCGGCTTAGGAGTCTCATTAGGTGCCCCTAGGCGGCCTAGGGGTCTCATTAGACGCCCCTAGGCAGCCTAGGAGACACCTTAGGTGCCCCTTGGCGGCCTAGGGGTCTCATTAGGCGCCCCTAGGCGGCCTAGGTGACTCATTAGACGTCCCTAGGCAGCCTAGGGGTCTCGTTAGGCGGCCTAGGGGTCTCATTAGGCGCCCCTAAGTGGCCTAGGGGTCTCTTTAGGCACCCGTAGGTGGCCTAGGGGTCTCTTTAGGCACCCGTAGGTGGCCTAGGGGTCTCTATAGGCGCCCCTAGGCGGCTTAGGGGTCTCATTAAGCGCCCCTAGGCGGCCTAGGGGTCTCATTATGCGCCCCTAGGCGGCCTAGGGGTCTCATTAGGCGCCCCCAGGCGGCTTAGGGGTCTCTTTAGGCGCCCTTAGGCGGCCTAGGGGTGCCTTCAGCGAGCGGCAAGTCATCACTGAGCGGTATAACATATTCACCGGTGAGTATGACGTCACGCGGAAGCTCACCAGGCGTACGGGGCGCCGTGCTGACGTCAGTTCGGGAGCTGACGCAGTCGTCACTCGGCCACTGCCGCGCCTTTACTGAGCGGCAAGTTGGTGGCGAGAGATATAACATCTTTACTGGTAAGTGTGGGTTTCTGACGTCACGCTGTAGCTCACCAGGCGCCGTGCTGACGTCAGTTCGGGAGCTGACGCAGTCGTCTCTGGGCCACTGCCGCGCTTTTACTGAGCGACAAGTTGGTGGAGAGAGATATAACATCTTTACTGATAAGTGTGGGGTTCTGACGTCACGCGGGAGGCTCACACAAGCGTTCTTAGACGGTCTAGGGGTCTCATTAGACGCCCCTAGGCGGCCTAGGGGTCTTATTAGGTGGCCTAGGGGTCTTATTAGGCGGCCTAGGCGCCTCATAAGGCGGCCTAGGGATCTCATTAGGCGCCCCTAGGCGGCCTAGAGGTCTTATTAGGCGGCCTAGGGGTCAATAGGCGGCCTAGGGGTCTCATTAGTCGCCCTTAGGCGGCCTAGGGGTGCCTTCAGCGAGCGGCAAGTCATCACTGAGCGGTATAACATATTCACCGGTGAGTATGACGTCACGCGGAAGCTCACCAGGCGTACGGGGCGCCGTGCTGACGTCAGTTCGGGAGCTGACGCAGTCGTCACTCGGCCACTGCCGCGCCTTTACTGAGCGGCAGGTCGGCGGAGAGAGATATAACATCTTTACTGGTAAGTGTGTGGTTCTGACGTCACGCTGTAGCTCACCAGGCGCCGTGCTGACGTCAGTTCGGGAGCTGACGCAGTCGTCACTCGGCCACTGCCGCGCCTTTACTGAGCGGCAGGTCGGCGGAGAGAGATATAACATCTTTACTGGTAAGTGTGTGGTTCTGACGTCACGCTGTAGCTCACCAGGCGCCGTGCTGACGTCAGTTCGGGAGCTGACGCAGTCGTCTCTGGGCCACTGCCGCGCGTTTACTGAGAGACAAGTTGGTGGAGAGAGATATAACATCTTTACTGGTAAGTGTGGGGTTCTGACGTCACGCTGTAGCTCACCAGGCGCCGTGCTGACGTCAGTTTGGGAGCTGACGCAGTCGTCGCTCGGTCACTGCCGCGAGTTTACTGAGAGGCAGGTCGGCGGAGAGAGATATAACATCTTTACTGGTAAGTTTATTCAGTACTTAGACTCTTTCCAGGGCGCTTAATATACATTCAATATCTTCATCGGTGAGTGGCGAGCGCTGACGTCACACGGGGGCGCCGTGCTGACGTCACGCGAGCTTAGGCGGCGCTAGCCTAAACTATACCTGTCATAATCATAAAAGGCTGACAGAGGCTACTGAGTTTCTTCCGCTGCGCTCGGCAAAGGTATTCTAAATGAAGGTAAAAATAACACACTAAGAATAGATTTTTTAAAAACGTGTAGTATGGCGTACTATGTATTTCTTCCTTGTAGTGCACTTTTTTAACTCTGATGTCAGCAAAGAAGGTTTGCATTTTATAGGAACTTGACATACATATTTCAAGGATATTTCTCTCCTCTATTATCCCTCCTCCCTTATACCAATCCTACTCCTAACCTACAACCTTTCCTTCCCCAGGCTATAATAAAGAGGACGCTCCCAATGGTAAGCCATGATGTCATGTTGTAGTTACCTGTATTGTAGTCTTCCCATAGTTACCATAGTCCCACCGCTGCAACTCCTGTGTAGCCAGGATCTACAGTTTGACTGTAAAACCGAACCAGTGAAGGCTAAAGTCTATAAAAACTATCTTGCTAATCCTTCTAGCTAAGCTAAATAAGCTTTGACTAGGTACTTGTGTAGTTGGTGATATTTTTAGTTAAGTAGTTGCAGTTAGGCGATTATCACACTGCACCGCGCTCCGCCGCGGTACGCGAGACGACAGATTTAATCATTATATGCAAGTACCTCAGTTTGTATAGAAAACACGCGCGGCACAACACACTGACAACGCGTCTGCGCGCGGGATTCGTTATATGTCGCCACACGGTCCGCGGCAAAGCGCGGTGCAGTGTGATAATCGCCTTAGGCTAGTGTGCTGATCACGCGAATGTTTATTTTCTTTGTTTAGTAACCATAGTATAAGTTTTACTTTGTTAATATGTTACGGTTAATGTGATAAATTGAAAATTATTAATAATAACCGGTTATTATGAATAATTACCGACAGTCGCGGTAAAAGTGATAAATTAATCACATTTAACAGTGATTATTTAATAATTCAACCTGAGTACTTACAAATTTCATAAAAGAGAACAACATCTTGTGTACGTACTCGTGTACAGCCAAACATTTGAACGTTTTGATATCATATATTAATATAATTTGGCATAATGAGTTTGGAATGTTTCTTGCATAATATTACTTTTCCATGATGCCTATAACATAATGTTTTGATTTAAAGTGAAAAATAGGTTAAGGTGCGGCGGGGGTGGCCCTTGGGCCACCCCTAAGCCGCCTATTTAGTTTTATACACACATAAATGACCTCATATTAATCACATTTACCAAATCATGCGGTAATTATTCATAATAACCGGCGATTATTCATAATTTTCACATTTATCACTTTGACCGTAACAAATATACTGCGTAGGTTAGTACCTAAGGTGTTTAAAATGATGTTTAGTATGGAAACGTCATTATAAACAACTGTCCAACTCAATAACTTTTTATTACACTAAGACGGTAAGTTGTGATAGTCTCAATATGTTTCGCCTGTTTTTATGTATGTTTAACTTTATATTTGTTCTTTACAGGATGTCCCGCTGCCAAGACTTGCACGCTCATACTCCGCGGAGGCGCCGAGCAATTTTTGGAGGAGACGGAGCGCTCGCTACACGATGCCATCATGATCGTGCGTCGGACCATCAAGAACGACGCTGTTGTCGCTGGTGAGTGTCAAGTGCACCCTAAGTGTGGGTAAAGCCCGGTCCGCGAGCACGTAGAATTTTGTCCAATGACCCCAAGCTACCCATCCTTATCGTTCGCGCGTAATTATATTGCTGTCGCGACTGTGCGACGGGCGCCCGCAGTGAGTGCGACAGCAACATAATTAAGAATGTTCACTAATTTTGTTTTTTAGCTTTCTGTATTCTCTGTTAAAAATAAAAAATACACGTGAAAGAATTATTTCGATACGTCAATTAGTTTCCAAGATATTGAATTTTAAAAGTGCGGGCGGCGGCCGGCCCGCCATTTTATGCGCGTGACGTCATATTACAACGACTGGCTCATATTTGTATGGGTGGAATCTTGCAAACTGAATTAAGACCCACTTCCAGGCAACCGATTAAGCTGAAATTTCGCAAACACATGTGATTTGGATGACCATGCAATATTATGATGACATGGAGCTGATCTGATGATGGAGCTGGAAGGTGGCCATAGGAACTCTATAATAAAACGACTTAAATGCATCGAGTTTGGGCTCGTTCGTTTTGTATTGATGAGTATTTTAATTCTATATAGTAATCGGGGTCTAATGATGGAGCTGGAAGGTAATTCGCAATAAAACGACACAATCGCATCAAGTTTGGGTTTGGTTCAATTTTAATTTCTGTGATGGGTCTGGGTGTTAATATGTATAATAAGTTTGTATTTACAAAAAAAAAAATATTTAAGTATGTTTATATCCGTTTTCTAGTGAGCGGACGCTGTGAATGTACGTCACACGGGGTCACGTGACCGTCGGCGGGACTCAATATTTAAGCGAACTTTGAATGCCTATAAAATCATAACTACTGGGTATTTTTGAATGAAATAAAAACTAATGTATTTGTAAATGTAAAAGCTTAACTGTAACATAGGTTTCAAGTGATTTTGCATACCTAGTAACATTCTCAATTATGCGCGAGCGATAAGGATGGGTAGCTTGGGGTCATTGGACAAAATTCTACGTGCTCACGGACCTGGCTTTAGTAGAGTTAATTTTAGCATAACAGAGAGCTCGTGATCTTGCGAAGGACCATAAAAATGACGGGTGAGTGTAAAGTGAACCTTAAGTGAACGCAGTAGGGTCCATTTTAACACAACAGAGGACTTTCTGAACGCTGCACTGTCGTAGTCGCCGGCGAATGTAAATTGCACCGTAAGTGTGGGTAGTAGAGTCAATTTTAGTATAACAGAGCTCGTGGTCTTGCGGCAGGACCATAAAAATGACGCCTTAGTCGCCGGTGAGTGTATAGTCAACCTTAAGTGTAGGGAGTAGGGTCCATTTTAGCAAAACAGAGCGCTCAGTCGCCTGCCAGTCTAAAGTGCACCCTAAGTCCCTAACTGTAAGAAGTAGGGGCCCTTTTAGCATAACAGAGCGCTCGTGATCTTGCGAAGGACCATAAAAAGGACACTAGTTGCCGGCCAATGTAAAGTGTGCTCTAAGTGTAGAAAGTAGAGTCCATTTTAAAATGACAGAGAGCTCGTGATCTTGCGAAGGACCATAAAAATGACTCTAGTCGCCGGTGAGTGCAAACTGAACCTTAAGTGTAAGGAGTAGAGTCCATTGTAGTATACAGTGCACAAACTGTTGGTTCTTGGAGGAGACGGAGCGCTCGCTACACGACGCCATCATGATCGTGCGTCGGACCATCAAGAACGACGCTGTGGCCGCTGGTGAGTGGATAATCAACCTTAAGTGTAGGGAGTAGGGTCCATTTTAGCAAAACAGAGCGCTCAGTCGCTGGCCAGTCTAAAGTGCACCCTAAGTCCCTAACTGTAGGAAGTAGAAGGTAGAAGCAACCTTATGTGAAGGCAGTAGGGTCCATTTTAGCACAACAGAGAGCTCGTGATCTTGCGAAGGACCATAAATATGACGGGTGAGTGTAAAGTGAACCTTAAGTCTAGGGAGTAGAGTCCATTTTAGCACAAAAGAGGACTTTCTCAATGACGTGCTAGCCGGCCATTGTAAAATGAACTTTAAGTCTAGAGAATAGAGTGCATTGTAGTATAAACGGAGCGCTCGCTACACGACAGCCAGACCATCAAGAATGACTCCGTCGTCGCTGGTAAATGTTGATTAATATTACTTCTATAGCAGCGGTTCCCAAACTTATTTAGTCTACTGCCCACTTTGAAAATAAATTATTTTTTAGCGCCCCCCATTTTAGTAGTCAAGACTCGAGCTCAGTCGGTGTCTAAGAGTCCTCCTAGTAGATGACGCCTCCCAAGCCTCTACACAACGTCCGGATTTTTTTTCTGGGTCTCTTACCGCCCCCCTTTAAGCCTGCAGCGCCCACAAGGGGGCGTTATCGCCCACTTTGGGAAAGACTGTTTTATAGGAAGAGGTATTCACAGTGAGTGAGACCTCAAAGTAATGTTTGTGAATACGGGTGTGAGTTTTTGCGCTGCTAATCCTGTTCTGTGTTTCAAAGAAGTTGCGTGTGAAGCAGAATATCGAACGCACAGGCCACAGCGTTAGAGCAATAGAGCTCTGTGTTCGTGTGTCACCCTGTGCGTCCACGCGCACTGTGAGACCTCATAATAATGTTTGTGAATATAACGTTATGTTTTTTAACAAATTTTTTGACCCTCACTCATTGACTGGAAAGTGTAAATAGCCGATCCGAAAAGTGGCATGTGCGTGTGCTAAAATGACTCTAATTTTTAAATGCTGTGTGTCTGTTTCTAAATGACTTCTTATCTCCACAGGTGGCGGCGCAATCGACATGGAAATATCGAAGCACCTTCGCGAATACTCCAAAGGCGTCGCGGGCAAAGAGCAACTGCTTCTGGCGGGCATCGCGCGCGCCTTCGAGGCCATCCCGCGCCAGCTGTGCGACAACGCCGGCTTCGACGCCACCAACCTGCTTAACAAGCTGCGACAGAAGCACCACCAAGGTCGGGAAACCCTCCATTTTAGGTGTTACTTTCGTATGTGTCACTTTTAGGATGGGTGACCGTGTGACGTCCTTGAAAAAACGAAAATTCTAGAAGATACAATCGACGATCGTCATTTGTTTCACAAAAAACAAACTAATTCTTGCGATCGTCTTTTGTTTCGAACGCGCGTCGACGATGAGAAAAAAACAAACTTGAAAAAACTAGAAGTTTCTGCGATTGTCATTTGTTTGGAACGCGCGTCGACGTTAAAGGAACTCGCAGGATAGTCGATTGTTTCGGAGTGATTACACAGCTCAACAAAAAAAAAATTTTTTTTGTTGCCCTGGTTATTTCTTCGGATTTATATACTTTGAAGCATACAATTTACGAATGTATTAACGAAAGTACTGAATTGGCTCTAGTTTTTATGTTATTAATGTTTAAGTGATAAACAATTTATATGGGCTCTTTGAAACATGCGTTGTTAATAAGTGACCAGGAACTTGGACTAAATTTGTTTTTCTGCACAATTTTAAACGTAATGGGACCAGATACTATCAGTAACAATGACATTAAGATAGAATAAATAATGTCATTACCACTGACAATGTAGTGGCTGGAATCAAGGAATGGCGGTTATAGTGCGACAAGGCTATTTGTATTGTGGGGAGATTTAGAATGTCATTACCGAAGGAAGTAATGACAGTAATATTGATGTCATTACATACTTGTCATATTGTCTGGACGCCTTAGATTTTTACTTCGCCTTACACTTATACGTATAATACCCATTTTGTATGTATATGGAACTATAGGGCAAAGAAAATTCACTGGGAACAAGATGTGTGGGCAAATTCGAATATACATGCACAAAGTTATATAAAGCTATTACTTATTCTGTATGTGAAGCTTGGAGAGGTTTAGTGTTGATTGTAATCTTTTTTAGGTAACTAGAAAGCACTAAATTAGAGTTTATTGGGCAAAATATGTCGAAGCAAATATGAGCATAATAAGCTGCACTTTCTTCGCATTCACGTGGGTAGATGTTTATTTATTTTTATGAAATTGCAGTGACGAGCAGGTATAATGATTCTATCAAGACGTAAGAGTGATGGAATAAAGATATCAAGGTAGATAGGATCGTTTCCTGACTGATTAAGTAATGTTGGTCACATAGCGAAATTGACCCAAAACATTTAATTTAAAAAATTCTATAAAAGGTGTTTCTCTGAAATCTAACATTATTTATGCATTTTTTAAATCTTTTTACTTCTCTGTAAATTAATTAAAACCATTCAGAACAAAATTTGACGTTCTTTTAAGATAAAATTTGATTTTATAAAATGTACTTGCTTAAATTTCTACTATTTATAGTGTAATCAGAAAAAGACGATTTAAAAAAAAACTAGAGCCAATCTGCTAAAAGTAATAATAGTTTCGTAAATTGTGGGTCTCAATTGACACAAAATCATTTAAATATCAAGGGCAACAAAAACACTGTTGACCAGTGTTATTAATAGCTGCGGTGGCGCATTGGTAAAGAATGCGCTTCATATTCGAGAGGGACCAAGATCAAATCTCGGTAAAAAATGCAAAAAGGAAAAAATTCTGAAATTTCATAGTAGGTCCTAGTGTGATGATCAAAAGTGTTTAGGGGTCTTCTCACAGATATAGGAAGTGTCTTTAGGCCTGTATTTAAACATTAGGGTCTAGTATAAACGTCAGCTGAAGAATTGGAACAAAAGAACTTGAAGGCTAGTTTTAGGATGGTTGTCTGGCTGGTCTGACGTCACAAACATGGTAGAGGAAAATCGTATCTAGAATCTTCTCTAGGTAAGAATAGAGCAGTATTTCCAGCACCTCGTCTAGTAATAGAAAACCTTCTGTAGCCAGCAAATAGAGCAGTGTTTTCCTCCGCTCATACAGTAAATGGGACTCGTGTAGGTAAGTAGGACTGGTGTGGGGGAATCTAGACCTTCTCTAGCTAGCAATAGAGCAGTGTCTCCTCCGCTCATATAGTAAATGAGACCGTAGTTTGGGTACCAGGACCGCACACGGTATTCTAGACTTTCTGTAGCTAGCAATAGAGCAGTGTGTTTCCCCCGCTCGCGCCAGCAAGGAGCAGCCGCTTCTGGCGGGCATCGCGCGCGCCTTCGAGGCCATCCCGCGCCAGCTGTGCGACAACGCCGGCTTCGACGCCACCAACCTGCTCAACAAGCTGCGACAGAAGCACCACCAAGGTCGGGAAACCCTCAATTTTAGGTGTTACTTTCTTTTTGGTCACTTTTAGGATGGGTGACCGTGTGACATCCTTGAAAAAACGAAGATTCTAGAAGAGAATCGACGACCATCTTTTGTTTCGAACGCGCGAAAGAAAAACAAATTAATTCTTGTGATCGTCTTTTGTTTCGAACGCGCGTCGACGATGAGAAAAAAACAACCTTGAAAAAACTAGAAGTTTCTGCGATTGTCATTTGTTTGGAACGCACGTCGACGGTGAATAGTGAATGAACTCGCAGCATAGTCGATTGTTTCGGAGTGATCTTCAACAGCTGTGGTGGCGCATTGGTAAAGAATGCGCTCCATATCCGAGAGGAACCAAGATCAAATCTCGGTAAAAATGCAAAAAGCAAACATTTTCTGAAATTTCGTAGTAGTCGAGTGTGATGATACAAAAAAGTGTTTAAGGAGTCTAGTAGGGAATTTAGTGCAATGATTTGTATGGAGACCCCTCCACTTTGGTATAGAAGGCTCATTTTTGCACCAGTTGTTCTTTGGATGCTCCTGAGTAGATTTCCGTCGGTAGACATCGGGAGCCCCCCCTGTGGTAGCAGGGGGAGGGGGGGCAAGTTTCCTTCTGCCGCGCTTCACATTAAGGCCCATATCTTCAAAACTATGGGTATTAGGGCAAGTGTGGTGTCATTTTCGGATAATTAAAGGATGGGGAATTCATTTCTAGAACAAACTTTTTGCCTTTTCATACAAAAAAATAGAAATATTGAGTAAAATTCACAAAAACAAAAAGTTTTTTTTTTAAATAAACGTCGTTTACTTTTAAACCACTGGAGATAATCTAATAAAAAAAATATGTACTGAAAGCTACATCTATCAGGATTATAAATATATACCATTGTATGGTACTTTTTTCGAAAAAAGTAGGTGAATAAATTTTTTTCTTCAGGACATAGCGGGCGAATTTTAATGCGCGTCAGAAAAAAAAATTTATTTTATCCATGAATTCATACTATTTGGTTCATAAGCAAGTAAAGATTATTATTTTAGAATTTATTTAGAGTTCCTGGCACATCATGCTACCATGATTTATATTTTTTCTTCAATTAATTTTGAACTCTATGTGTAAGACATAAGGTTTAAAATAGTTTAAATACATTTTATTATTTAAAATAATATCATATGAAGAAAGCATTAAATAAAGAACTTGGATTTGTCTAAACGTGTAATGATTATTATTATTATTTTAATTAACATTTTTATTTCTACATACTATTGTAGCAGTGATTTAACGGAAAGGTAAGTGTGAGGAAAGTGAGGATTGATATTATCATAGTACGGGAGACTATTTTTAGCACAAAGGCTACGGCTGTGACCATTATAGTTGTTTTTTCAGACAGCACCAGCTTCTGCACTACTTCTTTCCAGGCAAGCTTCGGCAGCTACGGGTAATTGGTCCATGTAGGCTCCATGTTGCTATCGACTCTGGTCCACCCCCAACCAGTCGGGTAAAGGGAAGACTGAGTCGGTTGCTTGTAATAAATAATAATAATAATCATTACACGTTTAGACAAATCCAAGTTCTTTATTTAATGCTTTCTTCATATGATATTTTAAATAATAAAATGTATTTAAACTATTTTAAACCTTATGTCTTACACATAGAGTTCAAAATTAATTAAAGAAAAAATACAAATCATAGTAGCATGATGTGCCAGGAACTCTAAATAAATTCTAAAATAATAATCTTTACTTGCTTATGAACCAAATAGTACGAATTCATGGATAAAATAAATATTTTTTTCCGACGCGCATTAAAATTCGCCCGCTGTGTCCTGAAGAAAAAATTTTTTTCACCTACTTTTTTCGAAAAAAGTACCATACAATGGTATATATTTATAATCCTGATAAATGTAGCTTTCAGGACATATTTTTTTTATTAGATTATCTCCAGTGGTTTAAAAGTAAACGACGTTTATTTAAAAAAATACTTTTTGGTTTTTGTGAATTTTACTCAATATTTCTATTTTTTTGTATGAAAAGGCAAAAAGTTTGTTCTAGAAATGAATTCCCCATCCTTTAATTATCCGAAAATGACACCACACTTGCCTTAATACCCATAGTTTTGAAGATATGGGCCTTAATGTGAAGCGCGGCAGAAGGAAACTTGCCCCCCCTCCCCCTGCTACCACAGGGGGGGCTCCCGATGTCTACCGACGGAAATCTACTCAGGAGCATCCAAAGAACAACTGGTGAAAAAATAAGCCTTCTATACCAAAGTGGAGAGGTTCTTGCACTAAATTCCCTACTAGTCTTCTCAGATAAATAGGAAGTGTCTTTAGGCCTGTATTTAAACATTAATTAGAGTCTAGTATAAACGTCAGCTGAAGAATTGGAACAAAAGAACTTGAGGTTAGATTTAGGATGGTTGCTTGGTCTGACGTCACAAACATGGTATAGGAAAATCGTCTAGCTATAGCATCGTGTGAAATAATTCTAGAATCTTCTCTAGGTAGGGAATAGAGCAGTATTTCCAGCACCTCGTCTAGTAATAGAATCGTGTGGGATTCTAAACCTTCTGTAGCCAGCAATAAGAGCAGTGTCTCCTCCGCTCATATAGTAAATAGGACTGTGTGGGAATCTAAACCTTATTTAGCTAGCAATAGAGCAGCGTTTCCCTCGCTCGCGCCAGCAAAGAGCAGCCGCTTCTGGCGGGCATCGCGCGCGCCTTCGAGGCCATCCCGCGCCAGCTGTGCGACAACGCCGGCTTCGACGCCACCAACCTGCTTAACAAGCTGCGACAGAAGCACCACCAAGGTCAGGAAACCCTCCATTTCAGCTTCAACTGGACGTGAAACCTTCGTTTCGGTTACTTTTAGGATGGGTGACCGTGTGACGTCCTTGAAAAAACGAAAATTCTAGAAGATACAATCGACGATCGTCATTTGTTTGGAACGCGCGAAAGAAAAACCAAACTTATTCTTGCGATTGTCATTTGTTTAGAACGCTCTTTTTGCCTCGTGAAGATGGCCCAACGTTGGTGCCAATATTTTCCATATACACACTTTGGCTGAGTGGCGTTGGAACCAACCTTTGGGTCAATGTTTCTGGAGTCCGCCTATACGAGGTTGTTTTTTTGTTTAGAACGCGCGTCGACGGTGAATGAGCTCGCAGGATAGTCGATTGTTTCGACGCGTTTGTTAATAGACGTGGTGGCGCATTGGTAAAGAAGTCTTCATATCCGAAAGGAACCAAGATCGAATTTCTGCTTGGTATTTAGTATGCAGTATTTCATCGTTTGTCACAATGCTCATTGTTGTATTGAAATCTTCATGGGTTTGATGTAAAATCGAAAAAAAAAATCCTTTAAATACAATCTAAAAAAGTTGACATCATCAAAATCTGGAGCCACTAGATGACTAGAGTATCGGTGGCCAAAATGAACCAAACGAATTGCAATTAAAACGAAACTGATAACCCGCGAAACGATGCGTCGTTTTTTTAACCCTCGTACCTTTTTTTTTATCTACAACGAGGAAGCTCTTGGCCGGTATCTCACCTGAATGGTAAGTGACGATCAGGCCGAAGGTGAAAGCGAGCTTCACCCGGAATCCTTAACCACGGAGGAACTGGCTATCTTACCTCTAACTGCCGGAACACAATTACACAACAATGCTGTTAACATTGTTGTTACGTTGTTATTTTTTAACCAGGTTCAAATAGTGTGTAAAAATCTTCATTTTTGTCGTAGTTGAAGGTCAAAAGTGACCGCCAGTCCCCTATTAATGATGTACAAATAAATAAAAGCTCCCATATTGTTCCAGGCGAGGTGTGGTACGGTGTAGACATCCAGAAGGAAGATATTTCTGATAACTTCGAAGCGTGCGTGTGGGAGCCGGCCGTCGTCAAGATCAACGCCATCACCGCCGCCTGCGAGGCCGCCGCGCAGGTAATCATCTACTCGGTGGACCGACGATCTAGTGAAAGGGGCCGTCCATATATTACGTCATTCTAAATTAGGGGGTGGGGGGTTGGTCTGCGGATGACGGTAAATGATAGATAGGGGGGGGGGGGGGTTCGAAATTGACGTCATTCTTATTTATTTATATTGTTTATTGTTCACGTACAAAAAGATTATTTCTAAAAAGAAATTTCTTCCAGCACACCTAGTAAGTGAGACTGCAAATGTGAGAGGCGGCTAAGGCGCGTACAATACTAAAATAACTCATAATAAACATACATAATTTGTCCTTGCCTTTGTCCAGCAGTGGACGTCTTTCGGCTGAAACGACGACGACGAAACATACATAATACAACATAGATGTACACAAATACAGTAATACCCTATTTTTCTCAAATCTGCAATGTTTTAATTTTGTCAAACTGGTAATGACGTCAATTTTGGGAGAAGGGGGGGGGGGGTCATTAAGAAATGACGATAGGATGATTGTAGGGGGGGGGTCTAAAATCTGAAAAAATCGATGACGTAATTTATGGACGGCCCCAAAGTCGCGGAAAGCACCAGGACCTGAACCATTATTAAATTACCCATGGGTGAAGTTGCAGGGGGAAATTGTTAACTCCTACATCCCTATGCGTCCGTCATTACCTCTCCCTCCTCCCCCTTGATCAGACTCAGACTGGCTCCCCCGTAACCAGACTTCCCCACTGGGCCAAAAACTGTATACGCTTATCATCATATTCAGTCTCCACTGCAGAAGCACATCATTTCAGCCATAGGACGTCCACTGCTGAACATAGGCCTCCCCCAATGATTTCCATGTTGGCCGGTTGGTAGCGTCCTGGGTATGCGCATGAGAATATAGTGCCAGCAGTATAATTAACATTTATTGTCCTGAAGCAGTGGTAGGGTTAATACTGGAACGTGTAAAAGTGCTTTTTTAAAGCCTATTTGCAGAAATAAATTAGTTTTATGAGATTATTGAATATATAGTCCCCGCCGTATATGATTAATTATAGTTCTCGCTATCAATGCCATCGTTGCTTGCGAGGTAGCAGCGCAAATATAGGTTAAGAGTTGTAAGAAACTCGAGTCTTTTAGTCTTCATTTCGAGACTTGAGTCTATTTTCAAGACTAGGATTCGTTAGTCACATGAGTCCTGAGTCCTTTCGAGTCTTCTGAGTCATTTGGAACTAATTTCAAATTACAGCTATGGCTTTAGAGGATTAAGTCATGAGTTATTTTAAAAAGACTTAGTCTTTGAGTTCTTTTTGGCAGGATACGAGTCTTTTACAAAAGACTCAAAATTCTGAAGGACTTAAGCTCTAAGTTTTTTATTTATAAAATTCGAGTCTTCAATAGCTTAGGTTCTATTAAATAAGACTCCAAGATCGAGTCTTGGAGTTGTTTTATAACACTAAGTCAGTCAGGCAGTGGGAATATAGTTCCCACGTATAACGCTATGTTTCTAAGCTACACTTCTATTTCCAGATCCTATCCGTGGACGAGACGATCAAGAACGCCAAAGGCGAGGCGCCGCCCCAGATGCCGGGCCGCGGCATGGGCCGTCCGCGCATGGGATGAACAAACAAACTATCACTATATCTCCACTTCACTGCGTCTTCCTTGCTGACCACAGTACTTAGGGCTCTTTCAAAAGACAATGCCGGAAATTGACTTACTTGACTTATGGTCCTATGTCCCCTAGATGGGGCAGAGGGCGTCCACAACAGTCCTCCGTCTCGTTCGGTCTTGAGCTTCTCGCTTGATCTCGCTCCAGGTTTTGTCGATGCCGGAAATTGGCGTCTTTTTTTTTTCGCGCGGCCATCGACCAAACCTTGTTTTTTATTACAAAATAGTGTAATAAACCAAACTTACTATGACATTTATACCTCTAAACTCAGTCTGAACTGAGTTACAAGCATTAGAAGTTTGATGATTTTACATACTAGATTTGCTTTTTGCGCGCAAGTTTTGTATGAAATTGCAAATCTGGCATTGCCATTTCGGGAAGGCCGACGCCCTACCTGTAGCCTTATTCACGTAACAAAACTTCAACGACAACAAATCGCTGAGTTGCGATCCTATCGAGTAATCGTTCTATCAAAATGACCCTTGTGAATATGGATTTAGAACTGTTTTTCAATGGGACGACTTCTGAACGTCAGCGAGATCTTGACTGTCAAAATACTGGCAATGGTACATCCAAATCCCCTTTGTTTGTCCTTAAGCCTTTAACGGTCCAAATTTTTCATTGTTTGTGGACCTTAAGACAAGGGATTAAAGTTTAAAATAAGGTGGGAATTATATTCCCATTGCCGTATAAAGGGTTAAGTGACTAAGCAAGGACCCTGCCTAAATATTCTGATTTGCCCTTCCTGGTCCAGATAGATCTGTGTCAAAGCAGTAAATTATAATGTTTGCTTAAAATAAAAATGTGGCCAATGAATTTTTGAAAGAAATATTAAAATAATTATTGTTATGTTCGCATTTAATTTATTTTATTTGTAATACATTAAAATGTTTATTATAATGTCAGCAAGGGAGGCTTTGCCTTAACGCTTCACAAACGCTAGAGTAAGTCACTTAGGTATTACTATATTGTAATGGTTATTATTATAATAAATTACTTACACTGCTACACACGTCTTTTAATTTTTTATTTTAGGGTTTCTAATTCGTGGTTTTGTCCGTCTTCTGATCGTCTATTCCCGAGTGGCACCACTGGCATTGTCATTTGTCTCCACTGAGGATAAATGGGAAAAATAATCCCGGTTGTCACCAGTGGGATACTTACTTTTAGTCAGACGGTAGGTTCACTTCTCGCTTGAGGGCAGTTTAT
This sequence comes from Ostrinia nubilalis, assembly GCF_963855985.1. Lineage (NCBI taxonomy): Eukaryota > Metazoa > Arthropoda > Insecta > Lepidoptera > Crambidae > Ostrinia > Ostrinia nubilalis. Next base: position 6,967,147 of record NC_087117.1, read on the forward strand.
TTTAGTAAAACATATTTGTGGCTACTATAATAAAATAAAAATCTCTCACATGGGTAATTATTTCCCACTAACTTATCGCTGGACTACGTTAGGGCCTAGGCCTACATATTTTTATAACTGTAATATTAAAAATAATTTTTATTTACGGTTGTTTATTTATGTGAGAAAACGTAATAGACAAAATTATCGCCTTACAACAAACTAAGCGTAGCGTGCACGAAACATAATTGATAAAGACCTTAATTAAAATGATAACGTTACTAGGTATGTAATTTAAGTTACATTGTAAGATTTTCACTCATAAAAACCTAGTTTAATACGTAACGTAATACATATATGCATGTTTAAATACGTGCTCATTAAATGAAAATTCGCTTCAAGGATTGATCGATAACTGTAGTAAGTGTTACCTAACATGTTATAATAACGTTTTGCATATTATCTTCGACCCAATCTCGCATGTAATAGAAGCAGAATTAGATTTCTAATCCTGTAGCCTTGCAGTGAGACTAAGAAACCCTTTAGAATCTAATTTGTACTACTAATGAAAAGTAATTATTTTATGTAATTAGTAATATTTAATAAGGTTTAAAAACCCATAAATCTTTTGAATTGTTGCCTGTTTCTATTAAAATAAAGTAAGTAACCTACGCAAAGAAAAAACGTTTTGGGGACAGTTGAAACAAGTTTCCCTAAATAAAAAAATAAACAATGAAATAAAATTACTTTTTTTTTTCGCTTTTCATCATAGAACAATTATTTTTGGTCAAGTTGTACCTACTGCCCAAAGAATAAATTACAAATATGCCAACGTTAAATTCCAATGCCAGAAAAATTAAGAAAAAAAAAACATTGGACGATATTTTAAAGTTTTGTGGAGGGTAGTTAGTTTTGAATGGAAAGTAATGGTTGTTCTATTTTATTCCTTTAATTTATTTAATGTACAAATAGGGTGTTATTTTGTGTTACAAAGTGTAGTGAAGTGATCAATATACAAAAAATATTAAATATCTTGAAAGTGCATCAAAATAATGTGAAGCGACTCGCGTGGGTTTGACCTAGATTTGGATTTTGGACCCGATGGAGTCTTGAATTGTTCTTCTCCATGGAATCCGAAAAAGTAAGTGTATAAAATAAATAGTGTCATTAAATTTGCTACGAGCATATTGGTAAGAAAATATTTTTTTTTGCTAGTGTACAGTGCTCAGATCATAGAAAATGATCTGAGGTACAGTCCGATTCAATATTATGGCGGCTCGGAACATCGTACGAGTGGCAGTACACAAAATATAACGCCCAGTATTCACAAGCGATGCTTGCCCAAGTGAAGCAGCAAATTGAAGGCACAGCGTTGTGTAGAGCTCTGTGATTGGTTCGTGTGTCACCCTGTGCGTCCACGCGCACTGTGAGACCTCACAGTAATCATCTGCAATCGCAAATATTCGAGCTGCACGCGCCTGAGTTTGAATCGGACTGTACCTATGTTAATTAAATTATTTCCTGTATGTAGTGTAGGTTAGTAGTATATGTTACCTTTTGATGATAATAATTTCAATTCGACGAATTCATACACATTTGCTGTTTTGTGACGTAACAAAATCGAATTTATATCGAATGCAAAACGTGTCAAGAGTATAGTTCCAAAATACTGGACTGTCCTGTCGATGACATTGACAGTGGGGCGCCACCGTCAATACCGGATCGCTGGTTCAGATTTTTGCCATGTTGGAAACCATATAGTTGAACGATGGTAGCGCCCCCCTGTCATTGAGTTTGGCGGGACAGTTCAGCGTGGGTCATCTATATGCATAATCCTATACCACGACGTTTTTTTTTTAACAACTTCAAAGACAGTTACATTGGGACAATTACATTTAGAGGGTGCCCTCTCAGACGCATAACATTTTCAATCATAATTTAGTTTGGCATAACAGTATTTGCATAAAGTTTTTTCGCATAAACTTTGATATGCATAGTTTTCTAAATGCATAATGGTTTCTTAGGCATAATAATAACTTTGTCTAATTTTCAATACCATAATTTAAATAATCATAAATGTAAAGAACATAATTTTTATATTCCTAAAGTTTGTTTTGAATAAAATACGATAATCATAATGTAATTATTTATAACATTTAAAAAGCCGTGTGGTGACGGCAGAGTAGAATACATTTGTCACCAACCCCTACTCTTCCCGCGGGTGTCGTAAGAGGCGACTTAGGGACTACACATCAAACAGAGAATGGGCAGCAGCGCTCTCTGAAAAACATCAATCTTTTAAACTGCGATCTCCAACCCGCCTGCCAAGCGTGGAGATTATGGCAAAACCCTCCACTATAGTGGAGGAGGCTCATAGTCCAGCAGTGGACTGTAAAGGGCTGTTGATGATAACATTTAAAGTCATAAATATTATCTATAAGAGCAACCAACATTGAAGAGTAAATAATTATGTATTTGTGATGTTGCGAACGATCCTCCTTCCACCTTTATACTCTTTCGGCCTATAGATTTGTAAAAACTAAATTCTCATGCCATTGTCATTTTTGTTCTTTTGACCTGTCTCTTAGAAAACTTAAGCTCGTGAAAATACATTCTGTTTGATTTCGAATCCCTCTTATCTATTATAACGCACATAATACAGTCCACATTTTATTTACAACATTAAGCTTGCCTGGTCTTTAATTATGTAGATCCCGACTGGCCGTGGTCTCTTCCACGTGGTACTAGTCTGCCCTATACTAGAGTGTAATTTAAAAGCCGGAGGCGCGGAGGGAGTGCGGTCCTCGCTCGCTGTAACATAGATCCGGCAGCCGTGCGAGCTGGAGCGGCTGAGGCTGGTCGCCGAAGGCGACCAGCAAGCCGAAGCTGCGGAAGCGAGCATGGCATGCCGGGTATATGTTACGCCAGAGCGGAAGGACCGCACTTCCCGCAGCGCCGTAGATAAGGCAATCCAAATGCTTGCTTGCATGCTTGCTTGCATGCTTGCGTACTTGCTGCTTGATTGCATGCTTGCTGCTTGCTTGCATGCTTGCTGCTTGCTTGCATGCTTGCTGCTTGCTTGCAGGCTTGCTTGTTTGCACCCTTGCTTGCATGCATGCTTACATGCTTCCTTGCAGCTTGCTTGCATGCTTGCGTGCTTGCTGTTTGATTGCATGCTTGCTGCTTGCTTGCATGCTTGTTTGCATGCTTGCTTGTCTAGTTAACTTATATTTTATATTTATAACATATTTTATTTCATATTTGTTAACATTATGGTATTTTGTATTATGAATGGTTATATTTATGGCATTGGTTTAGATGCCAATAAATGTTATGCCTAGAAATCGTTATTAAAAAAACAAGAATACAGAAAAAATATATACTAAAATATTATTATAATAAAAGTGGTTATGGCAAAAAAATATATGCTTTATGATTTATTCTGTATGAAAGTTATGCGAAATGATGAGTATGCCAAAAAACTTTATGCACTCTTAAATTATGACAATATTTTTTATGCAACCGAATATGGACCCACATTTAGATACCTAGTACAATTACAATGGTATTTGATTTTAGGAGGGTGCAAGTCTTGGCCAGGCAATAGCAATATGTATAGTATTTAAAAAATAAAATAAAAAATTCATAAAATTCATTTATTTTTGCAAATAGGCTTTAAAAAAGCGCTTTTACACGTCCCAATATTAACCCTACCACTGCTTCGGGACAATAAATGGGCCAGTGCTGAGAAGAAGCAGCGCAAGAAACTCAGTCACTATTGTCAGCCTCCTTTTCAAGGTTTTACAGTCTTTAAAATATACAAATTATAGTCATAAGTATTGATGCGAGCTAGGTAGTTAAACATTCCAAACATTTTTATCCTTTATATAATCATCAACTTTATAGTAGCCCTTTTTCATTAAGGTGCTTTTGATATGTGCTTTAAATTTATGAATGGGCAATTCTACAACAGTTTGTGGTAATTTATTGAAAAGTTTAATACATTTCCCCATAAATGAATTACCAATCTTGTGCAGTCTGAAATTTGGAACGGCAAGTTTATTTTTGTTTCTTGTATTGAACTTGTGTAAATCACTCTTTCTAGTAAATTGCTCTATATTTTTGCGAACATATAAAAGGTTTTCATAAATGAACTGTGAAGCTACTGTCAGTATATTAATCTCCTTAAAGAATTCTCTCAAGGAAAATCGGGGTCCAAGGTTATAAATGGCCCGCACTGCTCTCTTCTGCAGAACGAACACAGTTTCAATGTCCGCAGCTGAGCCCCACAACAATATGCCGTATGACATTATACTATGAAAATAGCTAAAATAAACTAGCCTTGCCGTTTCAATGTCAGTTAATTGCCTTATCTTTCTCACTGCAAAAGCAGCTGAACTGAGCCTTGCTGACAAGGTTTCAATATGAGGACCCCACTGAAGTTTAGAGTCTAAAGTGATTCCCAAGAATGTTGTGGAACTTATGCTATTTAATGGTTCATTCTTCACCATCAATTGTGTGGGAACCTGCCTCACATTAGGTAAGGTAAATTTAATGCACTTAGTTTTGTTTGCATTTAACAATAAGTTGTTAACAGTAAACCAATGCAAAACCTGTGAGAGTGTGTCATTTATATCATCAAGGTTTACTTTACCTCTATCAACTTTGAAAATGAGAGATGTGTCATCAGCAAATAACACAATATCACATAGATCTTTTACAAAGTAGGGAAGGTCATTAATATAAATAAGAAATAGCAAAGGTCCCAATATCGATCCCTGCGGCACACCCATGGTAAGAGGTGCTCCAGAAGACTCAGTTCCATTAATACAAACTTTTTGCTTTCTGCCTGTGAGATACGAGTTCAACAGATCAAGTGCCTCATCCGAAACACCATAATGTCGCAATTTTTTTAGTAAGGTTTGGTGGTCTACACAATCAAACGCTTTTGAAAGGTCACAAAAAATACCAACAGCGTCTTTTTTACTCTCCCAAGCATCAAAGACGTGTTTCAGTAGTGCTACTCCAGCGTCAGTAGTACTTCTACCTTTGGTAAAACCAAATTGTTTATTGTGAAGTAATTTGTTGAAAATAAAATGAGAAAGAAGTTGATGAAATATAATTTTCTCAAAAATTTTGCTAAGTACTGGTAAAATAGAAATCGGCCGAAAATTAGAGGGGTCACATTTATCACCAGCCTTAAACAATGGGATTATTTTACTTAATTTCATTAAACTAGGAAAGCAACCTTGATCAATGCATGTGTTAAAAATGAATGCAAGGTGAGGAGCTATGGTGTCAATAATTGTCCCAATAATACTGACAGAGATTCCCCAAAGGTCCTCGGTTTTTTTCATATTCAATTCTCTGAAGGTTTTAATTACTGTATTACAATCTATATGCCTGAACTTGAGTAGAGACTGGCACTCGGTGACATTAGATTTTAAGAGAGACTCTGCAAGAATTGGCGATGAATTCAATGCTTTAGTTGTTTCGGACGCAATGTTTGAGAAGAATGTCTCAAATGTGGTTGCAACATCTGTATCTGAATTTATAACTTCATTCCCGACTTTCAGTGAGAAGGTGTTATCCTTCGATTTATTTTTACATGTTTGTTTATTTATTATGTTCCACGTAGCCTTAGCTTTATTATTAGAATTTAAAATCATGTCTCGAAGATGATTCGATTTAGCAGCCACACAAACCTTTTTAAATATTTTCGAGTAATTTTTAACGTATTCTATAACATTCGGATCTTGCGTATCAGCTTTAAGTCTATATAATTTGATCCGTCTCTAGGCTTAAAATTATTGAATAACGTGTGAAATAAAATGAGACATTCATTATTTTAAGATTTATTTATTTAAAATATTTATTGCACACATAAAAAACAGTGGTACAACAGGCGAGCTTAATGCCATGTGGCATTCTCTTCCAGCTAACCAGAAAATTAGACAAAACAGATTCCTTAACCGTGCGTTCGAAACTACAATGCAGGTTTGAACCCCAGAGCCTTCTTATGTAAATATTGTGTGTAAAAGACTGAATCATCATTGGAAAAATAATATTTTAGTTAAGTAGAGACCTAGGTAGTTTTACCTTCACGCATCATGATCGCGAAAGTGATTATACAATCATTGAGTGTGATGTGTGTTGTAGTACCTTTGTATAGAATATTAATTGATTTGCTAGTATTGATGTTCGACGCGCTCACCCTGAGACAATGGGCCGCGGGAAACGCATAATTACGCAAAAAACCAACATCCGATTGCCTGTTTCATATTTCCCAACTATCAGTAACTTACACAGCCCCACTTGATATCCACGTATTCAATAAAAGCGCGCCAAAATATTCGGATGTCAAGGCCGCCATTTTGAAAAGACCTGTCAAAATTTGCGCGGGAAAAATGACAGCCGCTAGTGCTGTGTACGCGTTGGTATTTTTCACTGTGATCGGTTTTCAAGTGACCGCGTGGACGATCGATTTGCCGGAAGTTAGGAAATTTTATTTCGAACGTTTCGAAAAACATGAAGCCAAAGAAAATCTAAATAATGAGTCGTACGATAACATAAACGGGAATAGTGTTCATAATGCTAAAGATATGCATGTTTATGATTTGAATAAAAATAATAGAATTAAAAACCACGGCGAAGAGAAGAGCAAGTATGCGGATTCGTTCAACAATTACGAGTCCTACATGGTGCGAAAAGTAAGTATAAAATTAAATCTATACTAATATTATAAAGCTGAGAGTTTGTTTGTTTGTTTGTTTACTTGAACGCGCTAATCTCCGGAACTACTGGTCCGATTTGAAAAATTCTTTCAGTGTTAGATAGCCCATTTATCGAAGAAGGCTATAGGCTATACAACATCACGCTACGATCAATAGGAGCAGAGCAACAATGAAAAATGTTGCGATAACGGGTTTTTACGCGTACGGAGTCGCGGGCACAGCTAGTTATTTAATAAAGTTAGTTATATGAAGGTAGTTGTATATCGTTAGGTGTTCATAGAATATCATCATCTTCGATCAAGCGTAAAAATTGTTAATTACCTTGTCACGTTGAGGAACTTGACTCCAATTAGGTAGTTATTAATTTACACGTTGTGCATGAAAGAATATGTTTCTATTCAAGCTACTTACATTGTTATTAATAATGAGTTGCTTGTCTTGTAATAAAACCAATAATTAGTAGTCACCTTTCTTTTATGATTGTGTATTCTTAAATAAATTTTTTTCATCTTGAAAAACGAAGCATTTTAAACTTTCTATCGCCTCTGCAATTGTTTTTCATGTTTCAAGGAATAAACGGTGATAAATAAATGAAAAAATATTTTCTTCACAAATAAGTAACAACAATATTACACCATTTTTAGAAAGTTATCGTTAGCAGTTAACGCTCAATGTTAAGAGCGCCGCAACGCATCGCAACGTCCACGCTCGTCTCATCTCTCTTACTTATTGTAAAGACTGTTAGATACATAAAGAAATAAGTATTTTTTCTTTTCATTCTGTCATAGCACCCGTATTCACAAAGTACGATGCTTGCTTAAGTGAAGCAGCATATCGAACACACAGCTTTGAATAGAACTCTGTTGCCCGTATTCACAAACGATGCTTGCTTAAGTGAAGCATCAAATCGAACGCACATCGTTGAATAGAGCTCTGTGATTGGTTCGTTTGTCACCCTATGCGTCCACGCGCACTGTGAGACCTCATAGTAATGTTTGTGAATACGGGCGTCAGTGACTTGGCACTTACAATGTCAAGATGGTACTTTAACGTTTCGTATTTTTTTTAATTAGGTATTTTATTATGTATGTAAGTAATGTCTTTTGTTGCCAAATAAAATTATTTCCTTCTTCTAACTTATAGGTGCAGGATGCCCTTCACAATGGTAGCGTATACGTGGACGGCCTCCGTCTGTCCATCGAGCGGTACATCGAGGTGCTGGAAAACTGCAGCCGGCTCAACTTGACCTCGGTAAGGAACATGCGAGTTTGCGCATTTCAATTGTTTATGATTTCTACTTTAGTGTCAGGGCCTTTATATTTTGTTTCTGCTTCAATATTTCCATTCAAATACACTGTAGAGTGACGTTAGAGATTATTGGAATTTGCACGATTTGGACTAGATACGACTGGGAATCGAACCACGCACATAGGGTATGTGTAAATCACGCCATGTCTGTCTGTTTACCTATCGTCTTAAATTACTAATGCATTCAGTCAGTTATTGTCATTCGTCAACTAAAACTTCTTCGTTGCACTTAACAAATTAGCGAATTTCTGCAATGAATCTCTTTAATAAAAAAATCAAATTAAATCTACCTTTCAAACTTGCAATCATCAGATCAGAATAGATGTCGAAGGGCGCTACTATCAACACTGGGTTGTTAGTTTTTAATTTTTGCCACTAGAGGTTTCAAAATCGTTGACTATATCATCATCATCATCATCATCACAGCCATAGGACGTCCACTGCTGAATATAGGCTTCCCCCAATGCTTTCCATGTTACCCGGTTGGCAGCGGCCTGCGTCCAGCGCCTTCCTGCTACCTTTATGATGTCGTCGGTCCACCTTGTGGTCCACGTTGACTATAGTCACTGCCTAATTTCATCCTTGTCATATGCCATTATCATCAATTTTGATCCTAGGACCTCCCGCCCGAGCTAACATCGCCGTTATCCATCGGCGATTTCACCAGCGTCCGCGCCTGGGTGGCCACCTGCCGTCGAGCCACCGAGTCAAGCGAGCACGTGCGGCGGCTCGCCGAGCTGGCGCTGTGGACCACGCGTCGGCTGCAGGACGTGGCCTTCACTGCTAAGTACAGCAAGGTTGGCAGAATCAAAGAGGAGCTTATATTGCTATCAGTTTGTGGTACTGTAGAGTAAGGTCTTGTGACTCGCTGGCCTTCACTGCTAAGTACAACAAGGTTGGTACACATGAGGGCTGTCGTATTTGTCCTACCAGCTAGCGCTAAGGTCCAGCTGTCACTTGCTGGCATTCACTGCTAATCTCTAGTTGCTAGTATTCACTAGTTGACGCCGCTGTAGATCCTGTACATTATAGCTCTAGCGAATAACTGAGTCCAGTACTTGAGGTATGGAAGCTGCACGGAAGGACAGCCCTCCTGCGTTTTCAAATAGTATGAAATTTTTGTCGTTTGTCGCGAGACAGCCATGGCTACTAAAGTCGCATAAACGTAAGAAGGACCTGTCACTCGCGAGTGGCTAAGATAGTGCTGTCTGCTGCTAACAGGTGAGCGTTAAAGCGACAGGAGGACTATGCATTTGCAGTCATCAGGATGTCGCCAGTACAGTAAGGTCCTGTCACTTGCTAGTGGCTAAGAGTGGCTGAAGCGCTTAGAGGCGACTTTACCTATAGTGCAGGGTGTGCGTTGCACAAGCGCTACATGGTCTAGAGACACTTCTGGAAGCGGTAAGAGGACCATCATTATTTGCATTCACCAGGATGTCGCCAGTAGAGTAAGGTCCTGTCATAGTGGCTAAGACATTGTCTCTAACCGCTAAAGTGACAGGACAACTATCGCTTAAGCAATCACTAGGAAGTCACCACTAGAGTAAGGATCTATCCACCGGCGCCGTCGCCAGCGTCCGCGCCTGGGTGGCCGCCTGCCGTCGAGCCACCGAGTCGAGCGAGCACGTGCGGCGGCTCGCCGAGCTGGCGCTGTGGACCACGCGTCGGTTGCAAGACGTAGCCTTCATTGCTAAGTACAGCAAGGTCGGTAGATTCAAAGGGGGACTATGGTTTTTGATCCCAGTTGGCGCCCCTAGAGTAGGTCCTGTCACTCGCTATGACTGTAACATTGGCGCCAACTGGTGAGTGCTGAAGTGGCAGGAGTAATATCGCATTCGCAGGGGAGTCGGAGTGGCACGGGACGGGTGACATTGATATGACCGAGCATACATACAAGTCTGAAGCACATCTGAAGTTTCGCTGACGTTTGACGTCACAAAAAAGTCTTATGTGCTGTCATATTTGTTACCAGTTGGCGCCACTGTAAAGTCCTATCACTCGCTGACGTTCACTGCTAAATATAGCAAGATTAACAAGGATCATTATCATTTCAGCCAAAGCAGGACGTCCACTGGTGAATATAGGTCTTCCTCAATGATTTCCATTCTGACCGATTGGTAGCCTGCATCCAGCGCCTTCCTGTAAATGAGGTCGCCCGTCAGTCCACCTTTATGGTCGCCTCTATACAAATTCAATATCAAAAGTATTGGGATTACTTAAAGTTACTCTCTTATTTCCAAAAAATATAAAAGAATTAATGGGCAATAGTACCTACCTATAATAGTACCCACGTAGGTACATTACCCATTCTTTCTTTTGAATATTAACCTATATTCTGTGCCCAACAGAGTAATAAATGTAAACTTATATAAAAAGCTTGTAAAAATATACTTACAGGATGACAGCATGGAAGAAAACGAGTTGTTACTACGTCTGGCGTGGTATCTGGACAAGCTGGCGCATCTCACAGGCTACGACCCGAATCCCGAAGACCACACCACCACTGCACGTCCACCAGGTTAGTAAAGCTATTTATAAGAAAGTTAAGATTAAAATAAGAGAAGAAATACCCTAACGAAAATAGGCCCTGCTGCGCTACATAGGTTTATCCGATGAGAGAGAATAAAGAGCTCCAAGTTTAGTGCAAGCGAGATATACACTGGATTTTAAAGAAAAAGAGCCGGTTAGAAAATCTCATAGTCTTCAAAAGTGCCTGTTCTTGCTTTACGAAACAAAACATACTGGAAAAATTACGCATTTTAATTTATTTATACATCGATCTTATTAAAAATAAAAAGCTTATTTCATAAAGGTAGGTCGGGTATAACATACGAGATATTGAAGATTTTCTAATCGACCTTTTTTCTTTACAGTCAGCGAGTCTGAAAGTACCTAATAATTTAGGTAACTTCTAAATGTATTTGTACCTAATTTGTAAATCAACACCGCCAAAGATGCTGCCTCAAGTTATCAACTTTCAGTAAAGGTAAGTATGCACAATTTCCAGAGACAACACGTCTGCCCTCACTCGCCCTGCCTCTGCCGAACTTTCTGCCAAACATATCGGCTGAGGTGAAGAACGCCATACTGGAATGTCTCCGAGTAAACTCTAGCGAGCCCGCGACCCAAAGGTGTGCCCTGCCGATCCCGCCGCGGGCGCTCAGGCAAATCGCTAGGGTGTACAACTTAAGTGGTGCGTATTTCAATAATTTTTTTATTGTTATCTAAACTCATGTTTGAAACTTTGAAGTCATAAAAATAAGAAGCCAAAAATCGCTATTTATTGTCCCGAAGCAGTGGTAGGGTTAATACTGGGACGCGTAAAGTGCTTTTTAAAAGCCTATTTGCTAAAATAAAATGAGTTTTGTGACAATGATGAGAGATAAACAGACAGTCTCATGTTCGCCAAATTCAAACTCAAGCAGCGAGAATGCGTACTAGGTATCAACCCTTACCCATGTGACATGCAATAAATAATATTATGAATTTGAATTTGAAAGGATTAGTATTTGTTTAAATAGCTCAACTAGGTGGACCGACGATCTGTGAAGGTAGCAGGAAGTAGGTACCTGGATGCAGGCAACGCGGGACTGGACATTGTGGAAAATGAAAACCCTTGAGGGAGGCCTTTCTGCAGTTGTGAACGTCATTTGGCTGAAACGACGCGATGTATACCTACTACAAAATAAAATAGTAACACAAATAATCAGGAATCGGAAGTTCGTCAATTAATACTAATCATAATATTATATATATTTATTATCTAATAGTCGTTAACAATGTGTATACAACTTTAATTTGAGTAATATGTTGTCGAAATATGTAGCAATTAGCAGTCATCGGAAACAGTAATTCGATGTAATTTGGCTACAGTTATGCACTGGAAAATTTTGTACTGAGCAGTTTCTAATTGGTATTAATGAGGGTATTCGCCAGAAAAAAAATCTGCCAGATGGCAATACGTAGACGCAAGGTCCAAATGCTGCATGATTGGTTATTTTTGACATGACATTGACAGATATGTCAAAATCCACCAATCACGCAGCAGTCAGACCCCACATCCACGTCCCGCCATCTAGCGGATCTTTCATTCGCGAAAACCCTCATTGAACTGAGTTATTTTTCACTTCCGCAGATTCCTCCGAAACAGACGCGTCACTCGATACGTCAGGCCGAGTACCACGAAGATTGAGTGACGACACTTCGCTCCCATCCCTAGAACCGGAACTGCTGCTCGCCACAGACAACAAACGCGTTTTCGCGCCAATTCTGACACCTGTCAAATCAGTTCAAAAACGCTCCGTCACAGATTCGGTAGATCCATTGGTCAAGGTTTTGAAATATTACGCGAAGCATAAGATTTGGGTCAATTCTAATCCTCTCGTTGAAAATTTTGACGAATTTGCGCCAAATAATGATGTCTTTGACGTTAAAAACGATTTGCACCCTAAAAATATCCAAAAACGGTCATTAGATGATAAACCTCAAGTTCTAAACAAGCCTCAAACAAATCCTTTGCAGGATCTTAGCAAATACATTAAAGGAAAGCCTAGTATCCACTACAACATCAACAGAGAACGTTTCCGTTCTGCTCTAGACGCTATTCACAGCAAAAAGGTTATTTCGAACAACAAAATAAAGAAATTAAAAAAGATTTTTAGATACCGACGTTCGCCCTACGAGTTTGAACATCACCACCACGAGCATTTTCTTCCACACATTCCACACGACCACGTAATAAAAACGCACACAAACGTCCACTACGAACCTCACAAAGATCCGGCAGTGGTAGCTAAAGAGACCGTTGAAAAAATAAAGGCGACCATAGACAAGATACACACGAAAAAGGTTATATTGCACAAGAAGATTGAAGCGTTGAAACATATTTTGAGGTCGAAACGGTCTACGCACTATGAGGGTGTGATTCGGCCCCGTATATCGGACAATCCTCAGCCAGACTTGAGTTATTATGTAAAGAATAGGGTAGGCACAAATTTTAATAGGGATTTGGCTCAAGCAGCGTCGGTGAGAGCATCGCTAGAGAATGCTTTCCAGAGGGGAAACATTTTGGTGGTACAGCGGTACGGAGCTAACTACAATCCAGCTGTTCTCAACCCTTTCTATGCAGGAGTGCTTCAATCTATGAGTGATTCTTAACCCTCAATCGCTCAATGGTAGTATAGTAACTATTATTTTGAACTTTATTGCCTTGTGTTAAGGTCCAAAAACAAGATTTTTATTAACTTGCGTATCCGTTCTACAGCCGTATTGGGGCAGTAGTTTCTTTTCTTAACAATAACGTTATCATAAATCACTGGTTAACGCAGCGTAGGACGTCCACCTACAAGGTGGACCGATGATCTCGTAAAGTAGCAGGAAGGCGCTGTATGTAGGCTGTTAAGGAAATCATTGGGGAAGGCCTATGTTCAGCAGTGGACGTCCTATGGCTGATATGATGATGATGAAATCACCGAGTTTTCATCTATACTTACGAGCAAAAGTATGGAATCAGGCCGTTGTGTTTGGTTCCGAGCCATCTTAAGAACTGAATGATATGTATTTAAAGTATCAATTTAAAGTGTAAAACATTACCTTTAAAATGGTACCATTTTTAATTATCTTCTATTAGTCATTTAGTTCTTACGATCGCTCGGAACAAGTATGGTGATTCCATACTTTTGCTCGCGAGTGTATATTGTTGTATTTTTTTTTTATTATACTTGTGTGCTTAATTTATTAAAATCAGATAGTTACTCTTCTAATACCAAAACTGTATTTCGATGACGTAACTCGCCACCGCGTTCTAAAAGTTTGGCAGCGACATCTTTTATTTATAAATAGAACTAGAATGAACACCTTAATAGAAACATAAATTAATGTAGTTTTATTTGTCGGTGTATAATATATTTAGTTTTATTTATTGGTGCATAATATTCAAATAAATAATTAGTTAAGTATTTAATATCAATTTTGTAGTTTAATAAAGCAAAACTGAATTTATTTGTAATTTTACTACATGGAAATAGTAAGTACCTTCTAAATCTTACATTAGTTTTTTAAGGCGTGACATTTGTCACCGTGACAATATGTCTCTTTCGTCACCGTGACAGTAGTCTTTTTTTCACCGTAACAGTAGTCTCTTTGTCACCGTGACAGTAGTCTCTTTGTCACCGTGACAGTAGTCTCTTTGTCACCATGATAGTATTTCTCTCCATAAATTGGAATTCGGAATTAGTACTACAATCCGGCCGAGTTAACGCACACCTGGCTGCCGTGACGTCACATCGACTCTGGTACGGACGGTAATGCGAGGGAGATTCGCATTCAACGAGGTGCGCAGTTAACTCGATCGGGTTGTATGTTCTCTCTTTTACTCTTTATAAAAGTGTAAAAGAGAAAGATATACTGTCACGGTGACAAAATTTGGTTGAGAAAATTAAACAAATATTTAATTACACAAAAATATATTCAATAATAATAATTGAGAAGCAGTACGAACTACATTAACATGATTGTGGGACGTCCCAGTACATCCTACGTACGTCCCAGTACATCTTACGTAAGAATATGCACAGATTACGAATTAAGCGTCAAGTTGTTACGGTCATTCTCAATAAAAAATAATTATTTCTTATTTTTCAATATTTATCTGTTGTCTGATACCCATAGTACAAGCTTTGCTTAATCTGGGACAGACAGAAAAGGTGAGGGTTGCCATTAAAAAAGTAAATGTTGCCATTTAAAAAATGGGGATATCAGTTTTGACAGTTCACATAAAATGGCGCTACCAGTAACTCACTCGTCAGTGGTGGCAACTTTGAAGTATAAAAACGACAGCCCTCTTTGCAAAAACATTTCTAAAATTACAAAAAAAACTTGTCAAAATTCCTGATTTTAACAAAAACAGTTGAATTAAAATAACCATAGAAAAGAACGACCATAATCAACTCGCGCGCATAAGAAACCGCACCGCCGGGTACAAAATAATATAACAATGTAATAAACTTGATAAAATCAACGACTACTAAGGGCGGGGGCCTGTTGTACTTTGCGGGGGTCTATGAAGACAACTGAGGGGTCTTTTGTACCACTAATAAGCATTAATGGCGGAAAAAAGTGCAAGCGCTTATACGCAAAATGACGATCGGTAGCGCTGTCACTTATAAAAAAATGAATGAAACACGTCACTATTGAAGTTAGCAAAAATCGTCGAAAACTGTGTATGGGTCGCTATTTTGCTTATGAGCACTTTTTTCCGCCATGCATCCATTTAAATAAGTTTTCAGACAAATGTTATAAATTTTAAGCTTTGCTTAGTTTGGGACTAGATGGCGCTGTTTATAAGCCCAAAGTTTTTGAGCGGTTGTTGATCAGATCAAAGCATTCTGAACTTGATAGGTCTTGAATTAGCAGTGTTAAAACTACCCTCAGTTGCAAAAAAACTTTCAACAAACTCCCGGCGGTGCGACAAGCGACTTAGAAATTAATAAAATATTAAAGGACAAATGGCCGATTGATTTTATTCTTAAAGCGAAGTTAACTTAAATTATGCTCAATACAAAGTCTGCTGATTAAGATTCGACTGACCAAAGACAATATATTTGGTTGTCGAATGGTCGCCAGTACGTCAACCAACAACAAAATTACGTTACTTGATTTTCAATCTTATGTTCAACAAATAATGTCGAAAATTCGCTCAGCATTTACTTGGATTTCATTTGTTATCTCATTTTAAAAGATATTTTCTCTTTTTTTTGTTCTGTTGTAGGTTGAACTACTGGCGACTATACAGAGCTTTTAAAGAAAAAGGTTAAATATGAAATAATTATACTTAATTACTTACATTTAAAACTAGATATAACACATTATTATTGTCTCGCCGATGTATTTATTGCTTTAATACTTTTAAAAATGACGTTAACAGCCATATAAATATTTAAAACATGATTTAAAACAAAAAACAATATCTGTTACTACCATAACATTAATTTAAAACATTGTTATAGAATAAATTCTTGTTTTAATGTTCAGAAATTTTAATTTAATTTAAAAATTAAAAAGATTAAAAACACGTAAAACAGCACCATTTGTTTTACAAACAATTTAACGGTCAAACAAAAAATTATTCTATAACAAACAATTGTTTATTGTTTGCAATTAAATTATTGGTCCCAATTTCCAAGTTCTCACATTTGTGACAGTTAATTTCAATGAAAATGGTAATTTTTCGGCCATTTCTATCGAAAATCTAAGTAAGGTTGTCAAAATTGTACTGTAAACTATCTGACAAGTTATAATTATTATGTTTTTGATAATAAACAAATATATACACAATACAGTGTACGTATACATACACCAAAAAAGATACAGTAAACAAAAAAGCCGTGGAATGCAGAAAAAAACGTTGAAGGAATGTTTTTCTAGTCTTTAAATTTGATTTCAGTCAAAATTATTATTTTTCTAACACAGTACAGTATAGACAAACAATTTTTATTTTCATATGATATCTACATCCCACGAATGTATATTTGTATACATATAAGCAAAGGCACGAATTTCAACAACTTATCGACCTGTATACGGCCGTATATAAATGAATTACTGTATATTATATACCAATACAATAGTATATACACGCTACGTTAATATTCTTTAGTCAGAAGCAGCTACAACAGTATTAAATTATTATTAAGGCTCGATTACACAATTGACAGTTATGTAACGAACAAACGTTTTGAACTGTTTTACAATTTTTTGAATTGTTTTACAATTTTTTGAACTGTTACATTTTTTTTAATTAAATGTGACACACTTTTTTTCAAATTCAATATATTTATTGCTATTAAGTAGTGTAACTATAGTCTGGTCTGTGAGCACGCTACACAGTCGCGATAGCAATATAATTACGCGCGAGCGATAAGGATGGGTAGCTTGGGGTCATTGGACAAAATTCTACGTGCTCACGGACCAGGCTTTAGTTGAAAATAGAGAATATTTTTTTTATTAATTCAAGTTTGATGAAACATACCTATTCACCTTTTCGTATTGTTGTAACTGCTCTTGACTAGTCTACGGGTGGAGCCTACATGTGGCTCTGAGGCCGCTTCTTCCTGCTGAACAGGCCTCCGAAGACGCCCTTCTTGTCTTTCTTTTCTTTTGTGACGCCGCTCACTGACAGTTCGGATTCACCGGAAGACCTGTTGGAAAAATCGCATTATAGTATGGACTTATTTTCAGTTCCAGGACTCTACTGACCTAGAATAGCAGATAAACTTAAATTCAAATTCTTCACTAATATGTGGATACTTAGATAGCAGCTACAAGATATACAACGGTGAGTAAAGCATTCTTGTGATTTAAATACTCATTCAGTTTACAATACCTACATTCGTCCCTTTGCGACGACAGTGTGACATCTCCTACAGTGGCGGCGTAGCATGGGTTGGCACCCGGGGAGATCACCCCCCCCCCCCCCCCCCCCGTCATAAGTCCTAAGGCACCCCCTGGTACCCCCAGGATTTTGGGGTTACCTACCGATTCGAAGATTGAAAGACAATTGCACCCCCCCGTATCATGACATAGACCGCAGATTTGCCATGCAGATGTGCCAGTGAGTACTAATCTGCGCGACTTGTGTCACCCCCTGATGCTTGGCACCCGGGGCGGACCGCCCCCACCTTACGCCGCTACTGATCTCCTATGATAATCTAATCGAAAATGTCACACTGTCGTCGCAAGAGGATGCATTTACTTTTATTTTTTCATATACTTTATCTCCTTTAGTCGACATCCACGAGAAGGGTGGGAGTGGCCATATTTTAAGTTAAATATGTGAAACATTAGGCCTCCCCAACCCTTCTGGCTCAATTTTCCTTTGGAAAATTAGAGTGGGTCGTGCTCCTACAATGGAGACTAAATAATAATAAGTACTAGTAGTCCAGTCAAATTAGACATGAACCCTGCAATAATTCGCATACAGCTGAAAATTGGTACGAATGTTCGGAGCACCATTATGAATTAACTATGAAAATTCCCCATCGATCCGACGTGTGCTAAAAAAAAATTCAAGGTCAAACTTAAAAAATACGGGTTTTTGAGATTTTCAGCCAAACGGTAAGTTTTATGGCAAAAATATGTATGACAAGGTTTAAGACCATACAATTATCTATCAAAATTGTCTATACACTTTCTCCTAAGAGTCAGCGTTTCTGAGATTCGATGATCCGAAGAATCAAAAAAGTGTTTTCTTCATAACGGTCTTACACATAAATCCAATGTGATATCGCCTCGTGCCACGACTCAGCATTGTATCGTGATGTGTTGTCGACGTCGAATATAAAATAATCAACCTCAATGTCGTCTGTCATCTTTAATTATCGAAAAATGGGTGCAACTTTGACGAAGGACTGCACCGTAAGTTTCTAAGATACGAAGTTTTCGTGTCTATTATGTTTAAGAGCTCTTATATGCACACGTCACTACTCTACTTGTAACTCTATGGTCACTCTTTTAGCCCGACCAAGTTAGACAGTCCAGGTTATAATAATTCACATAGAGCTGAAAATTTGTGTGAATGTTAAGAACACCATCCTAAATGAAATGTCAAAAGTCCCCGACGATCCGTCATTTAAAAAAAAAGTTTTCGTAGTCCCAAGTTTTTTGCATTTTTTGGCTAAGTAGTAAATTTATCATAAAAATAGATAAGAAAAAATAGTAGATCATAAAATTATCTATTAAAATTGTCTTTACCCCTTTTTCCTAAGAGTCACCGATTATGAGGCAGAACGATTCAAAAAGTTAGTTTTGATGTTCTCGTTATATGCACATGTTTCCACAACACCTATGAGGGTTATTTGGCGTATTTTTTTTACCAGGTTTCCCCAGTAGGCCTTTTTTAAGATGTATTTGTTATCCTGTTCAATTCAAAACTATTTTAATAAAGTTGAAGTTGTGGACTTTTGGAGTAGTTAACAGAATGCGAATTCTCCAACTTTTTGCATCGTTACCACATAAACGGTGACTCTTAGGAAAAAGGGGCAAAGACAATTTTAATAGATAATTTTATGATCTACTACTATTTCTTGTCATTTCTTATGATAAGTTTACTGTTTGGCGGAAAAATGCAAAAAACTTGGACTTCGTAAATTTTTTTTTCAAATGACGGATCGCTGGGGACTTTTGAAATTTCATTAAGGATGGTGTTCTCAACAATCACACAAATTTTCAGCTCTATGCGAATTATTATAACCTGGATTTTCTGACTTGACCGGGCTAAAAGAGTGACCATAGAGTTACAAGTAGAGTAGTGACGTGTGCATATAAGAGCTCTTAAACATAATAGACACGAAAACTTCGTATCTTAGAAACTCACGGTGTAGTCCTTCGTCTAAGTTGCAAACATTTTTCGACAATTAAAGATGACAAATGACATTGAGGTTAATCATTTTATATTCGACGTCGACAACACATCATGATACAATGCTGAGTCGTGGCACGAGGCGATATCACATTGGATTTATGTGTAAGACCGTTATGAAGAAAACACTTTTTTGACTCTTCGGATCATCGAATCTCAGAAACGCTGACTCTTAGGAGAAAGTGTATAGACAATTTTGATAGATAATTGTATGGTCTTAAACCTTGTCATACATGTTTTTGTGATAAAACTTACCGTTAGGCTGAAAATCTCAAAAACCCGTATTTTTTAAGTTTGACCTTGAATTTTTTTTTTAGCACACGTCGGATCGATGGGGACTTTTCACAGTTAATTCATAATGGTGCTCCGAACATTCGTACCAATTTTCAGCTGTATGCGAATTATTGCAGGGTTCATGTCTAATTTGACTGGACTATAGGGCCAAAAAGTATTGTGATATGAAAATGCTCTTTTAACAGAGATTGGTCGATTTACAAGTACAGTAAGTTCATGTACCTAGTTCGTAACACCAAAAGTAGCCAATAAGAACGCAACACGTCGTTGTTACAATTGGAATAAGGTTTTGTTGTCAACCTATTTGGTGTCACGAACTATTTGAAGCTGACTGTACTAATTAGTCCAAACAAAGACGTTTTTAAATTTTAATTTAACGTACCTAGAAGCGGGTCTCTGGTCAAGCGCGGGCGATCCTCCGCTGCCGGCGACGGAAGCCGGGCGAGTGCTGCTGTTCCCACCGTATGCTGAGGGGATAAGGTTCAAAGTTGAGTACTACAGACTTATTGGGGGCGTGGCGATGGTCACGTGACGTGGAATAGGCGAAGAGTGAGATGGAAGATGTTGCTACAGGCATAGCGCTTAATGAGGGCTATCGTTTTAGCGCTCACCAGTTAGCGCCACTGTAGAGTAAGGTCCTGTCACTTTCTAGTCGCGAAGACAGTGGCGCCAACTTGTGAGCGCGAAAGTGGTAGGAGGACTATGATCGCATTTGCACTCATCAAGATGGCGCCACTGTAGAGTAAGGTCCTGTCAATCGCCAGGGGTGCCAACTGTTAAGTATAAAAACGATAGCCCTCATTGAGTAGGTTTCTGAGGTAGGAGCGGTGCGGGAGGGGTGACAAGTGACGTAAGAGAACTGTCACTGGGTGACAAGTGACGTAACAGCGTTGTCACTGGGTGACAAGTGACATAATAGAGCTAGCTGTCACGAGGTGACATGTGACGTTATAGAGCTGTCAATATACACATGTATGACGTAACAACTACTTCGCTCTACAGCCTAGAACCTACTAAGTTGATCGCTACGCCTGTAGTAAAGCCTGGTCTGTGAGCACGTAGAATTTTGTCCAATGAACCCAAGCTACCCATCCTTATCGCTCGCGCGTAATTATGTTGGACCAGGCTTTAGTAATATTTGTTTTGTCATATACACTGAAGTATTCATAAAAAATAAACCATTCTTTACACCCTTTGTCACATATAGCATAAAACAATGTAACCATTTTATGTTTTGATTTTTTATGAATACATGCAGTAGAAACTACTAAGTACTAAGGCTAATTATAAAACTACTACAAAATTCCAATCCACAAGCAAAAAGAAAACAAAAAAAAAATGCAGTTCTAAAAATACAACATTCAACAAAACTACACCAATTCAATACACCAAGCGACCAAACCTCTACAAGAAGCATCTAAAATAAAACGCAGCACAAAAACCATGTACTTTGTACACAGCGCCATCTAGTCCCAAACTAAGCAAAGCTTAAAATGTAAAACATTTTTGGTCTAAAAACAAAATTCTATAGGTGTGTTTGGCGGAAAAAAGCGCTTATAAGCGAAATGGCGATTGCTACGGCAGTTTTCGGCGAGGACACGTTTGCTAACATTTGCTAACTTCAATGTTTCATTCATTTTTTAAGCAGTGACAGCGCTAACCCCTTTGTGTTCGGCATTTTGCTTATAAGCGCTTACAATTTCTATTTTCCGCCAAATGCACCCATTAATTCACGCAAAGATTGAAGTGAATCTTTTTTTTTTAGACCATAATGCCTGATCTTAAAATCATTCAAAATAATTTATAGAAAAAAGTAAAAGTTCTAAACATAAAAGAACTAAATATAAAATAAAATGACAGAAAAACAGTACAAGAATAAATATAAATAGGTAAGCGAATAAAAACAAAAAGAACACAACACAGACAAGTACCAAACACAGAACGAAGCGCATAATACACAAAATACATAAAAATATACATATAAAGCGTACATTTGACCCGGTGGAGCACATACAAGAGATGGCTTGATCCTGGATGCATGTTCAAATTACAAAATAAACATTGTATAAGCACTAGGGATATTAATTGTCACGGTACGTATCACTAGATATGTTAAGAAAGTCAGAAATACACATTCTTTGAGCCTACGATTTTGTAGGGCCCTCAAAATACACGAAAAACAAAGAAAATACTTTTTAAGATGAGCAACATCGAAAAATCGACATCTTCCTCGCTTGACATATCTAGCGACATTTTTATCAGCTATAGTCTGGTCCGTGAGCACGTAGAATTTTGTCCAATGACTCCAAGTTACCCATCCTTATCGCTCGCGCGTAATTATGTTGCTATCGCGCTCGCACACTCACTGCGGGCGCCCGTCGCACAGTCGCGACAGCAATATAATTACGCGCGAGCGATAAGGATGGGCAGCTAGGGGTCATTGGACAAAATTCTAGGTGCTCACGGACCGGGCTTTATTTACTTCTAAGGTTGTAAATATTTATAAAATATTATTACAGAAGTCTATCACAGCACCCTCTTTAAACGATAGTCAATTAAATTGAAGTAGACATTTAAAAAGAAAAATTAACCAACTGCTTCAGGACAAAAAAGTATTAGTGATGAGAAGAAAAAGAAAATTAATACACAAATGTGTAATACTGAACGAAACGTCCACTGCTGAATATAGGTCTCCCCCAATGATTTCCATATTGTTGATAGCGTAGGTAATACTGAATGGTACACTTCAAAGTAATTGGCAATCTAAGAAAAGTTTATTTCTAATAAATAAAAAGTAAATAATTCATAAAAATAAAAAGTAAACTAAAATAAATCTAAGAAAATTTATAGCCAAATGAAAAGAAATAAAAAATACAAGCAAAAAAAGTTTGAAAAGATTTATACAAGAAAAAAAACTAAAAACTTAAAAAATAATAAGAACAGAAATACTTATTTAAAAATAGGAATAGTAGGTAAGCCAATATCTACATAATTCTACATTTTCAATTCAGATTATTTTAATACAAGGTTCACTACTTAAAAAAAAATGTTAGTCCTGCAGAAAAAAATCGAAAGACAGTAAAATGTGAATATGTACTACTTTGAAACGTTATAGTGTATGAATCTACATCCATTTATTTAACTACGTCAACGGAAAGAGTTAGAGTGAGTTTATTTATTTATTTTAACGCGCTAATCTCAGATTTAAAAAATGTATTTTTGTGTTCTATAGCCCATTTATCGAGGAAGGCTTTAGTTAGGGTATATGACATCACCCTACAACCAATAGGGGCGGAGCAGTAAAGAAAAACGTTTCAAAAACGGGAAATATTCAAACTATTTTCACGCGTACGAAGTCGCGGGCACAGTTTTTGATAAATTCACATTTCACTGTATTTTCTAAAAGTTAAAACCGCAAACTACGTCATCCACACCAACTACAGACTAACCGAGCTCGCTGGCCGTGTAGAAGTGCGAAGTCGTCTCCACGCTCTGCCAGTTGTTGTTCTGCCGCTCCAGCGACCACGATGAGTTGCGGTTCGCATCCCGAGGGGGGCCTTGATAGCTGCCCGTCATTCTTTGCTGATAGCTATTCACTAGAGCGTGCACGGATTGCTTTTCTGGGTTTCTGTCGTGAGTCCTTTCGGCTGTCATCGGCCCTCGCTCGGGTATCATCGGCCCACGCTCGGTTAGCATCGGTCCTCGCTCGGGTAACATCGGCCCTCGCTCGGGTAGCATCGGACCTCGCTCGGGTACTGTCGGTCCGCGCTCGGGTAAGTTCGGCGCGCGTTCGGGCAGATTCGGCGCGCGCTCGGGAACGTTCGAGCGGTCGGGTGGGCCAGATAGAGGTAGCGGTGGAGCGCCTTCTATTTTGAGATTTGCTATAATTTTTAATTTATGTATTTGGAGGGAAAGACACAAATCTCATACGAATATAATTATGTAAAAATGGATCGAGCATTGATAAGCAGACAAACGACATGGACAATGCTAAAACACCACATTTCATGCACATACATTTAAACCAGTATCTTAAATTTAATGTCTTTCACTTTATAGTGAATGAAGGTGCAACAACATTCATTCATTCATTCTTCTGTCAGCTGATTTACGTCATAAACATAAAAACTATCAAAACTACATGATTAATTTCTAAAACCTATTAATGCGAAATATGGAATAGATATCAATACCTAATCATTTTTCTAAAATTTATTTAAGATACTACGCTACGCTATCATTCGTTCCCATTCACTCTTTCATATTCATATTTTTTGAGTACGACTAGAATAGAATTCGATTTCATTGCTAAAACTTGCATTTAAAAAGCCTACAACTACAATATTGAATGAGTGAACGATAAAACCATTCGTTCAATCGTTCATGAACCTAGTAACCTTTTTATCCAGTAAAAATCATCATACATCGTGCCATCGCATTCCATTCAGCGTTTCATTCGTGCCAGTGCAGTTGAAATAAGACAAATCATAATAATGTTGTCCTTTTCGAACCTATAGAACACAAAAGAGACCGCACTAACTCAAATTGACAGCTCCCAAGAGTTTTTGAAGTTGTCACTTTCATAGTGCTGGCCTTTTCATATTGCTATAGGTTAGAGGGAGATAGTGTATATGTGTTCTAAAACATACCTTCTTTCTGTGATTTTATGAACTCTGCGTTGATGTCGCGCCCGTTTGAAAACCGCGATCTGCCCCAAGAGCTGGTTTGTTCAGAATTTCTGTAAAAAATACATTTTGAAGTTTAGTCCGTTGTCATAAGATTGCAAATATAATGAGAGTAAACAATAGTTATGAGCAGGACAAGCGAAGAAAATTGAAATGGATATTTAGGACTCAGGAGGAGTAGTAGGAGTTTATTTTGAGAAGCCATCTAGCGACTGCGTTAAAAATAATAATAATTGTATGACAGATCGTACAGCGTCTTCAAAATCTTCATAGATTTTTTGACACACTCGCTAGCGACGAATTTCAATGCTAACGTTTTTTTAACGGGACTTTTCCCACCTCTCGTTCCCACCGCTGCAACTCCTGTGTAGCCAGGATCTACAGCTTGACCGCCATAACCCAACCAGTGAAGGTCAAGTTTGTCCCGGGGGAAAGTTAAACTGTCATTGGACCCGCAACGAAATAATTCAGAAGAACATAGGAGGAGTTCGAAGTTAAGGTGAAGTAGCAAATCCCATTCCGAACTGAGTCTCCTTACCTCAAAACTATATCGGCTCCGTCATCTTGCGGGGGCTGCCGAGGCGGCAATGATGGCAGCACCGTCGATTCTGCAAGTAATATTTAATGTTTTATTTACAATTTCAAAAAAATTAAGATAAAGCACTAAACCATGTTTACATGTTTCCATTTCACTAGAAGTAACCACCCCTGCACCTGTGGTCTAGTATAGTAAGACCACCAATTTCTGAGTCACCAGCGGTCTTGGGTTCGATTCCTAATGGACCTTAATATGTAAGTCTAGATATTAGCACGTCACTACCTTGTTTAATATACCACGCAATCTTATATACCCTTTCTTATAAGATACACCATACAAGAATGCATGGTAAATTCAGTGAACTGCCCCTGAATCGAATGTACCTACTACTACTATTTCTATTTATTTATATTAACCGGCAGACAGTGGTGACTGAGTTTGTTGCGGCGCTTCTTCTCAGCACTTGCCAAATGTTGGTCTCGAAGCGCTGGTAGGGTAAAAAGATTATGAGACATGTAGAGGCTCCTTAAGAGCAAAATGACGATTTGTAAGAACTATTTATTAGTCCAAACAAATAAAGAAATTTTGACTTTGACTTTGACTTTGACCTGGAAAAGGATCGTAACCGTATAACTCGAGGCATTCTTTGTATGAAACTACTATACAGCAACGCACATTTATTCACACCGTAACGTAAACGCATCGCCTCGCGGTTGACAGCACGTCAAAGACGATGACAGCTCGCGAAAGGCGATACGGTGATGCTCCCTTTTCGAGTTGATAAGTCTGCTATGACCATAACTCCGTTCTCATCATAATCATCATCATGTCAGCCATAGGACGTCCACTGCTGAACATAGGCCTCCCCTAATGCTTTCCATGTTGATCGATTGGTAGCGGCCTGCGTCCAGCGTTTCCCTGCTACCTTTACGATGTCGTCGGTCCACCTTGTGGGTGGACGTCTCACGCTGCGTTTTCCGGTACGCGGCCTTCATTCCAGAACCTTTCTGCTCCATCGGCCGTCAGTTCTGCGTACTATGTGCCCTGCCCATTGCCACTTCAGCTTGCTAATCCGTCGGGCTATGTCAGCGACTTTAGTTCGTTTACGGATTTCCTCATTTCTGATTCGATCTCGCAAAGAAACACCAAGCATAGCCCTCTCCATAGCACGCTGTGCAACTTTGAGCTTCTGTATAAGGCCTATAGTGAGAGGCCACGTTTCCGAGCCATAAGTTATCACTGGTAACACACATTGATTGTAGACTTTCGTCTTCAGGCATATTAACTCCGTTCTAACTCACCGATATTCCTCTCGGTCCGTTCTGGCGTGGCGGAGGCGCGTTGTTGCGAGCGGTGTTGCTGAAGGATCTCTGCTTGCGAGCGAGATTGTCTGGCCGGTTCGGGAGACGACGCCGCTGATGATGACGAGGAGCCGGCGTTCCTGGGACATAGAGGATGGTTAGTATTGAAACGGGACTATTCTCACTACTAGTTTCCACCGTTGCAATCTGTGTTTCCAGGATCTTACAGGACAGATAATGTACCATCCTAGACTGCATCTCGCTTAAAATCGGATACGATTGCGATCAAATACCTGCCTTGTTCTGCATACAAAAATCTACGTCTGTTTTAACTAAGAAAACAAGTTTTAATTTATATTTTGGTCTCACTGCTTAACTCCACACAACGCCATCTGTTGGTCAATATATGGACTAAGTTTAATGAACGAACTAATGCCATCGCCTACTTTTATTGCAGTGCACAACGCCATCAGTCACATGGTGTCTATTCTACTTATGCTGCCAAAAAATACTCTAATATCGCGGTTCAACTACGACGATCAACGCCATCCATTGGTCAGTGATAGAACTAAGTTACACCGTCGCATCATCTGCTTTAACTTACAACGCCATCTATTGATTAATACATTAACTAAAATACAATGCTGCTAGCTAGCTTTTACTCACTTTTGCAATCTCTTCCTCAGTTCCACATTATTCTCATCCTGAGGACTTGTATTAGGCGAGTACGGAGTCAGCTGCAACTCCGGCGGTAGTTGAGCATGGAAGGCGAGCTTGGCCACCCAGTCTCTCATCAAGTCGCGGGTGGCGAGAGAGTGGTATTTTATGCCACTTGGTGTGTTTCAGAAACTGGTATATCACGTAGCTATACCTACTTCTGCAGTTACTCCTTACTCTACTTATGGTGCCGAAAAAATACTCTAATATCGCGATTCAACTACGACGATCAACGCCATCTATTGGTCAAATAATGTACCAAATTACACGGTTGGCTGCTTTTACTCACTTACGCTAGCAGAGCGTCAGTTGTCATTCAAAGCGCGACTTAAAAAGGTTTACTCACTTTTGCAGCCTTTTCCTCAACTCGACGTTATTCTCATCTTGCGGACTTATAATAGGTGAAATTTCGACTATGAACAACGCCATCTATTGGTCAATGACTGAACTAATACTTACTTTTGCAGCCTCTTCCTCAATTCCACATTATTTTCATCCTGAGGACTTGTATTGGGCGAGTACGGAGTCAGCTGCAACTCCGGCGGTAGTTGAGCATGGAAGGCCAGCTTGGCCACCCAGTCTCTCATTAAGTCGCGGGTGGCGAGAGAGTGGTATTTTATGCCACATAGTGTGTTGAAAAAGCTTTAGTAACTCCAATGACATGGTATACCTACTTCTGCAGTGTCTCCCTACTCATAGTGCCGAAAAAATATTTTGATATCGCGATTCAACTACGCACAACGCCATCTATTGGTCAAATAATGTACCAAATTACGCGGTTGGCTACATCTGCTTTCTTGCGGTCTGCTTTTTCAGCTAGCAGAGCGTCAGTTGTCATTCAATGCGCGACTTAAAAAGGTTTACTCACTTTTGCAGCCTTTTCCTCAATTCCACGTTATTCTCATCTTGCGGACTTATAATAGGTGATATTTCGACTATGAACAACGCCATCTATTGGTCAATGACTGAACTATTACTTACTTTTGCAGCCTCTTCCTTAACTCCACATTGTTTTCATCCTGAGGACTTGTATTAGGCGAGTACGGAGTCAGCTGTAACTCCGGCGGTAGTTGAGCATGGAAGGCCAGCTTGGCCACCCAGTCTCTCATCAAGTCGCGGGTAGCGTGAGAGTGGTAGTATATGCCACATGGTGTGTTGAAAAAGCTTTAGCAATACCAATGACATAGTATACCTACTTCTGCAATTACTCCTTACTCTACTTGTGGTGCCGAAAAATACTCTAATATCGCGATTCAACTACGACGATCAACGCCATCTATTGGTCAAATAATGTACCAAATTACACAGTTGGCTGCTTTTACTTACTTACGCTAGCAGAGCGTCAATTGTTATTCAATGCGTGGCTTATAAAACAAGGTCTACTCACTTTTGCAGCCTCTTCCTGAGTTCTACATTGTTGTCATCTTGCGGACTTATAAATAGGTGAAATTACGACTATGAACAACGCCATCTATTGGTCAGTGACTGAACTATTACTTACTTTTGCAGCCTTTTCCTCAACTCGACGTTATTTTCATCCTGAGGACTTGTATTCGGCGAGTACGGAGTCAGCTGTAATTCCGGCGGTAGTTGAGCATGGAAGGCAAGCTTGGCCACCCAATCACACATGAGGTCACAAGATATCCAGAAGGATATCATTTGTCAACATGTCATCAGTAGGTACTTATGGTGCCGAAAAAATACTTTAATATTGCGTTTCAACGCCATCTATTGGTAAGTGAACGAACTAAGTTACGCCGTCGCATCATCTGCTTTACCTTACAACGCCATCTATTGGTCAGTAAAGGATCTAAAACGTAACTTTACTCACTTTTGCAGCCTTTTCCTTAACTCCACATTATTTTCATCTTGCGGACTTGTATTGGGCGAGTACGGAGTCAGCTGTAACTCCGGCGGTAGTTGAGCATGGAAGGCGAGCTTGGCCACCCAAGGTCTCACCTCACATGATATCACAGGTGGCGAGAGAGTGGTAGTATATGCGACATGGTGTGTTGAAAAAGCTTTAGCAACACCAATGACATGGTATACCTACTTCTGCAGTGTCTCCCTATTCTACTTATGCTGCCAAAAAATACTCTAATATCGCGATTCAACTACGACGATCAATGCCATCTATTGGTCAATGAACGAACTAAGTTACGCCGTCGCATCATCTGCTTTAACTTACAACGCCATCTATTGGTCAATAAAGGAACTAAAATGTAATTTTACTCACTTTTGCAGCCTTTTCCTTAACTCGACGTTATTCTCATCTTGCGGACTTATAATAGGTGAAATTTCGACTATGAACAACGCCATCTATTAGTCAATGACTGGACTATTACTTACTTTTGCAGCCTTTTCCTCAACTCGACGTTATTCTCATCCTGAGGACTTGTATTCGGCGAGTACGGAGTCAGCTGTAACTCCGGCGGTAGTTGAGCATGGAAGGCGAGCTTGGCCACCCAGTCTCTCATCAAGTCGCGGGTGGCGAGAGAGTGGTATTTTATGCCACTTGGTGTGTTTCAGAAACTGGTATATCACGTAGCTATACCTACTTCTGCAGTTACTCCTTACTCTACTCATGGTGCCGAAAAAATACTCTAATATCGCGATTCAACTACGACGATCAACGCCATCTATTGGTCAAATAATGTACCAAATTACGCGGTTGGCTGCTTCTGCTTTCTCATCTAGCAGAGCGTCAGTTGTCATTCAATGCGCGACTTAAAAAGGTTTACTCACTTTTGCAGCCTCTTCCTGAGTTCTACATTGTTGTCATCTTGCGGACTTATAATAGGTGAAATTTCGACTATGAACAACGCCATCTATTGGTCAATGACTGAACTAATACTTACTTTTGCAGCCTCTTCCTGAGTTCCACATTATTCTCATCCTGAGGACTTGTATTCGGCGAGTACGGAGTCAGCTGCAACTCCGGCGGTAGTTGAGCATGGAAGGCCAATTTAGCCACCCAATCATTAAATACATGAGGTCACAAGATATCGAGAAGGATATCATTTGTCAACATGTCATCAGTAGGTACTTAAGGTGCCGAAAAAATACTTTAATATCGCGGTTCAACTACGCCATCTATTGGTCAATGAACGAACTAAGTAACGCCGTCGCATCATCTGCTTTAACTTACAACGCCATCTATTGGTCAGTAAAGGATCTAAAACGTAACTTTACTCACTTTTGCAACCTCTTCCTGAGTTCCACATTATTCTCATCTTGAGGACTGGTATTAGGCGAGTACGGAGTCAGCTGTAACTCCGGCGGTAGTTGAGCATGGAAGGCCAGCTTGGCCACCCAGTCTCGCATGACGTCACGGGTGGCGAGAGAGTGGTAGTATATGCCACATAGTGTGTTGAAAAAGCTTTAGCAATACCAAGGACATAGTATACCTACTTCTGCAGTGTCTCTCTATTCTACTTATGCTGCCACAAATACTCTAATATCGCGGTTCAACTACGACGATCAACGCCATCCATTGGTCAGTGAAAGAACTAAGTTACGCCGTCGCATCATCTACTTTAACTTACAACGCCATCTATTGATCTATACATTAACTAAAATACAATGTAGCTAGCTGCTTTTACTCACTTTTGCAGCCTCTTTCTCAATTCCACATTATTCTCATCCTGAGGACTAGTATTCGGCGAGTACGGAGTCAGCTGTAACTCCGGCGGTAGTTGAGCATGGAAGGCCAGCTTGGCCACCCAGTCTCGCATGAGGTCACAAGATATCGAGAAGGATATCATTTGTCAACATGTCATCGGTAGGTACTTAAGGTGCCGAAAAAATACTTTAATATCGCGGTTCAACTACGCCATCTATTGGTCAATGAACGAACTAAGTTACGCCGTCGCATCATCTGCTTTAACTTACAACGCCATCTATTGGTCAGTAAAGGAACTAAAATGTAATTTTACTTACTTTAGCAGCCTCTTCCTGAGTTCCACATTATTCTCATCCTAAGGACTTGTATTAGGCGAGTACGGAGTCAGCTGTAACTCCGGCGGTAGTTGAGCACTTCGACTATGAACAACGCCATCTATTGGTCAATGACTGGACTATTACTTACTTTTGCAGCCTCTTCCTTAACTCCACATTATTCTCATCCTGAGGACTTGTATTAGGCGAGTACGGAGTCAGCTGCAATTCCGGCGGTAGTTGAGCATGGAAGGCCATCTTGGCCACCCAAGGTCTCACGTGATATCACGGGTGGCGAGAGAGTGGTAGTATATGCCACATGGTGTGTTTAAAAAGCTTTAGCAATACCAATGACATGGTATACCTACTTTGGTAGTTTCTCCCTACTCATGGTGTCGAAAAAATATTTTGATATCGCGATTCAACTACGCACAACGCCATCTATTGGTCAAATAATGTACCAAATTACACGGTTGGCTGCTTCTGCTTTCTTGCAGTCTGCTTTTTCAGCTAGCAGAGCGTCAGTTGTTATTCAATGCGCGACTTAAAAAGGTTTGCTCACTTTTGCAGCCTTTTCCTCAACTCGACGTTATTCTCATCTTGCGGACTTATAATAGGTGAAATTTCGACTATGAACAACGCCATCTATTGGTCAGTGACTGAAATATTACTTACTTTTGCAGCCTCTTCCTCAATTCCACATTATTCTCATCCTGAGGACTTGTATTAGGCGAGTACGGAGTCAGTTGCAACTCCGGCGGTAGTTGAGCACTTCGACTATGAACAACGCCATCTATTGGTCAATGACTGAACTATTACTTACTTTTGCAGTCTCTTTCTCAATTCCACGTTATTCTCATCTTGAGGACTTGTATTGGGCGAGTACGGAGTCAGCTGTAACTCCGGCGGTAGTTGAGCATGGAAGGCGAGCTTGGCCACCCAGTCTCGCATGACGTCACGGGTGGCGAGAGAGTGGTACTTTATGCCACTTGGTGTGTTAAAGTGGCTTCAGCATTACAAATGACATGGTATACCTACATCTGTAGTGTCTCCCTACTCATAGTGCCGAAAAAATATTTTGATATCGCGATTCAACTACGCACAACGCCATCTATTGCTCAAATAATGTACCAAATTACGCGGTTAGCTGCTTCTGCTTTCTTGCGGTGTGCTTTTTCAGCTAGCAGAGCGTCAGTTGTCATTCAATGCGCGACTTAAAAAGGTTTACTCACTTTTGCAGCCTTTTCCTCAACTCGACGTTATTCTCATCTTGCGGACTTATAATAGGTGAAATTTCGACTATGAACAACGCCATCTATTAGTCAATGACTGAACTATTACTTACTTTTGCAGCCTCTTCCTTAACTCCACATTATTCTCATCCTGAGGACTTGTATTAGGCGAGTACGGAGTCAGCTGTAACTCCGGCGGTAGTTGAGCATGGAAGGCGAGCTTGGCCACCCAGTCTCGCATGAGGTCACAAGATATCGAGAAGGATATCATTTGTCAACATGTCATCGGTAGGTACTTAAGGTGCCGAAAAAATACTTTAATATCGCGGTTCAACTACGCCATCTATTGGTCAATGAACGAACTAAGTTACGCCGTCGCATCATCTGCTTTAACTTACAACGCCATCTATTGGTCAGTAAAGGAACTAAAATGTAATTTTACTTACTTTAGCAGCCTCTTCCTGAGTTCCACATTATTCTCATCCTAAGGACTTGTATTAGGCGAGTACGGAGTCAGCTGTAACTCCGGCGGTAGTTGAGCACTTCGACTATGAACAACGCCATCTATTGGTCAATGACTGGACTATTACTTACTTTTGCAGCCTCTTCCTTAACTCCACATTATTCTCATCCTGAGGACTTGTATTAGGCGAGTACGGAGTCAGCTGCAATTCCGGCGGTAGTTGAGCATGGAAGGCCATCTTGGCCACCCAAGGTCTCACGTGATATCACGGGTGGCGAGAGAGTGGTAGTATATGCCACATGGTGTGTTTAAAAAGCTTTAGCAATACCAATGACATGGTATACCTACTTTGGTAGTTTCTCCCTACTCATGGTGTCGAAAAAATATTTTGATATCGCGATTCAACTACGCACAACGCCATCTATTGGTCAAATAATGTACCAAATTACACGGTTGGCTGCTTCTGCTTTCTTGCAGTCTGCTTTTTCAGCTAGCAGAGCGTCAGTTGTTATTCAATGCGCGACTTAAAAAGGTTTGCTCACTTTTGCAGCCTTTTCCTCAACTCGACGTTATTCTCATCTTGCGGACTTATAATAGGTGAAATTTCGACTATGAACAACGCCATCTATTGGTCAGTGACTGAAATATTACTTACTTTTGCAGCCTCTTCCTCAATTCCACATTATTCTCATCCTGAGGACTTGTATTAGGCGAGTACGGAGTCAGTTGCAACTCCGGCGGTAGTTGAGCACTTCGACTATGAACAACGCCATCTATTGGTCAATGACTGAACTATTACTTACTTTTGCAGTCTCTTTCTCAATTCCACGTTATTCTCATCTTGAGGACTTGTATTGGGCGAGTACGGAGTCAGCTGTAACTCCGGCGGTAGTTGAGCATGGAAGGCGAGCTTGGCCACCCAGTCTCGCATGACGTCACGGGTGGCGAGAGAGTGGTACTTTATGCCACTTGGTGTGTTAAAGTGGCTTCAGCATTACAAATGACATGGTATACCTACATCTGTAGTGTCTCCCTACTCATAGTGCCGAAAAAATATTTTGATATCGCGATTCAACTACGCACAACGCCATCTATTGCTCAAATAATGTACCAAATTACGCGGTTAGCTGCTTCTGCTTTCTTGCGGTCTGCTTTTTCAGCTAGCAGAGCGTCAGTTGTCATTCAATGCGCGACTTAAAAAGGTTTACTCACTTTTGCAGCCTTTTCCTCAACTCGACGTTATTCTCATCTTGCGGACTTATAATAGGTGAAATTTCGACTATGAACAACGCCATCTATTAGTCAATGACTGAACTATTACTTACTTTTGCAGCCTCTTCCTTAACTCCACATTATTCTCATCCTGAGGACTTGTATTAGGCGAGTACGGAGTCAGCTGTAACTCCGGCGGTAGTTGAGCATGGAAGGCGAGCTTGGCCACCCAGTCTCTCATCAAGTCGCGGGTGGCGGCGGCGAAGAGATACTCGGCGCCGTCCGCGCAGGCCAGACGGAATACGTGCGCGCGTTTTGTGTAATCGCCGGCCGGTGAGCAAGTGGCCTGAGGAGAAAGAGGGTGGGTTAGTTCATCATCATCATCATCATCAGTGTGCTTATCACGAGTTTACATCAGGTATTCTCGCTAGCGACTGCGTGAAACAATTTAATGTATGACAAATTGTACAGCGCCCCTAGCTGTTACTTCAAGCACTAAAATCATCATAGATTTTTTTGACGTACTCACAAATGATGACGTTTAATGTAAACTCATGGTAAAGCTAGAGGTAATTGACCTGTTACCGTAGCCTGAGACGGATGAGCGGACGAATGTCCAAGTTAGGTCCCGAAGGACACGGTCAGTTTTAGTGAATAGGCCCCGATTATCTGGTAGGAAGAGTCTTATATAACCTACTAAAGCCCGGTCCGTGAGCACGTAGAATTTTGTCCAATGACCCCTAGCTACCCATCCTTATCATCGCTCGCGCGTAATTATATTGCTGTCGCGACTGTGCGACGGGCGCCCGCAGTGAGTGTGCGAGCGCGACAGCAACATAATTACGCGCGAGCGATAAGGATGGGTAGCTAGGGGTCATTGGACAAAATTCTACGTGCTCACGGACCAGACTATAGCCGTCCCTATCTTTGGAGCTGGCGAAGTAGAATTCATCCCTGAAGACGCTCAGCATCTGACCACACAGCACCGAGTAGTATCGTATACTGTAGCGCACTGTAGTGTATTGTAGCTTGTAGCGCACTGTAGTCTATTGTAGCTTGTAGCGCTCTGTAGTGTACTTTAGCGCACTCTTGTCATATTGTAGCGCACTGTAGTACGCTGTAGCATACTATAGCGCGCCGTAGCATATGTACTGTAGTGCTGGCAGCTTACTGTAGCGCGCTGTAGCGTAATGTAGCGTAACACTCACGTTAAGTATAGCCACAGGAGGAGCGGCGGCCTTACAACTCGCGAAGTCCAGTTCATCCCTGAAGAAGCAGAGCAACTGTCCACACAGCACCGAGTAGTAACCACGCCAGGATAGGACGGTGGCTTTGTAGCGCACTGTAGCGTATTGTAGCGCCCTGTAGCGTACTTCAGCGCGCTGTAGTACACTGTAGTGCACGTGTGTAGTACACTGTAGAGTCGTAGTGCACTGTAGCGTGTTGTAACGCGCCATAGCATACAGTAGCGCGCTGTATCGTGTTGTAGCGTTCTGTAGCGTTTTGTAGCGCACTGTACCGCGCTGTAGCGTATTGTACTCACGTTAAGTATAGCCACGGGAGGGGCGGCGGCCTTAGAACTCGCGAAGTCCAGCTCATCCCTGAAGAAGCAGAGCAGCTGTCCACACAGCACCGAGTAGTAACCACGCCAGGATCGGACGGTGGCTCGCTTGCCGCCGCAACCGGCCTCTTGCTTGCGCTCCAGGAAACCTGAGGAAATTAAATAAATGAAATACGGTTAATACTATTTTCAAATCGTAGTCTTATTTCCTTCCCCCAAGTCCAAGGCAGTGATTTGAACGATTTTTTTTATTTATAATTTTTTATTCTTATGTTTTTATCTAATTTAAGTTTAGTTAGTTAAGTAGTTCAGTATTATATTATTTACTAGCTTTTGCCCGCGGCTTCACCTGCGTGAAATTTAGTTTGTCACAGAGCATCATAAATTATAGCCTATATGTTATTTATTTATTTATTTATTTATTTATTTATTTAATTAAAAAATTCTGGGTATGTAACAATAGCACTGTAAAGTTTCATCAAAATCCGTTCAGTAGTTTTTCCGTTAAAGAGTAACAAACATCCAGACATCGACACAAACTTTCGCGTTTATAATATTGGTAAGATTAATTTATGTAATACATTAAAATACGGTTGAAAATACATCATAAATAAGCCAGTGCCACAAATATTTCATGTAATAAAACGAAAAGGCAGGCCTATGTTCCCCTATGGCTGAAATGATGATAATGAATAAAAATCTCATAAGGTTAATTCACAAGTTGTGCGAATGATACTATTTCAAAACAAGATTTAATTATTCCATTTTAGTTTTATTCACCACTTAATCCATCTTGAAAACCAAATTGAATGAAAATTGTACAAACATTTGTAGGATTTATGTAAACACCACCCTTTGCCCTAATTTAAAAGTTTATACTTTTGTCTATGTGCCTCTGTAATTCTGTATCCTCTGTGTTTTTTTATCCGTATGGACGTCATTAAACCGTGTTAAATTAAATAATTCCCTCTTTTATTACTATACTTCTAACAGCTTTCCAGCATTGGGTGGAGGGTTGAAATGGGTTTTGTGGTTAGATTTACGGGCAGAGGGGAATCGTACGTAATTTGTATTCCTTACCTTCGATCTCAACCGGCGGCAGCTCCTCAGGCCGGCGGTGGCGGCGGAAGCTTTGTGTGCGACGCCGCGTTGTGAACGACGGCGTTCGCTTGGGCGTCTTCACCACCTGCGGTAAATATAATATTGCATTAATTTTTATTTGGGGAATGATCATAAGCTGTTACTTCGATGATGAAAAAAATGTTTTTAGCACTGATTATTATGCATTTGACTTCAATATCATTTATGGAAAAAGGATAAACGAGAATTGAAAAACAATGAGGGAGTAAAACGTAACGTAAACAAAGGCATTATTTAAGTGGTCTCACAGAATTGAACTGCCATGGCAAATTCAAATTCAAAATATTTATTCATAAATTCAAATTCAATAATTTATTTGCTAGAATACATAATTACATGCTCGTTTTACAAAGCAGATCTTATAGCTAATATGATTCCCATGTATTCAGCCTGCAAGCAGACGTACAAATATTTTATCAGTCAGATTATTATTTAACATACAATGTCACAAATCAAAGCAAATAGCAATCATAGCAAAGGACCCTTAGGGTATGTGTTAGGGTTCCTTTATGTGGTTATGTTATGTTTCTAATGGGAAATAAATGTTCATGGTGCAACTCAGCCTTAGAGTTTGGTTTTCAGAGCTTTGGGTGTGTATGTGAGAGATAGTAGATAAAGCCTGGTCCGTGAGCACGTAGAATCCCGTCCAATGACCCCAAGCTACCCATCCCTATCGCTCGCGCGTAATTATATTGCTGTCGCGACTGTGCGACGGGCGCCCACATTGAGTGTGCGAGCGCGACAACAACATAATTACGCGCGAGCGATAAGGATGGGTAGCTTGGGGTCATTGGACGGGATTCTACGTGCTCACGGACCAGACTTTAGTAAGATTTCTAAGCGTGTTAGGGTTTCTATGTATGTAAGAGAGAGATAGTAAGATACTTACACTCATGCTCTCGGCTCGCTTGACGGCTGCGTCGTGCTTGGGCAGGCGTTCTAACGTCGCGGGCGACGCTTCTTCCAAGGTCTCTGTCGACTGACCCAGTACGCGCTCCGCCTGGGAAGAAAATGTTATTGTTGTTTGGAAAGATAATTTTATAATTTAAGTATGTACTACGAGTATCGGCCACGGTTTCAGTTACCCATTTCCGGTTTTTCTCTCGCTCTCATCAAATGGCCATTCTTTGCGATAGAACGAGACGACACGACCGGAAATGGGACATGACAGGCTAGAGAGTCTGCTCCCTAACTCTCTGGCTGACATCCTACCTCTCTGGCCGGCTACCTACCTCTCTGGCCTGCTCCCTACTTCTCTTGCTAACTGCCTACCATTCTGGCTTCCTTTCTATCTCTCAAACCTACTTCTTACCTCTCTACAGTCAATCCAATATAACTTAATTAGAATGACAGCTGCCATCAAAAGTAACGACATAACTTTGTAGTAGTGATCAATGAGAGCTAAATATTGGCGGACGTGAAATAATTCGCGTTAAATAATTTACTGTCTTTAAATATAAATTGTCATTTTTATGAATAAAGATATGAAGAAAAATTGGGTGCATTTTTTATATCATTTTTTCGAAAACTTATCGATACATCTATGTGAACCGTACGGAACATACACAGCAGTCACATTCGTTTGATAGCTGTCATTCTAATCAAGCTATATTGGATAGACTGTAGGTGGCTGTGCAGGCGGCGTTGCCTCCTGCCTTCTCTCCTTTGCGATCCTCTGTAGCTCGCGGCGTCTGTACTCTTGTAATCTCTCAGCCTCCTGTCTTTACTAGACCAGCCTCTTGTCGCCACTGTACCAGCTGCCTACCTCTCTGGCTAGCTTCGTACCTCTCTGTTCAGCATACCTCTCTGGCCTGCTTCCTACCTGTCTAGCTATCTCCCCACTTCTCTGGCCTGCTTCCTACCTCTTTAGCTATCTCCCTTTACTAAACCAGCCTCCTGTCGCCACTGTACCAGCTGCCTACCTCTCTGGCCAGCTTCGTACTTCTATGTTCAGCATCCTACCTCTCTGGCCTGCTTCCTACCTCTCTGAACAGCTTCACACTTCTCTGGCTGACTTTCTACCCCTCTGACTAGCTGCCTAACTTTCCAGCTAGCTTGCTATTATTCTGGCTGACTTCCTACTCATTTGGGCAACTTCCTACCTCTCTTGCTAACTTCCTACCACTCTAGCTAGCTTCCTACCTAACAATCTAACCTGCTTCCTGCCTCTCTAGCTTGCTACCTACCTCTCTAGGTGGCTGTGCAGGCGGCGTGGCCTCCTGTCTTCTCTCCTCAGCGATCCTCTGCAGCTCGCGGCGTCTGTATTGCTGCATCCTTTCAGCCTCCTGCCTTTCTGCCGAGCGTCGTCTGGCCGCTTCTTCCTCGTCGCGCATCGCTGCGAAGGCTTGCTCCACCTGGGCGAGGGTTAAGAAAAGGGTTAATTATTATTTTATATGCATTAAACTTTGGACCCCTTTCATCCTCTTGGGGGATGAATTTTGGAAAATGGCATCGTCATAATAATTTCCTGCATGCCTTTCAGCGCAATCCGTTCAGTGGTTGCATGTTCATAGACACCGATGTATTAAAAATGCATGGCACTAAAAGTTCAATAAGGTCACTCATTCATGACTAGCACTTGAGAGTGCAATACCAATGGAAATAGCCACTAGTGGCTATGGTTGGTGTTATAGAAACTTACACGGATATTGTAAGGCCCAGTTTCCACCTAGGCGGAGCGGAGCAGAGAATTATTTTTAACAACCAATCAGACTTCACTATTTCCACATCTTCACTCCGCTACAATTCGGTGGAAATGGATCAAGCGGAGAAGTGTCGGGCGCAATTGTTTTTCTATAGAATTTAACAGCGGCGGCGGCTCGATGCGGTGTTTCATAGATAGCAATAGATTGACAACTGACAGCTCGTACAACTTACACATCTCTCGTCTCCGCACTGCTTCGCCTTGGGCCTAAAAGACCAGTTACGTCACAAGTATAAACTCACCAGCGTGATGCGTTTGAGCGCGGTAAACTTGTCCCGCTGTGACTCGATGGTTTCCTCCAGGTCGCGGTGGCGGCTCAAGAGTTTAAGTTTACACAATATGGACCCAGTTCTTCTTCTTGTCGTGTCGACAACAAACCTACACAGCGTCAGCCCAAAACTCCGCCACAAGAGTGGCGTTGTCAGTAGCCTTCATTAAATCTTCCTGCGTGCTGTTGTTTGGGCACGCAGGGCACGACATCATGTGCTTGGTCAACTGGGGAACAAAACCCAATGGACCCAGTTAAGACACAGCAAGAAGGAAGCAGGAAGGACTCACCAGCGTGATGCGTTTGAGCGCGTTAAACTTGTCTCTTTGCGACTCGATGGTTTCTTCTAAGTCGCGGTGGCGGCTGATAAGCTCCTCCACCTGCGCCACGCTCTCGCCGTACTTGCCGTCGCGGACTAGTGGCACCCTGGCGGAAGACACGCGGTTCATAAATTGAAATAATTTATTTAATGGGTGTTCTCATTCTACACAGTAAGTAAGTCCAAATCCCATGTGACTCTTTAACATTGTCTTTCTGTAATTTGTTCAAAAACCACCCAAAAATGTAATGAATCCGTGACTTTCCATATTTATGAGGTAAAAGAACTGTCACAGTCTCACAGCACACTCAATATTCAATCATTTATTTATAACATTCATTTTACAATGTGTATAAGATCTTACAACTCACAGTTTTGATCATCGTGTTGAGCAATGGTTCCCAACCTCTTCTTTTCTTTAATTTCATTTCTTTATTGTTCTTAGGGAACATTAAATCAAGAAAAACTCAATATTATTTAGAAAACGAAATCTAAACAATATGATTTTGAGCCTACATTCTTCTGTACAAGTTTGGTAATCGTAGGCTCACGAAATTTAGCATCGTCCCTTCTCTGTGCCTCCTTCACTTTCTTTTTCTGTACCGACTATCTCTTTCTCTGTACCTAACTATTCCTTTCTCTGTACCTGCTCTCTATCCAGCCACTCAGAGCATCAGCATCCCGTCTGAACAGCAATGCATCCAGATGCTGTGCGTAGACGGTGCTGCGTCTCTCCCAGGCGGCTTCTAACTGCGCGCGGCGGCTGCGTAGGACGCTCATTCGTTCCTCGATCTCCGCCGACATGAAGTGGCCGTCGTGGATTAGTTTTTCGCCTAAAAAATAAACGAAATGTAATCAATTAAACGTCCACTTATATTAAGAGTATCTCCTCATACTGAACGAACAACATTTTGGTTATTTTCATTTCTCCAAGTTTACATACTTATCCACTTCTTTTTTTCGTTAATAAAATACACCAGCCGCGGGGGCAGCTAGTGGGTTATTTAGGGTTCTTCCAGCCAGAAGGGTCTACCCGCTAAAAACCTGACGTTGCCCTCGGTAGCCATATGAGTCGGGAACGTGGGCCATCACTATCGGCGTTTTGCCTCAAGCATTCGAAGCGTTCCCTGCTAGGCATTCGGCTCGCTTAATACGCAGCCCCAAACCAAGGAAGGCGTCATCACGCCTTCAGACTCCAGCGAATAGCACGCATAGGGTTGCCAGGCGTCCGGCTTTAGCCGGACATGTTTGGCTTTTAAGGGACTTGTCCGGCCTGTCCGGCTTTTTATTTGGTTGCCGCGCCAGGTGAAAGTCGAGCCACAGAATCATATGAAGCGCACGCATCAGGATGTTGGTTAGCAACCGATGATGATAGTACTCACTCATGAGTTGACACTAATAATCTGTACCCCCAGTGAAAAGGGATCTAACTCGACTTAGATCAAAATTGACTTTATAACATAATGTGAATCTCTGAAAAATTAGCTATTTTTGTATCTAATCGGTATGTTTCTACGACGTATAGAAAAGAAAATAATTTTGTGTCAAATGATACAAGTAAGGCTTTGTGAACCAATTTTGAGTTTTCTTTCGTGTATATTGATACATGTCTACTTTTAACAAAGTGTACCGGAGGCTTCTTTCAATTTTTTATTGTGTCAAGAGGTATGACTCGTGTTACTACTTTTGACACGATTGAAGTTGTTTAGATTGAATTTGTGATTAACAATATAAGATGACTCATATTAATATACACAAAAAAAAACTATGTATTGTTGATTGGTGAAAAAGAATGTAACTTAATTTATAGCACAAAAAGTAAAAGACAAAAGGTTATTTATTTTGTGTATAATGATTCAATTAGACTAATACCATTAACCACAAAAGTTTCGTACATCTGTAAAATGTTATAAGTTACTTAGATCAAAAACATTTGAAAATCGCAACTAACAATTTGGTTGATTATTTGGTGTAAAATGATATAACTTAGCCCAAACGTCAGATTAAAGGAAAAAATAATGTCGTAGTTTATAAATCAAAGAACTTTAGTTAATAGTTTTAACAAATAATGGTGAACATCTACTAGTAAAACATATAATTGAATTCATAGTGCCTAACGTTGTCAATAAAAGTACTTAATAAGTGCATTATAGAATTTACAAGAGCTCCAACCACCAGAACTCTTTATAAACAAAACTCATCACCTTTGACAACAAATTGAACTCGACGAGTCATGTCGATAACAAAATAAAAATGGCCTGTATAGCATTCCATCAGTGCAAGAGACGCATTGGTAGTAGATGAGGTCTCAACCCAAAGATAACACTTTGGCTCTACACGTCAGTTATATGGCCCTCTTACACATATTATTATGGATCACTTGTGTGGTGGCACAGAACACAACTATCCACACCAAGATCAAAACTCCAAAGCCTGCAACGCCTAGTAAGCATAGCGGCCACTAGTTGTATGAGAACCATTCCATCGACATCACTTGAGAACCTTCTGAATTTTAGATCTTTAGACCTCATCATTCAGGAGGAAGCGCAAGCAGCCGCTCTAAGACTTAAAGGTAAGAACGGCATATAGAAGCAAAACAAGGAGACAGGACATTCCACGATCCTGCACAATATCCTAATAAAAGAAATACCTCTCACCGAGGCACCCATCGACAGAATTCCCTGTGTTCACATCTTCGACTGAAGATATAATATCCAGCTTACAGCGGAAACGCAAGATTGCTCTGAAATCAATATAGTTAGGATATACACTGACGGCTCCAAAACCCTAAAAGGTACGGGAGCTGGTGTCTTCTCGAATTACCGAAATATACTAAGAATATCAACAACACTAGATAAACACAATACAATTTTCCAAGCAGAATGCAATCAGAGCAGCACAGGCGGTTGAACCATAGACATACGAGGTCTGAATATAAAAATAATCTCAGATAGTGCAAGCAATACAAAGCAACTTATTATACTACATTATAATACTTATATTGGAATGCCATGACGCGCTCCTAAGTCATTAAATAAATAATAAATAATGATAATTGTATTTGGTCCGGAACAATTATAATGCCGATACCATAAGCACAGGTCAAGACCTGACTGCACTCCAAAATAGAAAAATAACATCACACAGAATGGAAAGATTGTGAAAGATGCAGGCAAACAAAAGATGCAGTTGTGGATATATTGAAAAATTTCTCCCGCAGCCTCATAAGACTAAACAGGGACAACATCCACAAGGTTCTAAGTGTAATAACAGGTATGTTAAACAAACACCTACACAATATAGCTGTTACAGACAGCCTACTGTGCAGAAGATGCATGGAGACAGAAGAAAAACCGCAGCACGTGCACAAGGAGTGCACAAGCGTAGCAGATCAACAGGCTCAAATTCTCCAATCACCAGGGTCGCTGCAGAAGGCCTGTAGCGACCTAGATAGGCTGCTGCTACCTGGGGCGATCTGGAGCGGTTAGAATAGGAAGATAAACTACAAATAACGCACAATGGTCTAATCAAAAGGCTAAGTGCAATATTCGATTGCCCTGCAAAACTAATTACGAAAGTCCTTATGAATGGATGCTATGTATAAAGTATATAATTATTTAAATGGCATTTGTGGCTGGACTTTATC
Source organism: Ostrinia nubilalis (assembly GCF_963855985.1). Classification (NCBI taxonomy): domain Eukaryota; kingdom Metazoa; phylum Arthropoda; class Insecta; order Lepidoptera; family Crambidae; genus Ostrinia; species Ostrinia nubilalis. The sequence goes on from NC_087117.1 coordinate 7,010,600, forward strand.
TGTTTAGCTCGCAAGTATAACATGTCTTGTTAATTCATGTCTCTATTGATTTAAGAAGATTCCCGCCTTAGGCAGATTCGATTTTTTCAAGTTATTTATGATTTAAGAAGAGGCTGACAAGGGTGGCTAAATTTCTTGCGCTACTTCTTTTCAGCACTGGCCCATTTATGTCCCAAAATAAAAGTAGGGTTCAAGTAATACTAGGACGTGTCAAAGAGCTTTTTAAAAGCCTCTTTGTTGAAAACAAATGCATTTTATGACTTTACTTTTATATTATCCTTCTGTAGCCAAAAGGCAATCAATATAGCTTGACATCATCATCTCTGGTCCAGAGTTTGATTCCTAATAGGGTGATTGTAGAAAACAAACTTTTCTCTGTCTCCTGTCTCATTATTTGAAGTGAAACCATTGTTGTTTCTGGTCTTTATTACACAATTGCTTCAGCTATACTTACTTTAAAATATGAGATAATGTATGTGATTTAGGCCGATATTATTCATGGTATATGGTGTAATAATGAATAAAATAGTAGTTTCAGATCAGAATAAACATTTAAGGAGTAAATAATTAGAATTCAGTCTCAAATTCTAGCCTTATTCCTTTACAATCGCCACTTATATCACTTTACACATAATTATTAGGATACTTAGATCGCTATTATGTTAGTTAGATCAGTTTACACATTTTTTTTCTCACCGCAAAATTGGTGTATATTGATATAAGTAAAAAAATTTGGACGATTTACCCTAAATAACCTGAAATAATGATTCCTCATAGTGTAATTACTTATGTTTGTTTTACAACTTTTTCTAAAATTGAAGAAACAAAAAATTATCAACAGAAATGGCGGAAAATGTATCACTTTACACTTGTTAGCGTGTGGTCAATTCAGTGTGGTGTAAAATGATTTATGCCCCATTACATCACTTTACACGAATGTAAAGTTGTCGTGCATGGTGATATAACTAGGTTTTTATTTAATTACGAAAAAACCACACGCTATATTTCCCAAACTGGCACACTGCCTTATTATATCTAACATTACCTTTCACCTAAAAAATATTTCACCAAGTTATCTCTAATAGCGACGAAGCAGGATTTTTTTTAACTTCAAATGCGATTTCCCAAAAATCACCATTTTCGACTTAACTCCCTTTTCACTGGGGGTACAGAATTGCACCGCCCCCCCGTCACCTGTCCGGCTTTTATGGTAAAATGTCCGGCCAAATGAAGCACGAAGTCCGGCTTTTGTGATTTTCGACCTGGAAACCCTAAGCACGCAGCGCCGTCGCGGCCTCTTTAAACGCCACCAGAGACCCCCGTATCTGATGGTCGAGGCCTATTAGGAAGGGATAGGTGGAGGTCATAGTCGTGTACTTACCATCGTGATAGTGTCTTTGGAAGTCGTCTTCCTTCGCTTCGATCTCTTGACTACTTGAAATCTCGCTCCTATTCCGCCCACATAAGACTCACAGACGTAGTAGTGTCTCCAGCGCCTTCCTGCTACCTTTATGAGGTCATCTGTATAGTTCCTTCCATCCACTCGGCCGCGCCCCAGCAATGTTTGGTCCCGGTCGCGCGGGGTGCGGGGAGTGTGGTCCGAGCAATCCGTAAGGCATTACTGTAGTGTGCGTGTGCACTCATGGAGCATTTAGCGTGTACCGGTAACACTCAAACATTAGCGGAAGAATGGTGGGGCGCACGATCTATACACCTAATGAAAAATCGACCGTATTACAGCGTCAGAAAGCTTACCGTCGTGGTAGTGCCTCTGGAAGTCGTCCTCCTTGGCGTCTCCTCATCGTCATCTCCGCTCGCATGTCCTTGTGTCTCGCCAGCAGTCTCTAGCCATTGCAATCTCGCGGATATAATTATATATAGGGATAGGATCCCGCCCACATAAGACTCACCGTCGTGGTAGTATTTCCAGCGCCTTCCTGCTATCTTTATGAGGTCATTTATCACCTTGTAGGTGGGAAAAACGCCCTTATTACAACGTGAGAAAACTTACCGTCGTGGTAGTGCCTCTGGAAGTCATCCTCCTTCGCGTCGATCTCCGCTCGCATGTCCTTGTGCCTCGCCAGCAGTCTCTCCGCTCCGGCCACGTCGCGGGCCAGTTCCGCGGCCGTCACGCGCGCGATCTTCTCGCGCCAGTTCAGACTTCATAACACCCCAGCTACACTACTCGCAAAGTTGGCCGAAGTTAATCGAAGTAGATAGTGTGAACACACACTTCGCTTTGAGCAACTTAGCCTCGCCACGTCCGACTTTTGTTTAACTAATTTTCGCCTGAGTCAAAGGGCCCGAAGCGTTCCAAACACGCGTTTGAATACAAAGTATCTGACTACACTACTCGGCTAACTTCAGTACTGCAACGAAGCGTCCAAGCGTGTAGCGTAGCTACGATATAAGATACCAAACACGTGTTTGAATACGAAGTATCTGACTACACTACTCGGCTAACTTCGGTACTGCGTCCAAGCGAGTAGTGTAGCTGCGGTATAACATTCACCGTCATAGTAGTGTCTCCAGCGCCTTCCTGCTACCTTTATGAGGTCATCTGTATAGTTCCTTCCATCCACTCGGCCGCGCCCCACAATGTTTGGTCCCGGTCGCGCGGGGTGCGGGGAGTGTGGTCCGAGCAATCCGTAAGGCATTACTGTAGTGTGCGTGTGCACTCATGGAACATTTAGCGTGTACCGATAACACTCAAACATTAGCGGAATAATGGTGGGGCGCGTCTTCGTGGATCGCACGATCTATACACCTAATGAAAAATCGACCGTATTACAACGTGAGAGAGCTTACCATCGTGATAAGTGTCTCTGGAAGTCATCCTCCTTGGCGTCGATGTCTGCTCGCATGTCCTTGTGTCTCGCCAGCAGTCTCTAGCCATTGCAATCTCGCTCCTATCCCGCCCACATAAGACTCATCGTCGTGGTAGTGTTTCCAGCGCCTTCCTGAGGTCATATATCACCTTGTGTCACCTTTGTCGGCCGTTTGTCGGCCGTTTGGTGTAGTGGTTCAGAACGGACTACTATGCCGAGAGGTCCCGGGTTCGATTCCCGGCCGGGCAGAAATTGAAATGATGAATTTTAATTTCTGTGACGGGTCTGGGTGTGACTATGTATAATATTTATGTATTTAAAAAAAAAAAGTATATAAGTAGTATATCCGTTAAGCTAGCACCCATAACACAAGCATTAAGTTGCTTACTTTGGGGCTAGCTGGCGCTGTGTGAAATTGTCCTGTGATTTATTATTATTGTGGGTGGAAAATTCGACCTTATTACAACGCCAGAGAGCTTACTGTCGTGGTAGTGTCTCTGGAAGTCGTCAAAAGTATCTCGGCTCGTTGCAATCTCGCCCCTATTCCGCTCACATAAGACTCACCATCGTGGCAGTGTTTCCAGCGCCTTCCTGCTATCTTTATGAGGTCATTTATCACCTTGTAGGTGGGAAAAACGCCCTTATTACAACGTGAGAGAGCTTACCATCGTTTTAGTGCCTCTTAAAGTCGTCAAAAGTCTCTCGACTCGTTGCAATCTCGCCCCTATCCCAACCACATAAGACTCGCCGTCGTGGTAATAATGCCTCTAAACACCTGCACACATCAGTCTTTAGAAGGAGGATACACACCACAATATTTGTTGCAATCTCGCCCCTATTCCGACCCCATAAGACTTACCGTCGTGATAGTGTCTCTGGAAGTCATCATCCTTAGCGTCGATCTCTGCTCGCATGTCTTTGTGTCTCGCCAGCAGTCTCTCCGCTCCGGCCACGTCGCGGGCCAGTTCCGCGGCCGTCACGCGCGCGATCATCTCGTTGGTCCACGCCCTGAAAGGTTGGGTTGGTTAGTTCAACTATAACGTAAATAACACAAAATAATGTAACAAAAGTTAGAGCGATTTCGCAATTGTGAAAATTCAGTCTGGAACTATATATTTTCGACACACATACGAGACATACGTCCACCAATGTCTATAGTAGTTTTCTAGATTCGTTTTCGATGGAATCGGATAGGACATAGTGTAAAACCGCCTCACACCAAGTCGAGAACGGCTGGACAAAATAACCTCTGATTTATTAAATTAATCTCTGAATGACAGTATAGCTATAAGAAAAATAAGCGTAAAAAATCCTTCAAAATAAGATATTGGAATGTAATGCGTCGTGTAGTTTAAGCTGTATCATCATATTTTCAGCCACAAGACTACCACTACTGAAAATAGACCTATCTCAATGATGGGCCAGTTGGCAATGGCAAACTTTATCGTTCGTTTTCCAATGATGTCCATTGCTGGACAAAGGCCTATTCCTTCCAGAAGCTTTAAGTGTCTTCACTGATATTAGGTACTATTTATGTATGTTTAGAAAATCTTACTATTTTATTTATTTTACCAATGGTTCGTGACCCTCACTCGGCATGGGGCACACTGAAAACCAGCGCCGTGGCCTTCGTCACCGTGGGCCACGGCATATGCTGAGTGGGTCCCGTTGCAGTGGGCATCTTGTTGGTGAGTGGGTGGCACTGTTCAGTTTACTCTTGTTTTTACTTTTTTTTTTCTTGTTCCATTATTATGTGCCACTGTCATGTCTATGTAATTGCCTGTATTTGTGTGATGTCCATTGTAATAAATGTATCTTTCTTTCTTTCTTCAACACTTGCACTTCTGACTTCAATACTCACAGCAGCTCCTGGTAGGTCCCGAAGTAGGCCTGCAGTTGTTCCGCCAGCTCGACCTGTGTGCCCGCGTGGTCTGCTCTCGCCGCGAGTGCCTCCAGCGCTTAAATGACACTCTACACCTGAAGCCTACGTCTAAGATAGGTTCCATCTGGAGACCTGCACGCTTTCAGTGTTTCCAGCGTCTCAATAATGCTCCCTCCTTGCATTCCAAGCCTCCTGGTACTCACAGCAGCATATCTGAAAAGCTTTTTACAGTCAATACTCACAGCAGCTCCTGGTAGGTCCCGAAGTAGGCCTGCAGCTGCCCTGCTAACTCACCAGCGCCTCAATAATAGGGATCTTTCCCACTTCCCGTTTTTTTGCAGGAACTGTTTTAACAGTCAATACTCACAGTAGCTCCTGGTAAGTCCCAAAGTAGGCCTGCAGCTGTCCCGCTAACTCACCAGCGCCTCAATAAAAGGGCTCTTTTCCATGGATACCTTCCGTTTTTCGCAGGAACTGTTTTTACTGTCAATACTCACAACAGCTCCTGGTAGGTCCCGAAGTGCCCGCGTGCTCGGCTCTCGCTGCAAGCGCCTCCAGCGCTTAGATGACACTCTACACCTGAAGCTTAGGCTTCAGGCTTAGACTTAGGCCTAAGATAGGTTTCATCTGGAGACCTGCACGCTTTCAGTGTTTCCAGCGCTTCAATAATGCTCCCTACTTGCATTCCTAGCCTCCTGGTACTCACAGCAGCATATCTGAAAAGCTTTTTACATTAAATACTCACAGCAGTTCCTGGTAGGTCCCGAAGTAGGCCTGCAGTTGTTCCGCCAGCTCGACCTGTGTCCCCGCGTGGTCTGCTCTCGCCGCGAGTGCCTCCAGCGCTTCCGAAACGTCTTCTAGCTTGGCTGTCACGTGCTCCTTGGCGTCGGGGAATGCTGTGCCCAGCCTGCGGGTAGATAGGAATGGAAACTTTAGACATAGGAATAAAAAAAAACTAAGTATGTCTGCGAATGACCAATCGGATTCCCGAACCGAAGCTGAGCGGGGCTGTGGTATGGAAATAACCGAACCTGATTGGTGATTCAAAGACATCTCTATGCTTCGGTGGTAAATGGGCTAATCTAACAGTCTATACTACACTAATGCAAGTAATGAATAAAACAATGTAGCATCTATAAAATAAGTTATTGAAAACAATGAAAATGTAACGTGTAGATTCTGCGCGTGCAGCTATCTCTCTCTCTCTCTCCCTCAAGTCTCCTTTTATCTTTCTCTCTCAGTATCCACTTACCTAGCAGCCTCTTCCTTTAGTCCAGCGTGTCTCGCTCTTATAGCGTCCAAATCAGCGTGCAACGCAGTAAGGCGTCGCTTCTGCGCGTACAAATCTCTACCCAGGGTGCTCATTTGATCATCAAGCGTGTATCGATCGAGTTCATAAGAGAGCCCGTTTGAATAGCTTGGTAGTGTGACGAACCCAGCGTACTTAGGCGCCGTGTAGTCCGTGTCACTATATTTTGTCTTACCTAACAGCTTCTTCTTTGAGACCAGCATGTCGTGCTCTTATTACGTCCAAACCCGCATGCAGCGCAGTAAGGCATCGCTTCTGTGCATGCAGCTATTTCTCTCTCTCCCTCACTCTCTATCCCCTATTCTCTCTCTCTAGCTCACTCACTTAGCAACTTACCTAGCAGCTTCCTCCTTTAATCCAGCGTGTCTCGCTCTTATAGCGTCCAAATCAGCGTGCAGTGCAGTAAGACGTCGCTTCTGCGCGTGCAGTTCAGTCCTAGACCGCGCGCCTGCGTCCGGTAACAGTGCTTCCTTCTCCGCCACCCAGGCTGCTGTCTCGTCTGACACATGTCCTTGAATTCAGGAGACGTGCTCGTGTAGCCAGCGCGACGTGCAGTGCACGCGTCTCGCGCTATTTTGACTGTCTTGCTTGAACTACCGTCAATTTCACTTACCTAGCAGCATAGTTTTTAAGACTAAAGCCTGGTCCGTGAGCACGTAGAATCCCGTCCAATGACCCCAAGCTACCCATCCTTATCGCTCGCGCGTAATTATATTGCTGTCGCGACTGTGCGACGCGATGGGCAGCTTGGGGTCATTGGACGGGATTCTACGTGCTCACGGACCAGGCTTTAGCGTGTCCCGCCCGTAATTTGGACGCTAGTCCAAATCAGCTAGCAACGCGGTAAGGCGTCACTTCTGCGCGTCCTACTCTTATTTCTTTTTCTCTCTCTATCCTATTCTCTCTCTCACACATACTTAATATTCACTTACCTAGCAGCTTCTTCCTTTAGACCAGCGTGTCTCGCCCGTATAGCGTCCAAATCAGCGTGCAGCGCAGTAAGGCGTCGCTTCTGCGCGTGCAGTTCAGTCCGGGACCGTGCGCCTGCGTCCGGTAACAGTGCTTCCTTCTCCGCCACCCAGCCTGCCGTCTCGTCACACTTACATGTCCTTGAATTCAGGAGACGTGCTCGTGCAGTCAGCACGACGTGCAGTGCACGCGTCTCGCGCTATTTTGACTGTCTTGCTTGAACTACCGTCAATTTCACTTACCTAGCAGCATAGTTTTTAAGACTAGCGTGTCTCGCCCGTAATTTGGACGCTAGTCCAAATCAGCTAGCAACGCGGCAAGGCGTCACTTCTGCGCGTGCAGCTCTCTTTCTCTCTCTCTATCTCCCTTTATCCTATTCTCTCTCTCTCTCACACATACTTAATAACTTACCTAGCAGCCTCTTCCTTCAATCTAGCGTGTCTCGCCTTTATAGCATCCAAATCAGCATGCAGCGCAGTAAGGCATCGCTTCTGTGCATGCAGCTATTTCTCTTTCTCCCTCACTCTCTATCCCCTATTCTCTCTCTATAGCTCACTCACTTAATAACTTACCTAGCAGCTTCCTCCTTTAATCCAGCGAGTCTCGCCCGTATAGCGTCTAAATCCGCATGCAATGCAATAAGTCACTCTCTCTTCTCTCTCCTGATACCAGCGTGCTCGTTTGAAAGGCGTGCTCGCATTACTCGCTTCTTGACGCGTGTGACATGCTAAAGCAATATACAGTACACGAGTGTTTTACCTAGCAGCCTCTTCCTTTAATCCAGCGTGTCTCGCCCTTATAGCGTCCAAATCAGCATGCAGCGCAGTAAGACGTCGCTTCTGCGCGTGCAACTATCTCCCTTTCTCACTCTTTCCTATTCTGTCTTTCCAGCATCTTTCTCTCACTTAATATCCACTCACCTAGCAGCTTCTTCCTTAAGTCCAGCGTGTCTCGCCCCCTATAGCGTCCAAATCAGCGTGCAGCGCAGTAAGGCGTCGGTTCTGCGCCTCCAGTTCACTCTCTCTCTCACCTGTTCGTCTCTCTCTCTATCTCTCTCACACACACTTAATATCCACTTACCTAGCAGCCTCTTCCTTTAATCCAGAGTGTCTAGCCCTTATAGCGTCCAAATCCGCATGCAATGCAGTAAGGCGTCGTTTCTGTGCGTGCAACTCGGTCCGTGACCGCGCGCCTGCGTCCGGCAAGAGTGCTTCCTTCTCCGCCACCCAGGCTGCCGTCTCGTCTGCGGAGCGGTCGAACTCGTGGACTTGGCGAGCACCTGCTAGGGCCTGGAATATAATATATTTATTAAACACACAAAATTATAATTGTTTTATAATGGCCATTAAAGTTTTTAATAAAATTCCAGACTCTATCACTGACTTGCATGTAAGCCAATTTAAAAAATGTCTTTATGAATGGTTACTTGATAAATGTTTTTATACTGTCAAAGAATTTCTGAGTGATTGATTTGTGTACCTATAATGACTTCAATTTTTTAATTAATTTATTATTGTTATTAATATGTAAATTCTAATTTTGTAAAATTTGCATGACTACCCTGGACAAAACATGTTGGACTTGACATTTTCTATCGACCATTTTGTTACCATGTTTCTGAGCAAATAAATGATTTATTTATTTAAAAAAAGACAGAGACAATAATCAAATTAATAAGAGTGCCAAAAAGGACACCCGCTCAGTTTAAAGAAGTTAAGAAGAAGTGTAACGGATTAACAAGTTGGGCTATGGGCATGTGTTTGATTTATGAGAAGAATTCCATATCCGGCTCGAAGGCTTAATAATCCATAGGTCACTGATGAAAATCGTGCTACGACTAAATATTTCGGGTGATTGCAAAAACTATTCTATTTTATTGATTGGTCTTGGTATCCGATCGTGATTTTAAATTGTTACAATTCTTAACGCCTAATATTCAGGTCAATGTATTAATTACATTAGATTAGTCAGGGTTTCAAATAGTACCTACTTAAACAACGATCCAAAACTGCAATATGACGCTTTGTAAATAACGCAATATCTAGCAGTAGACTGTCACATAAAATGATGATCCCTTACCTCCTGCCTAGCGAGTGCTAATTCCTTTAGGTCCTCCCATAGTCCTCTGGTGTCCTCCACGCGTTGCTTGACCTTGTCTGCCTCTGGCGCGTTCTTTTCCAAGAGGTGGTACGGTAGGTTACTTATGTGTTGACTAACTTACCTCCTGCCTAGCGAGTGCTAATTCCTTTAGGTCCTCCCATAGTCCTCTGGTGTCCTCCACGCGTTGCTTGACCTTGTCTGCCTCTGGCGCGTTCTTTTCCAAGAGGTGGTACGGTAGGTTACTTATGTGTTGACTAACTTACCTCCTGCCTAGCGAGTGCTAATTCCTTTAGGTCCTCCCATAGTCCTCTGGTGTCCTCCACGCGTTGCTTGACCTTTTCTGCTTCTGCTGTTTTTTTCAAGAGGCGACTAAAGTCCGGTCGCCGAGCAGATAGAATTTCGTTCTATGACCCCATCTTTATCACTCGCGTGTAATTATATTACTGTCGCGCTCGCACACTCACTGCGGCTGCCCGCCACACAGACGCGACAACAATATAATTACTTGCGAGTGATAAGGATGGGTAGTTTGGGGTCATTGGACGTAATTACAGCTGCTCGGCGACCGGATTTTACACTATGACGTTCTATAGGCTATCTCAAAATACTTAAATATTGACCAACTTACCTCCTGCCTAGCGAGCGCCAGTTCCTTCAGGTCCTCCCATAGTCCTCTGGTGTCCTCCACGCGTTGCTTGACCTTGTTTGCCTCCGGCGCGTACTTTTCCAAGAGGAGGTACGGTAGGTTACTTATGTGTTGACTAACTTACCTCCTGCCTAGCGAGTGCCAGTTCCTTCAGGTCCTCCCATAGTCCTCTGGTGTCCTCCACGCATTGCTTGACCTTTTCTGCTTCTGCTGTTTTTTTCAAGAGGCGACTAAAGTCCGGTCGCCGAGCAGATAGAATTTCGTCCCATGACCCCATCCTTATCGCTCGCGTGTAATTATATTACTGTCGCGCTCGCACACTCACTGCGGCCGCCCGCCACACAGACGCGACAACAATATAATTACGTGCGAGTGATAAGGATGGGTAGCTTGGGGTCATTGGACGTAATTACATCTGCTCGGCGACCGGATTTTACACTATGACGTTCTATAGGCTATCTCAAAATACTTAAATATTGACTAACTTACCTCCTGCCTAGCGAGTGCCAGTTCCTTCAGGTCCTCCCATAGTCCTCTGGTGTCCTCCACGCGTTGCTTGACCTTGTCTGCCTCCGGCGCGTTCTCTTTCAAGAGGGCACATACACTGTGACGTACTGTAGGTTACTTATATGTTGACTAACTCACCTCCTGCCTAGCAAGTGCTAATTCCTTTAAGTCCTCCCATAGTCCTCTGGTGTCCTCCACACGTTGCTTGACCTTGTCTGCTTCCGGCGCGTTCTCTTCCAAGAGCGCGTTGCCGCTCTCACACACCGCCTCTATGCGGCCTTCGTTGGCTGTGGAATTAATATTTAATAATAAATTATGATTCAGTGCGATCTGTTATGGTTTCGTACGGTTTAAAATGGTTCACAACGGTCTCTTATTCGGTACAGTCTACTGTAGTACGTTACGGTCTACTACTATGGTCCAGAAGTACAGTCATCTCCTATGATTCAGTATACTCTCAAGGTGAACCATACAGTAGTAAACTATGAAAGTCTTCTACTGTCTACTATAGTATAGTACAGTCTCCTATGGTTCATTACTGTCCTCTACGGTTCAGTACAGTACGGTCCTCTATAGTTCAGTATCGTCCACTACGGTACAGTATTAGTCCTCTATGGCTCACTACAGTGTACTATGCTTCACTAAAGTCACCTATCGGTCTATCATGGTTCATTACGATCTCCTATCGAACAGTACTGGTCCTCTTTTGTTCACTTCAGTCTCTTAGTGGATCAGTACGGCCGCCTATGGTCCAATACTGTCCTCTACGGTCCAGTACAAAACGCTATGCTCCAGTACAATCTCCTACGGCTGTGTACTGACCGTGCAGTTGTGCCAGGAAATTGTCGAAGGCCTGCTGCAGGGTCTCAACGTGTTCTACGTCCAGCCCGTATTCTTCGCTCGCGGCTGCTGACATTTGCTCGCTGATCCATTCCTGGACTTCCTCGCACTCTTGGACGAACCTGAGAAAAGGGTAGAACATTGGTTAATTTATAATTCGAATCGCTTTCCAAGTTGGGATTTTTGACCACATATCTCATGGTCACCATGCATAAGACCGCGGTAAATTATTTCTATTGTGTCTCGATTCGCTGGTACTTAAAGGACTATTACGCTATTTTAATGCTTTTTTATTTGATTCGTTCCTTTTGTAGGAAAACTAAATGTTTGCCATACTACAACCAAGTCTAGGTTTCACTATTTTTAATTAATGCTCCTTATTAATCTGTTTTGATACAAATAAATCCTTTCTATCTGATGATAAAATGAATGATAAAAGATGATATCCACTTTTCCCTTGAGTTTTTTTTGTAAATATGTAGCGATATACGGATATTAAAGATACACGGGCTTCTTGAGAGAATTTGAAAAGTGGCATTGCACAGTTTTGTTTCATATGCCTACACTCAAGACTCGTTCACAAACCAAAGCCATAACCTGTAGGTAATATAGGTAAAGAATTTTTCAGGGATTAGTCCCTCTCGACTAGACTTTTTTTCTCCACATTACCCTTATTAGTAAGGTAAGATGTAAAGAATAAAGGGAACCCTTGATGTGGAGAAAAAAAGTCATAATGCATCATCAGGCCGTGGTTTCAATCAAATCAAGGAAATAATAGAAAGCAGGTCACACTCACTTGAAGTACTTCAAGCTCTGCTGCAAGCGCTGCTGCCGCTTGGCTGACAGCAGCTTCATTTCTTCATAGCTGGCCTTCAGTTCGGACAGGCGCTCCTCGACTAATGCGCGGTCCGATGGCTCGCGGGTCTGGTGAAGAGATACTTGTTTAGTGCTGATTGTAAGAGTTAAAAAAATTGATTGATTTTGAACCTTGTGATAAGGTAATAAAGGGCTAAATAATATTTCAAAGTTAAGGTCACTGGTGATGACAGATGGGTAATCGTGTACCAAGGCAATACTACGAGTACACCCCAGTATTCCTAGTAACTTAACTTACTATTTTAGTTCCCAGTATGTTCTTGCTTAAATCTCTAAGGGCGCTTTCAGTTTAGACGTTTTGTGTCGGACGTTTGTCGTGCGTTTGCAGGACCGCAAATTATATGACAACTGCGTCGGAATAAAATTAACTAATTACATAAGTTAGTGTGCGGTCGTGCTTACGTGCGGCAGACGCGCGGCAGTCGTCCGGCACGAAGCGTCTCAATTGAAAACGCCCCAAGCATCTAACTTATTATAAGGAACCTTTGATGCTGGTCAGAATAGGATGGTCCTCCCTCCTTCATGTGACGATGGATCTGTCAAGTCCCAGTCACTAGCCAAGAAAGAGGCCCTTTCCTAATGCAACCCCGAAACTCGCAGGATATATGTAGTGCGGATAAAAAACTTAGTCACCGCGATTCAGGTTTTCTTAGGCACTCACCGCCAAGGCAGCGGCGCCGCGTTCCAGCTTGGACACGTTGCTGTCAAAGGCTTGTAGCTCCCTTTGCAGTGCGTCCAGACGCCTGGCCAGTGCCAGAACAGACTTACTAAGTAATCCTAGAGGCAAGACTAAACTGGATGGGTGACCGCGCATCAAGGCAGTGCCAGAGACTTCTTACCTGGAGCCACAAAGTCTCTAACTTACTTTAAGGAACTCTTGTTACTGGTTAGAAGAGGATGGGTGACCGCGCTATACACGCTGCATACCCTTCCCTTCTTCCCCTCTTTGAAGGAAACCTCTGACTTACCTTAGAGGACTTATGCCCGTTTTCACCATCAATACCTAATTTTTAGGTAACCCCTATGAAAACAAAATACCTGTTATTTGTTACCATAGGTATCACTTAAAAATTAAGGATTGATGGTGAAAATGGGCATTACCCTTAATACTGGTCAGAACAGGATGGGTGAACACTCAAATCCCTTCCGTTTCTGCCGTCTTGAAGTCGCAATGAGGATCTGCTCATAGCTCCAGTCACAAACCAAGAAAGAGTTCCTAACACAATCTCGAATCTGGCGGTATATGTAGTGCGGATAAAAAACTTCGTCACCGCGATTCAGGTTTTCTTAGACACTCACCGCTAAAGCAGCTGCCCCGCGTTTCAGCTTCGATACATTTGAGTCAAATGCCTGTAGTTCTCTTTGCAGTGCGTCCAGACGCCTGGCCAGTGCCAGAACAGACTTACTAAGTAACCCTAGAGGCCAGACGAAACTGGATGGGTGACCGCGCATCAAGGCAGTACCAGATACTTCTTGCTTGGAGCCAGGAAGTCTCTAACTTACCTTAGGGAACCCTTCATACTGGTTAGAAGAGGATGGGTGACCACGCTTAGCGCTGGAATCCCTTCCTTTCTTCCCTCTTTGAAGGCGCAACAAGGTAGAACACCTTCAAAAGACTTGGAATGCCCCAGGGATATATAAAGGGCGGGCGAAAAACTTCGTCACCGCGATTCAGGTTTTCTTAGGCACTCACCGCTAAGGCAGCGGCGCCGCGTTCCAGCTTGGACACGTTGCTGTCAAACGCCTGTAGTTCCCTTTGCAGTGCGTCCAATCGTCTGGCCAGCGCCAGAACTGATTCCTCGTCGCGACCCACGTCTGGGGAGACCAAAGCTCCTCGCCGTTCAGCCAGCCATGCTGCCGCTTCTGATATTTCTGACGTCAGCTGTGGAATAAAGGTACTTATTTAGAAGTTTTCTTTATATCTTAGGTATTTCCAGAAGATGAAAGGCACTGGATGATTTGCCTGGAAATGGTACGTCTACCATACTCATACTTTCGTTCTGAAAAATTATAATGTCATTCAGTCTGGCTAAATTTCTTCCATCACTTTTTCTCAGCACCAACCGATATAACTATCATAAAGTGGTGGCAGGGCAAGTTATATGCATGCCAAGTGGCCTTCCATGGACGAACCTAACTTTTTGAGAGATTAGGGGGAGAAGTTTGACCAAAGAGGGCCCAGTCTGGGCCAGGGGGAACATAAAAGTGCCAGTTTGGACTAGGGAACACACTTTAGCCCAGGAGAGGGTAGTCTAGCCCAGGAGGGGTGCAATCTAGCCCAAGGGGTAGTGCAGTCTAGTGCAAGGGGGGGTTGACTACTCTAAAGTAAGGGAGAAGTGAGCAGTCTGGTCTATGAAGGATGCAATTGATAGTTGAAGTGAACACTCTGGTCTATGAAGGCTATCACAACACTTACTTGGAGCAGCTCGCATCTTTCGTTAATCCTCTGCGTCCTAGTGGCTGCCGCGTGAACTAGCGTGTGAAGCGCTTGAGACGCGAAGTGGTTTTCCATGGACGTAGCCAACTTTTGGACTCGGGAAGAGGAGTTTGAATGAAGGATAAGGAGGGGCCAGTTTGTACTATGTCAAGGAGGGTCCATTTTGGGCCAGAAGGAGCAGTTTGGCCATGGAGAGGGTAGTCGAACCCAGAGGAGGTACAGTATAGCCCAGTCTGACTCTAGGGGAAGTGGGATAGATCTACTTACTTGTAACAGCTCGCATCTTTCGTTAATCCTTTGCGTCCTGGTAGCAGCAGCGTGGAGTAGCGTCTGCAGCGCGGCCAGCAGCGCTTTAGAGGAGTTGTCAAGCGCTTGAGACGCGAAGTGACCTCGCCTGCATAGTTGCGCCGCGCGGTTGCACACGCCTTTCACTGTTGATTCTCTGTTGGATAACACAAAAGAATGAATTTGAAAAATCGCTAATGTAGACTCATCATCATCATTTCAGCCACAGGACGTCCACTGCTGAACATAGGCCTCCACCAATAATTTTTATAATTTCCATATTGCCCGCTATGTAGCGGCCTGCATCTAGCGCCTTCCTGCTACCTTTATGAGGTCGTCGGTCCACCTTATGGGTGGACGCACGCTGCGTTTTCCGGCACTTGGCCTTGGATCCTTGGGCAGTTTTCGTAGACTAGATTGTTTTAATTATTTCACGTGACACTTACAAAAATGGCCACCCGGAAAAAAGTAAGCATTTGTGGTTATTTATGTGTTCTTAATTCCAATTGCAATGCTCTAAGGCAGTGTTTCTTTACCAGTAGTCCGTGGACCCTTGAGGGACCGCGTGAATATGTATGGGGTCCGCACCTTATCTATGGATCATTAATTTAACGTAAGAATTGGGGTCCTTAAAATTGTGCTTGATTTCGTGAGTCCGTGGACAAAAAAGACAGGGGCGAGGGCGAGGTGAGGGGCATAAATACTTGTAATTTTTAACTAATTTTTTATTTATTTCATAAAGTATACTTCAGTACCTAACTAATCTTCAATATAAACATTGGAAGTTATCCAAATGTTTAAGCATCTTAGCAGGGCAAATGAAAATGCGTCTTTTCGCTCTCCTGTAAAATTTACTCCGCTGCACTTACTAGGTTTTAAAATGGACCAGCCGTGCTCTAAAGGTTCCATAATGATGTAATGTTTAGTTTTAAGTTAATAAATACAAACCTGGCGATGATTTCTGCCTCGAGCGCGAGGTGTTTCTTCAGAAGCGCCTGCGACTCGGCTAAGGCGTTGCCGTATTCCTCCGATAGCACCGCCGCCTCGCGCTCCTTCAGCCTGTTAGGGCAGAAAAACAATTGAAATACCTTGACTTAATGTGTGCAATAATTAAATCCAAGTTATTTCCTTGACATCCGAGTTATTTTTTTTACATCAGAGTTATTTTCTTTAAATCCGAGTTATTTTCTTTGCATCCAAGTTATTTTATTTGTGCAGCAATTTCTAGGGTTCATAAATTAATGCCGGTTTTCTATCCCAATCCCAACTAATATTATAAATGCGAAAGTAACTCTGTCTGTCTGTCTGTCTGTTAGGCTTTCCCGCTTAAACCTCGCAACCGATTTTGATGAAATTTGGCATAGAGATAGTTTGAGTCCCGGGAAAGAACATAGGATAGTTTTTATCCCGGTTTTTGAAACAGGGACGCGCGCGATAAAGTTTTTCTGTGACAGACAAAATTCCACGCGGGCGAAGCCGCGGGCGGAAAGCTAGTAATAAATAATCCTTATCTAAATTGACAATGTTTTTGGTCAAAATATCCAGGGTTGTCGAAGTTTTTACGTATTCATATTCCTTATAAGACTATTTAAACAATTTGAAAGTGTAAAATCATCGAAAACAAACAAATAAATAAGTTGACGGATTTGCATTGGGATTGATTACACCGGCCTAAATAATATTTTCTTCAGACATGATAACCTAAAAAAACTTTAACTAACTCCGCAAAATCAATCAAAATTCATGGGGTTTCAATAGATAGGTATGATGTGCACCTATCTCCGCGCACCGGCTTAATACCAAAAAATAATATCCTGTATACAGGGTGGAAACGATAAGTGATCTCACTCGATTATGTCTAAACTATACAAGGTATCGAAAAACTAGTTATTGATCCTGAATTTGCTTCACGAGCTCTTTCAAACGGTATCAGTAATAGGTTACAGAATTAACTGGATCTATCCGGAAATTCAATGTTTTCAGGCTCCATACTAAATGTATGCCAGCCACACAATATAAGAAGTGTTAATTTTTTTTATTCAATAATAAACACTTAAATTGAACTCCAAATTACATTCTTATTTAAAATTATTCATGGAAAACATTGGTTTTTGGCTTTACTTGCTATAATACCAGGCCTGTTCATCTCCGCGAGTTCACATCGAAAACAAAACACGCACGATAGCCCACCTACAGGAGGCAATTCGACAAGGCGTCACATACGAGATACGAGCGAGCATTGACACACGCACGCGTACTCTTGTATTATGGAAAAAAATAAAAAAATACTGTGTAAAAAATACTGTGCAGTATTTTACTGCCTAAATAATAATAAAAACACACAATGTACTTTTTTTAAGTTGCCTGAAGACACTGAGAGGTAAATAAGTGGTTATTGTTATTCATGATAATTCATGCAAATTCATGTAGCTATTTCTTCCGACATTTTCCGCGATTTGGCACTTCACGTCACACATTAGTTTGCCGAAGTTCGCCGAGCCAGCTATTGTCAATTATTATAGGTGTCAAACAGGATAGGGTCTTTGCGCTGGTTTTCGTCCAACTATCGGAGTTGCCAACTTTGTGATCTTAAAATACCCTTACATAAATGTATCATATTATTTTATGTCGTTCGAGTGCTCATAAAGGCAGTCAACTAAAGTCCATACTGCAACGCACACACAATCCGCACCGTAACGTAAACGCCTTGCCTCGCCGATGACAGTGCGCGAAGGGCAATGACAGCTCGCAAAACACTGACGTATATCAATATTATCAATGTCTCATGGACTTGGCGTAACTTTAAAATAAACGTACTCGGTACATTACGCACACATTTACACGCATTATAAATACATACACGATTTAAGAAAACAACATGGCCGCAATATAGGCAATCAGCTGACAGGTATTTGTGTGTGTGTGTGTGCGTGTAGTTGTCAGCTGATTGCCTATAAATATGTTGTTTTCTTAAATCTTGTATGTAGGTACCTACTCGGCACAAGTCAGGTAGTTAGTGACGTCACATGAAAATGTTGCCAGAATGACTACTGACCAAACATTATCTATTTCTTTTTTTTATACATCACCAGGGGTAAGTTAGAAAGAGATAAACAGCTGTTAGTCATTAATTTGTCGATTTTTTGTATAGATCTATATTTCCTCTCCACTATTACCTCCATGCCACAAAAGGCGATACGTTGTTGATCCCTTTCCGAGTTGATTTGCCTGCTATATGACCTGAGCTATGCTTTAAAAAAATGACCCTTAGTCATCTAAGATTTAATTTTGTATGAAGAAGTTTAATAAACACTTAAAATTGTGTTTATAATGCTATCAATTAGACATACGTGCCAAAAACTTTTCCTGTCAGCACGTTTTTTTCTAGCGCGATGATTTCTGCAATGTACCGGTGACCGGTGTATGGCCGCGCATTTACGTAATTTTTTGGAACTCACTACTTTTTAAATTACATTTTCATTTAGGTAGAACTGTTGCTTAGGCATTATAGATTGCAACAAAACTAGCGCGGGATGGCTACTGCCTTCTGTGAATACAATACTTTGTATTCAAATTTTACGCATGTGTTTATGGCAGCTCAGTGAAATGGACGAAAACCGAAGTTAGATAGAAAACCAGCACAATGACCCTACTTTCAAAAATTAATATTGCGATTTTATAAATCACTTAAACAACTTTATATTAATTTGCGGGTACGCCGGGACAGCTCGTAAAACAAATTCATTATTTACATATTACTAATTTATCAACTTTGTTCATTGTTAGTTCATTAGTTGTTCGTGTTTCGTTTGGGTTAGACCAAGAGCCGAATGCAAAAAATAAATGTTACTTAATTATATTAATCCTACAAAAAACGGACGGACGTGTGCAAGTCTAATAGCCATATACTTGGTTAACTCATTTTAAAAAGTGCACAAAAACTTTCTATGTTCAGACAGACTATATGACGAATCTATAAGGGTTCCGTTTTTGCCATTTGGCTACGGAACCCTAAATACCGTATCAAAATCTGTTGCATAGTTTTAAAGATCTAAGCATACATAGGGACAGACAGACAGGAAAGCGACTTTTTTTATATAATTATTACGTAGTGATGATGGGCATATAGACCAAATAAAGACATTTTGATTTAAGGGGGGGACATCGTAAGAGCCATTCACATTTTTATCAGAAAGTTAATAAATTAATATATTTAGGTTTTTGAAATCTAAAACAGCCAGGAAATCAAAGAGGCAAACATGATACCTTTGTGATTTTATAGGAATTTTATTGTAAAACACGGTCATATTAAACTTTTATAAAAAAATCCAGAGGTAAATGTTTTTTTTTTCGAGAAAAATTTTTTCTAATCGTGTTTTCGAAAATATCATCCCATCACACATACGTTCTGTAATACATAATATTGAAAACAGTGCGAAATATCGTCAATTGCAGTTTTCACATACTAAGGGCCCATAATGAAATTAGTATTTTGAAATTGGTTTGAAATACCTACTGAATTGAATTTTTATTTCTTACTAGCTTTTTGGCTTCGCCCACGTGAAATAAATTGTCACAGTTATGTGTGTTATAAAATATTTAGGTGCTAGCTCTTACACTATATAACTGGCGGCCGCATGTAGCTGCGCGTTGCCGCGAAGAGCAGTGAATGCAAGTGTGGTGCGCTAGATGGCGACACAGTAGCTTCTTGTAGCAGTCAGCCCTATGGCATCAAGACAGTACCGATCACTGACGTATGTCAACAAAACGGTGCTCGACTCTTAAGACAAGCTAAATTACACCATATTGTTGATGACATTGAGCATACATTTTTTTGAATACCTTCGCGAAGAAAAACTTCTGTACGTAGTACTTATTATTATGTGGTTTTACTAAATGTATGGAAGCCGGAAACATTGAATTTTCGGATAGATCCAGTTTATTTGGCAACCTATTATTGGTACCGTTGGATAGAGCTCTTAAAGCACTTTCAGGATCAGTAACCGGTTTTTGGATATCTTGTATAGTTTAGAAATAATCGAGTGAGATCACTTATCGTTTCCACCCTGTATTTGTGAATCGTATGTATATTACTCACCACTTGAGTTCTTCGTCGGCGTCCCTTTCCCAGCGGTGCAGTAACGCAGCGTCTTCCAAGTTGTCGCGCCGGATCTGCATGGGCTCTTGTAGTTGCCGGTATCTAGGGAATACACATGATACATTTAGAATGGCGATTTAAGCGAACATGTGAATACTTGCTTTACGACGAAATATCAAACGTCAAAATGATTAAACGTTTATCATATAGAAAATTACACTTCAATGTAGGTACAGAGAATAGCACATTATACATTTTTATTGTTAGATGTTAAATGTTTTTAAAGGAAAATTAAAATCATGGCTGATTGGGAAGGGTTTTTACACCATTAAGGAATACTTTGATGCTTTTAAGTTTCAGTAGTATGTACCCACATGTTTCCTGTTTTGTTGCATGTATCTATTAAATTGCGTAAATTAAGTAGTTGTAAGCTATTAGCATGCCAGTTGTGGTGATTTGTGCGAACTATTTTTATATTGACATCTGCTGTACCGCTTATCAAGCAAATAAATGGATTTTGATTTGATTTGATTGCAAACTCGCTTCTGTTACAACCGCAGTCTTTACCTAATAATTAGTGGTCAGTTGACAACATTATTCAATTGAGATATTCAATGTCGCAGCGTTGGTGAATGATGTCTTCGATATTCTAAAAAAAAAACAATGCAGTGCGCTGTGTTGTTAATTCGTCATCGCACCGTAGCATCCCTCTCTGTTACTTCGATAGTGAGTGTGGTGGAAGTTTATAAATGAAAAGAGTGAACTGTATGAAATTAATTATCTATTGTTTAGTGCAAAGTCGTTGAAGCGAGTGCGTCAGTATCGTCTTCTTCGATGTTCGCTCGCGAACCGAACATTGCTCGTTCATTCGCCGAACGCTCGCCGCTCCCTCCGGTCACGCCGCCCGCGGGCAATGTCCGTGAGTAGACACTCTCCTTTCTCTCTCTTTCATCTCCTGGCTTTGTCCTTTGCGGGCGTTTTCAATCACAATTTACTGAAGCTAGGTTTTTGCCTGGTAGACTGTCGGCTCACCTCTTAACAGCGCTGTCGGCTTTGTCCAGTATCTCGTCGGCCATGAAGTGTCCGCTGTCGGCCAGCTGTCGGGCCGTGTCGGCGAGCTGAGCTGCTGTCTCGCTCTTGCACCATAGAAGTTTGTTACTGACGCACTATGGAAGTGTGTTACTCACACACTATAGAAGTGTGTTACTGACACACTATAGAAGTGTGTTACTGACGTACTATAGATGTGTGTTACTGACGCACTATAGAAGTGAGTTACTGACGCACTATGGAAGTGTGTTACTGACGCACTATAGAAGTGTGTGACTGACTTATCTTTGTTTACTGTCGGCTCACCTCTTCACAGCGCTGTCGGCTTTGTCCAGTATCTCGTCGGCCATGAAGTGTCCGCTGTCGGCCAGCTGTCGGGCCGTGTCGGCGAGCTGCGCAGCTGTCTCGCTCTTGCTGCCCACTTGCTGTTCTAAGCGCGTGTGGCGCTTGAGGAGAGCTGTCACTGAGGCTAAGTCCTTGCCTGCGGAAGGATGATATAAAAGTTTATTCACAGTACCACGTATGGACAAACATAAGAATTTGATTTAAATCCACTAAACGAATGTAGGGACTCGTTTCTGCTAATCATGGACAAAAATTAAAAATGCAAATGTAGATTAGTTCAGTGGATAAGACTTGTTCAGTGGATAAAAATCCGGCTCGAAGGACCATGTACGCACAATATTGAGTTGGAGAGCGAACTGTATGATAATTCAGGCGATTATAATACAGTAACAGAGATTAGAACAGAAAAATCTGCCCCCAATGGGAATCGAACCCGGGACCTGAAGCAGGTGGTCTTGCCACTAGACCACAGAGGTGGTTAAGGTCCAACTGACCGTGATCCTCGCTGAGTAGTTGCGCTTCGACGTCGTCGAGCCAGGCCGTGAAGTCGTCCAGGCCTCGCAGGTACACGCGAGCCTGGTAGGCTTGTTGGAGCCGCTCACGGCGGAGTTTCACGGCCGCCTGTACATACAAAAACACTTCATTTAGTCATTGTGGTCATAAGTTGAGACTTTTACTTTAAGATAATTACCTATGTACACTTATGAAGCAATAAATGATTATGATTATCTTAATGTACACTCGACAGCAAATAAATCGCACCACCCGCGACGCGAACTTTAAAGATTTTCTTTTGACACAATAATGGTGCCCCAACAATATTGGTGTTTTTTGAAAGCCCAATAAATATCCTTAAAGAAAAACACATTTAATTTCTTAATAAATGATTAACATATACCATAAATGTGACTTGAAAAAAGACCTCACTTTGGGCTCACCTCTGGGATCAATTAGACCAAATTTTATGGTTATAAAACCAAATAATGATCACACGTGTCCTCTTTAACAGATGGATAGCGATTAATCCCAACTTAACAGTTTTATAGCCATAAAAGTTGGCTCAAGCGTAACTATCTATTTTTTGAAAAAGTGACTCTGGATCCTTCTAAAGAAACATTTTTGAAATGAAATGAAGTTTAGAACTAGGCTTTTGAATGGTACCAATATTGGTGTGAAGTGGGGATGCATACGTTTGAAAGTGCTTGTCGCGGGTGGTGCGATTTATTTGCTGTCGAGTGTAGTTTAGTTTCCGCGGGAGCACGCAATCAGTCCATGTTTTAGGCCCCTCGTCCACGGCGACTTTTTGTAACGATTTTGTCGCGCGGTTTCATCGATACAGTCGTAATCGCAATAAGGTCGCTATCTGTGTGCCGCGATGCAAACGCGATTCAGTAAGGCCCAGAACAGACGGTGAAACGCAACTGCAACGAAACTGCAACTTTCTGATGATTCTAATGAATGAAACTGAAACTGAAAGTTTCAAACTGGTCGCGTCATGTGTGGTCTCTCAACGGACGCTATGGCAGAAACTTAGATGCAACTCAAAATTAACTAGCAGTTGGAGTTTCGTTGCAGTTGCGTTTCACCGTCTGTTCTGGGCCTAACCCTCCCTCCGTTGTCTCCCCGATGTCATACGACACGGTCGCGCGTTTGCATCGATACAGTCTAGTAGCGCGTTGGCATTTTTTTAAATCCACAACGAGGAAGCTCTTGGCCTGTATCTCACCTGATGGTAAGTGACGATCAGGCCGAAGGTGGAAGCGAGCTTCACCCGGAATCCTCAACCACGGAGGAACTGTAGTGCGTTGCAAATGCGACTAACGCAAAGCAATGTTATTACGAAACGCGCGACAAAAAGTAGCCGTGAGCGAAAGCCCTAAGTGCTCGAAGAGCTTATAAATTGCTTCCTATTAAAATGAAATGTGAAAATCATACCTGCAGTTCTCTCCATTGGTTCTCCAGTTCTTCGACCTGCTCAGTGATTTCTTGAGCGGCGTAGTGGTTCGCTTCTGTAGAATATAATCAATAATTCCAATAACTTGTACTCCTTAGAACTAGAGTTCATAACAAATCATATTTTATGTTTTTGTGTGATGTTAAAGTTGCTGAACAATCTTAGCTAAAGCTGCCTTTCCACAACAGATTTGAGTGGAAAGTTTGGTACTTTGATGAGATAACCAGGATTCCATAGGTTGCCCTGCCAATTTTAGAGTAAAAACTAATTTAGTCAGGGCTGGAGAAATCTCAACAAGCTCTCTGATCATCTATAGTCTGGTCTGCGAGCACGTACAATTTTGTCCATTGACCCCAAGCTACCCATCCTTATCGCTCGCATGTAATTATGTTGCTGTCGCGCTCGCACACTCACTGCGGGCGCCCGTCGCACAGTCGCGACAGCAATATAATTACGCGCGAGCGATAAGGATGGGTAGCTTGGGGTCATTAGACAAAATTCTACGTGCTGACAGACCGGGCTTTACTAGGGTTGTCAGCACTCACCGATAAGTTCTTCGCCGTGGTTGGCGACGTCATCGATGCGGCCCTTGTTGGCGGCCAGTTCTGATTCGAAGGCCGCTTGCTTCTGGATCTTGCTTTGGAGGTTTGACAGGTCTCTGTGGCCAACGAAATACAATGATATAAATTTTTTTTTCTCTTTATTTGGGACTACAAACAGTTACATTGAGGGCTTATGTACTAAATCTTAATAATTTGAAATTTTGTAACAATGAAATGTGAAAATAATTCTTGTTTGTATTTTTCTTTTTCACGCTCAAAGCATAGGATTAATTATAACGATAATTTAGCATAAATATAGTTTGAGAACCAAGGAAAACATAAGACAGCTTTACTCCTAGTTTTATTTACACAGCGATTTTGTTTTTCTGTGACAGGCCGTAATTCACGTGAAATCGTGGCCAAATGATTATAATTTTAATCTGTCAATCCCATACTATTTGTTGTATTTTGTGTCTAAATGAATGTAGTAGAGAACAAATGGTTTAATTAGTAAAATTAATAAAAGATTTGTTAAATGAATGAAGTGCTTATTAATAGAGTGAACGGACGAACGAATAAACGGTTGAAGGAAATAATGAACCTATGGAAGAATATTGTAGGGTCAGGGAGGCAACAGTGACTCACTTTTTTTTCGAAGCTTAATAAAAATAGATATCGCTTTAATATTGGCCTAAAATTTGCTCACATTTTAGATACACTATTGAACTGTAACTGAGCACTCATGATTCTACATTATTTACTACTTATGTCAAAGTAGGAACCTAAAACAAAAAAATGATAATTGAGCCACTGTGGACTACTAGGTGTACACACTGACTCACTACCGTGGTACACAGTATTAACGTGGTACGGCAGTATTTATATGAAAAGAAAATGCCCATTCCGCGTCGTTTTTTATTAGAAATAATAACAAAACTGCACAAGCTATTCTTATTATAATCAACAATTCAACACAACTCTTAGTGCTTTTATTGCTACCTATAAGATCTTAAGTCATCTCAATCTCTTCGTTATTTATTTCTTCCCTATTTTTCTGTCGGTTTTTTTCCGTGGCATTCTGTAAATAAAAAACAAAATTCGATTTAAAGTTATAAAAATATTGAATTCGTATAAAGTATTAAAATTGAGTCACTGTGTACTTCTACGCCATTTTGTAAATATTTGATCAAAAAAACCAAGATGTAAAACAAACTAGTCAAAATTCGGATTAAAGACAATTGATACAAGACCTACTATCCGATAAATATAACGGCTATTACCTATAGCAACAAACAAAGATATGAAAACAATCGAAACTCACCTTAGAATGTAATTTAGTGGGCGCGAAAACAAAAAACATTCCCTCACCCTTCCGCACGGCACTTGACCGGCGAGCAAACTGGTTTAAACGTGTTCGGGTACCAAGACCTTTGAATCGGTAAAAGAGACAAATATATATTCCTATGCCTTCAGGTCGAAACATGACTGAGCCACTGTAGCCGACCGAGTCACTGTTGCCTCCTTGACCCTATTGTTATTGTTTGTTCTCTGTAGCTGTGCCTTAAATAAATAAATAAATAAATATAAAAACTATCAAATACACAAATGAATGAATGACCAGATTAAACAACAAACAAAAAAGAGAACGAACGAATGAATGAATGAAGTTCACTTGTAGTTCTGCTCGGCCACATTCTGTATCTTGGCTGCAGGTCTCTAAAGGACTGTAGAGGATGACCGAACGAATGAATGAATGAACAGCCAACTCACCTGTAGTTCTGCTTAGCGGCCTTCTGCATCTTATCGTGCCGCGATCTCTAGACTGTTGCGGATGAACGAACGAATGAAATAACGAGTGAACGAGCAACTGAATGAACGACAAACTCACCTGTAGTTCTACTCAGCTACTTTCTGTATTTTGGCTGCAGGTCTCTAGAGACTGTTGCAGATGAACGAATGAATGAATGAACCAAATCACCTGTAGTTCTGTTCAGCCGCCTGCTGCATCTTCAGCGCGATCCACTCGCGCTCGTGCTGCAGATCCCTTGAGAACTGATGCAGTTGCCTTGATTGTTCCAGCTTCACGCCGCGGGCTAGGCACGACTCCTGGGAAGGACAATAGTGAATTAATTTCTACTTCGGAGGCATAAAAGGAAACAAACGCGAATTTTAGGCCATCGATAGGCGAATGACCAGCCTTTTTAACATTTGCTTCAATATAAATTCAGAGCCTGTTTCTTCAAATTAAAAAAAGTGTTACTAATGTTTCTATCATGATTTGAGCAGGCGCCCTTTTGTCACTTTACTGTTTTAGTTCTATTAGTTCTATGTACGAAATGAGAAAAGTTTTTACACATAGAAATATCTAAATATAAAATCAATATGCTATCAAACCAGACATCCTTAAACGTTTAGATTTCGTGGACCACTAGGCAGAAAGGTTTTAGTTTAAGCACAGACGTACCGTATCTTGCACGCAGAGTGCGGTAAAATAAATGTTTACGTTTATTTATTTAGTAACCTTGATTGAGAGAAAATAAATTAAAAAGAAAGAAAAAAGAAAGAAAAGAAAAAAAAAAGATTTATTTTTTCACTCCGCACAGCCGATCTGTTTATTTATTTTATTTTATACTCTAAAACGCTCCCTAGAAGTTCATACAGATTGGCCGTGCGGAGCGGGTCCGCACCGGACGGTCCGCGTGACACTAAAACCAGCCTATACAACGTGTTCCTTTTGATATCCCATAACTCTAGGGTATTAATACGACCACATAATAGGATCGAATGGCATATTTAATATTTTTCAATTCATAATTTTTTTCATACAAATTAATTCGCCAAAAATACGACTATCTATGTAAAACACCTTTACATGAAATATGACAACGTCGCACTTTCTTACCTTAATTATGAATGATTTAACTAATCAATGAAAACTATGTACGGTCAACAGCACGTCAACGTAAACACTGTGGTATCTTACGTAGTTGCGATAGGGGCGACTTTGCAACGAAAATGTATAGCTTGATGTGCTGTCGACTGTACACACATCAACCTTGACATGTTGACTTAAAAATCGTCTTTATCTCCTACAAAATAAAAGCGCATATTGCAATGCAACGGTTACACTTAGTGTAAACTGTGGTCTGTACTAGTGTCATTATTTAAACGTCGCAATTATAAAGACTAGTCATAGCGGTGACAATTTAAGAACGCATATTATTAAAATTGATGATATCTTCGAAAATATGCATTTTGGGACACAAATGTTTCTTGGACATTTTAAATTATTTTTATGTATAGAATATACCCTTAAAGTTATGGGATATCAAAAGGAACACGTTGTATAAATACTGGGTTAAGTCAAAATTTTGGTCACGTTTCAGAATGGTTACGCTATAAACCTTACCTTAAGTTTGTCCCTCCTCGCCAGTATCTCAGCCAGCCTCTTCTCAATATACTCCCTATCATAGTGGTCGTCCTGTAACATTCCTCGAGCGAACTTTTCCAGTTCGTCCACGCGGCCTAGCTGCGAGTCCAGAAGTTTGGCGAACTCCGCGTGCTTGCGGATCAGGGTCTCTACGGCTGTGGGAATAAGGACGAGTTTAGAAGTGTTTTACAAAGCACAGTACATAACAGTAGAACACAAGTAGATAGCTGGCAGTGATTGAGAGTAAAAACAGCTTGAGAATAGTGAAAGGAGCCTTCATTTCATCATCATCATCATCTCAGCCACAGGACGTCCACTGCTGAACATAGGCCTCCCCCAACGCTTTCCATGTTACCCGGTTGGTAGCGGCCTGCGTCCTGCTTTATGATATCGTCGGTCCACCTTGTGGGTGGACGTCCCACGGAATCGTACCGGAAAACGCCTTCATTTACTGCTGGGCTTTTATTGTTAGTTCTCTAACTGAGATGGCTGAAATGACGATATTCAGTCGGGACCAAATGGAATAATAAGAGGTGCTTTCTAAAGCATATAGTAATTTGTAAATAAAGATCAGAAATAGGGACTCTTTCACGCAATGCTTGCTACCAAATATCTACAGTAGTTCCATAAATTATAGACCCTGATTAGGTAGGATTAATGACCACGGAATATGTAATATTCCCAACAGAAGAATGAGGGTTTTCGCGAATGAAAAATCCGCCAGATGGCAATACGTAGACGCGAGGTCCAAATGCTGCATGATTGGTTATTTTTAACATGACATTGACAGATATGTCAAAATCTACCAATCACGCAGCAGTCAGACCCCACATCCACGTCCCGCCGTCCGCTAGCGGATCTTTCATTCGCGAAAACCCTCATTAAAGCAGTGAGATTTGATTGAAACAGACACTGAACTGTTTCAGTGACGTCGACATTATTGTACTTTGCAATAAAAAATAGGTTTATTGCAACTGATTCGTACGCTCGACTGACGTAGACAACCGACGTTAGAACCAAAGAACCCGATGCATTGCGGTGGCGTTGCGACGCCGCAGCGATGTCGCCGAGCGTCTTACATAGAAATATCAGTGGCAGGCACATGAGCGCATCGTATGTTTGGTTCTTAGCATTAGAGGAAATAAAGCCTAAATTGTACCCCACATATACTATGTAGGGAGCTACTTACCGTCGATGTTCTCTCCGAGGTCGATGTTATTCAGAAAGGCTTCCTTAGCCGCGAGCCAGTCTTCCGTCTGTCGCGCCTGCTCCTTCAGCAGTTGCAGCTGGTGCGCCTGCGCATACAAACAATAAATAATAATAATTGCGCTTAAAACGGCCTCTACGTGTTGGATCTGTATCCCCACGCAAGCCTTATAAAGGACCGGGCCACTTTTGACCCGTGAGCTCCAAAGCGTACAAACATAATAATAAATATCCCTGGACATTTTACACTGCGCTTCTAGTCCCAAACTAAGCAAAGCTTGTACTATGGGTACTAGACAACGGATATAAACATACTTAAATACTTTTTTTTTGTACAATGTATGGAGAAAGAGGCCAACAAGGGCTATTAAGCAGTGATCGGATAGTCGGATGCATTTTTCCTAAAATTGAGGTGTTGGCTGTTATGAAATACACATTCGTATCGAAAAAATCCCTAGATTTCAGAATCGACAAACGCTAAAAACTTCGTTATTGACTAGATTCGCATTTCCGAATTTTCTGGAATCACGGGATTTATATTTTTTTAAATATGTTTTAAGAAGCAACTTCCATAATTTCCTAGCAAAAAACGAACTTTGCGATCACTGATTATAAGGTAGATGATCTGGGGGCACGGCAGTGCCCCCGCCAAGTCGAGCGCGAAGCAAACACTGCCGTACCATCCTTTACTGGAACCATTTCGCCGCATTTTCAGGCCCCTATTTGAGAGCCTCTGGATAAAACCAGAACGCAGAAATTTTCGTCATCTAGTAAGCTATAATCACATACTTAAAATCCAAAATTTCAAGTCTGTAGGTCATTTAGTTCCGAAGTTAAGCGACAGCAAAGTTTCGCATTTACGACACTCACTCACTCACTGATGATCATCAAAATAGAACTAGTACTTCCCATAAACTCAGAGAGCTGAAATTTGGTACAGAGTTAGGGTTTAATGGCCACATAAAGGGAAAACTATAAAAACTAGGAAAATCGAAGATCTGAAGTAACACCACATTCATGATCAATACTACTCCGGCACCGTGGTGTTCGTCTGTAACGCTCACCGCTAGATGGCGCTAGCACTAGCAAGCGGTGTCCAGATTTTTTTCCTTTCTAGAGCCCCCCGTCGATTAAGTTGAATGTTGTGTAATTTGCATTTTGTTGATTTCGTTTATTATTTTGTAAGGTTCGCTAAGGTTATGTTATTAAAACAATTCTGATTTTAAATGTCGTTGAGTTTATTTGTGTTTAATATCGTAAAAAAATGTCTATAAAACGACGACGTTAAATAATTTTGCCACTTTCTACAAAAAGAAGTGAAATCCCACCAAAAATATTCTGTAAAAAACTAGCCAAGTCTCGATGGAGCTGCTTGTTTATCTCTAAAAAGTAATGAAATCTAGACAAAGTCGTGCCAAGTCTATGGTTCCTTACTGCGATTTATTTATTATTATAGTTAATGTTGTGTGACTTGGCCGTTGAACAATCTTTATTAAGATTATTAAGATAATCATACATAAGTATTATTGAAATACGCAGCTTTATTAAACCTGCAATTGACTGGTTATTGTTGAATCAACGTTTTCCAAGTGGAAATTTTCCATCGTCAATGAGTAGCGGTTCTGGCGACAGATTGGTGCAATGGTGTCATGCATGGAGCACCTGGTTTTGTCACCCTTCAACGGCCAAGTCACACAACATTAACTATAATAATAAAGAAATCGCAGTAAGGAACCATAGACTTGGCACGACTTTGTCTAGATTTCATTACTTTTTAGAGATAAACAAGCAGCTCCATCGAGACTTGGCTAGTTTTTTACAGAATGTTTTTGGTGGGATTATTTATTACACAAAAATTTATGGAATTGAAACTGCCTAGCTCACACCAGTACAGTCATGTCTGCAATATAATCTTGTTTTTCAGAAAAACGGCTGACAATAGTGAGTGAGTGTCTTGCGCTACTTTTTCTCAGCACTGGCCCTTATTACTGTCCCGAAGCAGTGGTAGGGGTGGGACGTGTAAAAGTTTTTTGTCCAACTCTGGTGATCACTCACTCAAATACAGTGTGAGTCACGTTAAAGTGTACATATGAAAATAGATGAAACTAGACCTATTTTTATCGACAAAAAAGAGGTCAAAAATTTTTTGAGATTTTTTTTTAATTTTTTATAGTTTTTTTTTCTTCCAATTACTTATTGTAAAGAAAACGTAATAACTTTTAAACTAAGCGGTATATCCTGATAAAATAAAAACAGTAATAATGCTAAATAACTGGCGATACTAAAAAATACATAAAATACACAAAAAAGGCCAACAAATAATAAAAAATTATATTTTTTGAAAAAAATCTGCTTTTAAATTCGTGTTTTTTTGGTTATTTGATAAATTTCTCCAAAAAATGCCCCTATAACCGGTGGTTTTTATTACTTTGTATTATTCTCTATCGTATTACCTTCGTAAAACCAAAAATCGCATGTCTCTATCCCTATCACAACATTTGCAATGATTGTTTGAACTAAGCCTCTCCGGGCGCGCCATTCAAAGCTTCGTTATCAACGAAACTGAAAATGGCTCTAGATTTGTAATTTTGATAAAGACAAGTTAGATTTCAAATAAAAACAAAAGATTTCGAAGTAAAATAAGCATTTTAGTTAAAATCAAAATTGTCCCTACCTGTAGCGGAGAATAATGTTGTGGCAGGCCTTTGTTCAAACGATCATAGCAAACGTTGTGATAGGGATAGAGACATGCGATTTTTAGTTTTACGAAGGTAATACGATAGAGAATAATACAAAGTAATAAAAACCACCGGTTATAGGGGCATTTTTTGGAGAAATTGATCAAATAACCAAAAAAACACGAATTTAAAAGCAGATTTTTTTTCAAAAAATATCATTTTTTATTATTTGTTGGCCTTTTTTGTGTAATTTATGTATTTTTTTAGTATCGCCTGTTATTTAGCATTATTACTGTTTTTATTTTATCAGGATATACCGCTTAGTTTAAAAGTTATTACGTTTTCTTTACAATAAGTAATTGGAAGAAAAAAAATTCTATAAAAAATTAAAAAAAAATCTCAAAAATTTTTTGACCTCTTTTTTGTCGATAAAAATAGGTCTAATTTCATCTATTTTCATATGTACACTTTAACGTGACTCACACTGTATAAAGCTCAGCATACGCCTCGCGAACTGTATCTATACATAATATAGTCAACTACACTCGTCTGTTAAAAATCATAAAAACCGCTGTTACCTGCGTTATGTACTGCTTGCGCTGCAGCCAGGCGCCGTCCAGCGTGCGGGACAGATGTTCCACGCGCTGCTTCTTCTCCGGGACATGTTCCACCTCCTTCTGGAGGGACAGGATGGCCTTCTGACGCCCGTCGATCTCGGCCTGGAATAATACATAACGATGTTACTAATGGAAGTACGTTTACAATTACATTTTACATGCGTACATCACTTGATTTTTCGAAAACGCGCGGGTGACGAGAAACTGTGGATAATTTCATAAACCTTCATCAGATTTGCCGTGTGGTTTTAGCAGTGGAATCGTCTATCACTTTTCACTTGTTCTGGAATTATCGGGGAGTGTAAGCCAATCCTCCATTTTCATCTGGTAAGAGAGGGTTAACCAGAAGGTTAGTTTTTTAGTGTCCTCATTTCACTTCGGGAAGTTTCCACTCCTGAAGTGGGTACTTAGTGACCTGATGTTATTCCACTTTTACAATTTTACGATTTTTTTGTGTCCTCATTTCACCTCGGGAAGCTTCCACTCCTGAAGTGGGGACTTATTGACCTGTTTTTTTTTGTTTTTTGTGATAGGAAACAAACGAGCAGACGGATCACCTGATGGTAAGTGATTACCGTCGCCCATAGACACGCGCAGACCCAGGGGCGTTACAGGTGCGTTGCCGGCCTCTGTCCGATCGTTCGGTTTATCGAAGTGGCGTATCGCAACTAAGTAATTTATTTAATTATTCATTTATTTATATAATTCACTGTGATTAATAAAAAGTTTACGACCGTGTCACCATACTAGTGTGTCACATAGAAAGTTAAACTGGTATTAAATATATTAAATTAAAATATTAATTATGATTTATGGAGGCCGCTTATGGGTCACCATAACTAGGTACCTACCTCAGCGTTTTGAATTTTTGCGTTGATTTAGAATTTTTCACAGTTTAAGGTGAAGATACGCTCTCTTCTTGAAAGCTTGCTGACCAGAGGTGGAATTGTGTAAAGCAATCGTAATCATTTGACAGTTCATAACTGTAAATAAGTTCATTCTATAGATGACCCACGCTGAACTGTCCCACCAAACTCAATGACAGGGGGGCGCTACCATCGTTCAACTATATGGTTTTCAACATGGCAAAAATCGGAACCAGCGATCCGGTATTGACGGTGGCGCCCCACTGTCAATGTCATGCATAGGACAGTTCAGTATTTTGGAACTATATCAAACGCTTTGTTTAACTGACTTTATCGTACGTTATGAACTGTCAAATGATTACGATTGCTTTACACAATTCCACCTCTGATGATGGTAATGACGTACCTTCCTCTCGTGGTGCAGCTCTAAGGCGGCCTCCGCGTCAGGCACGCTCTCGGGCGGCGCGGCGCTGTCCATGCGCTTGATGCTCTCCGACACCCACAGCTCCAGCTCCTGGGAAATAAAATAATAACGTAAGGTATAGTAGAAAGTTCTCGAGTGGCGACCACGGGCTGGAAGACGTAGCGTGGGCAGGCCTCCTACTAGGTGGACCGACGATCAGGTAAAGGTCGCGGGAAGAGCCTGGATGCGGGCAGCGCAAGACCGTTCATTGTGGAAAACCTTGGGGGAGGCCTTTGTCCAGCAGTGGACGTTATTTGGCTGAAACGATAGTAGACTGCCTGAAGACTAGAGTGTACAACCAATGTGTGTTATATAACTTATGGCTCGGAAACGTGGCCTCTCACTATGGGCCTTATACAGAAGCTCAAAGTTGCACAGCGTGCTATGGAGAGGGCTATGCTTGGTGTTTCTTTGCGAGATCGAATCAGAAATGAGGAGATTCGTAAACGAACCAAAGTCGCTGACATAGCCCGACGGATTAGCAAGCTGAAGTGGCAATGGGCAGGGCACATAGTACGCAGAACTGACGGCCGTTGGGGCAGCAAGATTCTGGAATGGAGGCCGCGTACCGGAAAACGCAGCGTGGGACGTCCACCTACAAGGTGGACCGACGACATCGTAAAGGTAGCAGGGAAGCGCTGGACGCAGGCCGCTACCAATCGATCAACATGGAAAGCATTGGGGGAGGCCTATGTTCAGCAGTGGACGTCCTATGGCTGAAATGATGATGATGAAGGTATAGTAGAGTAGATAAATAACTACCACCATTGAGGATAATTATGTTTATAAGATAACCTTATTTTTCCGAGGCACACCATCTATGCAGGGTGGAAACGATAAGTAATCTCACTCGATTATTTCTAAACTATACAAGATATCGTAAAACTGGTTACTGATTTTAATTGCTTCACAAGCTCTATCCAATGGTATCAATAATAGGTCACAGAATAAACTGGATCTAACCAACAATTCAATGTTTCCTTAATGTTTGAGTGTTATCGGTACAAGCTAAATCATCCATGAGTGCACACGCACACTACAGTAATGCCTTACGGATTGCTCGGACCACACTCCCCGCACCCCGCGCGATCGAGACCAAACATTGCTGGGGCGCGGCCGAGTGGATGACAGGATTACGTGGATGACATGGATGACAGGGTGACGTGGATGACAGGATGACGTGGATGATGGGATGACGTGGATGATAGGATGACGTGGATGATGGGATGACGTGGATGATAGGATGACGTGGCTGACAGGTAGATATGGATGACAGGATGACGTGTATGACAAGATGACGTGGATGACAGGATGCCGTGTATGAAAGGATGACGTGTATGACAAGATGACGTGGATGACAGGATGCCGTGTATGAAAGGATGACGTGTATGACAGGATGACGTGTATGACAAGATGACGTGGATGACAGGATGCCGTGTATGACAGGATGACGGGATGACTTGGATGACAGGATGACGTGGATGACGGGATGACGTGTATGAAAGGATGACGTACATGACGTGTATGACAGGATGACGGGATGACTTGGATGACAGGATGACGTTGATAACAGGATGACGTGGATGACAGGATGTCAGGATGACGAGGATGACACCAGTGAAACTAACCTAAAGATAATTAGAACCAAACTAACCTTCAAAGTCTCATCGAACTTGTGTTCCGCGATGGCCTCCTCCAACAGAGCGGTGCGTTTGTCCGCCAACTTTTGCAGGTTGTCCCACCCTTCGCGGAGGCTCTTCAGGCTGTCTTCTATCTCTTTCGCGCGGTCCGGGTGTCTGCGGGAAAGATAGAGATGGTTATATGTGTCAAGTGCGCGCTATGCTTGGAGTTTAAAGAAATTAAATCAGACAAAAATACGGTTATATAGCCCGTAGAATTGATCAACATAATTGACAATGGGCAAGGCACATAGCGCGTATAATTGATGGCCGTTGGAGCAGAAAATGGTGACCACGGACCAGAAGACGTTTCAGCCAAAGGACGTCCACTGCTAGACAAAAGCCTCCCCCAAGGATTTCCTCAACGACCGGTCTTGCATTGCCTGTATCCAGGTACTTCCAGCGACTTTCAGCTCGCAGGTCCACCTAGTGGGCGCATCCAGGTACTTCCAGCGACTTTCACCAGATCGTCGGTCTACCTAATGGACGATTTCCTTCACTACGTCTTTCGACCCGTGCCTGCCATTCGAGAACTTTTCCGCCCCAATGGCTATCAGCTCTACGAGCTAACTACCTGCAAACTATGTATTGCCGTCGTACTTATTATTATTCTGTGGTATTGCCAAGATGGTGGTAACTTGCCAGAAGGAATTTGAAAGAGCCCTACCGACATCTATGGATGATGTTATGACACTCACTCTGCAGCCAGTTTCGTTCCTTCAGCCTCCAAAGCCTTGATCTTGTCTCCCACGGCTCTGGTTTCGGCTGCTCTCGCAATATGGCGGCGCTGCAACTCTCTTGCAGCCGACAACTCACGCCCGCGTTCAGTGCTGCTGAACAGCGCTGCCTTCTTGGCGATACGCTCCTCTGTGTCTTCTACGTCCCTGTAAATAAATAATAGATCAGTAAAACCTGTGAATGTATGAATGTGACATGCAATAAATAATTTGAATTTAACCTGTTTTGAGACATATAAATACTTTCTATCTATCTAAAAATCTTTGGATATGTCACCGTGAAACTGTAAACTCGTTTCTAACCTGGTTAAGCTTACAATCTCTCGCGTCATAGCACACCGCGTGACATCACACTCGTGACTTGGCTAGGAACACGTCGTGACGTCACGTTTGTGACTTGGCTAGTAATGTGTCTCCTTATGACGCCACGCTAGTGACTTAGCTAGGAATCATTGTGCCGAGATGTCACGCTAGTGACTTGGCTAGGAACACGTCTAGTTGCAACATCACGCTCGTGACTTAGCTAGGAACACGTCGTGCCGGGACGTCACGATAGTGACTTGACTAGGAACACCTTTCGTCGAGATGTCACGCTCGTGACTTGGCGAGGAACACTTCTCGACGGGACGCAAGGCTAGATACTTAGCCAGGATCACGTCTTATTACGACTACGAGTTTTATGAGTTTATGAGTTTTATGCTACGCTCGTGACTGTTAGACCCGGGATACTACACTCGTGACTGTTAGACTCCGGATGCTACGCTCGTGACTGTTAGACCCGGGACGCTACGCTAATGACTGTTAGACCCGAAATGCTACGCTCGTGACTTGGCTAAGAACACGTCTAGTCGAGATGTCACGCTCGTGACTTGACTAGGAACACGTCGCGCCGAGACATCACGCTCAAGATTTAGTTACGAACACGTCTCGTTGCAACAAGACGTCACGCTACTGACTTGGTTAGGAACACGTTCACAACGTGTCACGTTCGTTACTTGGCTAGGAATACTTCGTGACGTCACATTTGTGACTTAGCTAGGAAAACGTTGGAAGTCACGAACTTGTCCAGAAACATGTCGCGATGGAACGCCACACTTGCGACTTGGCTCGGAACACGATGCGACTGTTAGACCCGGGATGCTACGGACGTACCTGTTGAAGGAGTGTATCTCGAGCGCCGCGTTGAGGTTGTCCCGGTACTGCTGCAGCGCGCCGCTCAGCGCTCGCCACTTGGCTAGGAACACGTCGCGCCGGGATGCCACGCTCGTGGCTTGCTGCGTCGGGCCCTGTGACAATTTGGTTATTATTAATATTGTGGAATAAAAACAAAACAGTTTGGACTCATTTCATAGTGTATTACAAGCCAAATGTCAATATCGAAGTAGTTCGTGAGTGTAAGTATAAACCCAGCCCCCCTAGACAAAACGCACTTTTTGATCGAATCGAAAATCGAATCCGTCAAATCTCCATACAAAAAAGGGACCACTTTTCGACTGGTTTGCGATTATAATTTGCACTTTGTCTAGACCCACTGGAACTTCAACTTAATGACAACACGATTGGTATCGTATAATGCTCCATTTTGTTAGAAAGAAGAAAGACAGAAACATTTATTTATTGCTAAGGACATCACATAAAGACCCCAATCTCTTAGGGCCTCTGCTAACACTCGACGGGCACCCGCGTGTTTTGCATAAATAAATTTTAGATATAGAACCGCGTGCTCGCACGCAAGTTTTAGTCCTTAGCTGTCAAATCATTCTATTTTCTATTTTAAAGGGTTTTGCCAAATTGTTACAAAAATGGTGTCATATGTAAACCTTGTGTTATTTTTGGGATACCCTATATTATAATACGAATATCTAAGTTACCTGTTGTAGCAGCTTGTCGGCGAGTGCGCATATGCTCTTGACATGCTTGTCGTCGACTTTCATATCGCTGTCCAGGTCGTCCAGCTTGCACAGTAAAGCGCTACAGTACTCTGTCCCAGCTGTGGAACTGGGCTCCCAGCTATGGGCACTAGGTTCCCAGCTGTGGGCTTACCTGCTGCAACAGCTTGTCGTCGACCTTCATATCGCTGCCCAGGTCGTCCAGCTTGCGCAGTAAAGCGCTACAGTACTCTGTCCCAGCTGTGGAACTGGGTTCTCAGCTGTAGGCACTAGATTCCCAGCTGTGGGCTTACCTGCTGCAGCAGCTTGTCGGCGAGTGCGCATATACTCTTGACATGCTTGTCGTCGACTTTCATATCGCTGTCCAGGTCATCCAGCTTGCGCAGTGACGCGCTACAGTATTCTGTCACAGCGGTGGGCACTGGGTTCCCAGCTATGGGCACTAGGTTCCCAGCTGTGGGCTTACCTGCTGCAGCAGTTTATCGGCGAGTGCGCAGATGCTCTTGACATGCTTGTCGTCGACCTTCATATCGCTGCCCAGGTCGTCCAGCTTGCACAGTAAAGCGCTACAGTACTCTGTCCCAGCTGTGGAACTGGGTTCCCAGCTATGGGCACTAGGTTCCCAGCTGTGGGCTTACCTGCTGCAGCAGTTTATCGGCGAGTGCGCAGATGCTTTTAACATGCTTGTCGTCGACCTTCATATCGCTGTCCAGGTCGTCAAGTTTGCGGAGTAACGCGCTGCAGTGCTCGTAGTCGCGGCCTAATTCGTGAGCTTGCACCTGGAAGATAGGGAATATTTAAACGACTTCAATAAAGGAGGCAAAGAAAATCGGCAAGACTTGGAGCGAGATCAAACGCGAAGCTCAAGACCGAACGCGATGGAGGACTGTTGTGGACGCCCTCTGCCCCATCTAGAGGACATAGGACCTTAAGTAAGTCAAATAAAGGTCAATCAAATAAAAAACATCGGTCATGTAGTCTCCATTGCAGAAAAATCAGAACAGTGTGGATAATATTGCAAAAGCAATTTTATTGGAGAATTTGGTTTACACGCAGCTGGTCAGACGGATTGGGGAGGCGTGCTGCTAGCATATTACTCCCTTAGTGGCCTCTTACATCATCCACGAAAAAAGTGGGGTAGTTATTATTTAATACTGCCGAAATCACACGACTATTTACTCGTAGATTCGGTCAATCGGAAAATTAAATATAGTAAAACTTACCATCATCTCCTTGTCTCTGATCCAGGCTTCAATCTTGTCCAGGTGCTGGTTGAACTCCAATATGTCTTGAGCTTCCTCCAAGCCACGACCTGAAAATGAGCAAATTGATAAGTTTTCTGCTTTTAGACACCTCAATTAGATAGATGCTGTAGTGTGAGTCGTCCCTTCACCTACTTTGTTGACTACCCAATAGGGGATCAGAGAACACTGGTCCTCAATAGGTTCTCCGTGAGAGTCAAGTTGATGGTGTCAAAAACCCTATTTGTGTCCTTGTTTCGGATCTGACAAGGTAAGGCCGCTTAAGCGTCTTGATCTAGTCTCACAGCAGCTACTCAAATCAAACATACCTTTCTGCTCCGTGGCTTCCTCCAGCTGCCGCCACTGGTGCTCCAGCGCTTGCAGCTGCTTATGAAGTGTCTTAGCCTAGACTAAAAGTAGCTACTGAAATGAAACTACGCTGTAGCTTTCTCCAGCTGTCTCCACTGTTCTTTTAGCGCTTGCAGCTGCTTCTCCACCTCTACATCAGGCCGTAGTTAATTCTAGAGTGTCTTGGTCCAGTCTAACAGCATCTTCCCTTAAAGAAACCTACCCTTCTGTTCAGTAGCCTCCTCCAGCTGCCTCCACTGCTCCTCCAGCGCTTGCAGCTGCTACTAGAGTGTTTTTAGTCACTCTTCTTTTCATTGGCTTCTTCCACTGTTACTTCAGCGCTTGCTAATGCTTCTGGAGTGGATAGAACAAAAATTAACCTACCCTTCTGCTCCGTGGCTTCATCCAGCTGCCGCCACTGCTCCTCCAGCGCTTGCAGCTGCTTCTCGACCTCCGCATCAGGTCACTAAGTGCTTCTGGAGTGGATAGAACAATGATTAACATACCCTTCTGCTCCGTGGCCTCCTCCAGCTGCCTCTAATGCTGCCTTTGAGCTGGCAGTGATCGCCTGGTGTTTCTAGAGTGGTCTTGGTCTAGTCTAAAAGCAGATTCCTTCAAAGAAACCTACCCTTCTGCTCCGTGGCTTTCATTAGGAGTCTCTACTGCTCCTTAAGCGCTTGCAGCTGCTTTGTGAAGACCTCTGGTTCAACAGCAGATTCCCTCAAAGAAACTCACCCTTCTGCTCAGTAGCCTCTTCCAGCTGCCGCCACTGCTCCTCCAGCGCTTGCAGCTGCTTATAAAGTGTTTTGATCTAGTCTAAAAGCAGATTCTCTCAAATAACCTTACCTTTCTGCTCAGTGGCTTCTTCCAGTTGTCTCCACTGCTCCTCCAGCGCTTGCAGCTGCTACTAGAGTGTCTTTAGTCACTTTTCTTTTCATTAGCTTCTTCCACTGTTCCTTCAGCGCTTGCCAATGCTTCTGGAGTGGATAAAACAAAGATAAACCTACCCTTCTGCTCAGTGGCTTCCTCCAGCTGCCTCCACTGCTCCTCCAGCGCTTGCAGCTGCTTCTTTGTGAAGACCTGGTGCTTCTAAAGTATTTTGATCTGGTTTAACAGCATCTTCCTTTACAGAAACCTACCCTTCTGCTCAGTAGCTTCCTCCAGCTGTCTCCACTGCTCCTCCAGCGCTTGCAGCTGCTTCTCGACCTCCGTGTCAGGCCGCAGTTGCTTCTAGAGTGTCTTGGTCCAGTCTAACAGCATCTTCCTTCAAAGAAACCTACCCTTCTGCTCCGTAGCCTCTTCCAGCTGCCCCCACTGCTCCTCCAGCGCGCCGACCTCGGCCAGGCGCGCCTTGTTCGCGGCCAGCTCCGCGGTGAAGGCTTGATGCTACTCCGAAACACCGTTCACGTAGTTCCGGGTATGTCTGTCACTGTTACTCGCGCTGGCGTCTCGCTTTGCGTGAGAGGGATAGCATTTGAAGCTTCGGATCACAGTTTTCGGAGTAACCCTGCTGGTGATTCTGGAGTGTCTAGGTACAGTCTAACAGCAGCTACTCAAATGAAACTAGTCTGTAGCTTTCTCCAGCCGTCTCCAGTGTTCCTTCAACGCTTGCAGCTGCTGCTCTCTGAAGGCCTGGTTCTTCTAGTGTCTTAGTTTAGTCTACAAGCAGCGTCACTCAAAT
Organism: Ostrinia nubilalis; assembly: GCF_963855985.1. Lineage (NCBI taxonomy): Eukaryota > Metazoa > Arthropoda > Insecta > Lepidoptera > Crambidae > Ostrinia > Ostrinia nubilalis. Next base: position 7,051,103 of record NC_087117.1, read on the forward strand.
GATACATACCCTTTTGCTCAGTGGCTTCTTCCAGCTGTCTCCACTGCTCCTCCAGCGCTTGCAGCTGCTACTAGAGTGTCTTAAACTAGCTTAAGAGCAGCTACTCAAATAAAACTCACCCTTTTGCTCTGTGGTTTTTTTCAGCTGTCTTCACTGTTCCTTAAGCGCTTGCATCTGCTTCTGGAGTGTCTTTCGTCTGGTCTAACAGCAGCTGCTTTAAAGAAACCTACCCTTCTGCTCCGTGGCCTCCTCCAGCTGCCTCCACTGCTCCTCCAGCGCTTGCAGCTGCTTCTTTGCGAAGACCTGGTGCTTCGAAAGTGTCTTGGTCTAGTCTAACAGCATCTTCCCTTAAAGAAACCTACCCTTCTGCTCAGTAGCTTCTTCCAGCTGCCTCCACTGCTCCTCCAGCGCTTGCAACAGCTTATGAAGTGTCTTAACTACGCTGTAGCTTTCTCCAGCTGTCTCCACTGTTCTTTTAGCGCCTGCAGCTGCTTCTCCACCTCTGCATCAATCCGCAGTTGCTTCTAGAGTGTCTTAAAGCTGCAACTTTCCCTAAATTAACCTACCCTTCTGCTCTGTAGCTTCCTCCAGCTGCCGCCACTGCTCCTCCAGCGCTTGCAGCTGCTGCTCGACCTCCGAATCAGGCCGCAGCTGCGCCGCCAGCGCGCCGACCTCGGCCAGGCGCGCTTTGTTCGCGGCTAATTCCGCGGTGAAGGCCTGATGCTTCTGGAGTTTCTTGATCTTGTCTTCGAGACTTGTGACTTCGCCTGGGGAGTTGAAAAAAATAGTTCTTTTTTTATTTGACACAAAATTGATGGCAACACCAACCCAGGTGCTGGTCAGTGGTGACTTTTGCTCACTTGAATTGATTGACGAAAAAATCGTGACATACTCTGATGCTGAATAGCAGTGAGGTAGGCTTACTTGTCAGCGACCTAACGCCTTTCGCAGCCGCGGGCGTTCAGTGATATATTTTATAGCAATCGAGTACTTATCTATCTACCAGTGGTTTCTAACCAGTGGTCTATAGACCACCGATGGTTAACGGAATCGAAATATGGACCGTAAACGATTTTAAAAGTCCGCATGCCATGAGAGAGTTGAAGTGATAAGTAAATTAAGACCTAAGATTACCGAACAAGTACAGAAGAATACATTTGTATTTACAATCACACAAGTTCTAAAAGTTTGGTGAATCCTGGTACTGGTTCCATGTCCCCAGAGAAACAAACACGAACATCCACGAAGACGACGCTGACGCACTCTCTTCAACGACTTTGCACTAAACGGTTGCTATTGTAAATTTAGGTATATCGAATAGATTCTAATTTTATACAGTCCACTCGTTATTTTATTTATCAGCTTGAACAAGTACAGAAGAATACATTTGTATTCAAAATCACACAAGTTCTACAAGTTTGGTGAATCATGGTACTGATTCCGTTTCCCCAAGGAAACAAACCCGCAGCGTTACGTGCGTTCACTACGTGTCTCTAAGGCTAAGAACTCACGGCGCGATTTTCACCCGCGCCCACAGCGGTTGCGGGCCCGCTTCTGTTTGCACGTTTGCGGGCGATGATCGACGGCTGCGTAACCGTGGAAATAACCGGTTCTGTGAGTTTTGAAATAAAACCGCAATTCCACAACCGCCGCGGGCGCGGGTGAAAATCGCGCCATGAGTTCTTACGGGATACACAAGGATATACTTCCTAAGGACTAAATCGAACCAGGGGCAGATTATGAGCTAAAAGCGGGCAGCAGAAAAAAAAAACAACTGAATAACGGTTCACTAACAATGTGAATCGTTGTTCGGTTGTTTTTTTTTGCTATTTTTATTAAGGCGCTGGCGGGCCATACGTATACAGGGTAGAAACGTTAAGTGATCTCACGCAATTATTTCTAAACTTTACAAGATATCGAAAAACTGATTACTGATTCTGAAAGTGCTTCACAAGCTCTTTCAAACGGTACCAATAATATGTTAAATATTAAACTAGATCTATCCGAAAATTCAATGTCTCCAGCTTCCATACATTTAGTACAACCACAAAATAAAAGCTATACAAGATATTCAAAAACTGGTTAATGATCCTGAAAGTGCTTCACAAGCTCTATCCAACGATACCAATAATAGGTTACAAAATAAACTGGATCCATCCGAAAATTCAATGTTTCAAATTCAATCTTCCATACATTTAGTACAGCCACAGTCATGGTACTCAAGTCTTGATAAATTATAGCAAGTAAAGCCTAAAACCAATGTTTTCCATGAATAATTTTAAATAGGAATGCAATTTACGAGTTCATTTTAAGTGTTTATTATTTAATAAAAAAAAATACTTCTAATATTGTTTGGCTGGCCTACATTTAGTATGGAGGCTGAAAACCTTTAATTTTCGGATAGATCCAGTTAATTCTGTAACCTATTATTGGTACCGTTGAATAGAGCTCGTGAAGCACGTTCAAGATCAGTAACCAGTTTTCCGATATCTTGTATAGTTTAGAAATAATCGAATGAGATCACTTAACGTTTCCACCCTGTATGTGCAAGGCTGCAAGGGGCCATGTACAAGTTAATATGGGTACGTTACCTTGCAGCTGGTCGGCGGTGAGCTTGGCGCGCTTGTCGGCGAGCCAGGCGCGCGTGTCGGCGGCGTCGCGCGCGAACTGTGCGCGCGCGCGCTGACGTGCTAGACGACCGCGACGAGCCGCGCACGCCTCGTGCAACTGTAGAGAAGGGACAAGGACGTAGATTAAACAACTTGTGCCAAAAAATTGTCTACAATAGGCTTAAGATGCGCGCCGTTATAACTTTTATTGACGTCAAAATGTATGGCGAAAATAGATAAAATGGCGTGATAACCACTTATCACGGCGCGCATCTTAGGCCTACAGGACACGCCTTGCCTAGTGTATAAATCTATAATTCTATTAGAATGGGAAGCATTGTGATATAAATTTCGCTCAGTATAACAGCAAGGTTGGCATGGCCATGGGTGGTGGTGGATTGCTTCGTGCAACTGTGAGGGGAACGGGACAGAAACGACGTGTTACTAGCTGTTTTAAAAATTTTACAATCTATTAAAATATATGTCAGTACTAGCAGCCGCCCGCGACTTCGTACACGTGGATCCCGTTTTACCCCCTTAGGGGTGAAGTTTCGTAAAATCCTTTCATAGCGGATGCCTACGTCATAACATCTATCTGCATGCCTTTCAGCCCGATCCGTCCAGTGGTTTGGGCTGTGCGTTGATCACTATGTCAGTCAGTCACCTTTGAGTTATTTAGAAGATATGGCACATCATTCTGCTTGTGATATCTCGTGATTTTTTGCGAAGCAGAAACCAATTTGAAAAGAGATTTTTGTAGATTACGAGTAAGTAATAAGAACCAAAAATAATATAAATTACATTGGTATTCGATAGCGTAACAAATGCACACTATTGTCCAGAATACAGTGGCAACTTTAGCCTTAAAAAACAAGAGAACAAAGAAAAGACTGTCGTTGTACACTGTCTTGGTATTTCACGGTTGTATGACGTTCTACTTGTGTACCTGTATTATTGATTACGGGACTATTCCCACTTCTCGTTCCCACCGCTGCAACTCCTGTGTAGCCAGGATCTACAGCTTGGCCGCCAATAAAACCCAACCAGTAAAGGCTGTATTTATTGTGTCATCACTACAACATCTGAATTACCATAAGCTCCTTACCTTGGTCCGCCTCTCGTTAATGTTCTGCAGCTCGTCAGCGATGCGCTGGCTTTCCACGTGGTTCTGTTGTAGCAGTTTGTCTCCGTGACTATTCAGGGTGGCCAGTTTCTCGTCCTGAGGAAAGAGTGAACACGTTAAATGCTTTGCTTAGCCTTAGACCCTTTAGTCGCAGAATATCTGGAAGCATTAAAAGGTTCAAAGTAATAGATGAGATTGACTTTAGGTAACATTCTGCACCTAAAGGTAGCAGGGAAAATCAACTAAAGTCCGGTCGCAGGGTAAACTCAATGCGGCCGCCCGTCGCACTGTAAGTGCGTGTAGCAATATAATTACGCACGAGCGATAAGGATGGGTAGCTTGGGGTCATTGTACGAAATTCCATCTGCACGGCGATCGGACTTTAGCCGACCATTGTAACTCCCAGATATAGCCAAGTGAGGATCTACAGTTTGGCCGTCAACGAAACTCAAACATAACTGTCTCGAAACCAGCAATGAATATAATTAGAAGAATATAAAAGGAATCCAAAGTAATATCTAAATATTCCTTCTGATACAAGTTCAAAAGGTAAGAACAAAAAAAAGAGTCTATTAATACTGAAAAAATACCTGAGTGGCGATCAGTTTCTCAAACGCCTCGTGTTTCTTGAGTTGGTTGTCCACTTCTTCCACGCTGCAATCGGGAGATATCTCCACAGCTGTTGATGGAAAAAGAAACGTGTTAACAAAATGTATATTGATAGTATCCGGCTCGAAGGACCAATGAAAAGGGTCCTTCTGGGAACTTAAATCAAAGAGTGGATTGTGTATATCGATAGGACTGGCTTAGTAGCCGTTTAATACTAAGTCTCTCCTACAGTATACTAGGCCTCCCTTATAGGATACTAGGCCTCTCCTTCAAGATACTAGGCCTCTCCTACAAGACACTAGGCTTCTACAAGACACTAGATCTCTCTTGCAGGACACTAGGCCTCTCCTACAGGACACTAGTGCCCGTTTTCACCATCAATCCATAATTTTTAAGTGTCCCCTATGAAAACAAAATTCATGTTATGTGTCACCATAGGAGTCACTTGAAAATTAGGGATTGGTGGTGAAAACGGGCGTAGGCCTCCTATAGGACACTAGGCTTCTCCTACAGGATACTAGGCCTCTCCTACAGTACCCTTTCTCTCTTCTAGAATACCATCGCTCTCCTGCAAGTGTCTTACCTAGCGCGTGTTCCTGGGCCGCGCACAACTCATGCAGTTGCGCCGCATCTCGCAGGAAGCAGTGCAGGTCGATGAGCTGGTCCAGCGCCACTTGTCGCCTCTCCTGCCGGACACTAGGCCTCTCCTATAGGATACTAGGCCTCTACTACAGGACACTAGCCCTCTCTTACAGGACACTAGCCCTCTCTTAGAGGACACTAGATTCCTGCAGTATCCTCGGCCTCTCCTGGAGGACACCACGCCTCTCCTAAAGGACACTAGGTCTCTCATATAAGTTACTAGGCCTTTCCTACAGGACCCTCGGCCTCTGCTACAAGACACTAGGCCTATCCTGCAAGTTACTAGGCCTCTCCTACAGCACACTGGGCCTCTCCTACAGAATACTAGGCCTCTCCTATAGGATACTAGGCCTCTCCTATAGGACACTAGGGCTCTCCTGTAAATGTCTTACCTAGAGCATGTTCCTGGGCAGCGCACAACTCGTGTAATTGCGCCGCATCCCGCAGGAAGCAGTGCAGGTCGATGAGCTGGTCGAGCGCCACCTGCCGCGCCGCCCACGCGCCCGCGGCCGCCGCTCGCGCTTCCACCAGTTGAGTGCATTTTGCTTCCACCTCCTGTGGGGAAACAGGGTAGAATAACGTTAAATGTGAGTAATACAACAACCGTCATCAGAAAGGTATACCTATTCCATCGCCACCTTCTAAGCGGCACCACAAAATAGAGTGGCGCAAGAAAATCATACTTCTGTCCTTGCTTTAAAGCAAACGTGACGAGCAGCCGAAGAAGTACAAGGCTCACAAAGCCACCAGAATCATCTCTCTTTCTATGTAGTAGGAATCGTCTGATACCCGCACCAGTCTTTAGATGATAATCTTAAAGAGTACCAGGACCACACAGCTTGTAAGGAGGTAGCAGGATGTCTATTGCGCAGGAGCCGGTAGAGATTTCTATGTTGATCCAGCCTGAAAAGTACCAGGACCACATAGGCACTAAGGAGCTAGTGGATGGTGCTAGTTCTTTGCTCCAAAGCAACGAGAAGTACCAGGCTTGCAGAACTTCTAAGGAGTCATCTCACTCTCCTACATAGTTAAGTACTCCTGTTGATCTTGTCTAAGAAGTACCAGGACCACACAGCTAGTAAGGAGGTAGCAGGATGCCTCTTGCGCAGGAGTAGGTAAAGGTTTCTATTTTGATCCAGCCTGAAAAGTACCAGGACCTCATAGATACTAAAGAGATCCCACTTATGAAGCCGGGTGTCCCTCCTACAGCAGATTTTTCTGCCCATTTCTTGTTGATCTAGCCTGAGAAGTACCAGGACCGCATAGCTAGTAAGGAGGTCACTATAACCTGCGTAGCAGGAAGACTCTTGCGCAGGAGTCGGTGGAGGTTTCTATGTTGATCCAGCCTGAAAAGTACCAGGGCCGCATAGCCACTAAGGAACTGACCTGTGAAGCCGGATGTCCCTCTTGCAGCAGCCTCTGTCCATGATCCAGCGCAGCACGGAAGGAGTCATCGCGTGCATCTAATTCAGCCCTGAGCGCGTCGTGCTCTGCGCGCGAACGCACTAAGGAGACACTAGACTCTGGCAGTTTCTTTGTTGATAGACTGAGAAGTACCAGGACCACACAGCTAGTAAGGAGATAGCAGGAGTCAGGTCTCTTGCGCAGGAGTCGGTAGATGTTTCTATGTAGATCTAGCCTGAAAAGTACCAGGACCTCATAGCTACTTAAGAGATTCATCTGGTTACTAACTTAAGGAGCTCTCACTGACCTGTGAAGCCGGGTGTCCTTCTTGTAGCAGCCTCTGTCCATGATCCAGCGCAGCACGGAAGGAGTCATCGCGTGCATCTAATTCGGCCCTGAGCGCGTCGTGCTCTGCGCGCGCCGCCTGAGCCGAAGCCGCGTCACGCACGCCGACAGTCTTTGTCAGCTGGTCTTGTCAATTGGTGCCAGTTCATCCTTGCTTCAAATGAACAAGTAGCCGAAGAAGTACCAGGCTCGCAGAACCACTAAAGAGTCATCTCACTGTCCTACATAGTTGAGTATTTCTCCTGTTGATTTTGTCAAAGAAGTACCATTGCCACACAGCTAGTAAGGAGGTCACTCTAACCTGCGTAGCAGGAAGACTCTTGCGCAGGAGTCTGTAGAGGTTTCTATGTTGATCCAGCCTGAAAAGTACCAGGACCTCATAGATACTAAAGAGATCCCACTTATGAAGCCGGGTGTCCCTCCTACAGCAGATTTTTCTGCCCATTTCTTGTTGATCTAGCCTGATAAGTACCAGGACCATATAGCTAGTAAGGAGGTCCCTCTAACCTGCGTAGCAGGATGTCTCTTACCCAAGCAGATACTAGAGGTTTCAATGTTGATCCAGCCTGAAAAGTACCAGGACCTCATAGCTACATAAGAGATCCGTAATCAACTGACCTGTGAAGCCGGGTGTCCTTCTTCCAGCAGCCTCTGTCCATGATCAAGCGCAGCACGGAAGGAGTCATCGCGTGCATCCAGCTCTGCTCTCAGCGCGTCGTGCTCTGCGCGCGCCGCTTGAGCCGAAGCCGCGTCACGCACGCCGCCGGCGCCGGCGCCGCTCGCCGCGAGCGATGACACCACGCTGCTACACCAGGAGGTCAGGTCGCGGACCTTTGGACACATAGACAGTTAGTTACATACACAACACATCTACACTTTTACGCACACCCTACATTAGGGATGGCCCTAATGTCTCTTCATCTTTTGTGTTCGTTCGTTCGTTTCAGCCAAATGACGTCCACTGCTGGACAAAGGCCTCCCCCAAGGTTTTCCACAATGAACGGTCCTGCGCTGCCCGCATCCAGGCTCTTCCCGCGACCTTTACCAGATCGTCGGTCCACCTAGTAGGAGGCCTGCCCACGCTACTTCTTCCAGCCCGTGGTCGCCACTCGAGAACTTTCCTGCCCCAACGGCCATCGTCACTACGAGCTATGTGCCCGCCCACTGCCACTTGATTTTAGCAATTCTGCGAGCTATGTCGGTTACTTTGGTTCTCCTGCGGATCTCCTCATTTCTGATTCGATCACGCAGGGAAACTCCGAGCATAGCCCGCTCCATCGCCCTTTGGGTGACCTTGAGCCTTCTTATGAGGCCCATAGTAAGCGACCACGTCTCAGATCCGTATACCATCACTGGCAACACACATTGGTCAAATACTTTAGACTTGAGACACTGCGGTATTTCGGACGTGAGTATATGGCGAAGCTTCCCGAACGCTGCCCATCCGAGTTGGATTCGACGATTGACCTCTTTCTCGAAGTTGGACCTACCTAACTGGACTGTTTGTCCCAGGTATACATAATAATTGTCAACAACTTCGAGTGTAGGGTCTCCAACCTTCAGAGGAGTGGGTGCAACACGGACATTAGACATGATTTTTGTCTTGTCCATGTTCATTCTGAGGCCCACTTGTTGAGAGGCTCTACTGAGCCTGCATCTTTTGTGGTCTTTTCATATTATGATTTATTGCTTCCTTAAATAACACTGTCAGCTTAGCCGTGCTAATTCTACCTGTAAATCGTTATTCTTTCCTCCACAGGACAGGCAATGCCTAGTGTGGAGGTCTGTCTTTTAGTTATTGTATTGTTTGATTCTGGCAATAAATATTTTCAGGAGGACAGTAATTTAAAATTGAAGGGGACAGTGTGTTGTTCATTTAGCAAAAAAAAAAATACATGTACTCGTTGATGTCGAAAAATGGTAGTAGAACTGATGATCGCTGAGGCAGAATAGTTATAACAGTTCTCAACACACGAAATACTGGAAGACGTAATGCAGACTGACTTGCCACTCGTTGGACCGACGATCTTTCTGAATACGAAGAGCGCAGGAGCGGTCATTGTGGAAACAACTGCGCGAGGTCTTTTTTTCCAAAAGTTCTTTATTGCTATTCCACACGTTAAATAGGAGACCAACAGTAAACATATTTTGGCTGAAACGAAACCTTAATCCTCCTAAAATTAACAACTAACCTGTGCCCTAAACTGGTGCAGATCAGCCTGCATCTCCAGCTGTCGTCTCCTCTCATCAGCAGCCGCTCTTAACGCCGCCCAAGCGTCTTCCAACGCTTGCTGCTGCAACGCGATCTGCTGTACGTTGCTGCCTGGGTATAACTTTTGTAGTCGGGATCCTTCTTCTTGGAGCACCTGGGGATATAATGAATGAGGATTAGTATTGTAGGAATTAAAATGCGGTAATATTTCTCCAGCTTTATTTGTATTTGTCGGCCGTTTGGTGTAGTGGTTCGAAACGAACTACTATTCCGGAGGTAGCGGGTTCGATTCCCGCACAGTACAAACATTTGTGTGCATGAACATATTTGTTTGTATTGGACTGGGTGTTTTCTATGTATAATAAGTATGTATTTACAAAAAAAAAGTATTTAAGTATGTTTATATCCGTTGTCTAGTACCTATAGTACAAGCTTTGCTTAGTTTGGGACTAGAAGCGCAGTGTAAAATGTCTAAGGATATTTATTTTATTATTTATTTTATTTATTTATTCCGGGATACACCACAAGAAAAGTCCTCGCTCCGTCGTAATACAATCGTCTTCTCTATCTTGTCCAAAATCATCTTTCTTACTCACTCATTCATTGGCTTTCACTCACTCCCTTGCATTCCGTTTCACACTCTCGCAGTATTATTCAAAGGGAACAATGAATGAATGAGAAAAAGAATGGGTAAAGTGAAAGTAAAGTTAACGGTTCGCGTCGCGATAGAGACAAGAGACCGAAACGAGAGATTGCGACCGTTACTTGACTTAGGTCTCTGTCTCGCTCGGGAATCGCCGCCTTTATGAGTCGTGTACTCGTAAAGATACAGAATTCCTTCTGGATCATCAGGGAGATTGGGAATAAGTAAGGACTATCGTTAAGAGAGTACATATAGGCCAAACCCTTTATTTATCTTAGGTAACTTGGAGAGGATTGTTCGTCTGCCGTGGAGTCTAAAAGATCTGAAAATATATTGCGCTAAAGAAAGATTGGGTACGAAAAAAATATTGAGAGATGTGAAAGCGTCAATAAATTCTGGGACAATTGACCTGAACACTCATATTAACTGGAAAACAAGCCTTCATAATGTAACTCGTTATTAAAGGTCGCGTTAGGACCCGTGTCTTACTATTTTAGTAAAGCCTTCGGTCGCTAAACTAACCTCTAAATCACATGAATCTTACCTGCATCTGAGCATCAATAGCCAGCAGGTCATTCTCAGTGCTGTCCCTAGTTCTCAGCGCCGCAGCGCCCGCTGGCAAGTCCTGGGACAGCTGGGCCCTCTTATCATGAATCCTGGCCAGATGGGAGCCTCAAGAACTTAAGTAAATGAACAGAATCTTACCTGCATCTGAGCGTCGATAGACAGCAGGTCATTCTCAGTGCTATCTCTAGTTTTGAACGCCATAGCGCCTACTTTCAAGTCGGGACAAGTGTCCTGGGACAGCTGGGCCCTCTTATCATGAATCCTGGCCAGATGGGAGCCTCAAGAACTTAAGTAAATGAACAGAATCTTACCTGCATCTGAGAGCGTCAATAGCTAGCAGGTCATTTTCAGTGCTGTCCTTAGTTTGTAGCGCCTGCTGGTCAGCCCTGGGACAGCTGGCTCATAGTATAAGCCTCTAAAGTGACCCCTAAACGACTAAACCAGCCCCTAAATCACAGGAATCTTACCTGCATTTGAGCGTCAATAGCCAGCAGGTCATTCTCAGTGCTGTCCCTAGTTCTCAGCGCCGCAGCGCCCGCTGGTAAGTCCTGGGACAGCTGGGCCCTCTTATTATGAATCCTGGCCAGATGGGAGCCTCAAGAACTTAAGTAAATGAACAGAATCTCACCTGCAACTGAGGGTCAATAGCTAGCAGGTCATTTTCAGTGCTGTCCTTAGTTTGTAGCGCCTGCTGGTCAGCCCTGGGACAACTGGGCCCTAATATTAGTGCTTCTAAAGGGACCCCTAAACGACTAAACCAGCCCCTAAATCACAGGAATCTTACCTGCATCTGAGCATCAATAGCCAGCAGGTCATTCTCAGTGCTGTCCTTAGTTTGTAGCGCCTTCGGGTCAGCCCTGGGACAGCTGGATTATAGCATTAGAGCTTCTAAAGTGACCCCTAAACGACTAAACCAGCCCCTAAATCACAGGAACCTTACCTGCATCTGAGCGTCGATAGCTAGCAGGTCATTTTCAGTGCTGTCCTTAGTTTGTAGCGCCTTCTGGTCAGCCCTGGGACAGCTGGATTATTAGAGCTTCTAAAGTGACCCCTAAACGACTAAACCAGCCCCTAAATCACAGGAATCTTACCTGCATCTGAGCATCAATAGCCAGCAGGTCATTCTCAGTGCTGTCCCTAGTCCTCAGCGCCGCAGCGCCCGCTGGCAAGTCCTGGGACAGCTGGGCCCTCTTATCATGGTCTTTGACTAGATAATACTTTGTAAAGCTGAATAGATCTTACCTGCATCAGTTCTCAGCGCCGCAGCGCACGCTGGCAAGTCCTGGGACAGCTGGGTTATAGCATTAGAGCTTCTAAAGTGAGCCCTAAACGACTAAACCAGCCCCTAAATCACAGGAATCTTACCTGCATCTGAGCATCAATAGCCAGCAGATCATTCTCAGTGCTGTCCCTAGTTCTCAGCGCCGCAGCGCCCGCTGGTAAGTCCTGGGACAGCTGGGCCCTGTTATCATGGTCTTTGACTAGATAATACTTTGTAAAGCTGAATAGATCTTACCTGCATCAGTTCTCAGCGCCGCAGCGCACGCTGGCAAGTCCTGGGACAGCTGGACCATAGTATAAGTGCGTCTAAAGTGACCCCTAAACAACTAAACCAGCCCCTAAATCACAGGAATCTTACCTGCATCTGAGCGTCAATAGCCAGCAGGTCATTCTCAGTGCTGTCCCTAGTTCTCAGCTCACTGGTAAGCCCTGGGACAGCTGGGACATAGTATAAGTGCTTCTAAAGTGACCCCTAAGCGACTAAACCAGCCCCTAAATCACAGGAATCTTACCTGCATTTGAGCGTCAATAGCCAGCAGGTCATTTTCAGTGCTGTCCCTAGTTCTCAGCGCCGCAGCGCCCGCTGGCAAGTCCTGGGACAGCTGGGCCCTCTAATCACGAACTTTTAAAGTAACTAAATAAACGTACCGGAAAACGCAGCGTGGGACGTCCACCCACAAGGTGGACCGACGACCTGATAAAGGTAGCAGGAAGGCGCTGGATGCAGGCCGCTATCAATCGTGCGATGTGGAACTCATTGGGGGAGGACTATGTTCAGCAGTGGACGTCCTGTGGCTGAAATGATGATGAAGCTAAATAGGTCATTTTCAGTGCTGTCCCTAGTTCTCAGCGCCGCAGCGCCTGCTGGCAAGTCCTGGGACAGCTGGGCCCTCTTATCATGAATCCTGGCCAGATGGGAGCCTCAAGAACTTAAGTAAATGAACAGAATCTTACCTGCATCTTGAGCGTCAATAGCTAGCAGGTCATTTTCAGTGCTGTCCTTAGTTTGTAGCGCCTGCTGGTCAGCCCTGGGACAGCTGGATTATTAGAGCTAGACATTAGAGCTTCTAAAGTGACCCCTAAACGACTAAACCAGCCCCTAAATCACAGGAATCTTACCTGCATCTGAGCATCAATAGCCAGCAGGTCATTCTCAGTGCTGTCCCTAGTTCTCAGCGCCGCAGCGCACGCTGGCAAGTCCTGGGACAGCTGGGCCCTCTTATCATGGTCTTTGACTAGATAATACTTTGTAAAGCTGAATAGATCTTACCAGCATCAGTTCTCAGCGCCGCAGCGCACGCTGGCAAGTCCTGGGACAGCTGGGCCCTCTTATCATGGTCTTTGACTAGATAATACTTTGTAAAGCTGAATAGATCTTACCAGCATCAGTTCTCAGCGCCGCAGCGCACGCTGGCAAGTCCTGGGACAGCTGGGCCCTCTTATCATGGTCTTTGACTAGATAATACTTTGTAAAGCTGAATAGATCTTACCTGCATCAGTTCTCAGCGCCGCAGCGCACGCTGGCAAGTCCTGGGACAGCTGGGCCCTCTTATCATGGTCTTTGACTAGATAATACTTTGTAAAGCTGAATAGATCTTACCTGCATCAGTTCTCAGTGCCGCAGCGCACGCTGGCAAGTCCTGGGACAGCTGGATTATAGCATTAGAGCTTCTAAAGTGACCCCTAAACGACTAAACCAGCCCCTAAATCACAGGAATCTTACCTGCATCTGTGCGTCGATAGCCAGCAGGTCATTCTCAGTGCTGTCCCTAGTTCTCAGCGCCGCAGCGCCCGCTGGCAAGTCCTGGGACAGCTGGGCCCTCTTATCATGAATCCTCGCCAGATGGGAGCCTCAAGAACTTAAGTAAATTAACAGAATCGTACCTGCATCTGAGCGTCGATAGTCAACAAGTCATTCTCAGTGCTATCTCTAGTTTTGAACGCCATAGCGCCTGCTTTCAAGTCCTGGGACAGCTGGGCCCTCTTATCAAGAATCCTGGTCAGATATGACCCTCAAGAATTTAAGTAAATGAACAGAATCTTACCTGCATCTGGGCGTCGATAGTCAACAAGTCATTGTCAGTGCTATCTCTAGTTTTGAACGCCATAGCGCCTACTTTCAAGTCGGGACAAGTGTCCTGGAACAGCTGGGCTCTCTTATCATGAATCCTGGCCAGATGGGAGCCTCAAGAACTTAAGTAAATGAACAGATACTCACCTGCATTTGAGCGTCAATAGCTAGCAGGTCATTTTCAGTGCTGTCCTTAGTTTGTAGCGCCTGCTGGTCAGCCCTGGGACAGCTGGACCATAGTATTAGTGCTTCTAAAGTGACCCCTAAACGACTAAACCAGCCTCTAAATCACAGGAATCTTACCTGCATCTGAGCATCAATAGCCAGCAGGTCATTCTCAGTGCTGTCCCTAGTCCTCAGCGCCGCAGGGCCCGCTGGCAAGTCCTGGGACAGCTGGGCCCTCTTATCATGGTCTTTGACTAGATAATACTTTGTAAAGCTGAATAGATCTTACCTGCATCAGTTCTCAGCGCCGTAGCGCACGCTGGCAAGTCCTGGGACAGCTGGATTATAGCATTAGAGCTTCTAAAGTGACCCCTAAACGACTAAACCAGCCCCTAAATCACAGGAATCTTACCTGCATTTGAGCGTCAATAGCCAGCAGGTCATTCTCAGTGCTGTCCTTAGTTTGTAGCGCCTGCTGGTCAGCCCTGGGACAGCTGGCTCATAGTATAAGCCTCTAAAGTGACCCCTAAACGACTAAACCAGCCCCTAAATCACATGAATCTTACCTGCATCTGAGCATCAATAGCCAGCAGGTCATTCTCAGTGCTGTCCCTAGTTCTCAGCGCCGCAGCGCCCGCTGGTAAGTCCTGGGACAGCTGGGCAATCTTATCATGGACCCTGGCCAGATAGGAGCCTCGAGAATTAAGTAAATGAACAGAATCCTACCTTCATCTGGGCGTCAATACCCAGCAGGTCATTCTCAGTGCTGTCCCTAGTCCTCAGCGCCGCAGCGCCCGCTGGCAAGTCCTGGGACAGCTGGGCCCTCCTGGGCCCTCTTATCATGAACTTTAACTAAATAAATGTACCGGAAAACGCAGCGTGAGACGTCCACCCACAAGGTGGACCGACGACCTGATAAAGGTAGCAGGAAGGCGCTGGACGCAGGCCGCTACCAACCGTGCGATGTGGAAGTCATTGGGGGAGGACTATGTTCAGCAGTGGACGTCCTGTGGCTGAAATGATGATGATGATGAAGCTAAATAGGTCATTTTCAGTGCTGTCCCTAGTTTGTAGCGCCTGCTGGTCAGCCTTGGGACAGCTGGATTATAGCATTAGAGCTTCTAAAGTGACCCCTAAACGACTAAACCAGCCTCTAAATCACAGGAATCTTACCTGCATCTGAGCATCAATAGCCAGCAGATCATTCTCAGTGCTGTCCCTAGTTCTCAGCGCCGCAGCGCCCGCTGGTAAGTCCTGGGACAGCTGGGCCCTCCTGGGCCCTCTTATCATGAACTTTAACTAAATAAATGTACCGGAAAACGCAGCGTGAGACGTCCACCCACAAGGTGGACCGACGACCTGATAAAGGTAGCAGGAAGGCGCTGGATGCAGGCCGCTATCAATCGTGCGATGTGGAACTCATTGGGGGAGGACTATGTTCAGCAGTGGACGTCCTGTGGCTGAAATGATGATGATGAAGCTACATAGATCTTACCACACCTGAGCGTCAATAGCCAGCAGGTCATTCTCAGTGCTGTCCCTAGTTCCCAGCTCACTGGTAAGTCCTGGTACAGCTGGATTATAGCATTAGAGCTTCTAAAGTGACCCCTAAACGACTAAACCAACCCCTAAATCACAGGAATCTTACCTGCATCTGAGCATCAATAGCCAGCAGGTCATTTTCAGTGCTGTCCTTAGTCCTCAGCGCCGCAGCGCCCGCTGGCAAGTCCTGGGACAGCTGGGCCCTCTTATCATGGTCTTTGACTAGATAATACTTTGTAAAGCTGAATAGATCTTACCTGCATCTGTTCTCAGCGCCGCAGCGCACGCTGGCAAGTCCTGGGACAGCTGGATTATTGCATTAGCGCCTCTAAAGTGAGCCCTAAAGCACTAAATCAACCTCTAAATCACAGGAATATTACCTGCATCTGAGCATCAATAGCCAGCAGGTCATTCTCAGTGCTGTCCCTAGTTCTCAGCGCCGCAGCCCCCGCTGGCAAGTCCTGGGACAGCTGGGCCCTCTTGTCGTGGACCCTGGCCAGTAAGTCAGCCACGTCGCGGTGGAAGCGGTGTATTTCGCCAGCGGCGTGGAGTTTCGCGCCTCGGGATTGGATCTGGTCGACTAGGCGTTGCCAGGACTCGCTGGAGAGATGAAAAATACATTAAATAAAATAAATAAATAATTTATTTCTGTATAAAACTTAGCCTAGATAAGTACACGTTTGGTTTCAATTAAAATTAGTGCACGGACATAATTAATAATACCTAAACTAAGCAAAATATTTTGCCTGTATCTTAGGTATCTATTTTAAAAGTGCTTACTAAACAATATGAAAATATTAATGACAAACTAAAAACAAATACATTTACTGCTAAACTAAAAATTACATTATTTTGTGGACGTTTTAATTTTTCAGCATAAATAAAATTATGTATTCTCCTTGTCAGGGTCAGCGACATGGTGGAAGAGATTGAGAGCCGTAAATGGAGAAGGGTAGGGCACATTGCACGGATGAACCAGGTTCGCTGGGCAAGACCCTGGAGTGAAGTAGTAGAAGAAGTAGAAGTAAAAGATTGTAACTTCCTACTTTTTTATATTTTTAAACCGGCAGACAGTGGTGACTGAGTTTGTTGCGGCGCTTCTTCTCAGCACTTGCCAAATGTTTGTCTCGAAGCGCTGGTAGGGCAAAAAAAGAATGAGACATGTATAGGCTCCTTAAGAGCATTTGACGATTTGCAAGTACTAATTTAATTAGTCTAAACAAATAAAGATAATTTTGATTTTGATTTTGAAGACCCTGCAACAACACCCGCGATTGAGGAAGACCGCCTAAACGGTGGACAGACGACATCCGGCAGCAGGCTGGGGTGAACTGGATGCGTGTGGCCAGGGACAGAAGTCGGTGGAGGGTTGAAGAGGTCTATGTTCGAAGGCGAACCCCCTAAAATCGTCCCAACAACTGAATCAAACTGGGCCCAGTTCACCACAATCAAATTTGAAAAGACCAAACTGGTCCCTGGTCCAAGTTTAAGACAGGAAAGAGACGCCCCCTAATTCCTAAAGGCTGCTATACAACGTGCTCTTTTTGATTTCCTGGAACTCTAGGGTATTAATAAGACCACTTCAAAGAATGGAATGGCATTACATTTTTTGTTAAATTCAAAATTTTTTTTCCACTTATTATTTCATACGAAATTATTCAAAAACTTAATTTTCACTGAAATAATTCATAATTTACATACACTTATCAATAAAAATTCTGCACAAAAAAGACTAGGTGACAATTTTGAAAAAAAAAAAAAATTAGATTGATGATACTACGAGTATAATCTAAATCAACTATAGTCCAGTAGTCCGGTTAGTCCAAAACATATGAATTTGGTCTTATTCAATGCAGGATTAAGTGCCCTTTAACCGTCATGAAGACCACTTTTCGATAGGGTAAGTCCTTTACGCGGTATAACCGGAAAACCGAAAAAACGCCCCTTTCGGGGGCCCCTACCACTTAAGCACAACTCCGTCGAAGTCGAAAACTTAGGAGAGTCTTAATGGGCAACCAATGAAGCCATTAAAGCAAAAAAATCTTTTGTAGGAATTATTTCCGATTTAATCAATTTTTGTGTTTAATTCTACTGGCCTACTAGGTATCTTCTAAATCTAGAATCCACAATATCTTCAAAAATATGCTTTTAAAAACACATATTCCTAAGACTCTTTAACTAGTTTTTATTTATAGAATATACCCCTAAAATTTCCGGAATACAAAAGGAGCACGATGTATATAGATAGATTCAGAATACTGTTCGAGCGCAGAGCGGCAGAGCGCTTTCTGAATAAAAATTTCTGCACCTAAATAAAAGACATTTTGTTTTATTTCACTTACCCCAGCGCCTCCTGTCTGCGTTCGATGTCGGCGATGTATGGGCTGTCGGTGGCTAACAGCTTCTTGGCCAGCTCCTCGCACTGGCTGAACCGTTCAGCACCGCTCTCTACGCGCAGGCGTAATTCTTCGAACTTGGACCTTAGGATCTGTGGAGGAAGGTTGGGTTTAGTGAACAGTTACAGCCTGAAAAGGTAGAACTAAGAGATGCCTGTTAACCTATTTATAAGAACTCTTGTAACCTTTGTTCATATACAATAAAGACTGTATTACTTTATTACAGTTTTTTATACTCAACGAGGAAGCTCTTAACCTGCATTTCACCTGATGTAAAGTGATGATCAGAACAAAGCGAGCTTCACCCGGAATCCTCAACCACAGAGAAATTGGCTATTTTACCTGTAAGACTATCTAGACTGCATCCCACTTAACACCAGGTGCAAGTGGTCAAATATCTTCCTTGTTATGCATAAAAAAATTGCGGAACAACAATACTGTTAACATTGTTGTTATGGCACCAGACTTAAGATGGTGGTAGCTAGCCAGGCGGACTTTAAAAAGCCCTACTACAAACCAAACCGAACAGAAAAATCTGCCCCCACTGGGAATCGAACCCAGGATACCTGGATCTGAAGCAGCTAGTCTTACCACTACTAGACCACAGAGGGTGTCGAAGAAAATAAATATCTGCAAAGTTTTCTATACCACATCGTAGTTTGTGTAGATCGTTTCATCCACTCGGACGCGCCCCAGCAATGTTTGGTCCCGGTCGCGCGGGGTGCGGGGAGTGTGGTCCGAGCAATCCGTAAGGCATTACTGTAGTGTGCGTGTGCACTCATGGATCATTTAGCATAAATATTTATAACTATGTATTTTGAAAACCTGTAAACCTTTGAAAAAGAGGCTGACAATAGTGTCTGAGTTTCTTGCGCTGCTTCTTCTCAGCACTGGCCCATTTATTGTCCTGAAGCAGTGGTAGGGTTAATACTGGGACGTGTAAAAGTGCTTTTTTAAAGCCTACTTACAGAAATAAATGAGTTTTACCGAGTTTTTACTGAGTTTTACGGAGTTTTTTTTACTGGACCGATAACACTCAAACATTCGCGGAAAAATGCAGGGGTGCGTCTTCGTGGATGGAACGATCTATAGCAGGCCTCCCATAAGGTGGACCGATGATCTGGTGACCGAAGAACTTGGATGTGGGCAGCGCAGGACCGGTCCTTGTGGAAATTTTTGGTTGAGACCTTTGTCCAGTAGTGGACATTATTTGGCATTTGGCTGAAACGAACATTGCTTCAAACTCACCAGCAAGTGCTCGTAGTCCTGCCCGTAGTCTTCGCTAGAGGCAGCCGTGTACTGCTCCTGTATCCAACTCTCTAGCTCGGCGCTTTCCGCTAGGTACTCATGTCTGGAAGGAAACAATGATTGTTATAGTTCATTCAAATTATGATGGTGATTTAGACAGTTGAAACGTTTCGTTTCTGCGACGGGCGGCAGCAGTGAGTGTGCGAGCGCAACAGTAATATAATTACGCGCGAGCGATAAGAATGGGTAGCTTGGGGTCATTGGACAAAATTCTACGTACGTACGGGTATGTACGTATTCTCGATTCTAAAAAATTTAAAGGAGCACCTCACTAAATAGAAGTGTCATAATCACTTTCTTACGATGAATGGACGGACGAATTACGTTCATCTGCGGGTCTAGACAAAGTGCAAATTTTAATCGCAAACCAGTCGAAAAGTGGTCGAAAAGCCCCTTTTTTGTATGGAATTTTGACGGATTCGATTTTCGATTCGATCAAAAAGTGCGTTTTGTCTAGGGGGGATGGAGAGGTTAGAGAGTGAATGGAGAATAGTATTGTTTGTTGATGACGATAATTTTGCTCACTTTGCTTAATTACTCAACTAGTGCGAACAAAGCTATAGGGTAGGAATACACAGACTTACTGGGACCAGGCGCCACTCGGGCAAATGAGCTAAAAGCAGGTCGCAGAAAATAAAAACAACTGAATACACAACAGCTATTTTTATGGGGGCGCTGGCAGGCCACTAATCGGACCGTATGCGCACGCATTGCTAAAGGATCTATTTTATTTATTGATCTATGCTAAAGTCGTTTATATTGTATAATAGTATGGACAACGCAGTGTTTTCCACACGCATGGCAGGGGTGGACGTGCAATAATTAATAGGCGGACGCATGCAGTGGGCGCCCGCGCAAGTTACGTAGACCCTAAAGGTAGCCTTTCGAACTAAGCGTTACAGACGCAGCGTCTTTAGCTTTGGTCTTGTGCCACCAACGCCGCGTCCCTAAATCGCTTCGAAAGGCTACCTTTAAGCTATATACTAACACTAACAGACTAACAGTATACAAGCAGTTTTTTTTACCACAAGAACCATAGACCAACCTGCATACGCTCTCAACCAGCGCTCGCTGGCGGTGCGCCGCAAGCCGCTGCAAGCGCTGCAAGCTAGCAGCTAGCTGCTCGTGCCTCTGGACTAGCGCTTCGCCCTCACCGTCCGCCATCGACGCGGCTGCTCGGCCCATCTCGGCGACGATGGCTGCGTATGTGTCTAGTTCTAATTCTACGGCCTGTGGGGAAAGATTTAATTTGATGAGAAAGAAAGAAGACTTCCACACATATACATCTATACTAATATTATAAAGCTGAAGAGTTTGTTTGTTTGTTTACTTGAACGCGCTAATCTCAGGAACTACCAGACTGATTTGAAAAATTCTTTCAGTGTTAGAAAGCCCATTTATCGAGGAAGGCTTAAGGCTATATACCATCACGCTACGAGTAATAGTCGGCCGTTTGGTGTAGTGGTTCAGAGCGGACTACTATGCCGAGAGGTCCCGGGTTCGATTCCCGGCCGGGCAGAAATTAAAAATGATGAATTTTAATTTCTGTGACGGGTCTGGGTGTTACTATGTATAATATGTATGTATTTAAAAAAAAAGTATATAAGTAGTATATCCGTTAAGCTAGCACCCATAACACAAGCATTAAGTTGCTTACTTTGGGGCTAGCTGGCGCTGTGTGAAATTGTAATGTGCAGAGCAAAAATGAAAAATGTTGCAAAAACGGGTTTTCACATGTACGAAATCGCGGGCACAGCTAGTATTTTATATAGAACCGCTATGAATGGATCTGCGCGGCGCACTCAGCAGACGAGGCGAAGAAAATCGGCAAGACTTGGAGCGAGATCAAACGCGAAGCTCAAGACCGAACGCGATGGAGGACTGTTGTGGACGCCCTCTGCCCCATCTAGGGACGTTAAGTCAAGTAAGTCATGAACGTATCTTTCAGAAACTGAGAGGCCCTATAAAAAGCAGTATGGCCCAGGTGTATTCGAACTTCCTAGTACGTGTGAAACAAGCAAGAGGCCGTCAAAGTAACAATACAGATAGGTTACTTCAATTCTTGTCAATAGGATTCGATTCTACCGACGTTATATTTACGCGAGACACCGTTAAATCTTGGGTGGTTTACCTAATGCCTTGTCTGCACCTGCAGATCACCTCCTGATTGATCCTGTTCATAGATCCAGCTGATCTTGTCTTTTATAACACTAGAGGCTGGGTGGTCAAATGATGGGTGTCTTATTAGCCTTTCTTTTCAATTCTGCAATGGCGCTGAAAGTCTGTGTACTAACCATCAGAGGCCATTAAATAACTTACTTTATGCCTCGTCAACTTATGCGTGACAGTTTCCTACTTTTTGATCCTGCAATGGCGCTGTAAGTCCGCGTACGGACCATCAGAGGCTGTTTAAGCTACTTGACTCACCTTGTGCCTGGTCAGCAACTGTGTAGCTTTATCCCTCATAATACTAGAGGTTGTCAAATTATGGGCGTCTCCCTATGTCCTATTATCAGCTGCGTAGTCATCTGCAAAGTGTATGTATTCCGATCCTCTTATTGTAATACTAGCTAGCTTCTTACTGGCTACTGTCTCACCTTGTGCCTGGTCAGGAGTTGCGTCGCCCTATGCCTGTCTCTGCCAACGTCAGCATCAGCTAACGCAGCAGCCTTATCAGCCATCCAGGCTTCCAGCTCGGCCGCGTCGTGCACGAACTGTTGCGCGCGCGCCGCGGCTTCCAGACGCGCGCCGCGGGCTTCGGCCGCCGCTGATACTTCTTCGTAGGCGGTGGATAGCGACTCGCAGAGAGATGATATCTGAAATGTAAGATAGATATTTATCTATTTGATCACCAACAAGGTTACATTAATAAAAAAAACTTGCATCGTTAAACGACACATTGTTAAATGCACACTTAATTATAGGTAATATTATGTTATAGTTGTTGCAATTCACGAAGGCGAGTGAGCTTTACATGTGTGGTGGCTCGCTACTGTTCGTTTTTAAAAAGTTTTGATAGACATTACACTATCGTTATGTGTTTGTACACGTCCACACACAAGTAAAGCTCACTCGCTTTCGTAAGTTGCAAGAACTATAATTACGAGTATTATATATTTATATTACGAGTATTATAGTATATCCTTGGACATAAGCCCCGGTTTCCACCAAGGCAGAGCGGAGAAATGTTTTGAATAACCAAACATTTCATTCTGTTCCGCCTTGTAGGGTCATGTTGCATTGCATCACGCTCGTCGCTGATTTCAAACACTCGTCGCAACCTGTAGCATCTTTAGCGTCGCGTCGCATCCTTTAGTGTCGCATCGCGTGCTGTAGCGTCAGTCCATGTCACGATGCTTCAAAACACTTGCCGCATTTTGAAGCGTCGCTGATTTAAGACACCGCGTTCAGTAGCGTCCTGTAGCGTCATGTCGCGTCTTGTAGTGTCCTGTAGCGTCTTGTAGTGTCCTGTAGCGTCTTGTAGTGTCCTGTAGTATCCTGTAGCGTCTTGTAGTGTCCTGTAGCGTCTTGTAGTGTCCTGTAGCGTCTTGTAGCGTCGCGTCGCATCCTGTAGCGTCGCATCGAGTCTTGTAGCGTTGCGTCCTGTAGCGTCGCGTCGCGTCCTCACTCACCTTGTCGACCTGCGGATGCCTGTCCTCCATCAGGGCGCGTCCCTGGCCGATGACGCGCTCCACCAGCGGTTTCCTCCCAGCCAGCTCGCCAACAAGCTTGCTGTGCTTGCTTGTTGGCGAGCTGGCTTGTGAAGCGTCGCTGATTTAAGACACCGCGTTAAGTAACGTCTTGTAGCGTCGCGTCGCGTGCTGTAGCGTCAGTCCATAGCACGATGTTTCAGAACACTCGTCGAATTTTGAAGCGTCGCTGATTTAAGACACCACGTTCAGTAGCGTCTTGTAGCGTCTTGTAGCGTCCTGTAGCGTGCTGTAGCGTTGCGTCGCGTCAGTCCACTCACCTTGTCGACCTGCGGATGCCTGTCCTTCATCAGCGCGCGTCCCTGGCCGATGACGCGCTCCACCAGCGGTTTTCTACCAGCCAGCCAGCTCGCCAACAAGCTTACTATGCTTCTTGTAGCATCGTGTCGCGTGCTGTAGCGTCAGTCCATGTCACAACGCATCAAAACACTCGTCGAATTTTGAAGCGTCGCTGATTTAAGACACCACGTTCAGTAGCGTCTTGTAGCGTCCTGTAGCGTGCTGTAGCGTTGCGTAGCGTCAGTCCACTCACCTTGTCGACCTGCGGATGCCTGTCCTCCATCAGAGCGCGTCCCTGGCCGATGACGCGCTCCACCAGCGGTTTTCTACCAGCCAGCTCGCCGACCAGCTTGCTGTGCTTCTTGAGCGCCGTCTGGGCAGCGTGGAGGTCACCGGGAAGGGCTTCGGACGATGCCGCTGCTTTACGCTCGTTCAGCCAGTCCAGCTCGCCGGCTACTTCCGCAGCGAATTTGTGGAGCCTGCGACGGAAAGGCGGTTACATTCCGTGCCAAAATACTGGTCTAAATTGAATAAACATTATTGATTTGATTTAAGTACGGTAAGTCATTTCAAAGTCAAACATCAAACTAACTAAAAAAAAAGTCAAAAATTTATTTGTATACATATACTGTTTAAATAGACTTTTTAGTGCGTCAGGACATATTCAACCTTCAAGGATTTACTACACTGGATACGTTCTGCGGTCAGATCAAAGTGAATGCAGCTCGCATCACGTATGAACAACATTGTCTGTCTTTATACATTAACCCCCAAACGTCATTTTAAAATAGGATTCAACTATGGTGTAAATTTTATTACGACTATTAGTTAGTATTGACGGGCTGCGTTCACTTTAAACTGACCGCAGACCGTATTTAGTGTGGCAAAAACAGGAGACACGCGCTATGTGGCGATGTGTCAAAGTAAAACAAACCTTAAATCTATCACAATAAAACTCACTGTAGGCTAGTGCTGAGGGCACGTCTTCTATCGGCAGCTGGTGCATGTAAAGCTTGTAGGGCGCGCGTCAACGCAGCGGACTCGCGCTGTATGGCAACGTGAAATGGACCCTATATCTAAAGTCCGGTCGCCAAGCAGATAGAATTTCGTACAATGACCCCAAGCTAGGATGGGTAGCTTGGGGTCATTGCTAAATCGCTCGCGGGTAATTGTATTGCTGTCGCGACTTTGCGACTGGCGCCCGCAGTGGGTGTGCGAGCGTGACAGCAATATAATTACGCGCGAGCGATAAGGATGGGTAGCTTAGTGTCATTGTACGAAATTCTATTTGCTCGGCGACCGGACTTTATCGCAATAAGACTCACTGTAGACTAGTGCTGAGCGCACGTCTTCTATCAGCAGCTGGGGCATGTAATGCTTGAAGGGCGCGCGTCAACGCAGCGGATTCCCGCTGTATGGCAGCGGCGTCGAAGTGGCCGTCCGATACGAGGTCCTCGCCTTGCGCGGAGAGCGACGAGGCCTTTTGTTCCCATTGGGTCAGCTCTTGTTCTACAGCCTGTTGGGAGATAAACGATACATTAGTAAAAAGAATAAAGTTATATTACAGAAGAAAGTTATAGATCGTTTCATCCACGAAGACGCGCTTCACCATTGTTCCGCGAATGTTTGAGTGTTATCGGTACACGCTAAATTATCCATGAGTGCACACGCACACTACAGTAATGCGGCTCGGATTGCTCGGACCACACATCACAGAGCTCTATTCAACGCTGAGCGTTCGATTTGCTGCTTCACTTAAGCAAGCATTGTTTGTGAATACGGGCGTCAAATCATTAACAGAAACAATACCACAGAATAATAATAAATACTACGTACAGAAGTTTTACTTCGCAAAGGTATTTAAAAAATGTATGCTCAATGTCATTAACAATATGGTGTAATTTCGCCTGTCTCAAGAGTCAAGCACCAGTTTGTTGACAAACGTCAGTGATCGGCACTGCGCCGAAGCTATAGGGCTGACTTCGGTAAAATGATGTGACGTGAGGTGCCAAACTGCGGAAAATGGCGGAGGAAATACATGATTTAGCATGAATTATCATGAATAATATTAACTACTTATTTACCTCTCAGTGTCTTGAGGCAACTTAAAAAAGTACATTCTGTGTTTTTATTATTATTTAGGCAGTTAAATACTGCACAGTATTTAGTACACCACTTTCTTTATTTTCTTCCATCATACAGAAGAATACGCGTGCGTGAGTCAATGTTCGCTCGTATGTGAGGCCTTGTCGAATAGTATCCTGTAGGTGGGCCATCGTGCGTGTTTTGTTTTCGATGTAAACTCGCGGAGTTTCATCCACTCGGACGCGCCCCACCATTCTTCCGCTAATGTTTGAGTGTTATCGGTACACGCTAAATGATCCATAGTGCACACGCACACTACAATAATGCCGCTCGGATTGCTCGGACCACACATCACAGAGCTCTATTCACGCTGTGCGTTCGATTTGCTGCTTCACTTAAGCAAGCATTGTTTGTGAATACGGGCGTCAAATCATTTATAAATGGAAACAATACTTTAACACCGCGTTCTAACTAAAACGAGCGCCATCTAGGCTACCTACAGAAGTACAGTCACGGAATAAAAAGGTTCGTCAGTTTTCAAATTGATTCCTTCAACGAATCGCGAGCACATACAGTCGTGGTCAACTAATTAGGGACGTTATATGACTAAAACACAAGACCGTCTCTCCAGTCCGAAAAAAAAATCTTTACGAGGCTTTGTAGCTTGTGCCTATTAATAACAAGTAATTTGGATAGTATTCTAAATATTTAAAGGCCAGAAAAGAAACTAGCTAGTTGCGATCAATATTTTTAAAATAAATAAATCATTGCCACCTACACATTTATTGACCTAGGGATGGACAACTAATTAGGGACACGCATCACTTTCACTGTAAATGTAAATAAATTGCAAATTATTTAAGTGTTTATTACATAAAAAGTTTTCATGAATAAATATAGAATACAAAACAAAATCATCAAACGTATTTTTATAACCAATATGGTTGGTTTTGTTGGTTATAACCATTTGACATCGGCGCGGCATGGATGCAATCAAATCATTACAGGTTTCTAAAGAAATATTATTACAAACAACATTAAATGCCACGAAAAGCTGATTTTTAGTGCCAGTACGTTGAGCTGCAACTTTTTCCTTCGTTTCATACCATAAGCTCTATAGGGCTTACGTCTGAGTTGTTTTCGGGCCAATCTAGTACCGTCACTGACTGTTGCGCTAGGAACGATTAAACAGAGTACGCGGTATGTTTTGGGTCGTTATCGTGTTGAAATGTTCATGAGACTGGTAAGACTTCTTCAGCATACGATAGCATCGTTTTCTCCAATATTTCTATTGTAGGTTACATGTAGGTTACACTCTATGTCCAGAAAAACAGCCCCAGATTTTTATATTGCCGCCTGTATGTTTCACCTGCTTTTTCATTTACTTTGGTATCATTTCGGACTTTACAGGTCGTCGCACGTATTGCCTGTCATCGGATGAAATAAGATTTATCTTGGTCTCATCAGAAAACAGCACATTTATCCATTGAGCAAAAGCCTAATGTCCATACTTTCTTGCAAACGCCAATCTTGCTTCTTTGTGTTCCATCTTCAGTAGTGGAACTTTTCGAGGAACTCTTCCTACAAGTTTTGCCTCCACCAGTCGCCTTCTGACGGTCCTCGCAGATACTCCAGCAGTCGGTTCTGGTCCAAAAATCTCGCTCTTAATCAGAACGGAACCCTTAAAGGGGTCTCTCTTTGCGAGAGTGACCATTTTGCGATCATCTTGTGGGGTTGTTTTTATTGGCCTCTTACTTCTAGGCATACTTTCTGTGGTTTCATGATTTTGAAATAAGCCACTGCATCGTAGATTCATGTTTTTGAAACATTTCAGATGATCTGCCATTTACCGGTATGGCCATCCACACTGATAAAGATTGATTATAACTTAGCGCATTGTTGCTTTTCTTTCAGCCCATTACCTTTAATAATTTGATGAGTTTTTAACTCGCACGATAAGAATATCGCTTTTCAAATTGACGCCGAAATTACAAATGAACAGAATAAAAGTTATTACTTTTTATTTTTTTAATTTAGAAGGAAAAACTTAAGCGTCCCTAATTAGGTGGCCAGGCCGTCCGTACCATAATTACCGATTCATGGATTTGATTAAGATTTTTTATTAAGTTAGTAAGTTTTTTTGTTGTTATTGTATTCTGTTAAATAGAGTACTTGATAGTCAATATGTTTACAAAGTAACAGTCAGTAATATCGAATGATGCTCACAATAATAGGATATGAACACTTAGTATTGCTTAGTATTCTATCTGTCCCTAATTAGTTGACCACGACTGTATTACCTTTTGAAACTATGTTACAGAATAATCTCGAGTTAGGGAAAATAATCTTTAACTGTTCGTCAGTAAAGTTCAAAATTATTCAGATCAAAGTTGTTTGACGATTTATCTTGTCAAAAAGATTATTATGATTGATAAACTAAAACCTTTTTGTTGGTTCAACCTGCCATTATTATAAATTCTATTAAATAAATAAAAAACTACATTTTGTAACATTGCACTGATGCAGATGGGATAGAAAAATAAACAAGCAAAACCTTATTCGTTAGCAAACGTCATATTTATTTACCTAAATGTTAGCAGCACTGTTTCTTGCACTGTTATGTTGGCAGATTTGACTCTTACAGTGCCTAGTGCAAGCGAAAATCGACACTAAGGTGACGAACCTTTTCATTCTGCGACTGTACATTTGACGGCAAATCAGACTACACTTTGTTGCAAAATCAACCCTACCACAACTGAATAAGATTGTTCTCACCTGGTGCTGAGTCATGAGCCTCTTACAGCTCCTCAGGTCGGTGCCGACTTCCTCGCTCTTGAGCGCTCGCTCCAAGTCCACGAGCCGAGCCTTGGCGTCTTCCACGCTCCTGCAAACGAAGATTCGTTTATAATAGGAAAAAGAAAAGAGAAACAGAATCATGTGCTTCTAAGAAAATAGAAATAGAAAGTATTTATTTGTCTCAAAACAGGTTTCATTTACAGTTTTTCACAGATACAAAAATCAAAAGAGACAAAAAGGTCTATGACTCAGTGATTGCAGGAGACCCACAAACCCTGTTATTCTGCCATAGCCAAGATATACATAAGTAAATAAATATTAATTTATACTTAAAATTACAATTTCCTAAAATTACAAATTGCTATGTGAACTTATAATTAGCCAGTGCCAGAGATTGCTCTTGAAGCAGCCAGTTGCGACATCTGATAGAGACATCAAATAGAGAGCTTAGAAGAGTTTCTACGGGACTATTCCCACCTCTCGTTCCCACCGCTGCAACTCCTGTGTAGCCAGGATCTACAGCTTGACCGCTAATAAAAACCCAACCAGTGAAGGTCAAGTTTGTCCCGGGGGAAATGTTGAACTGTCATTGGACCCGCAATGAAATTAATCAGAAGAACGTAGGAGAACTTCGAAATTAAAGTTCGAATTCCCTCCAGTGCAAAGGGGATAACAGGTGACAAAACAATGGTTTATATAAAAAGCGCTAGTGAGTCGTTGACGGCCAATGCTGAACATAGGCTATAATAATTTCCAGATGGGCCGGTTGTACATAAATGGCATGCATTTAGCGCCTTCTTGCAAAGATCCAAGGTTGACATTTGCGAGCATCAGGCATTCCCAACCTATCTGGCCAGGGTGGAGAGTAAAGGTCAAAACCTTCATTTGCTTCTATGGTTTGGTCTGTGAGCACGAAGAATTTTGTCCAATGACCCCAAGCTACCCATCCTTATCGCTCGCGCGTAATTATGTTGCTGTCGCGACTGTGCGACGGGCGGCCGCAGTGAGTGTGCGAGGCTTTAGTATATTGAAGAGCGTCATTTCCTGCAGTGGATACTAAATAACCTGAAAATAATTACGTATTCCAAATAATTAATAAGTGATTTCTCACCGCCTGTGCTGTCTCTGTAATGCAGCTTGCCGCAGCTTGCTGCCCTTATCTCGCGACGCTGCGACCAGCTGCTCCCAAGCTGTCTGCAGCGTGACCAGTTGTTCTGATACCTCTATGGTACCTTGTCTGATGTGTAAATTAATTTCTCACCGCCTGTGCTGTCTCTGTAATGCAGCTTGCCGCAGCTTGCTGCCCTTATCTCGCGACGCTGCGACCAGCTGCTCCCAAGCTGTCTGCAGCGTGACCAGTTGTTCTGATACTTCTATGGTACCTTGTCTGATGTGTAAATTAATTTCTCACCGCCTGTGCTGTCTCTGTAATGCAGCTTGCCGCAGCTTGCTGCCCTTATCGCGGGATGCAGCCACCAGCTGCTCCCAAGCTGTCTGCAGCGTGACCAGTTGTTCTGATACCTCTATGGTACCTTGTCTGATGTGTAAATTAATTTCTCACCGCCTGTGCTGTCTCTGTAATGCAGCTTGCCGCAGCTTGCTGCCCTTATCGCGGGATGCAGCCACCAGCTGCTCCCAAGCTGTCTGCAGCGTGACCAGTTGTTCTGATACCTCTATGGTACCTTGTCTGATGTGTAAATTAATTTCTCACCGCCTGTGCTGTCTCTGTAATGCAGCTTGCCGCAGCTTGCTGCCCTTATCGCGGGATGCAGCCACCAGCTGCTCCCAAGCTGTCTGCAGCGTGACCAGTTGTTCTGATACCTCTATGGTACCTTGTCTGATGTGTAAATTAATTTCTCACCGCCTGTGCTGTCTCTGTAATGCAGCTTGCCGCAGCTTGCTGCCCTTATCGCGGGATGCAGCCACCAGCTGCTCCCAAGCTGTCTGCAGCGTGACCAGTTGTTCTGATACCTCTATGGTACCTTGTCTGATGTGTAAATTAATTTCTCACCGCCTGTGCTGTCTCTGTAATGCAGCTTGCCGCAGCTTGCTGCCCTTATCGCGGGATGCAGCCACCAGCTGCTCCCAAGCTGTCTGAAGCGCCTGCAGTTGTTCTGATACTTCCGCTGCACGAGCCGGGTCTGAGGTCTGGAGGGACTGGCCGATCTGGAGAGAAAGAGGGAAGAAGACATGAAAAAAAGACAAAAGACCTGACGACTTTTGTACAAACAATTTTAGCAATATGTAACGTATTTATGAGGTATTTATATTATTATGTATCATGATTCATAAGCAATTGTTGTGCTCAGTAGTGCTCTCCCTGTTTGGGTGTCCACGGAAGACCAGCGTCGTGGCATTATCTACTGAGATGCTACGACACCATGCTGAGTGGATACCTTTTCAGTATCATTGTAATTACCTTCTCATTAAATAATGTTAAGTATTGCCAGTGTATTGTCGATGATACTGAATAAACATTTTTTCTTTCTTTCTTTCTTTCAACCTGATGAAAAAAAACTAATAAAAACATTATAAAGTTGGATTGATGACATGGTTTTAGCAGTAAAAAAAAACCAATTTAAATAATAATAAAGGGCGAAACAAAATACACAGACTGACTAAATTCAACAATTTATCGACTGGCCAATCAACGTCAATATAAAGAAAATAAATATATTGACATAACTGGTTCAACCAAAATCAAATCAAAATCAAAATTCGTTTATTCGTGGAACATAGGTAAATTACATATTACAGGTGTTAAAAATTAAGGAGTCGGTATCACTATGTTTGGCCCAAGGTCAGCGTATAAATTCACATAACATCATTGAGTCGTATTAGGTTAGTAGAAATTAAATAAAACAAAAAGTAAGTTAGTAATGTCCAATCAAGGCATGGGAATTTTGAAAATTTGAATTTGATTTCATAAAAACAAGTCGTCTAAATGTCTGTCTGTAACTTTCAAAATACGGGCGAAATCGCTGTAGAAAGTAGTATGGTATATAGTATTAAACAATACTCACGCTCTCCACATTTCTGAGTTGCTTCTCGTTGGCCTGCAGTTCCCGTTCGAATGCCTCGTGCTTTTGCAGCTTGCGCTCCAAGTTGGCGAGATCCCTGCGATATCACCACAATATCGTTAATAATGTTATTCATACTTCAACTCGTCTAGCGGTCGAAGGCATGAGTGTGACAATAGGCTAGTTTCCTAAAAAACTTTTAGTCCGTCAATTACATTGTAAAAACATATTGGGCACGTATTTTTTTATTTGTCAATCAAACAAGTAATCACGAAGTAATAATGAAGTTCCGCGTGACGTCACAAAGTGCTAAAGTTTGGTCGCCGAGCACGTAGAATTTCCTCCAATGACCCCAAGCTACCCATCCTTATCGCTCGCGCGTAATTATATTGCTGTCGCGACTGTGCGACGGGCGCCCGCAGTGAGTGTGCGAGCACGCCTTGACGTCATTGGTGTCTTCTTTTGAACTTTGACAGACTTTATCTCTTATAATTTTTATTAGTTTGAAAAAGTGGAAAATACGTGTCGAGTATTTTTTGTTAAGTTAGAAATACCCTTATTTATTCCAAGATCTAAACTCTATTCTTTCTCTTTAGACACATTCGTAACAAAGAATCGTTTTTTAAGTACTTTAAAATTTCATTAAAAATACCAAAACATAGACATTTACCTGTAGCTCTGATCTTTCGCCGTTTTAGTTTTGTCCTGGATCCAACTCTGGAGTTCTTCTGCAGCGGCGAGGAACTACAAATAAACAATAAATAATTATTACAACTATAAAATAATATAATGATTGAGTCTGATGTCGAATCAGCGGTGCACGGTAAAACCAAAACTGATTTTTGTGACATCGTTAATGGTCATTATCAATATTTGGAAATACTATGTAACTTGTTTTAAATAAATAAAATTACTTAAGGTTTTCTAATCTTTTGATAAGTTGCTAGGTGGACCGACGATCTGGTGAAGGTTGCGGGAAGAACCTGGATGCAGGCAGCGCAGGGCCGCTCGTTGTGAAAATCCTCAGGGAGACCTTTGTCCAGCAATAGACGTTATTTGGTTGACACGAAAGTTGCTATAAAGCCCGGTCTGTGAGCACGTAGAATTTTGTCCAATGACCCCAAGCTACCTGATCTTGATCGCTCGCGCGTAATTATATTGCTGTTGCGACTATACGACGGGCGTCCGCAGTGAGTGTGCGAGCGCGACAGCAACATAATTACGCGCGAGCAATAAGGATGGGTAGCTTGGGGTCATTGGACAAAATTCTACGTGCTCGCAGACCGGGCTTTATAGCAACTTTCGTTTCAACTAAATAACGTCTTTTGCTGGACAAAGGTCTCCCTAAGGGTTTTCACATACTAATAATCATTAATGTTTCTTTCGATATACAGACCTGCTGATGAGCCAAGCTGGCGAGTAGCGCCCGCCTTCTATCCGCCGCAGCGTGTCGCACCGCATCGCGCTTTTGTACGACTGCGTCGCGGCGCGCTACGATGCTGGAAGAGAAGCATTGTTTAGAATCAACGTTCATACACTTATTATTACGCAGTGAAATGTGTGTAAATAAATAATAATTAAGGCGACCATAGTTCAACGGTGTCAGTGATACAGCTGTTTAGAATAAACTTCCATCAAGAAGACAAACACATTGCATTAGTGACATGTGTGTAAATAAATAAGTTAAAGGACAATAGCCCAACGGTGTCATTGATATACCGACTGCCGATTCGAGGATAGGTAGAATTTAATGGTGGGCGGCGTGGTACTTCTAGTTGACAAGAGAAGCGGTGTTGGAAGTGTTAGTGAGATTTCACTGGTCGGCAGCGAATCGTTGGTAAAGTCCGGTCGCCGAGCACATAGAATTTCGTCCAATGACCCCAAGCTACCCATCCATATAATTACACGCGAGTAATAAGGTTGTGGGTAGCTTGGGGTCATTGGACGAAATTCTATCTGCTCGGCGACCGGACTTTAGTATTGGCCAATACTCGCTGCATAGTGGAGTGCCTAGTCTTAGTACACTCACTGACAAGCGAGGAAGTATTAGTGATTATTCGCTGGTTGGCGGCATAGTGTTGAAAGTGTTGGTAAGTAATCACTGGTCAGTAGAGTAGTGTTGGTAGTTTGCAGAGTAATAAATTAGTGCTGGTGAGCACTCCTTCACTATTGCGAGTGTTGATGGGTGTTTTCTCAGTGTTGCGAGTATTATTGGGTGTTTTCTCACTGTTGCGAGTATTATTGGGTAGCTCTTAGTGTGATATTGTCAGTTGGGAGTATTGTATACTCACTGGTCAGCAGCATAATGTTGTGCACGCTGTAGATTAGCGGCTCTTTGCTTGAGCGCAGCCAGGCGGTCGTCCTGTGCTGCTAAACGAGCCTCTAATTCTTCGTGTCTCTTGAGAAGCGCCTCTGCTTCGTCCACAGACGACTGGGGACAAGAAGTAAATATAAATAAATAAATATGGTCATTTTACATAGGAACATCAGTTTGGTCATATAAATTGTTGCGAGTAAAAAAAACGTACAGCCGATCGTATGTATCTACAGATTTCACTCAGATATGGACTACTTGAAATCTAAGGCCTGACTAACAAACACAGACTGCTCGAGCAGTTAGCCAACGATCAACATACACGGATCGCTCTTGCAATCAGTCACGATGAAATTTCACTGCGCTGCCAACCGGCCGAAGCTGTAACAACTGCTCGAGTGGTTCCATGTATGTGTCTAAAGTCCGGTCGCCGAGCAGATAGAATTTCGTAGCGCTCACTCACTGCGGCCGCCAGTCGCACAGTCGCGTCAGCAACATAATTACGCGCGAGCGATAAGGATGGGTAGCTTGGGGTCATTGGACGAAATTCTACGTGCTCGGCGACCGGACTTTAGACCTAGTACTCACCCCGGTGTGTCGGTAGTCGAGGCAGGCTAGGTGCGCGCCGCTGGCCGCGTCGATGTGGTCGGCCTCGCGGTTGAAGCTCGCTAGTTGTACCAGCTGCTTTAGACGCGCGTCTTTCTCCGCCCAGTCTATGGAAAGATACATAAATAAATAAATAAATAAATCTTTGGACAATTTCACACAGCGCCAGCTAGCCCCAAAGTAAGCAACTTAATGCTTGTGTTATGGGTGCTAGCTTAACGGATATACTACTTATATACTTTTTTTTTAAATACATACATATTATAAATAGTCACACCCAGACCCGTCACAGAAATTAAAATTCATAATTTCAATTTCTGCCCGGCCGGGAATCGAACCCGGGACCTCTCGGCATAGTAGTCCGTTCTGAACCACTACACCAAACGGCCGACAAAAAAATGTATACTTAGGGCTGATTTTTCCATTGAAGTAATATTACTACGTAGTACATTATAACTCAATGAATTTTTCAATCAGCTGAAGAATAAGTTTGGCACATTGACATTTTTGGTGGGAAATATGTCAAAATGACAAGTTTATTCTTCAGTTAAAAGATATCTGACGATTGAAAAATCAGCCTTTATAGTACGACCGCTTAAATGAGACCTCGCATGCGGCACGTTTAACGTTAACCACTTCACTGTGACGTCACATATCTTAAGAAGCGGGCTAAAATCAAAAGAGTTCACTGGATAATTCTCAAGATATATGACGTCACAGTGAAGTGGTTAACGTTAAACGTTCCGCATGCGAGGTCTCATGTAAGCGGTCGTACTATAGTCTAATTATGCCCACTGAGGTAAAGAATAATACTTATTATAGCTTTTAACATAAGTCAAACTAAGGAGTTACTCCTCTTACTCTAATGAGAAAAACAAAAATAGTCTTTTGTTGTATTCACGCCAGTATAAGGAAAGCCCCGCCCACTTTGACGAGGAATACATAGTCTATGATGACGTATACAAGTATACAACGATATCTACACGCAACTCCATCTACTAAGGTGTCAACAATACGAAATTGTATTTAGGCGTACACCAAGCGTACGCATTGTTTGTTATCCTAAATAAAATAAAATAAAAAATAAATAAATAGGCGTACGCTACGTCGCCATAAACCATGACGCTTAGCTGGAAATTCACATATCCCCTTAGATGATCCCCTGTAGACTTTTCTCCCCTTTGCATCGCCTTGGGGAATGTCTCAACATCCCCTAAGGCTAAAATAAAAGTCTACAAATCCCCTTGGCAACATTTAAAATGTAATCAATACATTTTTCAAACAACGACTTACGTTTCTCAACAGCCTTCTGCTCGTCGTGCAGATGGTTGATCTTGTCGGCGACGTCGTTCAGCGACGGGTTGTTGCCGACCAGCTGCTTGCCCAGCCCGATCACCTCTTTGAACCTGGGATGGACGTGACATTTAGATTGAAGGACATAAACTTCGTGCAGACTATAGATGTTTTTCAGCGGATAGTTTAGTCGGGCTGTTAATCAGTATGAACATTTGGAGGAGCGCACATAGTAAGTAAGTAAGTAAGTTCTTTATTGTGTATAGAAACAAGGTTACAGAAAGATCTTAAATTAATTACAGAGTATCACTTGATCCTACCCTTTCAGGCGTATACACATTTTTAATTTTTATATCTAAACATATTTATTTATAATCTAGGTATTCTTGTACACTATAAAAACATTTTTTAGTTAACCATTCTTTAATAACATTTCTAAATAACATTTCAACATTCTTAAATAACATTACCTAAAATGATTTGGTATCGGCCGATTCCTCATACAAATAAGAAGCCGACCGAACTATCGGCTGATAAAAAGTTTGTAGTTTGCGAGGGTTTTTCAGAAGTAAACAGGATTCCACAAAAAAGATTTTCATGAAAGTCTGAGTAAGACGAGTACATAATTTCTTGCACTAAAAAGTTGTCAGATCATACGGAGAGCTATAATTTCAATTTTAATCATAGCGTAGAATTATTTAGTTCTCTACAAGTCCCTTAAATGTCGAGTATGGCTAGAATACTTACCACAATGTAATCTTATCGATTTAAGACAAGCCCATGTCCTGTGAGCCTAAGGACGTTCCCTACTGGCCAAGGCTTGGCCCTGTACTTTCTGAATTCAAGTGCTACTCGCGACCGTCATTAGATTGTGAGATCACAAACCACATGGTATTGACCATAATTTGTCATTCAAAATCGATACAATACCACTATAAGAAATCGTCATGACACGCATTCCAAAACGGGCCTCATACATTTTAATAAAGAACAAAACGCCAACAAAAGTATCATAAAGTAACTCACTCATCCTCATGTGCCTTGATGTCATCGCCAAGTTCCTGGTGTCTTTTGTGCAGCGCTTCCGCCGTCGCCACGTCCTTAGCTGATGCCTCGGAAGACAGCTGCTCGTGCACGTTCTATAAGGAAATAGATGAATATCATCAGGTCATTTTTATAGTCTCCACTGTATGAGCAGTAGACTTTGGTTATCAGAGAATAGTGGAGAATTAGGCAGACTCACCACCACAGATCACAGAAACTAAAGGGAGATGTGACAAGGGGGCGGGGCCGGTGTCGCAGCAATATGCCCAAAAACAGAACACATTGCTCGTGAAAGCAATGATGACAGCAGCGACGTCATAATGTAAACAGTTTACATTGTTTGCGTAGTAGGTACGAGTACTAAAGATTATTCGAACGTTGCGTACTATACCGCAGTAGATAATGAGCACATATTTTGATTACTTTGTGTGTGTGAATTTCTACTCGTAATGCGACACTGAGTTTCGAACTTTCGAGCATCTCTCTATATCTCAATGCTTACCACGCTGGCCGGCTGGAAATAGGGTCAGTTAGAGAATCATCAATAACTACAAAAGTATCTGACCTAGTTTTATGAAATAAAGACTAAATTAATTCAAGCTTAATTTATTTATTTATTTATTCATGAATAGAACGGTAGTACCAATTACACTATTCAAACAAGACGTAACAAAGTTCAGAATAACATTTAAGTACTTATAAACAACTAGCTGACCCGGCGAACTTTGTTCCACCTTAATGGCAATAAATAAGCAAACGTTTTTTTTATTTCGAATGGGATAAAAAGTATCCTATGTCCTTCTCCTGGCTCTAAACTACCTCCCTGACAATTTTCAGCTAAATCGGTTCATCCGTTCTTGAGTTATAAGTGGAGTAACTAACACGACTTTCTTTTATATATATAGATTTTATATATATAGATTTAACTTAGGAAAAGTACATAAATCAGATGCGATTATTTTCACAGTAACTCAAACATTCTGTTAGTAACGTACTCCACCCCTCTGCAAATACGTCACATTTTGGGTTTTGGTCCAGGAAACAATTGAGAGCACTTAATGTACGTGGTATAGGTGATTTCGATCTTGAAACCGTGCGACACGGATGAACAGCCGCATGCCTTCGACTACGATAATAGTTGTTGGGTGCGAACAGCCTCAGTAATTCATTGAGTAAGTCAGACATGTTAAGTCTGCCGTGTAGCAGCTTGAGGATGAAAACAATTTGTTCCATAGACCTCCTAACTTCCAACGAGTTGTACCCAAGACACCCAAGAATTAACGAGGTTATTATTACCTGCAGCCAATCCTGCAGCATCTGGCTGCTCCTGCCAAATATCTGGTGTCCCACGGCGCTCTCCAGCCGGGAGCGTCGCTCGGCGGCCTGCGCCTGGCACCGCTCCCATACCGCCTTGATCTCTTGCTGGCGCGCTTCCACGTTGGCTCGCTCGTTGGGGTATTGGCTCTTGACGCTGTAGGATAGAGTTGACTTTAGCGTGACGGTAATAAAGTGAGGAAGAATAGTTTGAAGTCAATATGAGGGTAGTTGAAAATCTTCAAGCCCGTCCGAACAGACGACGCCGCGAACCGCCAGTCTGCTTGTGACCACGGCTGCAGCATCGCAGCCGAAACGTCAAGCCGTGAGTACATAATGTTACTCATTAATAAACGTCACGTTAAGACCCGTGTCTTACCTACTTTCAGTAAGTCTTCTTTAAGGTTTGAATTACTTACAGAGCTAGGAAGATTCTCAGACTTTCTCAGAACACTTGCGCTGGCGCAGCTATTGTGTATTGCTTAATGGCCAGCAGGTTGGCTTTAAGTTATATACTGGCAGCTGACAGCACCAAAGCTCACATCTCCTCTCCTTTCGTGTCCCCTTCTTTCCTGTTTGGTGGAAATCGGGTCTGATGGTAGCGTCACTAAGCGGCCAGTAAGTTGACACTCAGTGGCCAGGAGGTTCACAGTGGACACTTCTTGAGTGATTCCAGCTATGCGTGGCTGTCTCCAGCACCTGCTGTGTACTCACTCAGTGGCCAGCAAGTTGACACTCAGTAATCAGCAAGTGGACGCGGATAGTGCGTTACTTGTTGTGAGCTACTGTGAACTGCTATGTATTTCTTTAGTGGCTAGGAGGTTAATTCGGACGGTGCGTTACTTGCTGTGAGCTTCTGTTACCTGCTGTGTACTAGCTCAGTAGCTAGCGTCACTAAGCGTAAGAAGCGTAAGT
Source organism: Ostrinia nubilalis (assembly GCF_963855985.1). Lineage (NCBI taxonomy): Eukaryota > Metazoa > Arthropoda > Insecta > Lepidoptera > Crambidae > Ostrinia > Ostrinia nubilalis. The sequence goes on from NC_087117.1 coordinate 7,089,396, forward strand.
TGACACTCAGTAGCCAGCAGGTTCACAGTAGACACTTCATGAGCGACTCCAGCTATGCGTGGCTGTCTCCAGGGCGGTGCTGGTCTAAAGGCAGTGCGTTGCTGTGACCTGCTGTGCACTTACTCAGTGGCCACTAAGTTGACACTCGCTCAGTTGCGAGTAGGTTTTTTTTATGCTAGACAAGGCAGGTATTTGACCGCAATCGCACCTGGTGTTAAGTGAGATGCAGTCTAGGATGGTACATATCTGCCCTGTAAGTGCTTATTCACTCTCGCCTTGAAAACGCCTGAATTATTGTTCAGGAAATACAGCAGCAGGCAACGAATTCCAGTCCCTAGCTGTTCGCATTATAAACGAGTCGTCGAAACGCTTAGTGCGAGCTGGTGGAATGTCGACAATGTAGCGATGGTACGCTAACCTGCGTCTGGTTCCCCGGTGATGGAAGGGGGCTGGTGGAAGGTTGACACTCACTTAGTGCCCATCAGGATACTCACTCAGTGGCCAGCAAGTTGACAGTAGACACCTTCTCCCTCAGCGGCTCCAACTCTCTCTCCAGCTGTGCGTGGCGTCGCTGCAATGCCTGCACTGTGCGCAGGTCGGAAGGCGGCGCGTTGCTGGCCGCTAGCTACTGTGATATGCTGTGTACTAACTTAGTAGCTAGCAGGTTGACACTCACTTCAAGTCCAGCAGATTGGCACTCAGTGTCCAGCAGATGGACACTCACTTAGTGTCCTGTAGACTGTAGGTTGACATGCAGTAACCAGTAGGTTGACACTCAAAGGCATGTAGGTTGACACTCAGTGTCCAGTAAGATACTCACTCAGTGGCCAACAGTTTTTTTGACGGTGGAAACCTCTCGAGTGATTCCATCTATGCTTGGCTGTCTCTAGGACGGTGCAGGTCTAAATGCTGTGCGTTGCTGGCAACTGCCGTGTACTCACTCAGTAGCCAGCAGGTTCACAGTAGACATTTCTTGAGAGACTCCAGCTATGCGTGGCTGTCTCCAGGGCGGTGCAGGTCTAAATGCTGTGCGTTGCAGGCACCTGATGTGCACTTACTCAGTGGCCACCAAGTTGACACTCGCTCAGTTGCAAGTAGGTTTTTTTATGCTAGACAAGGCAGGTATTTGACCACAATCGCACCTGGTGTTAAGTGAGATGCAGTCTAGGATGGTACATATCTGCCCTGTAAGTGCCTATTCACTCTCGCCTTGAAAACGCCCGGATTAGTGTTCAGGAAATACAGCAGCAGGCAGCGAATTCCAGTCCCTAGCTGTTCGCAATATAAACGAGTCGTCGAAACGCTTGGTGCGAGCTGGTGGAATGTCGACAATGTAGGGATGGTACGCTAAGCTGCGTCTGGTTCCCCGGTGGTGGAAGGGGGCTGGTGGAAGGTTGACACTCACTTAGTGCCCAGTAGAATACTTACTCAGTGGCCAGCAGGTTGACAGTAGACACCTTCTCTCGCAGCGGCTCCAACTCTCTCTCCAGCTGTGCGTGTCGCCGCTGCAAGGCCTGCACTGTGCGCAGGTCGGAAGGCGGCGCGTTGCTGGCCGCCAGCTGTTGTTCCTTCTCGGCCATCCAGTCGAGCGCCTCGTCGCAGGTGCGGCCGAAGAGTTCCACGCTGGAAAAGTATAAAAATTAATCGATTACGATCTCAAATGAGTCATCTTAATCATTATTTGAGCTTACGGCAGTCTCCTGCTAGGAGCGCCACAAAACATGATCTTCAACTTTTTGGCGCAACCACTACGCTACGCTTGTCGAGACACGATCTAAATTCAGAATCATTTATTTTGCAGGTAGGCTTATAAAAATATCTTTTACAGATACCAGACTTAGTTTGACCGTACCACTGCTTCGGGTCAATAAATGGGCCAGTACTGAGAAGGAGCAACGCAAGAAACGCAGGTCTCTATTTTAGAACCATTTAATCCACTTTCCGTTTGGCCACTACAGCCACACACAACCCACTTGGATTAATCATAGCGAAAAAGAATTCTGTTTCCGATAACCAAGTCTTTTGGTAATGAAAGCCTACTAATGTCTTTCTTTATGACGACTCGCCCAAATGCTACCTAAACTACTAAATCCCTACATCATTCTACAGCCCCCACACTTAACACGAACCCCGTACTCCTAAAACTCCCAGGGTTGTTTTTACCTAAAGCGTCCCACACTCAATATATCTCCTGGATTTCTAAAAGTCTCCAGCTCATCTTAATCTCACCTGGAAGCGCCTTCCAAGCTTTTGCCACTTCAGCTCGCTAATCCGTCGGGCTATGTCAGCGACTTTAGTTTGTTTACGGATCTCCTCATTTCTGATTCGATAAAGAATCCCCGAGCCTGCTATTGTCCCAGGTTTCTCTCACTCACCTGGAAGCGCTTTCCAAGCTCTTCTCCTTCTGCTGTACAACTATACTTGGCTACTTTATAAATACGGCTCTCATCTGGCTTTAAGGTGGCTACCTAACCTACTAAATCCCCACATCATTCAAAGTCAAAGTCAAAGTCAAAATTTCTTTATTTGTTTGGACTAATAAATAGTTCTTACAATTCTACAGTCTCCACATTCAATTGAACTCCCGAACTCCTAAAAATCCCAGGGTTATCTTTACCTAAAGTCCTCACACTCAATATTACTCCCAAACTCCCAACATTATCTCACTCACCTGGAAGCGCCTTCCAAGCTCTTCTCCTTCTGCTGCTTGAGCCGCAGCAGCCGCTCCCACTGCTGCTTCAGCTGCTGCCTCCTGGCGGTCGCCTTGCCGGCCTGGCTGTGCTTGGCAGCCACCAGCTGTTATCATTGTCCCACTTACTTACCTTCTGCTTTGCTTGCTAACCCTTTTTGAAGCTATTATACAACTATTTTGCGGGTCTTTAAAGACGACTCGCCTAAATGCCACCCCCTATCCCATACTATTACATCATTCTACATCCCCTACACCTAACACGAACCCCGTACTCCTAAAATTCCCAGGGTTATCCTCCACACTCAACATTACCCCCAAAATCCTAAAACCCAGACTCTATCTCACCTGGAAGCGCCTTCCAAGCTCTTCTCCTTCTGCTGCTTGAGCCGCAGCAGCCGGTCCCACTGCTGCTTCAGCTGCTGCCTCCTGGCGGTCGCCTTGCCGGCCTGGCTGTGTTTGGCGGCCACCAGCTGTTATCATTGTCTCACCTGCTTTGCTTGCTAACCTCTTTTTGCAGCTACTTACGTATGCAACTACTTTGCAGCTCTTTAAGCGACTGCGTACACTGGGCGACAGTCGCGGCGACTAGACGCCTATTCTTGTCAATTTCATATATTAGCTTTTTGTCGCGACAGAGTCGACAACAGCTATAAGAAAATTTGACGGCTCACCCAAATGTCACTTAACCTACTAAATCCCTACATCATTCTACAGCCCGCACACCTAACACGAACCCCGTACTCCTAAAATTTCCAAGGTTATCTTTATCTAAAGCGCCCCCATGGGGTGGCTACATTGCAACTCCCGAAATTGAACTCCTAAAACTTCCAGGGTTATCTTTGCCTAATGTGTCCCACACTCAATATATCTCCTGGATTTCTAAAAGTCTCCAGCTCATTTTAATCTCACCTGGAAGCGCCTTCCAAGCTTTTGCCACTTCAGCTCGCTAATCCGTCGGGCTATGTCAGCGACTTTAGTTCGTTTACGGATCTCCTCATTTCTGATTCGATCTCGTAGAGATACACTGAGCTACCCTGCTTTTATCCCAGGTTTATCTCACTCACCTGGAAGCGCCTTCCAAGCTCTTCTCCTTCTGCTGCTTGAGCCGCAGCAGCCGGTCCCACTGCTGCTTCAGCTGCTGCCTCCTGGCGGTCGCCTTGCCGGCCTGGCTGTGCTTGGCAGCCACCAGCTGTTCTGCTGCTGCGTCGATGTGTTCGAGACGCTTGGACGCCGCCGAGAGGTCCGTCACGAATTTCTGGGTGGAGAAAATTGTTGGTTAATTAGTTTTGCAGGGCAATCGACACTGCGGGCATCTTCTTGATTGGGCCATTGTGCGCGATTTGTGGTTTATCTTCATACTCCAACTACCCCAGATCCCCCAGAAAGCAAGCAGCCTATTTAAAAGATGGTACGATACACATTTTGCAAAAATGACACCTATATGCACAGTATGATGGCTGTTTAATTATGGAAATATCCAAGATTTTCCAAGTTAACTCATCGAATAATTATTGTTTCGAAACATGGTTAAGTTTCTCCTGCAGGTCCTGTCATATAGAATAGAGCCAAAATGATCCAATTTCTTTCGAGCTGCGAGTTGCTAAAAATACACTTCCTCCACCTCACAGCTGGATCGTAACACCCTCATCATCATCATCAAGTTATTGTCTCCACTGCAGGATCACAACTTTCTCTAATTTACCAGAGGCAAACGGAAGATAATAGATTACCGCCACCCGTAGGCAGCCGCAGCCCCGGGGGAGTTTTGTGGATCATATTATCGGTCTGAATACCGTACACGAGCGTCCATTTCTTAGTTTGGTTGTGCAGGGCAGGAAGTTTCTGCAGAAACGCACAGTTGTGGACTGCCAACCACATAAGTCTTGATATTCCTCTCACCTCGTACTTCCTCTTGGCCGTGTCCACACTGTCGCCCGCGTCGTCAGTCCGCAGCATCCTCTCGCGCTCCTTCATCCACTTGTCGAAGTCACCTGGGGGGTTACTCCGAAACGCCGTTTACGTAGTTATCTATTTGTCACCGACGCTCATGCTGGCATCTCGCTGTGTGAGAGAGGGATAGCAACATTCGAAACTTCGGATAGCGTTTTTCGGAGTAGCCCCGCTGGCACTTGGATATCTAAAGAGACACGTCATCCCTACATCAGGTACTTGAGTTCCATAAAGATACGTCATCCCCTCACTGGTACTTGAGTCTATAAAGAGTCACGTCATCCCCCCATCGTTCTAAGTCTCTACTTTACTCACTTGGTACTGAAGTCTCTAGTTGTCATTCTCTCACCTCCTCTCTAAAGAAACAAATCATATCTTAATCCTCAAACTCTCCAAAGAGACAAGTTATTCCTCTCACCTCGTACTTCCTCTTGGCCGTGTCCACGCTGTCGCCCGCGTCGTCAGTCCGCAGCATCCTCTCGCGCTCCTTCATCCACTTGTCGAAGTCGTCGCACTCGCGTCTCTAACACACACTAGGGTTTCTAAAAAGACACGTCATCCCGGCACTTGGTACTTGGGTCTCTTAAGAGACACGTCATCGCCTCAGTTCGTACTTGAGTCTCTAAAGAGACACGGCATCACTTTAGCTCGTACGTCTCTGAAGAGACACGTAACCCCCATCCACACCTGGTACTTAAGTCTTAAGTCTAAAAAGAGACAATATATCCCCTCATCTGTCACTTGGGTCTCTAAAGAGACGTCATCCTTTCACCTGGTCTCTAAAAAGATACAGTTCATCTCCTCATCATGTACGAGGCTCTGTAGACCTGGTAATCCTCTCACCTCGTACTTCCTCTTGGCCGTGTCCACGCTGTCTCCCGCGTCGTCAGTCCGCAGCATCCTCTCGCGCTCCTTCATCCACTTGTCGAAGTCGTCGCACTCCGCGAAGAAGCCGTACAGCTGGCTGGCGTCCTGTCCACGCCCTAGCTTGTTGATGCCTCCACCGAGTACTACGGTTGCTATAGTGCCATGTTGCTCTCACCTGGTACTCGAGTTTCAGAGACGTTATCCTCTCATTTGCTGCTTAGTTTGAGTCTCTAAAGACACGTCATCCCGGTACTTGGTACTTGGGTCACTAAAGAGATACGTCATCGTCTCAGCTCGTACTTGAGTCTCTAAAGAGACATGTAATGCCCTCACCTGATACTTAAGTCACTAATCAGACACGTGAGTCCCTCATCCGGCACTTGGACCAATAAAGAGACACGCCATCAACTAAATCTAGTACTAGAGTCTCTAAAGAGTCGCGTCCTTCACTCACTTGGTACTCGAGTCTCTTAAGAGAGCTTAAGAGTTGTCATTCTTTCACCTCCTCTTTAAAGAAACGAATCATATCCTATCCTCAAACTAGGGTCTCTAAAGAGACAAATTATTCGTCTCCGCGTCTCTAAAGGGTCTCTCATTAGAGTTTCTAAAGAGCCACACATTAGGGTTTCTAAAGAGCCAAGTCATCCTCCCTCACCTGGTATTGGGTCCCTATCTATAGAGACGTGTCATGCCCTGATGTAGTACTTGAGTCTTTAGAGAGACACGTCACCCCCACCTACACCTGGTACTTGGTAAAAAGACGAAAGTATATCCCCTCATCTACCACTTGGGTCTCTTTAGAGACGTCATCCTTTCACCTGGTCTCTTAAAAGATACAATACATCTCCTCATCTCGTACGAGGCTCTGTAGACCTGGTAATCCTCTCACCTCGTACTTCCTCTTGGCCGTGTCCACGCTGTCTCCCGCATCATCAGTCCGCAGCATCCTTTCGCGCTCCTTCATCCACTTGTCGAAGTCGTCGCACTCCGCGAAGAAGCCGTACAGTTGGATTGCGTCCTGACCACGCCCTAGCTTAATGATGCCTCCACCGAGTACTAGGGTCGCTATAGTGCCATGTTGCTCTCACCTGGTACTCGATTTTCATAGACGCTATCCTCTCATTTGCTGCTTAATTTGGGTCTCTAAAGAGATACGTCATCGGCTCAGCTCGTACTCGAGTCTCTAAAGTATCACGTCATCCCCTCACCTGATACTTAAGTCACTAATCAGACACGTGAGTCCCTCATCCGGCACTTGGACCAATAAAGAGACACGCCATCAACTAAATCTAGTACTAGAGTCTCTAAAGAGTCGCGTCCTTCACTCACTTGGTACCTACTCGAGTCTCTTAAGAGAGCTTAAGAGTTGTCATTCTTTCACCTCCTCTTTAAAGAAACGAATCATATCCTATCCTGAAAGAATCATATCCTATCCTCAAACTAGGGTCTGTAAAGAGACAAATTATTCGTCTCCGCGTCTCTAAAGGGTCTCTCATTAAGGTTTCACATGTAATGCAATGCAATAAATGATTTGATTTGATTTGATTTCTAAAGAGCCACACATTAGGGTTTCTAAAGAGCCAAGTCATTCTCCCTCACCTGGTACTTGGGTCCCTATCTATAGAGACGTGTCATGCCCTGATGTAGTACTTGAGTCTTTAGAGAGACACGTCACCCCCACCTACACCTGGTACTTATGTCTTAAGTCTAAAAAGAGACAATATATCCCCTCATCTACCACTTGGGTCTCTAAAGAGACGTCATCCCCTCACCTGGTCTCTAAAAAGATACAGTTCATCTCCTCATCTCGTACGAGGCTCTGTAGACCTGGTAATCCTCTCACCTCGTACTTCCTCTTGGCCGTGTCCACGCTGTCTCCCGCGTCGTCAGTCCGCAGCATCCTCTCGCGCTCCTTCATCCACTTGTCGAAGTCGTCGCACTCCGCGAAGAAGCCGTACAGCTGGATGGTTTCCTGACCACGCCCTAGCTTGATGATGCGTCCACCGAGTACTAGGGTCTCTATAGTGCCATGTTGCTCTCACCTGGTACTCGAGTTTCAGAGACGCTATCCTCTCATTTGCTGCTTAGTTTGAGTCTCTAAAGACACGTCATTCCGGTACTTGGTACTTGGGTCACTAAAGAGATACGTCATCGCCTCAGCTCGTACTTGAGTCTCTAAAGAGACACGTAACCCCCATCCACACCTGGTACTTAAGCCTTAAGTCTAAAAAGAGACAATATATCCCCTCATCTGCCACTTGGGTATCTTTAGAGACGCCATCCTCTCACCTGGTCTCTAAAAAGATACAATTTTATTCATCTCCTCATCTCGTACGAGGCTCTGTAGACCTAATAATCCTCTCATCTCTATAGTGCCATGTTTCACCTGGTACTTGAGTCTCAGAGACACTAATTTCTCATTTGCTGCTTAGTTTGAGTCTTTAAAGACACGTCATCCCGGTACTTGGGTCTCTAAAGATACACGTCATCCCCTCAGCTCGTACTCGAGCCTCTAAAGTATCACGTCATCCCCTCACCTGATACTTGAGTCACTTAAGAGACACGTCAGTCCCTAACCCAGCACTTGGGTCACTAAAGAGATACGTCATCGCCTCAGCTCGTACTTGAGTCTCTAAAGAGACACGTAACCCCCATCCACACCTGGTACTTAAGCCTTAAGTCTAAAAAGAGACAATATATCCCCTCATCTGCCACTTGGGTATCTTTAGAGACGCCATCCTCTCACCTGGTCTCTAAAAAGATACAATTTTATTCATCTCCTCATCTCGTACGAGGCTCTGTAGACCTAATAATCCTCTCATCTCTATAGTGCCATGTTTCACCTGGTACTTGAGTCTCAGAGACACTAATTTCTCATTTGCTGCTTAGTTTGAGTCTTTAAAGACACGTCATCCCGGTACTTGGGTCTCTAAAGATACACGTCATCCCCTCAGCTCGTACTCGAGCCTCTAAAGTATCACGTCATCCCCTCACCTGATACTTGAGTCACTTAAGAGACACGTCAGTCCCTAACCCAGCACTTGGGTCTCTAAAGAGATACGTCATCGGCTCAGCTCGTACTCGAGTCTCTAAAGTATCACGTCATCCCCTCACCTGATACTTAAGTCACTAATCAGACACGTGAGTCCCTCATCCGGCACTTGGACCAATAAAGAGACACGCCATCAACTAAATCTAGTACTAGTCTCTAAAGAGTCGCGTCCTTCACTCACTTGGTACCTACTCGAGTCTCTTAAGAGAGCTTAAGAGTTGTCATTCTTTCACCTCCTCTTTAAAGAAACGAATCATATCCTATCCTGAAAGAATCATATCCTATCCTCAAACTAGGGTCTGTAAAGAGACAAATTATTCGTCTCCGCGTCTCTAAAGGGTCTCTCATTAAGGTTTCACATGTAATGCAATGCAATAAATGATTTGATTTGATTTGATTTCTAAAGAGCCACACATTAGGGTTTCTAAAGAGCCAAGTCATTCTCCCTCACCTGGTACTTGGGTCCCTATCTATAGAGACGTGTCATGCCCTGATGTAGTACTTGAGTCTTTAGAGAGACACGTCACCCCCACCTACACCTGGTACTTATGTCTTAAGTCTAAAAAGAGACAATATATCCCCTCATCTACCACTTGGGTCTCTAAAGAGACGTCATCCCCTCACCTGGTCTCTAAAAAGATACAGTTCATCTCCTCATCTCGTACGAGGCTCTGTAGACCTGGTAATCCTCTCACCTCGTACTTCCTCTTGGCCGTGTCCACGCTGTCTCCCGCGTCGTCAGTCCGCAGCATCCTCTCGCGCTCCTTCATCCACTTGTCGAAGTCGTCGCACTCCGCGAAGAAGCCGTACAGCTGGATGGTTTCCTGACCACGCCCTAGCTTGATGATGCGTCCACCGAGTACTAGGGTCTCTATAGTGCCATGTTGCTCTCACCTGGTACTCGAGTTTCAGAGACGCTATCCTCTCATTTGCTGCTTAGTTTGAGTCTCTAAAGACACGTCATTCCGGTACTTGGTACTTGGGTCACTAAAGAGATACGTCATCGCCTCAGCTCGTACTTGAGTCTCTAAAGAGACACGTAACCCCCATCCACACCTGGTACTTAAGCCTTAAGTCTAAAAAGAGACAATATATCCCCTCATCTGCCACTTGGGTATCTTTAGAGACGCCATCCTCTCACCTGGTCTCTAAAAAGATACAATTTTATTCATCTCCTCATCTCGTACGAGGCTCTGTAGACCTAATAATCCTCTCATCTCTATAGTGCCATGTTTCACCTGGTACTTGAGTCTCAGAGACACTAATTTCTCATTTGCTGCTTAGTTTGAGTCTTTAAAGACACGTCATCCCGGTACTTGGGTCTCTAAAGATACACGTCATCCCCTCAGCTCGTACTCGAGCCTCTAAAGTATCACGTCATCCCCTCACCTGATACTTGAGTCACTTAAGAGACACGTCAGTCCCTAACCCAGCACTTGGGTCACTAAAGAGATACGTCATCGCCTCAGCTCGTACTTGAGTCTCTAAAGAGACACGTAACCCCCATCCACACCTGGTACTTAAGCCTTAAGTCTAAAAAGAGACAATATATCCCCTCATCTGCCACTTGGGTATCTTTAGAGACGCCATCCTCTCACCTGGTCTCTAAAAAGATACAATTTTATTCATCTCCTCATCTCGTACGAGGCTCTGTAGACCTAATAATCCTCTCATCTCTATAGTGCCATGTTTCACCTGGTACTTGAGTCTCAGAGACACTAATTTCTCATTTGCTGCTTAGTTTGAGTCTTTAAAGACACGTCATCCCGGTACTTGGGTCTCTAAAGATACACGTCATCCCCTCAGCTCGTACTCGAGCCTCTAAAGTATCACGTCATCCCCTCACCTGATACTTGAGTCACTTAAGAGACACGTCAGTCCCTAACCCAGCACTTGGGTCACTAAAGAGATACGTCATCGCCTCAGCTCGTACTTGAGTCTCTAAAGAGACACGTAACCCCCATCCACACCTGGTACTTAAGCCTTAAGTCTAAAAAGAGACAATATATCCCCTCATCTGCCACTTGGGTATCTTTAGAGACGCCATCCTCTCACCTGGTCTCTAAAAAGATACAATTTTATTCATCTCCTCATCTCGTACGAGGCTCTGTAGACCTAATAATCCTCTCATCTCTATAGTGCCATGTTTCACCTGGTACTTGAGTCTCAGAGACACTAATTTCTCATTTGCTGCTTAGTTTGAGTCTTTAAAGACACGTCATCCCGGTACTTGGGTCTCTAAAGATACACGTCATCCCCTCAGCTCGTACTCGAGCCTCTAAAGTATCACGTCATCCCCTCACCTGATACTTGAGTCACTTAAGAGACACGTCAGTCCCTAACCCAGCACTTGGGTCACTAAAGAGATACGTTATCCTCTCAGCCGTACTTGAGTCTCTAAAGAGACATGTAATGCCCTCACCAGGTACTAAGATCTCTAAACTTTATAGAGTCTAAAGTATCACGTCATCCCCTTACTTGATACTTGAGTCACTAAAGAGACACGTCACCCCTTCATCTGGTTCTTGAGATGCGTCCAAGTCTCTAAAAAGATGTCATCCTCTCACCTAAATCGCTAAATCCTATCCTCAGACATGGATCTATCTTGGATCTACATTATCCCCTTACCTCGTACTTCCTCTTGGCCGTGTCCACGCTGTCTCCCGCGTCGTCAGTCCGCAGCATTCTCTCTCGCTCCTTCATCCACTTGTCGAAGTCGTCGCACTCGCGTCTCTAACACACACTAGGGTTTCTAAAAAGACACGTCATCCCGGCACTTGGTACTTAAGTCTCCAAAGATACACGTCATCGCCTCAGCTCGTAATTGAGTCTCTAAAGAGACGTCATCCTCTCACCTGCTACTTAGTTTGAGTCTCTAAAGAGACACGTCATCCCCTCAGCTCGTACTCGAGTCTCTTAAGTGCCCCTCACCTGCTTAAGTCACTAATCAGACACGTGAGTCCCTTATCCGGTACTTGGACCAATAAAGAGACACGCCATCAACTAAATCTAGTACTAGTCTCTAAAGAGTCGCGTCCTTCACTCACTTGGTACTCGAGTCTCTTAAGAGTTGTCATTCTTTCACCTCCTCTTTAAAGAAACGAATCATATCCTATCCTGAAAGAATCATATCCTATCCTCAAACTAGGGTCTCTAAAGAAACAAATTATTCGTCTCTGCGTCTCTAAAGGGTCTCTAACACACACTAGGGTCGCTACAGAGACACGTCACCCCCTCATATCGTACTTGGGTCTCTATAGAGACGCGTCATACCCTGATGTGTTACTTGAGTCTTTAGAGAGACACGTCACCCCCACCCACACCTGGTACTTGGTAAAAAGACACAATATATCCCCTCATCTGCCACTTGGGTCTCTAAAGAGACGTCATCCCCTCACCTGGTCTCTAAAAAGATACAGTTCATCTCCTCATCTCGTACGAGGCTCTGTAGACCTAGTAATCCTCTCACCTCGTACTTCCTCTTGGCCGTGTCCACGCTGTCTCCCGCGTCGTCAGTCCGCAGCATCCTCTCGCGCTCCTTCATCCACTTGTCGAAGTCGTCGCACTCGCGTCTCTAATACACACTAGGGTTTCTAAAAAGACACGTCATCCCGGCACTTGGTACTTGGGTCTCTAAAGAGACACGTCATCACTTTAGCTCGTACTTGAGTCTCTAAAGAGACACGGCATCACTTTAGCTCGTACGTCTCTGAAGAGACACGTAACCCCATCCACACCTGGCACTTAAGTCTTAAGTCTAAAAAGAGACAATATATCCCCTCATCTACCACTTGGGTCTCTTTAGAGACGCCATCCTCTCACCTGGTCTCTAAAAAGATACAGTTCATCTCCTCATCTCGTACGAGGCTCTGTAGACCTGGTAATCCTCTCACCTCGTACTTCCTCTTGGCGGTGTCCACGCTGTCTCCCGCGTCGTCAGTCCGCAGCATCCTCTCGCGTTCCTTCATCCACTTGTCGAAGTCACCTGGGGGGTTACTCCGAAACGCCGTTTACGTAGTTATCTATTTGTCACCGACGCTCATGCTGGCATCTCGCTGTGTGAGAGAAGGATAGCAACATTCGAAACTTCGGACGTTTTTCGGAGTAGCCCCGCTGGCACTTGGATCTCTAAAGAGACACGTCATCCCTACATCAGGTACTTGAGTTCCATAAGAGATACGTCGTCCCCTCAGCTCGTACTTGAGTCACTAAAGAGATACGTCATCGCCTCAGCTCGTACTTGAGTCTCTAAAGAGACATGTAATGCCCTCACCTGGTACTCAGATCTCTAAACTTTATAGTCTAAAGTATCACGTCATCCCCTTACTTGATACTTGAGTCACTAAAGAGACACGTCATCCCTTCATCTGGTTCTTGAGATGCGTCCTTCACTGATCTGGTACTCAAGTCTCTAAAAAGATGTCATCCTCTCACCTAAATCGCTAAATCCTATCCTCAGATATGGATCTATCTTGGATCTACATTATCCCCTCACCTCGTACTTCCTCTTGGCCGTGTCCACACTGTCGCCTGCGTCATCAGTTCGCAGCATCCTCTCGCGTTCCTTCATCCACTTGTCGAAGTCGTCGCACTCCGCGAAGAAGCCGTACAGTTGGATGGCGTCTTCTAGTTGCGCCCGGCGAGCCTCCGAGAGTTGGAGGAGCTCCTCTGTAGGACAAAGAGGAAATTAAAAGACCGTCTAAATAAGCATCATCACCATTTCAGCCATAGGACGTCCACTGCAGGCCTCCCACAATGATTTCCATGTTGATCGATTGGTAGCGGCCTGCATCCAGCGCCTTCCTGCTACCTTTATGATGTCGTCCGTCCACCTTATGAGTGGACGTTTCACTCCAGAACCTTGCTGCCGTAACAAGTTGGTTAAATACTATTGCGACGACATCTATCGTCTCGCCACTACGAACTAGTGGCAATTATCTCTCGACAGATGGCGCTGATACTTGCATAGTATAGAACACGGCTCTTCGACTACAAACCTATAGACTAAGAGCTAGTGAACGCCAGACCTATGTTATTTTATAAAGGCTGAAAGTTCGTCAGCGCATGCTCCCAACATAGCTAAGAACCATGTCCAAACATGAAGTTTGGGTCATGGTGGCTTTGGCCGACAGACGGTACTAAAGGTGTGTAAAATACAACTTAATTATGTCAAAGTATAAAGGCTGTTTTTTTAATATTTCCCTCAAAATGTTATTAGAAATGACGTCATTCATCGACAGACACCTACCATGGTGGCAGCCCTTAGCCAGACACCTTAAAGTTCATGAAAATGTAGTCCTACTTACGTCATACTATAAAAGCTGATATTTACATAAATAATAATAATAATAATAATAAATTATCTTTCTTCGAGGTTTAATAAAACAGAACAACAATAATAAAATCTTTATTTAAGCAAAACAGATTTACAAAAAACGGAATGACAGTCTTAAGCTAATTACATGCTATGCATAAAATATTTGAACTATCATTTGATGAAGTTTCCTCATCAGCCAGACACTTCTGATGGTTCCTTCGCCTATAAGAATTATCCTACAATTCCTAAACTTTCAACCTTTATAAAATAACGTAGGTCTGGCGTTCACTAGCTCTTAGTCTACTACATCGCAGTATCAGTTTTGCGCCCTGACTAACCATATTATGTAGGACATCAAGATAGAAGGGCGGGTATGTACCATCCTAGATTGCATCTCACTTAATATCAGGTTAAATACCTGCTTGGTTCGGCATAAAAATGGTGTGCAATTGGAACTTAAACCTCGAGCATGATACCAACACGGAAGGAAGCAATACCACCTTCGCTTCCTTTAGTGCGCTTTCACATTTAAGCGACTTTAGCAGCGCGACTGTCGTGCAACTCGTAATTTCATACTATATGACAGCGCGGCAGTTTCCTTTTAGGCTGACATCGGTGACCGACGTCAGCGGCGCGCACGATTACACACTAGTTCTATGTAATCATCTGCCGCTGACGACGGCGTTGCAGTGCGGTGCTTCATGGAACATTGTGTTTATTCGTACGCTCGACCGATGTACGCGACCGACGTCAGCGTAGGAGGAAATCAAGCCTTAGTATCGCGCTGACGCACGCTGACCGTCGGCGCTGACGGCCAAAATGTATGAAGCGTCGGCGCCGAGTGATCAGCGTCACTCAGGAACGTTCCCTTTTATTACATACATTTTGATCTGTCAGCGCCGACGGTCAGCGAGCGGTCAGCGCGATTCTAAAACCCGCCTTAATGTGAATTCGCTGCTGTCGCACTTCTGACGATCGGGCAAGACTTGGAGCGAGATAAAACACATAGCTCAAGACCGAACGAGATGGAGGACTGTTGTGGACGCCCTCTGCCCCATCTAGGGGACATAGGACCATAAGTCAAGTCAAGTCAAGCACTTCTGACGCCCTAATGTGAAGGCGGTCTTAGTGGTTGACCATCACATGCCCATATCCTTATGAAGACACTCACCGTAGTCCTTTTTAATGGCCGCTCGCCTGTCTTCAACGGTGGGCAGACGCGCGGGCGCGGCGCGGGACGCGCGGCGGGCGTGCGGCCGCGGACGACGCACTGGCACCACCTGGGAGAAAGAAATAAAAATAGAAATATTTATTTATCTATATCTATCTATATAAATAACTAGCTGACCCGGCGAACTTTGTTCCGCTTTAATGGCAATAAATAAGCAGACTTTTTTTTTATTTTGAACGGGATAAAAAGTATCCTATGTCCTTCTCCTGGCTCTAAACTACCTCCCTGACAATTTTCAGCTAAATCGGTTCAGTCGTTCTTGAGTTATAAGTGGAGTAACTAACACGACTTTCTTTTATATACAGGGTGTTTCTTGTAAGGTGTCAAGCCGAAGGCAGGTGATAGGTGAGGACTAGACCTATCGATTTCACCCCCATGTATGTTTTACGATTTTTCATAGTTTAGAAGTTATCGTTAATTTTGTGATTTTTTCAAATTGTATGACCTAGTAGGCTTTAAATTTTTTTATCTTTTTTTTGGGTCGACTTTTCTCAGATTTCTTTTTTTTGACAGATTCCCTATTAATTGCAGATTTTTGAAAAAAATAATCAACTTCCTATCTTTGATGCAAGATACAAAATTTTTGCTAGAAACATAAAAAATATGCTTTTAGCGGAACATTCTAAAATTTTCAACTTAAAAGTTTAAAAAAAAAAACAAAATTCCATAGGTCCAAAATAATTTTAAAAACTGCGCAGTTTTCTGAACTTTCATAATAACACAAAAAAACATGTACTTAATAGGCCATTATTTTCTGTAATCGCTCCACTAAAGTGGTAAGTCGGAGATTCCGTTACATGTTTTTGACTTTCTTAGGACTAAGTAATGTTTGCAATCCCTTAAGTTTACGTTATGTAGAACACATTTAGAGACAATAACTGAACAGAACATTGTTTTATCCACAACGAGGAAGCTCTTGCCCTTCATCTGGTATACAATAGGGAATATGAAAATATTGATGAACTGCGGACAAAGCTGACTGAAGCACAAAACCAAATTAAAATGAAGAAGAAGGTTTTACGAAGATTTTTTTCGCGTCGTTGTCGAATGTGCATTCAGGTCAACGGCGGACATTATGAACATTTACTTTAAAATAAATCATTACACCCATTTTTGCTCTCTCTCTCTCTCTTTATCTCTCTCTCTCTCTCTCTCTCTCTCTCTCACACACACACACACACACACACACACACACACACACACACACACAAACTCTTTCCCTTTCTCTCACACTCTAATATGTAGGTAGTTATATCGAATTTAATCGTAAAGTAACAACCACCACTGTGGTCTAGTGGTAAGGCCACCTATTTAGGACAGCCAATTCCTCTGTGGTTTAGGATTCCGAGTGAAGCTCGCTGATCATCCATCAGTTTTCATCAGGTCAGATGAAGGGCAAGAGATTCCTCGTTGTGGATAAAAAAATGTTCTGTTCAGTTATTGTCTTTAAATGTGTTCTAAGTAACGTAAACTTAGAGAATTGCAATCATTAGTTAGTCCTAAGAAAGTCAAAAACATGTAACGGAATCACCGACTTACCACATTAGTGGAGCGATTACAGAAAATAATGGCCTATTAAGTACATGTTTTTTTGTGTTATTATGAAATTTCAGAAAACTGCGCAGTTTTTTAAATTATTTTGGACCTATGGAATTTCTTCTTTTTTTTTTAACTTTTATGTTGAAAATTTTAGAATGTTCCGCTAATAGCATATTTTTTATGTTTCTAGCAAAAATTTTGTATCTTGCATCAAAGATAGGAAGTTGATTATTTTTTTCAAAAATCTGCAATTAATAGGGAATCTGTCAAAAAAAAGAAATCTGAGAAAAGTCGACCCAAAAAAAAGATAAAAAAATTTAAAGCCTACTGGGTCATACAATTTGAAAAAATCACAAAATTGACGATAACTTCTAAACTATGAAAAATCGTAGAACATACATGGGGGTCAAATCGATAGGTCTAGTCCTCACCTATCACCTGCCTTCGGCTTGACACCTTACAAGAAACACCCTGTATATAGAAAATGAATTGTTGTTCGTTAGTCTGATTATAACTCGAGAACGGCTGGGCCGATTGAGCTGATTTTGGTTTTAAAATGTTTGTCGTAGTCCAGGGTAGGTCTAAACGGTGAGTAAATACGCTCGCGATTTTGTTTTTCTGTGACAGACAAAATTCCACGCGGGCGAAGCCGCGGGCGGAAAGCTAGTCTTTGAATAGATATTGAATAACTTTATTTAGCAATCAAATAACACAACATATAGAATAGAAAAATCATTTTAAAATTGTTGCCAAAAAAGTTTCCCACTCCGTATGGACTTTAGAACACTGAACTGTCCCTGATATGACATTTACAGGAGGGCGCTACTATCAATACTGGGCTATTACACATCTGACTTGACGTTTCAGTTGTTGGACTATAATTTTTTTCCTCTTTTTTTTAAGAAATTAAATGAAAAAGATTATAAGAATATATTAATGAAACTTGTGGGTAGATCCACTGCCAAAGAGTTGGGACGAGAAAGATAAAACAAAAGAAAATTACCTGCTTCACTAGGACCGTCTTCTTCACGCGCTGGACAGTACGGACTTTCTCTGGGCGGCGAACTTGCACCTGGAAAGGAATGATTTATTTTAGGATCAGATTAAGGGCTAGCTCTAATACCCAAAAAGTGTTTTAGTTCTTTTTTTTACTTTTCTCTTAGTACTCAATAAAATGTTGTATGTTCTTAGAGTAGTTTATCATATTTTTTATACATCAATCTGTCTCCCTCCACCCCACATTTACAAACGTAACATTCTTAACGCTATCACCAATCGCTCTTCAACTCACCGGTACAACCCTCGGCTCGATCTCTCGCACATAATTAGCGGGGACAAAGCCATCGGTCCGGTCAGCTTTCCGCACCGACCACCAGTCCGGATTGGTCTTGTTGATGAGGAACATCACCTCGCCCTTCTGCATTGATATGCCTTGTCCGGTGAAAGCGTAGAGGGCCTTGACCTGGAGGAATAGAACATATTAAATCAGGGATTACCATAATTTTACTATGACGCCATGGAGAATTTGTTAAAAGGGTTCCGGTGGGAACTAGAGGTGGTTTTAAACTCGTTTAAAATCTAGAAGCTATCGTCTGGGCCTGTTTAACATTTACTGACTGGGTTTTAGCGACCGAGCTGTAGATGTTAACTGTACAGACGTAGCATGGTGGAAACTATAGTTGGATGGTGGAAAACCTCGGTTTGGACTGGCCATGAATCCTTCCAGTAGCGCTTACTTCAATACGCTGTTTATGTAACGTGGATTCGAAGTTATCTGTTACGGTTGTATCTTTTCTTAAAGGTTTTAAAACCTTTGTTTGTCACCTGTCATCCGCTTTGCAATGGAGGGAAGTCGAACCCTAATTTCGAACTCCTCCTATGTTCTTCTGATTAATTTCGTTGCGGGTCCAATAACAGTTTAACTTTCCCCCGGGACTAACTTGACCTTCATTGGTTGGGTTTTTGTGGCGGTCAAGCTGTAGATCCTGGCTACACAGGAGTTGCAGTGGTGGGAACGAGAGGTGGGAATAGTCCCGTATCTGTTACGGTCATTATGGACTAATATCCATGATGTCACTCGTGGCAACATCTCACTTTGCGTGAGAAAGATGAAAACATTCTGATTCAACTTCTGATTACGTTCTAGGGACCTCACAGATGCTCCCGGGTCTATCTATCACCTTCACTCGTGCCAGCATCACGCTTTACGGAAGAGGGACAGATGGTATACCTCCCATAATCACAGATGCTCTTGGATATATCTGTCACTGTCGCTTATGTCGGCATCCCGGTATGTGCGAGAAGGATGGAAACTTATATATACAATTAAATAAATAAATGAACATACCTGCGGCACGCTGCGCTCCTCAGTAACAGTGCGATGTTCCAGTCTCTCCACGGGCTCCTCCTCCCAGACTTCTGTCGGCACCAGTCGGGATTCCTTGACCCATTCTTCTTCTTCTAAAGCCGCTGCGGACTCGACTTCTGTGGGGAGCTGGGGACAGAATTTAGAGGGTTTTGAATTATTGTCATAAGAATATTATGTTAGATGTGAAAGGAAAATAAGACTGCTAGTACGGAAAATACACTTTTATTAAAAAGTTCCTGTGATTAGCTGACAAACCAAAACCTAAATCGATCGATATTATATCGATCAACTATAAATAACGAAAGGCATATTTATGCGACGACTAATCTATTTAGACGACCAATACTTTTCAACTTTGATATTAAAAGATGGGAATCTTAAATATGTATTACGCCATTTGGTCATGTTAAAAGTGACAATTCTGTACAACTTTTCCAGGATTGTTTTTTACTTTAAGTGTTTTTGGCCTGCACCACTGGTGGTGCAAAGGGTATTTTTAAATCCCTCTTGCACCACCAACAAATAGTGCTGTGCTACCATCGACTGTAAAACTAGTAGTAGACTGTAAAATACTTAATAATTTAATTGGTATTTATAAATAAATCATAACCTACCTAAAAGTTTTAATTTGTGTGTGTATAAGTGCCTATAAACATTTCACTTCAAACCCACGATACCCCGGGCCTACATCCTACATACAACGAATAAAGTACCAGGGCAACATAACCATAAAGGAGCTATTTTATGATACATGCTTAATTCTCGGGTCAACCAAGAAGAATTTGATATAGCTCCTTTATGATTATGTTGCCCTGGTACTTTAGGAATTATTCCTTGTATGTAGGTATGAATGGTTGTTATTAATTTTTATGTTATGTTGTCAAATCTGTCCAGTAGTTTCGGAGCCTATTCAGTACAAACAAACAATCAAATCTTTCCTCTTTATAATATTAATATTATATGATTATAGATAATCGTTTTACAGTTAATGGTAGGGCGGCACTATTGGTGGTGTAAAAGGGATTAAAAAATACCCTTTGCACCACCAGTGGTGCAGGCCGGTGGTGCAAAGGGTACAAAAGGTGTATTTTCGGCTCTCTAAGCTGGGCTAGTAACTACTAGTTTCTCCTTCTTTTTTACTATTTTACCTGTAGCGTGTGTATTCCCCTAACGGTCAATCTCTCAGCATTCGCTTCTAAGGAGGCTAGCTCAGCCGCGTGAGCTCTGAGCTCGTCATGCAGTGCCCTCTGTCGAGCCAGTAACCACTAATACTTGCTTCTAGTTCCCTTCTACTATCCTACAGTAGCTTCTACTTCCTGTATCCTATCCTAACTGTAGCGTGTTCTTTTCTCCTATCTCACCTATAGACTATGTATCTATCTTCCTAGCGGTAATACTTAGTTTTAGCTTTCAAGACAGCTAGCTCGCTCAGTTACGTGAGCTCACCATGCAGCAATCACTGTTAGTTAAGTTAATATACTAGTGGCTAGCAAGCAAGCACTAGCTTGCTTCTACCTTACAACTACCTTACTTCATCATCATCATCATATTTTCAGCCATAAGACGTCCACTGCTGAACATTGGTCTCCCCCAATGATTTCCATGTTTATCGGTTGGTAGCGGCCTGCGTCCAGCACCTTCCTGCTACCTTTATGATGTCGTCGGTCCTTCTTGTGGGTGGACGTCCCACGCTGCGTTTTCCTGTACGTAGCCTCCACTCCTTGCTGCCTTATAGGCCATCGGTTCTGCGTACTTTATGCTCTGTCCTATCTCACCTGTAGCGTATGTATTCCTCTAGCGGTCAATCTTTCAGCATTAGCTTCCAAGGCTGCTAGCTCAGCCGCGTGAGCTCTGAGCTCGTCATGCAGCGCCCTCTGACGAGCTAACAAAGCAGCGGCTTCGTGAGCGTCGCGGCCGCAGTCTTCGGTCGCAACCAGCGCTCGCTTCTCCTTCATCCAGGATTCGGCTTCGTTCGCGTCGCCGTAGAACTGTGAATGAAACAAACGTTGAGTATTGCATCTGCGAAGAAAGAGACTATGCAAAATCTATCACTTGATCAATAATAGACTCGTGGGGTTACCAAAATGAAAGTATACCCAAAAAGGAGTGTAATGTTTTAGTGTGTGCTTCTGTTATAAATGGTGCCTGATGCAAATATGGCTGACTGAAGCTGCAATGAAATTGAGTGGCAGTTTAAGGCATGTTCCCACGGGGACATACTGTTTTTTGCAGGATCCCGTTTAGTTAGTTTACGTGCTTCGAACATCCCATTTGCAGTGTCCCACAAAAACCGATCCGTTCGAATTTGTCATTAGAATTTCAAACACGTGTGTTAACATGACAGTCCAGTTTAGTGGGAACCTGCGTTACTGGATTCCGTATTACTGGATTACCGTGGGAGCGAGCCTTTACCTGGTCGCGCGCGTCGTCCAGCTCCTTGAGCGAGCCACTGCTGCTGAAGCAGGCGGCATCTGAGCTGATGATGGAGCCAAGTGTCTCACCTGGTGTGCCTCGGCTGTGTCTGCCAGCTGCTTGTCAAAGGCAGACGCCTTAGCTCTTAGGGTGCTTGGCGTTGATCAGACTAGAGTGGGGACAGCGAGAGCTGGCCTGATGATGGAACCAAGTGTCTTACCTGGTAAGCCTCATCCATGAAACTGGGGACTGCTACTGACGGATCTGAAGCTGAAATGCTGGAATCCAGTGGCGGCTTAGGGCGTGTCTCCACGGAAACCTCCCGTTTTTTGTAGGAACTGTTTTTCAGGAACTATTTTGTAGGGACTGTTTTTTGCAGTAACTGTTTTTAAAGGAACTGTTTTTGCAGGAACGTTTTTGTAGGAGCTGTTTTTGCTGGAACTCTTTTTACAGGAACTATTTATTGCAGAAATTTTTTTTGCAGGAACTGTTTTTTTCCAGGAACCTGGCCACTGAACCAGGTCTGATGATGGAGCCAAGTGTCTCACCTGGTGCGCCTCGGCCGCGTCTGCCAGCTGCATGTCAAAGGCAGACGCCTTAGCTCTTAGGGTGCTTGGCGTAGATCAGACTAGCGGAGACAGCAAGACTCTGCTGGCCTGATGATGGAGCCAAGTGTCTCACCTGGTAAGCCTCAGCCATGAAACTGGGGACTGCTACTAACGGATCAGAAGCTGAAATGCTGGAATCCAGTGGCGGCTTATGGCGTGTCTCCACGGAAACCTCCCGTTTTTTGTAGGAACTGTTTTTTAAACTAACTGTTTTTGCAGGTACTGTTTTTTGCAGTAACTGTTTTTTAAAGGAACAGTTTTTGCAGGAACTGTTCTTTGCTGGATCTTTTTACGGGAACTATTTATTGCAGAAATTTTTTTGCAGGAACTGTTTTTTTCCAGGAACCTGGCCACTGAACCTGGCCTGATGATGGAGCCAAGTGTCTCACCTGGTGCGCCTCGGCCGCGTCTGCCAGCTGCATGTCAAAGGCAGACGCCTTAGCTCTTAGGGTGCTTGGCGTTGGTCAGACTAGTGGGGACAGCGAGAGCTGGCCTGATGATGGAGTCAAGTGTCTCACCTGGTGCGCCTCGGCGGCGTCTGCCAGCTGCTTGTCGCGCGCGTCGTCCAGTTCCTTGAGCGTTGCCCACTGTTGCTGAAGCGAGGACAGCCGGCGCTCAATCTCGGCGCTCTTTGGGTGCTTGGCGTCGATCAGACTATAAGAAACAATAATGGATACATAAATAACCGGTAATTACTCGTTATAGGTCGCGCAGCGAGAGTTGAGACGATCAACACATGCAAAGATTTGTATCCGCGCTGAACGGACAAGGCAAGCAAAGATTTGTATGGGTATACGCTCGCGTGATTCGGAGATTCATCTAAGAATCTCCGTGCTTTGATAATAAAATTAAACGTTCCCTGTACATATCATAGATTTTTTATTATTATTATTATAATATCTGCAATCAGCCCAGTGGCTTTAATCAGGTTTGATGTTGTTTATTCAACTTTTAAGGAGTACACGTCCTGTAATGTGTCCCTATGATCCCTGCTTTTTTCCTGGGAAGTTTTATATGGAAGCTAATCTTATTCTTCTGAACCTAAACAGGCAGTTTTTTGTATTCAGGAGCTCTGTAGCCAGATGATTGCTATGTCGCTCAAGACGTTGCTTGTAGGATACAGAGGTTGCACTTGCTATTTCCCCCTTGACTGTTGGGATTTCTAGGTACTCGTGCACTTTCGTGTTCTGTGTGAACCATGGCGCATTGATCAGGATCTTTAACACTTTGTTCAGGTAGCGCTGCCAAGATTTCAACATTTGAGTGTCTAGCTGACCCCCAGAGTTGTATGCCACATGTCCAAATTGGTGTCAGGATGTCTACCTAGCAGCCAGTACATGTCTCCAAACTTTTTGTATGATAGATGAGTTTCTTATTTTGTGAATGTGTGGATGGGAACAAAAGTCTCATATACATGCTACGAGTACACACACAGTCTTCATGCTCCCATGAAGAATACATTGATGTGCTTATAGTTGTCATCGTCATCGTGTCAATTTCTCTGTTGCTGCGAACTACAGGTCTAGCTATAGGTAGTAGTGCAGGTATAGGTATTTACCTCTGTCCCTTGGCGCGGTGTCTCTGCGCCACGTGGTCTCGCGCTCTGATCTCGTGACGTAACGCCGCGTGTTTGTGTCGCAGCGCGAGCACTGCGCGCAGATCCTTCGCTGCGACGTCCGCGCGGCAGATGCGCTGTTTCTCTGTCACCCAGCCTGTTATAGCAAGACAAAAATTTATTAAGCACAAGGGAAACTCTTGATCTACATCTCTTAGGGTGCAAGTTCGTACCTGACTCCACACAACAGAGACGACGCACAGTAGTCGGCAAGCGGAAAAAAGTCCAAAATTGGAAGGTTCTAATTCATTAAAATTAGCATAGTAGCCTTATTGTAGAATAGTTATGGGATCATAATCACAAAAAAATATATCAATTAAACGTTATTTTATAGGAAAATTATGCGTCATAAGTTGATCAAACACGAAATATTTATTAAAGCGTAGTTTCTACGCTCGGATGTCTACGAATGTATTTCTTAAGACATTGATGATATCAACAATATTTCTTTTTAATTGTCTTTTAGGAAGCATTATGTATTTACATTTAAAATATATTTTGCAAATAACTGCTGTCGTCATGTCCTACTTGACCTATATAAAAGACACTCTTTTATATTCGAAATTATTGCTTTTCTTGGACCATAACTTTTTTGCCTTGTCGATCCTAGTGGAGATGTATGTATCAAAAGATTCCTTAGTCCTTCTAGTAACTAGCCTATTATAAATTAGCTGCTAATATCTGCTACCCTTGTCATACGATTTATTTATCTAATGAGGTTAAGTGATTGGATATGACGAGACGGGGATGAGAGAGTAGGTACTCTCGGTGCAAATGAGGATATTATGAACATTCTTCTGGCTTCATCTGATCCATTGATAAATTTAGAAGTAAAATCAGCAAAAAATGTTTAGTTCTAAACCAAGAAGTTTTAGACCTGATAAAAAAATGACTAATTTGTTATTAATTTCTGTTTTGTATTAAAACATAGACATTGCACTATATAACATTTTTTTTATCATTTTAAAGCAATATTATGAAAAGAAACATGACAACATTGAAAAATGTAATTATTTCCGCTCTCCCATACAAAGCCGACCACTGTGCGACGTGTCTACGCGACACTAAAGACTTTGAGTAAGTCAAATCAAAGCAAATTGAAATTCATTCATATCACGTCTAAATGCAGTTGAATTTTTAAATCAAGTCGTATTTTATATTCAAGCCAAAATCCAACGTTTCAAAACGAAATTAAACAAATCTACCCATTCAAATCAGATTTCAATATGCGTTTTCCAGTAAAAAAACTTGGACATTTTCTTCTTTGATGCTCCTTTAGCAAGGTTTATGTGGACCAGAATCAACTGCAATTTACTGGACGCGTATGAAATAAAAAACCTTACCTTCTTCCTCATCATGGTCTTCCAAGAACTGGTACAAGTTTCTCGCGTCCTCAAGCCTGGCCTTGCGGTCCTTGGCTGCGGCCACCAGACTGTAAATAAAAACATAATATTAGTAAAACCTCTCTAATCTATATGGAAAGCTCCATGGAGATACCAAAAGTAGAACATTCGTGCTTTTGAGTTGCCAAAAGTGGAACATTCGTGCTTTGAGTTACCAAAAGTGGAACATTCGAGCTTTGAGTTACCAAAAGAAGAACATTCGTGCTTCGAGTTACCAAAAGTAGAAAATTCGTGCTTCGAGTTACCAAAAGTAGTTGACCCGTCGAAAGCATCATGCAAGCTGCTGGAAGCCTCCCGTATATTATTACGCGCTCTGCCTTCCTAGACAGATTGCAAAATGTGACTGTTTTTATGTCAAAAGATGGTCAAAAAGTCTTTTGGGAGTTCCAACGGATTCGATTTTCGCGCAGCTTGTCTGGGCTGTCCAGCGTCAGTCCAATGTCCAGTCAGTCCCCTGTACAGAGAGTCAGTCACCTGTCCAGCGTCAGTCCCCTGTCCAACCAGTCCTCCGTCCAGCGTCAGTCCCCTGTCCAACCAGTCCTCTGTCCAGTGTCAGTCCCCTGTCCAGCCAGTCCCCTGTCTGTCAGTCCCCTGCGGCGCGTCAGTCCCCTGTCCAGCATGTCAGTCCCCTGTCCAGCGCGTCAGTCCCCTGTCGTCACCTGTCCAGCGCGTCAGTCCCCGTCAGTCCCCTGTCCAGCGCGTCAGTCCCCGCCAGTCCCCTGTCCAGCGTCAGTCCCCTGTCTACTGTCCAGCGTCAGTCCCCTGTCCACTGTCAGTCCCTTGTCCAGCGCGTCAGTCCCCTGTGGCGCGTCAGTCCCCTGTCCAGTGTCCAGCGTCAGTCCCCTGTCCAGTGTCAGTGACCTGTCACCTGTGGCGCGTCAGTCCCCTGTCTACTGTCCAGTGTTAGTCCCCTGTCACCTGTGGCGCGTCAATCCCCTGTCCAGCGCGTCAGTCCCCTGTCGTCACCTGTCCAGCGCGTCAGTCCCCTGTCGTCACCTGTCCAGCGCGTCAGTCCCCTGTCCACTGTCCAGCGTCAGTCCCCGCCAGTCCCCTGTCCAGCGCGTCAGTCCCCTGTCCAGTGTCCAGCGTCAGTCCCCCGTCCAGCGCGTCAGTCCCCTGTCGTCACCTGTCCAGCGCGTCCTCCAGCGCCCGCAGCTGGCGCGCGAGCTGGGCCCGCGGCGGCTGCGGGCCGTCGGCGGCGGCGCCCTGCCGGACCAGGCGGCGGATGCCCTCGTCGACGGCGCCTAGTTGGAGCTCTTGTAACGCGTGCGCTTGCAACAGAGCGTCAGTCCCCTGTGGCGCGTCAGTCCCCTGTGGTGCGTCAGTCCCTTGTCCGTCAGTCACCTGACCAGCGCGTCAGTCCCCTGTCCACTGTCCAGCGTCAGTCCCTGTCCAGCGCGTCAGTCCCCTGTCCACTGTCCAGCGTCAGTCCCCTGTCCAGTGTCTAGACACCTTAGGCTTCTAACGTCAGTCCCCTGTCCAGCGTCTAGACACCTTCCCCTGTCCAGCGTCAGTCCCCTGTCCACTTTCCAGCGTCAGTCACCTGTCCAGCGCGTCAGTCCTCGCCAGTCCCCTGTCCAGCTTCATTCCCCTGTCCACTTTCCAGCGTCAGTCACCTGTCCAGCGCGTCAGTCCTCGCCAGTCCCCTGTCCAGCTTCATTCCCCTGTCCACTGTCCAGCGTCAGTCCCCTGTCCAGCGCGTCAGTCCCCGCCAGTCCCCTGTCCAGCGCGTCAGTCCCCTGTCCATCGCGTCAGTCCCCTGTCCATCGCGTCAGTCCCCGCCAGTCCCCTGTCCATCGCGTCAGTCCCCTGTCCATCGCGTCAGTCCCCGCCAGTCCCCTGTCCAGCGCGTCAGTCCCCCGCCAGTCCCCTGTCCAGCGCGTCAGTCCCCGTCAGTCCCCTGTCCAGCATGTCAGTCACCTGTCCAGCGCGTCCTCGAGCGCCCGCAGCTGGCGCGCGAGCTGGGCCCGCGGCGGCTGCGGGCCGTCGGCGGCGGCGCCCTGCCGGACCAGGCGGCGGATGCCCTCGTCGACGGCGCCTAGTTGGAGCTCTTGCAGCGCGTGCGCTTGCAACAGACGCTCCACGTCCACCAGGTCAGGCAGCTGTCCAATGTCAGCCATCTGTCCAGCGTCTATACACCCTGGGCTCGCATCGTCAGTCACTAGCTAGACACCTTGGGCTCCTAGGTCAGTCACCTATCCAGCATCTAGACATACTGGGCTCCTAGCGTCAGTCACCTGTCCAGCGTCTAGCCTAGCTATGTACCCTTCAGTGTTTCCCAGCTGCTTTGTACTGACTACAGAATAGATAACTGATAGAAGTAAATATAGGTGTTCGTTTGTTTCAGCCAGTCATTTGGCATTTAGACAAAAGCTCCCCTAAGGATTTCCACGTGTTCCTAAAACAGAGGACCTAGTAATGCCCGTTTTCACCATCGACCCCTAATTTTTAAGTGACCCCTATGGTAACATATAACAGGAATTTTGTTTTCATAGGGTCTCTTAAAATTACTACCAATTAGGGATTGATGGTGAAGACTGGCATCAAGTCACCTGTCCAGCGCATCAGTCACCTCTAGACACCCTGGCAGTCCAGCATCTAGACACCCTGGGCTCCTAGCGTCAGTCACTTGTCCAGCACGTCAGTCACTTGTCCAGCATGTCGGTCACCTGTCCAGCACGTCAGTCCCCTGTCCAGCGCGTCAGTCCCCGCCAGTCCCCTGTCCAGCGCGTCAGTCCCCTGTCGTCACCTGTCCAGCGCGTCCTCCAGCGCCCGCAGCTGGCGCGCGAGCTGGGCCCGCGGCGGCTGCGGGCCGTCGGCGGCGGCGCCCTGCCGGACCAGGCGGCGGATGCCCTCGTCGACGGCGCCTAGTTGGAGCTCTTGTAGCGCGTGCGCTTGTAACAGACGCTCCACGTCCACCAGGTCAGGCACCTGTCCAGCATCTAGACACCCTGAGATCCTTGCGTCAGTCACCTGTCTAGAGCGCCAGTCACCTGTCCAGCATCTAAGACACTTCAGCGTCAGTCACCTGTCCAGCATCTAAGACACTTCTGTGTCAGGCTCCTGTCCGTCATCCAGGACACTTCAATGTCAGTCACCTGTCCAGCATCTAAGACACTTCAGCGTCAGTCACCTGTCCAGCATCTAGACACCCCGGCCAGTCACCTGTCCAGCATCAAAACACCTTGGTCTCCTAGAGCCCGTCCAAAGCGTCACTTGTCCAGCACGTCAGTCACCTGTCCAGCATGTCAGTCAGCTGTCCAGCATCTAGACACCCCGGCCAGTCACCTGTCCGTCATCTAGACACATTGGTCTCCTAGAGCCTGTGCAGCACGTCAGTCTCTTGTCCAGCGTCAGTCACCTGTCCAGCGCGTCCTCGAGCGCCCGCAGCTGGCGCGCGAGCTGGGCCCGCGGCGGCTGCGGGCCGTCGGCGGCGGCGCCCTGCCGGACCAGGCGGCGGATGCCCTCGTCGACGGCGCCTAGTTGGAGCTCTTGTAACGCGTGCGCTTGTAACAGACGCTCCACGTCTACCAGGTGCCGGCCTACTTCTTCGGATTGGAACTGGGCCTGAGGATTAGAAAAATTATAATTAAAAACAAAAACTTTTTTAAAAACAAGCTTTATTCTGAAATGCAGTTGTACTAAAACGAAAAAAATAAGTTTCCGCCGTTTCGCTTAGGAGTTCCTATGGCCACCTCCTGACTCCATCATCAGACCAGCTCAATAGTACCATAATATTGCATTGTCATCGTACTTACATAAGAATATTTCAGCTCAATCGGTTGAGAAGAACTGTTCTTAAATTCAGTTGCAAGATTTGTCCCACACATACTAACAAGTGAAGTCAATATAAAGCTTGTAAAAAGAAAGAGAAATCAGTTAAAGTCCGGTCGCCGAGCACGTAGAATTTTGGCCAATGACCCCAAGCTACCCATCCTTATCGCTCGCGCGTAATTATATTGCTGTCGCGACTGTGCGACGGGCGCCCGCAGTGAGTGTGCGAGCGCGACAGCAACATAATTACGCGCGAGCGATAAGGATGGGTAGCTTGGACAAACTTCTATGTGCTCGCAGACCAGACTATAAAAGTGTGCCAAAAAGGCCTCCAGCATTGACATGATAAAGTATACCACAACGCTGACTTGGTATGTGACGTGACTAGTGTTGCCTTGCCAGGTCCAAAAACAGAAAAACCGGACTCGGTGCTTAATTTGGCTGGATATTTTATCCTAAATGGCAGACATACACCTGGAAACTCTAGAGGTGACATGACCATTCCTCGAAACCATTGAAATGGTCATGTAGTTTATCCTCTAAAAATCCTACATTCCTGTATCACTTTAGTATTCTGTCAGCAACGGTATTGCACATGACGCAATCATTTACCACACAAATCTTGAGTACCAGACGTTTGCTCCAACGATATAGACTTTTATTTGAACTGGATAGAGGTTTCTGTGCAATGGTTCCCTTCACGACACCATTAAAGGTAAGTAAACCTAGCCAGTGCTTCTCAAAGACTTCCAGCAGTATCTCCAGCGCTGTAAAACGTCTTGTTCTTTCCTGAATGGTATAAACTCACCTTCATCTCCTGCAAAGTCTGTCCAATGGTGTCTGCTTCCCTCAGCAAGGCCATAAATCAAGCAAGGCAATCTTAATTGTTAAATATGTACTAATTAATCTACTCTATCGCATTGGGGTAACCTGTAATGTTAGAGCTAAGATTGTTATTAAATAAATAAATAAAGTGAGCCAACTTGGCCAGCTGACTCCTATGCTTCTCCAGAAGTTCCAGCAATTACCTCCAGCGCTGTAAGATAGCTAGTTCTACACTGGATGGTATAAACTCACCTTCATCTCTTGCAAAGTCTGTCCAATGGTGTCTGCTTCCCTCAACAAGGCCATAAGGTGAGCCAACTTGGCCAGTTGGCTCCTGTGCTTCTCCAGAAGTTCCAGGAGTTCACTCCAGCGCTGTAAGACAGCTAGTTCTACACTGGATGGTATAAACTCACCTTCATCTCTTGCAAAGTCTGTCCAATGGTGTCTGCTTCTCTTAAGAGCGCCATAAGGTGAGCCAACTTGGCCAGTTGGCTCCTGTGCTTCTCCAGAAGTTCAAGCAGTTCCCTCCAGCGCTTTAAGACAGCTGATTCTACACTGGATGGTATAAACTCACCTTCATCTCTTGCAAAGTCTGTCCAATGGTGTCTGCTTCCCTCAACAACGCCATGAGGTGAGCCAACTTGGCCAGCTGGCTTCTGTGTTTCTCCAGAAGTTCCAGCAGTTCCCTCCAGCGCTGTAAGACAGCTTGTTCAGTCCGTGAGACAGCTTCGGCGCCGTGGTAGTTCTCGCGAACTAGTTCTGCTGCCATAGCGGATAGGTCTTCGAAACGTTCCGTTCTGGATAGAAAACGATTTTGTTAGGATGATTACAATATTTAAAAAACGATTAATTTTTGATAATGTAAGTCTTACATTAACAAAAATTCCAACATTTAGATTTATTAAAGTTCATACTTTATGCCTGGAATGGGACTCGCCTTTTAATCTGAGATCCAGCAGAGAGCTGGCGGCTTACAGTGGAATGGACGAGAGAAGACAAAACGAGTTCTTAAGATATTCCTGATGGCTTTTTTTATGGTCCTTCAGGGGTCCTCTTTCTGTCGCGCGCGGAATTCAAATGGAAGGCCGGATACTAGCGATTTTTCTACTGGGGCGATGACGGAACGCCACGGAGGTTATAGTGGGTATACCCCGTCCTTTTCAGGACGTAGCAGCGCCCTTTTCAGGGCGTCGGGAGTCCCACACACCATCTTGTCCCTCGGCAAATGTGACGGTGCGCAACGAATTTCCTCCGCGTCAAAAAAAGGGGTCTTCTTTCGCTCACCTGGCGAGTATATCCGCGGAGATAGCCTCGTGTTTCTTGACGGTGGCGTCGACCTGCGCCAGGTTGGATCCGTAGCGCGGGTCTGAGAGCACCTGGATCATTTCCTTCAGGTAGCCTTTGCGGAGTACACTCTGCGGGAAACAACACACAATCAAAGAATCCATTGTAAATTTTCTATGTATAATAAGTATGTATTTACAAAAAAAAAAGTATTTAAGTATGTTTATATCCGTTGTCTAGTACCCACAGTACAAGCTTTGCTTAGTTTGGGACTAGAAGCGCAGTGTAAAATGTCTAAGGATATTTATTATTATTATTGATTTTGCAAGTGTTAATTGTCAAAAATCTAAAACGTTAAAATAGCGGTATCGTTATAGCCAATGAGCTGCTGTCATAGTGACATTGACGTAATGTCAATGTCACACGAGAATCAAACGTCAGAATAGAGGGACGCGCGGAGACGACTCCCCGCGCTTTTGTGCTAAGTGATGAATTGTATTTAAAATAAGGCAATATAGTGTGAACGTTGAGTATTCAGTGTTTTATTTATGAGAATAGATCTACCGGCCTCTAATACAAGTGATCTAAGAAGTTCTTCCTTCATAACAAATGGGCCAGTGCTGAGGAGCAGCGCAAGAAACTCATGCCCGTTTTCACCATCAATCCCTACTTTTTAAGTGACCTCTATAAAAACAAAATTTCTGTTATGTGTTACCATAGGGGTAAGTTACAAATAGGGATTGATGGTGAAAACAGGCATCAGTCAGAAGCAAGCTATCGAGTGGCTTACCTTGGTGTTGAATTTGTAGTTCAGTTGTTCCAATCTCTGCTGCCGCAGCAGTTCTGTCCTCAGCGCTATTTCACGCGCGTGCTCCGCCTGGAAAAACATACAGAATATAATATGATATAATAAACTTGATTGGACACAAAAAATACAAAGGACTTCAAAGAAAGACAGTTATAGTCTTTTTCACCTAAGATGATCCGTATGACGTTTCGAGTTTGAAAGATTTAGAGATGTCACATAACTAAACCATAGCGATTTATCTATCGATTATTTTCGAAGAGTTAGTAAAACCTACTTTTAGAGAAATATTTTGTATAGGTGTTATTTAACAAAAAACATGTTTTTTACAATTACAAATATTATTGTAACAATTTTTTATTGATAATATTCAAATTTCATGGTTCATGTTCAAAAAAACGATTCCTAAAAAGTACTGGTTCTGTTTCTTTAAATTAAAAACCATTAATTTATTTTTAATGCGTTTATTAAAGTCAATAATCGAAAAATATAGTTGATTTTTGTGATGTTTTTAATAACTAAGTATTCACTGCAATCGATTAATGAACCGCGGAAATAATCGATTTTATTATACAAGAAATACCCCAGCACTAAACTATTCCGTTTCACACATTGCGTACATGAAATAAATAATATTTTTACATCGTATTTAATTAAAATATAATCAATAGACACAGATTTTACTATATATTTCAAGACAAGGTAGTTATTTTTTTTTAATTATATTGCTAATAAAATACAAATATTTTTTCAAAAATATTCTGCATATGTAGTATGCGTAATATGGATAACCTTGAAGTGTCATACGGATCATCTTACGTGAAAAAGACTATAGGTTACCAGGCCCTTTCCAGGCCAAATTTTCTGCTCGATTTTATGGTAGAGCTAAAGCATCTAAGTCTGTCACCATAACATTGATGTTAAAAGCATTGTTGTTATGTTTCGACAGTTGGAGGTAAGATAGCCAGTACCTTGTGATCTCACCTGCCTAGCAGTAACCAAGCTCTCTCCAGGTCTTAGAGTTACTTTGCATGAAACAAATGAACAAATTTCCAAGTCTTGACCTGTTCCAGCAGCAGCCAAACCCTCTCCAGGTCTAAGACAGTTACTCTGCAATTCTGCATATTACAAAGGAATAAATTTTCAAGTCCTGACCTGCTAAATCTCCGTTCGACACGCTCCAGGTCTAAGACAGTAACTCTGCATTTACCAAAGAAATCACCAGGTTGTCACCTATTGCAGCTACTGTTAATATCTCTCCAGGGTTTAGAAAGTAACTCCGCATATGACAAAAGAATAAATCTTCAAGTCATGACCTGCTAGTGCAGTTACCAGGCCCACTCCAGATCTAAGACTTCCATCTCGATGGAAACAGTTCTCATCTGCTGCCAGGGTCTAGCCAGGTCTTACTCCTTCTAAATTGATACTAGAGTACATTTTCTCAGGTAGCAGTCTTGCTCCAGGTCTTGACTTACTTTAGGAGCCTGAGGCCCGTGGCGGCGCACTAGTGACCTGTGCTACATTAGCGGACGACCCGAGGGGATCCACCATTCCCCAAGTTTTTAGGTTCCCAACTCCTCCAGGGTACGACCCGGCTCTTTCCAGGTTTGAGACGAAGCCACAGACACAGACTAACTAACCGTCTAGGTTAGCACAATATTGCTACAGGTCTTAGACAGTTGCTCGGCATTAACTAAAGGAATCTCCAGGTTCTCAAATGTTCCACCTGTTGCCAAGTCCTCTCCAGGTCTTAGACAGTTACTCGGCATTGAAACAAAGGAATAAATCTCCAAGTCCGGTCCTGCTAAACCTCCGACTGACTCTCACCAGGACCTAGGCTCTACTTGGAAACAAAGGGATAAAACTGCATGTCCTAACCTGTTCGAGTTGCTGCCAGGCTCTCTCCAAGTCTTGAGGCAGCTGGCCCTCGAGCGGCGCCCAGGTTTCACCCACCAGGCTCTTCTGCATCGTGTTGATGTGGAAGAACAGGGCTTCGATCTCCGAGCGCTCTTTGTACCTGAAAAAGGACGCATATGATTAGATTATGCAGTTTAAATTCTTCTTCTTCTTCTGCCTCGCCTTGCGCGGGGTCGGCTTTCCCAATCATGCGCCGCCATTTGATTCTATCATGAACGTTTTGTTCGTGAAGTCCCAATACTTCCATGATCCATGTTCTTTTGAACATTCGTCATCCAGGTGTTATTTTTTATCCACAACGAGGAAGCTCTTGGCCTATATCTCACCTGATGGTAAGTGATGATCATTACCTAGTGTACTTTAAATTACAGGACAATATTTTCAAGGGTGCTTGAAATTCAAAACTGTAAGACTTGACGATGGTCAAGGCTAAAATTATATCAATAACACTGAGGTCACCGTTTTGGTAGCCCTCACTGGTTGAGTTTGTCAATCTATAGATACTGGCTATAGCACAGGAGTTACAACATAAGGACTGAGAGGTGGAGTGAAACACCAAGACTACTGCTTTGGTCGATTCACTGGTTGGAATTTTGTCAAGCTGTAGATTCTGGCTACATAGGAGTTGCAGCGGCGAAAGTGGGAAAATTAACGTAGCTTAGCGGTTCTATGAGCTCTTTCTTGGGCATTACTAAACTCCTGTGCTGCCTGAAGGAACTGTTATTTCTACGTGCACTTACTTCGGCGGTTTCTCCACGGTTCTATACTGTTTAAAAGCCAGCAACAGCCGCTGTATGCCATCCAGCGAGTTAGGCAGCAGATGTTCAAGCTGTAAATCCAGGCTACACAGGAGTTGCAGCGGTGGGAATGAGAGTGGGAATATTCCCGTTCCTTGGCGGTTCTATGACCATTTTGGGCATCATTAAACTCCTGTGCTGCCTGAAGGAACTGTTATTTCTACGTGCACTTACTTCGGTGGTTTCTCCACGGTTCTATACTGCTTGAAAGCCAGCAACAGCCGCTGTATGCCATCCAGCGAGTTAGGCAGCAGATGCTTAAGCTAAAAATCCTGGCTACACAGAAGTTGCAGCAGTGGGAACGAGAGTGGGAATATTCCCGTACCTTTGCGGTTCTATGAGCATCTTGGGCATCATTAAACTCCTGTACTGCCTGAAGGAACAGTTAGCTCTACTTGCACTAATATTACTATTTATGTATGTTTAGAAAATATTATGCAGCTTACTATTTTATTTATTTTACCAATGGTCCGTGACCCTCACTCGGCATGGGGCACACTGAAAACCAGCGCCGTGGCCTTCGTCACCGTGGGCCACGGCATATGCTGAGTGGGGTCCCGTTGCAGTGGGCATCTTGTTGGTGGATGGGTGGCACTGCTCAGTTTACTGTTGTTTTTATTTTTTTCTTCTTCCATTATTATGTGCCACTGTCATGTCTATGTAATTGCCTGTATTTGTGTGATGTCCATTGTAATAAATGTATCTTTCTTTCTTTCTTTCACTTACTTCGGTGGCTTTTCGACGGTTCTGTACTGTTTGAAAGCCAGCAACAGCCGCTGTATGCCATCTAACGAGTTGGGGAGTTCCCGGTCGTTGAGCTCCTGAATCTTAAGCCGGATCCACTCAAGCAGTGCTGAGATGAGGCGCCCGTACTCCGTCTTCAGGCCGTCGCAGTCCATCAGCTGGCCTATGATCTGGTGGAAGAAAAAAAATACATTTTTAAAGGAATTCTTAGAAGTGAGAGTACAAATTGCCAGGAGTCAAGTACTTAAAGAAAACGCGAAACAATGCTGTTGGCAGATCATTGGAGTATGGCTATACAGGGTGTCCCAGAATGGGTGAATCAAACAT
Source organism: Ostrinia nubilalis (assembly GCF_963855985.1). Lineage (NCBI taxonomy): Eukaryota > Metazoa > Arthropoda > Insecta > Lepidoptera > Crambidae > Ostrinia > Ostrinia nubilalis. Next base: position 7,124,923 of record NC_087117.1, read on the forward strand.
CTAGGGGAGGTAGCTCTACTAATGTACTATCCCTAAAAATATGAAAAAACAAAAATTAAACCCCATATTTAACTTTTTCAAAAAAAAATTTTTTTTAAAAGTTAAAATAAATCAGCTTTGCCTAAGTATCTGGCTATAATTGCTGCGTTTGGAGTTTATTTGTACTTTTTTCTTACTAATATTAACTGTACATGATCGCTTCGTTTATCTGTAAACAAACTTTTGAAAATAATGACTAGATTTCGAGTTTAGAGCACTTTGTTTAAAAAAAAATCCGAACTGAATTTTTTTTTAAAATATTTTTAGGGTAGTAGGTACATTAGTAGAGCTACCTCCCCTAGCAGTTTGATTCACCCATTCTGGGACACCCTGTATTTTAGGCGGGTTCTGAGGAGTTCTAGGGATATTGTAGGTGGGGAAATCCTTGGAAAGGGAAGTCAGAAAATAAGTTTTTAGGAGGAAAGAGGGGTACATTTTGAAGGTTGTGTGAGTAAAATAGTACTTACGTTAGCGATCCTCCTGCCGCTCTTCTGTTCGTTCTTCATTCGCGCGAAGGTGTGGTAGTAGCTCGCTACGTACGTCATCACAGACTTCTCGTCAGGGCGGGTCGTGTCCACGTCTGCAAACAATTTGTTCAATTTTGAGCTTTGTGTCTGTATAATAAGGTTCAAAGTCCTTTGAAGTCTTTTTGTGTCAAGTTTTTGGACTTTATCTCTTTACAATCAGGTTCAAATTCGATTGGTTAGTAATTTAGTAAGATATTACGACAGGTTGACTGTCACAAATTGATGAATTTTTTTATTAGATTTTGAACTTTATCCCTTTCTAATACGGTTTAAAATCAACAAGGCAACAATCGAACTTTACCCCCTTACAACAAGGTTAAAAATCGATTAACGACACATTTTATAGTAACTTGATGTGTCAATCAAGTGATGTCTATGCTTATTACTTTATTTCTTCACGATACAGTTGAAAATCTTTTTTTTTATTATTTTTTTATGCTAGACAAGGCAGGTATTTGACCGCAATCGCACCTGGTGTTTTAAGTGAGATGCAGTCTAGGATGATACATATTTTATCTGCTCTGTAAGTGCCTATTCACTCTCGCCTTGAAAACGCCCGGATTAGTGTTCAGGAAATACAGCAGCAGGCAGCGAATTCCAGTCCCTAGCTGTTCGCAATATAAACGAGTCGTCGAAACGCTTGGTGCGAGCTGGTGGAATGTCGACAATGTAGGGACGGTACGCTAACCTGCGTCTGATAATAAGGGCTATCGTTTTTATACTTAACAGTTGGCACCCCTGGCGATTGACAGGACCTTACTCTACAGTGGCGCCATCTTGATGAGTGCAAATGCGATAGTCCTCCTACCACTTTAGCGCTCACAAGTTGGCGCCAGCCACTGTCTTCGCTACTAGCAAGTGGCAGGACCGTACTCTACAGTGGCGCTAACTGGTGAGCGCTAAAACGATAGCCCTCATTGACAATCATTAAGCGGCAAGTCGATCACGAATTCACCATGGATTTGGAGCTTTATCATTTGCCAATAAAGTTCAAATTGCTTACCCTCAGCATCGAGCAGGCGCGGGATGCCCAGATGTTTGTGCGCGACATCGAAGGCGTGATTCAGGGTCTCCACCGGTTCCGCCACCGGCACTTCCGACCAGCGGAAAAGATCGGGCCTAAGGGACAAAACAAATAAATTAATATTAACAAAAAAACGAAATTAAATCATTTGAAAATTATAAATAACTAGCTGACCCGGCGAACTTTGTTCCGCCTTAATGGCAATAAATAAGCAGACTTTTTTTTAATTTCGAACGGGATAAAAAGTATCCTATGTCCTTCTCCTGGCTCTAAACTACCTCCCTGACAATTTTCAGCTAAATCGGTTCAGCCGTTCTTGAGTTATAAGTGGAGTAACTAACACGACTTTCTTTTATACAGTGTGAGTCACGTTAAAGTGTACATATGAAAATAGATGAAACTAGACCTATTTTTATCGACAAAAAAGAGGTCAAAAATTTTTTGAGATTTTTTTTAAATTTTTTATAGAATTTTTTTTCTTTAAATTACTTATTGTAAAGAAAACGTACTAACTTTTAAACTAAGCGGTATATCATGATGAAATAAAAACAGTAATAATGATAAATAACAGGCAATACTAAAAAAATACATAAAATACATAAATAAGGCCAACAAATAATAAAAAATGATACTTTTTGAAAAAAATCTGCTTTAAAATTCGTGTTTTTTTGGTTATTTGATAAATTTCTCCAAAAAATGCCCCTATAACAGGTGGTTTTTATTACTTTGTATTATTCTCTATCGTATTACCTTCGTAAAACCAAAAATTGCATGTCTCTATCCCTATCACAACGTTTGCAATGATCGTTTGAACTAAGCCTCTCCGGGCGCGCCATTCAACGCTTCGTTAACAACGAAACTGAAAATGGCTCTAGATTTGTTATTTTGATAAAGACGAGTTAGATTTCAAATAAAAACAAAAGATTTCGAAGCAAAATAAGCATTTTAGTTAAAATTAAAATTGTCTCTAACTGTAGCGGAGAATAATGTTGTGGCAGGCCTTTGTTCAAACGATCATAGCAAATGTTGTGATAGGGATAGAGACGTGCGATTTTTGGTTTTACAAAGATAATACGATAGAGAATAATACAAAGTAATAAAAACCATCTGTTATGGGGGCATTTTTTGGAGAAATTTATCAAATAACCAAAAAAACACGAATTTTAAAGCAGATTTAAAAAAAAAAATATCATTTTTTATTATTTGTTGGCCTTTTTTGTGTATTTTATGTATTTTTTTAGTATTGCCTGTTATTTAGCATTATTACTGTTTTTATTTTATCAGGATATACCGCTTAGTTCAAAAGTTATTACGTTTTCTTTACAACAATACTTTTTGAAAAAAATCTGCTTTAAAATTCGTGTTTTTTTGGTTATTTGATAAATTTCTCCAAAAAATGCCCCTATAACAGGTGGTTTTTATTACTTTGTATTATTCTCTATCGTATTACCTTCGTAAAACCAAAAATTGCATGTCTCTATCCCTATCACAACATTTGCTATGATCGTTTGAACAAAGGCCTGCCACAACATTATTCTCAGCTACAGTTAGAGACAATTTTAATTTTAACTAAAATGCTTATTTTACTTCGAAATCTTTTGTTTTTATTTGAAATCTAGCTTGTCTTTATCAAAATAACAAATCTAGAGCCATTTTCAGTTTCGTTGTTAACGAAGCGTTGAATGGCGCGCCCGGAGAGGCTTAGTTCAAACGATCATTGCAAACGTTGTGATAGGGATAGAGACATGCGATTTTTGGTTTTACAAAGATAATACGATAGAGAATAATACAAAGTAATAAAAACCATCTGTTATGGGGGCATTTTTTGGAGAAATTTATCAAATAACCAAAAAAACACGAATTTTAAAGCAGATTTAAAAAAAAAAATATCATTTTTTATTATTTGTTGGCCTTTTTTGTGTATTTTATGTATTTTTTTAGTATTGCCTGTTATTTAGCATTATTACTGTTTTTATTTTATCAGGATATACCGCTTAGTTCAAAAGTTATTACGTTTTCTTTACAATAAGTAATTGGAAGGAAAAAAAATCTATAAAAAATTAAAAAAAAATCTCAAAAAAATTTTGACCTCTTTTTTGTCGATAAAAATAGGTCTAGTTTCATCTTTTTTCATATGTACACTTTAACGTGACTCACACTGTATAGACTTGAAAAAATAGAACTGCCTAAGGCGGAATTGAACCCACGACCTTCCGCTTGCCGGGCGACTGCTCTTCCAACTGAGCTACTTAGACACTGGATGAACCCGTCGAAATTTTAAAGTGTAATACCAGAGTAAATACAAATGAGTAGGTCATCTTCATAGTAAAGCCCGAGCGCGGTTTGTATGTGAGCGCGCCAATACGTATGCGGCGCGCACACACACACTGACAAAATTTAGCGCACCTCACCGCTAATTCACGCTAAATTTTGTGCGTTTCTATGAAGATGACTTACTCATTTGTATTTATTCTGGTATAGATGTATACAACATTTGTACTGTGCCGGTGTGTATACAGTTTGTACCTGTGAACTTGTACCTATGCTTGTGTCAAGTGGTACCTGTGCGCTGTACCTTTTTTGTTTGGAAAACATACAGTGAAACAATAACAGACTAAAAACCACTGCTTAAGAAACTATACACCATTTACATGTTTTCGCATGTGTATACAGTTGATACCTGTACCCTTATCGAGTGGTACCTGTGCTCATGTATACACTGTTTTGTTATGTACCTGTGCGCGTGTATAAGCGCGTTGAACCCGAGTCCTGAACGCCAGGAGTCGGTGAAGTTGTGGATGTGCACGCCGTGGTATCCACTGGTCTTCCGTTGACACCACAGGAGTAGCGCGTCCTTGGCGGACTTCTTCTCTGAGGACTCATTTTCTTCGTCCTGGGGAGGAGAAAACACGTTATTTCTCTATGACAAATGACAATAGATCAAGAACCAATGGTCGGTGTTGGACTGCCGATTCGAAACCAGTGGCGATTGTAGCAATAATAATAAATAAAAAGGAAGGACCTATGTTTTATCTTGTTTCGGTGAATAAATAATCTTAACGTCTAAAAATTCATCATCCTCGACTGACTCTCTTTGCTTTTAATTTTTGCCGTTAATACATCTATATAGGTATACAGGGTGGGATTTTGAAATGCCACCTGGAGGAAAAGTACTCTTAAAACTGTAGATAGAAAATTTTACTCAAAGAAAACATTCCTTTATTTTTTAAAAGAAACAGATCTGCCTTCAAAGATTTCCAAAAATTTGCTTGCAACACCCGGGAATCGAACCGACTAAAATCTGTTAAAAAAATACACCCTGTATTTTTATTGCATTTGGACCACAGATCGGTGTCGTTTGTGGTCGGTTTTATCCTTTCAATATCTAATGTGGACTAAGAGCTAGTGAACGCCAGACCTACGTTATTTTATAAAAGCTGAAAGTTTGTCAACGTTTGTCGTTGGTGCATCATATAAAGTTTGTGTCATCGTGGCTTTGGCGTCTACCCTAAAATGATTGTCTGGCAAGGGGTTGGAACGGTCAAAACTATCTGTCTGATGAGGAAACAATTTCTAATATAATATCATTACTTCTTCTTAAATCTTAATATTACCTTGTAGACCAGTGGTTCTTAACCTTTAAGTCATGAGGGACCACTTTACCAAAATTCTGTCTTGTCAGGGACCACCTCATAATCGGTCAAAATCAGTTTGACTGCAAAAATGAGTTAAAAGTGGTTTTAAACAAGGTGTGCAAGTGCACTTCGTGGACCACTTGGAATGTCTCCAGGGACCACCAGTGCTCCGCGGACCACCGGCTAAGAACCACTGTTGTAGACAGATAGGTATTCAATGTCACGGATATTTCGAGTTTTGGCAACAAGAATTTTAATTACAAATTGATAACGGGACCTTGACAACGTGATAGGTAGCGAGGCTTAGCCTAATCCGTCAGATAAGAACTTATTTAAAGAAAGTACATAAACTGTATAAGTAATTGTTTTTTTGCCGGGCGTCTGCATTGACCACTGTGTTCCAGCATCGTTTTGTCAATATTGGTTCTACAGAGGCAAACGGATTGAACACTCCCCACGAATTATTCCACTTTGTTCACCTGGGTGATAATCATCTACCGATTCGAAGATGACAGTTTTTAGGTACTCACTCATGAGCTATGATACCAACCCCCCACTATCATGACATGTGACAGGTCAGGAGCCAGCCTCGCTTGAAAAATGACCCTAGATACGCCAATGCTTATAGTCTTCTGGTGCCGGATATGCCGACATCAGAAATTCAGAAGACCCATTCTTGTTCTGTCTTGTATATTTGTCCCTCAGTTGCCTCTTGTTACGACAACCACGAAAATGTCGGTGTGCTCTCATCTACACTGCCACAACCACTCCGCGGACAAAATCAAAAATCAAAATCAAAATCATAGATAAGCAGTATGATCAGGTGCGATTGTGGTCAAATACCTGCCTTGTTATGCATAAAAAAAAATAAAAAATAAAATAAAATGATAATTGACAGTTTAAGTTTCCCCGGGACAAACTTGACCTTCACTGGTTGGGTTTTATTGGCGGTCAAGCTGTAGATCCTGGCTACACAGGAGTAGCAGCGGTGGGAACGAGAGGTGGGAATAATCCGGTGCTTAATCTATGATACTTAAACACCCGTATTCACAAATGATGCTTGCTTAAGTGAAGCAGCAAATCGAACGCACAGCTTTTCAAAGCTGTGAATCACAGAGCTATTCATAGAGCTCTGTGATTGGTTCGTGTATCACCCTGTGCGTCCACACGTACTATGAGACCTCATAGTAATGTTTGTGAATACGGGCGTAAGAGATGATGAGTCTAAGATCTATATACTGACCACATCGATCTCGATCTCCTGGATCTGAAAGCGCAGGATGATGGTCCAGATGAGCCCGAGGATGAGGCGCGGGTTGCCGTCCACTATGTCTTCAGCGCCGATGGACTCCAGACGCACCTGGTGGGAGAACAAGCATTAGTCTTCATTGTCAAAATCAAAGCGGTTAAATTATCATAAACTAGCTGTGCCCGCGACTTCGTACGCGTGAAAACCCGTTTTCGCAACATTTTTCATTGTTGATCTGCTCCTATTGATCGTAGCCTATAGCCTTCCTCGATAAATGGGCTATCTAACATTGAAATAATTTTTCAAATCGGACCAGTAGTTCCGGAGATTAGCGCGTTCAAGTTAACAAACAAACTCTTCAGCTTTATAATATTTGTATAGATGTTAGATAAGATGGTACATCATGTTAATGGAAATGTCAACAGTATAGATGACCCACGCTGAACTGTCCCGCCAAACTCAATGACAGGGAGGCGCTACCATCGTTCAACTATATGGTTTCCAACATGGCAAAAATCGGAACTAGCGATCCGGTATTGACGGTGGCGCCCCACTGTCAATGTCATGCATAGGACAGTTCAGTATTTTGGAACTATAGCCTTTGAAACTTTAAGGTAGGTACATTCTTCGTCACCTAAAAATCCATTGTCGTTCCGTCCCCATAAAAACGATATCACGTGCATATGAGGGATGAACTCGATTTCCCTAGGATTCCATCATCAGACCCTGACTTGGTGACAATGTGACCAGCTCGGGAGAATACCCTATCGAACAAATCAAAATTTGGAATTTTGGAGTTCTGCGGTAACATATACATACAAAAAAAACATACACTCGAATTGAGACCCTCCTCCTTTTTTTGAAGTCAGTTAAAAATATTCACAATGAGTTTTAATTTAACATGCACTAAATACTACTAACCTACTATACTACATGTTATAATATTCCAGGTATTATGCAATGGAAGGAAACCTACACCGTGCGGTCGCTTCGAAGGCTTCGTCGACGGTTAACGTACTTGTTGTTATTATGTACTATCGATGACATACTTACGAAAGGATGCATCATGAGAAAAGCATTTAGGAGTTTCATGCCCGTTTTCACCATCAATCCCTAATTTTTTCATAGAGGTCACTTAAAAATTGGGGATTGATGGTGAAAACGGCCATCAGTCAACAGAGAATCCTTTAGGTTTCGCTTGACGGTTTTGTTTTAGCTTAGATATTAGACAGAACTTCAATTCGAGTCGGTGTCTCTCCGAAGGGATACGCAATGCCACAACCAGGGCTTTCGCCGAAAACCAGTTTCTTGACATGCCCTTACGAACATGTCAAGTGCCGAGCAGTGGCCCACTATTTTCTATGTTCCTTTTGTGTTTTTAATTTTTATTGTTTATAAATTGTGCTTACTGTGATCAATAAAATCAATTCTATTCAATTCTTTTAATAGTTTATTTTGCTTGATATAGGAGTTTCACAAAGAGTTGAGACTTTATTTTGTAAGTCGATCTAACGCCTATACAGTTTTAGATCTTATTTATTTACTAGCATGCCAATTACAAAAAGTTAGACAAAAGTAATATTTTATTGTTTGTTTATGTAGCTTTATTTACGTATACGATAAGATCAATCGCCTTGTCAGATTTTAACCTTCTTTTCTTTTAATCCACAATGAGGTACCTACTTAGCTCTCCTCATTATTTGCAAACTAAATCGTAGCCTAATTTTAAAGGAATTTAAACATTGTAGTGGTTAAACAATTTGATTCTTTGATCCGAAGGTCATGAGTTCGATCATATACGTCCCCGATTGCGTGTACTTATTCGCTTTAGCGCCATCAAAGTCAGTTATTATACCTACAATTTCATGGAACAACAAGCCATGCCAAGCCATAAACGAACTTGTACGTGACCAAAAACAATAGAGCACTAATCTGTAATCTACACTAATCTGGCTACCCGTCGTTACACCCGGTCACCGCTAATATTGTCGAGCGTGTAATATCTACTGATAAGCACTGATAACGGCCGACCTTGGTGGTCAGGACTAATTATGCAATAATGTAGACAAACATCTTTTGTTCAAGAATTTCTTGTTCTTAAACTTTTCCATAATATTGGTCTCATAGTCATAATTTAACCTTTATTTGACTTTGATGCGATTGCTGCAGAAACCTCCAACACCGCACACGTTTTCGGACTTGATGTACCTGATTCTGACCACGTCACGGCTTCAGGGTTACCTACTCCGAAACGCTGTTTACGTTACTTAGCTTTGGGTCTATCTGTCACTGTCGCTCATGCTGGCATTTCACTTTGCGTGAGAGAGATGGGATGGAAAAATTTGAAACTTCGAATAACGTTTTTCGGAGTAACCCCGCGATTCAGGCACCGACCATAGAGCTGCAACCAACTCAGGACTCAGCCTTCTTCTCAACTTCCGAGGGCATAATGTAAGTGAAGCTTCGTCGAGGAATGGCTCGCCTTAAAAATGTGACCGTCCGTGGCATGTGTATCGCCGCCTTTACATTTGAGCTAAGTCCACCTGCTATGAACCTACTAGGGTGGGGTTCTATGTTCAGCTACAATTTTATATTCAGCTAAGCTTAGCTTGTGTACTGACCTTGGTGTGCAGAAAGCCGCTTTAGTGACAATGGGCTATGGGAAATACTACCCATTTTCGAACGTAGCGAATCTTCTTGAAGGCGGCGGAAGCACACAAGGGTCAATCTTCGTCTCACGTTTAGAAATGTAGGGCGGAGGACCAAGTGGAGAGACCCTACAAGGCCAAGAGTCGGCATCGGACTGAAGATAGGGTCAGTAGTTTGATCCTCGTCATCGGTTGAAGACACAAGCATTATTATAGTTTAGGATGTGGTCTCCTATAAACGCTGTATGACGCGTACAGCCTCACGCCGTAGGCCGCGTCACAACGCTTATCATAGAAATGTACTGCTGTGGTCACCTTCAGATTTTGACATTGGCGTATGGCGTCGATAGGAACGTTTGACTCTGACGTCTCACGCTGGCGTTTGAGGCTGTGTCCCACGCTGCGTATAGCGTCTAATAGATGATCTTAACCCTAGTGTGTTATGTACTGACCTTGGTGTGCAGGAAGCTCAAGCTCTTATTGACGTTTTCAATCTTGTGCACGCGCATGCGACCCGAGTTGGGCCGCGGCAGGCGCTCGCCGCTGATGATCTCCAGCAGCTTGAGGAGTCGGCCGTCTGCCAGGTGGACGACTGTTGTCTAGGCTCTAGGGCTAGCCTTACAACAGCCTTGCGATGGAACCCTCTATGGCAGCTGGTGGGCTTGTCTTTGCAGCGTTTGCTGCAGAAGCCTCGAGTCTTAAGGACTCATTTGGTCACCTGATGCTGACCATATCGCGGCTTGATTCAGGCACCGCTCTTAAAGCTGCCATCAGATTGTCTCCGTTCTAGTCGACGTCTAGCCAGATGATCCAGAAGTTTCAAGGACTGACTTGGTTTCAAACGGAGGTGGATTATGTCCAGTTGAGATCCATCTGTTTAGTATGCATTGCCCACTGACCTAGGCATGCAGCCGCTTTAGGGTAGCAATAGTCAGCGTCAGACTGTCGATATAGCCGGTAGTTTGATCCTCGGCATCTGTGGACTATTGGTGTACCTACCCAATCCTATCATGAGCATTATTATAGTTTAGGCTGTAGTTTTCTATAAACACCATATGCCGTATACCGCGTCACAATGTACTGTTGTTGTCTCCTTCAGATGTTGACTTCAGCGTCGATAGGAACGTTTGACTCTGACGTCTCACGCTGGCGTTTGAGGCTGTGTCCCACGCTGCGTATAGCGTCTAATAGATGATCTTAACCCTAGTGTATTATGTACTGACCTTGGTGTGCAAGAAGCTCAAGCTCTTATTGACGTTTTCAATCTTGTGCACGCGCATGCGACCCGAGTTGGGCCGCGGCAGGCGCTCGCCGCTGATGATCTCCAGCAGCTTGAGGAGCCGCCGGCCGTCTGCTAGGTCGGCGAACAGGTCGTCCACCTCCATGCGGGCCTGGAAAGATGGTTGTTGGTTTAGTTTTATGACACTGGTTTATGGGACAGAGTATAATACAATAATCATACGTCGTACATCGCCGGATAGATATACCAAATTACAGCACAATAAGCTACTACGCAAAAATTCACTCAAGCAGTTGTAGAGTGCGGGAGCTGGTACCTAAGCAATTTCTTCAGAAATAGGTTCAGATGCTTAGAGAGTAAACATGTACTAAAAGTGAAACGAGGGGGTTAAAGTTCCCATTTTTTAGTTCGTTCGTTTCAGCCAAATGACGTCCACTGCTGGACAAAGGCCTCCTCCAAGGTTTTCCACAATGCACGGTCCTGCGCTGCCCGTATCCAGGCTCTTCCCTATTAGGCATTTTTTAGTATTTCGCTAATATCTTTTAAATGGTGCTTCATACAGAAAAAAATATCTATGACGCGATGAAAGCTAATTCTAGACCTTTTGTTCTAAACACTTTTTTTAAATTCCTACCCCTTTTCGAACTACACGTCCGAAAAAGTGAGTGGAACAGTTTTTTTTATAATAAAGAGCTCAACTCATAAAACTCATTTGTTTTTTGTAAACAGGCTCTCAAAGAGCACTTTTACACATCCCAACTCTACCACTGCTTCGGGAATAAGAAGGGTAATGGGCGTGCTGAAAAGAAGCAGTGCAAGAAACTCAGACTTTTATAAAAAAACCATTGAGTTCGAGTGAAAAACTGTTCGTTGAAATAATAAATGCGTGCAAATGAGTATGTATTTGTATCAATTGTGCTTATTTCGCAATAGATATCGCGTTTTCGATAAGGCAATTATTATTAGACTGGAAATGAGTGAGTGATAATTTATAATTGAATGTTTATCTCCGGCGCCGATTGATGTTGATGATGTTTTTAATAAATTAACGGTTATGTTCAATTATTTGCAATTATAATTATGTGTGCCATTGAATTGTTCAAATAATAATAATAATAAACAATATGCTGGCTTTTTGACGTGGTTTTATACGATGGATTTACATCTTATTTGCACCATCTTACTTTAACTTTGACAAAAGTCAAAAATCTGTCAAACAAAAACCACCGGTTATCGTTAGTTAGGTACGGTTAAAGTTAGGTGGTTCAACTCAGTCTTGAATACGAATCTCTCGATCAAAAACCATTTCTTGACCAAATTATGAACTTCACCAAGTAAAACCTGTCATCTGCTTTGCACTGGCCCAGTCGAACCTTAACTTCCAACTCCTATGTTCTTCTGATTAATTTCGTTGCGGGTCCAGTGACAGTTTTCCCCCGGGATAAATTTGACCTTCACTGGTTGGGTTTTATTGGTGGTCAAGCTGTAGATCCTGGCTACACAGGAGTTGCAGCGGTGGGGACGAGAGGTGGGAATAGTCCCGTTTACTTCTTGATTGCTTTTATTATACGTTTAACAATTCAAAGAATGTAATATCATGTCTATTTAGTTTTCATCATTGCTCACATTCGTCATCTACGATCTAAGTATAGCAAATTACTCCACATACAGTCATTTCGTCAGTTTTTGTCGCATATGGCCAAAGATTAGTCATCTGCTATAGTTTCATTTTAACAGACATGTGGTGGAGATATTTTGGTGGTGGTTATGAGTGTTGACTTGAGACTTTAGATGTTTTACTTAGCTCATGGAACGGAGGTGATTCCAAGTGCAAAATTAACATTATTTTCTATCAGTTTACTCGTATGTCTGTTTATCAACAACTTTAGAATCAACTACTCAAAATACAGGCGATTTAAAGATGCGCTAGCAAGAGATTTCTAACCAAAATTTAACTGTATGATAAAAAAATATATTTTAAACTGTTTAGAGGTAGCTTTCAGAGCTAGAATATAGTATTTTTTACTAGTTTTTCCTTGTAATTTTTGGTTATTGGTCTCAACTACATAAAAAGTTACTTTAAACGAGATTTAAACTAGCGTTAACTACTCGTACTGTTACAAAAAGTAAGAAGGAGATAAAATTATTCTCATTTCTTTCAGCAAAGTTTGTCCCATTCAAATCTCCAAGCACATACATATTAGGTAAAATTAACACAACACAGTGTATGTATTATGGCTTTATTATGTTCTCACATGACTCATTGCTATTTGTAAAACGATTGCGCGGTCACTATGTCATCGGCAATGAGATCAGCGTAAACAAAATAAGTAAATAACGCTTCGCCATTTTAATTGAGTAATTTACAGCAATGAGGGCTATCGTTTTTATACTTAACAGTTGGCACCCCTGGCGATTGACAGGACCTTACTCTACAGTGGCGCAAACTGGTGAGCGCTAAAACGATAGCCCTCATTACAATGCACAAATTCTCTAAAAACTTGATTTTTATTCTGGGTAAGTGGAAAAGAGAAGTTATGGGCTCTTATGCCATTCAAAATGTATGGCAATTGGTAAGTCTATAGAAGAAAATAATCTTATTTCACGTCACTTGCAGTAAATAAACTAATGCAAGAAATGAAGAAGTTACGCCTAACTAAACTATTGATTTCACAAAAAGGTTATGTAGGGATCAAAAATAGGAATTTTTCTCTAGTTTTAGTTTCTCTAAGCATGTTTTGTCATAAAATTAATCCGAAAGGTAACATTTAAGAAAAACTGCAACTAGGCAGTATTTTTCCAATATGGCGGCGCAAGCGGCCACCATACGAGGTCCCAAAGTTAAAATTCGTAAAGAGCACATCGAAATCTATACAGGGTGTTACTTTGCATTCTTGCCATATTTACAGAGGTTACTATATTACTGATACTGAACACAAATCCGTAAAAAAATAATACCCGAAAAAATTTTTTTTTAATCTTGAGTATTTTATTTTATCGACAATCTGTTAAACACATCACTAATTATCGTAACGCATGCACATCACTTGTTGGCGATGGCGATGAAGACTTTTTTACTTTTTATTGTATTTTTAAATATCTATTGCAATCTATTGTCTTTAAAATGTCTTTTTGACACTTGGAAAAAACTGAGAAATCCATCAATCACAAATCACGTTATAAATAATACAAAAATGTCTGAAGTGTATTCAAACAACGAATAATTTAATCAAAATGGTGCTTGGAGTGTCTGCAAGACGTCTTAGACGAAATGCTTGATGACGTACCCTTAGCGTTACACCAAATGCTCTACTACCAGCAGGATGGTGCTCCCCCACAATAAGGACGTCAAGTGCGCGAATAATACGTTTGGTGAACAGTGGATTGGACGAGTGGTCCAGTAGCTTGGCCACCACGATCCTCGGACCTGACACCAATGGATTTTTGGAGTGACTTGAAACGACTGGTATGCGCAGAAGAGATAAACAGTGTAAACGCGTTACATGAAAGGATTGTTTTAGTGAAACTGTGAGACAAAACGTTTATGTGTTGCGAAAACTAAAGCGAAAAACCTACGCTTCGCCGTGCTAGACTGTGCCTTCTTCAGAACGGAGGACACTTTGAACGCCTTCTTCAGAACGGAGGACACTTTGAACACTTGCTTCGCAGTACGTAAACTTTGTAAGTAGGAACTTATAAATAAATAATTAATTGTGAATAAGGTGATTTCATTTCATACTTAATTTATTAATTTGTAAAAATAGGGTACAATGTTAAAATTAATTAAAACCCTAATAATTATTACGTATTTTTGACGGTCCTAAGCCCGTAAAGTAGAAAGGAAAATCTGAAATCAACTGAAGAGTATTTTAAAATAATTATTATGACTGGATAAAAAGGCTGGTACCCAGAGCCATAAAACAACAGATTATTAAGAACTAGGCCACGCCCACTAGGTTTATTCCACTTGCACCTGTAGAACGTATGAGACAAAATGGGTTTATTCCAATTTGTACTGAAAAACCAAATTTACTAAAATCTTAGTGTACTTTCTTTATGGGGGTCTCTTGTTTATCTTAAATAATAGGTATTGTTCCCTACTTTTATCTCTGTGAATATGGCAAGAATGCAAAGTAACACGGTGTATAAATACCAATTTTTATTACTCCCGGAAAACTATCCAGGTAAAACTACCAAATTACTGGACTATATACAGGGTGGAAACGATAAGTGATCTCATTCGATTATTTCTAAACTATACAAGATATCTAAATAAGGAAGCTGGAAACATTGAATTTTCGGATAGATCCAGTTTATTTTGTAACTTATTATTGGTACCGTTGGATAGAGCTCGTGAAGCACTTTCAGGATCAGTAACCAGTTTTTGGATATCTTATATAGTTTAGAAATAATCGAGTGAGATCACTTATCGTTTCCACCCTGTATAGCACGAGGGGGTAATGGGGGAATGATGAGTAATAGTAATTTGTGCATAAACAAATTATTAAAAAACAAAATAATGGATTCTAGCCTACTGATGACGTCACCAGACACTCACGTCACTACTTACTGACCAGGAAGTCCCTGTACTCCGCAAGCTCCTCCTGCTCCGGAGTTCTGTTGGCCTGGCAGCGTCCGGGAGTAAGAAGGAATTACTAACAGTCATGATAGCAAAGTAATTGTCTAAACTAATACCCAACAACCTTGACACCTTCGCTTATAGCTGCTTCATTATCATCGACTGCTGAACATAGGTCTCCCCCAATGATTTCCACAATGGCCGGTTGGTGGCGGCCTGCATCCAGCGCCTTCCCGCTACCTTTATGAGGACGTCGGTCAACCTTGTGGGTGGACGTCCTACGTTGCGCTTTCCGGTACGTAACCTCCACTCCAGAAACTTGCTTCCCCATCGGCCGTCATTTCTGCGTACTATATGTCCTGCCCTTTGCCACTTCATCTTACTAATCCGTATGTCAGCGACTTGTCTTTATAGCTGCTTATCTCTTTTAAATTCATAAAAACAACACGACATTCGTTGATTGAAATATGCCAGGTCAGCTAGTCATCATTTTCAAGTTCTTTAGTCTCCAGGATCAAGACAAATGGAGGATATGGCCTTTTTTTCGTCAGGAAATGCATGAAATTGCATACCCACTGGCCCGGGGGAACCAGTAGGTTATGTGAGGCTCTCCCAGCCAGATGGGCAGGGCCTACTCACTAAAACCTGACGGTGTCCTCCTAAAGTCTTTAGGACGGAACTGTGGAGGATATGGCCTAAACTCACTGGCCAGACGGGTTGGGGATGGCAGATTCAGCGACACACATAGGTGGAGAAGCTGAGGGATCTTGTTCTGAGAGCCTTACTCTGGGGCAGAGCCGCGAAAGAATCCCCAAACCGTCTATCAAGAGTTCTGAGTCTCTGAGTATACGATCAGGTTTTTATAAAAAGACCCCGCTCATCTAGCAGGAGCCAGATCCACCTAAATCCCCACAAAAAGCACTGGTCCCTTCTGAAGAGTAATGGGTGTGGAACAAAAGGCAGAGGCAAAGTATTACGTTGAATGTTCGCGGTATCAGACTTGGACGTACCTTCTGTAGGAATGAGTTGATCCATTTCGTGAATGTTTTCTTCTGGATGTGCAGGCGCTCCTCTTGGAGGGCCTTGATGCGGCCCTGCTCGAACTTGAGCGCGTCCTCGCGCTGCGTCATGTTGGTACGCTGCTGCACTGCCGTCGCGTACCCGCCCGGCTCATACTGCGGCCCTGGGGAAAGATGGAACGGTTACAAACCAAATTCAATTTCAGTACTTATACTCGTATACCATCACCATCGAATCAGAAATGAGGAGATCCGTAGGAGAACCAGAGTGACTGACATAGCCCGCAGAATCACTAAAATCAAGTGGCAGTAGGCGGGGCACAGCATCGTACGCACACTCACTGCGGGCGCCCGTCGCACAGTCGCGACAGCAATATAATTACGCGCGAGCGATAAGAATGGGTAGCTTGGGGTCATTGGACAAAATTATACGTGCTCAGAGACCAGGCTTTAGTCTAGGGCGTAGTCATCGTGGTAAATCGATCATGCGGTAAATTACATACTTCTCGAAAATTTTCAAAATTATTTTCCTATACCCTACAGTTGCAGTGTTTCTTAATTATAATAACAGGATGTTTACCATATCTCCTAGCCGGCTGGTAGTCCTGGTACGAATGGTAGCTGACGTTGCTGAGTTGGCGCTGCATGTCGTCACCGCATCGGGGTGGCGCCTCTGTCGCTTATGTCTAATCTTTGGCACTGTTATCACTGTAATACTGTAAATAGCTCGTGATGGTCGGCGTTCTAGGGTTTAAAATTAGGGTTAGATTCTCACATTTAGAGAGACGGATGGACGTCTAAATGTAAACAGTGGGAATAAGCCCTTAAAGGATGGTTTTGTTTAGGGTATACAGCTACAAATAAACAAAACGAAACGTGGAATATTGTGATAATTTGAATAAGGAATCATTTTCTTTTTATTTATGTTCTGGAGTTTTAACCACGGATAAATAATGCCTGTTTATGGTATATCGCTACAAATAGGCAAAATGGAACATATGAACAAAAAAATGGGACGCTGTGATTATTGAATATTTTTTTCATTTTCCATGTAAAATAAACTATTTTATTACAAAACAGTGTTTTTTTTTAACTTTTATTTAACCCTTCAATGAATATTTTTCTATTATGCTTCTTTTTATAGCATCTTGTCAGAATAGATCTCAGTTTTTACAGAAAAAACCTATCGAGCACGCAGCGCGTATTAAAAACTATCTTTTATAGAAGAAATCATACGGGTAGACTGGGGTAGACTAACAGGGTAAAATGGCGCGTTTTCGTCCATTTTGGTGAACCTGAGGGCTTAGTGTGAGTTCACACCAAATGTCAATACAAAAAATGACATTTAATGTATGACGGATTGTACACCGCCCCTAGCAAAAACTGTCAAGAACTATTTTTTTAACGCGTTCACTAGTGACGAAATTTGATGTAAACTCACACTAAGCCCTCTGTTCGTGCAAAAAGTTTTAAATAAATAACTTCATAAATATTGTTTTTCTAAAGTGCATGGATATAAAAGACAGCTCATTCGTCAATCTCATACATTAAATCATGCACGTCTGTTTTGACTTTCTCTATTCCCTCATTCAGAACGCGTTGCTACTTTTACTTGATGAAAGCTTTTGCTTAGCGATGTCTCTGTGTGGAGAATATCATAAAAGCACAATTAATTTGACTGACAGTCAGTCTTTAGTTACAAAAGAATGCTTAATTGGCAATAATGCCAAGGCATAAGTTCTCTAAAACTCTCAATCTTCACTTTACGCCTAAAAACCAATGAATGTAGTTTATTTTTTTTTAAATAATAAACTTTACTGCCAGAATTAATCTAAATTCAAGTTTAACAGCAGCTTTTGCACTAGGCTCGCAAGCCTGTATCGCAGCAGCCAGTTACTGTTGTGACATTATGATGTTTAATTTATTTTGAAATCAAATAGGTACCTACCTAGTCAATTATTTTACCGAATAAATGACGTCATGGATATACGTAAAGTCCATGGGAATACATTTTGAAAGCCCATAAAAATTGAGTCAATAATTTTTTGTTGACAATACGTCACAAAAAATCGCGTTCCACAAACAATATTTTTTACTTGGTGTTCTATAATGAAAAATCTAAGCCCGGTTTCCACCAAAGCGGAGAGGAAAAGAGATTTTGTTTGGACCAACTGATCTGAATCAGATGGGTTATTCCAACACATCATCTCTCCGCTTTGTGGAAATCAAGCCTTATTTTCTCTAGCTTTTGAAGTATTAAAACTAACGATTTATGGCTTAAAGTTTAAAACAGCTCATCAACTAGCCAGAAGGCACATGAAGCTACTCGCAGGCATGGACGAGCCTCACGCAACTGTACCTGCCGTTAATTACGCAACGTGCGCGAATGACCTGCGCCAAAGAATAACTTGTACAGGTTTAAATATTTTTATGGAGGTTATTTTTAACCTACATTCTGAATAATTGTTATTGACGGGATTTCTACTCCGATATTAAGGAGACTCGAAAAACTCTAAATTAAGGTATATGGTAGCAATCCCGTCAATAATAATGATTCTGTTAGTGACCATGAAAGTTTAAAACAACCTACATTCTTTGCAATACATATGCAATATAAATTCTTGACCAAAACGTTTTTTAAGGGTAAAAAGAAAAACGAACTTTTTTTAGGTCACTATGAGCAAAAATGTGGAATGTGGTGCAGTAACACGAGCAAATGCATATCAAAATGCAATAGACTTTTCAAAAGCGCTTTTACTCGTCCTAGTGTAGTTTTAATCCTATTATCACAACTTTGGGATAAGAAAAATTACTTTATGTAGAACTTCTAGGTTTATTTTTTTTAGGATTTTACATTAAAAATGCTAAATGCGATGTCCCTCCTCCAGCAAACTTGACCTTCACTAGTTGGGTTTTATTGGCGGTCAAGCTGTAGATCCTGGCTACACAGGAGTTGCAGCGGTGGGAACGAGAGGTGGGAATAGTCCCGTCCCTCCTCAAACAGTCGATTTTAATCCATGTTTTAGAAGTTTACGCCCGTATTCCCAAACGATGCTTGCTTATGTGAAGCAGCAAATCGAACGCACAGCGTTGAATAGAGCTCTGTGATTGGTTCGTGTGTCAACCTGTGCATCAACGCGCACTGTGAAACTGAATACGGGCGTTAAACTCCTTTCAAAGCATTGACCATTCTGCGCGTATATGCGCGCGCGCCGTTACGCGCATAGTTCACCGCGCACGCGGAAACCTGCCCGAGCGCGTGAACTGTTACACATTAGCATTGAAGGATGGGACTATTATGCATTTCTATAAATCTAACCATAATTTCGAACTCCTATGTTCTTCTGATTAATTTCGTTGCGGGTCCAATGACAGTTTAACTTTCCCCCGGGACAAACTTGACCTTCATTGTTTGGGTTTTTATGGCGGTCAAGCTGTAGATCCTGGCTACACAGGAGTAAATGATGGGGCAAAATCTCTTTATTAACGTTTACGTAACTAGCTTTCCGCCCGCGGCTTCGCCCGCGTGGAATTATTCGGTTTTTTATATAACCTATGACACTCAGCAATAATGTGGCTTTCTATTGGTGAAAGAATTTAAAATCGGTTCAGTAGATCCCGAGATTACTCCAAACAATTTAACAAATATACAAACACACAAACTTTACCTCTTTATAATATTAGTATAGATAGACATACGGTTTACAAGAAACTAATTTGCAAATAGATGCTTAGATAGTGTTTAAATGAAATATGGTTTGTCCATATGTAGTTACCTATTTTGCATGTCATTAAAACCAAATGTATGATCTTGCAAGCTTGAAGAAAAATATTTGCATACGCAAATGTAATGTATTAGTTGGCCGATGACCGCATAGAGGCAAACACCATGAAACTGTGGGGTTGATCTACACCAATGTAATATTATAAAAAGAAAAGATAAATTGATTGTTTGTATTGTATAGGCTCCGAAACAACTGAACCGATTTGAAAAATTCTTTCAAGTTTGGAATCCTACGTTATTTCTGGATAACATAAACGGTACGAACTTCGCCGTGTCATTTAGCTAAAGAAGCAGCAGTTGGCGCCACTGTAGAGTAAGGTCATGTCACTCGATGTCACCAACTGAAGCACAAGGAGGGCTATCAAAATTAGCAGTCATAGTGAAATATTGAAATTCAACCAATTATAGAATCTAGGTCGAGTTTGAATCTTGTGAGCTTCGACCAATCAAAGAGTCACTATTATTTACTTGACTGGATTGAAAAACCTTTAAATTCCTGTTTTAAGGACTTTAAATTCTTTAATTTACCTCATAATAAGGTATAAGTTATAAATAGCCGACTTTCAAGCCCCAAAACACAAAAAATAAGCCAATTATGACCTCCCAGGTGCAAAAAGCAAGATGTCCGACTTGCATGTTTGGCAAATACCTACAAACAGACAGTGGGCGTGATTGCGTCCAACATTTGCCGTGCGGTCGATGACCTAGCCCATGCACGCGTTTTATCACTGAGAATAGTGACAAGTGAAATTATTGAACTTAATAAAATACTGATTTGTAAAATTTTCACCTAGTTTCTTCCCGCGGTTTCATCTGCGTCGATTTCGGACGGTCACAGACGGACTTTGTCAAAGACTGAAATAAAATACTTATAGTTCCAAAATACTGAACTGTCCTATCCATGACATTGACAGCGGGGCGCCACCGTCAATACCGGATCGCTGGTTCCGATTTTTGCCATGTTGGAAACCATATAGTTGAACGATGGTAGCGCCCCCCTGTCATTGAGTTTGGTGGGACAGTTCAGCGTGGGTCATCTATATTTCCATTTTTATGTCCCTAACATATAAAATTACCCCACCCTGTACAAACTTTCGTCTCCATACTTCAACCCCAAAGATGTTTTTCGCGAATTTATCTATGACCTTCTCCTAAATCTACTTTATTACCATATTCATCAAGATTGCTTCAACAATTTTGGCATAACAAACAGTTCCTTTCGCCTGTCAGGTTACCTTCAAAATTAATGATTTTAGTGTAAGTATAAATCCACGTAAGCGACGAGGTTATACTTATAGATAACGGCGGGATTGTCAAAAGTGCCTAGTGACTGAGTTTCTTGCGCTGCTTCTTCTCAGCACTGGCCCATTTATTGTCCCGAAGCAGTGGTAGGGTTAATACTGGGACGTGTAAAAGTGCTTTATAAAAGCCTACTTGCAAAAATAAATGAGTTTTTTATGCAATTTTGCAACAATATTAAGAGTACATTAAGAACAAAAATAACTAATTTCCCACAAGTCTAAACGTTCATGAAGGCCTAAACAATTTTTTCGAAGAAACAACTTGCTGCATTCTCACAATACAACAAGTTGCCTAGTTCACACGTGCTTTCCATTCTGGAGATGGCGCTGCGAGCGTATCTAATAGCATTGTTAGAACTTTAGATTTACTGGTAAAAGATAAATGAGTTCCGGTAGTACGGGACTATTCCCACCTCTCGTTCCCACCGCTGCAACTCCTGTGTAGCCAGGATCTACAGCTTGACCGCCGATAAATAAATAAATTCTTTATTGACATAAAGTGTTACACTAAAACATACAACACAGTAATGAATGTAGATTACAACAATCTAGACAGGTACACAAACAGTGTGTTGAGTGAATCCTGGTACCCAAGCTAAGATTTAACTTGAGTTATGGATACCAAGGCTCTCTTATATCCCAACCAGTTAAGGTCAAGTTTTTCCCAGGGAAAGTTAAACTGTCATTGGACCCGCAAAGTTAATCAGAAGAACATAGGTGTTCGAAGTTAAGGTTCGACTTCCCTCCATTGCAAAGCGGATGACAGGTGATAAACAAAGGTATAATAACCTTTAAAAGATATGCACCACAGACCTCCGGTAGAGTAGTAGGACAACTCTCCTTCTTCCCATGGTGTCGTAAAAGGCGATTCATCATCATCAGGTTCAGTTTAGTCTCCACAGCAGGAACACGACCCTCTCCAATTTACCAGAGGCAAATGGAGGGTTTGACCTACACTCCCCACGCCCGCGACTTCGTACAGACCCCATTTTACCCCCTTAGGGGTAGAGTTTCGTAAAATCCGTTCTTAGCGGATGTCTACATCCTATAAGGAACCTGCCAAATTTCAAGTTTGTAAGTGTTCGTTCGTTTCAGCCGAAAAGTCAAAGTCAAAGTCAAAATTTCTTTATTTGTTTAGACTAATAAATAGTTCTTACAAATCGTCATTTTGCTCTTAAGGAGCCTCAACATGTCTCATAATCTTTTTACCCTACCAGCGCTTCGAGACCAACATTTGGCAAGTGCTGAGAAGAAGCGCCGCAACAAACTCAGAGACGTCCACAGCTGGACAAAGGCCTCTCAAGGTTTTCCACAAAGACCGGTCCTGCGCCGCCTGCATCCAGGCACCTCCCGCGACCTTCACCAGATCGTCGGTCTACCTAGTGGGAGGTAGGTAGGTGTAGTTTCTGAGATTTTGTGATTAATCAGGGTAAAGGAAAGGTATGTATTTCACTTTAAATAGTTAGTGACGGTATAATAATAAAAATGCATTTGGATAAGCCTGCAGATTAACTAAAGACTTAAAGGTGATCTTTGATGATTTCACGATATGATTAATCAGCATTCACATTAAAAAGATAAATACCTCACGAGTACTGAAGCATAATATTTGTTATTCGTTGTCCTTATTCAGTCATCGAATGATGTCATTTTGTCTTGAACAGCTTGAACTAGCCTTTACGTGTGGTTTCGCTTGCTTAGATTGTAATAATCTTAATAAATAGGTACTCTTCTATCTTTTGTATAAGGCAACTGTTACTGATTGTCAACACACAACTCGAACTCAACTGATAAACAGAGCTAACGAATTTTAGAAAATTCACCAGCTGAAAACAAAACTAAACCGCGGGCAAGTCATACCCAACTTCTGGCCTAGGGGGGATTAGATTTAGGTCAGAAATCTTTGACTTTGCTTTTTCAAAGCGATTGTACTTGACTTTTAGGCGAGTTCATAGATTTTCTGCCCTCTGCTATCTTCGCTGGGAACGCCAATGGTGCCATGCTCCATAAGGAAAAACGTAGGACAACGGTTGCCAAGAACCATACACTTGCACAACATAGAAATACCATAATTTAGGATAACTTATCTTATTTTTAAGATGAGACTGTCAATAAATACTTCCCAAGACAACACAATTACTTACCTCTAACAAACATATTTACGATGAGTCTTTTTTACGTCTTAATAAATATTAATAGATTGGCCATGTACTTGATAAATTATCTAAGGTTGCTGCAATAACAATAAATAAATAACATCGTACTTATTGCAATAAGAATAATAGGTAGTAAATAATAATAAAATGTTACAGTAAATAAATTGGAATTATTTGTTTAGCGAATACTTTTTGCCAGCTATCTCCTCGTGTATAAATTCATTTAAGTAATTAAAGACATTTTTTTAATTCTGGGTAGGGTATGCGTAATACTAGCTTTTTCCCGGGTCTTTCGTATGAATATCGATGTGTACAAAAAGATGTATACAATAAACCTCAAGCAGAAGTTACATTATGAACCGTAAGTATTTTTTTTAATCGGTTCAGTATTTCCACAGATTACTTTCTTTAAAATAAACTTAAAGTGGACGATTTTGAAACGTCAAATGGCAAAAATCGGAACTAAAACCCAGTAAATAGCGCCCCCTGTCAATGTAGCTGGGACGGTTCGTGTTGGACAGGACAACTATAACGAACTTTTACCCCTTATTATTAGTGTAAGAAACACCTACGTGTATAGAGTCGCGTTCAACAGCTAGTTGTGTTGTATTTAAACAAAACTGCATATAGCTATCTTGTCACATTCCCGCCTTGCAGGGTGATAAGACTATCGCGACTGATAGCGACCGCTCCTTGACTCAATGCTAGACGGCATATCAAGTTTTACACTGATAGTTTCTTATTTACTTGGAATAGGTAATATTTTGCAATAAAAAAGTGTATATTGATGGGCTTTCGCCTGGATATTATCGATGAGTGTTTTGAATATTTTAATAATAGTGACTGAGTTTCTTGCGCTTGCTTCTTCTCAGCACTGGCCCATTTATTGTCCTGAAGCAGTGGTAGGGTTAATACTGGGACGTGTAAAAGTGCTTTTAAGCTTATTTGCAAAAATAAATGGGTTTTATGAGTTTTTATGCCTTTTCTACTCTTTCATGACTTGCTTGCTTACCCCCTTACTAATAAAACTTACACGCTCGTTGATCAGTGTTTTAAAGTGACGTTTAGTATGGAAATGTCATTTTAAAACAGTGATCAACAACTGTGAAACTTTTTATTAGTAAGGGGGTTAGCCTTTAGTAACAAATTATAAGTATAATTATAATTAAGCTTGTATTATAGTAATGTAGATTGTAGAGTCCCGATGGCACAACTACCTACATTATAAATCTAGCGCATAGCCGAATTAGTGCCTGAGGTATGAGATCGAGCGGTAAGGGTGACGTGACGTATCCTAGTCTCGTTGACGTTTGATGTCACAAAATCACCTTCTCGTACCGCTGCCAAAACACAGGCACATACTCAGTTACGCATTAGACTTGTAAAACGCAACTGCCATTGTTTACCTTAATAAGCCGCACTACAAATCTACTTAGACTGAGTTGCACCACCTAACTTTGACCGTCACTATAATAATAACCAGTGTTTTTTATGGAATTTGACAGATTATTGACGATTTCAATGTTAAAGTAAGATGGTGCAACCTTAGTATTTACTAATTTAGCAAACTGGTATGGTAAGTTTGGCATTTTTTGTAAGCATTAGAGCGAAACCGGTGCTCTAACGACCGGACTAGTGTGAACTGGTTTTGATGAAATATAACAATAATTATCATTATTGGTTCTACAATAATAGCTTAAGAGACCATTTTGGCAATAGTAATAATATTATTATTATGGTGGATAAGACAACCACAGCCGAAAGAAATAAGCCACAACAAGTGCGATTGCGGTCAAATAATACCTGCCTTGTTATGTATTCATAAAAAACCTCTATCAGAAGTGTGATCACGAAGATCCTAAACGAAGGCCGCTACCAAGTGGTCAATATGGAAATCATGTGGTAGAGCAAGCTTTAGGGACGTGTTTAAGCGCCCTAGAACGGGCCTAAGTACTGAATAAATTATTTGTATTTGTATTGGGAAGGCCTTTGTTCAGCAGAGGATGTCCCGTGGCCGAAATGATGATGATGATGTAATTGCTGTGGAGCCAAGATTCTAACTCTACTCGCCCTAACTTCTTCTTCAAAATAAATGTCTTTTGGAAGAGGAATACGAGCGTGATACAGTTTCTTTTTTACATCGACAGCGCGGGCAAAGTCTAGATATAGTTAAAAAATCTGAAATGTCAAATGGCAAAACTTGAAACATTATGCCAGTATTGATAAAATCCTATTATAATGTTATATGGGATACTTCAGTGTTGTCCAACGTGACAAAAATCGGAACTAACTAATAACCCAGTTTGATAGTAGCGCCCTCCTGTAAATTTCATAATTATATGGGACACTTCAGTCCAGTTTATTGATAGTAGCGCCCTCCTGTCAATGTCATATCTGATACACTTCAATGTTGGACAACTTTAGCAATGTAGTAGATGTTCTATTTTTGTTTTGCATTAACATTCAACATGTCTGCCACCAGTCTGACCGGGTTTGTTTTTACAATGCTTAATTGGGGATCGCGAGCTTTCAAACAGAAATCTCGTTTAGACTTTACTAACTACATATTTCTAATAATACAGTTCAGTTCCCAGATAGGACACAAAAGTTAAATAATTAATTAGCGTAGTTTTTACCCGACAGCGCCAGAAGGAGGGTTATATTTAATAATAATAATAATAACCCCGCAGGGCAGCTTTGTGGCGAGCTGTTGGTGAGTAGCGACACCACGGGGCCAGTTGTTAATCCGAGTGCTCCCGAGAGTCGGTCAAGACCCTCGTCTTCGGCTTGCCGAAGTGGAATCCGAGAGGGTCTGCAGGACTTTCACCTCTGGCTTGCCTTAACCGGCCGGCCAGAGTGGAGTCGCTAGGGCTATATGCTCCAGGGGTGGAAGTGTTAAAGGGCATAACGCCGCGAGTAACTTCGGAGAAAGCGCAGCACACCTCTCTACACCCCTGAGCTGGAAGACGCCAATGTTGCCCCTCAGTCCGGTCTATACGACCCATGACGCCAGGGGGGGCCCATTTAGTCGCTGGCTAGTCACCGCCTGCCATTTTTTCAGTCCGAGACTATGAACCAGGCAAGTGTCCGTCCCGTAGTCTCCATCCATAGCCCAGTAACCAGTCCATCCATCCTTCATCCATAACCCTAGTCCATTCTCCAATAACTGCAATAGCTCCTGTGCACAGGCTGGGGATGGTCTCTGGCTACATCCCATGATATAGTCAGAGACTAGATCCAGCATGTGCACCACTTTCACTTTTGTCGATTATTTTGCGCTTAAAACGGCCTCTACGTGTTGGATCTGTATCCCCACGCAAGCCTTATAAAGGACCGGGTCACTCTTGACCCGTGAGCTCCAAAGCGTACAAACATAATAATAATAATAAAGTCCTTTATTGCTTCTACAACATACTTATTCTAGTTACAATAATGTTGATTGACATAATAATATTATTTAATTGCTTTACCTAGATAGTTTAACATCCAGGTAAAGCACAGGATAATTTTTATCCCATTTTTAAAGGGACACGTGCGCGGTAGTAGTTATTTACTCTGGTAATTATGTCATGTCAATGAAGCAAAATTCACGCGGGCGAATCCGCGGACAAAAGCTAGTTTGCTATAAATTAATAGGTTTTTAATTCATCTCTGTCGGTTAAAATCAACAGTAGGTATATACAGGGTGTTAGGTAAATGGGTATATGAGCCGACACTAGGGCATATGGGCATATAAATGGTATGGTGAAGTCAGAAAATTGATATCTTCATTTTAATTATTTTAATTTTCATACAAATCGGATTTTATAAAATATTTTTTTGTATGAAAATTAAAAAAAATTAAATGATCATATCAAATTTCTGACTTCACCATACCATTTATATGCCCATGTTAACATGGGCTAGTGTCGGCTCATATACCCATTTACCTAACACCCTGTATAGATGACCCACGCTGAACTGTCCCACCAAACTCAATGACAGGGCGGCGCTACCATCGTTCAACTAGGTATATGGTTTCCAACATGGCAAAAATCGGAACCAGCGATCCGGTATTGACGGTGGCGCCCCACTGTCAATGTCATGGATAGGACAGTTCAGTATTTTGGAACTATAGTAGCGCCCCTTCTTTCAATGTCATACCTTACGGGACAGTTTACTGTTGGACAACTTTGTGCTTCTCTATGCTTTACGTCTAAATTTTTCCTTACGGGGCATGGTAACTAACTCACATAAACTTAGAACTGATTCCGTCTGTTTAGGGAAGGCAATGAAATTCAGGAATAGGTTATAAACATAATTATAATCATAATAACGGCTACGATGGATAAAGTCTGGCACCAACCAAAGCATACTAGAAATAGTCACAGTACACAATAGTCAAGATACACATGGCCCAATATAGCCAACATAACAATACAAATCCACGAATGCAGTAACGGTCGGAGCATGAAGGTCGACGCA
The DNA here is from genome assembly GCF_963855985.1 of Ostrinia nubilalis. Classification (NCBI taxonomy): domain Eukaryota; kingdom Metazoa; phylum Arthropoda; class Insecta; order Lepidoptera; family Crambidae; genus Ostrinia; species Ostrinia nubilalis. The sequence goes on from NC_087117.1 coordinate 7,152,588, forward strand.
CGCGCCTAATTGGTGCTCACTTGCTAATTGAGTTTAGCAACGCTGACCGCGGCGAGCAACGGATGGGTGACCTCTCAATGAGTTTTAGTCATAAGTTCACTATCAAAATGCACAATAATATTTGCAAAAAGTAACGGTTTTGATTTTAAGTCGGGTTGGGTTTCACGTTAACTGATTAGTCACGAAATCTCAGAAACTATACTTCTAACTTGAAATTTGGCAGGTAGGTTCCTTAAAGGGTGTAGACATCCGCCAAGAACGGATTTTACGAAACTCCACTCCTACGGTAAGACGGGGTCCACGGCCGGCCGCTAGTATCAAATAGGAGTCAAATTGCTTTCAATTTGAAAATGTTTGCACTTGCCCAAAATATTAATAGGTGCTCTAAGTGGAATAGGCCAGGTGCTATTTGGGCGGGTGCTCATGGTGGAATACGTCTTTAAGATTGCTACATATTTTTTAAATTAGGTATTGCTGATTTTCATCACTACAAGGCAAATATAATTGTCTTTAGAGTATAGGGCACTTAAAATCCCCTGCCTTGTGAAACACACGTGCATGGGGAAGGGGATTTTAATGTCAAATAATAGCCAATATTAAGTCCTCGTCGTTTCCTACACAAAGATTTTTGTAACCATTTGTAAACACACAGGAAACCTGATCTTTTCTGAAACCATATACCATTATCACAATGAATGAAGTAACCCAAATGGAATTTTTCACAGACTAAAAAACCGCTGACAATGGCTCCCCGCGCTTTAACTCAAGGCCACCGCCGTGTATGGTTAAAATTTAAATATAGGAATCACGTTTGGCCGCCTTATTACGTAACGCCAAAGCAACCAGCCAGCTAAAAACGCTTTGATCTCTATCATTTTTCTAAGGAGTTTCCATAAAGTTATTACCTAGCGGAATCATAATAGAGCAAACAACCACGAGCTGTCAAACGAAACCGATTTTGGATGACATTGGATGTCATTTGTGTGTCAGTGTCAGGATTATTTCACTGTTTTGTACAATAATAATCACTGAACCAGTCACCACGTTTATGAAGCACTAGGTACTTCTATAATAAATAAAATATGCATGATTTCATTCACGTAAAATTTGAATAAATCATAGAGCTCAAATTTGCTAAAGAACTGTCATATAGTTGCAAATCGTGAGACGACGAAATCACGCATCTCTCTCTATTTTTTCGCTCGCTCAGTCCTTTGATGCTCTATTCCGCTAGGTATAGCTTCTATCCCTATAATATTTCTAAGGAGTTTCAAGTTTGACAGCAACAGTTGCTATCGCAAAAACGATTACGTAATAACCCCGTAGGCCGTTACAAACGTTGATAAGCCGTTCCGAATTTGAATTTCGGCGTCCTGTTTAGCATTAATGAAAAAAATATGGCTTCATTTTTTGTGCCCGATTCGCGTACAGATAATGCATGATACATGTATCCACGTGTTTTTGAGATAATTCTAAGTTTTTAGGCAGTATTATTAAAACTCCTTTGACGATTTTTGTTTTTATTAACCCTTTAACCGCCTGACATTTTTTTTCTTATTTAATGATTGACATCGGTTGGGATATTTCTTTAGTTTTTGTATGTTAAGTGTCTTTTTTGTTCGCTTTTTAGGTTTAGTTATTAATGAATTTTACATGATTAAATGCCATAAATAAATACTTGTTGGGTTCGACTGTCACTCAGACGATGTTTTTGCCAATATTTGGAGATTCTTTGAGAACGCTTTCTGTGCCATATTTACATAACCGGTTTACTTTTCTATGTTGAATGACTGACATAATAATAATTTGGACATACGCATACATAATCATGTTCCTTGCTTGTTCAAAATTCGCGCACAGAAGACGGTACATCATCTAGCTTTAACACTTGACAAAATCTTGTTTACAATTTACATTATATTAAAATTCATGTTATTTTTGCAAGTAGGCTTTTTTAAACAGCATTTTTACACGTCCCAATATTAACCCTACCACTGCTTCGGGACAATAAATAGGCCGAGAAGAAGCAGCGCAAGAAACTCCGTCACTATTGTTAGTATCCCAACTAATATTATAAATGCGAAAGTAACTCTGTCTGTCTGTCTGTCTGTTACGCTTTCCCGCTTAAACCTCGCAACCGATTTTGATGAAATTTGGCATAGAGATAGTTTGAGTCCCGGGAAAGAACATAGGATAGTTTGTATCCCGGTTTTTGAAACAGGGACGCGCGCGATAAAGTTTTTCTGTGACAGACAAAATTCCACGCGGGCGAAGCCGCGGGCGGAAAGCTAGTAATTTATATTTTTATTGTTGTAATAGGTGTTATTTTGCCATGAACATTTAACCTGATGTGCTGCGCGTAATAATTTGTCTCCCAAACGCGAGTCACGGACGTTCACAGCGGCGACCGTGACCTCTAACGTCTGTCACAGATAACATTCACAGGTCATTTGTCACGATGACTTACTGCCGAGCCCAACATTACTGAGTATTATTTGCCTGAAAAACTTCAGATGGGTCTGACGAAGAATGTGCACTTCGCAAAATGAGACTCGCACTCGACTCGAAATTTTGTGAAATGCACATTTTGCAAAAATCTAATTTTGAGTCGAAAGCTCATTATGCGAAGTGCACATTCTGCTTCAGATGTAATACAAGTGAGTTCTCTCATTTTGTGGGTTGTAATAACTGTATCATCATCATCAACAGCCCTTTACAGTCCACTGCTGGACTATGAGCCTCCTCCACTATAGTGGAGGGTTTTGCCATAATCTCCACGCTAGGCAGGCGGGTTGGAGATCGCAGTTTAAAAGATTGATGTTTTTCAGAGAGCGCTGCTGCCCATTCTCTGTTTGATGTGTAGTCCCTAAGTCGCCTCTTACGACACCCGCGGGAAGAGTAGGGGTTGGTGACAAATGTATTCTACTCTGCCGTCACCACACGGCTTTGACAAATGTATTCTACTCTGCCGTCACCACACGGCTGTAATAACTGTAGTAAACCAAAAAGTTCTACATCAGTTTTTGACACCATCTTACTTGTTTCATATGGCTCATCTAATATACAATGGATTAAACTGGCCTCCAAATTACGTATATAATTTGGAGGGCAGTTTGAGCCATTATTAGTTATTTTCAGACTATTTATTGATATCCAGTCAAGCATGAGCTTGATGTTTTGGCTTTGTATCGAGATTTTACCGCCTTTTCAGATTACGAGCGTCTGTCATTTGTCTGTTACTGTCAAAGTAGGTACTATAGTAGAGATGCTGACAGAAACGCGTCATAGAAAAGTCAACTGTCACTACTCTAGTAGAGACGCGTCTCTTCTCATAGAAAGCTAACATTTGTGTTAACATTTACAATATTGTCAATTTAAAGACTAAACTTAACAAAATACAATGCATTCTTCTTGAAAAACAATATGTTGAGACATCCAACAAAACCTGTTAATGTTTTTATATTGTTTTCATTACACTAATAGATTCAACATTTCAAAAGCGGAATGGAATTATACGTTCCATTTCATGACCACGGTCTTATTGTTATTGAAGCAATTATGTGATATACTTTTACTTCGTCATGATGATTATTTTATTCTATTTACGCTGCGATTATCACTAGGTTAAGTAGAAAAAAAAAAACATTTATTTATGAAAGTAGGCTTTTAAAAAGCACTTTTACACGTCCCAGTATTAACCCTACCACTGCTTCGGGACAATAAATGGGCCGTGCTGAGAAGAAGCAGCGCAAGAAACTCAGTTACTCTCACTATTGTCAACCTTTTTTTCAGGGATTTACAGAATTATACCTACATAAAGTGATTATAGTTATTTAATTGAGAATATTTGAAAAGTATTTTTTTCTAAATGACTGTTTGGTCTTAGGTACCTAGGTTAGGTTCTAAATTGAAATCAATGATAATACTTAAGTAGCAACTTCCTACAATGCTTATATTCAATCAAAATGTTAAATCACCAATAGATAGAGAATCCTTTGACTTCCGATCAGTACACTGTAAAGTATAAAAGATCTTTCCTACTGCTAATAGGTTATGTGTTCAACATTCAAACAAATTTTGCGCAAGTATTTTGCCATTTTGTGAAGCTTTTAGACATAAAAACCGTTTTTGTTCCGCAAATAAAACTTTGTATTAGTATCTCAATTTACACAGAACGTCATTCATCATCATCATGCTTTATTCATGTCTGAATCATCTCAGGTTTTAGTATTGGTTTGTACGTGACTTCGAGCGAAACTAGTTATAACTTAATCACTGTTTCAATCGCTTCAGCTAGATTCTTCAAATTCCACGAATTTATCTAACTATACAAAGTATCCCAAAATTCAACGATTAGCTGGCGCCGTAGAGACAAAAACTTTATTTATTTTTCCTAAAATTAGTCATGACCATGTCCACCCTACGGCGCCGGCTTCTCGTTGACTTTTGGGACATCATGTCCCATGAGTCGCATGTAAAATTAACAGAGACATATGAACATTTTTGTGCAATGAAATAATCTTCAGTAATTGCTGCAAGTGCTCAAAACAATTGATCCAGATTTTCAACGACTTGTTTTTGATTAGGTGCAATAATTACCTAGTTTTAGACCACTTATGAGCTGATTATGTTGTAATAAATAGATTCTTGTCCGTTAATTTCAGAATGACGCATTCGATTATTTCCACGATTGGGATAGTTAATTGAATTGGATTGAAGACCAGCATTTTATGAGCATATATTTTGGATTGCGTCACTTTAACTGTGAAGTTTAATTATAATTATTGTACATTCTTCACCGACCAATTAAGATTTCGTGATGATCTAATCGCCAACGGTTTTCCTGTCTAACTATTGCCTTAAGCTAAAAACTAGCGATTTGCTTATTGAATTGATTTGTTTTTTTGCAACTTTATGACAGTTGTTAAGCAGTTAAAAGGTTAACAGTGAGGTAATAGGTATTTTTCTAAAGATTGTTGATTGTTTTAACTGATAAAGTCCAAGGCACAATCCAAGGTTTGACCTATAAGCAAGTTCAAAAATTTCATGTTGAATATCAATACTTTTTTAAAGAATCTTGTTAACCCTTCGTGGTAAACAAAATATGCTTGTGTTACAAGTGAGTTCACCACAATAGTCGCCACCTTCACCTGGCTTCAAGTGAATGAAAATTTCATAATAATTAAATATCTATGATTATACCACTTGGGTTTACACAATCCTCTACGTTCAACCATTTGTCATGGGCCGGTGCATTCGAAGTCAAATTAATAGATTATCGCTTGCACGCGAACAACGCAAGGTTTCGAGTAGGAATGTGATATGTTATCACGACGACGTCATTACAGTATCTCGCTATCAAATCTTAGATGACAAGGTTAGGTACGAACGAGGTAATCCATGAGAATTTTATTCATTGAAGGGTTTAAAATAATTATGAATGAATTTTAATTTTAATAGACTCCGTAGTTCAAAATCTTAGGTTTGTCAAACGGTTTTTAGTTTAACGTGTGAATTTTCGTAATTAAAACTAGGTATTAAAAGACAATTAACTCTTGTTAAAAATATGTTACAGCCGGTAATAATTGACATGTTACAACGTTGGATAACGTTTTCTTCGGTGATGAATGTGAGAATATTAGTTGTCAATCAATAAAGATTGAACAGTTTAGGGTTAATGAAGGAAGATTTAAAAATATCAAAAAGTAGCGATTCCATCCGAGAGAGTTGAATTTACATCGCGGGGAAAGCCGCGGCATGTGCATCCGTCACACACGGCTGCCCCACAACATCCGACTATCATGAGCATCACATTTTTCACTCACAACCCCTATAATAATATCACAATAACACCAAAATATCAAAACCCAAACACGTGATTAAAAATAAAATTAAAAATTAAAAACACAAACACTGCTTCCAATTTTAAATTCACTTCGAAACGCGGGAGTTCACTTTTTTTGTAAAATGCCAGCAACAACGTTAACGCGTGGCGGTCGTCATTCGCGGACTGGTGGCTTACGCGCCGTTTCCGTCATTGCACAGATAATGAGCCGGCGGTTTTAGGGTTAAGTGGAATGCGTGCGAAAACGGAAGTTCCAATTTTGAATTTTTATTTTATTTTTTGTGAACATCCTGATGATTGTAATCTTTATTTAAGGGCAGTTTTTTTTTAATAGACAGCGTTCCTATGAATGAGTTTATTTTTTGACCGATTTATTACATTATAGAAATAATTTTAAATTTTATTTATAAATGTAAATAGATTTTTATTAAAAAAATTAAATTATTTTTTGACAGTGTTCATTAAATTAATTTGTGTAATGGCGGAGTTACATTAATAAACATAAAAACGATAGCTCGTTCGCACGCGTCGAGGCGATGGGCGCGACTGGTCAATAAGGTCGAGTTTCGCGGACCACAAAGCGCGGCGGCCGTTGAAAAGAGCGCGCCGGGTGAGCGCGCGAACCCGCGAAACTCAAGCCCGCCAAATGCGAATCCGAGCGTCAGAGCACAGATAATACAATACTAGTGTTTGGAGGGCCGTTACATACTCCCCCTCTAGTTCGAACACAGCGTCCTCGCGTTCGGACTAGGACTATACCTGCGTGGGCGTCCGCGCCTACGCTTCTCCCTAACAGGGGCCTCTACGTCACCGATGAATGGGCTTAGGTTGGATGCGTGATAGCGACCTATAAGTTCGCTGTTCCTAATCCCCTCCAGCAGGTAAGTCGTAGGACTAACAACCTCGCGAATGCGATAGGGTCCATCCCTGCGGGGTATGAACTTGGCGGTCTGGCCAGGTGCGGCGTCGTTGGGCCCTTGGGTCTTTAACAAAACAAGGTCACTCACCTTATAATCCGGGGCTGCGCGCCTACCTTCGTCTGCGCACGCCTTCTGGGTGGCCTGCGCGCGCTCGTGCACGTCGTGGGCCTCCAGCAGCGCGGTGGACAGCTTCCGCAGGTAGGGTGTGATGCTCGCCACGAAGTTGTCGCTCTCCGCGATGGCCTTCATATCAGCCACCGCGTCAGACGGGGCTCGCAGCTCTCTCCCGAAGGTGAGGTAAGCTGGTGAATGTCCAGTACTCGCCGTTACAGCGGAATTCATCGCGAACCTGATGGCAGCGAGGTGGGCATCCCACGATGCGTGGTCCTTCCCTACGAGTATCGCCAGTTGGGGCTTCAGGTCGCGGTTCTTTCGTTCAACGGGGTTCGCTTCCGGGTGGTACAGCGGCGTCAGCGACTGTTTGATACCCATCACGTGACAAGCCTGCTGCATTACTTCACCGACGAACTGCACTCCGTTGTCGCTGATCATCCGTCGGGGAACTCCGTACCTCAGGAACACTTCTGCGACGAGGACCTCGGCACACTCGGCGCTAGTGGCGCTCTCCAGGGCAAAGAGCTCAACCCAACGGCTGCAAACATCTTCAATTATCAAAATCCAGCGGTTTCCCTTCGCGGTCTTCGGTAAGGGTCCGAATAAATCCACAGAGACGACTTCAAATCTCCGGGTTGAAGCAGGGGTCTGGAGTAGTCCGGCCGGCTTCCTGTTGTCTGCCTTGTAACGCTGACATGCAACGCACCGTTTGATGTACTCGGTAACAAAGGCTCTCATGCCTGGCCAGAAGTAACGGCTCCGGATGCGTTGTAGAGTGCGATCGACGCCAAAGTGTCCTGCGGTTGGAGCGTCGTGTAACTCGGCGAGTATCTGCTCTCTCTCGTGTTGTGGAACTACGAGACACGTGCAATCTTCATCGTCAGACTCAGGTAAGCATCTATACAGTATACCGTCGGATATCAGGTATCCTCGGTTCGACCAGTTCCTCCCCCTGAATGGATCGTCGATCTCTTCCAGGTCTTCGATTATCTTCTTCAGCTCGGGGTCCTTCAGCTGGTTTTCACGCACGTCAGCTGGTGTCCTGTGCGGTACGTCGACGGTCACCAAGCATACTTCGCATCCACCTGGGTTTTCTTCGCAACAGGCGGGGCGGCTCAGTGCGTCGGCTATGACGTTAACCTTCCCGGGCGTATACTGGATCTGCAAGTTATACGCCTGGAGCGTCAGCGCCCACCTCGCCAGGCGGCCGCTGGGTGATTTTAAGCTCATCAACCAGCGCAGGGGTTGATGGTCGGTCTTCACGACGACTTCCGATCCCTCGATGTAGCCTCTAAATTTGGTCACCGCCCAGACGACGGCAAGGGCTTCTCGCTCGGTGGTCGTGTAGTTTCGTTCTGCAGGTCCTAGGAGACGGCTGGCGTATTCTACGGGCCTCTCGTCGGGGCCCTCCCCCTGCATCAGAGCGGCTCCGAGGCAGTATCCGCTGCTATCCGTCCTCAGGGTAAAAGGCTTCGTCTCGTCCGCCTGGCGCAGTATCGGCGCGGTGACGAGGAGCTCCTTTATCTTGTTGAATGCAGCTTGCTGTTCTTCGTTCCACACCCAGGTGCTGTTCTTCTTGAGGAGGTCGGTCAGCGGCTTAGCAACAGCAGCGTAGCCTGGTATAAACCGCCGGAACCAGCTGGATGTGGCCAGGAAACCCTTCAGCTGTCTTTCATTCTTCGGGGCAGGCATGTCTGCGATCGCTGATGTCTTCTCCGGGTCGGCCCGTAGGCCTCCGGGCACGATGATATGGCCCAGGAACTTGACAGAGTCTCGGGCGAAGCAGCTTTTCTTCCTGTTTACGCGCAAGTTGAACTTCTCTAACCTGTCGAGTACTGCTTCAAGGTCTTCTAGGTGTCCAAGGAACGATTCTGATAATATAATTATATCGTCGAGATACGCTAGGACGTTTACAGGCCTCCTTTTCTGCAGAGCAGCGGTGCCTCCTCCTCTGTCCTTTGGCTCAGCATTATCTCCGTTAACGAACAGGTTCGTTTTGAATCTGTCGATCAGTCGCTGGAACGTGGCGCCAGAGTTGCGAAGTCCCATCGGCATCCTCTTGAAACGGTAGGTACCGGACGGCGTAACGAAGGCGGTGACGTCACGGCTCTCATCAGCGACGGCCACTTGAAAATAGCCAGATTGAAGATCTAGCGTTGTCATGAAGCTGGTGGTCTTGGCTGCATGAAGAACGTCCTCAATCCTGGGCAGCGGGTACCGGTCGGGTTCTGTCACGGCGTTCAGCTTGCGGTAATCTACGCACAAGCGTACTCCACCATCTTTCTTGTTGACAAGAACCACGTTCGAAGCCCAGGGGGACTCACACTCTTCAATAATATCAGCCTGCAGCATCTTCTGAAGCTCTTCTTCCAGGATCTCCTTCTTGCCTTGTGACAAGCGGTAGGGCGGTGAGGCGATAGGTTCCTGCCTCTCATCGACCCGGATCCGGTGCGTAGCGTAGCTGGTAGGTGGGCCAACCTCGGCGAACCGGTCGGCGCGGCGCGCTAGCAGCTCGTTCAATTGTCTTCGCTGAACAGGTGACAGCTTACAACCCTCGTCATCTCTCAGCGTCAGGGCCGCGGCATCGAGGCGCATCAGCTCTGCGGCGTCGGCGGTCGGCGGGGGCGCTGGTGTCAGCAGGTCGTAAGTATCTACAAAAGAAAACTTCTGTTCAGGTAAATCGGAAAAACTCCAGCTACGTTGTGGTATATCTAACATGACGTCAGCGCGCACTATAAAATCATGACCGAGGAGGGTACGATTCTCAGCCCCAAGTATCACGTAGAAAGTGGTAGGTATGCTGCGTCCAGCCAGCACAACGGCGGTATTACAAATCAAAACATCTCGTACCTGCGAGGTTCCATCGGCGAGTCCTACTGTGTGACGTGCGGCGTGAAACTTAACACCATTCTCCAGAAGGATCGCGTACAGTCCAGGGCTAGCCACGGAGTGAGTAGCACCGGTATCCAGCATCGCGACACCCGCGCGGCCGGCCACCGTGATGTTAACCAGTGGGCGCGCGGCGCGCGTGTTGTCAACAATAACATTCTGAAAGTCAACTTTGTTACTTTCCCTACTCACACTCGCACTTTTATTCGCACAAGTGGTACATTTAGAGCGCACTGTACCTTCCTGACCGCATCCATAACAATACAACTTACCTGCCGGTCGGTTAATAGGAACAGGTGGTGAAACATTCGCTTTAGTAGGTGTAGGTTTTGATCTACATTCATCGGTGACGTGCCCAAAACGCTTACAGACATTACAACGTGGACGATTACGTATAGATTTCGCTGTGTTCGTACTAGAAGAGGCCGTGCTATTATGATTGTTGTCAACATAACTAGACTGAGCACGGGATGGGTTAACATGTATCGTGGTATTGGATTCACGCGAAATATCTTCAACACACCTCGCCTGCGCGAGTAAACTATCAAGGTTAACAATATTGTTACGCGGCACTAATTTTTTAATGTCATTATTAAGTAGGCCGTACACGATGTCAACTTGCACTTCGTCATCCAGTTTGTATGGTAATCTCGAGAGATTAGCGCGCACTCGCGATATAAACGAATCGGCGTTTTCTTCGCCTTGTTCCGAGGCGAAAATGTCCCGGAACACGCGGTAGGCGGGACGAGGGGCGCCGTACATGAAGCGTAGCCGGCGTATCGCGTCGTCCCAGGTCGTCACGGTGGTCCGTACGCCCTGCCACCACACGGCGGCGTCTCCGGTCAGCAACATGGCGAGGCCGCGCAGCGCGTGTTCGTCACTCACTGCGGCGCACTCTTTGTACACGACGATGTTCTCGATGAACGCCTCCAGTACCTCGGCGCTCCGGGTGGCACCGTCGAAGCGTGCGGTGCACCGTGTGAAGTTGCCGCCTTGCGGCGCGGTCGCGGTCGCTGCCGCGGGGTCGGTAACTTGGGTCGGAGTCGCCGGCGGCGGCCCGTGTAGGTCGCCGGCCGGGGTCGGAGTCGGTAAACCTCTGATGACATTGGTGATCAGTCTCGCCAACTGGTCCTCTGTGATCCCGATGACGTCGTTGCGGCTGGTAGTAGTCGGCGTCGTCGCCGAAGCTTCGCGGGCGGGTATGGCGGCGCCGGGCCCCGCGTTCACAGTCGCGTCGTCGTTTTCGTCATCGCTGGAATAATATCTTTCCTCTTCTTGGCTATCTTTGGCCGTGCCTCGGCGTGTCTTCGGTGGCATTTTCTCACTTCAACACAATTTTCAATCAACACGACTCACTGGGGTCGCGGTACTTGTGGTTTCTCTCGAACGTTCTCGAACTTAGAACGCGAGGCCACTCGTTGGGCGCAATTGTAATGGCGGAGTTACATTAATAAACATAAAAACGATAGCTCGTTCGCACGCGTCGAGGCGATGGGCGCGACTGGTCAATAAGGTCGAGTTTCGCGGACCACAAAGCGCGGCGGCCGTTGAAAAGAGCGCGCCGGGTGAGCGCGCGAACCCGCGAAACTCAAGCCCGCCAAATGCGAATCCGAGCGTCAGAGCACAGATAATACAATACTAGTGTTTGGAGGGCCGTTACATTTGTTATTTTTATCTTTGATATTTATTAATATCTTGATCAAGATTATCGACCCGGAAGACTACTGAAAAATACAAGATAATAATTGTTATAATACATATTTTGATAGTTCTATAAAGTTGCCACCTACTGCTATTATCAAGATACAAAATATTTTTCTGAAACTTAAAATATGCCGATATTTTATTAGGTTGATTTATCGTTTAATTTAGAACATGAGAATTTTACGTTAAAATAACATTTTTATTTCTTTTTTTTTTTAATTTATGTTATTATTGAATTATTTTTGCAGCACTTTTTATAAATTATAATTATTATCAAATATTTCCATCGAAAGTTCTTTCCGCTTTATTACGCTGGAGAAAGTCATACTTTGTAGAACGGAACAGTATTATCGCCGGGATTGAGAAATCCGTCGTAGCTGGTTGGCTGTGACGTGTGAAATATCAATCTATAATACAGCACATCAACCTGTACATTTTTATTGCAAAATACTCCCTATCACAACTGCATAAGATCCTATAATGTTTAGATTGACGTGAAAATGTCACCTGTACATTATTGATAATGACAATTTGTCTAATCAAATCAAATCAAATCAAAAAAAATTTATTCAGTTTAGACCACAAGTGGCACTTATGATAATGATAGTTTAACTTTCCCCCGGGACAAACTTGACCTTCACTGGTTGGGTTATTGGCGGTCAAGCTGTAGATCCTGGCTACACAGGAGTTGCAGCGGCGGGAACGAGATGTGAGAATAGTCCCATTTTTGTATATTAATAAATAATGCAATAGCAACAGTTTGTCTGTTTGTTCCGTTTTCGCGTTTAAAACTAAAAAATGTTGAAGAATTGGTATCGTATTGAAAATTATTCTTATAAGCTACAGGTGGCTACACAGGAGTTGCAGCGGTGGGAACGAGAGGTGGGAATAGTCCCGTATTGCAAGAAAAGTTGATGAGGACATCGCAACTGCCAAAAATATGAAAATGGATATCCTAGCTACACAGAAAATGCGTTAAAAGGTTTTGGTCTTGTAATGATCTTCTGAAGCCCTACTCAGATATCCACTTGTAAGAAATTTCACGCACAGCTAATAACCCATAGTTTAATAAATCATTCGTAAACTTAATTATGATGATGATACCAACCCAAGGTCATTAATGTCAGTCTATTTAGTGGTTCTTAGAAGTAAATTCGCAGACAGACATTATTGTATGTAGATCGGATGATTATTCTGGTTTCCCGTAGCGGTACCATTGTTGGATGCGGTATGTAGACATTTTTGGTTTTTGACATACTTAAATAACCCAGAAGCCACGACAGCCGAATGGATAAAATAAATATTTAATTTATGAAATCTTAAGTCGTCTGGCGGGTAATGTTCTGGGGGCACGGCAGTGCCCCCACCAAGTCGAGCAAAAAAGCGGCACGGCCGTACCATCCTTTTCTCGAAGCAATTCAGGCCATTTTCGACTGCCTGTAACTTCGTTGTGGATAAAACTAGAAGGCTGAATTTTCATTAGCTATGCAGGCATTGTAAAGACACGGTATATTTCAAATTTCATTCAATTTGAACCAGTAGTTTAAGAATTATAACGGGTCAAAGTTACTTAATTTTGTCACTCACTGACTCACTGACTCACCGATCATCAAAACTCTAAGGCACTTCTAGCAGACCTAGAAGCTTCAAATTTGGAATATAAGTAGTGTTTGGTGTATGAATCAAGGAAAAACTAAAATATTTGGGGGCACGGTAGTGCAACCGCCAAGTCGAGTAAAATTTTTCAATTTCGGTCCAGTTTTCTAGATACATAACTGCTGTCTACAAAATACAAAAAGAAATGAGATTTGGGGGCACGGTAGTGCAACCGCCAAGTCGAGTAAAATTATTCAATTTCGGTCCAGTTTTCTAGATACATAACTGCTGTCTACAAAATACAAAAAGAAATGAGATCCCATCAAAAACAATACTTGTCAAAAAAACCAAGTCTCGCAACTCAGTTGTTCTACGGTAAAAAGTTGTGAGATCCATGTAATACCAAGTCCAGGCCAGGAAATCTTTAACGTTTTACATAAATATATTGACTTGGCCATCGCATGAAAACTAGAGATGAGACGTATTTACTAGAACAGATCCACACACTAGGTATTTTACAGTACTAAGTGGCACCTATTCCAATTTTTAAAATACTTGATCCACCTAGTATTTTTTAAATTACACGATTTCCGACCCTACCATCAAAGTAATAGAGGTTATTATTGCATAATCCGTAGTCGTCCACCTAGTATTTTTTAAATTACACGATTTCCGACCCTACCATCAAAGTAATAAAGGTTATTATTGCATAATCCGTACTCGTGTATTACGCGCACCGCGTATTTCTCGCTAAGCTTATGTGCGAACGTAGAGATTCACTCCGTCTCTGTCTGACAAACAAATTTGAGCGCAGGCAGGTGTGAGATAGGAATAGCCTGTTGAAGTATGAAGGGAGGATATCAATAAATCAACAGCCAGCAAAAACATTATTATTCAATTTCAAATTGCATTATTAATACTACGGTTGTATCTTTTCAAAGAAAATTGTATTTTAAAGTCATAATACGTGGATTAGTCCGCACTAGTCGCGTCAAGTATGGTAAATTACTACGTACTAGGTGGAATAGGTATTTGGATCAAGTATTAATAAATACTTGGAATAGGTGCACCTAGTATCAAATTTACCTAGTATAACCCATCTCTAATGAAAACACGTGTAAATTAAATTATTTAGTGCGATGGCCAAGTCAATAATTTATGTAAAACGTTAAAGATTTCCTGGCCTGGACTTGGTATTACATGGATCTCACAACTTTTTACCGTAGAACAACTGAGTTGCGAGACTTGGTTTTTTTGACAAGTATTGTTTTTGATGGGATTTACTTATTTAAAATTTACTTAACGCGCGCGAACACGTGCCAGATGAGAGGTTAAGATGTTATAAAATAAATTATGATATCATCCTAAAACTAGGGATTCAATATGAATCACATTCTTAACTCAAATTTCCTACATACGGAGCCCAAATTTCAAATTTCGAACGTTAACCCTCTACGCAGCACATGTGTTCCGAAACACGTGCGCGCCACCCGTCGCTGTTTATAGGATAGGATTTATGCGCGGCATGCCGCTGCCTCCGTCTGGTGAGGGAGAAAAAACATTGCAGGATGTCATCTTATTGGAACATTAGGCTGTATAAATACTTATTCCAATTATTTTGGTTATAATAATCTATAAAAGAAGAAGAAGCGCAGGAAGAGCCTGGATGCAGGTGAAACGAACGAACGAACAAATATATAAAAGCATGTGAGGGCTTTGGTTTTCCTGTAAAAAATAAAGTAACTAAGTTCTCGCGCGAAAAACTAAAATGAAGAGAATTTATTTATTTATTTATTTAAAGACTTTATTGCACACACAACAATGTTCCGTACAAAAAGGCGAACTTAATGCCATACTTTAAGAATTGTTTCTTTTTTTTTCTATTTTTTAATGGATCACGCGGCTTGCTCCTTTGCCAATATCATTGTTTTTAAATTATTATAAACTTTCTTTTTGTTACTTTCTTCGATTTGCGTGTGAATTATTTTTATTTCTTAGATGTTATGGAATGTTTTAAATGTTCGTTCGCTTCAGCCTAATGCCGTCCACTGCTGGACAAAGGTCTTCCCGCGACCTTTAAAGGATCGTCGGTCCACCTAGTGGGGGGCCTGGCCTACTACTAAATGTTGATATTCGACTAATAATAAACTTTTATTTTCACTACCGCAAACAGTGTCAGCTGTAACTGAATCACATAACAAATGGATTAGTCAACCGTATTACCGTGCCACCTGTAAATTAAGAGTTCTGCTGTGCGAGGGAGACAGCCTGTGTGCACAGCTGAAGTTCAAGTTCAATACGACCACCTACTCTATTTATATTTCTCATCCAAGTAATGGTTCTAAGCTTTCCAATATTCTAATGTGTATATCGTCTTAGATTAGGCCCCGTTTCTGAAATGAGATTTTTGACTTGAACACTCATCTTCTATTAGCAAGCTGAAGTGGCAATGGGCGCAGTACTGACGGTCGATGGGGCAGCAAAGTTTTGGAGTGGAAGCCACGTACGGGAAAGCGCAACGTCCACCCACAAGGTGGACCGACGATCTTATAAAAAAAGAAGGAAGGCGCTGGATGCAGCCGATGCAGGCCCTTACCAACCTGCCATTATGGAAGTCATTGGGGGAGGCCTATGCTCAGCAGTGGACGTCCTATGGCTGAAATGATGATTACTTATCTTCTTGATAAGAATTAACTATTCATGTTAATATTCATGTTTGAATAGAAGATGAGTAGGCAGAAATTGTTTCTGAGAAATTAGGATAGACAAACCTTGAATGGGCATAATCGTGGCTTATTAATGTTCAGTAGCAAAACTAGCAAACGATAACTCGAATAATATTGAATATCGATTATTATGTGACACGATAAAAGACAATGGAACGAAGGATGAAAAGTCACTATTTCATACAAATACGGAACAAGTACCTACAGAATTTTGGTGCAAAGATAAGGGACAGGAAATAGGATAATATATTTTTGCGCAGTTAGTCACGTTCACGTTACTATCTTACTTCAAGAATTTTGCAATTGAGGAATTTGAAAATCCATATTTTGTGTATACAAAATAATAATGGAAAACAATAAATCGTTTAACAGAAAAGTTCAGTCACTAAAAAAAAAGTCGCAAAACAATTTTTGAGTTAAAACAATGCAGTTCATTTTACGAGCGATTTTAGATAAAAACTCGTTTTCGCGGTGCGATAGTTTTAGCATCTTTCTACATCCGACCTAAACGAAACCGCGGGCATAAACTACTATAGTAAGTAAAGTATACTAGGTCCGACCCAAGCGAAACCGCGGACAAGAACTAACTAACCGGACTATCTATCGGTTGAGCAACGATGACGTACACCTAGGTACCTCTGCAACGGTCATCGTGACTAACTCCCCATGCCGTCATACAGGAAGCTGAACAGATATTAGCTGTACTGTGCTGTGACCTTTACTGAGATTCCTTGGCAACGACATAATTGATTGAATAAATATTATTGGCACACTAACCCTCACATTAACGTTTAACTACAACGCATTTGTCACAAAAGAGAAAAAAAAAATATTTAAAATAACTTCGATATGTTGAGTGCTCTGTCACTCTCTATCAAAGTTGACATCTAAAAAGTACGAAAAAAAAAATGAATCAAAATGGTTACCATAATCAATTAATTGATTAACAATATTTTATTTTTTTATTAGATGGAGGCAATTTGAAAAAGTTTTCACAAATTATTATATAAAAAGGCGGTGAACGGGTTAAATGTCACTATAAAAAAACCGGGGAATTCCTTGCATTTCTTCAGAATTCGGATTATTTGGGATTGTCAACGATATCAAATACAAATTATTTATTAACCTACCACTTATTACCTACTACATTTTGTAACTAAATAAATTACATAAACAATTTTACTATCACGCAAAGCCCTTTGAGTTTCTGTTATCATGGATTAATCGCAGAAGATATGAACAGATTTTTGATTAGATTTCAGCAGTTGTTAGAAGTATGTTAATGTCAGTAAACCTTATCTAAGAAAGACTAGTGCCAGGGGCTCCTAAATATCCAAGAAGCGAAGAAAAATTAATAAATAAAAAAACAGTTGAGAACTTCCTCCTTTTCTTGAAGTCAGCTAAATATAAGATTAAAGACTCCTTGGGCAGCCGCGTGCAATATAAAACCTATAGGCTGTACGTACAGCTTAATGATCCGTGCCGAAAACTACACGCGACATAAAAACACATGGCAGGCGGCCCTGTTTCTCGTGCAATAAAAAAGAAGAAACCGCCAACAGAACAAAACGAACTCACATTTGAAATAAGAAACAAAAAACCGCGGGACGCTTACGTCATGGGCGGCAAATTCTGCATTCGATGCGAATTAGCTCTTAACGATTTGAATATAGAGTCGATTTTGAATGAGATGTTTGCCAATATGTGAGCAATTAATAATTGTCTAACCTCAAATTCCATGTTGTTTAAAGTAATTTTGCAAACAAGTTATTATAAATTAAATAAATGCAATGGATGATAAAGCGGTATTTTCAGATTATTCAACGTCCCGCTCATAGGACTAAAAGCGGAAATTCATAATTCCGATACAATTATTTCCTTAAAATAAAATATCCATAAAATTATTAATAACAGTTGAACCAGGAAAACAAATCTGCGAATTGTAACTCTATTAATCGCGTTTTAAAACAAGGAAACAATAATTTATTAACTTTGCATGGAAGTGAATAGAGATATTAACAGTGTATGCTCATTAAGTTTTACCGACTCTAAAAATAAGGTTATTGGGTCGAACTATACTACTTTTAATTACTTATGTAGATTCATAGTAAGAGTTCTCGGTGCGGTGACTACGTTTCTTGCACTGCTTCTTCTCAGCACTGGCCCATTTATTATCCCGAAGCAGTGGTAGGGTTAAAAGAAATACTCGGAGGTGTAAAAGCGCTTTTTAGAAGTTTATTTGCAAATATAAACAACTTTTATGACTTTATCACCTAGCTACGTCACTACAGCTAGCAAATTAATCAAACACTAACTCTTATGATTTTTTTGTGCAGAACAAAGCAGGTATTTGACCGCAATCGCACCTGATGTTAAGTGAGATGCAGTCTAGGATGCTACACATCTGCCCTGTAAGTGCCTATTCACTCTCCATTTGAAGAGGCCCGGATTATAGCATTCGGGAAAGACAGCAGCAGCGAATTCCAGTCCCTAGCTGTGTGCATTAAAAAAGAGTCATCGAAACGCTTAGTGCGAGCTGGTGGAATGTCGACAATGTAGGGATGGTACGCTAACCTGCGTCTGGTTCCCCAGCGATGGAAGGCTGGTGGAATTATTAGCCTAATATTGTCTTAAGTGCAATTTTTTAGAAAAAAGTGATCATTTATGTGCTATTTTCTCGTCCAGTATGAAGCGTTGTTTGTTGTCAAATCAAACTAATAAACGTCAACTATAGTCACCTTGGCATGTCTTGGCTAGCTGTTTGCTCCTTGCTATTCAAACATCTGATAAGAAGCAACGAGAGCAAGGTCGCAGATGTTGAGAAAATGTAATAGAAATTGTGTTTTGGTGTCCGTTTTATGTAAAATACTGAAGAATGTCGCGGGAGGTGCCTGGATGCGGGCGGCGCAGGACCGGTCTTTATGGAAATCCTTGGAGGAGGCCTTTGTCCAGCAGTGGACGTCTTTCAGCTAAAACGAAAATGTCCTTTCATATATGTGTCGCTGTGAGTTGTGAGAGCTAGATTTTAAAATAACTAATTCGGTACGAGTGAAAATTAAACAGAATAACTTTTTGACTTTGGCTTGTTTCTAGCAGAAAACAACATTTAAACACCAGACGAAACTAATGTGTGTAACAAATGGGAAAATAATATGCAGGCAGTTGCATGTAGACTCCTACAACACATACTTACCTACTCTTAAGTGAAACAAGTCTTTCGTCCATTTGTCAGGAGTCTTCCAGTAACTTGGCCCACCTTCAATGTTTTATTATACTAAATGGAACACCAAATCCATAAAAAAATACTCTAATCTCTTAGAGGAAGAAAACCTATTCAAAAAATTCAAACTAGCGACATGACCCGACTTTAGTTCATTTACGGATCTCCTCATTTCTGATTCGATCTCGTAAAGAAACACCGAGCATAGCCCGACATCACACGAAAAACATAACTGACATAGCCCGACGGATTAGCAAGCTGAAGTGGCAATGGGCAGGGCACATAGTACGCAGAACTGACGGCCGATGGGGCAGCAAGGTTCTGGAGTGGAGGCCGCGTACCGGAAAACGCAGAGTGGGACGTCCACCCGCAAGGTGAACCGACGACATCAAAAAAGGTAGCAGGAAGGCGCTGAACGCAGGCCACAACCAACCGGGCAGCATGAAAAGCATTGGGGGAGGCCTATGTTCAGTGGACGTCCTGTGGCTGAGATGATGATGATGACATGGCCCGTGGACCAAGCTAAAAGTGGGCCAAGTCAATGGAAGACTGTCTATTCTATCTTACCTAATATTATACAAAAGTAATTGAAACTAGATGGCGCTGTTCAAGTGATAAAAACCGAATTAACCATTATAACACTTATAACGCGGCGATAGGGTTAATGCTCGCACTCAAGTTTGGCGGGCGTTCGTTTTAAAAACACGCGGGGCTCGCGCGCTCTGTCGGCGCTCTTCGCCAACGATCGTCGTCGAAACTTCTAGACTCGTGCTTAACGCCAGTCCGCCCATGGCCGCGACGCGCGCGCAAATCTCTTTATGTTTAGACCGTAAAATCATTGTTTGCTACTGATTTCAAGTGTATTGATGTTATATTTCGTTTGTGTGGAAGACAATATACGTTTCTGTGCCTTTGAATCGTGCCTTGGACTATCATTTCACGACCCCGAGTACCAAAGAACTAACTTTACAGTGACGCCCAACTCGCGGGGCACGATCACCGGCACAAGTACCTACAAACTGCGAAAGCCTTCGAACACACTTGCTTGGGAGAGATTTACATCATGCCGCCAAAAAGGAACGTCGCGAGAACCGCGAAGAACGAGGGGTCGGACTCCGACACGGACCACAACACCGACCACGAAATGGACAGGACGGTGGTGTCCTCGCCGAATGTTACAATGTCAGAGGAAATGCTGCAAAACTTGGTCTCCAGCATCACTCGGAGCCAAATGGAAGCGAGCCGCGTACTCATCGACAGCATCCTGTCAAGTAACAGAGGTCATCCGTGTACTTCATCACCACGCCCCGACACTCCAGGCCACACACAGCGCCCCGGCAATTTCTCAAAGTGCACGGCGCGTTTCGATGGAACGTCTAAAAATGCCGACGAGTTAGAAGCCTTCATCGATGCCATCGAGGTGTTCCGGGAGTGCACGAACGTCAGCGACGAGCACGCCCTGCGGGGACTACCTATGCTGTTGGCCGGCGACGCCGCCGTGTGGTGGCAGGGCGTGAAGGCGTCGGTGTCATCTTGGACCGAAGCCCTACAACGGCTTCGAGGGATGTACGGCGTGCCACGACCCGGCTACAAGATACTACGGGACATTTTCGCGTGTGATCAAAGTAGTGACCGAGCCGATGTTTTTATTTGTAAAGTGCGCGCGCTAATAATGAAATTACCGTACACAGTGCCGGAAGATATGAAAATAGACATCGTATACGGATTATTGGACCGTAAGATTAGGAAACGTGTGTCTCGCGATACTGTGGACGGGCTGGAGCAACTTATCAGCAAGGTCAGGTTGGTAGAGGAGTCGCTGGCAGAGGTAAGTTCTCTCAATACTAATAATAGCGCGAGCCCTATTAACCCTTCGAGTGCGCGATGCCGCTCGTCGAACGCGGGCCCGAGCGTTAACCCATCGCGCGCCACGAATGACCCCCCTAACTCTGTTAAACTTCGCGATAATTCTGGTTTTAATTCGAGTAATACATTTACATCCGATAACCCGCGTGATTTAAATTCAAAACACAGTGATAGTGAAGGGAAAAAACGTATCCGACCTAGGTGTGCTTATTGTAAATTATTCGGACATTCTATTGACGACTGCCGTAATAAAGCAAACAAAGGCGGTGATAGTTCACAAAATTCACGTGATAGTAATACCCCCCTACGTTGCTACGGATGCGGTCAGCTGGGAGTGGTGAGGTCGAAGTGCGACAACTGTAAAACCGTACCCAGTTCGAGCGGGAAACCGGATTTTTGTACCGCTAATGTCACCGATAGCGAAGATCCGAGGCCCATTGTTGAAATTCAGGTTGTGAAACGAACCGGGTTGGCTATTCTTGACACGGGGGCCACCCACTCAATCGCTAGCCCCGCACTCTATAATTTATTACTGGAAGCTGGTACTGAATTTAGGCAAGCTGTTCGTACCATTGGACTTGCTGATGGATCGCAGCAGGTACATACCATCCTCGAGGGTGATGTCGACGTTACCCTGAATAACCGCGTGATACCTACCACGTTTATGGTGCTACAGGATGCACAGACCAGGACATTGTTAGGTAGAGATTTCATCACTAGGGCCAGTATCCTGCTGGATCTTCCGCAGAGCAGCTGGTCCTTCAATGATGACCCTCATCGGTGGTACCCGTTCATCACCAGGTTTGAGTCACCTACCTCTACAAATACGGACCTGATGAAAGTAGACGTAGCAAGTTTAGTGCTCAGGAGCGACGAAGGGACGCAGCTGTCAGCAGATCAGAGGACGCAGATGAACGCCTTCCTAGTTCAAAACGCTGATCGCTTCGCGAAGGAGGGTCCTCCTACGGAGTACGCCACGCATCGTCTGAAGATCGACGCGCACCAGGAGCCCATCGCGTCACCGCCTTACAGATTGTCACCCGGTAAGAAGGCCATACTAGAGAAGGAACTGCAGAAGTTGCTGGATGCTGACGTGATCGAGGAGTGTGATTCTCCGTGGGCTGCAAACGTAGTCCTCGTGACAAAGAAAGACGGAGGAGTTCGACTGTGTGTCGACTACAGGAAGTTAAACGCGGTGACCGAGCCTGATCGCTATCCACTCCCGAGGATAGAAGACGTTCTCCACGCAGCTAAGAACACCAGCTTTATGACGACCTGCGACCTCCGATCTGGGTATTTCCAGGTCAGCGTGGAACCTGAGGACAGGGATAAAACAGCTTTCGTGAGCCCCTTAGGGTGTTTCAGGTTTAAAAGGATGCCCATGGGTTTGAGGAACTCTGGGGCCACCTTTCAACGCCTCATGGACCGATTCAAGTCTGGAAAGGAACTTGCAGGTGTCTGCTTGCTGACGTACCTCGACGACGTCATTGTTCTATCAGAAACATTTTCCCAACACCTGGAAGACCTGCATGCCGTTTTTGACAGGCTCGCGATGTATAACCTGCGCATAAATCGCGAGAAGAGTTGTTTTGTCCGTGAGTCAGTCAAGTTCTTAGGACACGTGATTGTACCCGGTGGAGTGAAAGTGGACCCTGACAAGACATCAGCTGTCGCCAACATGTCCCCACCGACGAATACGAAGCAGTTGAAGACCTTTCTGCAGACGTCTAGCTGGTTCCGTCGGTTCATACCCAATTACGCCGAGATTGCCCGGCCGCTAACGGAGCTCCTCAAAAAGGACAGCAAATGGGTATGGGAATCAAGACAACAGGACGCATTCAATCGCATCAAACAGCTGCTGGTCTCCGCTCCCATATTACGTCAGGCCGACGAGTCCAAGCCTTTCTCACTCAGGACCGACAGTAGTGGCTACTGTCTCGGAGCAGTGTTGATGCAGGGGGAGGGTCCCGACGAACGTCCTGTTGAGTATGCCAGCCGCTTGCTCAATAGCGCAGAGAGAAACTATAACACGACGGAGAGGGAAGCTCTGGCGGTAGTATGGGCCGTGTCAAAATTCCGCGGGTACATCGAAGGATCAGAGGTGGTGGTCAAGAGTGATCATCAACCTTTGCGATGGCTTATGACCGTGAAGTCTCCGAGTGGTCGGTTGGCAAGGTGGGCCCTTACTCTACAGGAGTATAATCTACGCGTGGAGTATACCCCTGGAAAATCGAACGTCATAGCCGATACTCTATCCCGTC
Source organism: Ostrinia nubilalis (assembly GCF_963855985.1). Taxonomy (NCBI): domain Eukaryota; kingdom Metazoa; phylum Arthropoda; class Insecta; order Lepidoptera; family Crambidae; genus Ostrinia; species Ostrinia nubilalis. The sequence continues at coordinate 7,175,729 of NC_087117.1, forward strand.
CTCCCGGCACAGACGAAGCTGACTTCGAACTGGGATACGCTGAAGTCGATTTTCCAGCAAGAAACCCCAAAGATGTCCGCGAGAACCAACTCAAAGACTCAGAGTTGAGGAGAATCGTCGAAGATTTGGAGTCACCCGACGATCCCTTTAGGGGGAGGAGTTGGTCCGACAAGGGATACATGTTATCTGATGGCATACTATACAGATATGGACCAGAAGAGTGTGACGAGGAGACAGCATGCCTGGTTGTACCCGAACACGAACGAGAGGGGATCCTGAAGGAATACCACGACGCACCGACGGCAGGCCATTTCGGAGTGGAGCGTACCCTAGACCGCATCAGAGCGAAGTATTACTGGCCCGGAATGAGGCAATGCATCGTAGGTCACCTTAAAAGGTGCATAGATTGCCAAAGGTACAAAACCGACAACCGAAAGCCAGCCGGACTGCTGCAAACGCCGGCAACCAACCGCCGCTTCGAAGTTGTGGCTGTGGATCTCTTTGGACCTTTGCCGGAGACAGCTGACAAGAACAAGTGGATCCTGATCCTAGAGGATACGTGCTCCCGATGGGTAGAGTTGTTTGCTCTCCAGAATGCCACCAGTGCAGACTGCGCCAAAACTTTAGTCTCGGAAGTCTTCTTGAGGTACGGGGTGCCGCGACGCATTTTGAGCGATAATGGTGTCCAGTTCATCAGCGAAGTTATGCAACAGGTATGCCACACTTTTGGTATAACGCAGTCGCTGTCACCTGTTTACCACCCTCAGGCGAACCCAGTCGAAAGGAAGAACCGGGATTTAAAGCCCCAGCTCGCCATCCTGGTAGGTAAAGACCACACCACCTGGGATATCCATCTACCGGCGGTGCGATTCGCCATGAATTCTGCCGTGACCAGCAGCACTGGCCACTCTCCCGCTTTTCTCACGTTCGGCCGAGAGATACGTGCACCAGCCGACGTGATCGCAGACATGCGCACTATTGTGGAGAGTGAGAATGTAACTACCTGCCTTACCTCCTACCTTCGGCGGATGTCGACAGTGCTCTTTGAAGCCAGGGAAGTTCATGAAAAGGTTCAGGCCAACCAGAAACGTTTTGCTGACGAAGGTCGTCGTCCAGCGCCAGATTATTCCGCCGGGGACCTTGTTCTTCTGAAGACCCAGGGGAGCAACGATACGACCCGCGGTCAGACGCCTAAGTTTATACCGCGACGAGACGGGCCCTATCGGGTCAAGGAAGCTGCGAGTTCCACTACGTATATCCTTGAAAGGCTTAATAGCAAGGATGTCTTAGGGAGGTATCACGTCTCTCAGCTGACCCCATTCGTAGGTGACATTCCGCCAGAACCCGTAAATGAGAAGCGCAAGCGCGGGCGACCCAAGCGCTTTCTCGACTGACCCAGACGCGAGGGCGCTATATCTTGGTCAGAGGGGGAGGTTATAACACTTATAACGCGGCGATAGGGTTAATGCTCGCACTCAAGTTTGGCGGGCGTTCGTTTTAAAAACACGCGGGGCTCGCGCGCTCTGTCGGCGCTCTTCGCCAACGATCGTCGTCGAAACTTCTAGACTCGTGCTTAACGCCAGTCCGCCCATGGCCGCGACGCGCGCGCAAATCTCTTTATGTTTAGACCGTAAAATCATTGTTTGCTACTGATTTCAAGTGTATTGATGTTATATTTCGTTTGTGTGGAAGACAATATACGTTTCTGTGCCTTTGAATCGTGCCTTGGACTATCATTTCACGACCCCGAGTACCAAAGAACTAACTTTACACCATTCGATTTTCATCAAAACATCGTTTGGAGTAAATTCGATGCGTCCACAATCGTATATGGCGGTGGCAAGTGGCAACACTAGGGTACGACGACCTGCGCCATAGTAAAGCTAGGTTTATAGAGTGAGTGCTATCAACTAGTAAGTCAGTTTCCCACGGCAGTCCAGTTTTCCATTAATACAGTATACTGTAAAACTGGACAGTCGTGAAATTCGAATTCTGATGGTCGCATGTCCCTTAGGCCCTTTTCACACGTCCCGGTTGCCGGCTAACCGGCGCCGGGTATCCGGTGGTGAAGTGTATGGGCATGGTACGTAGCTTTCACATGTTCCGGCGTAATTAATCCGGCATGCCCATACACTTCACCACCGGGTACCCGGCGCCGGATAGCCGGGACATGTGAAAAGGGCCTTAGTCGCGTCTTATGACATCCACACGGGAAGAGTCGGGGTGGTCATATCCTATTCTACTATACTGGTGTTACGCCAGCACGTAATTCACCAAAGACTGTCCGATGTAATTCTGTAATCTATAGTAGAGTGAGATCACTGCACCCACCTTCACTGCAGTTGACTACGTAAGAAACTTAGCAAAATAAACTTGTAAATTAACGATATGCACGCCTTTTAGGAGAGCTGTGATGCGATCGAACTCCTAAAATGGAGGGTAGTGTGTAATGTGCGCACTAGAAGCTACAAATTGACCGTTCATGTCAGTCGCCTAAGCATCAATATTGTAGCAATCTAAATTATCATTTGAGGCGGCTGCCAGAATCAAAATCAAAAATATTTATTCAGTTTAGACCACAAGTGGCACTTACGAACGTCAAATATAGCAAACAATAAAAAGAAAAGGTAGCCCTTATGGGGCACTTTACATGTCTCCTTATCTTTTGGGCCCTACCAGCGCTTCGAGACAAACATAGTCGATAAACATAGAGGTCGCACGTTCGATTCCCTGACAATGCAAACATTAACATAAGTATGTTTATCCCGTCGTCTAGTACCCATAGTACAAGCTTTGCTTAGTTTGGGACTAGAGGCGCAGTGTAAAATGTCCAAAGATATTTATTTATTTATTTATTTATTTATTTAAAAAAAAGTTTTAAAAGCATGAAAATCTTTGAGGTCATGTACGGGGAGGTCTGTGTTCAGCGCTGGACGTCCTGTGCCAAAAATGATGACAATCAGCAACTATAACTAGCCATTTCGGCAAGCTTTATTTGGGACGTGTGCCCTATTTGAGCTTGGAGTACCTATCTAATCCTGAGGTGATGACGCATATAAATGAAGTTTAGATTAAATTCTGTAGCAGTTCATTTCACAGTAAATGAAAGTCGTTTAGACTTAATTCCAATGTATAAGATAGTTATTTAAAACTTGGTTATCTCAATTCAATCAAGAGAGTTTGAAACGGCTTTAAGTAGGTACTAGCTTTTGCCCGCGGCTTCACCCGCGTGAAATTTAGTGCCACAGATTGGCATAAATTATAGCCTATATGTTAATCTGGGTTACAAATAATAATACTGTAAAGTTTCAACCAAATTCGTTCAGTAGATTTTGCGTGAAAGACTAACAAACATCCACACAAACTTTCGCCTTTATAATATTATTAGGATAGCAAAATTACCCAGCAATTCTTAACCCTTTTCAATTGGCCCGCAATGGAAACTCTACCAGCGTTATGACGTCTCCATTGCACTATGAATGATTTAGTCTACGGCAATCTGCGCGTGAGTGCATGCCCGTACGTGATCCGCGCGCAAACATGGCGAAAAGAAAGCTTACAAATGAAACACGAGAAGGTTTCTGTGGGACTGCTGAGGTTTTATAGGTCGCAGAAACGTAGAAAACATTTTTTATGTTAGAAATATGGTTCGAAAGAAACATTTATTACGACAAGGACAAAAAAAAGTAATAGAAAAAAGACAGTAATAGCACATAAAACATTACAAGGAAAGAAAAAGTGGACTGAGCAGTGCCACTCTGTGGCAATAACGATGTCCATCGCAATGGGACCCAGCATATGCCGTGGCCCACGGTGAGGAAGGCCATGACGCTGGTTTTCAGTTGTTACAGTCAAAACAGACTGATTTCGCGTTTATTAAGACGTGAAAGAAAAGGTTACCAAGTTCCTTTAATTGCATTTTTATATTACCTACATCTATACCAAATTGAATTTGACCTTTTTGTCATAGCATAGGTGACCCATACTTGATTTGATACCACTGGCTCTGGTCTCTTCAGCCCATTAGTTTCCTCAAGCTATAAATAAAGTGCTCGTCGCCAAGGACGATGACGTCAAGCGCGGGCGCACGCCTGCGGCTTATCAGTTTGCAGGAAACCGGTCGTTTGACTTTTGAGCCTGCTTAGGACATAGAATTTGAATCTAATGTTATGGAAAATGGAGACTTTTTATTTTTATTCCAAGGATCAGTTTGGATCGCTGCGCTAGCTTAGTTAGCTTTTTATACCTTTGGTAGTTCTAAATTAGAACAGGACCACCTCCATCGAAAAAGCGACTAAGGGAGAAATATGCGAATATCAGGGCCCACAAACCCGTCTTGCCAGCGAAGAATATAGGACAAATTCTCCAGTTACCTCTGGTAAATTAGTAAGGGTGCTCCTGTAGTGGAGGCTAAATCATAAAACCTTTTTTTGAGTCTAAATGACCGATGACGATGAATTTTACACATGGTTATTTAAGACAGTTGCCTTTTCAGGGATGTTTCTTGTTTTTTGGCTAATGAACAACCTTTAATATGGGATCATGGGAAGTTATCAGTAATGGAGAAATGATCTTCACGATAGCAAGAAAAAAGTTTTTTTTTTCCATGCATGACAAGGCAGGTATTTGACTGCAATCGCACCTGGTGTTAAAAGTTAGATGCATATCTGCCCTGTAAGTGCCTATTCACTCTCGCCTTAAAAAGGCCCGGATTATAACAATGCGAATCCGAAATCCATGCAGAAAAATCTGCGGGCATATCCAGTCAGTGCATAATTGCTATCGCCTTCGAATCGAACCTTTACGGCGGTGATGGCGGCATGCCGCGAATGTCGGCGACCTTCAGTGCGTGACATAACGCTGCAGCGGTAATCGATGAGCCATTGATCAGCTAATTAAGCCATAATGAGTTAATGAGGGTCATTATGTAGTTCCGACCGCGATTCTTCCAGTCGGTGCCTTTTATGTTACATATTGATTGACGTTCTGGAATATTCTGTATCGCGTCAGTCTACTAGTGATTAGAGAGTTCTTTTTACCCTAGAAAGCTCTAGCCTGCATCTCACCTGATGGGAAGAGATCAGGCCGAAGGTGGAAGCCGGGATACTCAACCATCAAGGAACTGGCTATCTTACTTTCAACTGCCGAAATAGAACAATGCTAGAATTGTTGTTATGGTAATAGACTAGTATAATTCATATTCTTTACTGGTATCTGGTATGTAGGCCCATTTCAGGGCACTTATACACGTCCCAGTATAGCTTGCTCTACGACCAAGTCGAGACAACATGGTGTGGCGTTCGGATTTCTGAACGCATCACTGACACAAGCTGTCAAAATTGACGGAACGGGACTTCACATTTTCCCGCTCACTCGGAGCTACTTTTGGTCGTTCCACGAACTATTGTAATTGCACATAAGTTAATCATACCGTATGCGGTTTGTGATACCTGCAATGTTTACGCTGATTACCAAACTGTGTTTAGAGTGACATTTTGTGTTGTGTACAACGATAACCGATTACACATCGTCTCAACGCTAACCGGTGTTTCATTTGGCTTGGGGGAACGCCACCGCATGAAACCCCAAAATATTGACTGGTACTTCAAGAAGTGGCGGAAGAAACTGTCACCTTTGTCAGTAATAATGAGAGCCAGGATTCTCTCGACCTGCTAACCCTGGGTTAGACTCCTTGGTGCTCGAGTTCATCCTTGATCATGGCGCATGCAAAACTACCGAATTATACCGCCACATAAGCATTTTGCTACAAAATTTTGTTTTGAAACTAAGCTACTACGTGGATATCTGTTGTCTTTACATAGTGTTAAGTGTATAATGTTACATTAAAATCTGTAAGCAGTTGATATCGCTAATAAATAAATGATGAATTTTCTGATGTAGTCAGTGTCAGTTTTCAACAAACACCTTTAGTTAGTAAAAATCGCGACTAAAATATGGAGTACCGATAAATCCAAAGCGTGAATTCCAATTACGATACGAAGGCCAAAGGTCGAATTACTCGATTTAAGAAATGTCGTTTATGAGTCACTGGGCTTGTGGCTTTATTGAAAATACAATTGGGAAGGAACTTGTGAACTTTATCGCAATAAGATTCAAAGTTAAAAAATATGTTTGAAAGCAGGTTGCAACTTCGAATACCATTGAAAGAAAAGAGTTTTTGACTGAAATCTAGGAGTTAAGGCCAGAAGTTTGGCTCTATTATGAGATCTGATAACCTTTCACAATTCAAATACAAATCTTTTATTCAGTACTTTGGTGGGCCCGTTCCAGGGCGGTTGTATAAAGGAAGAAAGAAAGAAAGATACATTTATTACAAACGGTATCTTCTACACGTCCCAAATAGCTTGCCCTACCATTAATGCGAGGCATAAGGTTCGTCTTGACAACATTTACATACACGAAAATGTTTTTAGTGCGATGCAGAATAACAAAAACTATATGAAGTGAAGAAAGGGTCGTGCTCCAGCGGCTCCCGATGTCTATTGACAGAAATCCAATCAGGAGGACAGAACCACTGTTGCAAAAAATGCAGATTTTTTACAACTGCTGCTGGCTGTCTTACCCAAACACTATAATCGGGGCATTTTCAAAGCGAAAATGAATAGGCACTTACAGGGCAGATATGTACCATCCTAAACTGCATCTCGCTTAACATCAGGTGCGATTGCGGTCAAATACCTGCCTTGTTCTGCATAAAAAAAACTTACAAACCATGGCACTAAATATCCTGGTTATTACGATGATTTAAATCACTATTCAGAGTCCTCATTACCTCGCAAACCAAGGAATCTTAGCCTACAGATTACAGAAATGCCGCGAACAGGTGCGCCTTTGCGGACCGGTCGCGCTGCGGGTCACTGGGGCTGAGCCCGCTCCGTCTGGCGAGTTTCTCTCGGTGGCCTTTGATACGCAAATGTATGGTTGGATGTTTGCACGTGTAGTCAAACTACTGGTTCCTGCTAGCTAGGCTAGGATTGCGTTTTCCGTAAACAAAAACTATATTACCAGGCTTGACTCCCGCGCGCTATTTACCTGGTTTCCTGCTTGTCGCATGATTGCACCCAGATTTTAAAGCGACCTTTCACAACTCGTCACAAGTTGTTTGTTCGTTTCAGCCAAATCCAATGGCGTCCTCTGCTGGACAAAGGCCCCCCAAGGACTTCCACAACGACCGGTCCTACGCCGCCCGCATTCAGGCACAATCTATTTAGGTCATTGGTTCCAAAACTTATATGAGACGCGCCCCCTTTCGACCATACCAAAAATTCCGCGCCCCCCCTCCAGACAAGATTATTTATTGGTCGTATCGATCGAGCAGTCTGGAATGCATTGTCTCAGCAGTCGCAGGTTTTTTATACGTACACAGATGGCCCGCGCCCCCCTTTAAAGTTCTTTGCGCCACTCCTGGGGGACGCGCCCCCCACTTTGGAAACCAATGATTTAGGTAAATCTAAAATCTATAGGTTGCAACTTGCATGTACTGCAGTTATAGCGTTTCGTAGTTTTTAGGCCCTACCATAAATCATGACGACTGACGACCGATTAGCCGACGATTGACGACCGAAGTGGTTGAGGACTTGGCATATACGCCCGTAGTCGCCCCATATTACCTAGGTACAACTTACTTAACTTTCCAAGTACAAGTAGGTAAAACGATGTTTTACTTTTTGACGCGAAAATAAAACTACCATATTGGCCATATCGAGATTAATTATGCAGGTGAAGCCAAAGGCTACCTAGTCAGCTAGTACAAAGCATTCCTTAGTATTCTTTCACAACAAAAGGTATTTATTTAAAAGCTTATCATTTCCCTTTATCTTTAAAAGAACACAACATATTTGTCCATTGCACATTTTATCATTCGCTTACAAGAACATACTTAGACTTCGTAAAATATCATCATTATTCTGCATAATAGCCCACCAAAGTAACAGGAGTCGTAGGGTCAGGACTGATAATGTAAGAAAGAAAGCTATCAACGTAAGTTATGGGACGTAACCGTAATAAATGCATCGAGCATTTATCAGGATGATAACGCATAAATTGTACATCGTTGTAAGCAAAAACAAGGTGTAGGTTTCAGACTTTCTTTCTTTACAAAACAAATGCTAATCCTATATTTACTATAGGAAAACGTCATCAATTAATTTTGCTGATTCAACTTAGGCTGAGTTGCACCAGCTTACTTTAACTTTGACAAACGTCAAAAATCTGTCAACCTCCATACAAAAAGCACCGGTTATTGTTATTGTTACGGTTAAAATAAGATGGTGCAACTCACAGCCTTATTGTTGTGAAGTATGTTATGTACAGTCAACATTTTAAGACTAGGTACGTTTTTTGCAAAATCACAAGAACTTTTCAACGTCTATTTATAAATATTGTATTGAGTACAGTTCATTTAATCATAGATCCTATGCTTTAATTTGTTACTTCATTTTTGTACTCTTTTATAATAAATCTGTAGATTGGGAAAAGCCAAAAAAGTTGTTATTGGAGAGTAAACTTAAGAATCAGGGTTTCTATTCCAATAAGTCCTATACACTACAACCTAATTATAAAATTTTAACATCAATAGGAATGAGTTTACAACTCACTACCAAAAACGTACCTTAAACTTAAACTGGGGAATATAAAAACTGTCAATCTGAGGCAACATAATATGTCTGGCTACGCAGTCGACGGTTTATATGGCGATACAATCAGAAATATACCTTAACTTGATCTAAACTACTAATCCAAATAATTTGATGCAAATAATTAATTATATTCCTGGGTGAAAAGCTTCTATTGAATATTAATTCCAAATAGATTTTTTTTGTTACTCAAGTTATGCATAATACATAGTTTTAATAAGGTTAATTTAATATAGGATAGCAGGGGAAGGAATCAGGAACAGGAACAGGCAAAAGGATTATAATTCTGTGCATTATTTATTAAAACCGAAGACTTCTCAATATTCAGGCTAGTATTGGTTAAGTCTTGATTTTTCTTGGGGTTGATTTAATTCTTCTTGGATATTTTAAAAGGAGAAAGCAGGCCAGGAGAGGAAGGAGGCTAGGTTCACAGGATAAGTTTACTCATGGGTAACTGGAACAGAATAGGAAAATAATTTAATTTAAATTAGCTCTAAATGTTCTAAAATACGTAAATCAATCGTTTTGTAGGCTTTAATAGAGCCTACAACATGTAGATGGCTTAAAATATTCATATACGAAAGAAAAATCGCAAATAGATAACCAGAAAACAGTAAGTAACGAAGCATACTGAAAAACATTTTTCTAACTAACGATACGCTATTCAATACCCAATGTAATATGAATAGTACACGTAGATCATAAATCTAGACCATTGTGATCGATTTACCACGGTGTACACCTGAACCGAAGCAGATACATTCGATACAACTTTCATTTCGACTAGGTACTTTTAGACTATGTTAAATTATAACGAATTCTTATTACTGCGCTGCACTTTTTATAGCCTAAATATGTAAATAAGAGCCGTCAGACTCACCTTAAACCGGGCAAAAAATTCCTCCGTCCGCCAAAACAGTCGCTCCAAGTAGTCTTCGGTAATAGGACACTCACTTAGAACACAACACAACACAATACACTGTATCACACGTAAAAACAACACAAATAACACTTAAAACTAGTTTTGCACATTCTAATATAAGATATTAAGGCACTTTTAATAAGTTTCCTATAGGTTTTGGTCAATTTGTAATAAAAAAACAAGTCGGCGTTTCAAGTTGTGAGAAACTTACGAATTTGACAGTTGTCTTGACACGTTCACGTCACACGCGTCGAGTGTGTACGTGCGGCGTCCGAATCAAACGCGTGACGACTTCTGAAACCGACATTAAATTTAAATGATAATTAATTTATGTGTTTTGCTTATCTATTTAATTAGCATTAAATAATGTTTTCCTCACATTTATTCTCACTTATTTAAAGTTATAGCCGTACAAGAGGTACTTTTGTGTTTTCCTCATGATAACAAGAACATCCACGTTCAGTAGTTCCAGTACAAAATATTTTAATAAAATGTTTGTTATTGCACCAATGATACGAGGACGGGGATATGGATTTATAATAACGGCGTTCATTATGGCTGGGATTTGTAGAATTCCACACTCAAGCAAAGGCCGACGCTCTTCCATTTTGAACGACTCAACTCAATAGTGTGAGTCACGTTAAAGTGTACATATGAATTAAGGTGAAACTAGACCTATTTTTATCGACAAAAAAAGGTCAAAAATTTTTTGAGATTTTTTTAAATTTTTTATAGATTTTTTTTTCTTTCAATAACTTATTGTAAAGAAAACGTAATAACTTTTTAACTAAGCGGTATATCCTGATAAAATAAAAACAGTAATAATGCTAAATAACAGACGATACGAAAAAAATACATAAAATACACAAAAAATGCCAACAAATAATAAAAAATGATACTTTTTGAAAAAATCTGCTTTGAAATTATGCGTGTTTTTTTGGTTATTTGATAAATTTCTCCAAAAAATGCCCCTATAACAGGTGGTTTTTATTACTTTGTATTATTCTCTATCGTATTATCTATGTAAAACCAAAAATCGCATGTCTCTATCCCTATCACAACATTGGTTTGCTATTATAGTTTGAACAAAGGCCTGCCACAACATTATTCTCCGCTACAGGTAGAGACAATTTTAATTTTAACTAAAATGCTTATTTTACTTCGAAATCTTTTGTTTTTATTTGAAATCTAACTTGTCTTTATCAAAATTACAAATCTAGAGCCATTTTCAGTTTCGTTGTTAACGAAGCGTTGAATGGCGCGCCCGGAGAGGCTTAGTTCAAACGATCATTGCAAACGTTGTGATAGGGATAGAGACATGTGATTTTAGGTTTTACGACGGTAATACGATAGAGAATAATACAAAGTAGTAAAAACCACCGGTTACAGGGGCATTTTTTGGTTGCCAAGCCAACCCATGCTACGCCGCCACTGAGTCAATGCATATGTCATTAGTCAACTCTTATTTCAGTCCTCCTAGATAAGTTGGTCGTCTTTTAGAGTAATTTTGCATCCAGTTTGTTTTTGAATTTGATCTAATACTTTTTTTTAATAGCGCCTACTTTGTAACATTCTTTTAGTTTTTGGCAATTTTTTGGCAACTTACTCGATTGTTTTTTTAAACATCGAAACATGCTACTAAAACATTGTTGGGTTAATTCGGACCGCAACGACCGATCCTGCATTCCACACATACTTTTCCCGCCAGTCTCGATTCGAAAACCGGTCCCATCGTACCATGGATAACTTCGCCAACTTATGAAGTGATGACGTCATAATACTGAAGCATACATTGCCTGCGTTGCATTGGCAAAATTTTAATATACATGGAAAAACCAGCGATGTACATTTGCACTTATTATTTTGTCGTAATAAAATTAATAATGTTGACAACCATGGTAGTGTTGAGTAAAAATTACCAAATAGGATTACTGTTGTATGGTTCCACCAGCAAAGACGATTGTGTGTGAATTCAGTGGGTGTGAGGTCACGGTCCACTATTGGATTTGTGTCTAACTCTCAAGTAAACAACACCTATACCTACTGAAGAAGTTTAATGATTTCCGAATTTTGGTACTTCTACGACGAGTGTTTTTATGTTCAGCTAATGCAAAAAGCTGATTAAATTGATTTTAAAATGTCTATTAGTTTTATTTAAATTAGTTTAATGGTTTAATTTAAGGAGTATTATATTTTCTGTGATCTAAAGGGAAACATAATTTTAGTGACCGACCGAAACATGTTATTTTGCCGAAACCGAAACCGAAACCGAAGGTTCGGTTTCATTGTAATTTCGGCCGAAACCGAAACCGAAACCGAACCTTTTATAGAATAAAAAAAAAGTCCTTAAAAAGTCGAGAAAATGTTATAGGTGTACCAGAATCTCATGGCAAATAGGGAAAATAAACTTTGTTGAGAGCAATACTGGGGAAATTGGAATAAACGATCTTGATACTGTTTAATTTTTTACTTTTATGACTTTAATAGTAATGAACATGAAGTACGAGTATACATTTAAGGTAGGAATGTGTATGAAGAATGTTGTTATACATAGGGTTTTTAACATAGGAAAATGTCTTGAAAAATAAATAAATCGTATATTACTCTAAGTAACTAATTTTATTACGAATCATACTTTTAACTTATCACTTCATTCAAAACTAGAAAACGATTCTAAGAACTCCAATTGCATTTCTTGTTCTTCAATAGATGATCAAGATAAAGAGGTATTGTAAATAAATTGCTCTTCCAGCATTTCAATGGAGAAGTTTCCTGTAGGCCTAAGATGCGCGCCGTGATAACTTTTATCGACGTCAAAATGTATGGGCAAAATCGATAAAATGGCGTGATAACCGCTTATCGCGGCGCGCATCTTAGGCCTACTGATGTTAAAAACACTATATTTCTCTGAATGGGATTAAAATAAATATACTAAAACTAAAAAGACGGTGAAGTTTTTTTTTAAATCGAGCAAGAAATGTTTGGGAAATTAATTATTTAAATTACCTACATATTTTCGCGTGGAACTAAAACAGGCGGTGCCGTTCTTTTTGTATATGGCCAGGTCTGGGATATTTAAAAAGGTTACAAAATTTTACTAAGAAAGAATCTTGAGTGACCCTAGCTGAAAAATTAAAAACTGCTAGATTTAAAAAAAATGGATCTGTCAACAGCACCGGATTAGGGGTGATTTACTGTTTGAACTCCGAATGACTGTCGTGAATACACCGATCAAAATGGCGTGAATAGTTATGCGCAACTTTAGAGCCCTGTAACTTATTCATTTGTAGAGATATTTTCATGATTCTTTCATAATTATTATTAGTTTTACTTATATTTATTTCAAGTTTATTTAAAGAAAAAAATTGGAAACTTCTCCATTATTCAATCTTGCTTGATGAAATCTTTTTCATTTTTCTTTACATGGTCATAACATTTTGACCATTCCTCTGCACCAATTTGTGAGATATACCTGAAAACCCCGATAAAGCAGCTATAAGTAAGAATAATATAAAAAAACATAACCCTCCTTCTGACGCAGTTGGGTAATAAACTAAATGTATCAAAACATTTCAGTCCAACTTACTGTCAACTCGACGACGCGCTTTAGAATCAAAGATTGACTTTGAATTATGCCTTATTTTATAATTCACATTGAAAACAATATGACTTGCTTGAGCTTTTTCGACTTTTTCACAAAACTAAGAAATAGTCAAGAAGAGATTACAAATTTTTTGCAGCGACAGCTGACAGATTTCATAATTTTCATTGACAGGTGACAATTAAACCATAGACAATTGCCATATGAAAAACACACTTTTCCAATATTTTTGTTTGCCATGAGATTCTGGTAAGTAAGCTCATTTTTTTCTAAAATTAATATCTCGCCGACCTATAATTATCTACAGGTTTCTACTTTCAAAGATTTATCACAATGAAATTTCAGCACAGTTACAGAGGTTCTGTTTGAAAATTTAACTACCCTAAGGTACGATGTTGTAAGTTTCGGCGCGGCCGAAAGGTTCGGCCGTTTTTGGCCGAAACCGAAACTAGGACCGAAACTTGATTTTTTGGCCGAAACTGGCCGAAACCGAAACCGAAACCGAAATTTCGGTCGGACACTACATAATTTACTAAGCGCCTAAAACTATATTGAAAGCAATCCTTCCTTGAAGTGGTGGATGAAATATTTGGTCAGGCGCTGTTTTTTTACTATCCATTCGATATTATTTTATGATGTAGACGTAATAGAAGCATGATACAAGTTTTATTAGACAATTTTTTATGATTTTGATAATGTTAGTTTTACTTTTGGGTTATGATTTATCATGAGTTTCTGCGCACGTGAGAGGTAGGCATAAACACCAACCAATCAAAAGCGCTATTTTGCTCATAGGTTCAGAATATTTTAAGGAACCTATGCTCTCATCATTGGGCCACATACATGGCGTTAAATTCGGGTGGCAACGGAGCGTAATCATGTGAAGTTGTGACTATTCAAAAAGGCACCAAAGTAGGTACGCAAATACTTGGCTCTACTTATACACAGCGCGAATCGTCGAGCCATCGCGAGGTGTGTGGCCCAGAGATCAGTATTAATACTTCTCTTACTATAAAATCTAATTTTGTAGGTAGGATCGAATCCGTTAAATAATTGATAATCCCTAAAATAAAATGTTGATTATGTAGTAATAGTGGAATTAGGTACTTACAATACAAATAGAAGAAATGAGATGATGATTAAATACTTTGTAGGTACCTACTCACATGCTGCAGGAGACGCCATTTTCTTCACGTCAATATGCGCAGGAGAGCAACACCTCTCACTCACTTACCGAACAACACACACAAATATATTAACAAACTGTGTAGTCATTTTTACCACAAATTCTAAACGAAAATTATATTCACGGGCTAATTCCAGCAAAATTAAATGTAACAGGACACGCCCGTAATTATCGTCCCGCAGTCCCGCACAAACTACCGCCGAAATTATTTTTTCTTCTGCAGGGTAGTTAGTGGTAGTTATGTTCATGCCAATTTTAGTCAATTGACATACTTTTCATAAGTTAAGTGACTTTTTCATAGATTGTGTAAAATATGATAAAACGGAAGTTCGCGAAGTCAATTGATTAATTAATATCAATGCGAATAGAAAATTACAGCAAATTAAGAGCGTTTACGCCGTTTGGCGCAAAAACAGCACTTTTTCAACTCGTTACAATCATTAACCAGTAATACTACAAATATGTTATAGGCATAAATAGTTAAGCAATTTCGTCGTCTAAATATTTAATTGAGAAAATATTGCGATTAGTTTAGTATTTAAGAATTCTATCAAGATAAGTCCACACAGGTTTTGTAAATTTCCACTTTAGCGTCAGTTTACAAGCTGAAATTTTTATAAAAATACTGTGAAAACGATTTAACAAACATTTATATCCTATAGCATAGATCCTTGAGCAAATAGTTATCACAGAAAATTTTTAGATATAAGCATTTTACAATAAGAAATCACAAATTAAAAGAACGTGAAATACCCAAAAATCAAAGTGATTTTTCACCAATATTCTTCCTTTATTCAACATAAAAATAGCTTAATATAATAAAACAACATCTTCTTTAAAATATTTACTTTGAAACGATATTTAATTCATTGTTATTGTTTTGCTATAACATTTGAAAACTATTAAAAAACGCCGCGCGCGAATCATTTCCAATGATGCCCCTTGAAACGCCGCGCTTCGCGTAAACGCTCTTAATAACCGGCGATTCTCTCATTCTATTTTGAAGGACAAAGAGAACTTACAACATTGCTGTGGGCAATTTGTGGATTTATTTGGAAACAGGTGTATCTTTTCTCTATTTGATATATCAATAGTTTCTCTTTTGAAGTAAATCGTTAAAATAAATGCTTAATTAAATAAATGAAACTAATAATAATAAAACATTCTTCAGTTCATAACATTGTTTATTGATATTATTATTCATTCTTTGGTATTGGCAAATTACCTATTTATACACATACATCAAGAGTTATCACGACTTACTTATCTACAACTACATGTATACTTAGTGCATTACTGAGTAGGTTTAAGGACGGAACACACTTATTAAGCCCGAAAGGGATCACCACAGCGTTTACGTTGGAGTGCGGTTAAGTGTGCGTTGCAGTATGGAGTTTCATTTAAAGAATACTGATCGCCTCGAGTTGATACGGTTACGATACGTTTCCGGGTTGATAAGTGTGTTTCGTCCTTTCTATGGTAGTGGGTCGGTGCAGTAAGGATGTTTTTGTTACGTCAAATGCTGTTACACGTAAGATATGTCTAAAGCGTAGATAGAGGATAGAGTATATAAGGTGTTATTTTTTGTACTGATCATACTTTACCAACGCATCTAATAAAATCATACAAATACAACCCAAGTGTTTTTAAAAAAAAATTCAGGCTAGTTTTCGAGTAAATCGACAAAGAATGTTTCGAAAAAAATAAAAAATAAATCATCCTTTGAGCGCGGTGAGTATTCGTTTGTACGCACTATCGTAGTAGCCGGCCGAGGGCAACGACCACTGCCACGTGCCGCGCCGCGTGAGTCGGCCATATTGATATCGCTGCCAGTCGCTCCGCGCCCACAGCCCGCGCCGAGCCGCCGATCGGCATGCGGGAGCGCAACAACATAAATAATCGTCCCAGTCCGTCCAATGCGCCCAAACGTATTGCAGTGTATGTGTGGTTTATTACAATGACGCGCTTGATCAATAACAAAACGCAGGTGAAATTATGTTTCGGGCACACTAACTGGCCGACGAGAAACATTGACGAGTCGAAAACCTTCATACCTTGCTTGTTTGGAGCCGCGCAGCGCTTCAGGGAGCGCAGCCGTATCCTGACTTGACGAGATTCCGTGCGCTTCGAGGACGAAGTTCTGGATTTCAATTTCAATCACCGGCACAGTGCTGGCGGTACCCAGATGCGAGCGCCGCAGACGGCGGCTTTTGCGTAAAAATACGGAATGCCTTATCAAGGAGTTGTTGCCAGAGGGCCACGACCGCGACCTAGTTCTATCGATGGTTATTGCGGAAGTCTACCTAGGTACATACCTACAGTGTGATTTGGACAGATGAGTGCTTGTTTACGCGAAAGGGACTTTTTCCGTAAAAAAGTTAGTGCGCGAATTGTGAATACAACATCCGACGTGGTGTCTAGTGAACAGCAAGCAAGTGTGCAGCCCGAAAGCATTACCTCAATTCGATCGTGGCTAGATTAGACAGTGCAAGACAGTGTTTACGTGAACATTCAACAAAGGCTTGACGTTCAAAATGTATTGTGATTAGTGTAATAATAACCTAGGAACTTTAAATAACAACATTCAAAATAGGTAAATGTGTGAATAAGTGAAATCAATGAATCTAAAGTGTGATGGCAAATCATAATTTAGGAATTAAAACCAGGAAAATTGATCAGTGAGTTTTATTTACAACACCTGTTCATATTCAATATTAGGGTGCATTTCCACTGAAGCGAAGCGAAGTAGTAATAGGTATGTACCTATCAATTTTTTATTACGTCTCTAAATAAATTGCGTAGGCATTACGAAACCGTAGATATTGAATTCCAATTTCTATCCTTTTTTAAATTTCTAGTTTAACGCGGATGATTCGCCTCGGTTCGTTGGAAAAGTCCCCCGCTATTACACTAATGAAAATACACTTATTTACCTACTTATGTAGCTAGATTTTGTTTCTCCCAGCGCGTAGTACCTATTAACATGACGTAACATCGTACATACTCACGAGTGATAATTTTTGGTAACGTAGGTTTAGTGTAATCTAACCTTTATGTGTGTGAACGTTGAATGAATGCGCGCGGCCATTGTTCGTACTCGTATGAATGAAATGAGTAAAGAAAGAGAGAGAGGCAGTGAGTGAAGACAGGATGGTTGTAAAAATAATATCTTTTTTTTGTTAGGAAAAGTAAAAACAAAAACTAGCCTGAATTTTTTTTTAAAAACACTTGGGTTGTATTTGTATGATTTTATTAGATGCGTTGGTAAAGTATGATCAGTACAAAAAATAACACCTTATAGATAAGCTACTAATTAAAAAAAAAAATTAGAGTGAGAAAGCTTATATGTCAGATAAATATGGGAGAGCAGGACAAAACATTTTTTTCTGTCTCCGCTTGCGTATCGGTTTTTTATGTTTGCCACCATTTGCTTTGGTGGCAGACAATTGCGTGGTGTTTTGATGTTTTTCATCAATTTATAGTGATTTCATGTCAAATAAAACAATCAGAACATTGTTCTACACAGTATTTTGTGTGATTTCGTTTGCAGTAATGGTGAATTGTTGTATAATTGGTTGTAAAAGCCGTAGTGAACGAAAAGAACCAAACATAACCTTTCATCGGTAAGTAGCATTTTTTCGCTATTATATGGTAACTGAAGGTAATAAACATTAAGAAAACGATTGTTTGATGTTACCGAAATGTAAGTTTTCTCGTAATTATGTTAAAAATTTGATTATTCTAAACCTATAAATTGGGTATTAACCGACTGGAGTGAAAGTCATCATGTGCCAGAAGATTCATTATGATAATACATGTAATCTGTCATTAGTCGGGTTATAAGCCGCTGGGGATACCAGCAGGCCTAGTCAATATTCCCTCATGTATTTTTGTTTTTAGATTCCCGAATGAACCAAGTTTAAGAAATAAATGGACGGAGTGTACGGGCCGAGTACATTGGCATCCAAGTCAACATTCTCGAATATGTTCCAGACATTTTGAATCCAGATGCTAAAGTATCTGAAAGTTCGAATACATCATGCAGCTAAAAAGCTTTCAGAAAAGTCTGATATCGTCAGGAATTTTTAAAACAAATTAATTTTGTTTAAGGGTCAGTGATACTGATTAAAGTATTATATTAAAGTGGTTTTTTATTTAAATCCTCAAAAACTCAGTTTAACCTCTTAAATATAGAAAAAAGCTTGCACGCACACGCCATCAATCAAGTCCATCCAGTTGTTTAAGCGTAAAAAGGTAAACATACATACACACAAACTTTCACTTCACCTTTATAGTAATACTTACTAGATTTTGCGCCTCAGTTTCACCCGCAGCTTACCTATTTACCCCTAAAATCAGGGTAATTTTTAACGTAGCCAATACTAAGTCTATTGTTGTAGCTATAGATATGGTATGTACATATATTGCTATCTCACTCAGGTGTACGCTAATGACCCATCTACCTCTATTCTCTATCTACGGTCTAAAGACAGTGGTAGCTTTGTTATAGATGACCCACGCTGAACTGTCCCACCAAACTCAATGACAGGGGGGCGCTACCATCGTTCAACTATATGGTTTCCAACATGGCAAAAATCGGAACCAGCGATCCGGTATTGACGGTGGCGCCCCGCTGTCAATGTCATGGATAGGACAGTTCAGTATTTTGGAACTATAGCTCTGTTACGTCACATGACACCTCTACTGCACCGTTTTACTACTACGAACTTACTCAGTCATGGATCTCAATCACAGGACAGAAAAAATAAGTAGGTAAGACTCAAAAAATATCACATAAGTAGTGCCTGTATTCTCTAAAAAATAAATCACCACATAAAATAGTCGTCAATTTTTTATAAATCAAATTAGATTAACCCTTAAGTAACACCGTGGGGTAATTTTTTACCCCAGGCGCATAAAAATTGGCATATCTTTTTTTCTAGCGTAGCTAGTGAAATGTCGTTTTGTGTATTCTTAATGCAGAGTGTGCGCTTTAAGCTCGTAGACGCAGGATGTGAAAAAAATCATCCGTTTGGCTTTTACAGGTAGGTGGGGCAGAAATTTACCCCAGGGTGTTAGTTACGCATACTTTAATTTATCATCACCTAACATGTTATTAATAGGTTTTTACAACATTGAAACAAAATTAGTAAATATTTATATGACGATTAAGTAGCACGTTCTCTATTAATGCAGAGAGATAATTAGAGCTTGATTTACATGATACTTTTCGAACTTTGAAGACATCCCCTCAGAACAGAGCGTTCATAAATTCGACACAGAAATAGGGCTCAAAAGTGATAATTACGTAGTAATTCAGCGTATCTGATGTGTTTTGAAAAAAATAATAAGGAATAAAACAAATAAAAAATATTTATAAATGTTTTTTCATAATTTTATAAATTTTTTTTTTTATTTTGCTTTACTAAAAAGCCCGAAATTTTCTTTTGTTTTCATTTTGTGTTTAAAATATGCATAAAACATCTATTTAATGTCCGATTAGTGTAAGTTTTTGATTCCCACAATAACTTTCCAAGATTTTTCTATAAGACCATTGTGAAGACTATTAATTGCCAATAACAAATTATTTGTTTTTTGTTATGATTGATTTAAGATGTTTCTTTACGCTAGATAGACGTTCTTTTAAAGCAATCGTATAATTCAGTGAGTCCATAATGGACAACACGCATAAGTTGTAATATTAAGTTAAATTATGACTTAATTTAAAGTTTAGATCACACACATTACACTAGTTTTTATTTCACCTCAATCCATCCAGTATTACCGAAGATAGAGCCTCGAGAAGTTGGCGGACATTTTAAAATTTTCAAAAATTTCCAATATTCGCGCGTGACGTCACAACATGATTTTGCAGCCCCCGCACGTTAACCCATTTACCACTTTTTGTCTTTTTCCAACTAAAATAAAATTTTACCTAACTGACAACTGTTGTTAGTTGTCATCGTTCAATCACATTTCAAACTAGGCGCTATAAAAGTAACCATTATTATGCCACCTATTGCCAATTTTGTGCACTATGAAGCCATTTTTACATTTATGCACTTAAATATACATTTTCTGGAAAAATAACCAAGTTTGTGTCTCTGTGCTCAATAACGAGTAAATAGTCCAGTTACTAAAATTTGTTAATTTTACTTGGAAAGTTTTCCGGAATTTTTGAAAATTGGTGAATAAATAGATTTCGCTATGTTCTTTCCGAATTTTGTGACCTCGTTTATAGCCGCGCGCGCGCCCGCCTTATTGAAAAAAATCCGCCTTAAAAAAGGTTTTTGACGACTACTTTTTTCATTTTATAATTTTTGGGACATAGACAAGCTAAGAAGCTTTGATAAATGTGATAAGTTTCATGTAATGTAAGTTAAATAGATTTAGAGTTGTGAAACAGTCAAATTAATGTACCTGCTAAATTGCGAGTTCTTTTTTCTTTGATCATGGCAGGACACGCTGCCGGGTGTCCTAAATATGCTAAAGTATAAAAAAAATCGCGTTGCTGAAGTATACATTTTTTTTGTCTTGTTTGTTTCTACATTGAATTACATAATTGTATCCTACTATTATTATAAATGCGAAAGTTTGGATGTCTGGAAGTTTAAAATAAAGTAAAGTAATGTTTATTTCTCACCAACATAACAGATAATATTATGATAACAAACAATCAGGAAAAACAAAAAGTAAGAATGTTGGTGGGTTGATACCTGAACTAGGAAGATTCCTGTGTCTCAGGTTTGTTACTCTTTCACGCAAAAAGTACTCAAAGGATTTTTTTGAAACTGTACAATATTATTGTTTGTAACCCAGATTAACATAAAGGCTATAATTTATGCCGATCTGTGACACTAAATTTCACGCGGGTGAAGCCGCAGGCAAAAGCTAGTCGTGAAATAAATAGGAAAGTTTAAGGTTCTGAAACGTGGTCGCTTACTATGGGCCTCATAAGAAGGCTCAAGGTCACCCAAAGAGTAATGGAGCGGGCTATGCTCGGGGTTTCCCTGCGTGATCGAATCAGAAATGAGATCCGCAGGAGAACCAAAGTGACCGACATAGCACGCAGAATTGCTAAAATCAAGTGGAAGTGGGCGGGACACATAGCTCGTAGAGACGATGGCCATTGGGGCAGAAAATTTCTTGAGTGGCGACCACGGGCTGGAAGACGTAGCGTGGGCAGGCCTCCTACTAGGTGGACCGACGATCTGGTAAAGGTCGCGGGAAGAACCTGAATGCGGGCAGCGCAGGACTGTTCATTATGAAAAACCTATGGAAAACCCAAAGGCCTCTCGCCTTTGTCCAGCAGTGAACGTCATTTGGAACGACGAAATAGGAAAGAATGTAACTATCCAAAATCTTCTCTAAGGCAGCATTTTTCCAATTTCGCAACGAGCGCGGCAATCACACTTAACTAACAGACTAACAGAGAGCATAGCGAAATCTATTTAATTAATCACTAATTTTCAAAACTCACGGAACACTTTCCAGGTAACCACGTTAATTTGTACCAAACGACTGGACTATAATTAAATTGATATAAAAATTTGGGTACATCTTCTCAAAAACAAAAGAACTGGTGCTAAAAGGGTTAAGTGACGTTTTGACATTTGTAGAGGGCCTTGTAGAAGGGGAGGCTATAGTGCTGAATGTGGATTAACTCGAGTGTCATAGTAACTTATTAGACTGCTAAGATGATAGGTATAGGTGTACCAGAATCTCATGGCAAACAAAAATATTGGAAAAGTGTGTCTTTCATATGGCAAATGTCTAGATTATGGCTTTATTGTCACCTGTCAACGTAAATCAAGTGAACTGTCAGTCGCTGCAGAAATTTTGTAATCTCTTCATGCCTATTTGTTATTTTTGTGAAAAAGTCGAAAAAGCTCAAGCAAGTCATATTGTTTTCAATGTGTATTGTAAAATAAGGCATAATTCAAAGTCAATATTTGATTTTAAAGCGCGTCGTTGAGTTGACAGTATGTTGGAGTGAAATTGGATACATTTAGTTTATTACCTAACTGCGTCAGAAGGAGGGTTTTTTTAAATATTATTCTTATAATAGCTGCTTTATAGGGGGTTTCAGGTGTACCTCACAAATTGGTGCAGAGGAATGGTGAAAATGTTATGACCATGTAAATAAAATTGAAAAAGATTTCATCAAGTAAGATAGAATAATTGAAATGCTGGAAGAGCAATTTATAATAAATAACTCTTTATCTTGATCATCTATTGAAGAAAAGTGGAATCCTTGGAATCGTTTTCTAGTTCTGAATGAAGTGATTGATTAGTTATAAGTATGATACATAATAAAATTAGTTACATAAAGTAATATACGATTTACTTATTTTTCAAGACATTTTCCTATTATATTACTGACGGGATTGCTACCATGTACCTTAGTTTTAAGTTTCCAATATTTCGGCACTGTTGCAAGCGCCATGGTCACGGAGTAACTGAAGAAATTAAAACCAGACATCGTTCAGATGAGCGTTCAAAAGACCTGAGATTTAAAAAAATCCCACGTTTTGTTTAAACAGTAAGCGAAAAAAAAGTAACTTGAAAATGGAATACAAAATGATAAGGTATGGTAAATGATAAGTCTTTATCAATGAAGAAGCAGAAGTTCAATTTCATGTGACCTCCATCTAGGCTAGTTTCCATCGTCACTCAAAGTTTGGCTGCGGTCTCAAATTTGGGCTTAATTGAGGTATTTTTTGGGTGAGAGGCATAAGAACTAATGCCGTTTTATATCAAAAATTCATACTTAGAGGTAATCAACCAGGTACAAAGCATTTCCTTGTATGTTAGTCTGCCACTCTTTAGTAAGTCCCGAAATCCCCGCTTCGGCTCCCCTACTAACCATTCTAACCATTGCACACAGATAATATCTTACATGCAGCTTTTCATGTTACTACGTCACATTTTCTAAATCCGCGCGGAAAATCGCTCCTAGCGGAAGAGCGCACTTTGAGCTTGAATATTTCAGTCATTTTTAAAGATATCAAAAAAGTAAAAATACAGTATTCATTCTAATTTTTTGTAGTTTTTTTTTGGCATCTTCAACAAAAATTGTGCGCCATGTCCATTACATTGTAAATCACAAATTAAATTGATTTTAAATATTTACTTAAAATTTTTCAATTTCCGTTTGGGGTAATTTTTTGCCCCAGGGTGTTCAAAGTGTAACCAAAAATAAGGATGTTACTTAGGGGTTAATACCAGCAAAAACACCTTTAAATTAAAATACTTTCAAGAACGTAATATCATGTATAGATCACAAACGAGAGATCACAAGCAATGCTTTTTCAAGTCAAAAATAAACTAACCAATACAAGACAGTGTGTACCTAGTTACTTAATATTAAGTAAATAATCATAAGTAGGTATACATAAATGGAATAAAATAAATTCTACAATAGTGTAGTTATAAGTATAAACTTAAATAATAAATGGACACAACAAAGTATTTATTCAAGTATAGCTGCCTTATTTATTCTATTTGAAACTTCAACCAAATTGATCTTTAACGCAACACATTCACACTTCTTCACCGCATTCTAAGTGACTATAATTTGATTCAGGGTTCTAATGGAATCCTGGTTTTAGAAGAGTATTTTCACTCACACATTCTGAAACGTCTAGTGGTAACAATGGGAACTAATAATAACTTAGAATGACAGTAGTCCTGTCAATGTCATATCTTCAGTGTTGGACAACTAGGTATATTATGATTTTGAGCCACAAAAAGCGGTTGCAGTGTTTCCCAAGTATTTTTGATAAATTGATTTGGGTAACATAATGCAGTGTTAGGGATGAGTTGACCATAATGATAGCTAGGACTAATTTTATTCTTTTTAAATAAAAAATCTGAAGCTTAAACCATAGAGCTATCGTCGCTCCAATATCTACAAAATACAATACGTAAATTCGTTTGCGAATCGCAATGCGAATACTTAAAATACACCTTGTTTTGCAGACAAACATTCCATATCCAACTTATACACTAAGCATTATATGCATTCAAGGCATTTATACTTGGCTTTAGACAATTACGAACTACTTAATGAGATGCTATAGGTCTACGAGGGGCGGCTGAAAAGTTTTGAGCCTAAGTATCTTCAAGTGTTATTATTGACTCGTGCTAAATTTAATTAATTTGCCAATAACCTCCTTAGTATATGTACAAAGTTTCATTTCAATAGCGTCATCACGCTTTTAGTAATTAATCCGTAAACATCATCATGTCTCAGACATTCGCGCAATGTACGAAATTGAAGTACACAGTTGTCATAAAATTCCTCAAAAAGAGGAACAAAACGCTAACGGTAACATTTGAAAATATTTCTACAGTTTATGGAGAGTCTGGGCCTTCATTTGCCACCATGAAAGATTGGATCCGATAATTCAAGCATGGCAGGGAGTCGCTAAAAGATGACCGCAAGTCAGGGCGGCCAGATTTCGCCATTAACGAATAAAATAATGAAAATTTAAAGAATCTTGCTTTAGAGATCAGCGAATTAAGCTGTGACAGATAGCTGAAGCCATAGGCATTAGCAAGGAACGTATCGGCGATATTTTTCATACTCATTTGCACATGAAATAGCGGTGCGCGCGTTGGGTGCCAATAATGCTCACGCCGCTCGACAACCAGCGTCGAGTCACAACTTCGCAGGAGTTTTAGGACATCTTTGGCCATATACCTAACAATTTTTTTTCTCACATTGTCACTATTGATAAATTATAGATCCGGCAGTACGATCTACAGTCAAAATAGGAGTCAATGCAATGGATTCAAAAGGGAAAACGCCGCCGCGGAAATTCAAAGTGGAGCGATCGACACCCAAGCTCATAGCCACTATTTTTGGGACTGTGGAGAAATTTTATTCATTGACTACCTATTTAAAAAAAACTACAATAAATAGGGATTATTATACTGTACTGTTGATAAGAGTGCGTCAAGTGGTTATTGAAATATTAAGAGGCAAACTGGCGAAAGGAAATCTGTTATTGCAAGACAATTCCCCCGCGCACAACGCGCATGTTGCATGGCTTGCCCCGGGTAAAACTGGATTTCAAGAAATTAATCACCTACCACACAGTTTAGTCCAAATCCCTAGCTATTTTGTCCAATTCTCAAATTGGAAAAAGGACCTCCAGGAACAAAGATTTTTGTGTGACAAAGAAGTGAAGGCGGCGTTAAAGGCTCATTTCGAAGGCAAAGATTGCGATTTTTTTTTCAGTGGGTTAAAAGCTCTTTTACACAAATGTAAGAAGTCCGTTGTAGTAGAGGGAGATTAAATAGAAAAATATATTTTTTATACTTTTCTATCGGCATGTTTAATACCCTAGGCTCAAAACTTTTCAGCCGCCCCTCGTATCTCAACTCAGCCAGTGCCTGAGGTATGAGGCATTATTCACGTTACAAAACTTCAACGACAACAAAACACTGAGTTGCGATCCTATCGAGTAATCATTCTATCGAAATGACCCTTGTGTATACGGATTTAGAACTGTTTTTCAATGGGACGACTTCTGAACGTCAGCGAGATCTTGACTGTCAAAATATGTGAATTAGGCCGATGGTGGCGCAGGAGGGGTGACATTGACATATTATGACGTGACAGAGCGTACAATTTTTTTCTTAAAATATGACATTATATGACAGTATGTATCATTGACATAGTTTGAATCTAATGTATGTTTGTGCTATTTCAATAATTTATAATCATTTCTGACATTTGCATGACAGTCAATTAATAATGATACTACCTTTTTTAATATTAAAAAAATAACCGTATTTTTTATTTTTTTGTAATATTTGCACATAGTATGTATATAGAATATGTTGAAAACTTCTCCCTCTATAACCATTTGTAACCGTAGGGCAAATAAATGATTTTATTATTTATTTAATTATTATAAATCTGAATTCTGAAGTTTCGTGGACATTTGACGTCTCAAAAACACCCTCCCGTGCCGTCCTCATACCTCAGGCACTGGCTGAGTTGAGACTAGACCTATGTTGAAGGCTTTATACTTAGTAGTAACCCAAGTTTTACTTCTGTGCCGTGTTACAATGCTATAGATCTACAACACTTGGCACCGATTTTGATCTTACATCTTCAGCGAAGTCGATAACTGACTCTTTTTTTCACACTCGCACCATTATTCACAAACATTACTATGAGGTCTCACAGTGCGCGTGGACGCAAAGAACTAGTCACAGAGCTCTATTCAACGCTGTGTGTGCGATTTGCTGCTTCACAGCAAGCATCGTTTGTGAATACGAGCGTTAGTTTTTAATGGGATATATCTAAATGTCATACGGTATAGTAAAACGATTCTGAAACGTCAAGTGGCAAAAATTTGAACTAACCCACTATTGAAAGTAGTGCCCTCCTTATGAAGAAATCAAAAGTCCGGATAAAAGGCCGAATTTTATCGAAAAATCCTAAGATTTTGTTTCAGTTTGAGAATTTTCTCTAAAAACGTACTAAGCAATTTCAAAAAGTCATATTTTTATTGTTTTTGATGCGGATTACATAAGTGTTGATTTTAATTGTGAAAAATTACTTAAAGTAGGGAGATTTTTTTAGTTTATTAAATTTTTTATTAAACACATCTTACAAATATAGGCAATGTTACCTATTTCATTAGAAATTCCAAAAAATCAAAATCCGGCCGCAATCCTGAGAAGGGTCCAAAAACCCTGAAATCTTAGGACAAATCCTGGGATATGGTAACCCTATATCTGGGACACTTTAGTGTTGTACAACTATACTTAGCAACTTAAATAATCTTTTAAAAAGTCAGATCAGAGCAATGAGGGCTATCGTTTTAGCGCTCACCAGTTAGCGCCACTGTAGAGTAAGGTCCTGTCACTTGCTATATAGTAGCGAAGACAGTGGCACCAACTTGTGAGCGCTAAAGTGGTACGAGGACTATAGCATTTGCACTCATCAAGATGGCGCCACTGTAGAGTAAGGTCCTGTCAATCGCCAGGGGTGCCAACTGTTAAGTATAAAAACGATAGCCCTCATTACGAAATAAATAATAAACTCCACCTGACCGTCTCTTATTCTTTAGTCGCCTCTTACAAAATCTACGGGAGGAGTGCACATTAATAGTACTTATTATAAATTTATGAGATTCTACTATAATATTGTTAATCTGGAAGCCAATGGTGCGCTCTCCACAGGAGGCAGTAGAATCCGCTGTGGACCTGGCTGCTGTTGTTTTGCTGGAAATACAAAATGTTAATGGTGATTAATAAATAATACGGTAAAAAATGTTGCAGTGAGTCTCTGCTAAAGTCCGGTCGCCGAGCACGTATAATTTCGTCCAATGACCCCAAGCTACCCATCCTTATCGCTCGCGCGTAGTTATATTGCTGTCGCGACTGTGCGACGAGCGGCCGCAGTGAGTGTGCGAGCGCGACAGCAATATAATTACGCGCGAGCGATAAGGATGGTTAGTTTGGGGTCATCGGACGAAATTCTACGTGCTCGGCGATCGGAGTTTAGAGTTTCTTTCTGCTTTAACATACCATGTCATAATGTCCTGTGGGTACTATTTTATTCTACATTTTGTACTTTCTGTTTGTTTGTAATGTGTGTTTCTGTTATGCAAATAAACGTTTTATCTATCTATCTATCTGTAAACGAAGTAAAGTCGCTGACATAGCCCGACGGATTAGCAAGCTGAAATGGTAATAATGGGCAGGGCACATAGTACGCAGAACCGACGGCCGATGGGGCAGAAAGGTTCTGGGGTGGAGGTCGCGTACCGGAAAACGCAGCGTGTGACGTCTACCCATAAGGTAGACCAACGACATCATAAAGGTAGCAGGAAGGCGCTGGATGCAGGCCGCTATCAACCGTGCGATGTGGAAATCATTGGGGGAGGCCTATGTTCAGCAGTGGACGTCCTGTGGCTGAAATGATGATGATTCTACTGTATAAGTACCTGGTGCTGCGGCGCGAACCGGTTGAGCAGCGGGCGGTAGGAGTCGCCGAACGTGGCCAGCATGGGCGGGCCCGGCGCGCCCTCGTGGCCCAGCAGCGGCACCATGCACGTTATCTGAATAAATTAATAAATAAATAAATATACTTGGACTCTCTAGTCTAGTCCCAAACTAAGCAAAGCTTGTACAGTCACGGAATGAAAAGGTTCGTCAGTTTTCAAATTGATTACTTCAACGAATCGCGAGCACATATTACCTTTTGAAACTATGTTACAGAATAATCTCGAGTGTCTACTCACGGACATTGCCCGCGGGCGGCGTGACCGGAGGGAGCGGCGAGCGTTCGGCGAACGAACGAGCAATGTTCGGTTCGCGAGCGAACATAGAAGAAGACGATCCTGATGCACTCTCTTCAACGACTTTGCACTAAACGGTCTCGATATTATTGTAAATTTATACCGAATAGACAATTAATTTTATACAGTCCACTCCTTTTCATTTATAACTTCCGCTACACTCACTATCGAAGTAACACGAGTTAGAGAAAATAATCTTTAACTGTTCGTTAGTAAAGTTCAAAATTATTCAGATCAAAGTTGTTCGACGATTTATCTTGTCAAGATTATTATGATTGATAAACTAAAACCATGGACCTATAAAAAAAGGCGGACGGAACTCGCGCTCCAACAAAACTGTGACGCAAAATTTTGGCGTTTGTCTATTGTGTGAGTGAATTTAGGGATGCCATGTTAGCCAAAACATTTTACCCATTTATTTTAAGAAAAACATAGATCGGCAGATGTTACTTGGAAATGTAGACAGAATTATTCCGTGCCATTTTAAAAGGATGAAAGGTGAATGCGGTGAGGTTGAGGCGCGAAATTTTCAATGTTCAAATTTTCTTACATTGTTTGCAAGTCAGTGTGTCAGGGTATGTACATAATCTTGATCAAAAATGATTCACGCAGTTACAAATTACGAATCTTGTGTACATTATAATCATAAGCTTATGCATCATCAATATATTATTATTATCTCTGATAGATTTTAACATACAACCTGACACTGACTTGCAATCAATGTAAGAAAATTTGAATTTCGCAGTTCCACATTTTTGGGAAGGATCAAATTTGCCTATGAAAATATATCCCATTAAAACACAATTATTATGATAAATTATTTTATTTCCATAGTATGCGTAATAAATAACTAAAAAGTCCTAAAATTATTATTAAGTTCCCATATTTCGGGTAATTTTCCCACGTAAATAACTGAGAACACTAGTCTTTGACGTATTATTTTTTCGAGTGAATGACGTTTGATTTCAATTAATTTCAATATTTTAATGTCGGGAAATAAGTGATTGGATTATTATTTTGCCTGTGAAATGTGATTCCTTAATTTTTGTTTGTTCGAACAGAACGGTTTTTACACAATTTCGTCACACAAGACATGTCGTATTCGTGTTGTTTTTTCGCTGCTTAAATGAGTCAACTGTGTGAAGTTTGCATTCGAAGTGGTGTATCAGGGTGTGAATGTGTGCGTGCCGGCCTATACGTACAGGCAAGCTGGTGTATCCTAATGTCACAGTATTTTGTTGATGAGAATCCGTCCGACTTTTTTTATAGGTCCATGACTAAAACCTTCTTGTTGGTTCAACCTGCCATTATTATTTCTATTAAATAAAAAAAAAACTACACTTTGTAACATTGCATGGGATAGAAAATTAAACAAGCAAAACCTTATTCGTTAGCAAACGTCATATTTATTTAAATGTTAGCAGCAATGTTTCTTGCACGGTTATGTTGGCAGGTTTGATTCTTACAGTACCTAGTGCAAGCGAAAACCGACACTAAGGTGACGAACCTTTTCATTCCGCGACTGTACTATGAGTACTGGACAACGGATATAATGCCTTGATCACACGTACGAGCAAACGGGCGAGACAGTGCTCTCGGCCGAGTACTCGGTGTGTATGAACATTACGCCGAGTGCTCGGCCGAGCGCTCGAGTATTTTTTTTTTTTACGCATAACAAGGCAGGTATTTGACCACAATCGCACCTGATGTTAAGTGGGATGCATGTGACTCGCTCACCCAACTGTCTCGACCGAGTAAACATTTTACTGTCTCGCCCGTTTTCTCGGTACGTGTGATCAAAGCATAAATACTTAAATACTTTTTATTTGTAAATACATACATATTATACATAGAAAACACCCAGACCCGTCACTTATCATTTCAATTTCTGCCCGGCCGGGAATCGAACCCGGGACCGCTCGGCTTAGTGGTCCGTTCTGAACCACTACACCAAACGGCCGACAAATCTACGGGATTAAAACATTCAGTGACATGACTCCATGTAACTTATGGTGCCTCCGACCATACAAATTATTTGGGGCTACTATACAAAATTGACTCGAGCTCGCAGAATTTCTCAAATCAAGTGGTAGCGGGCGGGGCACATAGCTCGGGGCACATAAAAGTTCTCGAATGGCGACCACCTGCTGGAAGACGTAGCGTGGGCACTTGGGCAGGCCTCCTACTAGGTGGACCGACGATCTGGTAAAGGTCACGGAAAGGGCCCTATTACTGTCAGTAAAATACCAATGTGTATGTGCACTGTGACGGTCGATGGGGCAGTAAGGTTCTGGAGTGGAGGCCGCGTACCGGAAAACGCAGCGTGCGACGTCCACCCACAAGGTGGACCGACGACATCATAAAGGTAGCAGGGAAGCGCTGGACGCAAGCCGCTACCAATCGATCAACATGGAAAGCATTGGGAGAGGCCTATGTTCAGCAGTAGACGTCCTATGGCTGAGATGATGATGATGCCGGTCCTTAAGAACATTTCATAATTTGTAAAAACTAATTCAATTAGCAAAAGTAGCAGGAAGGCACTGGATGCAGGCTGCTAAAGTCCGGACACCGAGCAGATAGAATTTCATCCAATGACCCCAAGCTACCCATCCTTATCGCTCGAGCGTAATTATATTGCTGTCACGCTCGCACACTTACTGCGGCCGCCCGTCGCACAGTCGCGACAGCAATATAGGTAATTACGCACGAGCGACAAGGATGGGTAGGTTGGTTGTACGAAATTCTATCTGCTCGGCGACCAGACTTAATCTACCTGCCATTGTAGAAATCATTGGGGGAGGCATACGTTCAGCAGTGGACGTCCTATGGCTGAAAAAATTATGATGAATTCAATTAGTTTATGCAATAAAGATAATTTTGTATTTGATTATTTTTGGCCAGTCTCCACTCTTCACGTTAGCCAGACGGGTTGATATGAAATTATACATATACAACAAGCGTGTGCACCACAGATCACAGAAACAAAAGGAAGATGTGAAAAGGGGGCGGGGCCGGTGTCGCAGCAATATGCCCAAAAACAGAACACATTGCTCGCGACAGCAATGATGACAACAGCGACGTTATACGTTGCAGTGAATATGAGTAAATATTTTGATTACTTCGTGTGTGTGAATTTCTAATGCGACACTGAGTTTCGAACTCAGCGCATTAGTTGGCATCTCTCTAATATTTCTATGGGCAAACTACCCGAACAAATCGCAACAAACTTTTCAAAAAATTTCGACGGGTTCATCCAGTGTCTAAGTAGCTCAGATGGAAGAGTCGCCCGGCAAGCGAAAGGCCGTGGGTTCAATTCCCGCCTTAGGCTAAGATCTCACGGCGCGATTTTCATACTAGTCGCCCGCCGGTGCCGCGGGACCCGCAATCCGCATACAACCGCGCCCGCTGAGGGCGAAAACCGCGTCGTGAGTTGTGCATTAGTTTTTACATAAGTATCTGCATTCTACAGAAGCTGCGGGCCCGCAACCGCCGCGGGCGCGGGTGGAAATCGCGCAGTGAGTTCTTAGCCTATGGCTGAAATGTCTTATCGTTTTATTTATAATATCTTATTACATCTTTTCTTTATAATATTATACTGTACTTACACTTAAAATTTATACGCGCACTATTATTATTATTATTTATGTATGTATATTTTATGCAGTATAGTTTAGTGTCCGTGACTCCCACTCGGCATGGGGCACACTGAAAACCAGCGTCGTGGCCTCCCTCACCGGGGGCCATGGCATATGCTGAGTGGGGTCCCATTGCGATGGACATCGCTGTGCGACAGGGTGGCACTGCTCAGTTTACTTTCACTTTCATTGTATGTTTTATGTCACCTATGTCTTATTTGCTTTTTTTTCTATTATTTACATCTTTTTTCTTCTGTGATGTCCATGGCAATAAATGTTTCTTTCTTTCTTTCTTTAAATGATGATGATGATGAGCACTCACCGTCCCCTCATAAGGCCGGAAGACGGTGAGCGGTCGCAGCGAGCCGCAGTCCGCCACCACCACGCAACCGCGCGCCGTGCCGATATACGCACAGGATCCGGCCACGCACAGTGCAGTCACCTGGGGGGGAATTTAAGGTTTAATGTGTGAAACGCAAGGGGGAGTGAGAGAACTGGTAAAAGATTTGAGTAGTGGTGGTAAGGCGCTTCATGTGAATAAATAAATGTGATACATAAATAATAAATAAATAAATATCCTTAGACATTTTGCACTGCGCTTCTAGTCCCAAACTAAGCAAAGCTTGTACTATGGGTACTAGACAACGGATATAAACATACTTAAATACTTTTTTTTTTGTAAATACATACTTATTATACATAGAAAACCACCAGTCAAATACAAACAAATCTGTTCATGCACACAAATGTTTGTACTGTGCGGGAATCGAACCCGCTACCTCCGGAATAGTAGTCCGTTTTGAACCACTACACCAAATCGCCGACAAATTGATGATGGTTCATGACTGTGTGCTTCGAGTGAGCACATCTCTGGTGAAAACGCAGCCTAGGCCTCCATGTCTGGAATCCCTAGGTTTGCCCGGGCCCATTAAAGGGCCGCTCTCGGTACTTCTCTGATCAGCAGAGCTGACTGAGCAGCAGCATGGAGCAGACCGTAACCCGCTACGGCGGGCCGGGGGTCCTGTCATACCAGGGCCGTGAGGAGAAAACCTCTACAGGGTGGAAACGATAAGTGATCTCACTCGATTACTTCTAAACTATACATGATATCAATAAACTAGTTACTGATCCTGAAAGTGCTTCATGAGCTCTATCAAACGGTATTAATAATAGATTACAGAATAAGCTGGATCTATCCGAAATTTCAATGTTTCCAGCTTCCATACATTTGGTAAAGTGACATTATTTTAAAAACTACACATGATATCGTAAAACTGATTACCGATTCTAAAAGTGCTTCACAAGCTCTACCCAATGGTATCAATAATAGGTTACATAATAAACTGGATCTATCCAAAAATTCAATGTTTCCTTCTTCCATACATTTAGTACTACCACAGTCATGACACTCATCTCTTGACAATATTATAGCAAGTAAAACCTAAAACCAATGTTTTCCATGAATAATTTTAAATAAGAATACAATTTACGTGTTTATTTTAAGTTTATTATAAAATAAAATAAAAATACACTTCTAATAATGTGTCTCTGGCATACATTTAGTATGGAAGCTAGAAACATTGAATTTTCAGATAGATCCAGTTTGTTCTGTAACCTATTATTGGTACCGTTTGAAAGAGCTCATGAAGCACTTTCAGGATCAGTAACCAGTTTTTCAATATCTTGTATAGTTTAGAAATAATCGAGTGAGATCACTTAACGTTTCCACCCTGTATAAAAACAAGTGGAGGAAGGGATTGGGGGATCCCTCGAAGCCAGAGAGACCGCTCACGAGCGAGCCTCTAGCCTGAGGCGGAGCTGCGGACGAATGTCCAACCAGGACAATAACTCGCGGCTCCGTTTCTTTGGGCTCTGGTGGAAGCCGTCGGGTTTTAGTGGGTAGGCGGGGAGAGTCCCACATAACCCAATGGCCGTCCCCATCGATCAGTGCGTATGCGAAAAGCATTTCCCGACGTAAAAAAAGAGGGTCGAGACAGAAAAAGGGGCGGTGTGTGAGATAGAAGTAGTGGAGAATAGAAATGATAGGTATTTTGATATGCAAAAACACTTTACAATCAGGTATTTTCAAGAGGAAATACGGAGATAACAGACCACTTCTTGCAAAATTTTTGTGTAGTTTATGGTGGATTCTGTAATAAGAATACAATTAGTAATGTCAGCAAGCGCGACCTGAGGTCTAAGGATATACAAGTGTCGGTTATTCAAATCTCCTTTTTTCTTCTGATTAATTTCGTTGCGGGTCCCATGACAGTTTAACTTTCCCCCGGGACAAAGTTGACCTTCACTGGTTGGGTTATTGGCGGTCAAGCAGATCCTGGCTACACAGGAGTTGCAGCGGTGGGAACGAGAGGTGGGAACAGTCCCGTAAGTGCCACTTACGGTGCAGGTGTCGTCGGGGCGCGGCTCGTCGGCGGCGATGGAGCGCAGGCTCTCGGAGCAGGGCGCCAGCTTGCTGCAGTCCAGGCGGGCAGTCAGTGACCGCGACACCGCCGACCACTGGTACACGTGCGGGCCTGACGACAGACGCAGAGGTTAAGGTATGATTTCGAACTCGGCACGCAGCAGTGCTGTCGTAGCTCGGATTATCATCTCATAATATTTAGAGAATATAATTATTCACCCGAGTAACTGCACGTTATATCGTTTTCAATAAAGTAAGTCACCTGGGTATCTGCACGCTATGACTACCAGAAAAGTGACTTATCCGGGTTTCTGCACGATATGGCAACCAATAAAGTGACTTACCCGTGTATAAGCACGCTATGACCACCAGAAAAGTGACTCGACTCTTACTCACTCGTACTTTTCGTACAGTGATTCACCCGGGTATCTGAACGCTATGAGACTCATCCGGGTATCTGAGCGCTATGAAAGCGACTCATCCAGGTATCAGCACGCTATGAGAGTGACTCACCCGGGTATCTACACGCTATGACAACCAATAAAGTGACTCACCCGGGTATAAGCACGCTATGACCACCAGAAAAGTGACTCATTAAAAAAACTCATTAAAACTCATTAAAACTCATTTATTTCTGTAAATAGGCTTAAAAAAAGCACTTTTACACGTCCCAGTATTAACCCTACCACTGCTTCAGGACAATAAATGGGCCAGTGCTGAGAAGAAGCAGCGCAAGAAACTCAGTCACTATTGTCAGCCTCTTTTTCAAAGGTTTACATGCTTTAAAATGTACAAAGTTATAAATATTTATGCGAGCTAGGCAGTAACGTATCCCAAACATTTTTATCTTTTAAATAATCATCGACTTTATAGTAGCCCTTTTTCATTAAGGTACTTTTAATATGTGCTTTGAATTTATGAATGGGTAGTTCTACAACAGTTTGTGGTAATTTATTAAAGAATTTAATACATTTTCCCATAAATGAATTACCAATCTTATGCAATCTGAAATTTGGAACGGCAAGTTTATTTTTGTTTCTTGTATTAAAGTTATGCAAATCGCTCTTTTTCGTGAATTGCTCTATATTTTTGCGGACATATAAAAGGTTTTCATAAATGAACTGTGAAGCTACTGTCAGTATGTTTATTTCCTTAAAAAAATCTTTCAAGGAAAATCGGGGTCCAAGGTTATAAATGGCCCGCACTGCTCTCTTCTGCAGAACAAACACAGTTTCAATGTCCGCGGCTGAGCCCCACAACAATATGCCGTATGACATTATACTATGAACTGACTCGACTCTTACTCACTCGTACTTTTCGTACAGTGATTCACCCGGGTATCTGAACGCTATGAGACTCATCCGGGTATCTGAGCGCTATGAAAGCGACTCATCCAGGTATCAGCACGCTATGAGAGTGACTCACCCGGGTCTACACGCTATGACAACCAGTAAAGAGACTCACCCGGGTATCTAAACGCTATGACACTCATCCGGGTATCAGCATGCCATAAAAGTGACTCACTCGGGTATCTGCATGCCATTACAACTACAAAATTGACTCACGCTATGAAAATGACTCATCCGGATATGTGCACGCTATGACGACCAGCAAAGTGACTCACTCAGGCATTTCACTCTATGACAACCAGTAATGTACTTCATATTATAGTTATAAGTCTAACTACCTGTACCTATGTCTAATGGTTCGAAGGCAATAAACACATTTTTTAATGTTATTGTGACTCACCCGGGTGGCTGTAGGCGATGACGACGGGTAGATCCTGGTGCGCCGCGAGCAGCGTGACGCGCGGCGCGGCGGGCAGCGACTCGGCGCCGCACACGCCGCCCTCGGTCAGGGTGTACGCGTTCAGGCTGTCGCCGCCCTATGACGACCAGCTGGTATGCCAAGCCGGTAACCAACTCACCCAGGTATCTAAACTCTATGACTACCAGTAAAGTGTCTAACCCGGGTATGGGCACGCTATGACAACCAGTAAAGTGTCTCACCCGGGTATCAGCACGCTATGACAACCAGCAAAATGTCTCACCCGGGTATCTGCCCGCTGTGACAACCAGTAAAGTGACTCACCCGGGTATCAGCACGCTATGACAACCAGTAAAGTGACTCACCCGGGTATCTGCACGCCATAGTAACCAGAAAAGTGTCTCACCCGGGTATCAGCAAATCGGCGGGCAGAGACTCGGGTAATATCACGCTATATCGCCTAAGACAGTGATTCACCCGGGTAACTACACGCTATATGGCTTAGGAGAGTGATTCACCCGGGTATCTGAACGCTATGACAACTCACCCGGGTGGCTGTAGGCGATGACGACGGGCAGGTCCTGGTGCGCCGCGAGCAGCGTGACGCGCGGCGCGGCGGGCAGCGACTCGGGTAATATCACGCTATATCGCCTAGGAGACTAGTGACTCACCCGGGTATCTGAACGCTATGACAACTCACCCGGATATCTGACCGCTATGAAAGTGACTCACCCGGATATCTGAACGCTATGAAAATGACTCATCCGGGTATCTGAACGCTATGAAAGTGACTCACCCGGATATCTGAACGCTATGAAAATGACTCATCCGGGTATCTGAACGCTATGAAAGTGACTCAGCACGCTATGAAAGTGACTCCTAAGGGTATCAGCACGCTATGAAACTCAAAGAAATCTTCAGGCTTGACGGTCAATAAGAGACTCACCCGGGTGGCTGTATGCGATGACGACGGGTAGGTCCTGGTGCGCCGCGAGCAGCGTGACGCGCGGCGCGGCGGGCAGCGAGTCGGCGCCGCACACGCCGCCCTCGGTCAAAGTGTACGCGTTCAGGCTGTCTCCGCCCGCCCACACCTCGAACCTGAATAGACCGAAGGATTTACGAACTTATAGTAGCACATTCAAAATTCAAAAAATTCAAAATTCATTTATTTTTGCAAATAGGCTTTTAGAAAGCACTTTTACACGTCCCAATATTAACCCTACCACTGCTTCGGGACAA
This sequence comes from Ostrinia nubilalis, assembly GCF_963855985.1. Taxonomy (NCBI): domain Eukaryota; kingdom Metazoa; phylum Arthropoda; class Insecta; order Lepidoptera; family Crambidae; genus Ostrinia; species Ostrinia nubilalis. The sequence goes on from NC_087117.1 coordinate 7,213,485, forward strand.
TAAATGGGCCAGTGCTGAGAAGAAGCAGCGCAAGAAACTCAGTCACTGTCCGAGGGTATGCCGAGTTAGGCAAAGAACAAAACGCCAGTTCCAGAGCATAGACAGTTTATTAAAAAATCAGACTGAAGTACTTATAAGCCGGAAAAAATACTTTGATATCGTGAGCTAAGTAAGAACAGTGCCATCTAGTTTACAACAAAGAAAGTTAACATTTGACACTAAAAGCATATTCAAAGCGCTAGCTCAAACATACCGCCCACCAAGGACTTATTAGTCCTTCCTATATAAGTAATAACAATTATAAAGCAATCTTTAACTCTGACCTACATTTCTTAAGAATACCATAAACAACACTAGATCTCAAAACCCAAGTACATCGAACAGCTCCAAAAAGTACTCAACCGTTCGAAACAAATCAATTTTAAACTTCTTTGTCACAAACATTTCGCTGAGTTCTCAATATAATATAATAATAAAAATTTACAAAACATAAATAAATAGTATTCCAAAAGAAAGTTAAAAGTTTAATTCTCTGAAACATCAGTAGTCGATAGCGAACAAAGGTTTGAAGCTGGAAGCTGAATACTAGAATCTTTATAACGCGATGTTACAACTAGCGTAAGATTGTCATGAATGAAGTCTTACCCCCGCCCGTAAAACCATTTCGCGGGAGTTAATTATCCTCTCGTACTATGACAATATCTCCTAATTCTCCTAGCTTCAAATCTGTGGATCTAGTCCTCCATTCCTTTGAACCCCTGAAAAAACAATTATAAGATATTCTTTCTACCAACGTCGCCGGAAATGTTGAACCATTCTTTGACAGTTGCCAATGACGTTAAACTACGCACTTGCAGATTACCACAACTAACATCAGAAACAGTCAACAGCGGCTAAGTATGAATCGCAGGGCGTCCCAAAGGTTCAAGCTAACAGTCGATAATCTTGAATTTGATCACCTTCGTTTTCTCTTCATACTACTATCCTTTGATAGTCAACGTCGTTTTCTACAATCTTGACTTATCTGTCTCACGGTTGATATATTTTAAAGATGTGGGACAAGACAGAGAGGATGTAGTCGCCATCGCATAGTTGTATGCCGTAACTCCAGTTGTAATGTTGAACCCACCATCAATGTGACATTCAATGATAGTCCGTTTGCACTTCTATCGGACGCGTTAATAACTACTCTTGTTTTATTAGTTCTTCTGTCCATTAGAATAACCGCTTGATGTGGCAACCGCACCCCTTTCTGAACTGTATTCGTCTCCTCCGTGACTTCTTCCATATGAAGCAAACTCTTGCAATACCTCAGAATAACCCTTTTAAACTTTCTGGGTTTTTGCTCCACCGTTTCTCAAGACAAGACAATAGTCTTTGAACAGCTACAGATCGCTTATCATCATACTCTTGTGACATATTTGTACGAAAAGGCAACTCTACAGTATAACGACCGGAACTATCTCTTCTTGTGGATTTCTGGTAGTAAATCTCATATACTTGCTCTTCAGGTGTTACGCTCTTCTTTACTAAGACGGGTTTCAATTCAAGCTTCAAAACCCTTTCAATAGTTCATCTTCTTCCAGTTTGACATGTAAACTCAAAATAACATTATCGCAATTTTGCTCCTCGTCATTCCCGCCCACCTGACCCGATAATACCCATCCCAGGTACGTATCCTGCGCAATAATTAGACCTGAAGGGCTCTTGATTAAACCTTCTTTCAGAATAGTACCATAAACATAGGAACCTAACAAACCATCTATTTTGTTTGGCGAATTGTATTTCGGGTCAGCTAAATTGATCCTACCTAATACGTGCCAGTTAGGTAGTACAAACTTTTTTGCGGTAAAATTGACGTAACTGTGTTAAGTACGTGTGCCCTAACCTGCACCTTGAATGTGGGGTCATTGAGCGACCGAATATTTACCATAACCTCATACCTCGAGGTTAAGCCGCTATGTCCACCACCCAATCCAGATATGCTGCTCTTAGCTGCAATTTTCCTCAGCCGTAACAACTGTACGGCTGCTTCTGATATGAACGATGCTTGCGACCCTTGATCAAGCAACGCTCTCAATATCAGAGGATAGCCAGTTTTGGACTCAGCTTTGATGAAAGCTGTGGCTAATAAGGTCTGGTTAGAAACCTTTCCTGTCACAAAATGGCTTACAATATTCGCGGTCTCATTCGTCTCACAAGACGATTCTGGCTGACTTTGCTCGATTTCTGATTCATCATCAGACAATTCAGTGGCTACTGCTGGCGTTAGTGAAGTTGGTCTACCATGAAGAAGCGTGTGACGCTTACCTGTACAAATGCGGCATTTAGTGAGAATTTGACACGACTTTCCAAGGTGACCTTTCCCAAGACAATTAAAACAAAGACCCAGTGACTTTACTATTTCATAACGAGTTGATACATCCTCTTTGGCAAATTGACTACAGAAATATAACCTGTGGTTATCATTACGGTGTGGATAAATATTATCTTTCATTTGATTAGGTTCTAAAAATTCCAATGCGCGAAACCGGGCTTCCAAAAACTCTTTGAATAGACAATACGATGGTAACTCTTTACCGCAATTATTTACGTGCAATTCCCACTGTTTTCTACATTCAGCGTCCAGCTTCAAACTGACATTAATAATGACAATGTCCCAGGATTCCGAATTAGTTCCTAAATTTGACAGTTCATGAATACAATCTGAAGTGGTATCTACCAGCTTTTTTAAAACTTGTGCAGACTCATAATTCATAGTGCGTTGACTAAACAATCGTTTAAGAATGCAATTAGACATAAACCTTTTGTTATCATATTATTATCTTTTTTGTAACAAATCCCAGCATTTTTTATAATTTAGAGTAGTTATAGGTATATGTTTAATCAATTGTTCAGCTTCGCCTGTTAATTGTGTTTTCAAATAATGCAAACGTTGGACATCCTCAAGAGTTGGATTGTTGTGAACCAAGGAAATAAATAAATCAGAATAATTACCATTAAAACCCGGAATACCTACATATTTTAGGCAGATTGACATTGTTATCTCTGATTTTCGAATTAAAATAAGGCGAATCTGAACAATCGGTACTTACAGGATTCAAGGATATAAGTGTAGTTTTTAATTCACTTTTATATACTAAGTACATTTCACAGCCGACTCCAAACACATCGTCCTCGATATAAGTAATTTCATCCAAGTCCGTCTTCTCATATGACGCTATAATCGATTCATGCCGTTCCATGAACTTGTTCATCAACGCCTCCAAAGCCTCCAGTCTCGCCGTGTCGAATGTTTCAGTAATCCGATCCTAGGGTGATTTCTTGAAGTTTATTCTTCCTTTTTCTATTTGACTTTTCAAGTCATTCATTACTCTGAGTTCTGCATCAATTTTCGCAAATATTCTAAGTCCCCAAATTGCCGATTGAATTTCTTCTAAGTGTTAGAACTCACAATTTCGCTCTGAAATCGGGCATAGGTTCCCCGTAGTTCCACTTTTTGCGAAACTATTCTAAGTCCTAAACACTTAACTTCCAAAGTACTTACAGTTTTAACTTGCACTTCAATATTTTCCACATTTTCACTACCACACCAAATTTCCATTTCAATGTATCAACACGTTCAGTTTTCTGTCACTTCACCAAATGTCAGCACTGTCACTACTGTTTTTCTTTTTAAAACTTCATCGGTCTTCGTCTGTATCCAGCCAGCAGCGCCACTGTCCAAACCAAATGCCTCAACTTCGACACACCTCGTAGTTTGCTTTCTTCAAAAATGCTCCGTCTCGTAAGGACCCTGTCCGAGGGTATGCCGAGTTAGGCAAAGAACAAAACGCCAGTTCCAGAGCATAGACAGTTTATTAAAAAATCAGACTGAAGTACTTATAAGCCGGAAAAAATACTTTGATATCGTGAGCTAAGTAAGAACAGTGCCATCTAGTTTACAACAAAGAAAGTTAACATTTGACACTAAAAGCATATTCAAAGCGCTAGCTCAAACAGTCACTATTACGTAGTCGAGTACTTAGGTTGGTGCGTATGCACATTATGGCCCAGAACAGACGGTGAAACGCAACTGCAACGAAACTGCAACTTTCTGATGATTGTTATGAATGAAACTAAAACTGAAAGTTTCAAGCTGGTCGCGTCATGTGTGGTCTCTCAACGGACGCTATGGCAGAAACTTAGATGCAACTCAAAAGTAACTAGCAGTTGCAGTTTCGTTGCAGTTGCATTTCACCGTCTGTTCTGGGCCTATGTGCACGCAATCAAGGCTCCAAATGAAAGTAGTGCTGCGGCATATTGTGTAAACGTGCTTATGTAATTGAGCTGTACAAGTAAAATAAAGGATAAATTATATGAGTATGTATTATTTCGTAATCAAAAAGCTAATTCCCACCTTTTTAAGACCTTATTATCATACTAACGGTTTGCGAGTGTTCTTAAAGCGGAATGAACGTGTAACGAATACGTTGCGGGCACGCAACAAACACGCCGCGTATTTGCAGCAAATTTGACAGCCTGCATCGAACTCGATGAGCAGTTGAATGTTCGGCGTGTGAAAGTTTTTATATGTACCCACTTTTGTGTTCGTGCGTTTACATAATTAATATTTTTGTTAAATTGTATTTTCTCTGTAAGTGATTTTTGTAATCTTTTGAGAAAATAAATATCTTAAACCATAAGCAGTGTTTCCTCGTCGTAATTCTGAATTCTTGTCGCTTTGTTTCGACAAAAACGTTGCGTGTCTGCCACGCGTCCGCGATTTCCTTACTGTTCAGCCGCAGCGTGTTTGCGATTGCCCGTCTCACCCCACAGCCCGTTCGCAAATCGCTAGTATGCTAAGGCCCTTTGTTCCGTCATCGTAACTTTTCGTTTAATTTTCATAATAATCGCGGGTATCGATGTGTAGGCGACGCACCACATATTCGTACTGTGCTCATGAATTGTACTGTTTTTATTATTCTCTTGTCTATCGTTTACGAAATAAATCTACGGCCGACCAAGGAGTTACCGCGATATGCAAATTAGCAAGACGCAGTAAAAACGCACCTAAGTTCAGTCGTCCGCGCGCCACCGCAAACGTAAGCACGCATATAGCTCCTCGGTCGCACCGTTTTTACCTATCGAAAATAGTGGTCTTATTTCCATCCCTTACAGATGTCTCTGCATAAGTATCAATGTAGTGACAAAACGCAGTCAAACTAGGCTGTTTATGCGCTCCGTCCCTCGAGTTGGATTTTTATTGACAACTTGAGGGCAGTCACGCTTTGGAGGCCGCACCGGTCACATCGCCATCTTCTATTCGTATCTAATGGGCCCGTCGACGCGTGTGCTAGTCATCCTCCCATGTGATCTCAAGTTCTCAACTTACTTCATCATCTACACGCCCAAATGTACTAGAAACCGAAGGAATTCCCAACTGCTGCTGCCCATACTCGAGGTGGAACTGTCAACGATCTGCTCAAGGTACGTGAGTGCATAGTATTTTGTCATTGCGTACTGCTCGTACATAACATCGATCCCTTTTTACCGGCAAGCCTTCTACGGTTTGATCCAGGTGTAGCAGGAAGCCACCAATCGCCTTTTAATCGTGGTGCGTTTGCTACACCCTTAGTGTTCACACGTTTAATAATAAACAAAGTAGAAGTTAATTTGGAATTAAGTAGTTATAGACAAGTATGCTCACCCGTGCGGCGTGGGCACGGCGGCGAGGCAGCACAGCTCGGTGGCTGCTCCCAGCTCCGTCAGCACGAAGCTGCCTTCGGCCTCTGGACGCGCCGCTGACACCACGAACAGCCTGCAACAGGGGCGTCAGTAGGAGCAGCTACTACTGATGGTAACGACATTAAGGACCTTGTCACACTGGTTGATTACAAGCGTCTTCAAAGCGGAGCGGAGACGAAAACTTGAGGCGGAAACGTTGAGAATCCGCGACGTGTACGCTGCGCAGCCGCGGCGTCGCTACTCCGCTTTGAAAACGCTTGTAACCCGCCAGTGTGGCAAGGCTGTAACAGTCACCACTGCTGCGACGGCAGTACAGCACCTTTAGACCCGGTTTCCAAGGCGGAGCGGAGAAATGTTTTGAATAACCAATCAGGTTTTCTAAATAATCAAAACTGATTCACTCCGCCTTAGTGGAAACTGGGCCTTACTGCCGCTACAGTAAGTGGCAGGTGAAATCATCTCTCACACATCACACAGGGCTAAAAAGACAGTACACACTTACTGCCGCTGTAAGCTATAGTGCGGGACAGATGACGTCATCTCGCCCATCACATCTTGTTTACACCCTCATGCTCCACACTAGAGAGGGCTGTTCGCAGCAAAATACGAACTGCCACTACAGCAGCAGAAACGCGTGGCAGCGGCTGCTACAGTGTGCATCGCACGAAACTGGAGTGCGCTACACGCAGCATAACACTCTCTGACTACTGCTATAGTGCCTATAGTGACAGCTTAAAACAGGGAAAGCCGCTTCACCACACCCCCTTTGTGGTGAAGCGGCTTTCCACTAGAGTACCAATGCTACAGCGGCAGCATAGCGTGGTAGATGACGTCACCCCACCCACTTTAACTTGCTTGCATCCTCATGCGCTCATTGGGGGAGGCCTATGGCTGAAAATGATGATAATGATGATCCTCATGCACCATACAGGCCACACTAAAGTATGCCACACTCACCGTCCGCAGGCCAGCGCTAAAGCCACTCGTTGTAGCTTCAGCAGAGTAACGCAGATACTGGAGACGCAGCCCCGCCCACTCACGCTCCAAACAGATCACACTAGAGTGCGCCACATGCGGTATAACACACTCTGACTACTGCTATAGTGCCTATAGAGACAGCTTACAACAGGGGACGCCGCTTCACCACATAAGGGCACTAGAGTACCAATGCTACATCGACAGCATAGCGTGGCAGATGATGTCTCCTCACCAACTATAACTTGCTTGCATCCTTATGCGCTCATTGGGGGAGGCCTATGGCTGAAAATGATGATGATGATGATCCTCATGCACCACACAGGCCACACTAAAGTATGCTACACTCACCGTCCGCAGGCCAGCGCTAAGGCCACTCGCTGTAGCTTCAGCAACGGTAGTAATGCAGACACGGGAGACGCGGCCCCGCCCACCGCATCCTGCACTCTTACGCTCCAAACTAGGGCACATGATGACGCGCTAAAAAGACAAAAAATATGTTTTAGACAAGTTTTTAGTAAGAGTAGAAGGTTAATTTATTGATTCTGAATGCAGATAACGGTATTGTGCTGAATGAAACAAGAGAAAGTGAAAGTTTTCACGCCGAGTTAGGTGAATTGATAGTCGCTGTGAAGAAACGAAATAAGTTCGGATTAAAATTAATGAATGGTTAATTAAAATACATGATATGAATGAAAATAGATATTGCTAATTCTTGAACTGATTTTAACAAGCCTTATCGCTTGTACAGAGTAAAATAGCACATATTGGGGAAAAAGCTATGTTTAACAACGGACTATCATCATTTCAGCCACAAGACGTCGACTGTTGAAGGTTGAACATAGGCCGCGCCTCCTCCAATGATTTTCAGACGGGCCGGTAGGTAGCCTGCATTCAACGTCTTCCTACAACAGCAGTAACTATGATGACTGCTAATTCTGACAACAGCAGTCTAAAAATTTTATACGGGACTATTTCCACCTCTCGTCCCCACCGCTGCAACTCCTGTGTAGCCAGGATCTACAGCTTGACCGCCAATAAAACCCAACCAGTGGAAGGTCAAGTTGTGAAGGGAAAGTAAAACTGTTATAGAAAGAAAGCGGATAAAAGAGACAAAAACAAAGTCTCTATCATTTGTGACTCACTTGTAAACCGACACTCGTCCAGCGCTGTCTCCAAGCCACATCTTGGAGCCCACGCGGCAGACGGCCGTCACGTGCACCGGCTCGCCATTGTCTATAAGAAAAACTGTTGTTTTAGCATTTATTCATTTTAATTATGTCTAACGCCTGGTCCGTGAGCACGTAGAATTTTGTCCAATGACCCCTAGCTACCCATCCTTATCGCTCGCGCGTAATTATGTTGCTGTCGCGTTCGCACACTCACTGCGGGCACCCGTCGCACAGTCGCGACAGCAATATAATGGACAACACGCATAAGTTGTAATATTAAGTTAAATTATGACTTAATTTAAAGTTTAGATCACACACATTACACTAGTTTTTATTTCACTTCAATCCATCCAGTATTACCGAAGATAGAGCCTCGAGAAGTTTACGGACTTTTTAAAATTTTCAGAAATTTCCAATATTCGCGCGTGACGTCACAACATGATTTTGCAGCCCCCGCACGTTAACCCATTTACCACTTTTTGTCTTTTTCCAACTAAAATAAAATTTTACCTAACTGACAAACTGTTGTTAGTTGTCATCGTTCAATTACATTTCAAACTAGGCGCTATAAAAGTAACCATTATTATGCCACCTATTGCCAATTTTGTGCACTAAGAAGCCATTTTTACATTTATGCACTTAAATATAAATTTTCTGGAAAAATAACCAAGTTTGTGTCTCTGTGCTCAATAACGAGTAAATAGTCCAGTTATTTGTTAGTTTTACTTGGAAAGTTTTCCGGAATTTTTGAAAACTGGTGAATAAATAGATTTCGCTATGTTCTTTCCGAATTTTGTGACCTCGTTTATAGCCGCGCGCGCGCCCGCCTTATTGATAAAAATCCGCCTTAAAAAAGGTTTTTGACAACTACTTTTTTCATTTTATAATTTTTGGGACATAGACAAGCTGATAAATGTGATAAATTTCATGTAATGTAAGTTAAATAGATTTAGAGTTGTGAAACAGTCAAATTAATGTACCTGCTAAATTGCGAGTTCTTTTTTCTTTGATCATGGCAGGACACGCTGCCGGGTGTCCTAAATATGCTGCAGTATAAAAAAATTCGCGTTGCTGAAGTATACATTTTTTTTGTCTTGTTTGTTTCTACATTACATAATTGTATCCTACTATTATTATAAATGCGAAAGTTTGGATGTCTAAGTTTAAAATAAAGTAAAGTAATGTTTATTTCTCACCAACATAACAGATAATATTATGATAACAAACAATAAGGAAAAACAAAAAGTAAGAATGTTGGTGGGTTGATACCTGAACTAGGAAGATTCCTGTGTCTCAGGTTTGTAACTCTTTCACGCAAAAAGTACTCAACGGATTTTGTTGAAACTGTACAATATTATTGTTTGTAACCCAGATTAACATATAGGCTATAATTTATGCCGATCTGTGACACTAAATTTCACGCGGGTGAAGCCGCAGGCAAAAGCTAGTCGTGAAATAAATAGGAAAGTTTAAGGTTCTGAAACGTGGTCGCTTACTATGGGCCTCATAAGATCACCATAAGATCATAAGATCAGGGCTCAAGGTCACCCAACGGGTAATGGAGCGGGCTATGCTCAGGGTTTCCCTGCGTGATCGAATCAGAAATGAGGAGATTCGCAGGAGAACCAAAGTGACCGACATAGCACGCAGAATTGCTAAAATCAAGTGGCAGTGGGCGGGACACATAGCTCGTGGAGACGATGGCCATTGGGGCAGAAAATTTCTTGAGTGGCGACCACGGGCTGGAAGACGTAGCGTGGGCAGGCCTCCTACTAGGTGGACCGACGATCTGGTAAAGGTCGCGGGAAGAACCTGAATGCGGGCAGCGCAGGACTGTTCATTATGAAAAACCTATGGAAAACCCAAAGGCCTCTCGCCTTTGTCCAGCAGTGAACGTCTTTGGAACGACGAAATAGGAAAGAATGTAACTATCAAAAATCTTCTCTAAGGCAGCATTTTTCCAATTTCGCAACGAGCGCGGCAATCACACTTAACTAACAGACTAACAGAGAGCATAGCGAAATCTATTTTAATCACCAATTTTCAAAACTCACGGAAAACTTTCCAGGTAACAACGTTAATTTGTACCAAACGACTGGACTATAATTAAATTGATATAAAAATTTGAGTTCATCTTCTCAAAAACAAAAGAACTGGTGCTAAAAGGGTTAAGTGACGTTTTGACATTTGCAGAGGGCCTTGTAGAAGGGGAGGCTATGGTGCTGAATGTGGATTAACTCGAGTGTCATAGTAACTTATTAGACTGCTAAGCTTGATGATATAAAGAAAAATATTTTATTCAATGTACATAGTCTGGTCATAAGTTCTGTCATATGATAATAACTTTTGAATTTTGAATGAAGGTTTCAAAAACATTTTTACTGAATTAGAATTAAAAAGAAAAAATGTGCGATAGTTCGAATTTTATTTTATGTGTAGTGGACGCATAAAGAAGTCCGAACTGCTGTAGTTGTCACGTTGCATTGCTACGCGCCAAAGCAGATTTTCGTTGTGCTGAAAAAATTTAGTTTATCTTTTCATTAAATGATAGGTATAAATAGGTGTACCAGAATCTCATGGCAAACAAAAATATTGGAAAAGTGTGTCTTTCATATGGCAAATGTCTATGGCTTTATTGTCACCTGTCAACGTAAATCAAGTGAACTGTCAGTCGCTGCAGAAATTTTGTAATCTCTTCATGCCTATTTGTTATTTTTGTGAAAAAGTCGAAAAAGCTCAAGCAAGTCATATTGTTTTCAATGTGTATTGTAAAATAAGGCATAATTCAAAGTCAATCTTTGAATTTAAAGCGCGTCGTTGAGTTTACAGTATGTTGGAGTGAAATTGGATACATTTAGTTTATTACCTAACTGCGTCAGAAGGAGGGTTTTTTTAAATATTATTCTTATAATAGCTGCTTTATCGGGGGTTTCAGGTGTACCTCACAAATTGGTGCAGACGAATGGTGAAAATGTTATGACCATGTAAATAAAATTGAAAAAGATTTCATCAAGTAAGATGTAAGATAGAATAATTGAAATGGTGGAAGAGCAATTTATAATAAATAACTCTTTATCTTGATCATCTATTGAAGAAAAGTGGAATCCTTGGAATCGTTTTCTAGTTCTGAATGAAGTGATTAGTTATAAGTATGATACATAATAAAATTAGTTACATAAAGTAATATACGATTTACTTATTTTTCAAGACATTTTCCTATTATATTACTGACGGGATTGCTACCATGTACCTTAGTTTTGAGTTTCCAATATTTCGGCACTGTTGCAAGCGCCATGGTCACGGAGTAACTGAAGAAATTAAAACCAGACATCGTTCAGATGTGCGTTCAAAAGACCTGAGATTTAAAAAAATCCCACGTTTTGTTTAAACAGTAAGCGAAAAAAAAGTGACTTGAAAATGGAATACAAAATGATAAGGTATGGTAAATGATAAGTCTTTATCAATGAAGAAGCAGAAGTTCAATTTCATGTGACCTCCATCTAGGCTAGTTTCCATCGTCACTCAAAGTTTGGCTGCGGTCTCAAATTTGGGCTTAATTGAGGTATTTTTTGGGTGGGAGGCATAAGAACTAATGCCGTTTTATATCAAAAATTCATACTTAGAGGTAATCAACCAGGTACAAAGTATTTCCTTGTATGTTAGTCTGCCACTCTTTAGTAAGTCCCGAAATCCCCGCTTCGGCTCCCCTACTAACCATTCTAACCATTGTACACAGATAATATCTTACATGCAGCTTTTCATGTTACTACGTCACATTTTCTAAATCCGCGCGGAAAATCGCTCCTAGCGGAAGAGCGCACTTTGAGCTTGAATATTTCAGTCATTTTTAAAGATATCAAAAAAGTAAAAATACAGTATTCATTCTAATTTTTTGTAGTTTTTTTTGGCATCTTCAACAAAAATTGTGCGCCATGTCCATTACGCGCGAGCGATAAGGATGGGTAGCTAGGGGTCATTGGACAAAATTCTACGTGCTCACGGACCAGGCTTTACAACTGTAGTAGATCTGGGGGCGTAGTCTAGGACGTATCTAAAGTCCGGTCGCCAAGCAGATATAATTTCGTACAATGACCCAAAGCTACCCGACCTTATCGCTCGCGTGTAATTATATTGCTGTCGCGCTCCCACACTTTTGATTAATGAAAAAAGTCGCATTTGTACACCTGGGTGAATTAATCCATAGGTGAACAAAGGCGACTGCTTTAGTCGCCTCAATTCATCTGGGTGATATCATTTGGGTGAAATGGTTCACACCTGCAGCGACACCTGGGGGTGTAGTGTCGCACCTGCAGCGACACCTGGGGGTATAGTGTCACCTGGCGGCAGGCGGCGCGTGTGGTGGTGCGTGTAGCGCGCGCGCGTGCAGTGACACCTGGGGGTATAGTGTCACCTGGCGGCACCTGGGGGTATAGTGTCACCTGGCGGCAGGCGGCGCGTGTGGTGGTGCGTGTAGCGCGCGCGCGTGCAGTGACACCTGGGGGTATAGTGTCACCTGGCGGCACCTGGGGGTATAGTGTCACCTGGCGGCAGGCGGCGCGTGTGGTGGTGCGTGTAGCGCGCGCGCGTGCAGTGACACCTGGGGGTATAGTGTCACCTGGCGGCACCTGGGGGTATAGTGTCACCTGGCGGCACCTGGGGGTATAGTGTCACCTGGCGGCAGGCGGCGCGTGTGGTGGTGCGTGTAGCGCGCGCGCGTGCAGTGACACCTGGGGGTATAGTGTCACCTGGCGGCACCTGGGGGTATAGTGTCACCTGGCGGCAGGCGGCGCGTGTGGTGGTGCGTGTAGCGCGCGCGCGTGCAGTGACACCTGGGGGTATAGTGTCACCTGGCGGCACCTGGGGGTATAGTGTCACCTGGCGGCAGGCGGCGCGTGTGGTGGTGCGTGTAGCGCGCGCGCGTGCAGCGACACCTGGGGGTATAGTGTCGCACCTGGCGGCACCTGGCGGTATAGTGTCACCTGGCGGCACCTGGGGGTATAGTGTCGCACCTGGCGGCACCTGGGGGTATAGTGTCACCTGGCGGCAGGCGGCGCGTGTGGTGGTGCGTGTAGCGCGCGCGCGTGCAGTGACACCTGGGGGTATAGTGTCACCTGGCGGCACCTGGGGGTATAGTGTCGCACCTGGCGGCACCTGGGGGTATAGTGTCACCTGGCGGCAGGCGGCGCGTGTGGTGGTGCGTGTAGCGCGCGCGCGTGCAGTGACACCTGGGGGTATAGTGTCACCTGGCGGCAGGCGGCGCGTGTGGTGGTGCGTGTAGCGCGCGCGCGTGCAGTGACACCTGGGGGTATAGTGTCACCTGGCGGCAGGCGGCGCGTGTGGTGGTGCGTGTAGCGCGCGCGCGTGCAGTGACACCTGGGGGTATAGTGTCACCTGGCGGCACCTGGGGGTATAGTGTCACCTGGCGGCAGGCGGCGCGTGTGGTGGTGCGTGTAGCGCGCGCGCGTGCAGTGACACCTGGGGGTATAGTGTCACCTGGCGGCAGGCGGCGCGTGTGGTGGTGCGTGTAGCGCGCGCGCGTGCAGTGACACCTGGGGGTATAGTGTCACCTGGCGGCACCTGGGGGTATAGTGTCACCTGGCGGCAGGCGGCGCGTGTGGTGGTGCGTGTAGCGCGCGCGCGTGCAGTGACACCTGGGGGTATAGTGTCACCTGGCGGCACCTGGGGGTATAGTGTCACCTGGCGGCAGGCGGCGCGTGTGGTGGTGCGTGTAGCGCGCGCGCGTGCAGTGACACCTGGGGGTATAGTGTCACCTGGCGGCACCTGGGGGTATAGTGTCGCACCTGGCGGCACCTGGGGGTATAGTGTCACCTGGCGGCAGGCGGCGCGTGTGGTGGTGCGTGTAGCGCGCGCGCGTGCAGTGACCCCTGGGGGTATAGTGTCACCTGGCGGCACCTGGGGGTATAGTGTCGCACCTGGCGGCACCTGGGGGTATAGTGTCACCTGGCGGCAGGCGGCGCGTGTGGTGGTGCGTGTAGCGCGCGCGCGTGCAGTGACACCTGGGGGTATAGTGTCACCTGGCGGCACCTGGGGGTATAGTGTCACCTGGCGGCAGGCGGCGCGTGTGGTGGTGCGTGTAGCGCGCGCGCGTGCAGTGACACCTGGGGGTATAGTGTCACCTGGCGGCACCTGGGGGTATAGTGTCACCTGGCGGCAGGCGGCGCGTGTGGTGGTGCGTGTAGCGCGCGCGCGTGCAGTGACACCTGGGGGTATAGTGTCACCTGGCGGCACCTGGGGGTATAGTGTCACCTGGCGGCAGGCGGCGCGTGTGGTGGTGCGTGTAGCGCGCGCGCGTGCAGTGACACCTGGGGGTATAGTGTCACCTGGCGGCACCTGGGGGTATAGTGTCACCTGGCGGCAGGCGGCGCGTGTGGTGGTGCGTGTAGCGCGCGCGCGTGCAGTGACACCTGGGGGTATAGTGTCACCTGGCGGCACCTGGGGGTATAGTGTCACCTGGCGGCAGGCGGCGCGTGTGGTGGTGCGTGTAGCGCGCGCGCGTGCAGTGACACCTGGGGGTATAGTGTCACCTGGCGGCACCTGGGGGTATAGTGTCACCTGGCGGCAGGCGGCGCGTGTGGTGGTGCGTGTAGCGCGCGCGCGTGCAGTGACACCTGGGGGTATAGTGTCACCTGGCGGCAGGCGGCGCGTGTGGTGGTGCGTGTAGCGCGCGCGCGTGCAGTGACACCTGGGGGTATAGTGTCACCTGGCGGCAGGCGGCGCGTGTGGTGGTGCGTGTAGCGCGCGCGCGTGCAGTGACACCTGGGGGTATAGTGTCACCTGGCGGCAGGCGGCGCGTGTGGTGGTGCGTGTAGCGCGCGCGCGTGCAGTGACACCTGGGGGTATAGTGTCACCTGGCGGCACCTGGGGGTATAGTGTCACCTGGCGGCAGGCGGCGCGTGTGGTGGTGCGTGTAGCGCGCGCGCGTGCAGTGACACCTGGGGGTATAGTGTCACCTGGCGGCACCTGGGGGTATAGTGTCACCTGGCGGCAGGCGGCGCGTGTGGTGGTGCGTGTAGCGCGCGCGCGTGCAGTGACACCTGGGGGTATAGTGTCACCTGGCGGCACCTGGGGGTATAGTGTCACCTGGCGGCAGGCGGCGCGTGTGGTGGTGCGTGTAGCGCACGCGCGTGCAGAGCAGCGAGTGCGCGCGCTCCGCCTCGCCGCCGTACCAGATTTCCCAGCCGCCCTCCTCCTCCGCTGGAAGAGAAAACGTCGTTAAAACAGAGCTGATAGCGTAGCGATTTGGAGTAGCCCCACTGTGGCCTAATTCACGTATTTTGACAATTAAGATCTCGCTGACGTTCAGAAGTCGTCCCATTGAAAAACAGTTCTAAATCCGTATTCACAAGGGTCATTTTGATAGAACGATTACTCGATAGGATCGCAACTCAGTGTTTTGTTGTCGTTGAAGTTTTGTTACGTGAATAAGGCTCTACTCAAAACACTATTTAAGTAGTTTCGAATCTACGTCATGGACACTCATGCTGGCATCTCACTTTGCATGAAAGAGATGGCAACCGTCGAAAACAACGGATAATATTTTTCAAAGTATCCGCGCAGGAACGAAAAATCATGGTACTTTTGAGCCCTCAAGAGATTTGTCTCTCGCTGTAGCCCTCAAGAGATTTGTCTCTCGCTGTAGCCCTCAAGAGACTTGCCTGTCACTGTAGCCCTCAAGAGACATCTCCCGTTGTAACCTGTCGACCTGTAGAAATATGGCTAGCTATTCATGTCGTATGTCTCACCATGCGTGATGGCTAGCGCAGCGGCAGTGGCGTCTGCGAGTGTGGCGTCCTTTATTGAAGCCCTCAGACTCACCTCTCCCTGTAGCCTTCATAGCCTTATTTCATTAGCCTTATCTCACGCAGTAGCCGTCATATAACTTACCATGAGTAATTGCCAGCGCGGCGGCGGCGTCGGCGAGCGCGGCGTATTCCGGCGCAGCGAGCGCGGATACGACCTCGATCTTTATCTCACGCTGTAGCCCTTAAGAGACTTGTCTCTCGCTGTAGCCTTAAAGAAACTGGGGGTTCTTACCATGTGTAATTGCCAGCGCGGCGGCGGCGGCGGCGGGCGCGGCGGCGGCGGCGTCGGCGAGCGCGATCTTAATCTCGCGCTGTAGCCCTCACACACTCGTCCAGCTCCATTGTCACACGCTACATATCTCACCGTGTGTAATTTAGGGCGCAGCGAGCGAAGACACGAGTGTTGAACCCCTTAAGCGTCTGATCTCTCCCTGTATCCCTCAAGAGACTTGTCTCTAGCTCTAGCCCTAAAGAAACTCATCCCCTTCTTACCATGTGTAATTGCCAGCGCGGCGGCGGCGGCGGCGGGCGCGGCGGCGGCGGCGTCGGCGAGCGCGGCGTATTCCGGCGCGGCGAGCGCGGACACGAGCGCGGCGGCGGACGGGCGCAGCGCGGGCGCGCCGCTCCAGCAGCGACGCATCGCTCCCAGCATGTTGCAGGGGTACTGTAGTACAAGTCGCTGAGTGCTGAAGCCCTTTGGGGTCTGAGCTCTGTGTGTAGCCCTCAAGAAACTTATCACACACTGGGCCCTTAAGAAGGCACTAGCCCAGAAGAGACTTGTCTCCCTGTAACCCTCAAGAATCTTGTCTCTCTCTGTAGGCTTTAAGTCTCTCGCTGTAGCCTTCAAGAGACTTGCCTCACGCTGTAGCCTTCAAGAAACTTGCCTCACGCTGTAGCCTTCAAGAGACTTGCCTCTTGCTGTAGCCCTCAAGAGTCTATCTGACGCTGTAGCCCTGTCATATATCTCACCGTGTGTAATTGCCAGCGCGGCGGCGGCGGCGGCGGGCGCGGCGGCGGCGGCGTCGGCGAGCGCGGCGTATTCCGGCGCGGCGAGCGCGGACACGAGCGCGGCGGCGGACGGGCGCAGCGCGGGCGCGCCGCTCCAGCAGCGACGCATCGCTTCCAGCATGTTGCAGGGGTACTGTAGTACAAGTCGCTGAGTGCTGATGCCCTTTAGGATCTGAGCTCTGGCTGTAACCCTTAAGAAACTTATCCCATACTGAACCTTCTAGAAAGCACTCGTGCTGTAGCCCTCAAGAGACTTGCCTCACGCTGTAGCCTTCAAGAGACCTGTCACTCGCTGTAGCCTTCAAGAGACTTGCCTCTCGCTGTAGCCTTCAAGAGACTTGCCTCACGCTGTAGTCCTCAAGAGACTTGTCTCACGCTGTAGCCTTCAAGAGACTTGCCTCACGCTGTAGCCTTCAAGAGACTTGCCTCACGCTGTAGCCTTCAAGAGACTTGCCTCACGCTGTAGCCTTCAAGAGACTTGCCTCACGCTGTAGCCTTCAAGAGACTTGCCTCTCGCTGTAGCCCTCAAGAGACTTCTCTCGCTGTAGCCCTCAAGAAACCTATCCCACACAAGACACTAGCCCATAAGATACTTGTCTCTCGCTGTAGCCTTCAAGACTTCTCTTGCTGTAGCTTTCTAGAAACTTGCCTCTTACTGTAGAGCTCAAGAGATCGCCTCACGCAGTAGTCTTCAAGCGACTTGTCTCTCGCTGTAGCCCTAAAGAAACTTATCCCCTTCTCACCATGTGTAATTGCTAGCGGACCGGCGCGCGGCGTATTTATTTATTTATTTATTTATTTATTTATTTATTAGGTACACCAACAAAGTCACATACACAATACAGTTCATACATTTTAACATGCGTATATCGCGCTGTAGCTTATAAAAGACATCTTGTGCTGTAGCCCTCATACCAGTTAGTTCTAATACGAGTATAGCTCACCGTGAGTAATTGCCAGCGCGGCGGCGGCGGCGGCGGGCGCGGCGTATTCCGGCGCAGCGAGCGCGGATACGACCTCGATCTTTATCTCACGCTGTAGCCCTTAAGAGACTTGTCTCTCGCTGGAGTCTTAAAGAAACTTATCCCCTTCTCACCATGAGTGATTGCCAGCGCGGCGGCGGCGGCGGCGGGCGCAGCGGCGGCGGCGTCGGCGAGCGCGATCTTAATCTCGCGCTGTAGCCCTCACACACTCGTCCAGCTCCATTGTCACACGCTACATATCTCACCGTGTGTAATTTAGGGCGCAGCGAGCGAAGACACGAGTGTTGAACCCCTTAAGCGTCTGATCTCTCCCTGTATCCCTCAAGAGACTTGTCTCTAGCTCTAGCCCTAAAGAAACTCATCCCCTTCTTACCATGTGTAATTGCCAGCGCGGCGGCGGCGGCGGCGGGCGCGGCGGCGGCGGCGTCGGCGAGCGCGGCGTATTCCGGCGCGGCGAGCGCGGACACGAGCGCGGCGGCGGCGAGCGCGGCGTATTCCGGCGCGGCGAGCGCGGACACGAGCGCGGCGGCGGCGAGCGCAGCGTACTCTAGCGAGCTAGGATTCGAGTTTTGAAGCCCTTTAGGTTCTGATTTATCGCTGTAGCCCTCAAGAGTCTATCTCACGCTGTAGCCCTGTCACATATCTCACCGTGAGTAATAGCCAGCGCGGCGGCGGCGGCGGCGGGCGCGGCGGCGGCGGCGTCGGCGAGCGCGGCGTATTCCGGCGCGGCGAGCGCGGACACGAGCGCGGCGGCGGACGGGCGCAGCGCGGGCGCGCCGCTCCAGCAGCGACGCATCGCTCCCAGCATGTTGCAGGGGTACTGTAGTACAAGCCACTGAGTGCTGAAGCCTTTGAGGGTGTGAGCTCTCGCTGTAGCCCTTAAGAAACTTATCCCATACTGCACTCCTAAGACGGCACTAGCCCTCAAAAGACTTGTCTCTCGCTGTAGCCCTCAAGAGACTTATCCCACACTGAATCCTTGAGAAGGCACTAGACCATACGAGACTTGTCTCTCGCTGTAGCCTTTTAGAAACTTGCCTCTTACTGTGGAACTCAAGAAACCGCCTCACGCTGTAGAAGAGACTTGCCTTTTACTGTAGCCCTAAAGAGACTTGTCTCTCGCTGTAGCCCTCAAGACTTCTCTCGCTGTAGCCCTCAAGAGACTTCTCTCGCTGTAGCCCTCAAGAAACCTATCCCACACAAGACACTAGCCCATAAGATATTTGTCTCTAGCTGTAGCCTTCAAGACTTCTCTTGCTGTAGCTTTCTAGGAACTTGCCTCTTACTGTAGAGCTCAAGAGATCGCCTCACGCAGTAGTCTTCAAGCGACTTGCCTCTCGCTGTATCCCTCAAGAAACTTATCTCTTACTGTAACCCTCAAGAGACGTCTTCGCGAGTCGTGCGCCTTAACGTGCGAGACGTGCTGACGCTATAGACTTCGAGTGTCTATCTCACGCTGTAGCCCTTAAGAGTCTATCTCTCGCTGGAGCCCTAAAGAAACTTATCCCCTTCTCACCATGAGTGATAGCCAGCGCGGCGGCGGCGGCGGCGGGCGCGGCGGCGGCGGCGTCGGCGAGCGCGGCGTATTCCGGCGCGGCGAGCGCGGACACGAGCGCGGCGGCGGACGGGCGCAGCGCGGGCGCGCCGCTCCAGCAGCGACGCATCGCTCCCAGCATGTTGCAGGGGTACTGTAGTACAAGTCACTGAGTGCTGAAGCCTTTGAGGGTCTGAGCTCTCGCTGTAGCTCTTAAGAAACTTATCCCATATTGAACCCCCTAGAAGGCACTAGCCTATGAGAGACTTTTCTCTCGCTGTAGGCCTCAAGAGATCGCCTCACGCTGTAGCCTTCAAGAGACTTGCCTCATGCTGTAGCCTTCAAGAGACTTGTCTCATGCTGTAGCCTTCAAGCGACTTGCCTCACGCTGTAGCCTTTAAAAGACTTGCCTCACGCTGTAGCCTTAAAGAGACTTGTCTCATGCTGTAGCCTTCAAGCGACTTGCCTCACGCTGTAGCCTTTAAAAGACTTGCCTCACGCTGTAGCCTTAAAGAGACTTGTCTCTCGCTGTAGCCTTCAAGAGACTTGTCTCTCACTGCAGGCTTCAAGTCTCTTTCTGTAGGCTTCAAGTCTCTCTCTGTAGCCCTTAAGAGATTTGTCTCTCCCTGTTTCCCTTAAGAGACTAGTCTCTCCCTGTAGCCCTAAAGAAACTTATCCCCTATTGTATCACCGTGTGCCCTGTAGCCTTCAAGAGTCTATCTCACGCTGTAGCCCTGTCATATGTCTTACCATGTGTGATTGCCAGCGCGGCGGCGGCGGCGGCGGGCGCGGCGGCGGCGGCGTCGGCGAGCGCGGCGTATTCCGGCGCGGCGAGCGCGGACACGAGCGCGGCGGCGGACGGGCGCAGCGCGGGCGCGCCGCTCCAGCAGCGACGCATCGCTTCCAGCATGTTGCAGGGGTATTGTAGCTCCTGAGATTGTACAGAGCAGTACATTAGAAAAGAAAAAAGCTTGTAATAACTTTTTTAAAAAAAAATAAAACCGACTTCAAATGCGTGAACACAAATAATACCTATTCAACAAAAAAATAATCGTTCAAATTGGTTTATAATCGGCGGAGATATTGCGTATAAAAAAGTTCATCCCCAATTTTCCAACCTTGGGGGTTGTTTTCTTTATTATTAAATTTAAATGGGACCACTCTTGAGGTATTACCTATACGCCGAAAAAAGATTTGTTCAAATCGATTCATAATTGGCGGAGTTATCGCGTAACAAACATAGAAAAAAAAAAAAACATACGGGTCGAATTGAGAACCTCCTCCTTTTTTTGAAGTCGGTTGAAAAGAGAGATCGTACAAGGGATAGCACAGACTAAAGCCCGGTCTGTGAGCACGTAGAATTTTGTCCAATGACTGTGCGACGGGCGCCCGCAGTGAGTGTGCGAGCGCGATAGCAACATAATTACGCGCGAGCGATAAGGATGGGTAGCTTGGGGTCATCGGACAAAATTCTACGTGCTCACGGACTAGGCTTTAGTTGGAATAGGTGCTATTTTGAAATAAAACTATAATCTGTGTGACGCTGTCTGCGCCAGAGATGTATTTTGATTTAACTACTGCAGCTTATATTCCGAAAACAAAGATTGCAGTCAGAGTGGTCTACGGACAGTTACACGACGTAAACTAATGACTTTATGACCTGACTTATGTACCTGTGATTTCACAATAAACACAATTTGAATTTGAATAAGGTACATCATTTCAACAAACACAGACGTGATTTTAATATACTTTCACAAGTTTCAAGTTACACTATTCCCAAAGGCATAAGCTATATTTGGGACATGTATTAGTGCCATAAAAATAAAAAGGACCGCATACTTATGAAGTATTTCAATTCGCATTGACCTTGGTAATCGGAAAAATCTAAATACCAAAAAAAACATATCTCGGAAAAAAGCCGCTGTAGTGATGTGGCTGGCGTGAAACCTCATTTAAGGCCCGATATCCACCAAGACGGAGCGAACGAAACGAGAGGAGATATGTGAGCTGTGCGTAGCTGTCAGCTGTCAGTCTATTGCTATCTATGTAACACCGCACCGCTCTGCGCCGCCGTCACTGTCAAATTCTATAGAAAAACAAGTGCGTCTGACACTTCTCCGCGCGATCTATTTTCACCGAAACGAGGCAGAGTGGAGATGTGTGAAAAATGGAATCTGATTTGTTATAAAAAGTTTCTCTGCTCCGCTCTGCCTTGATAAAAACTGGACCTAAGACCGAAGTAAATGGCCACATATCCTTCATCACAGCCATCACAGTAAGTACTGACCCGGGCGGTGAGCGTGGGCCGGGCCCCTTCCAAGATGGCGTCCTTGACCGCCTCGTGGCCTTCGAAGGGCTGGCGCAGAGACAGCACCTCGTATAGCAGCATTCCGAACGAGAAGCAGTCCACCTGCACAGGATAGATTTAAAGAATGAAATAACCAGTGACGTAAATGAACTTGAATAGCTGACATATAGATCGTTTCATCCACTAAGTTGCGCCCCACCATTCTTACTTTGAGCGGTACACGCCAAATGATCCATGAGTGCACACGCACACTACAGTAATGCCTTACGGATTGCTCGGACCACACTCCCCGCACCCCGCGCGACCGGGACCAGACATTGCTGGGGCGCGGCCGAGTGGATGACACGATGTATAGACAAGCTGAAGTGGCAATAGACAAGACACATAGTACGCAGGACTAACGGCCGATAGCGGCGATCACTACGCGTGCAAAAGTTGTTCACACTGCCGCGTTCGCGTTCCAGACGATCACCATGAAAAAGTTCCGCTATTTTAAAATAAGAAATGTCAAAATAACACGTGGTCTGATCGCCACTGCCGCGTGCGGATCCTACATCACCAATGACGGCCTGTGACAAGATTTGTCACAATAAACACATTGCTACAAGTTCGCGCACGACATTTTATCGCCACCGTGCATGCTAACGCGCTGAATGCCTTGGTCACGGTAATACTATCTATACAGTATTAGTCCAGTCATTTAAGGCCGGGTAGCAGAGAAAATGGCGAAAATGAGGTTTTCATTTTTCATTTTTGAGGTACTAAACAGTAAAATTAAAGGCTAAGATTTTTATTGGGCATAGTTGAGGATATTTTCTAGGGCTATTAACGGATGGAAACACGATTTGATGAAGTTGACTCGATAAAATAAATTCCCAAAGTTACCTCTATTCGTTTTCTATTTATGGTTTTATTTTTAAAATAAGCGATTTGAGATTCTAAATCTTTTACTAAACTAAAGTTCAGAAATAACTTGAGGGCTTTTAACGGATGAAATTTTTATATTGCGTCTTATTTAGTTACTATGTTAAAAAATGTGGAAAAAATCGTTCATGACGGCTTGGACAATCTCAATCAGTCGCGCGGTGGCGCTTACGGAGGACGGACGCGTGTCAGTTTTTTGGCCGTGACAGTTCGCGATTTGTCAATATTTTTGACAATGATGACTTTGATGAGTCACAGTATAATAATATCAGTGTTACTGGAGAAAGTTTAAATTTTTGATAATTAAGAATTATCAATTTTGTCTACCTATTGAAATTTAAATCGTTCGCATCCTTTTAAACGAAGACTCTACTCATGATACATAGTACATTCCTCAAATATGAGACAAAACCAATGAGTTAAAATTACATTTTAATAGTACCTACATACAATCGTCTTACACTCTTTAGAAGAGCACACTGACACAAATAAATAATAAAAAATACCGTCTAAGGTCTGTAGCTAAAGGTCTAAGCTGTAAGATAGAAGGATCTTCTAGCCAAAAAGATGGCAGATGCAGCAGATGTCAACGGATTTAAAACTGGAGTTCATATAACTCCTTGTAGACTTGAGTGTCTAGAGCGTCCCTTCCTCCACCATGCGTAAGAACTTTCACAAAAATACTGTCTAAGGTCTGTAGCTAAAGGTCTACGCTGCAAGATGGAAGAATCTTCTAACGAAAAAGATGGCAGATGCAGCAGATGTCAACGGATTTAAAACTGGAGTTGATGTAACTCCTTGTAGACTTGAGTGACTAGAACGTCCCTTCCTCCACCATGCGTAAAAAATTTCACAAAAATACTGTCTAAGGTCTGTAGCTAAAGGTCTAAGCCGTAAGATAGAAGAATCTTATAGCCAAAAACATGGCAGATGCAGCAGATATCAACGGATTTAAAACTGGAGTTCATGTGTATCCTTGTAGTTTTGAGTCTCTAGAGCAGTGGTTCTTAACCTTTAAGTCATGAGGGACCATTTTACCAAATTTCTGTCTTGTCAGGGACCACCTCATAATCGGTCAAAACCAGTTTGACTGCAAAAATCAGTTAAAAGTGGTTTTGACCAAGGTGTGCAAGTGGACCACTTGGAATGCCTCCAGGGACCACCAGTGGTCCGCGGACCACCGGTTAAGAACCACTGCTCTAGAGCATCCCTTCCTCCACCATGCGTAAGAATGTTTCAAAAATACTGTCTAAGGTCTGTAGCTAAAGGTCTAAGCTGCAAGATAGAAGAATCTTCTAGCCAAAAAGATGGCAGATGCAGCAGATGTCAACGGATTTAAAACTTGGAGTTCATGTGACTGCTTCTAGACTTGAGTCTCTAGAGCGTCCCTTCCTCCACCATGCGTAAAAGTTTTCCAAAAATACTGTCTGAGGTCTGTAATAAAAGTCTAAACTGCAAGATAGAAGAATCTTTTAGCCAAAAACATGGCAGATGCAGCATATATCAACGGATTTAAGACTGGACTGGCACCACCTTGCAATGTCATCCTCTCATTGTTATCTGTAATGTAAATTATTTCTAAAATGTATTTAAAAAATAAAATGTTCGTTTTATTATTTCAATAATCTGACCTCTCAACTCAACTACACTACACAAACACCTTTGTTCGCAACTGTACTGACGAAACCTCGATATTATACCGTTCATTTAAGATGGCAAGCTTTTTGCTGCGGTAATGCACTCCAGGTAACCGTGTGTGATGCTTATTGCTCATAGTGATTTTCGATACAGAGCCCCGTACAAACGTTATACATAAATTATGGAAAGAAAACACCCAGACCAATACAAACAAATATGTATGCAATTTTAGTATGATATTTTTATTTATTAATAAACAAAAAGACTGAACAAAATTGATGCGTGTACTGATTAATGTAATTAACCACATGCAAAGCTTTGTGAATTGCAACAACTATAATTTATTATCCAAGCTCTAAATAATCGCTACTACGAGTAACTGATCATAAAATGTTTTTCCAATCGATCAAGCTCCCGAGGATCTACCGATAGGTCGGGTGACGTAATCTTGAAATTCTTTTAGCCGGCGCGGAACTTCCGGAAGGTCGGGTGACGCCACGCCTCTTTGAACCGTGTTTACTTTGGCAGTTATATTCTATGTTTATTCGATTCTAAAATATATTCCCAAAAATTTTGAAAGTTGTTTTAATTTGTATCACTTGGATATGATTTGTATTAGAAAGTGCTGTGAGTGTGACGCTTGAACGGAAGGAAGTCAACCTAACCAACTGCGTATTTCTATACTGTGTAGCCGCGAGAGCTCTTTGGCGTGCTGTCTTCGGCGAAGTATTGCGCGCGCAGATTTTGACAGCGCGAAATACCTACTTTAGCAGAAATACCAAGCCTTAAGCTTAAATTAGGTAAGAATCTCGGAATTCGAGATACCCAGCTGTAAGTCTGTAAATACTTGTATATTGACACCCTAAAAGTTGTCTCAAAACCTACATATGGTAGGGTGTAAGCAACTATTAAATTTTAAGGTCAAAGGTCACAAAAATCGGTTTTTTGCGCTTTTTTTGGAAATATCTCATTTCCTATGGGTTTTTTGCTATTTGTATTTATTATCAATATTGTAGAATACTAAATTCTCTACAAATTTTGTTTAAAAACTTTTTTTATACGGTGAACCGTTTTCGAGATAGAGGGCGGAGAGCGCGCGGTCACTGCATCACTTCAGGTCAACTTAAGTGGTTTAGGTTTTTCATACATAAGGATTTTCCCGCTAATTCCCGTGGGAATTTCGGTAATTACTTGTTGTAAATAAGCTTTAAGTTTACTAAGGTACCTACATGCCAAATTTCAAGCGTCTAACTTCCGTTAAGCGTTTAGATTTTTCATACAAAAGGATTTTCCCGCTAATTCCTGTTCCCGTGGGAATTCCTAAGTAAACTATAACCTGCCCAGGTGTATGAAGAATAATTGTACCAAGTTTCGTTAAAATCCGTCGAGTAGTTTTTGTTTCTATAAGGAACATACAGACGGACAGACAGACACAAAAATTTTACTGATTGCATTTTTGGCATCAGTATCGATCACTAATCACCCCCTGATAGTTATTTTGAAAATATATTTCATGTATAGAATTCTGTCCGTCTGTATGTTCCTTATAGAAACAAAAACTACTCGACGGATTTTAACGAAACTTGGTACAATTATTCTTCATACACCGGGGCAGGTTATAGTTTACTTAGGAATTCCCACGGGAACAGGAATTAGCGGGAAAATCCTTTTGTATGAAAAATCTAAACGCTTAACGGAAGTTAGACGCTTGAAATTTGGCATGTAGGTACCTTAGTAAACTCAAAGCTTAGTTACAACAAGGAATTCCCGAAATTCCCATAGGAATTAGCGGGAAAATCCTTTTGTATGAAAAATCTAAACCGCTTAAGTAGACCTGAAGTGATGCAGTGACCGCGCGCTCTCCGCCCTCTATCTCGAAAACGGTTCACCGTATAAAAAAAGTTTTTAAACAAAATTTGTAGAGAATTTAGTATTCTACAATATTGATAATAAATACAAATAGCAAAAAACCCATAGGAAATGAGATATTTCTAAAAAAAGCGCAAAAAACCGATTTTTGTGACCGTTGACCTTGAAATTTAATAGTTGCTTACACCCTACCATATGTAGGTTTTGAGACAACTTTTAGGGTGTCAATATACACGTATTTACAGACTTACAGCTGGGTATCTAGAATTCCGAGGTGAACTTACTATAATGACTGGACTATATTCCAACTCGGCCATATTTTTGAAAAAATGTCAACAGCCCCGCGGTACGTCACGGTATGACAACATGCGATAGGGCTGCTTACCTACAGTACCCATTCTAATAAAATTACATCTGTCTACTTAGAATTTCTATGTAGTTTTGTGATTGTAATTTTTTTTTTATTTAAACAAACAAAATACTTTGTGAATGGAATAGGATAAAAATGCGTGTTGTTTTGTGATTAGTAGATTTAATTTAAAAAAATGTACTAAAATAATTTTGAATCTACTAATCATAATGAGTACTTAATGACCTGTTAGGGGCCATCCATAAAGTACGTCACACGAATTTCATGATTTTTTGACCCCCCCTCCGTCCTTGTCACAGGTGGTCACATTTCTGAAACCCCCCCCCTCCCTAGTGTGACGTCACATGTTTTGCAATTTCACATCGAAAAATTATTAAATTAACAGCAGTTCCGAAATTAGTTTTATTTCTATTTAAATTAAGTATTTTTTTTATATGAAATCAACATTATATCAAATATTTGAAACAATTGAAATGTGATGTCACGAAACTTAGGACCCCTCCCACCCCTTGTCACACCATGTCACACTTTGTCAACCCCCTCCCCCCCTCTTTACGTGTGACGTACTTTATGGATGACCCCTTACTTCAATTTCAGGCGGGCGAAATCGTTGGCAAAAGCTGGTTTTATACAATATATAATTTTCATTTCAAATCAAACTGACTGAAAATGTCAATTTCTGACAGTTAATGATTAGTTTTTGACAAAGATCGTAAATGACGGTCAGTCAAATTCAATCACCTTAGTCATTTTCAACACTAGGCCATCGACGTCCGTTCGGCACATTCGCGACACCCCTAACTTTGGGATTTCGACCACGTCCCGAGATTTGAAATTCGAAGGAAAGCTCGCGTTTCGTCGGTTTATATGAAGTTACAATACTGTATGATATTATTACCGTGCCTTGGTTCAGCAGTAGATAGCAATAGGCCAGAGTGCTGAGGACCGGAGGGAGGGACTGACCTTCTCGTTGTACTCCTCCTCGCCGTTGTATCTCATGATCTCGGGCGCCATAAAGCCCTCGGTGCCGCCGAAGCCTTTTGTACCCGAAGGCGGCGCCATGCGGCTGATGCCTGAACAATGAAAGGAAAGGAAAGGGGAGATGATAGATAGATAACACGTTTATTTGCATAACAGAAACACACATTACAAACAGAAAGTACCAATAGTAGGATAAAATAGATGAAAAGGCTTGGTTAAGCTAAAGATGTTACCAACCGGGCGATATGGGAATAGGCCTCTCCCTATGTTCAGTAGTGGACGTCAATTGGCTGAAATGATGATGATGAAGCTAAAGATGCAAATGGCTAGACCATAGGGATCTAGAGAGATGTCAACTAATTGCGCCGAGTTCGAAAACCAGTGTCGTATTAAAATGAATTTCTACACAAAAAAAGTAATGAAAATAAAAACAAAATGTTGCGAAGAATGAGTGTCATGCACATTGCACATATTATGTAATTGTTTGTTGTTCTGAATAAAATAAATAATTGCATTGAGTGCGACTATTCGTTTACATACTACGTTGCAAGTAATGTGCATACAGCACCACTACATACGCACTGACGTACGATTGAACGCATTCTGTTAGTTTGAATGTGCTCATTATCCACTGCGGTATCAGTACTCAACATACGTTTACATTGCTTGTGTTGTACTAAAATAATCTTTAGTACAACGCAAGCAATGTCGCTGCTGTCTTCATTGCTGTCGCGAGCAATGTGTTCTGTTTTTGGGCATATTGCTGCGACACTGGCCCCGCCCCCTTTTCACATCTCCCTTTAGTTCCTGCGATCTGTGGGCTAGACAATATAAGGGATCGGTCCAGGTGTTATCGCCAGTCTTACCGTAGTCGCCGAGCTTGACGTGCACGTTGACGGGCGCGGGCCCGAGCTCGGCCTCCGCCGCCTCCGCCGGCCGAGGCATCTCCCACACCAGTACGTTCTCGCTCTGGGGACAGCTTGTTAACATTAGTGATGAGTAGACAATCTAAAAGGTTGCTTTAGCTAAAGTCCGGTCGCTGAGCACGTAGAATTTCGTCCAATGACCCCAAGCTACACTCACTGCGGGCGCCCGTCGCACAGTCGCGACAGCAATATAATTACGCGCGAGCGAAAAGGATCTTGGGGTCATTGGACAAAATTCTACGTGCTAGCAGACCAGACTACAGACGTTAATTTTTAAGACCAGAATGAAGTATCTTTTTAAAAAAGTTGTGATTTCGAATTATTGGGGATGGTGTCAAATAGTCTATTAGCACCGCAAGGCGGACTGACGATCTTAGAGTTTACAGGAAGCCTCACTTTTTCACGTCCCAAATATAGCTTGCCCTACCGCCACTTCGACCAGCAGATCAAGCGCCGCAAGTGGAACTGGATTGGCCACACTCTCCGAAGGTCACACATCCCGATCACATCCCCAAGCAGGCTCTGGATTGGAACCCCCAAGGAAAACGCAAACGTGGTCGCCCCAAGCAAACCTGGCGGCGCACTGTGGCAGACGAGGCGAAGAAGATCGGCAAGACTTGGAGCGAGATCAAACACATAGCTCAAGACCGAACGCGATGGAGGACTGTTGTGGACGCCCTCTGCCCCATCTAGGGGACATAGGACCATAAGTCAAGTAAGTCAGGTTTCCAAAGTTATGCACAAATATTTCGCGCCATTTGATCGGTGATGTCATAGCTAGGGATATTCCGATACTAATAAATACGAGTAGGTACTCGATACTTTTGATTCGATACCAAGTATTTATTGTATCGAATCGATTTTGCGATACATAATCGGTATCGAAACAAAAATACTTGGTATCGAATCGAATCAGCAAAACAACCGAAAACAATAAAAAAAACCGAGAACGCATCATACAGAACTGAGAGAGCAAAAACTGTCAGCTAATCAGCTATAATCTGTTACCGAGAGTGAGTGAGTGACGCGTTGTCTCGCGCTGGGCCAGCCGAATTCGTCCGACTTCAGCCGAGCCCGAGCCGAAAGCGAGAGAAGGAGACACCCGCACCCCGCGCCCGCAAATCATCTCGCCATTCCGCCATTGTGAAAGTGGTAAGTGATTGTTTACAAGTAATTTTATTAATTGTAATCATCAAATTCATCGGTTTATTCCAATGTTATCATGGCATAAACCGATAAATAAATAGTTGTGTTCTTCTCAATTTTGTTTAAATTATTGTCCTTCAACGTTCATTGACTACCTGACTACTTGAGATACAGGTATTACCTAGTTCAGGTGTCAGCCCACCATAGCCAATGTTTTTACTGTAAACTAGCATAATTATGTTTTGGAATGAACCTTGTTTGTATATATGGTTATGGTGAGAAATAAACGATATTATTATTATTATTATATTATTGATAGCACCCTCAAAATAATAAAACAAAATAAAAGTTCCAAAAAGTATCGATATCAGTAACTATCGATACTTTAGGAGTACTTATTTAAGTAGTATCGAAAAAAGATTTGAGTATTATCGAAATGAGTAGGTATCGATACTTAGGTGGTATCGGAACATCCCTAGATAGCACTCATTCGGAGTAAAAACAGTAAATCACCCCTGGACTAGTGCTGTTGACGGATTCAATTTTTAAAAATCTAATAGTTTTTAATTTTTCAGCCAGGGTCACTCAAGATTCTTTCTTAGTAAAATTATTTTGTAACCTCTTTTGATATATCCCAGACCTGGCCAAAAACAAGAAGAAGAATTTGACATAATTATAGTCATTCTCGATAACGCGCCAGGGTGATAAGCATTGTGGTTGAAACTAGAAGGCCCATATGCCATGGCACGATGGGTGTTGCGATTAATATCAGGGCTCACGAGTGACTTCTATCAACTATTATCTTCGAATTCAAATTAGACGTTCATCCTCATTCAGTGAAGACCAAATGACCTGACAATGACATACCTTCAAGTCCCGGTACAGCACGCGGCGCGCGTGCAAGTATTCAAGCGCGCGTGCTATCTGCAGCGTGAGCGCGAGCGCCGCACGCGCGCCCACGCGCACTCCCTCGCCTGCGTACTGACGCAGCACGCCGTCCAGCGCGCCCTGGGAAATAATAAAAGATAAGAGCTGTAAGCATCATCATCTACTTCCTTTAAAACTGCGAAGAGAAGTCGCTGATCTTACCTTCCTCCATAACCTAATTAATGGTAAAATAGACTGCAGTGAGCTTCTTTCGCGTATCAAGTTACAGGTGCCAACTCGTGCCAATGTCAGGAAAAATTATCTTAGATTTCACGTTGATGCATGTACCACTAATTATGGACGCAATTCCTTCTTTAACAGAGTTTTCAAAACTTTTAACAGCAATTATTCTGAAAATTTTGACCTTTTTCATATTGTGAGACCAAACTATTTCAAAAATCAAAGTAATAAAGAATTCTTTGGCGACACTACTCAGCACTCTCCCGGTAAAAAGTTGAAGTATCTGTTTACTGCTTAATATTCTGCTATTTCGGTATGGCTTTAGTAGGTATTTTCTGTATTGTTTTAACTTTTTTCATATATTGTAGTTATACTGCATGCTAAATAATTTGTTTTGGATTGTATCTTGATATGCTATTTGTGAAAACTATATAAGGCATTTTTTATCTTAACCGCCTCATCTATTAATAATACATATATGCTGTTTGTTTTCCATAAAATAAATAAATAAATAAGAGTCAATTTAAGACTCGTATCTCTCCTCTCCCATAAACGAACTAAAGTCACTGACATAGCCTGACGGATTAGCAAGCTGAAGTGGCAATGGGCAGGGCACATAGTACGCAGAACTGACGGCCGATGGGGCAGCAAGGTTCTGGAGTGGAGGCCGCGTACCGGAAAACGCAGCGTGGGACGTCCACCCACAAGGTGAACCGACGATCTGATAAAGGTAGCAGGAAGGCGCTGGATGCAGGCCGCTATCAACCGTGCGATGTGGAAGTCATTGGGGGAGGCCTACGTTCAGCAGTGGACGTCCTGTGGCTGAAATGATGATGATGATCTCACTCTGCCTCAAGAAGAAGCCGCTCGACTTGAGGCTACTTAAAAAGGCTCAGAGTACGCGCAAAAACAGACAAAATCTGGCTTGATCCATGTTCAGACATTCTGGGCGGTTCTCATTCAAAATCAAAATTTATCTTTATTTGTGTAGAGTAATTAAATTAGTACTTACAAATCGTCAAATGCTCGTAAGGAGCCTATACATGTCTCATTCTTTTTTTGCCCTACCAGCGCTTCGAGACAAACATTTGGTTTTTGGCAGCGCCGCAACAAACTCAGTCACCATTGGCGACGCATTGAGGCGGTAATCGTGCAGTTACTGTTTAATGCGAATGAAATAGAACTGCTTAGCAACCGCGCGATTACTACAGTGTCTGAACCAGGCCGAAAAGTTGAGACGCTCCCAGTAGCACTCAACCGCCAACAGCAGGCGTCTCCCAGTGACACTGCCCGGCTCCCTGGAACACTGGCCGGCTCCCTGCGACACTGCCCGGCTCCCTGTGACACTGCCCGGGTCCCTGTGACACTGCCCGGCTCCCAGCGACACTGCCCGGCTCCCTGCGACCCTCCCCGGCTCCCTGTGACACTGACCGGCTCCCAGCGACACTGGCCGGCTCCCAGCGACACTGCCCGGCTCCCAGCGACACTGCCCGGCTCCCTGTGACACTGGCCGGCTCCCAGCGACACTGACCGGCTCCCAGCGACACTGGCCGGCTCCCTGTGACACTGGCCGGCTCCCAGCGACACTGACCGGCTCCCAGCGACACTGACCGGCTCCCAGCGACACTGGCCGGCTCCCTGTGACACTGGCCGGCTCCCTGTGACACTGCCCGGCTCCCTGCGACCCTCCCCGGCTCCCTGTGACACTGACCGGCTCCCAGCGACACTGGCCGGCTCCCAGCGACACTGCCCGGCTCCCAGCGACACTGCCCGGCTCCCTGTGACACTGGCCGGCTCCCAGCGACACTGACCGGCTCCCAGCGACACTGGCCGGCTCCCTGTGACACTGGCCGGCTCCCAGCGACACTGACCGGCTCCCAGCGACACTGGCCGGCTCCCTGTGACACTGCCCGGCTCCCAGCGACACTGGCCGGCTCCCAGCGACACTGGCCGGCTCCCAGCGACACTGGCCGGCTCCCTGTGACACTGGCCGGCTCCCTGTGACACTCACCCGCGGCGCGAGCGCCAGCAGCAGCGCCAGCGGCTGCGCGCAGGCGGCCACGAGCGGCAGCACGTGCGGGTGCCTCAGCGGAGCGAGCACGCGGCTCCAAGCGACACTCCCCGGCTCCCTGTGACACTGGCCGGCTCCCTGCGACACTGGCCGGCTCCCTGTGACACTCCCCGGCTCCCTGTGACACTGGCCGGCTCCCAGCGACACTGGCCGGCTCCCTGTGACACTGGCCGGCTCCCTGTGACACTGGCCCGCTCCCTGTGACACTCACCCTCGGCGCGAGCGCCAGCAGCAGCGCCAGCGGCTGCGCGCAGGCGGCCACGAGCGGCAGCACGTGCGGGTGCCTCAGCGGCGCGAGCACGCGGCTCCCAGCGACACTGGCCGGCTCCCTGTGACACTGGCCGGCTCCCTGCGACACTGGCCGGCTCCCTGTGACACTGGCCGGCTCCCTGTGACCCTCCCCGGCTCCCTGTGACACTCACCCTTGGTGCGAGCGCCAGCAGCAGCGCCAGCGGCTGCGCGCAGGCGGCCACGAGCGGCAGCACGTGCGGGTGCCTCAGTGGAGCCAGCACGCGGCTCCCGGCGACACTGGCCGGCTCCCTGTGACACTCCCCGGCTCCCTGCGACACTGGCCGGCTCCCTGCGACCCTCCCCGGCTCCCTGTGACACTCACCCTCGGCGCGAGCGCCAGCAGCAGCGCCAGCGGCTGCGCGCAGGCGGCCACGAGCGGCAGCACGTGCGGGTGCCTCAGTGGAGCGAGCAGCGACACTGGCCGGCTCCCTGTGACACTGGCCGGCTCCCTGTGACACTGGCCGGCTCCCTGTGACACTGGCCGGCTCCCTGTGACACTGGCCGGCTCCCTGTGACACTGCCCGGCTCCTAGACGGCTATATTGAGGCTTCGGACGACACCATGAGCGCATTACTCTCCTCGCTGTACCCAGACGATCGACCAGAGGCCGATACCCCGTACCATCGCGACGTACGTGTTGCAGCAGCTTTCGCTCCTCCTGGGAGCGACTCACCGGAACCCAGTAAGGCGTCTATCGAACTTATTGTCCGCGCACTACCTAACACAGCCGCTGGTTCGGACGGTATCACTGCCAAAATCGTCAAGTGGGCTTGGAAGGCGGCTTCGGACGGGATGTGGCACATGTATCGCATCTGCATAGCTGAAGGTACTTTTCCAGACATCTGGAAGGTAGGTAGACTATTGGTCCTCCGGAAGGGAAACGGTAAGCCTCTCTCTGACCCGAAGGGCTATAGGCCTATTACTCTTTTGCCGATCCTGGGTAAGATCCTGGAGCGCGTCATCATCTCCTGCGCTCCCTGCTTGCACCGACATATATCTGACGCTCAGCACGGTTTCACCCGTGGCCGGTCTACGGTCACGGCGCTCAAGTTCATTAACTCGATCACCGAACAGTCACTCACCCGCGGCGCGAGCGCCAGCAGCAGCGCCAGCGGCTGCGCGCAGGCGGCCACGAGCGGCAGCACGTGCGGGTGCCTCAGCGGCGCGAGCACGCGGCTCCCTGTGACACTGCCCGGCTCCCTGCGACACTGGCCGGCTCCCTGCGACACTGGCCGGCTCCCTGTGACACTGGCCGGCTCCCAGCGACACTGGCCGGCTCCCTGTGACACTGCCCGGCTCCCTGTGACACTCCCAGGCTCCCTGTGACACTTGCCGGCTCCCTGTGACACTCCCAGGCTCCCTGTGACACTGGCCGGCTCCCTGTGACACTCACCCGCGGCGCGAGCGCCAGCAGCAGCGCCAGCGGCTGCGCGCAGGCGGCCACGAGCGGCAGCACGTGCGGGTGCCTCAGCGGAGCGAGCACGCGGCTCCCAGCGACACTGGCCGGCTCCCTGTGACACTGGCCGGCTCCCTGCGACACTGGCCGGCTCCCTGTGACACTCACCCGCGGCGCGAGAGCCAGCAGCAGCGCCAGCGGCTGAGCGCAGGCGGCCACGAGCGGCAGCACGTGCGGGTGCCTCAGTGGAGCGAGGACGCACAGCTCGGCGCGCAGCCCGCAGTAGGCGCGGCAGGCTGCTGACACCGGCTCGCGCTCCCAGCGGGACAGCGCCGCCTGCACAACAACAAAAACAGTAAGTTAACAGTTAACCGCCTCTGTGGTCTAGTGGTTAGACCACCTGCTTCAGACGCAGAGGTCCCGAGTTCGATTCCCAGTGGGGGCAGAATTTTCTGTTCGGTTTGGTTGGTGGTAGGGCTTGTTCCAAGTCCGCCTGGCTAGCTACCACCATCTTACCTAAGTCTGTCGCCATAACAACAATGTTAACAGCATTGTTGTGTTCCGGCAGTTAGAGGTAAGATAGCCAGTTCCTCCGTGGTTGAGGATTCCGGGTGAAGCTCGCTTCAAAAATTCAATAAAAAAATTCAAAACGTTTATTTGCCAAAAACACAGTTATACAGGGTGACAATATTAAATAGGATCATGTGTTTAGTCTGCTCGCAGACGTGCAAAAATTACAGGATTCAATAGTATGTCAAATAATTATTCCACCTTCGGCCTGATCATCACTTACTATCAGGCGAGATACAGGCCAAGAGCTTCCTCGTTGTGGATAAAAAAAAGTAAGGCTGAGTTGCACCAACTTACTTTAACCGTAACTATAACATATTTTTGACGTTTGGTAAAGTGAGAGACAACTCAGCCTGAGACAAATACCTATCGCTTGTGAAACAAATGCTCTGACGAAACTAGTAATAATATGACCTACAATAGAATATAAAAGCGACTAAAGGATGCTCAGATGCCGGCTATCTTATTCAGCACGCCACAATGTGAGCATTCATCAGAAGCAGTCAAGCAGCATAGCCTGTAGGGTGGACAAAACAGAGGTGGAATTGTGTAAAGCAATCGTTATCACTTATCTTATCACGTACGATTATTCTGTCAAACGCTTTGTTTAACTGACTTAATCGTACGTTATGAACTGTCAAATGATTACGATTGCTTTACACAATTCCACCTCTGATTCTTTGACACTTAAGAACGAATCATAAGGCAGATAGGAACTGGCTATTCCGGGCTCGGTACGTCCATGTTCTGATAACTCTAAGGGTATTCTATAGGACTTTGAGTTAAGTCATTATTTCAACCATATAACGTCCTCTACTGAACCAACCTTGTAAGCATGATGAGCGCTGATATCGCTCGAAGCGGGCGGAGGCACAGGCTGCAGCGCTTTAAGCGCCACGGGGAGCGGCTCCGCGCCAGGGCGGCGTTACGTGGCCGCCATGACGGTCCCGAAGGCGCCGCGGCCCGCTTTGGCGCCGCGTGATATGGCTCCTAGTGTCTAGCATCAGCTGGGATGATGATTAACTGACCTTGTAAGCGTGGTGAGCACTAATATCGCTTGAAGCGGGCGGAGGCACAGGCTGCAGCGCCTTGAGGTGCCGAAGGCGCCGCGTGATATGGCTCCTAGTGTCTAGTACCAACTGGGATGATGATCAACTCACTTTATACGCGTGGTGAGCGCTGATATCGCTTGAAGCAGGCGGAGGCACGGGCTGCAGCGCTTTAAGCGCCACGGGGAGCGGCTCCGCGCCAGGGCGGCGCCACGTGGCCGCCATGACGGTCCCGAAGGCGCCGCGGCCCGCGATGGCTCCACGCGATATGTGTTCCCAGCGAGCGCGCTTGTGTTCTTCCACGTCTAGTAGTAGCTGAGGGGAGAAAATATGGAGGTTAGGGAATATAAAACCTTTGTAAAATCTTCTGAATATATTACTAACACTGTCTTAGACTAAATAAAATTTCACTTTTTCTATGACATATTCGGAGCATTTAGTTCCTTTTACTGCCTCATTACTTACTTTAAGTATGCTAACTATAAATAAACATTCTGTCAGCAAAATTTTATTTATGTAACAAAATTGACAACTTTTACTTTTGTCAACATTGTTTTGGTGTAATTATTTATAATATTTGTATAATAAGCACTAACTTACATAATAAGTATCCTGGATACCTAAAACACAGGCAAACATTTTTGCTTAGTTTAGGTATACTACCTTAATTAACATATTGTTTTGTTACTAACCAAATAATTTCATAGTCTCATTTAAGTTTCTTGTATTTAGGCTAAGTTTTTATTCAATAATTTATCTTATCTTATCATTCAGTTGCAACAAAATATTACAAAGTGTGTATTGAGTGACCTTTTATTGACTTCAGAAGAATTATATTAAAATTTGTATTAACTACGTGCCATATTAATATGTTCCGTCCACAACTGAAACCTCGGCCTCGTGGCCACCGGTATTTTGCAGTGGCTCTGTAGCTTCTAGTAGTGGCCGTGTGATAATGAGGAAGAACGACGCTGTAGCCTGTTGTGGCTGCGGAGTCCCGGTCGAGTTAACTGAGCTCCTGGCGGCCGTGATATGAAATCGACTCTCTGGTACGGCGGAAGAGGCAAACGCGGGCAGGTGTGTGGGTGAGTGGGAGGGAGAGTACGTTCACAGTGCACAGCGAGGTGCGCAGTTAACTTGCCAGGTTGCCAGTGATTGAACAGTTAAATGATCCTGAAAACTGACTCACAAATGATATTCTAAAATCGGTTTCGTTTGACAGCTCGTGGTTGTTGCTCTATTCTTTCGGAACATTAACTTTAAGGTCTCACCGTATCGGGCGCCACGTCTCGCGCGTGCAGCGGGCCGTGCGCGGGGCATACGAGCGGGCCGGCGGAGCAGGCGGCCAGCACGCACTCCTCGACGGCCCACGCGCTCGCCTCGAACGCCCCGCCCGTTCCAGAAGCCCCGCCCTCTGGGCTGTTCACGATGCCTTCTACGGAGCCCACGCGGGACGATGCTAGGGGAGACAGAAATAATATAAATAAAGAATCGATTTCTTGTTCATGCTTGCAACACACATAATGTTGGATATAGTCACATTGTTCACTGCGTGTTTTTACTTCACATGTTAAGAAGGTTTTCACAGTTCCAACTCTTTGCCAGACAGTTTTTTAGGTTATCTGCCAAAGCCACGATGACCCAAACTTAATGATTCACCAACATTCTATCCTATATTGGGAGCATACGCTGAAAAACTTTCAGCTTTTATAAAATGACGTAGATCTGGCGTTCACTAGCTCTTAGTCTAAAAGAGACCTAAGTTTCCAACAAAATTTTAATATTAAAACATCAGCCATTAGTGAAGTGAGCTCACCGGTGGAGTCTGGCCCGACGCCGCTGTCGCCGTCGTCGTCACGCGAGTCTTGCGACGCGCGCGCTCTTCTTGCTTCGCCCAGCTCGAGGCGACGGAACGCCTGCGCAACAACATGACAAGGAAAATGTTCAAGCAGTTTGTAAAGCTGGCCACAGACTGATATTTCATGGTAACTTAACGTAAAGTTACTAAAGTTCGGTTGACGAGCAGATAGAATTTCGTCCAATGACCCCAAGCTACCCATCCTTATCGCTCGCGCGTAATTATATTGCTGTCGCGACTGTGCGACGGGCGGCCGCAGTGAGTGTGCGAACGCGACAGCAATAATAATTACGCGCGAGCGATAAGGATGGGTAGCTTGGGGTCATTGGACGAGATTCTACGTGCTCGGCGACCGGTTACCAAATGATAGTCAAAAATTATCTTGAGAAATAAAAACACTGTCATGATTAACCACAATGTATATTTTAGAAAACATCGTCCCAGACTATAAATGTCCTACACTGAACCGTCCCACCTGTGACATTGACAGGGGGGCACTACTGTCAATACGGTTTTGTTGGTTCCAAACACACTAAAATGTCATTTGCTATCAATGCTGGGTTACTATTTCCGACTTTTTCCATTTAATGTTTCAAAATCGTTCAACTTATGTAAGTCAGTAAAAAACTTTATCACCGCGAGTTAAAAGCGTACAACTCCATCTAGCGGTGAGCATTTTGTTTCCGTGCAAGTACGTGTAATTTAACTGGGTAGCGTAAACTCGTATCGAATGTAACAAAATAATCATGTTAGTCGCCGGCTCTATGACTTTTTAATAACGCACACGGGATTGCAATTGCTGGATCCAGAATACAGCAATCCAGTTGGATCCAGCGCCTTTATAAATATGCTGGATCCAGCATACAGTTCTGGATGTTAATATAACCATGTTATTTAATTTTAAGTTGATTCTTTTGATCGAATCAGAAATGAGGAGATCCGCAGGAGAACCAAAGTAACCGACATAGCTCGCAGAATTGCTAAAATCAAGTGGCAGTGGGCGGGGCACATAGCTCGTAGAGACGATGGCCGTTGGGGCAGGAAAGTTCTCGAGTGGCGACCACGGGCTGGAAGACGTAGCGTGGGCAGGCCTCCTACTAGGTGGACCGACGATCTGGTAAAGGTCGCGGGAAGAGCCTGGATGCGGGCAGAGCAGGACCGTTCATTACGGAAAACCTTGAGGGAGGCGCCTTTGTCCAGCAGTGGACGTCATTTGGCTGAAACGACGACGAACGACGATGATTCTTTTGATATCAAATGGTTACGAAACCAAAGCAAATTGATATAAGGTCATATCACCAAATGAGTGAAAGATTTCAGAGATTATCGTAAGAAGTACAAATTACTTAATAAAAAACGTCTTTATTTTCGTTCCACATGCATGTATCCAGCTGGATTCAGGTCAATCCAGCAAGAATCCAGCTGGATTGTAATCCCTACACACACGCACCTGAGCCAGCTGCGGCTCGTGCCTATGTTCGCGCTCGTGCTCGCGATCACGCTCGCGATCGCGCTCGGGCTCGCGCTCGGGGTCGCGCTCACGCTCGCGCTGCCGCTCGGCGTCCCGCAGGCACAGCGGGCACGGCACCAGCCGCGTGATCAGGCAGCGGCCTTCCGATGTGTGGACGAAGCGCGTGCCTGCGATGAGAAGTCACGTTTATATAAAATTTCTTCTGATTAATTTCGTTGCGGGTCCAATGACAGTTCAACTTTCCCCCGGGACAAACTTGACCTTCATTGGTTGGGTTTTTATGGCGGTCAAGCTGTATATCCTGGCTACACAGGAGTTGCAGTGGGAATAGTCCCGTTTGCATATGATTGCAAGGTTGCTCAAGAGTTTGCTCGTTTGAGCAGTAAAGCCGAGTCCAGACGCGTGTAATGTGTAATATAATCCACCGCTGTAATACGAATTTTACTTATGGACGGCACTGCGAGCATTACATGTAACGCTTGCACTTGCGCTCGGGCTGATTTTTTGCGTGAACACAAAGGCGCTCGCAGGGCTCGTTTGGCTATGGAAATAGATTCGTTTGAATTCGTGTGTCGTCCACACTGTTGATGCTAAATTACACGTATTCTTACATTACACATTACTGTCCATCCCATTCTTTTTCGCTCTACCAGCGCTTCGATACAAACAAAATTTGGCAAGTGCCGTAGCTGATATTATAGATTGAGATCCATAATAAAAATACTTGTACTCACCGAGTGAAGGGTACCAGTCTTCAAGCAGCAGGTCCACGTGGTCGGACAGCAGCGCCAAGACTTTGGTCAGTGTCTCCGGGTTCGGCTCCAGGCTGATGCTCTGCAACTGTTATTGTTGTAAACAAATTACAGTAATTATGTAAAGACTGGTCTTCCTAATAAAAATAAATACAAAGGGTTTAACATACTTTTGAGATTAAATTTATCAAAAAAGGGGAAGTTGTGCGTTGAGACACTTAGTTATGGTTTAAGACCAGAAACGGGCTATATCAGCTGCCATGAGCTCCTGGCATCCAGTCTCCTCTGGCAGCCCCAGTCTCACATGGCAGCCCCAGTCTCACATGGCAGCCCCAGTCTCACATGGCAGCCCCAGTCTCACACGGCAGCCACAGTCTCACCTGGCAGCCACGAGTCTCACCCGGCAGCCAGTCTCACCTGGCAGGCGGCTGGCGGCTGGTCGCGGGCTCGTCGCAGGACACAGACGGGCGCGGGCAGCAGCAGCTCGACGCAGGCCCACGCCGCCGGGTCCAGCTTGACACCAGTCTCACCTGGCAGCCAGTCTCACCTGGCAGCCAGTCTCACCTGGCAGGCGGCTGGCGGCTGGTCGCGGGCTCGTCGCAGGACACAGACGGGCGCGGGCAGCAGCAGCTCGACGCAGGCCCACGCCGCCGGGTCCAGCTTGACACCAGTCTCACCTGGCAGCCAGTCTCACCTGGCAGCCAGTCTCACCTGGCAGGCGGCTGGCGGCTGGTCGCGGGCTCGTCGCAGGACACAGACGGGCGCGGGCAGCAGCAGCTCGACGCAGGCCCACGCCGCCGGGTCCAGCTTGACACCAGTCTCACCTGGCAGCCAGTCTCACCTGGCAGGCGGCTGGCGGCTGGTCGCGGGCTCGTCGCAGGACACAGACGGGCGCGGGCAGCAGCAGCTCGACGCAGGCCCACGCCGCCGGGTCCAGCTTGACACCAGTCTCACCTGGCAGCCAGTCTCACCTGGCAGCCAGTCTCACCTGGCAGGCGGCTGGCGGCTGGTCGCGGGCTCGTCGCAGGACACAGACGGGCGCGGGCAGCAGCAGCTCGACGCAGGCCCACGCCGCCGGGTCCAGCTTGACACCAGTCTCACCTGGCAGCCAGTCTCACCTGGCAGCCAGTCTCACCTGGCAGCCAGTCTCACCTGGCAGGCGGCTGGCGGCTGGTCGCGGGCTCGTCGCAGGACACAGACGGGCGCGGGCAGCAGCAGCTCGACGCAGGCCCACGCCGCCGGGTCCAGCTTGACACCAGTCTCACCTGGCAGCCAGTCTCACCTGGCAGCCAGTCTCACCTGGCAGGCGGCTGGCGGCTGGTCGCGGGCTCGTCGCAGGACACAGACGGGCGCGGGCAGCAGCAGCTCGACGCAGGCCCACGCCGCCGGGTCCAGCTTGACACCAGTCTCACCTGGCAGCCAGTCTCACCTGGCAGGCGGCTGGCGGCTGGTCGCGGGCTCGTCGCAGGACACAGACGGGCGCGGGCAGCAGCAGCTCGACGCAGGCCCACGCCGCCGGGTCCAGCTTGACACCAGTCTCACCTGGCAGCCAGTCTCACCTGGCAGCCAGTCTCACCTGGCAGGCGGCTGGCGGCTGGTCGCGGGCTCGTCGCAGGACACAGACGGGCGCGGGCAGCAGCAGCTCGACGCAGGCCCACGCCGCCGGGTCCAGCGAGCACCACGCGCCCTCGCTGCGGATGCGGAATCTGAAACCAAGACGCTAGTCTCAATACAAATTCAAAGCTTGACGGACCGACGAACTAGTGAAAATTGCGGAAGGCACGGCGGGCAGCGCATGACTCAATCAACAATAGTTGTGGAAATCCTTTGTCAAGAAGTAGGCTTCATACAAAACGAAGGAATCGGTTTCAGATCTTTGTGTCTGTATCTCTTGGCGGCGGCGGCGGCGGCGGCAGTAATTCGTCTCTCCTCGGAGACATCTCTAACTCACCCTGCATCCTCGGTAGCTCACCTGACATAGAAGTAGAGCTCGCCTTACGACCTTGGTAGCTCACTTGACGTAATGATACAGCTCGTCATCCGGCTCGGTCTCCCTCGGCGGCGGCGGCAGCAGGTCGTCTCTCCTCGGAGGCATCTCTAACTCAACCTGCAACCTCGGTAGCTCACCTGACATAATGATACAGCTCATCATCCGGCTCAGATTCTCTCGGCGGCTGCGGCAGCAAGTCGTCTCTCCTAGGAGCCATCTCTAACTCACCCTGCATCCTCGTTAGCTCACCTGACATAATGATACAGCTCGTCATCCGGCTCGGTCTCCCTCGGCGGCGGCGGCAGCAAGTCGTCTCTACTCGGAGGCATCACCCACATATGCCTCAGCTCAAGCTTGTCCTACAACTTGGGTAGCTCACCTGACGTAATGATACAGCTCGTCATCCGGCTCGGTCTCCCTCGGCGGCGGCGGCAGCAAGTCGTCTCTACTCGGAGGCATCACCCACATATGCCTCAGCTCAAGCTTGTCCTACAACTTGGGTAGCTCACCTGACGTAATGATACAGCTCGTCATCCGGCTCGGTCTCCCTCGGCGGCGGCGGCAGCAAGTCGTCTCTACTCGGAGGCATCACCCACATATGCCTCAGCTCAAGCTTGTCCTACAACTTGGGTAGCTCACCTGACGTAATGATACAGCTCGTCATCTGGCTCGGTCTCCCTCGGCGGCGGCGGCAGCAAGTCGTCTCTACTCGGAGGCATCACCCACATATGCCTCAGCTCAAGCTTGTCCTACAACTTGGGTAGCTCACCTGACGTAATGATACAGCTCGTCATCCGGCTCGGTCTCCCTCGGCGGCGGCGGCAGCAAGTCGTCTCTACTCGGAGGCATCACCCACATATGCCTCAGCTCAAGCTTGTCCTACAACTTGGGTAGCTCACCTGACGTAATGATACAGCTCGTCATCCGGCTCGGTCTCCCTCGGCGGCGGCGGCAGCAAGTCGCCTCTACTCGGAGGCATCACCCACATATGCCTCAGCTCAAGCTTGTCCTACAACTTGGGTAGCTCACCTGATGTAATGATACAGCTCGTCATCCGGCTCGGTCTCCCTCGGCGGCGGCGGCAGCAAGTCGTCTCTACTCGGAGGCATCACCCACATATGCCTCAGCTCAAGCTTGTCCTACAACTTGGGTAGCTCACCTGACGTAATGATACAGCTCGTCATCCGGCTCGGTCTCCCTCGGCGGCGGCGGCAGCAAGTCGTCTCTACTCGGAGGCATCACCCACATATGCCTCAGCTCAAGCTTGTCCTACAACTTGGGTAGCTCACCTGACGTAATGATACAGCTCGTCATCCGGCTCGGTCTCCCTCGGCGGCGGCGGCAGCAAGTCGTCTCTACTCGGAGGCATCACCCACATATGCCTCAGCTCAAGCTTGTCCTACAACTTGGGTAGCTCACCTGACGTAATGATACAGCTCGTCATCCGGCTCGGTCTCCCTCGGCGGCGGCGGCAGCAAGTCGTCTCTACTCGGAGGCATCACCCACATATGCCTCAGCTCAAGCTTGTCCTACAACTTGGGTAGCTCACCTGACGTAATGATACAGCTCGTCATCCGGCTCGGTCTCCCTCGGCGGCGGCGGCAGCAAGTCGTCTCTACTCGGAGGCATCACCCACATATGCCTCAGCTCAAGCTTGTCCTACAACTTGGGTAGCTCACCTGACGTAATGATACAGCTCGTCATCCGGCTCGGTCTCCCTCGGCGGCGGCGGCAGCAAGTCGTCTCTACTCGGAGGCATCACCCACATATGC
This sequence comes from Ostrinia nubilalis, assembly GCF_963855985.1. Taxonomy (NCBI): domain Eukaryota; kingdom Metazoa; phylum Arthropoda; class Insecta; order Lepidoptera; family Crambidae; genus Ostrinia; species Ostrinia nubilalis. The sequence continues at coordinate 7,257,199 of NC_087117.1, forward strand.
CTCAGCTCAAGCTTGTCCTACAACTTGGGTAGCTCACCTGACGTAATGATACAGCTCGTCATCCGGCTCGGTCTCCCTCGGCGGCGGCGGCAGCAAGTCGTCTCTACTCGGAGGCATCACCCACATATGCCTCAGCTCAAGCTTGTCCTACAACTTGGGTAGCTCACCTGACGTAATGATACAGCTCGTCATCCGGCTCGGTCTCCCTCGGCGGCGGCGGCAGCAAGTCGTCTCTACTCGGAGGCATCACCCACATATGCCTCAGCTCAAGCTTGTCCTACAACTTGGGTAGCTCACCTGACGTAATGATACAGCTCGTCATCCGGCTCGGTCTCCCTCGGCGGCGGCGGCAGCAAGTCGTCTCTACTCGGAGGCATCACCCACATATGCCTCAGCTCAAGCTTGTCCTACAACTTGGGTAGCTCACCTGACGTAATGATACAGCTCGTCATCCGGCTCGGTCTCCCTCGGCGGCGGCGGCAGCAAGTCGTCTCTACTCGGAGGCATCACCCACATATGCCTCAGCTCAAGCTTGTCCTACAACTTGGGTAGCTCACCTGACGTAATGATACAGCTCGTCATCCGGCTCGGTCTCCCTCGGCGGCGGCGGCAGCAAGTCGTCTCTACTCGGAGGCATCACCCACATATGCCTCAGCTCAAGCTTGTCCTACAACTTGGGTAGCTCACCTGACGTAATGATACAGCTCGTCATCCGGCTCGGTCTCCCTCGGCGGCGGCGGCAGCAAGTCGTCTCTACTCGGAGGCATCACCCACATATGCCTCAGCTCAAGCTTGTCCTACAACTTGGGTAGCTCACCTGACGTAATGATACAGCTCGTCATCCGGCTCGGTCTCCCTCGGCGGCGGCGGCAGCAAGTCGTCTCTACTCGGAGGCATCACCCACATATGCCTCAGCTCAAGCTTGTCCTACAACTTGGGTAGCTCACCTGACGTAATGATACAGCTCGTCATCCGGCTCGGTCTCCCTCGGCGGCGGCGGCAGCAAGTCGTCTCTACTCGGAGGCATCACCCACATATGCCTCAGCTCAAGCTTGTCCTACAACTTGGGTAGCTCACCTGACGTAATGATACAGCTCGTCATCCGGCTCGGTCTCCCTCGGCGGCGGCGGCAGCAAGTCGTCTCTACTCGGAGGCATCACCCACATATGCCTCAGCTCAAGCTTGTCCTACAACTTGGGTAGCTCACCTGACGTAATGATACAGCTCGTCATCCGGCTCGGTCTCCCTCGGCGGCGGCGGCAGCAAGTCGTCTCTACTCGGAGGCATCACCCACATATGCCTCAGCTCAAGCTTGTCCTACAACTTGGGTAGCTCACCTGACGTAATGATACAGCTCGTCATCCGGCTCGGTCTCCCTCGGCGGCGGCGGCAGCAAGTCGTCTCTACTCGGAGGCATCACCCACATATGCCTCAGCTCAAGCTTGTCCTACAACTTGGGTAGCTCACCTGACGTAATGATACAGCTCGTCATCCGGCTCGGTCTCCCTCGGCGGCGGCGGCAGCAAGTCGTCTCTACTCGGAGGCATCACCCACATATGCCTCAGCTCAAGCTTGTCCTACAACTTGGGTAGCTCACCTGACGTAATGATACAGCTCGTCATCCGGCTCGGTCTCCCTCGGCGGCGGCGGCAGCAAGTCGTCTCTACTCGGAGGCATCACCCACATATGCCTCAGCTCAAGCTTGTCCTACAACTTGGGTAGCTCACCTGACGTAATGATACAGCTCGTCATCCGGCTCGGTCTCCCTCGGCGGCGGCGGCAGCAAGTCGTCTCTACTCGGAGGCATCACCCACATATGCCTCAGCTCAAGCTTGTCCTACAACTTGGGTAGCTCACCTGACGTAATGATACAGCTCGTCATCCGGCTCGGTCTCCCTCGGCGGCGGCGGCAGCAGGTCGTCCCTCCTCGGAGGCATCACCCACATATGCCTCAGCTCAAGCTTGTCCTACAACTTGGGTAGCTCACCTGACGTAATGATACAGCTCGTCATCCGGCTCGGTCTCCCTCGGCGGCGGCGGCAGCAGGTCGTCCCTCCTCGGAGGCATCACCCACATATGCCTCAGCTCAAGCTTGTCCTACAACTTGGGTAGCTCACCTGACATAATGATACAGCTCGTCATCCGGCTCGGTCTCCCTCGGCGGCGGCGGCAGCAGGTCGTCCCTCCTCGGAGGCATCACCCACATATGCCTCAGCTCATACAAGCTTGTCCTACAACTTGGGTAGCTCACCTGACATAATGATACAGCTCGTCGTCCGGCTCAGTCTCCCTCGGCGGCGGCGGCAGCAGGTCGTCCCTCCTCGGAGGCATCACCCACATATGCCTCAGCTCATACAAGCTTGTCCTACAACTTGGGTAGCTCACCTGACATAATGATACAGCTCGTCATCCGGCTCGGTCTCCCTCGGCGGCGGCGGCAGCAGGTCGTCCCTCCTCGGAGGCATCACCCACATATGCCTCAGCTCATACAAGCTTGTCCTACAACTTGGGTAGCTCACCTGACATAATGATACAGCTCGTCATCCGGCTCGGTCTCCCTCGGCGGCGGCGGCAGCAGGTCGTCCCTCCTCGGAGGCATCACCCACATATGCCTCAGCTCATACAAGCTTGTCCTACAACTTGGGTAGCTCACCTGACATAATGATACAGCTCGTCGTCCGGCTCAGTCTCCCTCGGCGGCGGCGGCAGCAGGTCGTCTCTCCTCGGAGCCATCTCTAGCTCACCCTGCAACCTCGTTAGCTCACCTGACATAATGATACAGCTCGTCGTCCGGCTCAGTCTCCCTCGGCGGCGGCGGCAGCAGGTCGTCCCTCCTCGGAGGCAGCTCCCTCAAGCGCGCCAGCTCCAGCTCGCCGCAGCACAGGCTCATGCCGGTCTGCCACAGCTTCCAGCCCCAGTTGAGCTCCAGGGCTTTGGATAGGGACTCGTCCATTTCCAGCTGTTGGGGAAGGGAACAATTTATAATATATTTTCAAGCTTTAAAAGCTAGATATGGGTATGCGTAGGAAGATGGTGGGCGGAAGTTTGCATCGTGCGGTCCACACAGCTTATGACCGTAGTCTGTGAAGGAACACTATCTGTGGTCGCGATCCTCATCAGTGAGGGACCGAGGAAGAAGAAGAAGAAAATATTATTAATTTAAATCATAGCTGTGACATAACAGAATATAAGGCTGTAATTTATCTAGTGACACGTTATCTTCTAGTAGGTCTTAGGCCGGGGGGATGCATTGTTACCTCGGCCGGTGGGATGCAGCGCGTTTCCTCGGCAGGAGGGATGCAGTGTTACCTCGGGCCTCGGCTGGGGGGTGCAGTGTCACTTCAGCCGGGGAAATGCTGTGTTACTTGATCGGGGAGATGCGGGTGTTACCTGGGCCGGTGGGATGCATGTCCCCTCGGGCAGGGGGATGCATGTTATCTCAGGCGATGGCTAAAAAAATCGCGCGGCTCTCGGCAGGGGGGATGCTGTAACCGGACGGATGTTACCTCGGGCGGCGGGCGGTAGAGCGCGGGCGCGGCGGCGGCGAGCGCGTGGTCGGGCAGCAGGCGTCGCCTCGGCCGGAAGGACGTTACCTCGGCCGGACGGATGCGTCACCTCGGCCGGACGGATGCGTCACCTCGGCCGCACGGATGCGTCCTCGGCCGGACGGACGCGCGCTCGGCCGGACGGACGTTACCTCGGGCGGCGGGCGGTAGAGCGCGGGCGCGGCGGCGGCGAGCGCGTGGTCGGGCAGCAGGCGTCGCCTCGGCCGGAAGGACGTTACCTCGGCCGGACGGATGCGTCACCTCGGCCGGACGGATGCGTCACCTCGGCCGCACGGATGCGTCCTCGGCCGGACGGACGCGCGCTCGGCCGGACGGACGTTACCTCGGGCGGCGGGCGGTAGAGCGCGGGCGCGGCGGCGGCGAGCGCGTGGTCGGGCAGCACGCGGGCCGCCAGACGCGCCCAGAAGCCGCGCGGCACGTACGATAGGAGCAGCAGGCGGCGCAACGCCGCGCCGCCGGGACGAGCTAACACCCGTACGGAGGCGTCCGCTGGAGGGAAAAAAAAGACAGGTATAAGCGACGGTTCACACTGCAAAAAATAAATAAATATCTTTGGGCAATTTCACACAGAGCCACCTAGCCAAAGTAAGCAATCAATATGAAAGAAAAAAAGAAAGAAACAATATTTTATGCTTGTTATGGGTGCTCGCCTAACGGATATACTACTTATACAGGGTGTTAGGTAAATGGGTATATGAGCCGACACTAGCCCATGTTAACATGGTCATATAAATGGTATGTTGAAGTCAGAAAATTGATATATTCATTTTATTTATTTTAATTTTCATACAAATTGGATTTTATAAAATTTATTTTGTATGAAAATTAAAAAAAAATCATGATATCAAATTTCTGACTTCACCATACCATTTATATGCCCATGTTTACATGGGATAGTGTCGGCTCATATACCCATTTACCTAACACCCTGTATACTTATTTTTTGCAATAAACTCGGACAAACGAGTGAACCCAGATAAAAGACCGAAACGAGAGTACCCGACTGTTGCTTGACTTTCTGTCTCCTGTGGTTGTTTAGCACAGGCACTCTCGAGTTGATGCTAACATTGCCTCAATTCAAGTAACAGCCGCGATCTTCGTCTTGGTCTTTTATCTCCGTCATTTGTCCCTGTTCCGACGCGATCTTTAGTGAGAACCAGTTAGCGCAACCATCAAGAAACAAAACCTAGTTCGACAATGACGCCAATTGGAATGCAAATACGAAGGGTGGGCTATTATTGTGTTTGAGCTCACAAGTTGCCACTACTATCAAAAGACAGTACATATTATTCGTCGGTAGCGCTCATTGGTGAAAAATTGATATCACACTCGAATTACAGATCTTAGGTACTCATTAGTGGCAAACTAGTAATGAGGATCAGTACTGTTGTAGAAAATTCAATAAAACTAGTATCTACGTTAATCTTTAAGACATAAGAAAGATATATCTTTTTGAATTATCCAAATCGGACCATTACTTACGAAGATATTAAGTAATAAACATAGGCCGTTTTTGCCGCTAAAAGTCAACGTACGCAGGGCCGCATGACGTCATTATATCCGAATCGAGCGCAGCCGGCGTACTATTGGGATGAAAAATTTTTTTTTCCAGCTAAACTATCAGTTTTAGAAAAAAACTTTTAATAACATTTATTCATCAAAATAAAGTAACCTATCGACCAGTATTTTTTAAAAATAAAAATTGTGAAAAAAAGTATCGATATGTCCAAAAACCACATTTTCATAGGATTCGATGCAATGCGGAGACGCGGTTGGGGTGAGTGTAACTTAATGATTGTTTGTATTGAACATAATAATACATAATATGATGCTAATACCCAGTTTCTGGCCTGGGGGGGGGGGGGATAAGTCATACCCAGCTTATAGCCTGGGGGGAGGGGCAAGCCTTACCCAGCTTCTGGCCTTGGTGGGAGGGGGGGAGAGGCAAGTTATACCCAGTTTCTGGCCGGGGGGGGGGGGGGGGGGTAAGTCATACCCAGCTTCTGGCCGAGGGGGAGTCATACCTAGCTTATGCTTATGGACTGGGGGAAGGGGCTAGCCTTACCCTTCTTCTTCTGCTTCTGGCCTTGGTGGGAGGGGGGGGTCAAGTCATAACCAGTTTCTATGGGCTGGGGGGAGGGGCTAGCATTACCCAGCTTCTGGCCTGGGGGGAGGGGGGGAGGGGTCAAGTCATACCCAGTTTCTGGCCTGGGGGGGGTATGTAATACCCAGCTTCTGGCCGAGGGGAGTCATACGCAGCTTATGCTTATGGGCTGAGGGGAGGGGCTAGCCTTACCCAGCTTCTGTCCTGGGGGGAGGGGGGGGGGGTCAAGTCATACCCAGTTTCGGGCCTGGGGGGGGGGGGGGTAAATCATACCCAACTTCTGGCCGAGGAAGAAGTCATGCCCAGCTTATGACCTGGGGAGAGGAAGGGGGCGGGGGAGTCATACCCAGCTTCTAGGCTAAGATTAAATAGATTTCCAGGAGGGAGCAGCTGTCCTTTCCTGCAGCAGCTGGCCCGCCCATGGGAAAGGCGAATAGATAGGTAGGTACGTAGGTTTAACTCAGAAAAACTAAATAACAGGTAGGTATTGCGTAAGTACATCGAAATGATCTTCATAGCAATGTCTTGTAGCCTAGGCAGAGTGTATCTGCCTCAGCTATACCTTATTGTTAGAAGTAAATAAATTAATACTTATATATTTTTATATTTTACTTGGAAGAAGATATGACTCTAACAACACTTAATATGAACACTTTATTTGAATAAATCGCCAAATATACCACCGCGGAGACCCCAATCGCGTCTCTGCGTTCCATTGAATCGTATGAGCGTATGGATTTTTTGCGTTATTTTTCACAATTTCTATTTTTAAAAATTACCTATCGATAGCTTACTTTATTCTGATGAATAAATGTCATTATAAGTTTTTCTCTAAAACTGATAGTTTGGCTAGAAAAAAATATTTTCTATCCACGCAGTACGCCGGCAGCGTTCGGATCGGATATAATGACGTCATCGTCCCCGCGCCGGGCGGTCAGTGAACTTCAGTGGCGGATTTACAAATTTGCCGCTAGTAGGCGATTCAATTTTTGCCGCCCCTACCTACTGACTTTTGAAATTCAATACGTTAGTTTAATCCCGTTATTAGTATGATTGTGAACTTAATGATATTTTTCTGTAAGTTAATAGATTATTATTGCAACCCGCTATGTACTGAAGAGTTTAATGTTGACCTAAAAACAGCAGTCTATGTACTAATCCTAAGATGGGGAAACGAAAACTGTACCTACATTTTTATAGAACTTTAACTATTGCAATTTAAAGAAAATTTTATGCAATTTATTTTTAAATTTACCTTTATTAAATTACATCGCCCAGGAGATTTCCTTGACGCTTACAACATTCGATCAACATACTTTACATCAAAATCTTGGAATGCGTTCGTCAGAATTACCTCGAAACCTATTTAAAATTTTTTGTCGAATGCTCAGTTTCAGTTGCTGCATGGTTGTTGGATTATAAAAATATACTCTATTCTTAATGTAACACCACAAAAAATAATTTTCTGGAGTGAGATCAGGGCTTCCTGGTGGCCAGGAGATGTCACCCCTGCCTGAAATTATTTTTTTGTGGGAACATGTCTCTTACCATCTAAATGTTGCAAGTTAACTTAGCAAGTTAACTTTTATCTCTCATGTTGATAAGGCGGTCACTAAAGCTGCCCGTATGCTTGGCTTTCTAAAACGAAATAGTAAAGGTTTTAAGCAGAGCACTAAAATCATCCTCTATAATGCACTGGTGCGCAGTAACCTAGAGTATGCTTCCACATCGTGGAATCCATAGATGGAGTATGGATTCCATACTACGCCATACACTCTCAGAGGGTGGAAAGTGTTCAGCGCGCTTTCACCAGACATCTCGCCTTCTGCTCCAGCGAATTTTCCCATAGAGCTCCCTATACACAGCGCCTCGACAAGCTCAAAATGTCCTCTCTCAGCGACCGTAGACTTCTTTTAAGCATGTGTTTTTTGCACAAGCTTTTGAATGGTCAGGTGAGGTGTGTAAAAAATGTTCTCAGTTGAAGTGTGACACGTAGCCCCATCTTGATGAAACCAAGCGCTCCGGTCATAACCTTGCGAATCTTGCAGCTTTGAAATCAAAAAACTTTTTAGCCTACCAGTATAGCGCTCTCAAAAATTAATCATCCTTTCAATGCAACAAACCAATTAAGCAGTGGTGAAATCCCACTGCCTCTAAGAAGCGCTAATCTCATTCCAGCAGGCTTCTGTGCAGAGCAGAGTATAGGTACTCTAATAATTCAAAAACTCTGCAGCATTCATCCATCCTGAATCCATTTTGAGGTAACTCTAAGGCCTCAGCCTCGAACTTAGCGGGCAGCGGGGCGGCGGCGGCGGCGGCGCGGGAGCGGGGCGGGCAACGCAGACCCGTTCTCGAAACCAGCGGGCAGCTCGCGCGGCGCTTTAGCGGCGAAGTGTTGTGTTCGGGGTTGTGTTGTCGAGATATTTGTTTTTATTCGCGAACGAAATGTCTGAACAACGGCGACAATTTTATTTCGATTCAAATTTATTCCTTACGCTCGATTTATTGTGGGCAAAAGAAGGAGTGCGCTGCCCGCTCGTTGCCCGCTCCCTCGCCGCTGCCCGCTCGTTGCCCGCTCCCTCGCCGCTGCCCGCTCGTTGCCCGCTCCGGCGCCTCTGCCGCGCCGCTGTTTTCGAGAACCGGTCTATTTGATTTTACGCATAAGATCCTGCTGCTCCCGCCCCGCCGCCGCTCCCGCGCCGCTGCCCGCTAAGTTCGAGGCTGAGGCCTTAGAGTTACCTCAAAATGGATTCAGGATGGATGAATGCTGCAGAGTTTTGTACCTATACTCTGCTGGAATGAGATTAGCGAAAGTTTTCCAAAATGTTGATGTATGCTGACCGAATGTTGTAAACGTCAAGGGAATCACATGTACGATAAAATTTATAAAAGAAAGTAAATTTTAAAATAAATTGCACTACCTTTAAATTGCAATAGCTAAAGTTCTACAAAAATTTACAGTTTTCGTTTCCTTGAATTTTCAAAAGTGAATTTTCTTCTGGGCCACCCTGTAAAACAATATACACGAAGTTGTGGAGAGTTGGTGCTCGTGCTAGGCTCCGGAGATCCTGTGTTACTAGTCTTTTATTTTATTTTTATTGAAACGCTATTGGAATATTTTAAAATTCATGATCACATAAGTACCTAAGTATATATTACAGTGCGTTTATTAATCGTTTATTTATACAGGGTGTAAAAAAACCTATCACGAAGACTGAAACTACGCCTTCTGTACACCCAACCAAGTAATATTACAAAATATTATTGGTGGGAAATATTTTTTATTTTTATGATTAAAAAAAATACAATATTCCGCAGCCCGCAATGTACAGCGCGCCACGCAACGCAATGACCGTGCCTATGTGTGTGTGAGTGTATTGGAGCGTACGCGCTTTCCCGCCACTACCTACCGCGACCGCAGAAGTATTTTGTACACAAAATTACCAGATTATTCACTTCCTACATTTAAAAAACACATTCCTTTAGCATTTGTTTAGGTTTAGAACTAAGTACTTACCGACTAATCCCCTTCGACGTCGTCTGGAATCGGCCGCTCCAACCGGACAAGTTGTGGCTCGAACTGACGGCCTTCCACGTGCAAGCAAACGCGTGCCAGGTAAATCGTGTTTTGATGCGCGCTCCAGTATTCCTTCACGTACAGACCGGTATTTAAGTTCCTCAAATCCGACACAATACACGCCTAGACGAGGCCACAACGAGGCGGACGGAGGCACAATCGGCTGATTGTCCAACAGACGTTGTACAGCCAGAACAATAATACGTGCATCAGTACGGTGGTGCGCTGTAGGATGTTCAGCCCGATACCTACAGCCTGCAGGGCTTCAGATGCGTTTCCACGTGCCCTCCCATAACAGTAAACCATGTTTACGTACTCACGAGCACTGTACGTATGGTTAGGCATCTTTCTAATACACATTCACTATTACCACACTCACTATCACACGTTCACACACTAACTATCCGCACGAGAAAACAATCAAAAGTCGCAAGCGCATTCGACGGCCGAAGAAACCGAACTGGCCGTAGGCGCGAGCGGCCCCTCGCAACAAAGGTACTGCCCCGCGCGGCGAGACTGACTGACCAATAACAGTCAAGCAATACGTCTATCGAATGTGTCGTCGTGAATCGGTAGCGCTTTGTTATTACTTTTCATTTTCAACTACAAATTTACGTAATTTTTAACTTAACAAAAATGTAATTTCATCACTTTAGTACAGGCAAGTCTATCAACGAATGAGATTGTAAAAGCGGCGGCAAAAATACTTTGATTAATCTTTGTTAACTAAAGATCCGTCCTAGCATACTTAATAATAATTAATGCTTTAAGCAAGCTTCCAAAATACTCAAATTTGAATGAATTGTAGATGCGCAATCGTTATTAATAAAACAATAAGAATATCAATACATTTTGATAGTTATTCCGTGTAATAAAGTTACGTTCATTTAAAATAATCACGAACAAGACGATGAATCTTTTTATGTTGAAGAATGGAAGTAATTGGTATGAAAGAAGTGCTAAAAGATATGAAATTTTGTTTAGTTTCTAAAATCAATCGAGTTTAAAAATAAAATCTTATCTTTTAATCTCCCATCGAAAGTGAAGGAGCAAGAGTTTGCCAGTGTGTTATTTCTAGGCGTTCAGATTGCAGTAATAAGTAAGTTAAGTTTTATTTTATTAATTACTATCGTAAAGACGTAAAATTTATTAAATTAGAGAGCTAGAAATAATGAACCTGTGTGTAAGAGCATTTGTCATTTGTTTACAGTACTTTTTAATGATACAAGTTTATCACATCTGCTTACTGCCTGTGATTAACGATTAAAATTACGTTTATTTAGAATCACGTGCATAACCATTATTTATTTCAAGTAAATTATGAAGAAAGGAAGTAATGAGTATGGAAGGAAGACTGAAAAAAGAGACCTTTTTATTTAGTTGCTGAAATCAATTAAGTTTAAAGAACACACAATCATCACTCCTATCGAAAGTGAATGCCTTAATCAACGATAGGAGTAACATTGCCAGGTGTTTACTCTAGGCGTTTAGAGCGGTGTGGTGTAAGCAATAATTTGAGTTTTACTTTATGAATTTTATTATTATCGTAAAGACTTAAGTTATTGAAGTAGAGAGTTATTAATGTAAAGAATGACAGGCCTCATTCAAAAGATCATTATTCATATGTTTACGGTACTTTTTAATGATACCTACTTACGCTTATCACACTTGCGTAGCTAATAAGACCTGTGATACTACATTGTGATAGAATAACGGTTATGCGTAAAAGCACGGTTTAGTTAACAACCTAGGTTCTGTAAGATTATTTAATTTGCGGAAAGAAACAAATTCGTGTAAAGGGTTTTTATTAATTAAAATGTAATTTATTATTTTTTAGAATAAAAACTAAACTGGTAAGGTGATATTAAGGTGTAACTAATTTAGGTACTCATTTCATTTTTACAAACTAGGTAGATTTGGATTAAGCTCAGTTCAGTTGGTCCAGTCGTAGTCGTTGAACTCACAGTAGAGTTGAATGACTCATGGGCGAGCGCGGGTTGCGGTTCGGGGCGTGGGGGCAGCGCTTGAGCGTGTGTGCGCGCGCTGCTGTCCATTTCTTATTGTAAAGACAAAAGCCTTATTGTGACGAAAATACTCAAAATTTTAATAAGGTTTCTTAGAAAAAAAAATTTTAAACAACGAATTGAAATTGATAATGTAAAAATCTTGAAAAAAATATTCTGACTTTGACCTTCAATATCTCCTAAACCACAAGTTTCCCAGGTATGGTCCCAAAGAAAAAAATGATCCCCATGATGTGGAGAATAAGTAGTCTTCGGCTTCGGGATAGGTTTTTTTACACCCGTTATATGGATTGTGTAGGTAAACGTATAATTATATATTTTTTCCTGTGAAAAAAAAATAGCTAAATTTGCCGCCCCTCTAAATCTGCCGCCCTAGGCACTGGCCTACTTGGCCTATTGGTAAATCCGCCACTGGTGAACTTTTTTAGTAATTTGGCCATAACTTCGTCAATTTTTGTCGTAGAACAAAAATTTTTGGACTGTGTATTAAGGATTTCTTAGCCCTATAAATCTGCATTCACAGCTAAAAATCGAAATGATCCTCATTGCAAATAATGGTTTGTGTTACCCACAGCTCTTCAAGTGCAAATCATGCAGTGTATGTACTCACAGACGAGGGTAGGCGAGTCGGCACCTCGTGAGTCTGGAAGCGGTGTAAGCTGCGGCGCCGCCGGCCACACGCGGCCAGGCGTGCCGCGCCCGCGGGAACGCAGCGCTAGCTGAAACACGAGGCAACTGTTACGCCTGTGACGTGATTTGAATTCAGATCGGGAACGCACGATCGTGCGCTCTAGGTGGTCTTCGTTTTTGACGTCTTCATATGTACTTCTATTTTAACGGCAAGCAAGGCAACGCATAATTACGTAAATAAACTGCAGAAACATAAAAAAAATCGTTAAGATTTATTACTTGTCATACTTAAACAGTCATGATGTGGCACTTTCAAGACATTCGAGACTCTTCCGTGACTGTCATGTCACACTTGCGTGACTCTGACATGTCCGAAAAACTTTCCTGGGTGATGGTTATAGACTTTCAGGGATGGAAATCATTACTGTGATATATTCAAGACACATTTGTGGTTGTAACACCATAACTCTAACATGTTTAATTTCAATTTTGTAGCAGTGACATGCCGAGAAACTTTCCGTGGCTACATGTGACATTCGTGTAATTTTGACATCCTGAATGAGCTTCTCTTGCTGATGAGTGTCTAGTGGTGAGCCCACTGACCTGTGGCGTGGGCGGCGCGTTGGGCGGCAGCAGCAGCACTAGCGTCCCAGCTGAGCCCAGCAGTGGACTGACCTGCGGCGTGGGCGGCGCGGCGGGCGGCAGCAGCGTCCAGCTGAGCCTAGCAGTGGACTGACCTGCGGCGTGGCGGGCGGGCTGGACGGCAGCAGCGGCGGCAGCAACAACACGCGCGCGTCCCAGCTGAGCCCAGCAGTGGACTGACCTGCGGCGTGGCGGGCGGGTTGGACGGCAGCAGCGGCGGCAGCAGCAGCACTAGCGTCCCAGCTGAGCCCAGCAGTGGACTGACCTGCGGCGCGGGACTGACCTGCGGCGTGGGCGGCGCGGCGGGCGGCAGCAGCGGCGGCAGCAGCAGCACTCGCGTCCCAGCTGAGCCCAGCAGTGGACTGACCTGCGGCGTGGGACTGACCTGCGGCTGGCTGGGCGCGCTGGGCGGCAGCAGCGGCGGCAGCAGCAGCACTCGCGTCCCAGCTGAGCCCAGCAGTGGACTGACCTGCGGCGTGGGACTGACCTGCGGCTGGCTGGGCGCGCTGGGCGGCAGCAGCGGCGGCAGCAGCAGCACTCGCGTCCCAGCTGAGCCCAGCAGTGGACTGACCTGCGGCGTGGGACTGACCTGCGGCGTGGCGGGCGGGTTGGGCGGCAGCAGCGGCGGCAGCAGCAGCACGCGCGCGTCCCAGCTGAGCGCGAGCTCGAACTTGTTGAGCAGCGACGCGCCCAGCCCGCACGCCTCCTCGCCGCCGCCCAGCAGTGGGCTCGCCTTGAACACGTGGGCTAAGTCCTCGGTGCGCATTATACCTGGGGGAGCATAGGCGTTTGTTACTTTGAGTAACACGTAATTTTAAATTGTGATCAACGTTGTTGGATTCACGATAAGCACTATCCATAAAACCAGCTTTTAAGAATACATATTATGAATCTGTTAGTGGTCCCAATTAATAAATAAAAAAACACATTTGTATATCTAAAAACTCATAAAAACTCATAAAACTCATTTATTTCTGTAAATAGGCTTTAAAAAGGCACTTTTACACGTCCCAGTATTAACCCTACCACTGCTTCAGGACAATAAATGGGCCAGTGCTGAGAAGAAGCAGCGCAAGAAACTCAGACACTATTGTCAGCCACTATTATCACAGCGTCAAATAGCTCGTGACACCCAAAGTGGCCTTATATATCAGCGTCATATAGTTCGTGACACCTAAAGGGCCAAAAAGTTCACAACACATCACCTAATTTAAAGGTACATATTTAACACCACCAATCAATTAACATACTTTTTAAAACTGTCAAAACGAGACTCTCCCATAGATTTTGTATGGCGATACAAGCCTGTGACGTCGCAATTTTGTAAACTCAATTAAACTACCAAAAATCTTAATTTATAGGTAATCCAAAATTAATTTAGTTTTTAAGACCAGAATGAAGAGTATTTAATTTTTAAAAAAGTTGTGATTTAGAATTTTTGGGGAATGGTGTCAAATAGTATATTGTAACATAGACGTGTTGCGAACTTTTTGGTTACTTTGGGTGTCACAAACTATTGGACGCTGACTATAGTAAGATTATATCCAAATACTGACTATTTGAAACATCATAAGGAATGAACAAAGGAGCAAACCCTATGGTGCGTGTTCATTCGTTCCGCTGCAATGGTTGTGCAATCGACGTGAAATGATCGTGCGACCGTCTTCTAACCGGCCTGCAACGAGCGTGCGACCGTAGCAGGTCGCACAGTCACTGCGGCCGCAGGAAGTATAGCTCCTCGAGTGTTGCGACCGGAGTGCGACCGGCCTGCAACGGGCGTGCGACTCACCGCTCCCGGCGAAGGGGTTGATCTCCCGCACGGTCAGCACGTGCGCGAGCAGGTCGCACAGCCACTGCGGCCGCAGGAAGTATAGCTCCTCGAGTGTTGCGACCGGAGTGCGACCGGCCTGCAACGGGCGTGCGACTCACCGCTCCCGGCGAAGGGGTTGATCTCCCGCACGGTCAGCACGTGCGCGAGCAGGTCGCACAGCCACTGCGGCCGCAGGAAGTATAGCTCCTCGAGTGTTGCGACCGGAGTGCGACCGGCCTGCAACGGGCGTGCGACTCACCGCTCCCGGCGAAGGGGTTGATCTCCCGCACGGTCAGCACGTGCGCGAGCAGGTCGCACAGCCACTGCGGCCGCAGGAAGTATAGCTCCTCGAGTGTTGCGACCGGAGTGCGACCGGCCTGCAACGGGCGTGCGACTCACCGCTCCCGGCGAAGGGGTTGATCTCCCGCACGGTCAGCACGTGCGCGAGCAGGTCGCACAGCCACTGCGGCCGCAGGAAGTATAGCTCCTCGAGTGTTGCGACCGGAGTGCGACCGGCCTGCAACGGGCGTGCGACTCACCGCTCCCGGCGAAGGGGTTGATCTCCCGCACGGTCAGCACGTGCGCGAGCAGGTCGCACAGCCACTGCGGCCGCAGGAAGTATAGCTCCTTGAGGGTTGCGTCGTCGTAGTGTAGCAGCACGCCTGTAAGAAACGTGGTTAATACAATATCAAAATTATCTTTATTTGTATAGACTAATTAAATTAGTACTTACAAATCGTCCAATGCTCGTAAGGAGCCTATACATGTCTCATTCTTTTATTGCCCTACCAGCGCTTCGAGACAAACATTTGGCAAGTGCTGAGAAGAAGCGACGCAACAAACATAAAATCGCACGTAGGAATTACCAACATCGGACCTGGGTAAAGGAATGTGAACTAAAGAAAGCTCACTAACGTGCGTTAAGTTTTTAAGTTACAAAAGTTGTTTTGTTGCTGGTCTTTAAGCGGGTCATAGTCATAGTCATGTGGTGTATGAGAGCAACGGGTGATTCTTACTGTAGAATAGGATGACGGCTGCATAGTTCCGAACTACCTTAGACAACGTAACTCAATCGGTCTTATTCGAAAAATGGTTTCACTCAGCCTTCTTTTGAACTACATAATTATGTCTTTCAGTGAAGTCATATTCTGATGAGATTTCAGACCGCAAATCTATAATATATACGAGTATCTTCGACAACTATCATCGCAACAAAGAGCTGTAGATATAGTTCCTTACCAGGAACATTCGGTCTTGATTTTGTAACTTTAAATATTTTTTGTATATTACGCTCACCGTTCTCGTGCAGGAACATGGTCGCCTGGTGCAGCTCGGCCTCGTCGCGGAAGCCGCGCAGGTTCTTGGACTGCATGTACTGGCTCACCTGCAACACGTCGACAATGCTTATCAAGCCAATATAAGTAGTGGTTACAGTTTTGGGCGACAGATGGCGCTGTTTCTATTTAATAATACGAAGCGAGTAATTGCGGTCCCAAAAAATCTTTTCTAACGTGAAAATATCGACTGACTCGGAGATACAAATCTTTATTGTACACCGCTTATTTATTTATTTATTTTATAAGTGACAAAAGAAATGAAAGTTCGAAACAACACAGTTTTATACTGGTCAATGACCAGTGGTCATATCGCTAGAAAGCGATCTTTTGTAGACAACCCAGGGAAAGAACAGTGGAAAGCGAATTCAATCTACAAGACCTTTTGTTTGCAGGATAAGTGCTCTGGCGATCACGTGTAGTATAAAAGCGATAATTTTTGTGGCTCATAAAAACAAGAATACCTATTTTGGAAGATGTACTATTGGACTTTCCACAAGGTGGATCGACGACATCATAAAGGTAGCAGGAAGGCGCTGGACGCAGGCCGCTACCAACTGGGCAACATGGAAAGCATTGGGGGAGGCCTATGTTCAGCAGTGGACGTCCTATGGCTGAGATGATGATGACTATTGGTCTTTCTATCTAAAGGTCTTCGATCCCTGCAACTACACTAGCTGTAATGATCATGATGACGTCACTCACCAGCCGCTTGTAGTCATGATGACGCAGTACGGGTTCCTTCAGCTCTTGAGCGAGACTTGTCACGCATTCTTCTAGAGCTAGATACGATGCGGGGACTAGTTGTTCTAGAAGAGGCTCCTTGCTGCCTGTGGGATGAAACATTGGAACATTACAGTATGGTTTTTGGGCACACACAATATTAAGCTAAAGCCCGGTCCGTGAGCACGTAGAATTTTGTCGCGCTCGCACACTCACTGCGGGCGCGCGTCGCACAGTCGCGACAGCAATATAATTACGCGCGAGCGATAAGGATGGGTAGCTAGGGGTCATTGGACAAAATTCTACGTGCTCACGGACCAGACTATAGTTGAAATACTTTTTATGAGCTGTCGAAATGTAGCCGTCATAACGTCGCCTTTTCGTTAACTTAATTAAACAATTTATTCATTTTTAATGTAAATCTATCAGGGATAGACTTGTTTTTTTTTAAGGATGAGAAAGGAGTGGATGTAGTCCTACACTTCTTGCATTGAAGAACCTTAACTTCTTAAATATTCTTCTGATTGATTTCGTTGCGGGTCAAATGACTGTTAGACTTTCCCCGTGACAAAGACCTTCACTGGTTGGGCTTTTGTTGACAGTCAAGCTGTAGATCCTGCCTACACAGGAGTTGCAGCGGTAGGAACAAAAGGTTGGAATGGTCCCTTATGGTCCTATTTTATTCTTTACCTCACGGCTTAGCTATTGAGAGTCAACCAACCAAGTAAAATGTATTAAACTTAAAACATACCTGGTGGCTTGACGCTGAAGGCCACGGAGTAGATGATGTCTGCTAACAGACGGATGTTGTGGCGTGTGCTGCACGACACCTGAACAAAAAACACTGTTATACAAGCGCTTTCAATTTCGACGTTTCGTGTCGGAAGTTTGCCGTGCGTTTGTCGTGAGTTTGCAAGACCGCACACAATTGGTAATTGAAAATTTTATTCCGACGCAGTAGTCATACAATTTACCATTTGCGGTCCTGTAAACGCACGGCAAACGTCCGACACAAAACGTGTAAATTGAAAGCGCCCTGAGGACGTCTGTTACTTTTTTACTTTCCTATCTAAGCTGGGAGCAAGCTTCACTAAGGAGTAAGTCTGAAACTTCTGAGTTTAAGAGAGAGAGTCGCTTTATCTACTGGTTTATGGGAGCAAGCTTGCCTTATACCTACAGGGCGACCTATTGGGGCACTGTCCCTGTACGAAAGTTGTTGCATTTGAGCATTAGAATCAATCCTTTTCGTTTGGTCACCCTGTATACGAATATAATATAGGGGAGAGTTCGGTATATTGTACCGCCGGGTAAATTGTACCACCCTCATATTTCGTAAAGTATTTATTGAATGTCTGTAATTGCAACACTCAGCGATACACAACTAAAATCAATTAATATCGGCCATGTGGTTTTTGCCGTGACACGTGTGTTTTATTTTGAAAAGTATTTTTTCATTGTTTTGAAGTAACTTTTGACAATACATGTTTAGATTGTAATTTTGTTAAATTTAATCACAGGGTGTTTCTAATATATTATTTAGAAGCGTAAATTAGTGTGGTTTACAATTATTTGAAACATTTTTCGGTATTTATAAGCTATATTTTTTACCGATTTTTTAAAAGCACTATCACCTAGTCGGCTAAATTGTACCACATCAAGTTGTATGGAACTTTACCAAAGGATTTTGAAATTTTTTTTAGTAAATCATATTTTGAAGTTATAATAGCGTAGTTATGTTTGACTAACAATAAATGAAAGCAAAAGACTGGCAAAGTAGATTAGGTACAAGTGTGCGTTACGATAATTGGAATTACAAAACTTGTACTCAAAATCGTGATAACGTGTAAAACAATATCGATTGCCTATGTTATTAACTACTGTTCCTCTTCGTTTCCTAATTTGTTAAGAATGTATCGTATAATATTTTGCCATAGTTTTTTTAAAGGCTTGAAATTTATTGAAATCCAATTTAGTTACCCTGTGGTACAAATTTTCGAACCGGTTGGCTAAATTGGACCGAAGCTCTGAACTCGTACTTTGTTGATTTGTGCTAAATATACAACAATCATGTTAATTAATACTTATGAAATAGTAAGTTGTATAATGTATCTTTTATTATATACCATGGACATTAGCAAAAACAAAAGAAAACTATGTGTAAAATGGGATTGAAAAAAACTGGTCCAAATTAGCGGACTCTCCCTTATTCTTCACCTTGTGGTGGGTTCAACTTCAAGAAAGCGTCTCTCTAACCACTAGGACCTATAATTGTATAGACCGTTTCATCCACTCGGACGCGCCCCACCATTCTTCCGCGAATGTTTGAGTGTTATCGGTACACGCTAAATGCTCCATGAGTGCACACGCACACTACAGTAATGCCTTACGGATTGCTCGGACCACACTCCCCGCACCCCGCGCGACCGAGAACAAACATTGCTGGGGCGCGGCCGAGTGGATGAAACGATCTACAGGGTGGAATTTTGTAATGCCACCTGGAGGGCAAGTACTCTTAATATTGTAGATAGAAAAAAAAATCTCAAAGAAAACATTCCTTTATTTTTGAAAAGAAATAGAACTTCATTCAAAGATTTCCAAAAATTTGCTTGCCACATCCGGGAATCGAACCAACTAAAATCTGTTAAAAATTACACCATGTATTTTTATTGCATCGATCGTTAGGGTTAAGTATAAGGATGAAATCTCTCTAACAAACTTGATAAATCAAATGAAAGGAAAATCATGAAATCTTACATTACTTTAATTATGTGCAGAAAATTGTATGGTATGATAGTGAATTTTCGAAAAATTTTCGAAAATCTATGAATGTAGTTCTCTTTCTTTTCAAAAATTAAGGAATGTTTTCTTTAAGTGAAATTTTCTGTCTGCAGTATTAAGAGTACCAGGAGGCATTACAAAATTCCACCCTGTATACGAAGGACAATATGGTCTTTACTTTCAACATCAAGAAAGCGTCTCTCTACCCACTGGGACCTATATTTTGTAAGTTACCTCGAGTGAGTCCAACACGCGTGGTAGCCCCCGCTTGTCTGCGTCGGGCGCGCCCATAATGGAGCAGCGGATGAGACGCTGTAATGCTTCGGGGCTCTCACTTTCGGGCAGGTTGGTCTGGAATGAAACATATTATGAAGCCGCCGTACAGTGGCCTAATTCACGTATTTTGACAGTTAAGATCTCGCTGACATCCAGAAGTCGTCCCATTGAAAAACAGTTCTAAATCCGTATTCACAACATTTTGATAGAACGATTACTCGATAGGATCGCAACTCAGCGATTTGTTGTCGTTGAAGTTTTGTTACGTGAATGAGGCTACAGGCCTTAATATTAAATCACGTACACTACTAAGGCCCGATTTCCACCAAAACGAAGCGGACGGAGCTGAGAAGTGTGGTGAATAACCAACCAGATTTCATCGTTTCCACTTCTCTTCTTCGCTTCGTATAGCTCCGCTCCGCACCGCACCGCCTCTGCCGTCAAATCCTATAGAAAACTAGCGGCCGCCCGCGACTTTTACCGTTTTATCCCCTTCATCTATCTTACGCGGTTTAGATTTTTTCATACAAATGTTTTTTCCCGCTAACTCCCGTTACCGTGGGAATTTTACAATATCCTGTTGTAAGTAAGCTTTAAGTTTACTAAGGTACCTGCATTTTTTTATTATCCACAACGAGGAAGCTCTTGGCCTGTATGACCTGTACCTCACCTGATGGTAAGTGACGATCAGGCCGAAGGTGGAAGCGAGCTTCACCCGGAATCCTCAACCACGGAGGAACTGTAGCATGCCAAATTTCAAGTGTCTAACTTAAGCGGTTTAGATTTTTCATACAAAAGGATTTTCCCGCTATTTCCCGTTCCCGTGGGAATTTCGGGAATTCCTTTCTTAGTGCACCTCTACGGTACCTAAGCTACGTCCCTTCCAAATTTCAAGTGCCTACGTTTAGCCGTTTAGGCTGTGCGTTGGTCTGTCAGTCAGTCAGTTTCTCCTTTTATATATTTAGATTTGGACGGCCCGACACTCCACTCTGCTCCTCTCCGCTCCGCTTTAGTGGAAACCGGGCCTAAACGGAAATCTGCAAAAACAGTTCCTACTAAAAACGAAAAGACTTCAAGGGTAAGAAAGTAGATAACATAAGAACAACGATGAAATTATCGCTGGAAAAACCTCTTTTATCATTTCCTATTTTTAGGCCGTAGGTTTTACATAAAATACATTGATTTCGAATATAAAAAATATATAATTTAACTAATTAGGACATGACAAAAAAACTGAGGTACGTCTCGTTTCTGTCGGGCCTGGGTCACAGATGACCGTTCTTCTTTGACCCTATTTTTATGGCGATATCGCTCTTATTAAAAATACTCACATTGGCAACTTGGTCGTAGTGCGTAGCAACCATGATGACGGGTGAACCGGGTGCACGCGCTTGTATCGATCTGTGGTAAAAAATAATATAAATGAATCAAATAATAGCTGTCCATCTATCACCAGTAGGCCTAAGATGCACGCCGTGATAACTTTTATCGACGTCAAAATGTATGGGGAAAATCGATAAAATGACGTGATAACCGCTTATCGCGGCGCGCATCTTAGGCCTACTGGTAATAGGTGATAGCTAGACAGTTGAAAAACAGATGATAAACAAATACTAAAAACGGAATATCTCTCGGAATAGCTCCTATAAAACAATAAAACCCGCACTTGAAAGGTTTTTTTCAAATTGAATTCGTAATATTGCAGTAGGATAATGCTCAGCGATTCTTTACAATTACAATCCTCACCACCGCGTTCAAACCTACACACAGCGCCATCTATTATCGTCACCATGAACTACCTACCCATAATATCTTCTAAAAGTCTCACCTAAGCCACTCGATAGCGCCGGCGAGGCCATTGCGGCCGTCGGTTGCTTTCCACACGACCAAGTATAACGACCGGCGGGACAGGAAGTATTGGTGGGTCGCATAGTACCTGTGGACGAAGTTAGCAAATGAGACAAGCAAAACTGATGGCCCGGAAAGCGCAGCACTACCACCCACAAGGTGGACCGACGAACTTATAAAGGTAGCAGGAAGGTGCTGGATGCAGGCCGCTACCAACCGATCATTATGGAAATCATAGGAGGAGGCGTATGTTCAACAGTGGACGTCCTGTGGCCGATATGATGATGACCTACTTATAAGGCTGGCTCCTTACGTTGGTTCTAACGCCACTTCAAAGTATGAATTTAGAAAATAGCTTGGCCCAACGTTGGTGTCAATACTATTTTCTAGATCCTCACGTTGGACGGTAGGCGTTGGTGTCTGACTTTAAAATGGTGGAATTTTTTCATAGTAAACGTTAGGTTGAAACGAAAGGTCTGAAACGCGGTCACGGCAGTTTGAAAAACTTTTGCACCGCAGTGATCGCCATCGCCATCGCGCACGCAGGCTGCACGCGTTGGTTTGCCCGAACCTCAAATGTGTCTCATTTCTACTCACTCCTGCTGGCCGCCGAAGTCCCACGTGCGAAAGGTGACAGGCCCACGCGTGGAGCGGTGTTTCTCGTAGACCCAGGTGCCGATGTCCACGCCCACGGTTGAGAGATTCCCACGCCTGGGTGTCTTGTTGCCCATGCGCTTGGCCCAGTGCTGGGGAACGGTTGTGGGATACAGTGGGATGCAAAAGGAACTTGGCCACTTCACAGGTGGGGAAGGCCTTAAGAGGGCGTATACCAAGTCGCATTTTACTTAATTACTTGCAGCAATAAGTTTATTCAAAACGAACCACTTTTCTTGTATCAAATTATTATGCTCAATATCATTATTATTAAGGTAGAGACACAGTAGAGAGCTAAAAGTCCGTCCAAATTATGAATATGACATAAAATCGTCGTCCACTTGTTAAATATTATGTTACATAGTCTGGACTCAGCTTTATTTAAAAAAATAAGAGGTAACGCAATAAAATATGTACTTACATCTGTCGGTTTTCTTCGATGATGTATGGCAGACTCCTGGCGCAAGCATTCCAGTAAGCTTGTCTTGCCGATGCCCTGAGGGGAAGAAAAAATATGTATCAATAAGTATCCATCTTTTCTGAGAATAGGGATGTTTCCTGGGTAAAAAAGCAAGAGTTTTAATTAGTCCGTCAGTTAGCTTATCAAAAACTAATCGACACGTATTTTTCACTTTTTAAAACTAATGAAAATGTAAAGAGATAAGCCGTGCCAAAGTTCTAAAAAAAAGGCCCGTGACGTCAATGAGTACTTAAAATTGCAGCACTTTGTGACGTCGCGCGGAACTTTAACGCACTTCACTATTTGTTTGATTGACAATTAAAAATATACGTGTCCAATATTTAATTATATTAAAATTGACGGACTAAAAATTTTTTTTAGGAAACTAGCCTATTCATGCATCGAAAAAACGTCTACAGAATTATCTAGAAAAACGTTATATCACTGTAAAGCAAACTGACCTGTAAACCCACGAACATAAGCTTGATATTGGTGTACGGCCGCGCCTCTTGCAGCACCGACTTCAAGTATCCGACGACGTCGGCGCTCTTATATCTCCCGCCACGAAGCATGGAGCGGAGAGGCTCTTGGAGCGAACAGCCGCTAGCGTTCAGGTTCCATAGGCGGGATAGGAGACCCATTTGTGGAGGGAGGTCGGTTATTTCTAGAACGATGAGCAAACCATTTTTATTTTACAGTATTATTTGTAAATACAAATTACCACTAAGGCCCGCCATATACGGGCAGCTTGAAGCAGCTAGTATCCGACAGCTTCAAGCTGCGACTGCACAGTGAACTGCAGAGTTCTATGGACGCACATACACGAACCGCTCAAGCAGTTGCAACTGATTCGGGCGGTCGACAGCTCTCGCGCAGTTACCTCCGCCCACTTTCTTCATTCCACGGCGCGCGCGCTTGTGATTTGTTGAGCAGTTAATACCAACTGCTCGAGCAGTTATCACTGGCAGCTTCAAGCTGTTGACTCTTGACTGCAAGAGCGGTCCGTGTATTGCCGGCCTAATAATCCCTTTAACCCCTCTCGTGGTTAATTAAATTATGCTTGTGTTACGAGTGGGTTCACCACAAAGCTATGATAGCCGAACGGAGAAGGGGTCGGAGTGGCCGACTCGAGATCCGAGGAACGCGGGTTTGAATCCCACCCCCACTCGACTATTGTGGTAAGCCCACTCGTAACTCAAGCTTATTTAGCTTACCACGAGGGACTCACGGGACTATTAAAAAAAGCTCGAGCGGCGGCGGGGATCGAACCCGCGTTCCTCGGACCACAAGTCGACTAGTCCAACACCTTCACCGTTCGGCTATCGTCGCTTTGACCACTGAAAACTTCCACTCTTCCCGTGGAAAAGTAAGTGGCGATTGTGTGGCGTCGGGTTTGGACAAAATTACTGTGGTCCGTTATTTCTGGTAATGGAAATGGTATGGACCCTTATTCCCACTGGTACCGACCCTCGTTCTCACTGGTACTTACCCTCGCCCCGCTGTACTGACCCTGGTTCCCTCTAATACTGACCCTGATGGTTCCCACCAGTACTGACGCTAGTTCACTCTACTACTGATCCTGGTTCCCTCTAGTACTGACCCTCGCCCCTCTGTACTGACCCTCGCCCCTCTGTACTGACCCTCGCCCCGCTGTAATGACCCTCGCCCCGCCGTACTGACCTCCATTTCCGCTGTACTGATCCTCGTTCCCTTTATTTTACTGAGTATTGCGCTCTCCCGAGATTCAGTTCGTACGCCGTGAGGCAGGAAGAACCATGGGTGGTGGTGGGATTTGTACTAACCCTTGTTCCCGCTGATGTTGAGCACGGAGAGCCCGGCCAGCGCGTGGATGGCGGGCGGCACCGACCGCAGCAGGTTGCACGACACGTCCAGCATCGACAGCAGGGAACAACAGACGGCTCTTGAAGCAGCAGGTCTGCTGTGTCGCGACCCTTGTCTCGCTGGTACTGACGCAAGTTCCCTCTAGTACTACTGACCTTCGTTGCCACTGTACTGATGCTAGTTCTTTCTAGTACTGACCCTCGTCCCCGTTGTACTGACCCTAGCACTGACCCGCTGTACTGAGCCTTGTTCCCTCCAGTACTGGCCCTTGTTCTCTCTAGTACTGACCATATAGTTCCCTTTAGTACTGATCCTCGTTCCCTCTAGTACTGACCCTCGTTTCTACTTGTACTGACCCTTGTTCCCGCTGATGTTGAGCACGGAGAGCCCGGCCAGCGCGTGGATGGCGGGCGGCACCGACCGCAGCAGGTTGCAGGACACGTCCAGCATCGACAGCAGGGGAAACAGCAGACGGCTCTTCAGCCCTGAGCCTGAGCCCTGTGTGGTAAACGTAAAAAGTAATCCTTACTATAGTCTGGTCTGTGATCCCGTAGAATTTTGCTCAATGACCCCAAGCTACCCATCCTTATCGCTCGCGCGTAATTATGTTGCTGTCGCGCTTGCACACTCACTGCGGGCGCCCGTCGCACAGTCGCGACGGCAATATAATTACGCGCGAGCGATAAGGATGGGTAGCTTGGGGTCATTGGACAAAATTCTACGTGCTCACAGACCGAGCTTTAATATTTTAAATGCTATAGTAACTCTGTCTGTCTGTGTCTCTTTTTAAGTCTAAACTAGTAAACAGATTTTGATGTTTTTTTTATGTGACAGGAGGCAAACGAGCAGACGGATCACCTGATGGTAAGTGATGATATTTGGCATAGATAGAGATAGTTTGAGTCCCGGGAAAGGACATAGGATAGTTTTTATCCCGGTTTTTGAAACAGGGACGCGCGTGAAATCGTTTATCTGTGACAGATAAAATTTCACGCGGGCAAAGCCGCGGGCGGAAAGCTAATTTATTGATATTATAATTAACTAGCGGCCGCCCGCGACTTCATACGCGTGGATTCCGTTTTACCCCCTTGGGGGTTGAATTTTGCAAAATCCCGTCTTAGTGAGCACCTACATTCTAAAAGGAACCCCCTTGCAAAATTTGAGACTCCTAGCACTTCCGTAGTTTCTGCGATTTCGTGATGAGTGAGTTAGTCAATCAGTGACCTTAAGGCCCTAGTGGCCCCTAAGGCCCGGTTTTCACCAAGGCTCCGTCCGGTGCGTGCATTTTATAATAACCAATCAGATTCCATTATTTACATATCCTGCAGCCTGAAGAGATGTACATCTCTTCTCATCTCCGCACCACTCCGCTTTGGTGGAAATAGCCTACCAACTTCGACGCACATATCCTTTCGTCTCCGCACCGCTCCGCCTTAGTGAAAACCGGGCCTAAGAGGTACCTACTCTTGATCCCACCGCTGCAACTCCTGTGCAGCCAGGCTCTACAGCTTGACCGGCAATAAAAACCCAACCAGTGAAGGTCAAGTTTGGAAAGGAAAGTTAAACTGTCATTGGACCCGCAACGAAATTAATCGGAAGAATAAAGGAGTTCGAAGTTAAGGTTCAACTTCCCTATTCGACGAAGCTTTAGTGAGTCTGCAAAGCGAATTTATAAAATTTCTAGATACTGAAGAAGATCAAGAAATAGTAAAAGAATTGTACAGAATAGCTCGATTTCCGGAAGTTTTTGGATGTACCTATAGATGGATAGACTCCTTCTGACTGTATAGATCGCTCCATCCACGAAGACTTGTTTAGGTTCTTCTATGATCTGAGGTACACGCTAAATTATTCATGAGTGCACACGCACACTACAATAATGACGGATTAAACTCCCCGCACAGGGTGCGGGGAGTGCGCTTCCCTCGGCCAAAAATTGATGGGGCGCGTCTTTGTGGATGGAACGTTCAATACAGTCTACTTATCTATCTATAACATCCAAAACATTCGGAAATCGAGCTATTCTGTAAAATTCTTCTTTTACTATTTCATGCATGCATGCATGCATGCCTATCAGGTTCAGATACAAGTTTGATTGATCCTCAAAGATGCTATAACCATAACATTTCATTTCCCCATGGCCACCTCGCTATCGTTGAGGCTTGTCCAGTGGCACCTCAGATCATAGAAGGGAATAGATGTGAAACGGGGGCGTGGCGCGTGTCTCCGCGATATGCCCAGAAACGAACATCGGCCGCGTAGCTAGGTTAGTCGCGATTCAGTCGTACTAAGGAAATGTTCTCCGATATTTTGGATAATGCGTCGTTACGTGCAATAAAACAAGTGAAACGAAGAACTACAGGAACAACAATGTATTTAATTTCTTCCGATATCCACTGTCGTGTGAAAATACACAGTAAGGCCGCATGTGCCGGTCGTAACATAGTGCCGTGCTCGTGTTCTAATGCGGTTTCCTATTATCGATAAATAGAAGTAAATTATAATTTTCTATTTTGTAATTTTAAATAAAAAAATGATGTGTTACTTGCGATTATAAGATTTTACAAAAAAAATAATAACAGTAGAAGTAATTAGTAACTGTCAACTATGTAATTACTATAAGAGCTAGTTGAAAGCCTAATATAGGCATTATTTTTGATTACCATATGCGGTACGCAGATCGCCATAATTAAAAAATAAATGCGTGATAGTAGTTAATAATAACGTATAATAATAAAAAGGTTTTCATACATAAGCATTTTGTGAAACCAGTTTCGAGCCTTGCCCCTAGCGATTTAAAGTATCGATATCTTGTCGACTCCATTTTATCTTTGTTCTCTCACTAGCGTTTTCAAAGTATGCGTCACGTCACGCGGCCATTGATTGGCCAGAAGACTTTTAAGCCGGTTGCACATGTCGTAGACTCTCAGTCGCTTTGTTTTTACACAGTTGAATGTGTGTGTGGGCAGTAGCGGCGTAAGGGGGGGCGGTGGGGCGGTCCGCCCCGGGTGCCAAGCATCGGGGGGTGACACAAGTCGCGCAGATTACTACTCACTGGCGCATCTGCATGGCAAGTCTACGGTCTATGTCATGATACAAGGGGGGGTGCGATTGTCTTTCAATCTTCGAATCGGTAGGTAACCCCAAAAATCTTGGGGGGTACCAGGGGGTGCCTTAGGACTTATGACGAAGGGGGGGGGGGGTGATCGCCCCGGGTGCCAACCCATGCTACGCCGCCACTGTGTGGGAGCTGTGGTGGGGGAAATGTGGGGACACTGGTTCTCGTTGTAGTTACGCGCGACTTCATATCTATTCTCTTTCTATGATCTGAGAGTGGCAAGCTGGCCGAGATCAACACACTACTTATTGACCAAAGTACTCGTAGATATTACGGGACTATTCCCACCTCTCGTTCCCACTGCTGCAACTCCTGTGTAGCCAGGATCTACAGCTTGACCGCCATAAAAACCCAACCAATGACGGTCATGTTTGTCCCGGGGGAAAGTTCAACTGTCATTGGACCCGCAACGAAATTAATCAGAAGAACATAGGAGTTCGAAATTAAGGTTCCACTACTCGTAGATATTGGTTGCGTTTGGCGGAATATAGAAATTCTAGCGCTTATAAACAAAATGGCGGTTTTTCGGCTGTTTTCGGCGAGGACAAGTTTTCTAACTTCAATAGTCACATGTTTCATCATTTTTTTTAGCAGTGACAGCGCTTACAGCCTTGCCACAGGCGGATTACAAGCGTTTTCAAAGCGGAGCGGTGACGCGGCGCCACGTTTCCTCCTAGTTTTCGCCGCGGCGTCTCTCCGCCAGGGTGGTAAGGCCCTTACAGCTTAGCGATCGCCATTTTGCTTAAGTGCTAACAATTTCTATTTCTACAGAGGAAATTATTTGTTAGCCTAGGCGCACACTACTAACTTTAGTCGGCCGATTGTTAAATCCGATTTTTCATATTTCATACATGTCCATACTAATTAGCAGCCCGACCCAACTATCGGCCAACTAAAAGTTGGTGGTCTGCGGCTAGACGGAGACAGTGGATATCCATTATACGTAAAAATAAAACCAATAATTTTATTTAAGTGAGAAAGTCTTTATTATAAATTTTAAATCCCAATTAAACTATTTAAAGAAAAGCCTCCACCTGAAACAAATAAAGGATTTGTTAATAAAAGGACACCTTTTTTTCTGCATACATTCTTGACCAAATCATGTACCTAAAGTACAACTATTGAAATTTAGAGGAAAAATTAATGAATCTTAAAAAAAAAACACTTTTTTATACATTTGTACCCCCAAAATTATAAAGAAAATACATTTTTGTAACATGCAAAGTATGGCAATAATAGAAAGGCGATAACCTCTAATCACAGATAAATGGACCTCTAATCCATATCTGTAACGATCACAAAAAATGCGTTTCTTTAGAAGGCAGAAAATGAATTTGCCAACTATTTGTTTTATTATGGTTTCACTTCATAAAAAAGAATGTATTTTTGCTTACAAACATGTTTTTCATTGAATAGTTTTTGAAGACCGAAACGCCAATGGCCAAAACATTGAGCTCCAAAGCCAAAATAGTGTGCTCTGACAGCGAAAAAAAAAGTTCAACGTTCATAATATAAGTGACAGAACTGACAGTCCTGACAGAGCCCCGATTACGGTAACTTTTAACGTTTACAATCCAGACACGCTTCTCGATTCTGCGATACGATTGGTCAAAACAGCTGACGTACGCTGTTGAACGACCAATCGTATCGCAGAATCGAGAAGCGTGTCTGGATTGTTGACGTTAAAAATTACCGTAATCGGGGCTCAGATGATGAGACATTCCGATTGCGTGTGCGGATTTGGAAGCGTGTTTGGTTTGTTGTGACGTGTCGTTATTTTTGTTTTAATCCATTACCCGTATTTGTTTTCTGCTGTTTGTACGATCTCAACGACTTGGCTCACACACTTGGACTTCCCGATACATTGTGCGATTTGGTTGCTGTCGTATAATCCTAGAACCTTAGAATTAATAAAGTCTAGAACTGACGGACCGGCGTTTGAAGTACCTTTATTGATTTGATATTAGGTACCATGTAATTTAAGTTTTCTTTAAATATTTTTTTTTTATTATTTGTTGGCATTTTCTGAGTATTTTATGTATTTTTTATTTAATTAGCATTATTACATACTGTTTTTATTGTAACAGGATATACCTATTAGTTTAAAAGTTATTACGCTTTCTTTACAATAAGTACCTAATTTTTTTTCGTCAATAAAAATAGGTCTAGTTTTACCTGTTTTCATTTGTGCACTTTATCAAGACACACACTGATACTTTTATGGTTATCACATACCTAAACATCGAAACACCAATAATATAAATGGATAATATGTTCATGCACACAAATGTTTGTACTGTGTGGAAAGCAAACCTGCTACATCTGGCTTCTGGCATATTAGTTTAGTATGCAAACCTATACATATTATAACTACCTTTACTTAAATTTTGTTCAAGGTCTACATAATATGACAATGAGGTGTATGTCATGCAATATTAAATTGGAGGAGGAGACACAGTACTATAATGTAGGCGATATTGGCGCTCAACTTATTGCACTTATAGCAAGAACTCTCAACTGTGAGGTAATCTACACTAATATTAAAAACTAATACTAATATAAAAAAAAAAAAAAAAAAAAAAAAAAATATTATAAATGCGAAAGTAACTCTGTCTGTCTTGCTTTCACGCCTAAACCACTGAGAGATAGTTTGAGTGGTTTGAGTCCCGGGAAAGGACAAAGGATAGTTTTTATCCCGGTTTTTGAAACAGGGACACGCGCGATAAAGTTTTTTTGTGACAGACAAAATACCAAGCGGGTGAAGGGGCGGGCGGAAAGCTAGTCTTTAATAAAAGCATTAATGTTTTAGATTGACCTCCAGGCCTACTTATGCGAAGAATGTTTTACTTCTTTTACACAAAAACTATATTCAGAAGCAAGATCTCATTCAAATAAGCACGATTCAATAATTCATTGCGTTTGGTGCAAGAAATCAATTAATGGCCGTCGCTCTCATTCTTTACCAAATGGACCGGAGAGAAGACAAATAGCTCTTCGTATATTACCTATACAAGTAAGTGATGCATGTAATTTTGTTAACATATTTATACAGGGTGTTAGGTAAATGTGTATATGAGCCGACGCTAGCCCATGTTAACATGGGCATATAAATGGTATGGTGAAGTCAGAAAATTAATATCTTCATTTTAATTATTTTAATTTTCATACAAATTGGATTTTAAAAAAATATTTTGTATGAAAATAAAAAAAATTAAAGTGATGATATCAAATTTCTGACTTCACCATACCAATTATATGCCCATGTTAACATGGGCTAGTGTCGGCTCATATACCCATTTACCTAACACCCTGTATATTATAGATACTAAGTAACCCCAATGCTGTTTAAAGATATAATAGTTTGTACTTTCACATACTTAAGTTAGAGGAAGAGCCCAATTATAAATGGAATAATAAGTACTTTTATTAACAGATTCAATCTGGAAATAGAGTATGCCATGCATGCTGGTTAGCAGCTCGCAGACTTGTACAAAGATCTCAACAACAAGCACAGAACCGGCCAGAACCATCGGTGCAAGACTCTAGCGAACAACCTCCAATCCTTGAGCCTGAAACTTCGGCTTCTCTCGACCCGCATTGTGTAAGGTGTGGAAGAAATATTGCTGGAGTGCGCTCTCAGTCTTTGCCAGAAGGACGTGAACGAGACAACATTGCAAGATATATCTCACCTAGACAGGTAATTTTATTGTTATTAGGATATCTATACTTAATATTATAAAGCTGAAGAGTTTGTTTGTTTGTTTACTTGAACGCGCTAATCTCAGGAACTACCGGTTCGATTTGAAAAATTCTTTTAGTGTTAGAAAGCCCATTAATCGAGGAAGGCTATAGGCTATACAACATCACGTATGATCAATAGGAGCAGAGCAATAACGAAAACGGGTTTTCACGCGTACGAAGTCGCGGGCACAGCTAGTTTATTTATATGATGCATTCATTTTATTTTTCATTTTTCTTATAATATTTCTCTTTTCAGATTGAGCCTAATGGCAGAGTCTGCTATGCATGTTGGGTAGCAGCTCGGAGAAGTGTGAGAAAAGAAGAAGATAACGAAAAAAGAGAAATAGCTGGAGCCGCAATTGATATACCTAGCGGATCATGTACGATATTACCAAATTATAGGCGTACGGCTAACTCTGCCAATACGTGTTTCGTACGTAATTGTAACAATGCAGAGAGATTTACTGTCCCACTGAGTTTAAGGTTACGATTATTGAAATCCTATAAATTATATGTGACTGACAACGCCCGCATATGTCAGGAACACTTGAGCGCCGATAATTGGGACTTCATAGATGATCATAATTACATTCATCAATTCTCTCCAACGCAAATAGAAAAAATGATTAATCTATATATATAAAAGAAAGTCGTGTTAGTTACTCCACTTATAACTCAAGAACGGCTGAACCGATTTAGCTGAAAATTGTCAGGGAGGTAGTTTAGAGCCAGGAGAAGGACATAGGATACTTTTTATCCCGTTTGAAATAAAAAAAGGCTGCTTATTTATTGCCATTAAGGCGGAACAAAGTTCGCCGGGTCAGCTAGTATGTCTATAAAATAAAATTAGACTTTGAAAACTTTGAATCCTTAACAGACGAAATTTGTTGTACTGGAGTAAAAAAAGAGAAGAATGGCAATAAGATGTATTCCAGTGTTAGCAATGAGTATCGGACTGGGATTGGAAACATCTATGTTATGCTTTTTCAGAGAACTGCTCCTGAATCAATAATGTACCTAGTACTGCTATTTCTATTTATTTAACCGGCAGACAGTGCTGCAGTGGTGACTGAGTTTGTTGCGGCGCTTTTTCTCAGCATTTGGCCAAATGTTGGTCTCGAAGCGCTGGTAGGGTAAAAAGATTATGAGACATGTAGAGGCTCTTTAAGAGCAAAATATTTCACGATTTGTAAGTACTATTTATTAGTCTATCTATACAAATAAAGAAATCTTGACTTTGAATTTATATAACTTTAATTCTTAAAAAATTTAATGATGGCGCTTTTCGAAATTTAGAAGTAACTAGCTGACCCGGCGAACTTTGTTCCGCCTTAATGGCAATAAATAAGCAGACTTTTTTTTTATTTCGAACGGGATAAAAAGTATCCTATGTCCTTCTCCTGGCTCTAAACTACCTCCCTGACAATTTTCAGCTAAATCGGTTCAGCCATTCTTGAGTTATAAGTGGTGTAACTAACACGACTTTCTTTTATATATATAGATAGATTAACTATGGTCAAGTTCCCCATCTACCGATTAGCATAAGTCATGTGCATGACTTAAAAATAAGTTAAATAATACTTTGAAACAATAAGGAACTGATGGAATGAATTAATGGAAACGGGCCTTGAGGGAGGCCTTTGTCCAGCTGTGGACGTCATTAGACTGAAACAAAAGAAATGAATAAACTTACCTTTTATTTGATCTAAAATTGCAGTTTTTATTTCAACTTCCTTGGCTGCTGCTTGCAATTGTAAACGATACAATTTCCTTTTATATTCCAATTCCTCCCTCAATATCTGTTCTCTTAGGTCAGCAGCAGTTTCCTTCCGTTTAATCACGTTTTGTATGCTGTAGGAAACTGACGTTGCCTCATTCCGCTCGTTATTGCTTGACATCCGTGACCGTCTTCGTGGCCATACTGGTGTTTTGTTAACAGGCGACTTTTGAAGTTCTTGTATGTCCTGAGAAATAAATTAAAAATAATTATGTGCAATAGATCTATTTATGGAAAATAAATATTTAATTATAATAATAATATAATTCTTTATTGCCTCGTTTTAACATGCTTTACAACAGAAATAAAAAACATAGGAGGCAAAAGGATGAGGCTTATATTTAGAAACAATATTTTCCATTTACATCAGCCTTAGGTTCTTCGGCTGAGTTGTCATCAATAATGTCGCACTCATATATTTGTGGCTGGATCCAAACTGATATTTCTTCTCTTTGTGTCTGAAAAATATGTTTTCCGTAAAATGTAGGCAATAAAATCAACAATTTTAATGTGTTGAACAAGTTTATCGCCCGTATTCACAAATAATAAATAAATAAAAATAAAAATCATTTATTTTCAGACTAAAGCAGTCCATAGTTTGGTGAGTAACAATTTGATCTTCAGAGACTATGTTAGTAGTTAGTAACAAACAATGCTTGCTTATGTGAAGCAGCAAATCTAACGCACAGCGTTGCATAGAGCTCTGTGATTGGTTCGTGTGTCACCTTGTGCGTCCACGCGCACTGTGAGACCTCATAGTATTTTTTGTGAATACTGGCATATAAGAGCATTATTATTAAAAATTTTGAATGCTAATGACTTTAAAATGCACCTTTTCTGTTTCTGATCCAGTGTCAGCGTCACAATTTGGTGCCACTGACATTCCTGTATACTCTTGGCCAAGAAAAGAACACACCTGTTCCATTACAGGGTCAATTTGTAAAGTTAATGGCCTTCCAGTCTGCGTATCTTCAGTTTGAGCAGAATAGTTTTTGCTCTCGAATTTTAATTTCTCCCACACTTTCATCAAAGATTTCTTAGTTCTAAAAATGATTTAGTATTTTAGTAGTTAGTACCTAGAATTTAAGGTTAAGGCATAAAGAACAATATACATAGGAAATATTTATTTCTCATACCTGTAGCTGAGTGGGTCTGATGAAGAATTGAAGGACTTTGTGATTTCTATCCACGCACTGTTCTTCAACTCATTTGTGGCCCCGTCTGTTTTTTTATTCAGAATGATTTCTTTGTGAGGGAGCAGTAACTGTATCAATTTATTTTTATCTTCGATTGTAAAATTTTGTCCACGTTTCCTTTTTTCTGCCATTATACTTTTTCTTTTATAATTTTGAAAACAAATAACACCGCACAACACAACAACACAAATTGATTGACAACAATCAACTCAAGTCACGTGACTTCAAAATGTCAGTGCAGGTGCGTTCAGAAACGTCACCGGGTAGGTATTTGTTCAGACGCCATTTTTAGAAAGCAGCGCTGGGCGCTGCGTTCAGAAACAACCCGCGAGTAAGGGTAAGGTAAAAAAATAAAAACAAAAATTTATTAAAAATTTTCGAATTTGTATGTAGCGTCTTACAGTTACAGGATGAGTGCCGACGATTTGTATGGGATAGTTAGTGTACGAAACCAAACCCAATGATAGTCGTAATAACACTGATTTATTTCACATAACACAATTATTTATAAAATGATAGAATAGCAGAAGTACGAACGTACGTGACGTATAAAAGTGTGCATAATTGCTATTTCTAAGTGACCTAGATTAGGTATGTCGTTGACATTAACATAATATGTGCGGTAACCCGTACATCCTGCCACTCTAAAAGAAGGACAAAGTCAAAAATTATATAAATGTAAAATAAAGTAACAAATTAAGAGTTCAATAATGATAACTAACAATAAAAATGTAAACAATTTCAAATACAAATAACAAGTTTGAATAACTTAAATATTTCATCACTGAACTACGTTAATAGAAGGGATGTCCAGTCGCACAGATCGTGGTCGGGTCCTCGGTGGTGTGGCCGCTGCCTGATCGACGCTGGCGACTGCTGTCATCGGAATTGAATTCGCTTGAGTGCTCGAAGTCTCCATGTTGAGGGCTCCCTTGATTCTTCGCCATCGCATGACCATGAAGATGCACCCCGCGACAATAATGAGGCCCAGTATCGTATAAAGAACTGAGTACTGATGCACGTCGTGTATGCTGAGTGGCGCATTCTCCTGTTCTTTGAGGGTTCGGATTTGAGTCTCCATACTACGCCACTCGTCATCATGATAATCAGGTGTAAACTCGATGCCTGAAGAATTCAATATGGAATTCAGGATCGAAGTTTCTGACAATAGTGGTAGGTCCCTCTGGACTTGAACGTGGCTCAAGTAGTTGTTGTGTCCAAGTATGGAGAATGTGTCAGTTTTTACGGTACAACCTTGACCGATTTCTAGAAGGCCGTTCCCGGTTAGTGACTTCATTGTCATTCCACTGTCGGTGCAAAATATGCGTACCGAGCATTTCCCACAACATGAGTATAGCCACCTGTTATCGCTATGTAACTTGATCCATCGCTCGTGACACGGCGCCTCCTTTGCAGTGCAGAGTGTTTTGTTATGAATACTCAAGTTACAAATCGACTGAGTTATTTTTAATTCATATATTGGCTTATCTATAGAGCACAGTAATTTGTTTGTCTGTGCGTGGATACAGCTTTGAACATCTGTTTCTGTTAGAGTGAGAAGTAGATCTCTTTGCAGATTGAATGCGATGTATGGTGTTTGAAATTCTACAATATAGGAGTGCTGAGGAAGACTTATAACTTTGTCCAGCTCAAAGCCTTCCTTGAATCGCCGACATTTAACACATTTGCGTAGCTCTCTCTTTACAGTCCGAAGCCCACTTAGTATCCAATATTTGTCTCGTATGTAAGACAGTGTCAAGCTTGGTCCGCCGTGTAGCGTGGCAGTGTGAGCCTGTTGTATAATAAGCTCGGTAAATTTGCTGTGACTTGATAATATTATCGGATGCTTTGATGATTGACTAAGTGACGAGTTGTTTAATCTCCCGCCTACCCGAAGCAATCCATCATGAGGGTCGATGTAAGGGTTAAGGCTCGCCAATTTACTGCAACTCTTGACTTTATTCTGATTCTGAAGTTGTTCAATCTCGTCTTCAAATTCCATAGATTGAACAGTCTTTATAATCAAATTGAGGGCGCATTGCATTTCCGTCGTGGATAGGTAACTTTGTCGTGGTATTTGTTTATTGCGCAACCACTGTGTGAAACGTGATAGCCAGCCGATTGTTGTTGCCATGCGTAGTGTCGAGCTGCACTCATGTAATAATTGTACAACTAAATCGTTTTTATAAGTTAAGGCCACGTTCACATTCGATTTCTTGGTTTCTAACGCAGGTGGTTGGTATGTGTTATCTTTGATACTGTTCGGATCAAATGTAACCAACCAATGGGGGCCCTGCCACCACAAGGCTTGTTCTGACAATTGTAGCGATGTCAGTCCTCTTGTAGCGCAATCTGCTGCATTATCTTCAGAACGGACGTGATGCCAAGCTGATGATGGGATGACGGTAAGTATTGTTCGAACTCTGTTGGCAACGAACAATTTCCATCTATTGATGTCTCCATGGAGCCAACCAAGTACCACCATGGAGTCGGTCCATGCGTGTATTATAGCATGCTGTGGTAATGTTTCAACTACCTTTTTTATGAGCTGTGATAGTAAGAGCGCGCCACCAAGTTCCAGTTTAGGCAGAGATAACTTATTTTTCAAAGGTGCCAATTTTGTCTTTGCGGTCACAAGCGTCGATGTGACTTCGCCCTTAGAATTTGTAGTAGTGACGTATACTGCGCAGGCGTATGCTTTTTCTGACGCGTCGCAGAAGCCATGTACTGAATATTGGTTTTTATCTCCTAGGTATCTAGGGATTTTGAAATCTTCAATGTGTTGAAGGTCACTTTTCAGTTGTGTCCATTTGTTGTTAATGTCTTCAGGTAGACATTGATCCCACTCTATTGATTCTTCAGACCATGTACGTTGAAATAAAAGCTTTGCACGTATCGTTAATGGAGATAGCCATCCCAACGGGTCGAAGATCTTAGAGATCTCTGATAACAACTGTCTCTTTGTTATTGTGTTTTCACTTGTTTCTTGTTGAAATATGTTTTTGAATGAGAAGGTGTCCGAAGTAGGGTTCCAACGTAGGCCCAAGGTTTTTCTGTTCTCAGAGCTCTTGAAGTCGAGTGGCGCATCTAGTTGTTCTGCTGCCCAATCTTCAATGAGTTCGTGAGTATTACTGGACCACTTGCGAATATTCATTCCAGCTCCCTTGAGTATGTCGATAATCTCTTGTTGCAGTTGTTTTGCTTGAGATATTTCGTCACAGCCTTCAAGTAGGTCATCCATGTAGAATGACGACATCAGTGCAGCAGCAGCCAAGGGGAACTTATGCGCGTCGTCCAAGGCCAGCTGTTTTAGAGTGCGCATTGCCAGGTAAGGAGCTGCCTTTGTCCCGTAGGTAACAGTTGTAAGCTGATACTCCTTTAGTGGTTCCAGCGGTGTGCTCCTCCATATAATGCGTTGTAAATGTTGATCGGGTTCACGAATATTTATTTGGCGGAACATCTTCTCGATATCAGCGGTTATAACGTATTTGTGTTGACGCCATACCAAGATGAGATGCTGTAGATCCTTTTGTAGATTAGGACCGCGCTCCATTAAATCGTTGAGACTGCGCCCGGTTGATGTTTTCGAGGATGCATTGAAGACGGTTCGAAGCTTAGTTGTAGTCGACTCAATTTTCAACACACCGTGATGAGGGAGATAGCACGATGGTTTTTCATTGTGTTTTGTAACTAGAGACATGTGACCTTGTTGTTCATACTCTCTCAAAAATTGTTTGTAACTTTCGCAGAATTCCTTGTTTCTTGACATCTTGCCCTCCATGTTGTGAAACTGAGCGATCGCCTTACTTTTGGATTGACCTAGATCTTGTTCGAATCCAGGCTTCATGGGAATCGCAACTTCATATCTTCCTGTGCTTAAGCGTCTTGTTGTAGACTTATAGACTTGCTCACAGTATTGCTCTTGTTGTGTCAATTCAGTAACTGAGTCACTGATTCCTTCCAGCTCCCAATATTGGGATATATCTGACAAATTGTTCACTATAACGTGACAATTAAATGTTTTGACGTTGCCAGAGAGTATCCAGCCCATCCTGGTTTGTTGAGCGATAGGTGCCACGTTTGAGCCCTTGATTAGACCGCTCATAATGATGTCAGAGTATACGCTTGCGTCCAGAAGGAGGTCAATTGGTCTGGAGATGTTGTACTCCGGATCAGCCAATTGTATATGTTGTAGATGAGGCCATGACTGTTTATTGAAGGACACGTTGGGCAGATTGTTGATGACATGCTTAATGACTAATGCTTGTGTCGTAAGCTCATAGTCTTCATATATTGATTGGCAGGTGAGTGTGACGACTCCCTTGCCTTGTTTAGATCCATTCCCGATGCCAGATACCGATGCGTGATACCGTTGTCGAGGCAAGCCCAGCATCTGAGCAGCGTTTTCGGAAATGAGCGATATCTGAGAGCCTTGATCCAAGAGAGCTCTCAGGGTGACGTATGTACCATCAGCAGTTTTGACCTTGATTGATATCGTCGTGAGTAGTATCTCTTCATCATTCGTTGCTACGTGATTGACAATATGTTGTTTATTATCTTGATGTGTTGAAATTTGAAGTTTGTTCGTAATTGGAGTTGTAGGCACGGGCGATGACCTAGTTGACTCGGCCGGCCTGTTCGATGACTGTTGCGCAAGGTTCACGTTCGCGTATGCTTCATGTAATGCAGTATTGTGAGGTTTTTTACAAACTTTGCATCTTTTTGGTGACGTGCATTGGCTGTCTTCGTGTGCGTATAGACAGTTCTGACAAAATTCGAGTTTTAGGACGGTCAATAACCTCTCGTCAGGCGACAATTTCATGAACTTGCTGCATCTGTATAGGTAGTGGTTGTTGTTGCATATAGGACAGTTTGTCGAACATGTCGCAATAGCTTGAAATTCTCTGTTTTCAAATTTCTTATAGTGATGACCGCCACCATTTTGAGATTGAGGTTTATGAAATTTCTTGTTCGTTATCATCTTTTGCTGATAATTCTTGTTAGATGATGATGTTTGTCTCTCAGTTGTGCTTATTGGCTCAAGCGCATTGAACTTGCTTTCTAGGAAATTCATAAGTTCAGAGAGTGATGGTAAGTCACGTAGCGATTTGCGTGCCTCCTTGTAATCACTGTATGTCTCAGTGTCCAACTTCTTTGCAATTAGATGAACAAGTAGCGGGTCCCAGGTACTTGTGTCGATACCTAGGTTCTGTATGGCATGAATGCATTCCATGGATGTGTCATACAGACGTCTGATCTCAAATGCCGACTGTTTGTGAGCGGCGGGTTGATTGATGAAGATTTCAATCTGTTTTGTGAACAACAGTTGAGGGTTGTTGTATCTGTGAGTTAACAGTTCCCATGCCGTCTCATAGTTATCAGCTGAGATGTGTAGATGTTGAATTAGTCGCTCAGCATCTCCTCGCAGTTTACCTTTCAAATGTTGCATCTTTTGCGTGTTGGTAAGGAGGTTGTTGTTATGAATACTTTCCACGTACATGTCGTAGAATGTAGGCCATTGGGTGTATTTGCCAGTAAAGGTTG
The DNA here is from genome assembly GCF_963855985.1 of Ostrinia nubilalis. Taxonomy (NCBI): domain Eukaryota; kingdom Metazoa; phylum Arthropoda; class Insecta; order Lepidoptera; family Crambidae; genus Ostrinia; species Ostrinia nubilalis. Next base: position 7,296,843 of record NC_087117.1, read on the forward strand.
GTATGTCGATTTGTGGTGTCGACTGTTGAAGATGCACAGTTGATGCAAGTTTTAGGTTCAGAGCCTTTTTAATGCCTTTGTATGATTCTTCGTAGGCATAAAACTCGTCGTCGTACTGTGTATTTGAACCTTGTAGAATGTTGTCGATTTGAAGGTGCAAAGCGTCGATTGCACTCCAACGTGTTTGAATGTTGCGTAACTCGTCTTCCAATTCCCATTTGTCACGTATGTCGTCAATTCGCAGGCTTCTTACTTGTCGGTGAAAAGCTCTGAAGTTCGTTTGTTGTAGAGATAGAAGTTCGGCGGCCTGACCCTGATCTGAAGATGTCGTCAGCGCTGTCGACGTAGACGGCATCGTGAGCCTTGGCTGTAGCTTAGGTGGTGTCGGCAATGTAACCGTTTCAGGTTGCACGAACTTAGGCAGCGTTGCTGGAGCGGGAGAAATTGATGCAGCGGTTTCACTTGCAGGAGGAAACGACGATATCTTGTTACGCACAGAATCGAAGTATGTTCTTGCTTGTCGGTATTGATCTTCCACGAAGTAAGGATCCTTATCGTTTTCATAACTCGATAACTTGTGGTCATTGCCTTGAAACTCGGCCCATAACTTGTCAAGGGTGTCGAGTCGTTCATCCAAGTACTTACGAGTCTTCCTGATAGCGGAATCCTTGTTAAAGTTGCGTTCTACCTTCTTGATCGCTTCAACAATGTCGTGTTGGCGCTGAAGTAGACTCTCCATGTTTTGTGGTTGATCATGTGGTGACACTTCCGAAGATGAAGATTTTTCACACACTGGTTTGTATGTTGATTGATGATACTTTCTCGCAAGTCGACGTGAAAGTTTGATGCAGTGGTCCGGGATACCTTATGTCCTAGTGAACTAAGTACGACCTTATGCGCCTTCTCAATTAAACCGGGGATTCCCTCTTCCGGGAGGCCAGTCAACCGATTCGCAGTCGTAAAAAATCCACAAAAAACACAAAGTACCTTTAGCGTAGGGCCACTGTTGTAAGGATAGAAGTCCCAAGCGTCGATGGAACCTTAATAGTTGTTTGATGATGTAGATCACAGCATCCCCCGAGCGTCGACGAGAGATGAGGATCACGTTGTTGTTTCTCGAAGGACCAAAGAAACTGTAGCGTCTTACAGTTACAGGATGAGTGCCGACGATTTGTATGGGATAGTTAGTGTACGAAACCAAACCCAATGATAGTCGTAATAACACTGATTTATTTCACATAACACAATTATTTATAAAATGATAGAATAGCAGAAGTACGAACGTACGTGACGTATAAAAGTGTGCATAATTGCTATTTCTAAGTGACCTAGATTAGGTATGTCGTTGACATTAACATAATATGTGCGGTAACCCGTACAATGATACACCAATGAATTTTGTCTAACCATCTACCAAACACCCTGTATAATGCGTCGACGCCGGTACTGCGTCACTATTATAACACTTGGTGAGATAAAATAGCGTAGGAAATTAATCACACCGACATCACAGGAAGAATCACAATCACATTGACAAATGTCAAACGTCAAACAAACCTAAAATCGTTTCTGCGGTTCTGCGCATGTCAAGTCTTCACGGCCTTTCTGCGAAGTTGAGATTGAGGACAATCTGGATAAAACTTTCTGAGTTTCTGAACGGTCTCTTGTCATCTTGTGACGCCTAGAGTGCATTCGAGTTCTAGTTTCCGGTCATTCTGAACGCGCGAACGAAAAATTTTACCTACAAGGGGACGTTTCTGAACGCACCACAACTTTTTTAGGCAATGGCATTCGCTATAACAGCCAAAAAAAAGAAAAATTATAACTTTTTGTTATTTATCTAATATTTAAAAGGCGTAAACCATACTCGAGTCGTATTACGTGTTAATCTTGATTTTTAGCGAAATATCAATAAAATCGTTGACTCGATTAATCTATCGACAAACGTTTCCGGCTCCGCAAGTATACGTCACTTATCTAGAGGACTCTTACAAAAGTAGTATTCGCGCGCAATGAATTAATATTTCGTTCTCTGAATGATTGAGACTGATGTCGAATCAGCGGTGCTCGGTAAAACCAAAACTGGTTATTGTGACATTGTCAATAGTTAGTAAATATTTAAAAATACTATGTAGGTACTTACCTACTTGTTTTAAATAAATCTATAAAAAGTGAAATGTTACTGACTGACTCAATCATCATGAAATCTCAGAAACTACAAGGAGTCAGAAATTTTGCATGGAGGTTCATTTTAGAACGTAGGTGCTCAATAAGGCTCGGCGCAAATGGGCCACCGATCACAGCCACCGGTGGCCAGCAACGGCGACATAACACACTTTTTAATATTTTATTTATTTATTTCCAAGCTTAAGCCTATTTTTACAGAAATCCAATACAATAGACAATATATTTTGTAGACGCGCCGCACACGTGTGGCGGCCACTCGCTACAGTAGTGTCCGCGACTCGCCACTAGTGGTCACTACGTGCGACACAAAACGCCGACACCCGCCACTGTCGCACTGCTTCACCCCCCGCTAGAGATGGGTTGGATTAAAATACCTAATCCAAATACCTATTCCGAATATTTAGCAACGAGCGGGTTATAAAATGTGGCGGCTTCCAGACACCGGTGGCTGTCGCTCGCTTCTGACACTCTTAGGGCTATATTTCACCAGGACACCATGGCGGCGCAACCAGTCGCCGCTACCAACAAAATGTATACAGCTCTATAGAGAGTTACTCACCTGGTGTCCGTTTGGTTGCGCAAAGCTGTATATATTTTGTTGGTAGTGGCGACTGGTTGCGCCGCCATGGTGTCCCGGTGAAATATAGCCCTTAGAAATGCGGTAGCGCGCGACAGCCACCGGTGGCTGTGGTCGGTGGCCCATTTGCACCGAACCTAAAACAGGATTTTGCAAAATTCCCTCTCTAAGATGTTAAAGCGGGATCCACGCGTACGAAATAAAAAAAAACAAGTGCGTGTCGTGCCACGCGCAATATAGGGTTCCGTAGTTGTCCTTCTTTACCACTTTAATTTTTATTAGGTATGAAATTTTATAATAGGTACATGAGTAAAACGACTATTACTCTTATGCCCGTTTTCACCATCAATCCCTAATTTTTAAGTGACTCTTATGGTAACACATAACAGGTATTTTGTTTTCATATGGGTCACTTAAAAATTATGGATTGATGGTGAAAACGGCCATTAAACTAACTGATGTATCTTAACCGCTACTTTTCCTTGAAAGTTCATAAAAAGCGTAAAATAAAATCCCCACTTTACAAGTAGGGGAGCTACCCTAAAAAAATGTTTTTCAAAATTTTATTCTACCATTTTGTCGGCGTGATTAATATACATACATCTACAAAATTACAGCTCCCTAGTGCCAATAGTTTCCAAGCAAAACCTCGGACAGACAGACAGACATAGCGAAACTATAAGGGTTCCTTGTCAGGACTACGGAACCCTAAAAGTGACGTACCCACTCGTCGTCGCTGTTCTGCCTGGCGTCGGCGGCCGTCAGCCCGTCGTCGTCCGTCGTCAGCTGGATGCGCGTCAGCAGATTGTTGGACAGGATCTGCAATAGATGGCCAAGTTCACCACCATCTCAAGCATATTCCCGGTAATATTGCCTCAACTATAAATGATGATATATTTGCGTTTGTTAAAGGGTACATTTATGTCATGCTATTCCAAGAATGTCCAAAAGTATGTCAAATTACATTAGAAAATTTACCGCGCATTAGTAATTAATTCAAAGTTTACACAGCAACAAAAGGAATACACAGTTAATACATACATGTCAAAATAATGGGAACAAATATAGCAACATTCCCATCAATATATTACTTACCGCAACAATAACAAGATTCCTAATAATTTCCCACCAATATTGTCGCTTAAAAGCGTGGGCAAGCCTCCCACTAGGTGGCCCCACGATCTGGTGAAGGTCGCGGGAGGTGCCTGGATGCGAGCGGCGCAGGACCGGTCTTTGTGGAAATCCTTGGGGGAGGCCTTTGTCCAGAAGTGGACGTCTTTCGGCTGAAACGAACGAACGATTGTCGCCAAATATGGCAACATCCTTCCAATTATTCCCGGTAATATTGCCGTAACTATAGCAACATTCCCGTTATAATATTGCCGCAACATTTACAATATTTATGTTAATATTGAAGCAGCATTAGCCAAACGGTAAAGGTGTCGGATTGGCCGTCTTGAGATCCGAGGAACGAGCTTCAAAGGGTTCTTTCAAATTAGGCGTTTTGAGCTGGATGTCAGTCGTACGTTTGCGATGCCGCACACTCTGTTATTAACTGATTGTCATTTTTATTCCAACGCAGTTGTAATAAAATTTTCAGTGTGCGGTCCTGCAAACGGACGACAAACGTCCGTCTCAAAACGTCTAATTTGAAAGAACCCCAAGCCCTGCCGCGGCTGGACTATTGCTCTGATTAGCTGCGAGGGTCCATAGGAGAGGAGCCTAGTGCCGGGGCTATATGGGAATGAGGTCCTTACTGTAGTGACTCTTGCCACGGGAATGAGGTCCTTAACAGAGCGACTCTTGCTACGGGAATGAGGTCTTTACCGTAGTGACTCTTGCCACTAGAATGAGGTATCCATGCCGGAGTGAGTTTTGCCAGAGTAAATACAAATGAGTGGGTCATCTTCATAGAAACGCACCGAGCGCGGTTTGTATGTGAGCGCGCCAATAAATTCAGCGCACCTCACCGCTAATCCCCGCTAAATTTTGTCAGAGTGTGCGTGCGCGCCGCACACGTGTTGGCGCGCTCACATACAAGCCGCGTCCGTGCGTTTCTATGAAGATGACCTACTCATTTGTATTTACTCTGGTTTTACTATGGGAATGAGGTCTTTACTGTAGTGGGCTCACCAGCGTCCGCAGCCCCTCGAGGCGCAGGTGGCGGCGCGCCGGGCAGGCGGCGTGCAGCAGCTGCCGGAGCCGGCGTGGCGCCTGTGGCGGGTCGGGAGCCTAGTGCCGGGGCTGGCGTGGCGCCTGTGGCGGGTCGGGGCTCACCAGCGTCCGCAGCCCCTCGAGGCGCAGGTGGCGGCGCGCCGGGCAGGCGGCGTGCAGCAGCTGCCGGAGCCGGCGTGGCGCCTGTGGCGGGTCGGGAGCCTAGTGCCGGGGCTGGCGTGGCGCCTGTGGCGGGTCGGGGCTCACCAGCGTCCGCAGCCCCTCGAGGCGCAGGTGGCGGCGCGCCGGGCAGGCGGCGTGCAGCAGCTGCCGGAGCCGGCGTGGCGCCTGTGGCGGGTCGGGAGCCTAGTGCCGGGGCTGGCGTGGCGCCTGTGGCGGGTCGGGGCTCACCAGCGTCCGCAGCCCCTCGAGGCGCAGGTGGCGGCGCGCCGGGCAGGCGGCGTGCAGCAGCTGCCGGAGCCGGCGTGGCGCCTGTGGCGGGTCGGGAGCCTAGTGCCGGGGCTGGCGTGGCGCCTGTGGCGGGTCGGGGCTCACCAGCGTCCGCAGCCCCTCGAGGCGCAGGTGGCGGCGCGCCGGGCAGGCGGCGTGCAGCAGCTGCCGGAGCCGGCGTGGCGCCTGTGGCGGGTCGGGAGCCTAGTGCCGGGGCTGGCGTGGCGCCTGTGGCGGGTCGGGGCTCACCAGCGTCCGCAGCCCCTCGAGGCGCAGGTGGCGGCGCGCCGGGCAGGCGGCGTGCAGCAGCTGCCGGAGCCGGCGTGGCGCCTGTGGCGGGTCGGGAGCCTAGTGCCGGGGCTGGCGTGGCGCCTGTGGCGGGTCGGGGCTCACCAGCGTCCGCAGCCCCTCGAGGCGCAGGTGGCGGCGCGCCGGGCAGGCGGCGTGCAGCAGCTGCCGGAGCCGGCGTGGCGCCTGTGGCGGGTCGGGAGCCTAGTGCCGGGGCTGGCGTGGCGCCTGTGGCGGGTCGGGGCTCACCAGCGTCCGCAGCCCCTCGAGGCGCAGGTGGCGGCGCGCCGGGCAGGCGGCGTGCAGCAGCTGCCGGAGCCGGCGTGGCGCCTGTGGCGGGTCGGGAGCCTAGTGCCGGGGCTGGCGTGGCGCCTGTGGCGGGTCGGGGCTCACCAGCGTCCGCAGCCCCTCGAGGCGCAGGTGGCGGCGCGCCGGGCAGGCGGCGTGCAGCAGCTGCCGGAGCCGGCGTGGCGCCTGTGGCGGGTCGGGAGCCTAGTGCCGGGGCTGGCGTGGCGCCTGTGGCGGGTCGGGGCTCACCAGCGTCCGCAGCCCCTCGAGGCGCAGGTGGCGGCGCGCCGGGCAGGCGGCGTGCAGCAGCTGCCGGAGCCGGCGTGGCGCCTGTGGCGGGTCGGGAGCCTAGTGCCGGGGCTGGCGTGGCGCCTGTGGCGGGTCGGGGCTCACCAGCGTCCGCAGCCCCTCGAGGCGCAGGTGGCGGCGCGCCGGGCAGGCGGCGTGCAGCAGCTGCCGGAGCCGGCGTGGCGCCTGTGGCGGGTCGGGAGCCTAGTGCCGGGGCTGGCGTGGCGCCTGTGGCGGGTCGGGGCTCACCAGCGTCCGCAGCCCCTCGAGGCGCAGGTGGCGGCGCGCCGGGCAGGCGGCGTGCAGCAGCTGCCGGAGCCGGCGTGGCGCCTGTGGCGGGTCGGGAGCCTAGTGCCGGGGCTGGCGTGGCGCCTGTGGCGGGTCGGGGCTCACCAGCGTCCGCAGCCCCTCGAGGCGCAGGTGGCGGCGCGCCGGGCAGGCGGCGTGCAGCAGCTGCCGGAGCCGGCGTGGCGCCTGTGGCGGGTCGGGAGCCTAGTGCCGGGGCTGGCGTGGCGCCTGTGGCGGGTCGGGGCTCACCAGCGTCCGCAGCCCCTCGAGGCGCAGGTGGCGGCGCGCCGGGCAGGCGGCGTGCAGCAGCTGCCGGAGCCGGCGTGGCGCCTGTGGCGGGTCGGGAGCCTAGTGCCGGGGCTGGCGTGGCGCCTGTGGCGGGTCGGGGCTCACCAGCGTCCGCAGCCCCTCGAGGCGCAGGTGGCGGCGCGCCGGGCAGGCGGCGTGCAGCAGCTGCCGGAGCCGGCGTGGCGCCTGTGGCGGGTCGGGAGCCTAGTGCCGGGGCTGGCGTGGCGCCTGTGGCGGGTCGGGGCTCACCAGCGTCCGCAGCCCCTCGAGGCGCAGGTGGCGGCGCGCCGGGCAGGCGGCGTGCAGCAGCTGCCGGAGCCGGCGTGGCGCCTGTGGCGGGTCGGGAGCCTAGTGCCGGGGCTGGCGTGGCGCCTGTGGCGGGTCGGGGCTCACCAGCGTCCGCAGCCCCTCGAGGCGCAGGTGGCGGCGCGCCGGGCAGGCGGCGTGCAGCAGCTGCCGGAGCCGGCGTGGCGCCTGTGGCGGGTCGGGAGCCTAGTGCCGGGGCTGGCGTGGCGCCTGTGGCGGGTCGGGGCTCACCAGCGTCCGCAGCCCCTCGAGGCGCAGGTGGCGGCGCGCCGGGCAGGCGGCGTGCAGCAGCTGCCGGAGCCGGCGTGGCGCCTGTGGCGGGTCGGGAGCCTAGTGCCGGGGCTGGCGTGGCGCCTGTGGCGGGTCGGGGCTCACCAGCGTCCGCAGCCCCTCGAGGCGCAGGTGGCGGCGCGCCGGGCAGGCGGCGTGCAGCAGCTGCCGGAGCCGGCGTGGCGCCTGTGGCGGGTCGGGAGCCTAGTGCCGGGGCTGGCGTGGCGCCTGTGGCGGGTCGGGGCTCACCAGCGTCCGCAGCCCCTCGAGGCGCAGGTGGCGGCGCGCCGGGCAGGCGGCGTGCAGCAGCTGCCGGAGCCGGCGTGGCGCCTGTGGCGGGTCGGGAGCCTAGTGCCGGGGCTGGCGTGGCGCCTGTGGCGGGTCGGGGCTCACCAGCGTCCGCAGCCCCTCGAGGCGCAGGTGGCGGCGCGCCGGGCAGGCGGCGTGCAGCAGCTGCCGGAGCCGGCGTGGCGCCTGTGGCGGGTCGGGAGCCTAGTGCCGGGGCTGGCGTGGCGCCTGTGGCGGGTCGGGGCTCACCAGCGTCCGCAGCCCCTCGAGGCGCAGGTGGCGGCGCGCCGGGCAGGCGGCGTGCAGCAGCTGCCGGAGCCGGCGTGGCGCCTGTGGCGGGTCGGGAGCCTAGTGCCGGGGCTGGCGTGGCGCCTGTGGCGGGTCGGGGCTCACCAGCGTCCGCAGCCCCTCGAGGCGCAGGTGGCGGCGCGCCGGGCAGGCGGCGTGCAGCAGCTGCCGGAGCCGGCGTGGCGCCTGTGGCGGGTCGGGAGCCTAGTGCCGGGGCTGGCGTGGCGCCTGTGGCGGGTCGGGGCTCACCAGCGTCCGCAGCCCCTCGAGGCGCAGGTGGCGGCGCGCCGGGCAGGCGGCGTGCAGCAGCTGCCGGAGCCGGCGTGGCGCCTGTGGCGGGTCGGGAGCCTAGTGCCGGGGCTGGCGTGGCGCCTGTGGCGGGTCGGGGCTCACCAGCGTCCGCAGCCCCTCGAGGCGCAGGTGGCGGCGCGCCGGGCAGGCGGCGTGCAGCAGCTGCCGGAGCCGGCGTGGCGCCTGTGGCGGGTCGGGAGCCTAGTGCCGGGGCTGGCGTGGCGCCTGTGGCGGGTCGGGGCTCACCAGCGTCCGCAGCCCCTCGAGGCGCAGGTGGCGGCGCGCCGGGCAGGCGGCGTGCAGCAGCTGCCGGAGCCGGCGTGGCGCCTGTGGCGGGTCGGGAGCCTAGTGCCGGGGCTGGCGTGGCGCCTGTGGCGGGTCGGGGCTCACCAGCGTCCGCAGCCCCTCGAGGCGCAGGTGGCGGCGCGCCGGGCAGGCGGCGTGCAGCAGCTGCCGGAGCCGGCGTGGCGCCTGTGGCGGGTCGGGAGCCTAGTGCCGGGGCTGGCGTGGCGCCTGTGGCGGGTCGGGGCTCACCAGCGTCCGCAGCCCCTCGAGGCGCAGGTGGCGGCGCGCCGGGCAGGCGGCGTGCAGCAGCTGCCGGAGCCGGCGTGGCGCCTGTGGCGGGTCGGGAGCCTAGTGCCGGGGCTGGCGTGGCGCCTGTGGCGGGTCGGGGCTCACCAGCGTCCGCAGCCCCTCGAGGCGCAGGTGGCGGCGCGCCGGGCAGGCGGCGTGCAGCAGCTGCCGGAGCCGGCGTGGCGCCTGTGGCGGGTCGGGAGCCTAGTGCCGGGGCTGGCGTGGCGCCTGTGGCGGGTCGGGGCTCACCAGCGTCCGCAGCCCCTCGAGGCGCAGGTGGCGGCGCGCCGGGCAGGCGGCGTGCAGCAGCTGCCGGAGCCGGCGTGGCGCCTGTGGCGGGTCGGGAGCCTAGTGCCGGGGCTGGCGTGGCGCCTGTGGCGGGTCGGGGCTCACCAGCGTCCGCAGCCCCTCGAGGCGCAGGTGGCGGCGCGCCGGGCAGGCGGCGTGCAGCAGCTGCCGGAGCCGGCGTGGCGCCTGTGGCGGGTCGGGAGCCTAGTGCCGGGGCTGGCGTGGCGCCTGTGGCGGGTCGGGGCTCACCAGCGTCCGCAGCCCCTCGAGGCGCAGGTGGCGGCGCGCCGGGCAGGCGGCGTGCAGCAGCTGCCGGAGCCGGCGTGGCGCCTGTGGCGGGTCGGGAGCCTAGTGCCGGGGCTGGCGTGGCGCCTGTGGCGGGTCGGGGCTCACCAGCGTCCGCAGCCCCTCGAGGCGCAGGTGGCGGCGCGCCGGGCAGGCGGCGTGCAGCAGCTGCGCGCGCACGGAGCCGCCGGAGCGTGCGCGCGCGCGTGCGGGCGGGTGCGCGCAGTAGCACGCGAGAGGGTCGCCCTCTGTCGAGCCGAAGTTCTCGATCTGCGCGCGAAGAGCGAGTGGGTTGGACAGTCAACACGGTTAAGCCTTGATCACACGTACCGAGCAAACGGGCGAGAGACAGTGCTCTCGGTCGAGTACTGGGTGTGTATGAACATTACGCCGAGTGCTCGGCCGAGCGCTCGAGTATGTGACTCAAGTGTGATCAAGGCTTGCCTTGATCACACGTACCGAGTTAACGGGCGAGACAGTAAAACGTTTACTCGGTTGAGACAGTTGGGTGAGCGAGTCACATACTCGAGCGCTCAGCCGAGCACTCGGCGAAATGTTCATACACACCGAGTACTCGGTCGAGAGCACTGTCTCGCCCGTTTACTCGGTACGTTGATCAAGGCTTTAACAGGCTTACAGGGTTCTTCAATGGAACAATAATCTATTACTCAAGCTTCAACCGAACTAACGCAGATCGCCATCGCCGACGCGATCATAGGCCTATGCACGCGTTGATTTGGTTGAACCCTTATTCTTTTGAGCGATGCCAATGCTGAGCGGCTACTGTTCGCGCCTAAATTCTAATAAGAACGAACGGAGAAGGGTGAAGGCAGCCGAATATGGACGATCGAGCGCGCAGTCGCGCGGCAGTCTTCGGTTTTTTCTTAGCGTTTCCATTTTGGAAATATTGGAAAAACTCTCAAGTAACGCAAATTGTAATAAAAACGCGACAGGCTATATCTAAGTACAAGTGCTCATTGTTCAGAAACCATTACAAAAAGCACTAAGGTTGGAGAATGTTACCTGTGGAAGACTGGGCCAGCAAGTGATCTCGTTGTGACTGAGGTCTAACTGCCGCAGGCTCGTTGGGTATGACGTCACGTATGACATCGACCTGCAAAGACATTCTTAACTATATTCAAGTCTATAATAGGATTATACTGGGCTGCTAAAATTGTAAGTTCAAAAATCGAATCCATAGTTTAAAATTTATGTTATTTTGCACCAATCGAGCTTATATGACTCTCAAATGGACAATGTTCATGTCCTATGTCCCCAGTGTATTTAGAACTTAGAATCTTAGGAAATGAGATCCTTATCGGAGCGACTCTTGTTACGGGACTGAGGTCCTTACCAGAGCGACTCTTGCTGCGGGAATGAAGTACTTACCAGAGCGACTCTTACTACTGGAATGAGGCCCTTACCAGAGCGACTCTTGCCACGGGATTGTGCGCCTTACCTCAACGAATTATAAGCCATATTGAGCCGCGTGAGCCGCGGCGCGCGGCGGCGGCACGCAGGTGAACTAGTTGTGCGCCAGGTGAGCGAGGCAGGCGACTCTTGCCACGGGAATGTAGACCTTACTGTAGTGACTCTTGCTACGGGAAAGTGAGGTATATATTGTAATGACTCTTGCTACGGGAATGAGGTCCTTACCGCAGCGACTCAAGAGTCACTGAGTCACTAGCCACAAGAATGAGGACCTTTCCAGAGCGACTCTTGCTACGGGAATGAGGTCCTTACCAGAGCGACTCTTGCCACGGGAATGAGGACCTTACCAGAGCGACTCTTGCCACGGGAATGAGGACCTTACCAGAGCGACTCTTGCTACGGGAATGAAGACCTTACCAGAGCGACTCTTACTACTGGAATGAGGCCCTTACCAGAGCGACTCTTGCTACGGGAATGAAGACCTTACCAGAGCGACTCTTGCTACTGGAATGAGGCCCTTACCAGAGCGACTCTTGCTGCGGGAAAGTAAACCTTACCTCAACGAATTATAAGCCATATTGAGCCGCGTGAGCCGCGGCGCGCGGCAGGCGAGCGGCGGCGGCACGCAGGTGAACTGGTTGTGAGCGAGGTTGAGCGAGGCAGGTGACTCTTGTCACGGGAATGTAGAACTTACTGTAGTGACTCTTGTCACGGGAATGAGGTCCATACCAGAGCGACTCTTGCCACGGGAATGAGGTCCTTACTAGAGTGACTCTTGCCACGGGAATGAGGTCCTTACTGTAGTGACTCTTGCTGCGGGAATGAGGTCCTTACTAGAGTGACTCTTGCCACGGGAATGAGGTCCTTACCGTAGTGGCTGTTGCCACGGGAATGAGTTCCTTACCAGAGCGTCTCTTTCTACGGGAATGAGGTCCTTACTGTAGTGACTCTTGCCACGGGAATGAGGTCCTTACTAGAGTGACTCTTGCCACGGGAATGAGGTCCTTACTGTAGTGACTCTCGCCACGGGAATAAGTTCCTTACTGTAGTGAATCTTGTCACGGAAATTTAGTCCCTACCGTAGTGGCTCTTACTATGGGTGAGAGGTCCTTAATAGAGCGACTCAGGAGTCGTTGAGTCGCGTGACAAGTCACGGGAATGTGCACCTTACCAAAGCGACTCTTGCCACGGCAATGTGCGCCTTACCTCAACGAATTATAAGCCATATTGAGCCGCGTGAGCCGCGGCGCGCGGCAGGCGAGCGGCGGCGGCACGCAGGTGAACTGGTTGTGAGCCAGGTTGAGCGAGGCAGGCGACTCTTGTCACGGGAATGTAGTCCTTACTGTAGTGACTCTTGTCACGGGAATGAGGTCCTTACTAGAGCGACTCTTGCCACGGGAATGAGGTCCTTACTAGAGTGACTCTTGCCACGGGAATGAGGTCCTTACTGTAGTGACTCTTGCCACGGGAATGAGGTCCTTACTGTAGTGACTCTTGCCACGGGAATGAGGTCCTTACCGTAGTGACTCTTGCCACTGGAATGTGCACCTTACCGCCGAGAATGTAACCTCTACGACGAAGCTCGACAGAAGATGCTGGATGCGATGCGGAAAGCCGAGCAAGGACCTGTTTACACCAGGACCTCACGAGTCGTTGCAGTAACTGGATCGCATTGGTGTCAAGCCCCAGAAGGGGGAGAATTGACTATGAGAAGGGACATGGATCAGAGAAATTTGTAGGGAGTCAAGCAAAGCGTCCGGGGAAAGCCCAGAGCAAGTACCCGCGCGCTCTCCCGAGATTTGGTTCATGCGCCGTGAGGCAGGAAGAACCATGGGTGGTGGTGGGATTTGTGCGCCTTACCTCAACGAATTATAAGCCATATTGAGCCGCGTGAGCCGCGGCGCGCGGCAGGCGAGCGGCGGCGGCACGCAGGTGAATTGGTTATGAGCCAGGTTGAGCGACGTGAGCCGCGAGCCGGCGGCGGCGGGCGCGGGCGACTCTAACGGATCGAGCTCGCCGCGCCACGCGTGCGGGCGGCGGGCTTCTGACCAGCTGTACGTAGATAAATTATTTCGTGAATACATCCAGTGGGTCTACATAAGTGACACTTTTTGATCGAATCCAAGAGCTTACTCGTTGTGGATAAAAAAATCCATTTTTGATTCTATAGTCTGGTCCGTGAGCACGTAGAATTTTGTCCAATGACCCCAAGCTACCCATCCTTATCGGTCGCGCCTAATTATATTGCTGTCGCGACTGTGCGACGGGCGCTCACAGTGAGTGTGCGAGTGCGACAACAACATAATTACGCGCGAGCGATAAGAATGGGTAGCTTGGGATCATTGGACAAAATTCTACGTGCTCACGGACCGGGCTTTAACTACTTACTTATTCAAACTGTGTGTGTCATTTCTTTTTTATGTTGGAACCAAAATAAATGTTTTTCTTTCTTTCAAATCCGTTGTAAATCCATACAAAAAAAAGCTTTTCGACCATTTTTCGACACAAAAACTGTAATATTTTGAAACTTGTTAAGAGCGTTTACGCCGTTTGGCGCAAAAACAATACTTTTTCAACTCGTTACAATCATTAACCAGTTACATTACAAATATGTTATAGGCATAAATAATTAGGCAATTTCGTCGTCTAAATAGTTGAGAAAATATTTCGATTAGTGTAGTATTTAAGAATTCTATCAAGATAAGTCCACACAGGTTTTCAAATTTCCACTTTAGCGTCAGTTTACAAGCTGAATTTTTTTTTAAAATACTGTGAAAACGATATAACAAACATTTATATCCTATAGCATAGGTCCTTAAGCAAATAGTTAGTTGAGAAAATTCTTAGATTTAAGCATTTTACAATAAGAAATCACAAATTCAAAGAACGTGAAATACCCAAAAATCAAAGTGATTTTTACACCATTATTCTTCTTTAATTCAACATAAAAATAGCTTAATATAATAAAATAACATCTTCTTTAAAATATTTACTTTGAAACGATATATAATAATTATATGAATTATTCATTGTTATTGTTTTGCTAATAAACATTTGAAAACTATTAAAAAACGCGGCGCGCGAATCATTTCCAATGATGCCCCTTGAAACGCCGCGCTTCGCGTAAACGCTCTTAAGAGAGGCTGGAAACCTAGATAACCCATCAAACACCAAAAGGTTGCATAAGACCGCGTAACAAGTGATTTCTATTTGTCTCGACTTTGTTAGATTTTTTTTTTTGTTTTGATTTAGAAGCTTGAAGGGCTACAGTAACCTTCGTGAAAGTTTTAATTTACAATTTTGTCGATACTTTTGTTTAGGTGTCTTAGGTCAACACTATTTTCGGTAGACATTTTCTTCTAATTACTTTCATTGAGAGTACAATGACAGTTTAACTTTCTACTCAGAATAACTCGTACTTTTTGGTCAATTTTAGGTCCAGTTGTAGATCCCGGCTGCATACAAGTTGCAGTGGGAACGAGAGTTTTGTATGGCTCTTGTCTCCGTAATTTAAATCTTATTCACTTATCATAAGGTCGTAAACCAATGATCAACATGTGATAGTTAAAATAACTCACACAGCGTGTCCTCCACGGCCGGCCACGACCACGGGCGCGTCGTCATCGGGCGCCTCGCTGTCGCTGCGCTCGATGGACGGACTGCGCGAGGAGTTCTTCTGCGGACGAAGGCATATAATCAGTAATAGCATGTAGCTGATTTAATTGTTTAGCTCAGGAGGGACAGTCAGGCTCAGGGGGGACAGTCTGGCCCATAAAGTTAATATACCTAGCGGAATAGAGCAACAAAGAACTGAGCGAGCGAGATGTGTGATAAAATTGGCCAATCCAAAATTTGTTTCGTTTGACAGCTCGTGGTTGTTGCTCTATTCCGAAGGAATATTAACTTTATGGTCTGGCCTAGGGAGGACAGTCTAGCTCAGGGAGGGCAGTCTGGACCAAGGGGGAGAGTATGGCCTAGGGGGGACAGTCTGGACCATGGGGGACAATCTGGCACAGGGGGGTCATACTGGCCCAGGGGTGACAGTCTGGCTAAAAGGGTACAGTCTGGCTCAGAGGGGCAATTGAACCAGGGGGACAATCTGGACCATGGGGAACAGTCTGGCCCAGGGGGGACAGTCTGTCCCATGAGTGCAGCCTGGACCAGGACAATCTAGCTCAGGGGGACAGTCTGACCCAGGAAGGGCAGTCTAGCCCAGGGGGACAATCTGGACCATGGAGAACAGTCTGGCCCAGTGGGAACATTTTGACCCAAGGGTGACAGTATGTTTCTGAGGGGACTGTCTGTCCCAGGGAAGACAGTCTTGCCCAAGGGTACAGTATGGCTCAGCGGGGACAGTCTGACGTCGCACTCACCGACTGGTCTGCGCTGCGCTCTGCGGCCTCGGCCTCGGCGGGAGGCTGCGGCGCCTCGGACGGAGACAGCGCCGTTGGACTGCTACATTCGCTTGTGTTCTGGAATGCAAGCGATCAATCAATATTCTGGACAAAAAAGGAGCTATAGCTTGGCTCAGTCAACGCCTGAGGAATGGGAGCGGCTCGGGAGGGGTGACATTGCAGATTATGACGTGGCAAATCCAAAACATATCCGAAGTCTCGCTGATCACCAAAGTCACCGCGATATGGAAATCATTGGGGGAGGCCTATATGTTTAGCAGTGGACGATGATGACGAGGCGACTGAAATGATAATGATAATGATGATGATGAAGAGTCGAAGTTTAGTTGCAGATGGGTCGGAGTAACACAGAAACTGCCTGTTGGTTCAGTCTAGCTTATGTTGCCATTTTCCTTACAAGTTTTTTTCGTCAAACGCCTCCAATGACTGGCGTTGACGGTCGGTGCTATCCAGTTACGCGCGATGGCTTCGACACTGATATATCCATTTGACACCTTTTTTACGAGGAAAACATGCACGAGCCATACCCACTAAAATGACCCCTTTGCTCCGTCCACCATAAGTGGGAGGAAACTGTGGGATTCCGGACAAAGCCTTCTCTACCACAGCCCCTCCTGTATCGGTGTGACACCTAAACCAGCCTTCAGTCCTGAGCTTGTTGTTGGACACGTCTAGCGTCGTCAGCGCCGGCAGACGGCTGTCTCTGGTACTGCTCCGAGTGTAGCTTGTTGTTGACTGACCTCGTCTCCCGCCGGCAGCGCCCTCAAGTGGTTGAGGGCGGCGCTAAGGTCGCGCAGGGCGGGCGCGGTCCATACAGCTGGCGGGAGCTTGTTGTTGGACATCTAGCGTCGTCAGCGCCGGCAGACGACTGTCTCTGGTACTGCTCCGAGTCTAGCTTGTTGTTGACTGACCTCGTCTCCCGCCGGCAGCGCCCTCAAGTGGTTGAGGGCGGCGCTAAGGTCGCGCAGGGCGGGCGCGGTCCATACAGCTGGCGGGAGCGCGCGTAGTTTGTTGTTGGACACGTCCAGCGTCGTCAGCGCCGGCAGACGGAACAGCTCTGGTGGTAGCTCCTCGAGACGATTATCCTGGAGGAAAAGTTTTTTTAAATAACTGCCCCTAATTTTTTTCTAAAATATCACACGCAGCATCAGCGCGGGTGCGATGCAAGAACTGTCCAAATTCCATTATTTGACAGCGCGGTACAGTCAGTCGGATATCACAGTAAAAAACACCGTTGCCTCGTCGTGACAAGCAATGAGACGCACATGCGTAACACATTATTTACATACTTTATCACAGTCTACAGCTTGATATTTCGACTTTTGCATTTGGAAGACTGCACTTACCTGTAGATATAAGTCTTGCAACGCAGGCGCTGAGTACACGTCAAGTTTTACGCGTTTCCTGAAAAACAAACTTCGCGGGAGGCGCTCTAGCTTGTTTTGTGCCGCGTTCAAGTACCTGCCATGCAATAAACATATTTTATTTTATTTAGTAAATATCCATTTTCGTTTTTTCAGTCTGTGGTTTGAGTTTTGACAGAATCTTTGCACTCTAGTGATTTTGACTAACGTCCTTGGTCAAAGCCACTTTTGACTGGAAAAATCATTCAAAAGTAATATTGACCAAGGGCATCAGTCAAAACCACTTTTGACTGATTTTTGCAGTCAAATGTGGTTTTGACCGATTATGAGTTTTGACTGTAATAAATACATCAAACTTATGCCTGTATTTTCAATTGATTATTATCCTTTACTTTCGTAGGTGTTCAAACAAAAAGAGTGGATACTACTGCTCAAACGCAACAACCATCTTTTAAAACCTTCTCCATTCTTTCCTTTTGAGCTGAGCAGCTCACCGCAAGCTGACGAGCGTGAACAGCTCAGCTGGCACGTCCGGAGCTCGTTGTTGGCCAGGTCGATCCTCGTCAGAGCCAGGAGGGCGCCGCTCTTATAGAACTGTTCTAGAACCTTCCCCATTCGTCCATGTCCTCACGAGCTCGGTAGCTCACTCACCGCAAGCTGACGAGCGTGAACAGCTCAGCAGGCAGCGTCCGGAGCTCGTTGTTGGCCAGGTCGATCCTTGTCAGAGCCAGAAGAGCGCCACCCTCGCTGCCCAGGCGTTTGTTGACACGTAAAGCCGCCGCATGTAACCACGACATTCTGATACACAAATACTAAAGGTTAGGAAGCTTTTAAAGCTTTGGCCAAACCAAAGCGTTCAGTCTGCGTCGACGATAGCGTTCACGGTGGCGATCAGATGTCATGTACGAACTTGTGGTAATGTGTTCAAATTTGCGCGTTCTGTCATAGGCTGTGGCGTTCGTTCGTCGGTCGTATTTTACGTTTATAATTTTAAAATGGCCGAAATTTTTTTCATGGTTTATAATCACGGCATTGTGTTAAACTTTCGCACGCAGACTGATCGCCACTGTGCATGCTATAGCGGACACAAGTTAAGGCCGGGTAGCAGAGAAAATGGCGAAAATGAGGTTTTCATTTTTCATTTTTGAGGTACTAAACAGTAAAATTAAAGGCTAAGATTTTTATTGGGCATAGTTGAGGATATTTTCTAGGGCTATTAACGGATGGAAACACGATTTGATGAAGTTGACTCGATAGAATAAATTCCCAAAGTTACCTCTATTCGTTTTCTATTTATGGTTTTATTTTTAAAATAAGCGATTTGAGATTCTAAATCTTTTACTAAACTAAAGTTCAGAAATAACTTGAGGGCTTTTAACGGATGAAATTTTTATATTGCGTCTTATTTAGTTACTATGTTAAAAAATGTGGAAAAAATCGCCCATGACGGCTTGGACAATCTCAATCAGTCGCGCGGTGGCGCTTACGGAGGACGGACGCGTGTCAGTTTTTTGGCCGTGACAGTTCGCGATTTGTCAATATTTTTGACAATGATGACTTGATGAGTCACAGTATAATAATATCAGTGTTACTGGAGAAAGCTTAAATTCAATTCAATTTTGTCTACCTATTGAAATTTAAATCGTTCGCATCCTTTTAAACGAAGACTCTACTCATGATACATAGTACATTCCTCAAATATGAGACAAAACCAATGAGTTAAAATTACATTTTAATAGTACCTACATACAATCGTCTTACACTCTTTAGAAGAGCACACTGACACAAATAAATAATAAAAAATACTGTCTAAGGTCTGTAGCTAAAGGTCTAAGATGTAAGATAGAAGAATCTTCTAGCCAAAAAGATGGCAGATGCAGCAGATGTCAACGGATTTAAAACTGGAGTTCATATTATGACTTCTTGTAGACTTAAGTCTCTAGAGCGTCCCTTCCTCCACCATGCGTAAGAATTTTCACAAAAATACTGTGTAAGGTCTGTAGCTAAAGGTCTACGCTGCAAGATGGAAGAATCTTCTAACCAAAAAGATGGCAGATGCAGCAGATGTCAACGGATTTAAAACTGGAGTTCATGTGACTCCTTGTAGACTTGAGTGTCTAGAGCGTCCCTTCCTCCACCATGCGTAAGAATTTTCACAAAAATACTGTCTAAGGTCTGTAGCTAAAGGTCTAAGCCGTAAGATAGAAGAATCTTATAGCCAAAAACATGGCAGATTCAGCAGATATCAACGGATTTAAAACTGGAGTTCATGTGTATCCTTGTAGTTTTAAGTCTCTAGAGCAGTGGTTCTTAACCTTTAAGTCATAAGGGACCATTTTACCAAATTTCTGTCTTGTCAGGGACCACCTCATAATCGGTCAAAACCAGTTTGACTGCAAAAATCAGTTAAAAGTGGTTTTGACCAAGGTGTGCAAGTGCACATCGTGGACCACTTGGAATGCCTTCAGGGACCACCAGTGGTCCGCGGACCACCGGTTAAGAACCACTGCTCTAGAGCGTCCCTTCCTCCACCATGCGTAAGAATGTTTCAAAAATACTGTCTAAGGTCTGTAGCTAAAGGTCTAAGCTGCAAGATAGAAGAATCTTCTAGCCAAAAAGATGGCAGATGCAGCAGATGTCAACGGATTTAAAACTTGGAGTTCATGTGACTCCTTCTAGACTTGAGTCTCTAGAGCGTCCCGTCCTCCACCATGCGTAAAAGTTTTCCAAAAATACTGTCTGAGGTCTGTAATAAAAGTCTAAACTGCAAGATAGAAGAATCTTTTACTGTCGGGTGACGTAATCTTGAAATTCTTTTAGCCGGCGCGGAACTTCCGGAAGGTCGGGTGACGCCACGCCTCTTTGAACCGTGTTTACTTTGACAGTTATATTCTATGTCTTATAAATCAGATGGGAAACTATTTTTTAAAAAAAAAAGAAAAGAAAACAAGAAATCTAACAAAAACTTATATTCCAAACGTTATTTTAAAATTACAAAATTACGATCTCCTAACAACCTAAGACACGTCCACCACTCTCGAGTGCCGAAGGAAAAGTGAGCTCCGTCCGTAGCAACAGGCAGCAACCTGCTCCGGCGCGCCACGATCACGCCACCGCTGACGTCACCAGTACGGGCTGCTAGGCCCCGCCTCTTCTTCAGTTATTTGTAATACGGCCTCTCCTGACCGCGAGGCGTCCTCGACCGCTTCTTGAGAAGGTCCTTCGCCACCATCCTCTGCTTCTTGAGAGGGTCCTTCGCTACCATCCTCTGCTTCTTGAGAGGGTCCTTCGCCACCATCCTCTTGATCTCCCAGGTCATCGGTAGAATCATCAGACTCTGGAATTGCAACAACTTCTAAGCGACATTGTAAAACGAAAATGAAATTAAAAAGAGAGGGCTCTGGGTAACTTTGCGTTATGATAGAAAGCGTGCACTCAAACCATCACAAGCAAAGCCTTAATAGACAACTTCTATAATTTAACCAAGTTTGGGAACAGATTAATCTCAAAACTAAATAACAAATGACAGATTCCGGATTTCTGTCACCTGTTCGCATAACAAACGCATTATAATTTTAATGCAGAAGCTATGCCCCGCGACAGAGGCTCCAAAAGTTCGCATGTCACGACTCCTTGATCATAACATAGGCACCAAGTTCGCATATTATGACCATCCCTACTCGCATAACTAAAACATTAGGTGTTAAATGTAATGGTTATGCCCCGCGACAGAGGCACCAAAAGTTCGCATGTCACGACTCCTTGACCATAGCATAGGCTCCAAGTTCGCATACTATGGCCCCGTGACAACCAATGTCACTCATGGTGTTGCACATCAACATGTGTAACATCACTCACAACTCGCATAACACACGCCATAGGTAGCTGCCTTAAGCAAGCGCACGTGGTATAAGCAACACAAAGCTCACGCCATAGGTAGCTGCCATAAAGCAAGCGCACGTGGCCAAAAAAATGACTTACCACCCTCGAAGAAGGCTGCACACGTTTCCGGCGTCCACTCCCCGCGCCACTGAACCATATGCTCAGCCGCCGCTTGAGTTCGCTTGCCATATGAACCCGCCATGAGCTCCAACTCATAGCGATGATGTGGGAGGTCCCGAACTACTTTGTAAGGGCCTCGCATGCCGGAATCCAGTTTGCCAGAACTTTGTGAACTTTTACCCACAAAAACAAAGTCTCCTACAGCATAAGTAGGTGGTTCGCGCCGTGTTGAGTTAACACGTTCATCTTGTTGACGTTGATTTGTTGCTAATAGTTCTGACGCCCTTTGCCTTCGGAGAGTAACTATCGCCTCGCGATTGTTATGTGTGTCGTCAAGAGCCACATCCCTTATGAGAGACCTTAGTACGGGAGTGGTACCTTCAGTCCCGATCAGAAGGTTGAGGGGTGCCATCTGAGTCGTAGCTTGCTTGGTAATGTTTAACGTCAGTTGGATTTTCCATAAAGCTTCCGACCAACTTACGCCTTTAACGTTTACTTCGACTCGCAGCATGTTTAATACGGTTCGGCAATAACGCTCGACCTGACCATTCTCACAATGCATGCCGGGTGTGATTAAGTGTGTGGAGCATCCCATATTTAAAACCCAAGTTTGAAAACCTGAACCCTCGAACATTCTACCTTGATCAGATACGATCAATGTCGGAGTACCAAATAAAGACAACGCATTCGTAAAAACACGCTTAAGTTCGTCTGTGTCTTGCCTACGCATGGAATACAGAAGACAGAACTTTGAAAAGGCGTCTATTATTATGAGAATGTATTTGAAGCCGTCAGACTCCGGAAGCGGACCTAGGACATCCATGTGGATGGTAGAAAAAGGAACGTCGGGCTTAGTCCATGATTCAATGGGCATGTGAGGTCCACGGGGAATCTTTTTATGAGAAAGGCAGACCACACAATGGTTTACATACTTTTTCACAAATTGCCTCAGACCGGGGAACCAAAAATGACGCAGAATTAATTCGGTTGTTTTATCAATGCCAATATGTTGATGGTCATCGTGAAATACACGTAAGAGGCTCAGACGATGCCCCTTCGGTATAAAACATAACGAACGCGATTGCTCGCCAGTGGGACTGTATTTATAGTACAAGAGGTGGTTTTTAATTTCATAGCGTGAGGAATCTATCTGACCATCTCTCAACTTCTCCATCAACTCATGGGTTTCAGAATCGGCAGACTGGGCAATTTGAGCCCAATTGTTAGGCCTACGTATGTGTGAGACATTAGCCGGGTTACGACTCAAAAAATCGGCGTGTTGCATAAGGGCGCCTTTCCTGTACTCGATGGTGTACCGAAAGTCTTGTAAGTAGACCCACCATCGGGCAACTCGGGGTAAGAGATCTTTTTTACGTTCGGTCAACTTAAGCGAATTACAGTCCGTCACTATCTTAAAGTTAATACCGATAAGATAGTGCCGAAAATGTTGTAAGGCCTTCACTATCGCGAGAGTCTCGAGTTCGTAACTATGATATCGAGACTCTGCGCCATGTGTGGCCCTACTGAAGTAACCAACTACCCGTTTGCGTTTACCCTCATGTTCTTGTAATAGGACAGCTCCAAAACCGATCGCGCTCGCGTCTGTGTGCAACTCAGTGGGCAACTTCGGGTCAAATATTGCTAACACCGGTTCCTCCGTTAAACAACCAACTATGTATTCACGAGCAGCATCTTGCTCGTCGCCCCAGAAAATGGGTGACCCTTTTTCGTTAATTTTGCAATAGGAGCAGTTTTGACGGCATAGTTGGCTATATATCGTCGGAAATATCCCGCGAGACCCAAAAATTGCCGCACTTGCTTCACGCTCGTCGGTTTTGGTGACTTAACCAAGGCCTCTACTTTCCTAGGGCTCGGCCGTACCTGACCCTGACTTATGAGCCTACCTAAGTATTCTACTTCGGTCTCTAGAAAAGAACACTTTTTCAAATTGATCGAAAACCCTGCTTTTGTGAGTGTCTCAAGGACCTGATGTAGAGTTTCGAGACCCTCATCTACTGTGTCAGACATAATTAACACATCATCAATGTAATTAAGGACTTTTCCGGTGTCTATTAACGGTTTTAACGTCTTTGATATTATCCTCTGATACACTACGGGAGCGTTCGTCAAACCGTAAGGCATTTTCAGATACTCAAAATGACCTTCCGGCGTGACGAAAGCGGTTTTACTAATGGAATCATCATCAGCTCTCATAGGAATTTGGTGGAAGCCTGTGGCCATGTCTAGACTGGTAAAGTACTTACTACTGCCAAGCTTGTCTATGTGATCGTCTATGAGAGGTAACGGAAACCTATCTTTGACCGTAATCGCATTGAGGGCTCGATAATCAACGCACATCCTATCAGACCCGTCTTTCTTTTTCACGAGTATGATAGGACTTGCGTACTCTGATTGTGACTCACGAATAATGCCTTTACTTAAAAGGTCTTTAGTTATTTCACGGACTCGCAACTTTTCATCCGCCGAAAGCTTATAAGGTCGATAGTGCACTGGCGAGTTACTATTCAGCTTAATTTCCATGCAGCCGGTATTAACAGTAGAGGTCGCGGTTCCCGTGACAAAAGAATTGTTATATCGATCGATAAGTGTAAGTAACCGGTTTTTGTCCTCGCCTACTAATGATGTTTTCACCGCACTACTATCCAAGCTACTTATTTGGCGCACATGAGAGGGATTATCAATCCTTACTAGTCGCTGAACGTCACTTGTACGTATATAAGCTACACCCTGACGATTTAAGATATCTGTGCCTAGCAAAATAGGAGCACTTATGCAGTCCGGGGAAACAACAAATAAATCGACTTCTAAAGATATCTCAGGAAATTCGATTACTTTCGTAATGTAACCTGTGGATTCTATTTCCTGACTTCCGATCCCGCGCATGACTCGATAGGTTGGTATAATACTACAATCGATATGTTTAAGCACCGCACTGGAAATCAGTGAAATATCAGAACCACTATCGATTAAGACATCGACTGGCACCTTCTCTATAACGGCAGTCATAATGTTAGTTTGAGAAGCATTCGTGATTTTTGTGCAAAAATTGACCTCATTTACGTTTTTCTTATTAGTTTCGGACCGTTGCTTCGCAAAACAGTGATCTACCAAGTGCCCTGTCTTTTTACAGAACGTACAAGTCAATGCCGATTTATTTGTGTTTAAGGCATTTGTGACTGTGCTATTTGAATTAGGCTTTTGTCTCTTAGGACAAAAGTCTTTCTTGTGACCGACACCATCGCAGTAAAAACATTTAAGATCGGATTTATTAGTCCCGCGTCTCGAGCTAAAACGGTTATCGTTATTTGACGAACAGGTAGGATTGTGGGTATTTCGAAAATCTGTTTTAGGTTTGGTGTACGCGAATAAAAACTCGACCAATTGATTGGGTTGTAATTTAGCGTTTGTAGCAGCAGCTTTCACTTGAGGATCACTTATGCCTCTTATGACGATAGCAGATTTTAAATCGTCCGACAACCCAGTAACAACATTTAATCGCAGCAATGATTTACGGGCATACTCAGCATAAGTGGAAAAGCCTTTTGAGTTTGTACACATTGTCTCAAATAAAATGTTAGCGACATCGATACTTCGTGGGCAGAGCGACCGAAATTCCAATTTGAAATTAGTCCAGGTTCGATCGGACGTGACCCAGTCATTTAACCATGCGCGTGCATCGCCTTTAAGGCAACCACCTATGCGCGATAGACACTCCCGATCGTCCCAACGGTTTGCCTCGCGGCCACGATCCACCTCTGCACACCAAGCATCGAAATCGTTGATATTAGGATCAAAACTTGAAATATAATAATGGTTCGATCTTACTTGTAACAAGGATGATAGCGCGCCAACAATCCTATCCGTTGCGTCCCCTTCATTCCTCGACTCGCGACCACTGGCCCGCGTTGGCTCCGCCGTGACCTCGACTGCAGTGGAGTTCGTCGCCTGGCTTGACGAAATGGGCTGCAGCGGTGGCGTCTGGCACTCGCGTGGTGGACATGTCGTTGCAGTAATTGTCGATGGAACGGATAGCCTATTCTCAATAGCATTTAATCTTCCAAGAATAACATCTAACGATTGGTTACGAGGGCTATCACGACGTCCATATGAACTATCGCGACGCCGTTTACTAGATCTATGACGACGGTTATAAGAACTACTTTCACGACTGGAACTACGATCTCTTTTCTTGGATTTATGTTTAGGCATTATGAACGCGTTCTAAATTATTAACACTTACGCAAATAATAAATTCCAAGATTTCACACAATCCACCCACCACCACAATATAAAAATTTTTAGCGTTTAAAATGATTCAGCGGCACACACAAAAGTTAAATTTTACACCGTTAGCGGAAGGCTACGTGGCCTATCCCACTTCTGATCTTATAAATCAGATAGGAAACTATTTTTTTTAAAAAAAAAGAAAAGAAAACAAGAAATCTAACAAAAACTTATATTCCAAACGTTATTTTAAAATTACAAAATTACGATCTCCTAACAACCTAAGACACGTCCACCACTCTCGAGCGCCGAAGGAAAAGTGAGCTCCGTCCGTAGCAACAGGCAGCAACCTGCTCCGGCGCGCCACGATCACGCCACCGCTGACGTCACCAGTACGGGCTGCTAGGCCCCGCCTCTTCTTCAGTTATTTGTAATATATGTTTATTCGATTCTAAAATATATTCCCAAAAATTTTGAAAGTTGTTTAATTTGTATCACTTGGATATGATTTGTATTAGAAAGTGCTGTGAGTGTGACGCTTGAACGGAAGGAAGTCAACCTAACCTAACCAACTGCGTATTTCCAAACTGCGTATTTCTATACTGTGTAGCCGCGAGAGCTCTTTGGCGCGCTGTCTTCGGCGAAGTATTGCGCGCGCAGATTTTGACAGCGCGAAATACCTACTTTAGCAGAAATACCAAGCCTTAAACGCGTTGGTTTGACCTAAACTTAACAAAAGGCAACCAGTAACGGTTTTGACTGATCTATCAAAACACTGTTTAAACTACCGAACTGATTGAGCTGGAATTTGGCAAAGTTATTATATCAATATATAAGGGGATTAATGTCACCTCCTAAGGGGATGAGTATCACCTCCAAAGGGGATGAAAATCACCTCCTAGAGGGATGAAAATCTCCTCCTAGGGGATGAAAATCAGCTCCTAAGGGGATGAAAATCAATACCTAAGGGGATGAATATCATCTACTAAGGGGATGAATATCGCCTCCAAAGAGGATGAATATCACCTCATAGGGGATGAAATCTCCTAATAGGGGGATGAAAATCACCTTCAAGGGGATGAAAATCACCTCCAAGGGGGGTGAATATCACCTCCAAAGGGGGATGAGTATCACCCCCTAAGGGGATGAAAATTACCTACTAGGGGGATGAATATCACCTCCAAAGTGAATGAAAATCACCTCCTAGGGGGATGAATATCACCTCCTAGGGGGATGAATATCACCTCCTAGGGGGATGAAAATAGCCTCCTAAGGGGATGAACATCGCATCCTAAAGGGATGAAAATCACCTCCTAGGGGGATGGATATCACCTCCTAGGGGGATGAAAATAGCCTCCTAAGGGGATGAATATCGCATCCTAAAGGGATGAAAATCACCTCCTAGGGGGATGTATATCACCTCTTAGGGGAATGTATATCACCTCCTAAGGAGATGAAAATCTCCTAATAGGAGATAAATATCACTTCTTAAGGTGATGAAAATCACTTCCTAGGGGGATGAGTATCACCACCTAAGGGGATGAAATAGGTCCAAAGTTGGCACCTGATGGCGGGCAGCGGGCACTTGAGCTCGCGCCAGTTGACCATGACGGCGGTGGAGGGGCACAGCGCGCTGTACGTCAGCGCCGCGTCCTGCTCTTTTGTCCCGCGTCCTTGGTTTTTGATGAAAATCACCTCCTATGGGGATGAATTTCACCTCCTAGGGGGATGAATATTACCTCCTAGGGGGATGAATATTACCTCCTAGGGGGATGAAAATCTCCTCCCAGGGGGATGAATATCACCTAAGGGGATGAATATCACCTCCTAAGGGGATAAAAATCACCTCCAAGGGTGATGAATATCACCTATTAAGGGGATGAAAATCACCTCCAAAGGGGATGAAAATCACCTCTAAAGGGAATGATAATCACCTCCTATGGGGATGAATATTACCTCCTAAGGGGATGAGTATCATCTCCTAAGGGGATGAAAATAACCTCCTAGGTGGGTGAATATCACCTCCAAAGGGGGATGAAAATAACCTCCTAAGGGGATAAATATCACCTCCTAGGGGGATGAGTATCACCTCCTAAGGGGATGAAAATCACCTAATAGGGGGATAAATATCACGTCTTAAATGGATGAAAATCTCCTCCAAGGGGGATGAAAATCACCCCCTAAGGGGATGAAATAGGTCCAAAGTTGGCACCTGATGGCGGGCAGCGGGCACTTGAGCTCGCGCCAGTTGACCATGACGGCGGTGGAGGGGCACAGCGCGCTGTACGTCAGCGCCGCGTCCTGGTCTTTTGTCCCGCGTCCTTGGTTTTTGATGAAAATCACCTCCTATGGGGATGAATTTCACCTCCTAGGTGGATGAAAATCACCTCCTAAGGGGATGAATATCACCTAAGGGGATGAATGTCACCTAAGGGGATGAATATCACCTAAGGGGATGAATATCACCTCCTAAGGGGATAAAAATCACCTCCAAGGGGGATGAATATCACCTCCAAAGGGGATAAAAATCACCTCCTAGGGGGATGAAAATCACCTCCAAAGGGGATAAAAATCACCTCCCAGGGTGATGAAAATCACCTCCTAAGGGGATAAAAATCTCCTAATAAGGGGATGAAATCACGTCTAAGGGGATGAAAATCACCCCCTAAGGGGATGAAATGGGTCCAGTTAGCACCTGATGGCGGGCAGCGGGCACTTGAGCTCGCGCCAGTTGACCATGACGGCGGTGGAGGGGCACAGCGCGCTGTACGTCAGCGCCGCGTCCTGCTCTTTGGTCCCAAACACCGCGTCAGAGACTGCGGATTTGTTCAGCTTGTAGTCCGGGTCTGGGTACGCCTGTGGAGGTTCACAAGTTAGTAGTAAGTAATGACGAAGTTACAATCGGAGTCAAATGACAGTTTAAAGTCTAAATTAATTAACAAAAGTCAAAGACCAAGTCAAAAACAAAGTCAAAGTTAATGTCGAAACTCAAAAGTCAACGGGAAAGTTATCATAAGTAGATCAATTTGAAAGTCGTAAAATGATAAAAACGTAACAAAATAAAACTGATTTCAATGCCAAAAATCATGATTAAAAGATATGATACAAAAGTCAATATCGAAAGTAAAAAAACAAGTCAAATAAATATCTAAAATCAAAGCCAAAGTCAAAATGACAGGTCAATGTCAAAGTCAAAGGTCAGTTTAAAGTCAAACCCAATTCAGAACCGCAATTCCAAATCAAAGCAGCCGGCGGCTAGCGGCGCCTCCGCCAGCGCCGAGCAGTCGTACCTTAGTGGCCAGCAAGCTAGCCAGCAGGTCCGGCAGCGCCGAGCAGTCGTACCTTAGTGGCCAGCAAGCTAGCCAGCAGGTCCGGCAGCGCCGAGCAGTCGTACCTTAGTGGCCAGCAAGCTAGCCAGCAGGTCCGGCAGCGCCGACAGTCGTACCTTAGTGGCCAGCAAGCTAGCCAGCAGGTCCGGCAGCGCCGAGCAGTCGTACCTTAGTGGCCAGCAAGCTAGCCAGCAGGTCCGGCAGCGCCGAGCAGTCGTACCTTAGTGGCCAGCAAGCTAGCCAGCAGGTCCGGCAGCGCCGAGCAGTCGTACCTTAGTGGCCAGCAAGCTAGCCAGCAGGTCCGGCAGCGCCGAGCAGTCGTACCTTAGTGGCCAGCAAGCTAGCCAGCAGGTCCGGCAGCGCCGAGCAGTCGTACCTTAGTGGCCAGCAAGCTAGCCAGCAGGTCGGGCAGCTGGTGTCGCGCGCACTCCCGGACGGCGAGCCCGTGCGGGTCGGAGGCGCCGGCCGCTAGCAGCGCCTCCGCCAGCGCCGCGTGCCGCCCGCGCACCGCCAGCGCCAGCGCCGACCACGGGAGATCCCCTGGGAACACAGGTTTATAAGAGGCGGATATACAGGGTGGAAACGATAAGTGATCTCACTCGATTATTTCTAAACTATGCAAGATATCAATAAATTAGATACTGATCCTGAAAGTGCATCATGAGCTCTATCAAACGGTATTAATAATAGGTTACAGAATAAACTGGATCTATCCGAAAATTTAATGTTTCCAGCTTCCATACATTTGGTAAAGTCACATTATTTTAAAAACTACACATGATATCGTAAAACTGATTACTGATTCTAAAAGTGCTTCACAGGCTCTATCCAATGATATCAATAATAGGTTACAGAATAAACTGGATCTGTCAAAAAAAATCAATGTTTCCTTCTTCCATACATTTTGTACTACCACATTCATGACACTCATCTCTTGACAATATTATAGCAAGTAAAGCCTAAAACCAATGTTTTCCATGAATATTATAAAATAAGAATACAATTTACGAGTTTATTTTAAGAGTTTATTATTAAATAAAAAAAATTACACTTCTAATATTGTGTGTCTGGCATACATTTAGTATGGAAGCTGGAAACATTTAATTTTCAGATAGATCCAGTTTATTCTGTAACCTTTTATTGGTACCGTTTAAAAGAGCTCTTAAAGCACTTTCAGGATCAGTAGCCAGTTTTTCAATATCTTGTATAGTTTAGAAATAATCGAGTGAGATCACTTAACGTTTCCACCCTGTATTACCATCTCTCATTCCCAACTATAGATCGTTTCATCCACTCGGACGCGCCCCACCATTCTTCCGCTGTTTGAGTGTTATCGGTACACGCTAAATGATCCATGAGTGCACACGCACACTACAGTAATGCCGCTCGGATTGCTCGGATCACACTCCCCGCACCGCGCGCTTCCCGACCAGAAATTGGTGGGGCGCGTCTTCGTGGATGAAACAATCTATAGGATCTACAGCTTGCACGTCCGGCTCAAATCAAGTACAGAACAAATCTTTGTTTTATAGCTTATGTATTATTTTGTGTTTTTGTTGTTTTTTTTTTCTGTATTGTGTTTTTTAATGTGTCAATAAACCTATTCTATTCTATTCTAAACCTGCTCCAGCAACCGCAATTCTCAATGTTCTGCGATTCGACCAAGTATAACGGCGAGGTTAGTTGATGGCTGATGGGTTTGCTAAGTCACGCAACACTGTCTATGCAGTTAGCAGAGACCACGGGAGGTCTCCTTCGAGAGAAGGTTACATGAAAAGGCAATTTAACACTTTGATAGGCAATCCAATTTTGGTTTGATATAATTTAATATGGTCCTTCGAGCCGGATAATGATCCTTCCACTGGCGCATTTATTGTCCCGAAGCAGTGGTAGGGTTAATACTGGGACGATTAAAAGTGCTTTTTAAAGCTTACAGTTACTTGCAAAAATATATTTTTAAGGAATTTATGATTTTTTTTCGAACCGGATAATGGCCCTACGTGCCGGATGATTTAAGTGTGGTATACTGACTGTCAGCGCTGCAGCCGCGTTGAATGGCCGCCGACGCGCTGCGCGAGCGACGCCGCTCCCTTTCGCCGCTCTCCTGCCACTAAAATAAAAGTTAACAATTGAATAATGTTAATTAATTACCCCATTTATATTCATGGCAGAGTATAGATGGAATAAAGATGTTGGATGGCTGACAGTATAAATTAAATAAATCGTCACCTTAGCGTGTGGGTTAGCCGCGGGCGCATCCGGCGGCCAACAGCCGGCGTTGTAACCTCGCGTCGGCGACGGCGCGCCACGCAACTGTCGCCTTCATTTTGAGCAACTTACCTTAGCGTGCGAATTGATACCTTGGTTGCTGTGCGGTGCGGTTCACCTTTGCAAGTGAATATCACTTCAACTCTGTTCTGAGCAGACTTGTTTGGACTGTGGCTGGGCCGCCTTGGCTCTGTGTCTTACCTTAGCGTATGGATTAGAGCCCAGATTATACGATGCTCACTTTAGCAGGTGGGTTGTCTTCTCAACTGTGTGCAACTCAGTACTCGTCGGTTGTGTGCAACTCAACTCAGTGTAGGGGTTGTTTCATTGACTCTAGAAAGCTTCATGTTAGCTTTCCCTTCAGTTCACCTTGACATGCCACTTGTCTCCTTGTCTCACCTTAGCGTGCGGGTTAGCAGCGGGCGCATCCGCCCGTGTGCCGGCGGTCAGTAACCGGCGTAGGAGGAGTAGATCAGTAGCTGTTGATCCGGCTCTACTTACTGCTAGCTTTTTATGCCATGTGTCTCCTTGACTTCTTATAGCTCACCTTAGCGTGCGGGTTGGCAGCGGGCGCGTCCGCTCGAGCGCCGGCGGCCAGTAACCGGCGTAGTAACCTCGCATCGGCGGCGGCGACGGCGCGCGCCACGCAGTTGTCTCCTTACTTACTGCTAGCCTTGTCATGCTACTTGTCTCCTAGCGTGCAGGTTAGCGCCCAGACTATTATTTCACTTAACATCAGGTGCGAACGCTGTTAAATACCCGCTCATTCTCACTTTAGCGGGTGGGTTAATTGTCTTCTCAACTGTGTGCGACTCAACTCAGTGTGTCTCCCAGGCTCCGAGTGCCTTACATTAGCTGTCCAGTTCACTTGGACATGCCACTTGTCTCCTCTCACCTTAGCGTGCGGGTTAGCAGCGGGCGCATCCGCCCGTGTGCCGGCGGCCAGTAACCGGCGTAGGAGTAGATCAGTAGCTGTTGATCCGGCTCTACTTACTGCTAGCTTTTTATGCCATGTGTCTCCTTGACTTCTTATAGCTCACCTTAGCATGTGGGTTGGCAGCGGGTGCATCCGCTCTTGCGCCGGCGGCTAACAACCGGCGTAGGAGGCGGGCGTCGGCGGCGGCGACGGCGCGCGCCACGCAGCTGTCGGCGCCTACCCGCCGATCGAGCGCTACCGGGCGCACGCGCTGGCTGCCCGGACCGCTGTCCTGCGAGCCAGTAATCACAATACAGTAGCTGATACGCGCCTCTTAATTTGTATAGTCCGGTCGCGGAGCACGTAGGATTTCGTCCAATGACCCCGAGCTACCCATCCTTATCGCTCGCGCGTAATTATATTTCTGTTGCAACTGTGTGTCTAAGAAAATAGGCTTTCAAGAATATTAAAGCTTCAAAATCGAAACTCGAGAATTCTCGAGCTCCGGTAATTTTTTTCTCGTCTCGAATGAAACCAAATTTCTCGAGTTTTCTCGAGTTCGAGAAAGCTCGAGCAGAAACCCTAGGTACGACTTAGGCACCGAACAAAATGAACAATTACTAAATCCTTTATATTGTTCGGTGCTTAAACTCTAAACTATATTCAATTGATTTTTGTTTTTACTAGTGTATAATTACCCTAACATTGCAAAAAGAAATGCTGTGTATACCTGTAATTGAGGTCATATACGTATCATGTGTTAAACCATGTTAAAATGTATGAACTGTATTATGTATGTGACTTTGTTGGTGTACCTAATAAATAAATAAATAAAATAAATAAACTGTGCGACGGACGGCCGCAGTGTGTGTGCGAGCGCAACAGTAATATAATTACGCGCGAGCGATAAGGATGGGTAGCTCGGGGTCATTCTCTCTCCCTCGGGAGAGACGTAATTCTACGTGCTCGGCGACTGGACTTTAGTGGGTGACTAAAACAGCTATCCTGATGCAAGGATAAATAAGTGTGGAAGTGACAGACAATCTTGATTGAGCTTTACACTTTTTTAGCAACAAGCCGAGGGCATATTTCCATTAGAGGATTGTTATAGGCTGATGGTTTGATAACCTGTTTTACGACAAATAAATACATTGATCTCTGAGTAGTTTCTGCCATTATGTCCTTATACTGAGCCGAGTCCATTTCAGTAGGTACCTGAACCTAATTTAGATCATTTTCTTTTAATACCTATTTAATTATAATGTTTTAGGTCTAGTACATAATAAACCATATACAGTGTGTTTGGGATATGGTTAGTGATAATTTAAGGCGATGTTGTGATGTCAATTTTATCGACAAAAATGCCCCCTAATACGTGCCCGTCAAAACTGAATTTTTTGACAAAAACTAAAATTCATTATTTTTTTTTTAAGTTTTTCGGTTATTATTTTTCATTTTTATGTTTTTGTTTAATGTCACATATTATTGGCTTACAAATGCAATTTTTTATTTATCTGTAAGACGGGCACATAAGAAATACAAATAAAATATGTAGTCACATAAAAAATTAAGTCCCCCCATTCCAAGAGGAGGGGGGTGGGCCCACATATGAGGGCATTTTTGTCGATAAAATTGACATCACCACATCGCCTTAAATTATCGCTAGCCCTATCCCAAACACACTGTATTATAGGGAATAGACTAAGAGCTAGTGAACGCCAGACCTACGTCATTTTATAAAAGCTGAAAGTTTGTCAGCATATGCTCCCAATATAGGATATAATGTTGGTGAATTATGAAGTTTGGGTCATGGTGGCTTTGGGACCCTAAAAAAACTGTCTGGCAAGGAGTTGGAACTGTCAAAACTGTCTGGCTGTTGGGGAAAATACTTCTAATTATTGCCCAAATATTATACATAAAAATCAGATTTTATGGTATAACGTAAGTCTAACTTTTACGATGGCTTTTTCTGTATATTCAATAGACTGTTATTCTACTAACTTTCAGCTTTTATGAAATGACGTAGGTCTGGCGTTCACTAGCTCTTAGTCTAGAAGGTAAGCCTAGAATAATCTGTAGAGAAGCTATGTATCCTTGACTCACCTGCTTGCTGCCGCCGCCGGTGAGCTTGGTGACGATGGCGTGGATGCCGAGCGAGATGCCGCGCTGCGGCGACAGCACTCGAGCCGCCTCCACCGCCGGCGCCGGCGGGCTCTGGGGACAAAATACCGGGTGACAGTGGCTGACGGTCAACACACGAGACGAAAAGATATGGACAATCACAGTTAAAAAGTCGGAACAATTTGATTGACTTAGATCACACTGAGAAAAAAATACCACCGCGATCTAAATGACACACAGTTCCATCTCTCGGCAGTGTGAGGAACTAAGTCTCTCACAGTAGCAGCAATGTCAGAATTAACGCCATCTCTCGGTAGACTCAGGAAGTAAATCGTTTCTCACCGTAGCAGCAGCGTCGGCAGGCGGCACGGGCTCACACGCCACGCTATAGTTCAGCAGCACTTCAACCACAGGCATGCTGCCGAACAAGCAAAAGATATACAGCGCCATCTCTGGGTAACCTGTGGAACTAAGTCTCTCACCGTAGCAGCAGCGTCAGCTGGTGGTACGGGCTCACAAGCCACGCTATAGTTCAACAGCACTTCAACCACAGGCATGCTGCCGAGCGAGCAGGCGATGTATAGCGCCGTCTGCCCGCTGACGTCGGATGCGTTCACGTCGAACGCAGCCTTGTACTGCCACTTGCCGCTTTCGTCGCTGGAAAGAGAAAATAAAGCCGTAAGTCATTTGTTTTTTGCTTTAAATAAGCGTTTTTACACGTCCCAGTCAAACCCTATCACTGCTTCAAGAAAATAGTGCATCTAATGGTAATTTTTTTAGTGAAAATAGTACTACATAATACCATAATCGGGCCGGAATCTGCACTCTGATTAGTCTTTATTTACCGCCTTCCCTTTCCATAACCTGTGCCTAGAAGATATACCAACTACCTGAGTTGCCTAGAAGATAATATCTTGGTATATTATACCAACGTTTGTTGTAACTATCAGATTTGCAGAATCCAATCTATAACAAGTGTATTACCACAGTGTGTAAGTTGCGTCGTCTATTTATTGAATTTAATCACACATACATAGACATCGTTTATTGCACAGTACACAAAACTGACAAGTAAAATAAATACAAATACGAAACAACACAATTCCCATCCCACCCTGGTATTTACAACACAACCAGAGTAAATACAAATGAGTAGGTTATCTTCATAGAAACGCACCGAGCGCGGTTTGTATGTCGGCGCAATCACGACTGACTCGCCGCTAATCCACGCAAAATTTTGTCAGTGTGTGCGTGCGCGCCGCATACGTATTGGCACGCTCACATACAAACCGCGCTCGGTGCGTTTCTATGAAGATAACCTACTCATTTGTATTTACTCTGACACATCATCAAGATAAGTAAGCATCCACTCACGTGTAAGTGTTGAGCACGTCCTCAGGGTAAGGATGTTCCAACAGCAGCGCGACCAGCGGCGCGTGCGCGCCGATGCACGCCGCGTGCAGCGGCAGCCATTTCTCCACCGTCTCTTGCTGGAACAACCAATATCATCATCATCGTCGGGTCATTTAAGGTCGTCTGATTGTCACTTACCATCAGGTGAGATACAGGCCAAGAGCTTCCTCGTTGTGGATTTAAAGTCGTCGCACATTTATCAACGCGGAAAGGGATCGTAAGCGTATAAACTCGAGGCGGTCAGTATTCTTTGTATGAAACTCCATACTATAACGCACACTTATCCGCACTGTAACGTAAATGCCTTGCCTCGCGAATGACAGCGCACAAAAAGCAAGGATAGCTCGCGAAAGGCGATACGGTATTGATCCCTTTCCGAGTTGATAAGTCTGCTATAAGCTTATGTCTCCACTGCAGGAGCACGGGGTTGTTTTGGCCTAGATTCTCCACGCTGGCCAGATGGAACCAAGACCAACTTGCGCAGCTTTAGCAAAGAACTGCAGCAGTATCCCCAGGTGACTGTTGATCAAGTTTATTGATCCTCAATCGAAAGCAGAAATGATAGCCTGGAGATAGTCACAGTAAGTGCCGATGCAGTTTCGTGGCGATATCTAAGTGTCCGTGAACAAAATTGCTTCTATCTATGATCTCCAAGTCTTCGTGAATCAGCTTTAGTTAACCTGGAAGTTAAGCCAGGTTTCAGCTCTGGCGATGGGAACTAAACTGATCTTTGCGGCTTGGGACAAGTGCTGCAGCAACATAGCGAAATCCGTTACCAATCTCAAGTTTCCTTCAAATGCTGTGATGATAGGAACTTAACTGACCTGCGCGGCGCGGGGGAAGTGCTGGAGAAGCAACTTGGCGATGTCCAGGTGGCCGTGGTAGGCGGCGGCGTACAGAGGCCCGTAGCACGTGACGCGCGCGAGGGAGCCTGCTGTCTCCTGCTGCAGGAGCTACCAATCTGTGCAGCGCGGGCGAAGTGCTGCCTAATTGCGCGAATGAACCTCACTTGGAGCTGCAAGCTATTGCCCAGGACGGCCAAGACATTTTTTCGCGGCTCCGCCCCAGAATGATGAACTGTCAGGGTAAGCGCCGCCCGACTTCAGGGCAGGTAATACCTCCCCTTGGTTCTCCAATAACTAACCTAACCGCTAAGGGTCTGTAATGGCCACCAAACACCTGGCACCTGCCTGCAGGGAGCTACCAACCTGTGCGGCGCGAGGGAAGTGCTGTAACAGCAACTTGGCGATGTCCAGGTGGCCGTGGTAGGCGGCGGCGTACAGAGGCCCGTAGCGCGTGACCGGGTGCGCTCGCCCGTCCGCTCCTGCTTCTAGTAACGCCGCCACCACGGCTGTGTGGCCCGCTTCTGACGCTCTGGATAATAAATTAAGATGTTTTAATAGGATCGGGATTTGAGATAAGGTTTTATTAGTTTTCACGACTTTTTCTCTTCCTATCTGCCACAAGATCAACAAGCATCCACTAAAGATGGTTAAAAATGGGACAAACATAATAGTGTAAGATTTTCAGAAAAAAAAATGGGAAAATCACTTTGCGTAATATTGTTCCCTAGCTAGGAATTAAGATATAGCAGACTGGGTAGTTCCGATTGTTGAAAAAGAAATGTAGTTCTGTGATTGGAAGGACACGTTAATGGTCACCTGCATCGACTCAGTCTGATACACAGGTAGAGACACTTTCACAGGACAATTTCCACCTCTCACTCCTACTATTGCAACTCCTGTATATCTAGGATCTACACATGTAGGCCCAGGATTTGAACTCCCCAGTCTATGCCCCCACTAACAATCTATCAGTCTATGACTCCGTCAGTCAGTCTATACGTTTAAGATAGAATAAAATATCTATTAGGGATGTTATGGATATGTAGTTTCGGTTATGGATACGGTTACGGATATAGGAATAATATTATACCGGATATTATAGATATTTTTTTATTTCGGATATCCGAAAGTTTCGGTTACGGTTACGGATATCTGTGCTATAGAATGCAATTTGCAATAGTTGTCCAACACGGTTCATTCATGGCCGCACACTTTACATCGAATAAAGAGTAATTTAAAAAAAAATGATACTAGATGGCATTATAAAGGTAAATCAGGCTGTTATGCCTTTACATATAATGCTATACAAAAAACAATTTAAACTGCCTACATCCTAAATTATCCGAAACTTTTAAATCGGTTACGGTTTCGGATATTTTTTTATTTCGGATTTTCGAAAGTTTCGGTTACGGTTACGGATATCCATAACATCCCTGCTATCTTTTCCAACTCACACATATAGCAGCGTATTGGCGCCGCCCGGCGTCAGGTTGACGATCAGCCCAGCGTTGTTGCCCAAGGTTGCCAGACGAGTCTTCAGCCCCTGCACATCTCCTCGCGAGACCAGCTCGCGAAGCGCCGCGTGCTGTGATAGTCGCTCGCGTTCGAGGGCGTCTGGTGACAATATACATTCTTTATTAAATTCTAATTCAATAATTTATCTGGTAGATTATATGCTCGTTTTACAAATTAATTAGTATGCCTTTATTTCAGTGCACTTCGTTCGTTCGTTTCAGCCAAATGACGTCCACTGCTGGACCAAGGCTTCCCCCAAGGATTTCCCCAACGACCAGACCTGAAAGGACACTTAAAAGACCGTGCTAAATATTTCTTGCTCTACCACCACTTTGGGATAAGTAACATATCGGCTGGTTTTGAGAAGACGTGGCAATGGTGGGAGGCATATTGTAAACGTTCCAACAAGCACTACTGGCGAGGAAAATCTTGCCGCTCGCCAGTGGTAATTTTCTAGCGATTTTATCCCGAACCGATAGGCCATACAGCAGTCAAATGTCATCAAATTGTCTCCTGAGTGTACCTACCTCCAGCGGCTAACATGTCGGCGACATCGTCAGAATTGTGTTGTTTACTAGTAGTCTATGCAGCAGTTGATGACTCAATGACTTCAGCTCAAGTGATCCATTAGTGTACCTACCTCCAGTAGCCCACCGGTCAGCGACGCCGTCAGACTAATGTTGTTTATTCTATAGTCCACACAACAGTTGATGACTAAATGATATCATCACAAGCAACTCCTTAAGTCCTGCGGGGTTACTCCGAAGTTTCGAATGTTGCCTTCTCTCTCACGCAAAGCGAGATGCCAACATAAGCAACTTTGACAGAAAGACCCGAAACTACGTACCCTGTAGCTGAATGTACCCACCTCCAGTAGCCCACGGGTCGGCGACATCATCCACGAAGTAATGCGTGGCGTCGTATGCAGCATCAGGCTCGGTCTCCGCTTGCGAGCGCTTGAGCGACGTCACCGACTGCGCTCGCGAGCGCGCGCGAGCCTCGTGCGCCGCCTCGCGGAAGCGTTGCAGCATTATGCGTTATTTTTCATTGGTTCGTGGATCACTACCAGCACTGTTTTTATATTCGTTTAAAACAAAGTCATATTTGAAGTGGTATGGTTACAGGTTTTCTGTATTAAAGAATAATAGAATAATTAAAGATCAACCATTCGTGTTGTTTCCTATTTCCCCTGTCGCTATGATCCACAGATCACAGAAACTAAAGAGAGATGTGACAAGGTGGCGGGGCCGGTGTCGCAGCAATATCAATATGCTCAAAAACAGAACACATTTCTCGTGAAAGCAATGATGACAGCAGCGACGTCAAAATGTAAACGGTTTACATTGCTTGCGTAGTACTAAAGATTATTCGAACGTTGAGTACTGATACCGCAGTAGATAATGAGCACATATTCGATTACTTTGTGTGTGTGAATTTCTAATGCGACACTGAGTTTCGAACTCAGCGCATTAGTTGGCATCTCTCTATATCTTTATGCTATGATCAGTGTAGTAGCAGAGTCTGGTAGTAGTTCCTAGTAACACTGCTGCCCATGGAATGTGCGGTTATTCCTTCAAGGCCCGCGAATCTAGACACAATAGATAAATCAATTGTTATGGCATTAATTAATGCCGTCTGGGACTCAAGCGGTTAAGCGAGCGACTTGGTACGGCCTATTTATTTATTTATTTTTAG
Source organism: Ostrinia nubilalis (assembly GCF_963855985.1). NCBI lineage: Eukaryota > Metazoa > Arthropoda > Insecta > Lepidoptera > Crambidae > Ostrinia > Ostrinia nubilalis. The sequence continues at coordinate 7,335,799 of NC_087117.1, forward strand.
ACCTTATTACGTAATTAAATAGTTATGTTGTTTTATTTTAGAATGCCGATAATTGTCTTTAACCTAACCCCGCATTGAGACAATCGCATTCGCATCGCGTCGTATTTCATACAAGACAATAGCCATTCATCCACAATAACAGTTCGCTAGTGATTTCACACTTCATCTCACAAGCATGCGCCATGCGCGTACGCTTGCCCAACTGCCTTGGTTGCGATCGTAGAGCACAGTGCAGATCGATTCAGTGCGTTTAACCCCGCTCTCGAAAGGCGAAAAATGACGAATTTTCTGTTTGATATTTTGTAAATTATTGTAGAGGATATGCTATTTTTATTAGCATTAATTCATAGCTTCAAAACAATTCAAACTTTTAAGCTCGGCCATTACAGTAATGCCATGTTTTTTGTTAGGAAATTATTACGTATACCCACTGGTCAATAAAAACGGCACCAATCTATTTTAAATCAAAGGTGACTGAGTGACTGACATAGTGATCTATCAACGCACAGTCCAAGCCACTGGACGGATCGGGCTGAAATTTGGCATGCAGGTAGATGTTATGACGTAGGCATCCGCTAAGAAAGGGTTTTACGAAACTCCACCCCTAAGGGGGTAAACGGGATCCACGCGTACGAAGTCGCAGGCGGTCGCTAGTGAGTTACATAGGACTCTCCCTTGCCACGAGTTATTGCCCTAAGATTGCAGTTGTTGCTGCAATAATACCAATTTTATCTTCTGTTTGACTTCGGCCTTTCGGCCTAACACAGCCAGTCAACTGCAAAATTGCAGATTGATGCGGTTCTTTACCGTTTGTAACTATCATCATCTTATACTGTGGCTCTGCTATCCGCTTGCATACGACACGGCCTGTTTACCGCGACAGGGATATATGGGCTTGTATATGATGGACTTACACTGTTGCAGTGTAAACTAAGAATACCGTAATCAGCAAATTAAAACCATTTTTTGTCCCTTTGCTGGTGGTACATAATTCAAATTCAAAATTATTTATTGTGAAACGTAGGTGTTTACAGATATCACTTTGTAATAGTTTCACTGTTTCCTATGATAAGTCCTGCTGGCTATCATCGACCATCTAATCTAAGCCTTTCGCCATAACAACAATAATGTTGTATTTCGACAGTTAGAGGTAAGACAGCCAGCCTCTGTGGTTGATTATTCCAAGTGAACTTTGCTTCGAACTTCGGTCTGATCATCACTTTTTATCACGTGAGATGCAAGCCAAGTTTCCCAGTTGTGGATCAAAAAAAAATGTCATCAATCAATCAATCAATAGATCATCTACCTATTGTGTCGGTTATACGTACCTATCCTTTTGCCAGTCTTTGTACCAGCGCTTAGAGACTAACATTTGGCAAGTGCTAGAAGAAGCGCCACAACACATTCAAGCGGTTTTCGAAATAGCTAGCACCCATAACACAAGCATATCTTATTAGTTGCTTACTTTGGGGCTAGATGACGTTATGTGAAATTGTCCAAAGATATAAAAAAAAACCATTATTGTTGGAACTTCTGTATCATTGCGAAGTGAATAAATGAATATGAATATGAATATGAATATGAATATGAATATGAATATGAAAAGGAAATACACGAAATAAACATGCAAGAACGTAGTCAACAACAGGACGATGCAAATTAAAAGACGACCATTCCTATTGCTCTGACGACATGAGTCACTTGTGCGGTCTGTCCTATATTATATATCTTGAAGTATCAGGTTCCTGATCCGGGGACTGATGTCGCGAATTTTGTTGCGTAAGTCCCTCGTACGGCTTCTGATGCGCGAAAACGGCGATAAACTTAAGGCGATAGGACGGACGATCAATTTGATGAGGAAGTGAAAACTGTGAGCAATATTATTTATTACTTCTTCTATCGTTTGAAATTAAAACTCAATCAAGTTATGCTCTCCACAGCACAAACAAAACACATGTGGTAGCCGATTCATCATCATCATTTCAGTCACAGGACGTCCACTGAACATAGGCTTCCCCATACCAAATTTGGGGATGTTAAGATGCTGATGGAGTTGTATTGAATAACTTAGCTTCCGCCCACAACTTCGACCGCGTGCATTCTGGACTATCACCAAAGATCTCGAAAAATAGCTCGTAAGAACATAAAAATACTAGTATAAATTAAGCTTTGACTGTCGTCTCAGTAAAACGGTATCACACGCGTCCCTTTTTCAAAAAACCGGGATAAAAACTATCCTATGTCCCTTCCCACGACTCTATCTTTAACATCAAAATCGGACAGACAGTCTTTCACATTTTTAAATACTAAGTAGAAGGGATTTCCGTATCCCTAGCTTGAGAACTAACTTCACCTCTTCACTATTTTTTGCAATAAAAGGTAGCAATGACCTGCTCCAATGTTCAATTACAATATAACAAACATCAGCGGTTTCGGCAGGCGTGAAAACGTAACACTCGCATAATGATTATTAATTAAATAATTAATGCTCACGCAACAAGGCTTCAGGGGAATTAGGTTTGGCGACGGTGTCAACGGTCTAAGCACATATTATGTAGGAGCTTAGGTGACAGATTTTGTTGGGGTTTCGATAAAATACTTTCGTGGTACAATTTAACCTGATAAGGCAGTCGATTTCTTTCAGAGTAGGTTCTCAAGTCGCCTTACGTTTTTTTAAACGAAAACCACCTCAGGAATTCAATGAATTTCTCAAGTAAGAAACTCATAATTACATATTGTACGTGTACTTTTGAAAGTGTTTTTATTTGCTTGACAAGCACATTTTACTTTTTTGGCAAGCCGAAATCCACGGACAAAGCCGCGGGCAGAAACTAATCAAACTATATCAATTTAGGTCTGTCTGACGCAGAATGAGCACTTCGTAAAATGAGCATACGACTCAAAACGCGATTTTCAGTTGAATTTCTCAAAAGAAGCACTTCTTAAAATGTGCATTTCGCAAAACGATAATTGCAATGTTCACTTTGCAAAATGTGTATTTCGAAAACCTGCGTCCTACACAGCAGAGATGTTATGGATATCCGTAACCGTAACCGAAACTTTCGGATATCCGAAATAAAAAAATATCCGTAACCGTAACCGAAACTACATATCCATCACATCTCTATCACAGCAATGAGTACCTAATCGCATACATTCGGGGCTCTTCAATTAGTGACAGTAGTAGGTACACTCGTTTGTTGACACTCTCCCCGGTGACGTCACCTGACCCGCGCTTGATAAAGCAGCATGTATCGCCCTTCCTTTAACGACTTGACCTCTAGTTTACGAGTTGATATACTTTGAATCCAAATATCACACCAATTTGCACCTATCAATATTTATAAAAGAGAAAGGTCACTGACTGACTCACTCATCACGAAATCTCAGAAACTACATGTGCTAGGAGTCTCAAATTTTGCACGGGGGTTCCTTTTAGAACGTAGGTGCTCACTAAGACGGGATTTTGCAAAATTCAACTCCTAAGGGGGTAAAACGGGATCCACGCTTACGAAGTCGCGGGAGGCTGCTAGTTAGAAACTAAATCTAACGAAGAAAGAAATCATTGGGGGAGGCCTTTGTTCAGCAGTGGATGTCCTATGCCTGATATGATGATGATGAGAAACTAAATATGATACTATTTTCTTGTTACGTTTTGGTGAAGAACGGATGATTTTATCGCATTTAACTATAAAACTTATAAAACATTAGTGAGTGGTAGGGAGTAGGTAATATAACAAACGCGAAAATTACTACCTAGCATCTGCAAAATCAAATCAGATGATTTTTGAAAAAGAGGTCCTTAAATTTTAATTTTGAGAATAATGGACCTTCCAAAAGGATGGCTTTCTACTAAGTTGCTTTTCGCGAAACATAATTATAATAAAGCTTGTAAGGGGCATTAATAATTTCTTAGATTAGATTTGTATTGATGGTTGTCTTAAACCAGTCGACAAGCAAGCCGTATCGAGTGACCACAGTAGGCACGTACAAGGGTCAATTGGTCCCACTAATTGATGCACAACAGCGCTTACTAGAAGCGCCAGACATTCTGGAGTCGGCGAGTTGCCGTGAAATAACTTCTAGAAATAATATTCATATTGTAGATTGAGAGCGTATACGTGGATATTATTTACCAGACCCACAAAAGCTATTAATTTAATAAAAAAAAATGTTATGTAAAATATTCAAAAGTGCATTAGTCTAGATAAACAACCTAATTTCCACACGGACGAAAATGCTCAAACTGGTTACTGTTTTGCATGTTAATGTAAATAAAGGACAATGTTCATTTCTGGCCTGGCGTGGACAAGCTGCTAATGAAAATATGAATTTGCCAAAAATTTTTAATTAATTTTTAAAGTATTCACTTAGTGTAACTTTGTATCAATTTGCCTTTATAAAAATCCATTTTAAATAGTACTTTATGTGATAATTACAACTTCCTGTCTTGAACACTCAATTCAGTGTTGCCAAAATGAATCTTATCGGTAAGAATCGATTCATATCGATTGTTTTTCGACTATGACAAGTAGTATTTTTTAAATACGTATTCATTAAAATGACATTTATAAAACGTTTTTAATATTCCAATAACACTACCAAAAATATTTAAATAACTAAATGAAACCTTATTTCACACACACCTTATTATACACCTTATTTCGAGTCATCAAAAAATACTATCGATTTTTATATCGATTATTTTTATTCATCACCACATTATTAGCATGGCAACACTGAAAATATTGTCACAGCTGTTATCTGTCATTCGCTTTGATTTGTATTTTTCATCGTGAGTGTTGTTTATTTCTCAAAACCAAGTCTTTGCCAAAATAAAAGCAGAAGAGTGTTGTATGAGTTTCCCTTTTGACGACTTTATTTTTTTGACCATGGTCCTCGATGTTTCCCTTCCCGATGACCCTGGCATACTCTCGAACTACGAATCTCACTCAACCAATGACCAATGGCTCACTTTCGGACATCGAACCTTGCCTAAACGCCGACCACGGCTTACGTATGGACTCCGACCCGAGCCCCAATGTTGACCCCAGCCCGATTTTGGATAATGCAACCAGAAATTCCTCAATCTCATGAGGAACCTATGATGTGTATCAATTGTATAGCTGACATGATGCAGAGGAGGCGACATAGCCTAGAGCTTATTAAGTTCAGTTGGTTATAACGTCAGTGGATGACTCCTCAGCTGGTAAGTTATTGAATGAGCGTGTGGACTTGTTGAATACCTTTTACAATGTATTTGATCAACTACCTTTACTGTAGATTACCATAATCCTAATGAAACCTTTTTTTTAGATTGGTAACAGCAGTGTATGTTGTCACTCATGTTAGACCGTGCCGTGACCACGGTGTGGCTCTGCACCAATCAAGGACAAATAATATTTCAAATGAAGAAGCAACCACTAGCACTGGTCACAGTTAACGTGGATTATCTTTGTTACAAATACGTTCCATAGACTGCATATTAACACGGAAAGAGAATCACATATTGGAAAATAATGTAATAATGGAACAGATTTTACCTCTTCAAGTAAGTTTTTTCATAATTATTTTCATAATATTTTATTAAAGACATTGGCTTGATATATTTGAACAGTGTATATTTTTTTCTATAATATACAAATACTTCTTACTGATAGATAAAAATTGACATCACATCTCAATATCTTAAAGAATGAATTTTAATGATACCACAATTAATTTCTTTGTTTCAGCTGCGGGGATCTGACCAAATATGTCATCCCTGATGGCAGTGAGCTGATCGAGCTGCTACACATGCTGTGGAGCCCCAACAAACACATGATGGGACGAGGATTCATTTGCCCTTATATTGGCCGAATAACAGTAGGTTGCTGTGCTCATGTTATGACAATTTTGTGGTTTTTGAGCTGGGCAAGGTATCAGGAACAGGATGATATAATGAGAGTAGCGGGAGAAAATTGGCTCGACCTAGCCCAGGACAGGAAGAAATGGAGCGGAATGGAGGAGGCTTTTGCCCATACAGGGGTGCCACAAGAGCGAAGACAAATGCTTCTAACTTAATATTTAAAATTGTAAACTTGTGGAAATAAAAGCTTTTTATTTATTTATTTATAAGGTATCAGGAACATGTATTTCCACCTGCCTAGTTCCTAGACAATATTTTGTTGACCCATGAGTCAGATTAAAATAATAATAATAAAAAAAATGGTGTTTTATTTTGCTTCTAACCTTTCTAGCCTTAAGCAAAAAAAAATTTTTTTAAGGACTTGGATACAAAATGATATTTATATTCTGTTTCTTACTGGTATAGACTATTTAATAAATAACAAATTACATGCTGTAATGTCTGTCCACCTCAGGCCAAAGGTCCCATACTAAGTGGGCATAACCCTTTAAGTCGCAAGATCACTTCTATCACAAGTGCTACTGAGGATTCCATAGTGTTGCTTGATGAACTAAATACAGTTTTTCACAAGCATAACTGGTCATCATACAATGATTGGCCATCCGGACTACGCTGCAACCGTTGTTGGTCATATAACAGCGCTAATTGTTAGATGAAGGTCCTTATTCATCTGTATCTCTGTATGGTAGGATTGTTTGTTAACTCTAAATTTTTTTACTGTTGAGTTTCACTTCATTTAATTAATTTACATTAGTTTTTTTACCTAGTCACATTTATTTTTAGATAAGATTCGTATAAAATCACCTGTCACAGGTAGAAACCGCACGAACGACTTTTTTGCAATAGGGGCTACAGCTCTAATCTGAAGCAGTTGTCTTTTTGACCGACTTCGAAAAAGGAGGTGTTATGTTCGTCTGCATGTATATTTTTATAAGAAAACTAGCTGACCCAGCAAACATTGTTTTGCATTTAGGTGACCTAGACCGAGGGGTAATAGCTTAACTTAACAATGTGACGTTATGTTGTGCATTTTTTGTTATTATAAGTTGCTCGCACTCTGCTTAACTTTCGATCAACATTAGGGTTCTGTACTTTTTTACTGTGTAAGTTCATATGTATCAATTAATGCTGTTTGTTTTCTTAATAAAGAAAAAAGAAAAATAAAAAAAATGAAATAGTTTACGTCCTATTCTCAGACCTATGGAATATAGGTACACACAAAATTTCATAAGAATCGTTTCTAGTCAAAAAGCTTTTTGTAATAAAAGAGTAACTTATTATCTTAATTCATTTCAAAGTTATTATATTAAAGTCTATGCACTTGTCTTATGTACTGCCAACTAAAATTTTGGCCCAAAGGTTAACTGGAGGAGAATACCATATTATCGCATTAGTTTTGCCTTTTGAACTCTGTTATTAGATGCAATAAAGTTTTACTAAATAATTATTAAAATATTCTCCATTAAGAAGTCGCTAAAGAAGAGCCATATTATGTGAGCTATATTTTGTTGTGTACATTGTTACTATTGTTAATTCACTATTCTATAAAACTATAAACCTGTTGTTTTATTTCCATAACGTTATCAGAACTAGTATTTTAACTATAACTGCACTATACACTTCATTTACTGGGCACTAACAAAATCACTTTTTAGTCAACTTGTAACAACACACACTTCGCGAACTCGTAGTTATATTTACTTTACGTAACGCGACGCGCGCTCGCGACCGCGGCTAGTGTCACACTGCCGCGCGATAGTGACGTTCGACGTTGTGACAGTCGTTGATGACGGTGTCGATTAAGTGTAGGTTATATCGACATAATGACCTAAGGTTACGATAGCTTATCTGCCATCTAGAAGACTAGTAAATGTAATTATTAGAATTTTGATAAGAATTATGAATCAGTTCCCCTTGTTGAGTCGGAAGAGCAGTAATTTGTCTGAAGCCACAATAGCTGAACGGTGAAGGGGTCGGACTAGCCGACTCGAAATCCGAGGAACGCGGGTTCGAGCCCCTCCCCACTCGACTATTGTGGTGAGCCCACTCGTAATACAAGGATATTTAGCTTACCACGAGGGACTGACAGGACTATTAATACGAGTAATTTATACTGCATAACAAATATACATCGAGCAAGCAAAATATAAAATTTGACGTGAACTTTACCAAATTGTTGATTTTTTGGTAATTTTCTAAAATATCGATAACTTAGCGGGCATCACTAGCGAGGCACAGTCGGCGGCAGGCGCGCGCGCAGGTGATCGAGATAACCATAATGATGTGCTGTAAACGGTGAAATTGCACATCTATTGTCCAAATCACTCATTTGCATACGTGGATAGAAAGTTCGCAAAAGGACATCATCCATTTTGGTCCAAAATCAAAAGTGCCGGCCAAAAAATAAAAGTGCTGTATTCTGATAGAATACGTCCGCCTTAGCATTTATTACTATGGCACCAAAGCTGTAACACCACTGTGCATCGTAGTATTTGAGTTCTAAAAATATATGAAACGACTGACTTTAATCTCAAATACTACGACGCACAGTGGTGCTACAGCTTTGGTGTCATAGTAACAAATGCTAAGGCGGACGTATTCTGTCAGAATACAGCACTTTTTTTTTATTGGCCGACATTTTTGATTTTGAACAAAAAATGTATGAATCGTCGATGAATTTTAGATCTCAAATACTCGACGCACAGTGGTGCTACAGCTTTGGTGCCATAGTAACAAATGCTAAGGCGGACGTATTCTGTCAGAAGACAGCACTTTTTGTTATTGGCCGACACTTTTGATTTTGAACAAAAAATGTATGAATCGTCGATGAATTTTAGATCTCAAATACTCGACGCATAGTGGTGCTACAGCTTTGGTGCCATAGTAACAAATGCTAAGGCGGACGTATTCTGTCAGAAGACAGCACTTTTTGTTATTGGCCGACATTTTTGATTTTGAACAAAAAATGTATGAATCGTCGATGAATTTTAGATCTCAAATACTCGACGCACAGTGGTGCTACAGCTTTGGTGCCATAGTAACAAATGCTAAGGCGGACGTATTCTGTCAGAAGACAGCACTTTTTGTTATTGGCCGACACTTTTGATTTTGAACAAAAAATGTATGAATCGTCGATGAATTTTAGATCTCAAATACTCGACGCATAGTGGTGCTACAGCTTTGGTGCCATAGTAACAAATGCTAAGGCGGACGTATTCTGTCAGAATACAGCACTTTTTTTTTTATTGGCCGACACTTTTGATTTTGAACAAAAAATGTATGAATAATCGATGACTTTTAGATCTCAAATACTCGACGCACAGTGGAGCTACGGCTTTGGTGCCATAGTAACAAATGCTAAGGCAGACGTATTCTGTCAGAATACAGCACTTTTTTTTGTTGGCCGGCACTTTTGATTTTGGACCAAAAATATATGAAACGTGGATGATGTCCTTTGACGATATAATTATTACTATGGAGAATATTAAATACGTTTAAAAGAAAGAAAGAGCAAGAAGAAATAAAAATTGAATCTGAAAGAGCACGCTAACATCTTCATTAGGCCCGGTTTCCACCAAAGCGGAGCGGAGCGGAGCAGAGAAGTGTGTTGGATAACAGCTTTAACCGCCTCTGTGGTTTAGTAGTAAGACCACCTGCTTCAGACGCAGAGGTTCCGGGTTCGATTCCCAGTTTATCCACAACGAGGAAGCTCTTGGCCTGTATCTCACCTGATGGTAAGTGATGATCAGGCCGAAGGTGGAAGCGAGTTTCACCCGGAATCCTCAACCACGGAGGAACTGGCTATCTCACCTCTAACTGCCGGAACACAATAATGCTGTTGACATTGTTGTTATGGTAACAGACTTAGGTAAGATGGTGGTAGCTAGCCAGGCGGACTTAGAAGAAGCCCTACCACCAACCAAACCGAACAGAAAAAACTGCCCCCACTGGGAATCGAACCCGGGACCTTTGCGACTGAAGCAGGTGGTCTTACCACTAGACCACAGAGACGGTTAGACTTATTCAAACTGTGTTTTTTTTTAAGTTGGTGGAACCAAAATAAATGTTTTTCTTTCTTTCGAAAATCACCCCGCTCCTGTACCTCAGGCACTGGCTGAGTTAAGCGCTAGACCTATCTAAATATATACAGGGTGGAATTTTGTAATGCCACCTGGAGGGAAAGTACTCTTAATACTGTAGATAGAAAATTTTACTGAAAGAAAACATTCCTTTATTTTTGAAAAGAAATAGAACTGCATTCAAAGATTTTTAAAAATTTGCTTGCCACACCCGGGAATCGAACCACCTAAAATCTGTTAAAAATGACACCCTGTATTTTTATTACATCGATCGTTAGGGTTAAGTATAAGGATGAAATCTCTCTAACAAACTTGATAAATCAAATGAAAGGAAAACCATGAAAATTATTTGAACTATGTTACAGAAAATCGTATGGTATGGTAGTGAATTTAAAAAAAAACGAAAATTTTTGAATGCAGTTCTCTTTCTTTTCAAAAATAAAGGAATGTTTTCTTTTAGTAAAATTTTCTATCTAAAGTATTAAGAGTACTTTTCCTCCAGGTGGCATTACAAAATTCCACCCTGTATAACCCAAAGGTGACTGACTGAGTGACTGACTGGCATAGTGATCTATCAACGCACAGCCCAAACCACTGGACGGATCGGGCTGAAATTGGGCATGCAGGGAGATGTTATGACGTAGGCATCCGCTAAGAAAGGATTTTACGAAACTCCACCCCTAAGGGGGTAAAACGGGATCCACGCGTACGAAGTCGCGGGCGGCCACTAGTAGTATATGAAACCGCAACCCACACGCCCCTGTGGCCACATAAGACGAGTGTACATTAAGTATACGGCATTATCGCGATTATGTAGTCTGCGGTCGCGGAATAGGAACTTATGTTCTTAGCATTTTTATGTGTATGCAAAAACGCGGTAAAGCCATGGCTGTATATGAGCGGAGATCATGAATATTAAAGATGGTACAGGCGAGTTATAAGAAAAAGGTGTAAGGTGCAATCAACTGACTTTTAGAGCGCTCATTTATTTTACTTTTGCATCCTAAATGTAATTCCAGCTAAATAATACTCGCTGAAGAAACTCTTTTCTTTTAGTGTAGACACTGTTTAAATGTATAAGTCCACTATTGCATGCCGTGGCAACCCATAATTAAGGCAACACTTAGATTAAGTTTAAATACGTTGTAAATATTGATTGTCTTCTAGTGTATGTCTTGTTGGTTGTCCTATTAAATAAATAAAAATAATAAAAATTATGGGATGTTTTAATTTTGAAAGCTACAACGTGATATTGGTTTATTAATTTTATTTTATAGAAATATTATTTATTTTAATACATTGAAAATGTTAGTTATAAGGTTGGTTCAATGAGTAGGCCTGGTCGCCGCTACCATCTGACCGCAACTTTACATTCATTACTGAACATTGTAAATTATGCTAGTTGTTCAATTCACACAGTTATTGACATTAAACATGCTATACCGTTTACAGAACTATTTGACTGATTGCTACAGCAAGTGTATGTGACATAGTAACATAATATTATGTAAATTAACCAGCGCCAAAAACACGAATATTCTTTTTTTTAATTTAATTTTGATTACTCTTAGTAAATACACAATACAAATACAGTACTCTAATATTACGGGACTATTCCCACCTCTCGTTCCCACCACTGCAACTCCTGTGTAGCCAGGATCTACAGCTTGACCGCCATTAAAACCCAACCAATGAAGGTCAAGTTTGTCCCGGGGGAAAGTTAAACTGTCATTGAACCCAATTGTTAAACTGTCATTGTTGTCAACAGTACTCTAATATTATAAAGAGGAAAGAAAACTACTGGACCGGTTTGAAAAATTATTTCACCATTAGATTATTTCTAATAAACATAGGCGGTACGAAATTCGCCGGGTCAGCTAATATTCTATAAACAATTCATGAGACACAGCCCGCTGAAAGACAGGCAGTGCTCCACGCTATCAAACGACCGCAGCCCTACGCCGCCAGTGGCGCCCTCCAGTGTTACGGTAGGTTATGGCATATTTAGACATTACGCAACACCTAGTCCAAACAAGCCGTATCGGTCAACGCCATAAACTGGTATTTGGAAGATCTATTTATACACTTATGGAAATAACTTTTTAGGCGTTTTATTTACGTTTGATTTAAAATCTTAGGCAATGTTGTGCAATCGTAAAAAAATTTTGATTAATTCGTTCAATCGATATTTATGTCTTCTTAACAATTTTAAAGTGGTCTTTTCTAAGATTTATGTATCGCAAACTTTACAAGTTAAAAAATATTTTAATATCTTTTTTGAGCAAACGAGTGACCTTTTCTGTTTTTTTTTTTTTTTTCATTTATTTGGGAAGACAAACAGCTTCACAATATGTATAACTATAAATAATATTACTTACTTACTAGGATTACAATTATGAAACCAACCACGTCATCCACATATTATATAAACGAGTAAATTACGATGAGAGTGGAAGGTAATATTATTTTATACATCAGATTATGAAGATAGCAAAGGCTACAATATTAAGATTTATAGCCCACAAATTATTAATTATTTCAATTGAGAATGTTACTAGGTATGCAAAATCACTTGAAACCTATGTTACAGTTAAGCTTTTACATTTACAAATACATTAGTTTTTATTTCATTCAAAAATACCCAGTAGTTATGATTTTATAGGCATTCAAAGTTCGCTTAAATATTAAGTCCCGCCGACGGTCACGTGACCCCGCGTGACGTACATTCACAACGTCCGCTCACTAGGAAATGGATATAAACATACTTAAATAATTTTTTTTTGTAAATACAAACTTATTATACATATTAACACCCAGACCCATCACAGAAATTAAAATTGAACCAAACCCAAACTTGATGCGATTGTGTCGTTTTATTGCGAATTACCTTCCAGCTCCATCATTAGACCCCGATTACTATATAGAATTAAAATACTCATCAATACAAAACGAACGAGCCCAAACTCGATGCATTTAAGTCGTTTTATTATAGAGTTCCTATGGCCACCTTCCAGCTCCATCATCAGATCAGCTCCATGTCATCATAATATTGCATGGTCATCCAAATCACATGTGTTTGCGAAATTTCAGCTTAATCGGTTGCCTGGAAGTGGGTCTTAATTCAGTTTGCAAGATTCCACCCATACAAATATGAGCCAGTCGTTGTAATATGACGTCACGCGCATAAAATGGCGGGCCGGCCGCCGCCCGCACTTTTAAAATTCAATATCTTGGAAACTAATTAACGTATCGAAATAATTCTTTCACGTGTATTTTTTATTTTTAACAGAGAATACAGAAAGCTAAAAAACAAAATTAGTGAACATTCTTCATTGTATTTTTTTTTTGCGAACGATAAATATTTTAAGGCATTATACCATTTACGACATGGAAGCAACTAGTCTAATGTTTTTAACTAAAATAGTAAGACACGGGTCTTAACGCGACATTTATTAATGAGTTACATTATGTGCTCACGTCTTGACGTTTCGGCTGCTACGCTGCAGCCGTGGTCACAAGCAGACTATTTTAGTTAAAATGGGACGCGAAAGTTTAAAATGTTTTTCTAAAAAAATCTAGATTTTTACCAAGACTCGTCGAAATAAGTTTAGCAGTTGTGAATACACAGCACGGCTAAATATGCAAAGTCATTACTACCAACATTCGTTAGGATAATCAGTCGATATTGCAGTAATGTACGAGTAAGTTGGCTAATTCGGATTGCCACCTACGATTGCCTGTAGAATAAAACCTACTCACTACGCCCACCGATTTTACCTTGCATAAGATCATTTCTTTGCTATTTTTAGAATGCTTCATTCGTTTTTCTGTGTGTAAGCAGGCCTGGCTCACTCCGCGCGGTACATCCGATAATTACCTACAGCGAAGCGCCCCGCCGGCGGGTATTATATCAGTCGAGTGTCACGCGCGCGCCCGTCAGGACGCTGGCGTGCGTTGTAGTACCTAATTCTATGATCGAAGTAATATTTAAAAATGGACATTAAGAGAAAGAAATATTATTGTGCGGCGTTCGGGTGTTTAAATTCGAAAATAAATCTACAGGATTTATCTTTTTTTTCGCTTCCCAAAGATGCTGAAAGGTATGTTGGCCATGTAGGTAATCAATAATTCTTAGGATAGTATAGGAACCTAACCTACCATGACTACTGCTCAGAATGCGTTCGTTCGTTTCAGCCAATTAATGACGTCCACTGCTGGACAAAGGCCTCTCCAAAGGTTTTCCATAATGAATGCGTACTTACCTACATACGTACCTCATTACAAATAAGTAGATTAATTATTTTTTACTAGACACTACTAGACAGCAACCCTAACAGCGTAAGAAGAGTTCAGAGGCACGCGATAGAAAGAGACAAAACTTGTAGGTGAATAAAATTGTAGGTACGTAGTGCTGTGCGAGCTGAATTCCACTGTATCGCGTCGTAGCAAGACTCGCATTTATTTAAATCGTCTAGCGGAGTAATCCTTCTGTACCTGTACTATTACTTATTCTGTGGTGTAAGGTATAACTTACTGTTCAGTAGCTTTTCGCCCGCGGCTTCGCCCGCATGGAATTTTGTCTGTCAAAGAAAGACTTTATCGCGCGCGCGTCCCTGTTTTAAAAACCGGTTTAAAAACTATCTCTATGCCAAATTTCATCAAAATCGGTTCAGTGGTTTAGGCGTGAAAGCAAGACAGACAGACAGAGTTACTTTCGCATTTATAATATTAGTACTATAGAGTATAGATTTTGTCTTTTGTACAGAAGTACAGAATAAAGATATGGCCTCACTACTTCAGACACTAGTACCAACCTCCGTTATAGCGGCACGCCGCCGGAGGAGTCATTCCGCTAGCTAGCCTTTTGTTTTGTAGAATTCAAATTCAAATTGTTTATTTGCATACTAAGTGTAGGTACATGTGTAGGTAGAAGTGACAGCAACGTGGCTTTGCTCCGCTAGACACAAGCAGCAACCTCTAGACTCGCGGGACGACGTTCTTGGCGGCATTAGCCTTTTGTCCTGTAAGACCAAGTAGAAAGGAGCTCCACTCCGCTAGATCAACCTACAGAGGTTGGTCGCGTGACGACATCAAGATTCCTGCCGTCACTTTTCGCCATCTATCTACCCGACAGCACTTCCATCCCCATCACTCAGATGGTTGGCAGTCCACAACAGTACGTTTTTCTAAAAACTTCCTGCCCCGTTCAACCAAACTGTGGAATGGACTGTCGTCTTTTTTTTTATGTGACAGGAGGCAAACGAGCAGACGGTGTTTCCGGACGGATACGACCTGCAAGCTTTCAAGAAGAGAGCGTATCTTCACCTTAAAGGCCGGCAACGCACCTGTAACGCCCCAGGGACTGCGGGTGTCTATGGGCGACGGTAATCACTTACCATCAAGTGATCTGTCTGCTCGTTTGCCTCCTGTCACATAAAAAAAATGCTACTGAAGGCTAGCATAGTGTTTTCAGTAGCGTCTCGATGTCGTCACGCGGCCGCTCCGCTAGACACTACACCGACCTCTGTGCTCGCGCAGCGCGTTGGCGGCGTGCCGGCGGCGTGCCGGCGGTGGTGC
The DNA here is from genome assembly GCF_963855985.1 of Ostrinia nubilalis. Classification (NCBI taxonomy): domain Eukaryota; kingdom Metazoa; phylum Arthropoda; class Insecta; order Lepidoptera; family Crambidae; genus Ostrinia; species Ostrinia nubilalis. The sequence continues at coordinate 7,351,363 of NC_087117.1, forward strand.
CGCTCCGCTAGCGCCAGCGGAGTGTCCGCGCCTGCCTTCAGTAGCGTCTCGATGTCGTCACGCGGCCGCTCCGCTAGACACTACACCGACCTCTGTGCTCGCGCAGCGCGTTGGCGGCGTGCCGGCGGTGGTGCCGCTCCGCTAGCGCCAGCGGAGTGTCCGCGCCTGCCTTCAGTAGCGTCTCGATGTCGTCACGCGGCCGCTCCGCTAGACACTACACCGACCTCTGTGCTCGCGCAGCGCGTTGGCGGCGTGCCGGCGGTGGTGCCGCTCCGCTAGCGCCAGCGGAGTGTCCGCGCCTGCCTTCAGTAGCGTCTCGATGTCGTCACGCGGCCGCTCCGCTAGACACTACGCCGACCTCTGTGCTCGCGCAGCGCGTTGGCGGCGTGCCGGCGGTGGTGCCGCTCCGCTAGCGCCAGCGGAGTGTCCGCGCCTGCCTTCAGTAGCGTCTCGATGTCGTCACGCGGCCGCTCCGCTAGACACTACACCGACCTCTGTGCTCGCGCAGCGCGTTGGCGGCGTGCCGGCGGTGGTGCCGCTCCGCTAGCGCCAGCGGAGTGTCCGCGCCTGCCTTCAGTAGCGTCTCGATGTCGTCACGCGGCCGCTCCGCTAGACACTACGCCGACCTCTGTGCTCGCGCAGCGCGTTGGCGGCGTGCCGGCGGTGGTGCCGCTCCGCTAGCGCCAGCGGAGTGTCCGCGCCTGCCTTCAGTAGCGTCTCGATGTCGTCACGCGGCCGCTCCGCTAGACACTACGCCGACCTCTGTGCTCGCGCAGCGCGTTGGCGGCGTGCCGGCGGTGGTGCCGCTCCGCTAGCGCCAGCGGAGTGTCCGCGCCTGCCTTCAGTAGCGTCTCGATGTCGTCACGCGGCCGCTCCGCTAGACACTACGCCGACCTCTGTGCTCGCGCAGCGCGTTGGCGGCGTGCCGGCGGTGGTGCCGCTCCGCTAGCGCCAGCGGAGTGTCCGCGCCTGCCTTCAGTAGCGTCTCGATGTCGTCACGCGGCCGCTCCGCTAGACACTACACCGACCTCTGTGCTCGCGCAGCGCGTTGGCGGCGTGCCGGCGGTGGTGCCGCTCCGCTAGCGCCAGCGGAGTGTCCGCGCCTGCCTTCAGTAGCGTCTCGATGTCGTCACGCGGCCGCTCCGCTAGACACTACACCGACCTCTGTGCCCGCGCAGCGCGTTGGCGGCGTGCCGGCGGTGGTGCCGCTCCGCTAGCGCCAGCGGAGTGTCGCGCGCCGCGTCCAGCGCGTCGTGCTCCGCGCCTGCCTTCAGTAGCGTTTTGATGTTGTCCACGTGGCCTCGCTCCGCAGCTATGTGGAGCGCCGTCTGCGGAGAAATACGGTTTTGGAGTTTCTGGCTTTTACGCAGAGTGCTACCGTCTTTCTAAACCTTTGTTGATGATGTAAGTTGGCAAGTCGAAAGTCTGGTCGCGCGTAACTATATTGCTGTCGCGCTCGCACACTCACTGCTGCCACCCGTCGCACAGTCGCGACAGCAATATAATTACGCGCGAGCGATAAGGATAGGTAGCTTGGGGTCATTGGACGAAATTCTACGTGCTCGGCGACCAGACTATAGGTGTACACACTCCAGATCTCAGTCGAGAGAATGCTAGGTTGCTTAAATAAAAGCCAACTTCTTAAGTAACGTTACATTTTTCCCAAAGACAAAACGATTTTACTTTATAAGGGGCTTGCGGAATTCTTCGCTTGCGCAAGCTAAGTCAGCACAGCGCCATCTATTGGTAGTTTTACGAACTTTGTTCTTATAAACACTCGTACACAAGGGACTACTCACTGCGTCGCACAGCGCTTGCAGACAGCGGCTGCGGTCCGCTAAAGCCGCCGCGTGCAGCGCTGTAAGCCACTAGACGAGTCTGAGACAACATATCACCTCTCCTCCCGCCACGTCCTCGGCCCTAGCTTTGGCATCGGTACCCGCGTCGCACAGCGCTTGCAGACAGCGGCTGCGATCTGATAGAGCCGACGCGTGCAGCGCTGAAAGACGCTAGACGAGTCTAAAGTCCGGTCGCCGAGTAGATAGAATTTCATCCAATGACCCCAAGTTACCCATCCTTATGGCTCGCGCGTAATTATATTGCTGTCGCGCTCGCACATTCACTGCGGCCGCCCGTCACACAGTTGCGACAGCAATATAAATTAAAAATTAAAATTCATAAAATTCATTTATTTTTGCAAATAGGCTTTAAAAAAGCGCTTTTACACGTCCCAATATTAACCCTACCACAATAATTATAATTACGCGCGAGCGATAAGGATGGGTAGCTTGGGGTCATTGGACAAAATTCTACGTGCTCAGAGACCGGGCTTTAGACGGGCCTAGAGACCACATTACCTCTCCCCCCGCTACGTCCTCGGCCCTAGCGTTGACATCGGCTCCCGCGTCGCACAGCGCTTGCAGACAGCGGCTGCGGTCTGCCAAGGCAGCGCGAGCAGCGCTGAAAGACGCTAGACGAGTCTAAACTCCGGTCGCCGAACAGATAGAATTTCATCCAATGACCCCAAGTTACCTATCCTTATCGCTCGCGCGTAATTATATTGCTGTCGCGCTCGCACATTCACTGCGGCCGCCCTTCACACAGTTGCGACACCAATAAGCGATAAGGATGCGTAACTTGGGGTCATTAGATGAAATTCTATGTGCTCGGCGACCGGACTTTAGAAATCACGTTACCTCTCCTCCCGCTACATCCTCGGCCCTAGCGTTGACATCGGCTCCCGCGTCGCACAGCGCTTGAAGACAGCGGCTGCGGTCCGCTAAAGCCGCCGCATGCAGCGCAGTCCTGCTGCGGGCATCGCGCGCGTCGACGTCCGCTCCGTTTGCGATCAGCTCTTGTAGGAGCTCGACGTTGTCCCATAGTGCTGCCTGGAAGAACAAATGAAGAAGGATGCCTATGAATTAACTAATTAGTTGAGGCTGACAATAGTGACTGAGTTTCTTGCGCTGCTTCTTCTCAGCACTGGCCCATTTATTGTCCTGAAGCAGTGGTAGGGTTAATACTGGGACGTGTAAAAGTGCTTTTTAAAAGCCTACTTGCATATTTGAGTTTTATGAGGTTTTTATGAGTTTTCTTTAGGTTATTCAAACTGTAATGAAAACTAATAAAAAGTTTTCTAATAAGAATTCTTAATTTGGGCACACAATTGCTAAATGTTTTATTTTAACCACTACCTACTAATAACTTATAACTATAATTTCGTACTGCCTACTCTATTCTCAGGTTGGCCCTAAGGTTGGCTAGAGGAGAGTGCCGAATGGCATTAAATTCGCCTTATTAACTATAATTTACGTGTATATGTTATTTATTTATTGGAATTACTGTTCAGTAACCAATAAGTTAATGAATAAATAATGGATTTTTTTCATCACACTAATTATTAACATGGAAGCTATTTATAAAAATTAATTTTACCAATGAGGTTATTTGCCAAAGTTAATTATTTTTTAAGTAGTTTCATTTGTACTTTTCAAGCTCTTTGTTTCTAAGTAACAACTTCATGTAATTTTATTCAAGTGTAACACTTGCATAACATGATGATTCATAAATTGAGCAGTAATGGCGCAAGTGATAACTTGGCAAGGATGAACTCATTTGCTATAGTCATTATCTATCACTTAGAGACCTTGAAATGGAGGTCTTATTGAAGAACTAACAACAAATAAAAACAACTTGTTGTTTACTTTTTTAACTAGCTTCTGGAGTGTTCTTCATGTTACAAATATTATCTTATTATTTATTTATTATCTTACTTCATGTAACAAAATATTAACTTAATCCAATAAGACTAATAAGAATTGCATGTTGAGTCAGTCTCAAGAATTTACAAATAAACGAAACTAAATGATGTGAAACTAAAATAGCCCACTTGTGACATCTCGCATGCATTGCGACACTAATACACTCGAAGATTTCACACACTCACCGCACACAATCAGATTTTTTTGTTCTTATTGACCAAAATTTTTACGAAGTTTAAACTACCGCAAAATCTTACCTGATGCAGTAAACGGCCTTGGAAGTTGTCTTCATCCGGGGAAAGGTCCATTTTACTCACTTTCTATCAATGTTCATGGCAAAATAAAACATTTCCGAGCGAAATAATCGCTGAAGCGTTGCGAATAATACTCCACCAAATAACTTTGAAAAAATCCATAATACTACACTCAAGTCTTGAAAAATCGCTCAATTAAGACAAGCGACGTAATTCTACGCTTAAATATTCACATTTAAATGCATTTATTTAGAGAAAACAGCATTTATTTCCACTAAATTCAACTATTGATTTGAAACACCAATATTTTATGAAATGACAGCTGCTTGCCCGTCCCGTCACAGATAATGAAACCAAAGTTTTTGTCCGATCAGCTGTATTGTGCTTTATTCCGTGTAAAGGAATATTTTGTGATAAAATTAATTTCCTATGATTTTAAAGATTATTCAAATTCTATTAGATTTAAAATCTCAATTTACTTAGAAAACATTATTTTGACAAGAACTTAGAAGGTAGGTATTAAAAATATTAAGGGAAGGAATTTTATTTTTTAAGATGCGGGTAGGATAACTTTTCAGAGCCCCGATTACGGTAACTTTTAACGTTTCCAATCCAGACACGCTTCTCGATTCTGCGATACGATTGGTCAAAACAGCTGACGTACGCTGTTGAACGACCAATCGTATCGCAGAATCGAGAAGCGTGTCGGGATTGGAAACGTTAAAAATTACCGTAATCGGGGCTCTGAATATTTTTAGAAAACTTTGAGTTATATAGTTGTAATCCTTACAAGAAGTTTTAAAATGTGGCGGAGTAATTATCACGAAGACTGGGAACGGAGGAAATCATATTTGATTCGTAGCCTCTTTCAAGATATTCCAGGTACAAATCTAACCCTCGAATGTTCATTGAGATTTTAACACGTTGAGTGCGAAACCAGGTCTATAGACCTTGTGTACGTCTCGCTTACCGTGCGGCTAAGAAAATTATAGTCTTCCTTGTCGTGCGAAAGGCATAACTTCAATTGGGTCCGGTGTAGGAAAGTGATGAATATATATCTATGATGTATTCTTAAAATAGAATCCAATGATGTACCTACCTTAATACCAGGTTTTTAGACCTGGTACCGCACGGAAGTAATAAAATGTCTTCACAATGCGAAACCAGGTCGAAGCACCTTGTACCCTGCGCACCTGGTACCGCACCCCACGCTAGCTTCGTGCAGCCAGTGTTGCCTCGCATTCGTAAGAAACGCACAATGTCGACATGGCGTCAAGAGAAACAAACAAAATCAAAACTGCAAATTGATTATAATTTAATTTGCTACACGATTTATTGCTAATTTAAATAGTTTTTCGTGACAAACATTTGAAGTTGTAACTAAATGTTATTAAATAATATGTTTTCTTTAAATATAGCTTATTTAAGTATTTATGCACGCATGTCTTATTTGTAAAATATTTAGACTAAATTATTAAAACATCTTTGTTTGTAACTTTTTTAAATTTTTACTAAAACTTAATTAAAACTATCGATATTTGTATTTCACATCCCTAGAATACCCACCAGACTTTCCTACTTCAGTGCGGCACAGGGTGCATAAGCCTTGTATTTTGAATATAGCTATAATTTTTATACTAAACAAGTTATTCACGAACGCTTTCAGGTGTATGTCAATAAATCCATTATTATTAATATTCAAAGAAAAAAAACACAATATCTATTAACATGAAGCCAAAAATAAAATTAATATATCTTAAATATTACAAGGTCTTTAAGCCTTGTGCCGCCACAATGTAAGTTTCAATACCAGGTTTACTGACCTTGTACCGAAGGAATGGAAAGTATTAGAAAGTTACTGCCGCAGCAAAGGTGTTAAAAGTATCCTATACCTACTTATTTTTTAACATCTGCTTTTAGTTTTATCTCCAGTTCCTGAGGATCGAGAATCGCTATACGGTGCAATATCTCCATCAAATGTACCTGAATCGAGACCCTACAGCCCTCTACCTCCTCTTATAATTGAAAAGATGCCTGACAAGCATGACCATCCTAAAAGGTTTTATCAGGATTTAGAAAAAAAGATGAAAAAGTTGTATAAAAAACTGTTTTACAACAAAGAAAGTAGTTCTATTGAAGATTTAATTGAAATATATGCTGATGATTTGGTTCGAAACCTTGAAAATGAAAGCATTTCTACTGTAAAACTATATGAAAACAGATCTCAGGAGCATAGTTTTGCTGAAAAGTCACCATCTAATCAAACACCTGGCAAAGATAGAAGCAGGAGCAGGAGTCTAAATGATAGCATAACACCCCCAAGAAGAAGTAATAGGTCTGATTCTCTACCACAGAGTATTGACAGTAAATCCAGTGAATCAGTTGATCCAACACAAGTCACTACTGTCGTAGAAGTTCATAATGAACCGTCAAGTACCCATGATGAAGCAGATCAAACCTTCCAGGATATTTACATGAGCCCTGTATTGGAATGTCATCAAATAGGCTTCAACAAACCGTCGAATGAGATACAATGTGACAGCATCAATGACACTAATGGAACAGAAAAAATAGGTTAGTAAGATTTTAAAAAGTTTAAGAAAAATACTTGGTTTCTGAATTGAGGTTTCCAGCTTAAGTGTGCTTATCTTTCTACTCAAGCAAGGATGAATTTAACATGAAAAGTTCGTTCGTTCGTTCGTTTTCAGCCAAATGACGTCCACTGCTGGATAAAAAGTTCATAATATCTTTAAAAGATGAGCACATTCAAGCCAAAAATATCAATCCAGAATGCGAACCTAACTCAAATGTTTTTTTTTTATTATTTTAGTTTCCTCAAATGAAGATGCCTCTGAACATACTGATCAATGTAGCTCCAGTGAGAGGTCGCAAATAAGCATCGAAGTCATGCGTAGACAGAATATCATATCTCCATCCCTAGGATCCTTGCACAATGAACCAATCAATTCAGCAAGCTCGAAGCATTCCAGCAATAACATAAATACTGAATTACAGAGTAGAATATCTTTACCCGAAGAAAACGTTTCTAGTGAAGATCAACGAAATTTAAGAGAATCTTCCTCATCGTGCACGTCTTTTGATTTTAATCACATTTTGAGCACTTCTACACCTAAATTGAAGGATAACTCTAAAACGAAAAGGACAAGTTTTAGCAGAAAACGGCCATGCTCACAAAGTGAAGCTTCTGATAAAAGTGAAAATAATTCAATCATGGTGACAAAGAGGAAAAAATATGGAAACATGGCTATCCAGACGTCTTTTATCAGTGAAAGTGATATTGATGATGCAATTGATTGGAATCAGTTGAAAAAAAACTTCTTTGTCGGAATGCCTAAAATTTTTAAGCTTTGTCCCTGCAACGATCATTCCTGCAAAAGTAATTTTTAAATGATTATAGTTTTACAAAGAAATAAAATTCAAATCAAAAATTATTTTGGCACATTTTTTGTGCGTAGCACGGGACTGGTTAAATGGAACGTTCCGTTCTGCGCAATATGTTTTCAATCAAACTTTCAACCAAACAAATGTCATGACAATTTTGACACAGATTATTTTTGAGGTTATGTTTTGATTTGATTACGTTTGTAATTTGGTTATTAAATCGTATTAATTATTGAAGCGAGTTATTTTTTATTTGCAACTGTTCAATAATGTCGCCGTTAGAAGGGCCTGCTAAAGAACTAGACGAGAAGTATGCAGAAAAAGTGGTAAAATTCGTCTCCGATGTCAGGAATGGGTACGTGAAAATCGCAGCTTTTGCTTTAGATTTCATAATTTCCTAGTTCTTTGCTTCCTACTTTAATTTATTCAGACATCGTACAGGTGTGCTATGATTTTTACGGGCATAATCTCTCTAAACTTTCTTATGTTTAAAGTGAACATTTTCATCACACTTGAGGCAAGTTTTTTTATGTTAATAATCTCTTTACTCAATTCTATTTTAATCTCTTTTCATAAATCTGGATGTATTCCACCAGCATTAGCATGATTGTGTCAATTTCTAATTACTTTCTAAAAAATTCCAATCAGAACTTAAGTGTTAGAGATAAAACAATCTCATGATATGACTAATGAAAGATGATGAAATATAAAGGACTTCTAAGACTCATTCGAGATGCCTGCTAGTTTTATAGCAATACATGCAATACTTACTGAAATTCTTGCAAGCAGTGTATACCGTTTTATGATGTAAATAGGATAGAATTCTAAGTTTTTAATACAATAAAATATTTGATTTTTAGAAAGATTGAAGGCTCAAACAATATAGCACTGGCTACACTCACACTTCTGGAGCAGATCATCCAGGACTCTGAGAATGCTACAGCTTAGTAAGTATGAAATTACCTCCTAAAATGTAAATAAAATTTCATTTAGTATATTTACCACTAAAGAGGAAAGATTTGATTGTTTGTATCAAATAGACTCTTAAATTACTGAACTGATTTGAAAAATTCTTTCACCATTAAAATTCAACACTATTTCAGCACTTGCCATATGTTTGTCTCGAAGCGCTGGTAGGGCCCAAAAGATAAGGAGACATGTAAAGTGCCCCATAAGGGCTACCTTTTCTTTTTTTATTATTTTCTATTGACGTTCATAAGTGCCACTTGTGGTCTAAACTGAATAAATAATTTTGAATTTTGATTTTTTATTTTGATGAACATTGGCAGTATGAAGTTTGCTAGTTCAGCTAGTTTTTCTAATAAAATGATTTTTTCATGTTTCTTGTTATTGCTCACTATTCATTTGCTGAAACGCTGTTAGTGTTTGCAAATATGAATTTATATATCCAAATCACTATAATCTGAGCCTCTTCAAGGCTAGAGTGAATAGGCACCTACAAAGAGCAGGTATGTACCATCCTGGAGTTAAATACCTGCTTTGTTCTACTTAGAAAAGTAGTTTTTTATTGGTTGGTCACTGCTGATCATAGGCCTTTTTTTTTTTTTTTTTTTTTTTTTTTTTTTCGTCAGGAAAATGTATTGAAATGCATACCCACCGGTCCGGGGGTTCCGGTGGGTTATGTGGGGCTCTCCCTGCCAGAAGGGCAGGGCCTACCCACTAAAAACCTGACGGGTCCCTCGGGTGGCGCTTAGTGGAGTAGCACGTAAGGCGCCGTTAAGTCGTTCACGTGCGTACCCCCACGCTTTGGCCGCAGCCTCACTCAAGCTGTCGCCCTTAGAAGGGCAACTCTCTCCGAAGCGCGCGGGGACTCCGCGCGCACTTCGGGCCTCAATGTTAGGAGGCAGACGCCCCCGCGTCTACCTCCATGAGGCTCGCCGTCGTGCCGGCTCGCTGCGCCGGCTTCGGCTTTTGCACCGGCTGAGGGCAATCTTTTGCCCCCAGCATGTGCTCCACGGCCTTACCAGCCGCTGCACACAACAAGCAGCGGGGAACCTGGGCCGGGCACACCTTGGCCTTATGGCCCTCTTCACCGCAGCGGAAACAGAGTCCACTGCGGTCAATGCCAGCGGCGCACTTAAAGGCCGTGTGGCCAGTGCCCCAACAGGCGACACACCTTGACGGCCTCGGTTTCAACAGCGTTACCTGTACCGAGGCCCATCCGATTAGTAGCCGGCGACACTTCGCCAGCTCTTTTGCTACCTTAGCAGGTACCCGCACGATAACGCTGCGGGACTCCCTGGCACCACTGATCTTGCCCACTGAGATGTTTTCCAGTGGGCAGTTCGTTCTTGCCGATATAACGGCCGAGACTTCTGGCGCCCCGGTTGAGTCATCAAGACCTGTTAAGCGGAGATCCTCGGACTTGATCGGTCGCCCGATACGGACCGTCTCTTCTGTGAACTCGGGCACTGCCCGTAAAGCGGCTGCTAGTCTGTCAGCCTTCACCTCCACGTCCGAACCTGACAGAACGAGGAGTTTGGTGGCCGACTGACTTGGCTTAAACCGAAGACCGTCCATTATTCCCAGCTGGGCGAGATCCACCTGCTGTTTGGCCAAATGTATGAACCACACAAAGTCGCGAGGTGGATTATAACGGGCGGCCTCCGGCGTCATGGTCACGGTTATGGCCGCAGTTCTGGGCACGCGCACCCTCCGCGCGTTTCCTGTGGTGCGACCAGGGCCTGCCTTTTTCTGACTCACGGGTTGCGGTTTGTTAGGCTGGCTTTTCTCACCGCCGCTACTTTTGTTTTTCCCGCGTTTCACTACCTCTGTCCAACCGGCATCCATGGACGCTGGTGCTGGAGGCAGAGAACGGGGCTCTGTTTGAGATGGCGCAGGGGCAGGTGGAGATTTGCCCCTCTTTTTTCGAGCGCGGCTCTTTTTTGGGGGAGACGGTGCAGGCGCCGTGGTCACCTTGGAGGGTTCGGCAATTGAGGCCTGTACAGGCGCCGTATTGGGGCCGGTGCGCGCCTTTCTCTGTGAGGCTAGTGCAGCCTTTGCTGGGGGAGCCGATTGTGGGGCCGGAGCAGCTCTCTTAGCTGCTGCCCTTGTGGCGGGGCCATCGGTTGTCGTTGATGGGCTGGAGAGGGATTCCGACGTATCGGCCGCGAGAGGAGGCCGAAGGCGTTTCTCCGGCAGAAGACGCTCCTCGATCCCTTTAAGTTTGGCATCCATCATAGTCCCCACCCGGACCATGATCTCTCTTTCTACGTCGCCCGCCAGGACAGAACTGGTGGGCGCAGGGGCCTGTGTGGCGGCAGGAGTAACCTGGCTTTTCTCGGCCTTCAGCTTTTGGATTTCCTGCCGGAGTTCCTCAACTTCTTTCTTGAGGAGGTTGTTGGCGGCATTAAGTCGACTAATCTCCTCCTCAGGAGTTCTGGCTGCTATTGCCGCGACGGCTGCGTCAATAGTAAGGGCGGCCTCTTTGAAGGTGCCCTGTATGGTCCCTTTTATATTCCCGCACTTACCCGCGCACTTAAACACTGCTTCGGTGCTGGTACGGATAGTCTGCACCAACTCCTCTGTGGTCAGTGCCTGCGAGTTGTGTTCTGCACGGAGTCGCCTTCCCTTCATCTTGTTTGTTAGCCTTACGGCCATCTCCTCTACCTCCTCGTATTGCTCCTTGGCGAGCAGTTTCTCTTCAGCCCACTTTTGTTTCAAGCCAATGTAGTCCCCCACGGTTGAGGGTCTACCGCGGCCGCGGGGCTTCTTGCTGCCGCGTGATGATGTGCGGCTTTGTGGCCTAGATGACGCTGACTCGGTCGACATACAGGAGTCGTCCGTGTCAGCTTCCAAGCAGCGCTCAATGAAGCGATCGACCTTGCCTTCGTGGTCGGTCTCATCTGTATAGTAAGGGGACTCTTCTGCTTCCTCAAGCCGCCGTTTGGTGGCAGAGGCAGGTCTTTCGCTAACTCTTCCCTTGGATACGTTGGTCCGGGAGCGACTGCGGGTAATGGGAGTCAGATCCCCGGATAGAACCGAGGCAGTCTCGACCATTACCTTTGCCGATGTCACATCCGAGTGAGTCTCAGTTTGGGAGTCATCTACTGGAGCGGGAGTCGCTCCGCGGATAGGTCCCGCGGCTGTCTCGACCGCCTTTTTGGTGACTGTGTCCTTTACGGTCTTAGCTGCGAACATGTTCCGCAGCCGGCTGTCAAAATCAGTTCGTACGGCTGTACATTGCTTCGGCTTAGTCGCCGGTGAAGACACAAGGCACTGCGCGGCCCCCCCAGATACGTGGGCCGTGACCGCCGTGGCGGCAGAGGATTCTCCGGCATTGCCGGTACCTCCCTGGGGTAGTTTATTTTCCATCGTGCTCATGTCATAATAACTGCTTTCGGGCGCAGCTGCCCCACCCTCTCTCCACGACGGGGTAGCACCTAGAGTCCCTCTAGGTATTCATCCCATCGGCCCCCGCCGAACCTTGGGATTAGGGGGATTTTTAAGATGTTCCCAGCATCGCGGCCCGGACAGATGTCCCGACGGCCCCCGGCCCACTCCGTTGTGGGTTACGGGTCGCCCGACAGGCCCGCCGAATTGACGCAACCTGCCGCGCAGGTGAGAAGTCAGCCGCCCGCGTGAAGAGATCACACGGACGTTGCCCGGGGTGCACCACGTGGAGGTCCCTCACCATTGCACCCCGCTGATCATAGGCCTACCCCAATGATTTCCGTATTGATCGGTTGGTAGCGGCCTGCGTCCAGCGCCTTCCTGCTAACTTTACGATGTCTTCGGTCCACCTCGTGTGTGGACGTCCCACGCTGCGTTTTCCGCACGACCTCCACTCCAGAACCTTGCTGCCCCATCGGCCGTCAGTTACTACCCAATTGAGCGACAGCGCACATTGGGCGAGGAAACGCGGAATGTCGCGACGACAAGTTAATAATATGAAATGAATGAAATGAAATGAAATATTTTATTCAGTGACACAAAACAGCATCAAAAATATGAAACAAAAGTAAAACTAAATAGAGTAGGTAATGTGCGTGTCACCGAAATGGCATCCACTCAGCATCAGGCCGAGGTGTCGTAAGGGTCACCACGACGCTGGTCTTCCGTGGTAATAATATGAAAATATAGACGCGCGCGAGGAGAGGAGTAGGAGAACTAAAGACTGACATAGCCCGCAGAATCGCTAAAATCAAGTGGCAGTGGGCGGGGCACATAGCTCGTAGAGCTGATGGCCGCTGGGACAGGAAAGTTCTTAAGTGGCGACCACGAAACGAAAGACGTGGCGTGGGCAGGCCTCCCACTAGGTGGACTGACGATCTGGTGAAGATCGCGGGAGGTGCCTGGATGCGAGCGGCGCAGGACCGGTCTTTGTGGAAATCCTTAGGGGAGGCCTTTGTCCAGCAGTGGACGTCTTTCGACAGATTAGCAAGCTGAAGTGGCAATGGGCAGGGCACATAGTACGCAGAACTGACGGCCGATGGGGCAGCAAGGTTCTGGAATGGAGGCCGCGTACCGGAAAACGCAGCGTGAGACGTCCACCTATAAGGTGGACCGACGACATCGTAAAGGTAGCAGGGAATCGCTGGACGCAGGCCGCTACCAATCGATCAACGTGGAAAGCATTGGGGGAGGCCTATGTTCAGCAGTGGACGCTCTATGGCTGAAATGATGATGATGAAAAATGATGGACGTCTTTCGGCTAAAACGAACGGACGAACGAACAGACGCGCGCGTTTTGTGGTCGCGTCTGTCTCGCCCAATGTGCGCTACCGCTAAAGGTAGCCTTTCGAGCTAAGCGTCACAGACGCACCGTCTTTAGCTTTGGTCTTGTGCCACCAACGCCGCGTCACTAACTCGCTTCGAAAGGCTACCTTTAAGACCAAAGCTAAAGACGCTGCGTCTATTACGCTTAGTTCGAAAGACTACCTTAAAGCAAGCAAATGTGATTCCCCAGCGATCTAATAAACGTGGTGCGTCTGTCGGGGCGCGCGATCTGCGGCGCGCTGCCGCTGGAGCTGGTGCCGGCCAACATCGTGCGCCGCGTGCTGCGCGCCATCCGCGACGAGCACCGCGCGATACACCAGGCGAGTGTTGGGTACTATACAGGGTGGAAACGATAGGTGATCTCACTCGATTATTTCTAAACTATACAAGATATTGAAAAACTGGTTACTGATCCTGAAAGTGCTTCACGAGCTCTATCCAACGGTATCAACAATAGCTTACAAAATAAATTGGATCTATCCAAAAATTCAATGTTTCCATCTTCCATAATTTAGTACTATCACAGTCATGGCACTCATCTCTTGATAATATTATAGCAAGTAAAGCCTAAAACTAATGTTTTCCACAAATAATATCAAATAAGATGCAAGTTACGAGTTTATTTAAACGACTTTTTAAGTTTATTATTTAACAAAAAATAAATTACACTTCTAATATTGTGTGGTTGGCATACATTGAGTATGGAAGCTGGAAACACTGAATTTTCGGATAGTTCCAGTTTATTCTGTAACCTATTATTAGTACTGTTTGAAAGAGCTCGTCAAGCACTTTCAGGATCAGTAACCAGTTTTTCGATATCTTGTATAGTTTAGAAATAATCGAGTGAGATCACTTATCGTTTCCACCCTGTAGATCAGGGGTCTCCAAACTACAGCCCGCGGGCCATATCCGGTCCGCCATTGCCATCAATCCGGCCCGCGACAGCTTAAGACTAAGCCTATGTTTGCATAGGTGGGCAGAAAAATTAAAATTGTTATGGCCCTTGTAACATACCAAAAAAAATATTATGGCCCTAAGGTTTCAAAGTTTGGAGACCCCTGCTATTCTATAGATCGTTTCATCCACGAAGACGCGCCCCACTATTCTTCCGCTAATGTTTGAGTGTTATCGGTACACGCTAAATTATCCATGAGTGTGCACACACACTATAGTCTGGTCTGTGAGCACGTAGAATTTTGTCCAATGACCCCTAGCAACCCATTCTTATCACTCGCGTCTAATTATGTTGCTATCGCGCTCGCACACTCACTGCGGGCGCCCGTCGCACAGTGGCGACAGCAATATAATTACGCGCGAGCTATAAGGATGGGTAGCTTGGGGTCATTGGACAAAATTCTACGTGCTCACAGACCGGGCTTTAGTTTCTACACCATTCTACATTCAACATGCTCATGTAATGTGCGAAGGGGTTTGCCGTGAAGATTGGCTACGTTACGTAAGCCATCTTCGGGCGCACCAGCGCCGTCAAGACAGCTAGGAGTCGAAGTGGTCGCCACGGCCGAAATTGGGCGGATGAATCACCATCATCATCACATTCTACCCCTCAAAATACCCCCCTTAAATTATCTCCCACGCAGCTCCTATGCGCGTATAGTATAGCGGATGGAAATGTCTAGTGACCCCCAGAATGTTGGGCTACCGATTTGAAGAAGAACAGACTAGTTAATGAACTATGATACTAATCGCTCCCTCTCCCTCCCACGTGACATGGTATGTCAGGGCGGGCTAGGACTAGAATGCGCACCGTGATAAAATCTTATTATCGATTTTAGACGACAAATGTATGGGCTTATCGCGTAAAATCGATAAAATGGCACCATAAAAACTTATCGCGGCGCGCATCCTAGGTCTACAGGTGTCAAGAATAGCAATACTTGACCTTTTTTATAATAAAGAATTCTTTACTTACTCTATATACTTAGCACTCTCCCGGTAAAAAATGGAAGTATCTGTTTATTGCTTAATATTCTGCTATCTTGGTACGGCTTTAGTATTGTTTTAACTTTTTTTTTTTCATATATCGTACTGTTATACTGCATGCTAAATAATTTGTTTTGGATTGTATTTTGATATGCTATTTGTGAAAACTATGTAAGGCATTTTTGATCTAAACCGCCTCATCTATTAATAATACATATATGCTGTTTGTTTTCCATAAAATAAATAAATAAATACTTTCCCACAGAGCGGTGGTTCGGGCGCGGGTGGCGAAGGAGCGGGTGACAGCTTGCAGCGGCTAGTCTTGGCTGCGGCAGCAAGACGCGGCACACTGGGCGCTGCGCAGCCCGACTTGCGGGAGCCTTTGAGGGACCACATCGCTGAGGTGAGCACTGAGTCTTAGGCTGGGTCACACCATCTTACTTTAACTTTGACAAACATCAAAAATCCGTCAAACTCCATACAAAAGTCACCGGTTATCGTTATAGTTACGGTCAAAGTTAGGTGGTGCAACTCAGCCTTAGAGGCTTATGAGTTTAAACTTTAAGATAAAGCAGTAAGGTCTGATGTTTGATTACTATGTTATTTAAGGTTCTAGCAGGAATATTAGTACTCAATTTTACCAAGAGTTGGTGCTATGTCTTTTTAATTTCGCGGTATCTTTGATTTTTCTAGGTTAATAAACGCTTCTCAGATTATTGGTTTCAAATCGTATTCTGTGATTGCTACTTGAGTGCATTGAATTGTGATTGAATCATCTGGGACTGTGTGTCATCTAGGAATATCACACACAGGGGAACATGACTTGTTCTCCAAACTATTAAGGGTAACCCCTTTGGAAGTGTTGTGACCAAGTCAGGCCAGGCGTCATCTATCTTTATTATAACTTCTCGTCCGATTACTCCAGGTGCGCGCCGAGCTGAAGTCGAGTACGGGAGTTCCTTATAATTTCGAAACTTGACTTTGTTGGTTTTTCTTGTTTTCTATCCGCATTATTTTGTTTACTTAGTCTATGCCTAATTTTGGTGTTCTCTAAGGACGCACTGGGTGTGTCTTACTGCCATTTCTTTGTTATAGTTCCTAGTCTAAAGTCCGGTCGCCGAGCAGATAGAATTTCGTCCAATGACCCCAAGCCCCCCATGCGGATGGGCCTTATCGCTCGCGCGTAATTATATTGCTGTCGCGACTGTGCGACGGGCGACCGTAGTCATTGTGCGAGCGTGACAGCAATATAATGAAATAAACACACGAGTGACAAGGATGGGTAGCTTGGGTTCATTGGACGAAATTCTATCTGCTCGGCGACCGGACTTTTGGTGTTCTCTAAGGAAGCATTGGGCGTGTCTTACTGCCATTTCTTTATTATTCCTTATTGTCGGCCGTTTGGTGTAGTGGTTCAGAACGGACTACTATGCCGAGAGGTCCCGGGTTCGATTCCCGGCCGGGCAGAAATTGAAATGATGAATTTTAATTTCTGTGACGGGTCTGGGTGTTACTATGTATAATATGTATCTATTTAAAAAAAAAGTATATAAGTAGTATATCCGTTAAGCTAGCACCCATAACACAAGCATATTAATTGCTTACTTTGGGGCTAGATGGCGCTGTGTGAGATTGTCCAAAGATATTATTATTATTATATTATTCCTCGCCTTGACACCAGGTGCGCGCGGAACTAGAATCAAGCACGGGCGCGATCTGCGCGCAGGCCGGCTCGCACGTGCACGCCGACGAGCTCATCCTCACGTGCGGCCACGCGCGCCTGCTCGAGCGCTTCCTGCGCGCCGCCGCAGCGCGCCGCAACTACCGCCTGCTGCTGGCCGAGCCCGCCGCCCACGCACAGGTGAGCGCACAGCGGCCGACGAGCTCATCCTCACGTGCGGCCACGCGCGCCTGCTCGAGCGCTTCCTGCGCGCCGCCGCAGCGCGCCGCAACTACCGCCTGCTGCTGGCCGAGCCCGCCGCCCACGCACAGGTGACGCACAGGGGGGGAAGGGATCGAGCACTGATCCGAGCGTGCGGCCACTCGGGAGGTTAGACCGAACAGGGGCGTCACCATCGCTAAGTCAGTGCGAGTAAGGGTGCTCTCATCACTAGTCAATACGAGTAGAGGCGCCCTCGTCACTAGATTGGAACGGGTAATGGCGCCCCTCATCGCTATGTTAGAGCGCTTTGGGGCGCCCCCATCGCTAGGCACGTGCGAGTAGGGGCGCCCTCATCGCTAGGTCAGTGCGAGTAGGGGCGCCCTCATCGCTAGGTCAGTGCGAGTAGGGGCGCCCTCATCGCTAGGTCAGTGCGAGTAAGGACGTCACAGCTGACACGAGCGGGGTAGAAGCGAAGCACAGGAAAAAATTTCCTAGTTCAGGCACATGTATAATTTTACCTTTTGTAGCATAAGATTAGCCTAGAGTTTAAATTGTCAAATAAGTTATACAATAAAGAAGAATTTATTTATTTATTTATACAATGGACGGCATTTTCATTATATTAGGACGTCCGACCACAGCTGATTTTAGGCCACTCCTAAAGATTTCCTATCCTATCATCAAGCAACGACAACTACAATTATCAAGTAACATCAACTACCATCAACTACCAACCATCATCATCGATAACCAAAGGGACTGCAACCTGGACACCAAGCAGCCAGGACACTGCACCCTGGACAACAAGCAGCCAGGAGACTGCAGCCTGGACACACAGCAGCCAGGTCATGCAGACCCACAACACCAGCGCTACAGTCGGAGCATCAGCATCTCCACTGCAGCACTGGCACGCATCATCAGAACAGCAACAATCTGACAGCAGCGGATCAGTTACCGGCCTCCCGGAAGTGGGTCTCACCGGTAACCGAGAAGTCGCATATGCTGTTCAGTTCGACACAAGCCAAGAAGGCAAACTATCAAGAGGACGACAGCCAGAACATCAAGAAGCCTGGACAACCAAGGGGACTGCAGCCTGGACACCAAGCAGCCAGGACACTGCACCCTGGACAACAAGCAGCCAGGAGTCTGCAGCCTGGACACACAGCAGCCAGGTCATGCAGCCCCACAACAGCAGCCAGGCCATACCAGCAGCCTTGGCCACACACCAGTGCCAGGCCACACTAGCAGCCTTGGCCACACGTCAGCGCCAGGCCACATCAACAGCCTTGGCAACATCAGCGCCAGACCAGATCAGCAGCCTTGGCCACACCAGCGCCAGGCCACACCAGCATCCTTGGCCACACCAGTGCCAGGCCTCATCAACAGCCTTGGCAACACCTGCCAGGCCACACCAACAGCCTGACCACACCAGTGTCAGGCCATATCAGCAGCCTTGGCAACATCAGTGCCAGGCCACATCAGCAGCCTTGGCAACACCAGTGCCAGGCCATACCAGCGCCAGGCCCGCGAGCATCCTGGCATCACCATGAGCCAGGCCCGCGAGCTGCCTGGTCAATCAACCAGCCAGGTGGACACCATGTGGACAGCCAACCAGAGGTCCACCACCTGGGTCATCAACTATTCATGGAGTCACCGGTCTACGGTCATCGGGCAGCAGGGCAGCCACGTGCAGCACCCTCCGCGCCTTCTTCTTCTGCGAGGTGCCAATATGTACGAGCACGATCGTACATCCTGCTGCACCGTCAGCATCGACCGCCGGGCGACCCATGAACCTTCAGCGTGCACCGTCGGCACTCTACACCGACGGCACACTAACAAATACCTTTAAATGTGTACATACAATAAACCATATATAAATAGCTTATCATAATACAAATAAAACAGATATCAACCGTCCGTCGTTGTGTCTCATTTCCCCCCGCTGCGGCCAAGACACCCTTAGCCGTCGCTATGATCAGTCCGGTGAGTCTGCCGGGCTGGCAGCGGGTCCCCGCCGCCTACCTGCCGTCCTAACGCTGCTGCCCTGGGCGACCTGGGAGCAGCTTCCTTCCTATCAACCCTTATTATGTCTAAGTATTTATTGTTAGGCAGGGCTAGGGCTCTAGGGACTTAGTGTCTTAGGGAATAGGGACTCTAGGCTCACTAGGGAGTTAGCTCCCTTCCTGACCGCATATCCCGGGCACGGGAGCGGTGCCTTACAACCACTGCCTCCCGCCCGTACATCCAGTTTTGCCGGTTTCCAGCAGCTTACATCTAGCACCTTTTCGCTACCTTTATAAGGTCAAGGTTGTTATTATTACTGATTTTCCTAAACAAATAAATAAATTTGTGGATGGACGGTCGTTGTGTGGTGACGGCTTGTTACTATTTATTTCTGCAACTGTAAGAAAACAGTGTAATATTGTTATCAAGTCACTTTTCAATAAAATATTCAAGTAGTCGTGAGTGTTACACTATAACGCTTGTCCCTCAGAGCCACGCGATGGCGGCGCGGCTGAGCGCGGCGGGCGTGCCGGTGACGGTGGTGCCGGCCGCCTCCGTGGCCGCCGTCATGTCGCGCGTCAACAAGGTACGCATGTACTTCATCTATTTTTTAAGGATTTCTCTTTTATCATAGGTTCAAAGTATTCTATATTTCTTAGGGATCTCTCTCGTCCCATCATGGGGCCAAATATTTACTAAAATTAACTAGATTTTACATGATATTCATCATTTATAGCATGGCATAATTACTTACATTACTTCTTGCACTGCTTTTTCTTAATATTGGCCCACACAAATTTGAAAGAAAAAGTTCTGCACTATTTTTATTGTTATTAAGGACTGTTTATGTAAAAAAAGTACTACGCTGTTAGTTCCAATTTTCATTTATAGATGGCGTTAATCCGATGTTTTTCCTATCTGGTTATTAAAGTTTTTATCAGTCCACGAAAGTTGTCTTATTCTATGCGTGTATTATGAGTGTGTGAATAAAGACTATCCCGCTATAAAAACTCTGGAATTGTTGGAGTGCTGTCCAAACTCACTCATGTTAAGTATGTCCTCCGTGGTTGAGGATTCCGGGTGAAGCTCGCTTCCACCTTCGGCCTGATCGTCACTTACCATCAGGTGAGATACAGGCCAAGAGCTTCCTCGTTGTGGATAAAAAAAAAATGACAATCTACTAGTGTCGACTATCCTATTGACCTTGAGTTTATCCTCGCGTTTGCAGGTGATCCTGAGCGTGCACGCCACGCTATCAGGAGGTGCCGTGCTGGCGCCCGCGGGCTCGCACGCCGTCGCCGCCGCCGCTAAACACTACAGCGTACCGGTGAGTAGCTGAACACGACTGACAACAACTGTCAATGACTGTCAACTTGCCATAGATGGCAGATTTTAGCTGTCAGCTGACTAGCTCCTCCGCTATTCAACTGTGTGTCACCATATTCAAGAAATATTTCAGTCAATGTGATTTTTTATTGTTATTAGTCTTTAGCCAGTTTACCATGCAACATTGAATAAAATAAATAAAATAGTTTATTCAGTACATAGGCTTCAGACGCAAGTTGGCCGTAGTAAGGACAATCTGGTCAGGTGGGGATTCTTGGATGGCTTAAACATGGAGTGTAGATGCGGTTTTGTTCCCCAGTCGATGAAGCACCTGATGTCGTGCCCTGAGTGTCCGAGCAACTGCACTCACGAAAAGAAGAAGAAGTACATAGGCCCTTTCCAGAGCACATAAACACGTCCCAAATATAGCTTGCCTCACCACCACTTCGGGACAACATATGAGCTGGTGCTGAAAAGAAGTGGCGGAAGAAACTCATTTTGCATGTGTTAGGAGGCCTCCTTAAATGAAGTGTATTATTTTTTGTTGTTTATATGTTGCTGTACGATTGACGTGTATTTAAAGACAAAATTAAATGGCATAGTTTTCAGTGCAATAGTATCGAACCTAAACCGCACTTCTTGACCATTTTTCGTAAGTTACGTGTGCCTTCTGGCTGCATAATATGTATTTTTTTCTCTTTCCCATCTTCCATCGGTGTTCCGCTGGCTGTCTGTACGGGCAGGTGATCGCGCTGTCCCCGCTGTACAAGCTGAGCCCGCTGCACGAGTGCGAGCGACGCCGGCTCACCGCCGCCGGCGCGCCGCGACACGTGCTGCCCTACGAGTGAGTACACACGGTCCGCTGTCGCAATAGGCTAGTTTCCTAAAAAAATATTTTTACTCCGTCAATAATAGTCTAAAAAAATATTGGACACGTATATTTTAATTGTCAATCAAACAAATGATTACAAAGTTATAATGCGTTGAAATTCCGCGCGACGTCACAAAGTGCTGCATTTTTACGCACTCACTGACGTCACGGGCCTTTTCTTTAGAACTTTGACACGCTTTATCTCTTTACATTTTCATTAGTTAAAAAGTGAAAAATACGTGTTGAGTAGTTTTTGATAAGCTAACTGACGGACTAATTAAAACTCTTGCTTTTTTACCCAGGAAACATCCCTATTGTTCATTTTAACAAAAGGATGTCTACTGCTGGATAAAGGATACCCCTAATAAGAATTTCGATCCGTCCTACACTGCCTGTTTCCAAATGCTTCAGATGACTTTTACTAGATCTTCGGTCCACCGAATGGGAAACATGCTGTAGGCATTCGTTCTGGGTCTTCTTTGGTCGACATACGCTAATAAAATTGATATAGTCTGAGGGCTTTGTCAGTTTACATAAAACGTCGTCATTAGCGAGCGTGTTAAAAATATATGAAGATTTGAGTTCCTTAAAGTTTCCGCTAGGGGCGCTGTACAATTCGTCAATGTCATAATTTAAATGTCACTTTTTACGCAGTCAATATCTAATGCGTTTGACGTAAACTCACACTATAGATGACCCTCGCTGAACTCCCACCAAACTTAATGACAGGGGGGCGCTACCATCGTTCAACTATATGGCTACCAACATGGCAAAAATCGGAACCAGCGATCCGGTATTGACGGTGGCGCCCCACTGTCAATGTCATGGATAGGACAGTTCAGTATTTTGGAACTATACACCCCTGATGTGGTATCTCTGACAAACTTCAATGGTTTCTTTTGTAAGATGCTGTATTGTTGTTGAAGTCCGAGGGTAGTTACTGATCAGGGATGTTATGGATATCCGTAACCGTAACCGAAACTTATTTATTTATTTATTAGGACAACCAACAAGACAAACCGTAACCGATTCAAAAGTTTCGGATGTAGGCAGTTTAAATTGTTTTTGTATATCATTATAGGTACATATGTAAAGGCATAACAGCCTGATTTACCTTTATAATGCCATCTAGTATGAATTTTTATTTTTTTATTACTTTTTATTCGATGTTAAAGTGTGCGGCCATGAATGAACCGTGTTGGACAACTATTGCAAATTGCATTCTAAAGCACAGATATCCATAACCATAACCGAAACTTTCGGATATCCGAAATAAAAAAATATTCGTAACCGTAACCGGTATAATATTATTCCTGTATCCGTAACCGCATCTATAACCGAAACTACATATCCATAACATCCCTGTTACTGATTGTATCGTCGCATTCCAGGTGCGCGGAGACCGGCAGCGCGCACGTGATCGCGCCGCGCTGCGACTACCTGCGGCCCGACCACATCTCGCTGTTCATCACCAGCCTGTGAGTACACGCTCTTCAAACTTATTTGCAAAATACATAATCTTTCTTCTTATTTGAAAGATAAAGACATAACTTAGACTGAATCACACACCCCCCGCACCCCGCGCGACCGAGACCAGACATTGCTGGGGCGCGTCCGAGTGTATGAATCATGAAACGAACTATACGTAATGTATTTTTGTAAATTGTATGTATTTTGCTATGAATAAATGTTTTGAATTAGAATACTATTTTGCACCCTTTCTCTAATTCTCTTTTTGGCCTAAAGTTTAACTGGTAGAGAATGCCACACGGCTTTAAGTATAGATGACCCACGCTGAACTGTCCCACCAAACTCAATGACAGGGGGGCGCTACCATTGTTCAACTATATGGTTTCCAACATGGCAAAAATCGGAACCAGCGATCCGGTATTGACGGTGGCGCCCCGCTGTTAATGTCATGGATAGGACAGTTCAGTATTTTAGAACTATACAAGAGGCCTGTCTCATTAAACGTCATAATAAAGGAGTGCTAGGTTGTCGTCAAATTGACGAAATTAGTTGTAGTGATGTAACCACACTATAGTGATGATTTATCAAAATAGTCTGTGCTATAATGCAACACATAATTTTTTTTTTCAAATCACCTATTCCAAACTTATTACCTAGGCTGTTTTATAAAGTAATTTTATTCTTATTCTTAATATTTTTTCCACAGAGGCGGCAGTTCACCGTCCTACGTGTATCGACTGTTGTCGGAGCTGTATGACCCTGAGGACCACCAGATATAACCGCTGGTGTGCCGCTACAGGAGAGATGGGACACAATAATACGTTTATTTTTGTAATTCTTTAAGTTTCTGAACAGATTCATTAAATTCTTCTTCTACTTACGCCAATCTATTATGCCTTATAGTTTGTAATTACGTTTTGTATAAGAAAAATTGAATTTCTATTAACTATTGTTGCGATTCTGATTCTCTTTTGTAAGAAACAAAGACATGATTGTATAAAAATGGTATGTAAATAAATATAAATTGCTTTTAATATAAGTTTTTGTTTTATTTAATGTTTAGTGCAATAATTAACTACCTTCATAAAATTTCACGATATCCCCAAGGGACTAATAATTTAATAGTTTCACAAATGTGTTCCATTCTCTTTCTGAAAATAAACCAACATAAAAGATATCCACGGAAGCCTAAAAATAACGTGGTTTAAATATAAACGTGCCTCACAGAGGGCGATAATGTTCTACAAACATCTGAGCCCTATCAGCGAGGGTGGCGTAATCTAAATATTTAAGCGTAGATAAATTATGCGCCATTTTGTGCCACTGCAGACCTGGCGCCAACTTATCGCGGGCCGATGGAGAGGGGAACTAATGTCCTCTCTGGTCGTACATTGCCAAATATCTTGGGCTTACGGGACCTCCGGAGCCACCCACCCAAAATAATCAAACAAACATTGTCATACGCCATCACTTTCTATCCCACAAATCGGAGAGAGACAAAACATTCATCAAGCAATCAGTGGCCAACTTCACACTGCACTTAGCGCGTCATGTTGGCTGCATTATAATAACAATGGGCGGGGTCCCCTGCACGAGCAGCGATACAGCGCTGCTCAATAATGAATGGGGAATGACGTGCAGCGCACCTGAATGCTTAGCTCCGCTGTGTTCAGCGGTAAAGCGCTGAGCGCTGCGTGGGGGACGAGTTGTGTAAACTTTTTTATGGGCTTACGTATCGGTCGTCCGGACTGAGCACATAGCGTTACGTTATTATCTTGAGTTTTTTCACAATTTTCACCTTATTTCAGTTGTTTTACGTTAAAATTTCGTTGGAAAAGACTATTCCTTGGACTTGGAAATACTTTTGTGTTGGAATGGACCTGTGTGACGGTGCGGATCGACGATTGCGAGATTATCGTCTGATTCACATTAATTATGTGAACGGTGACGAACCATTTTAAGTGCGCGTTAACACGCCCTCCTCGTTCTCATCAATCCTCTGATGATTTTCTCGTCGCAAAAGAGAATCGCTTACCATTTCATGCGACGCTAATATAAAATCAATACTCGTGGACAGTGATCCTGTGATGCAATCTTGGCAGCTTGCGTTAATTTAGAAAAACATTTCGATGCTAAATAAATGTTTTCGCAAAGTAAACTGACGCAAATCATTATTTAAAATCTGATTAAAATAATTATTGACCTGTGAAGCGCTTCGGCGCTAAATTTTGAACGTGCTTCCGAAATACGCCGCTAGAGCGCGCACATTCCGCTCCGTGACGTTGCCGCGCTTGCGTGCGTCAGTTCGCGCGAGCTTCGCTTCGCTGCAGTTGTCTCCAAAATATTTTCGTAGGGCTCCGTCGGGCTCCGAGGAGTTGGGATCGGTGGTCTCGTGGTGTTGAAGTGCTGGTGTCTTGTGTGTTGTGTTGTGTGATCGCTGGCCCGAGCGGAGCGGGCGAGGCCTGGGCTGTGCGCAGATCGATAGGAGGATGGCGCACCTAACATGAGTCAAGGAGGATCACGGAGGCCGTACTCCCGCGGGGGCCCGCGGTGGCACCCTCGCTACAAGGAGTACTGGGACTACGAGCAGAACTACAGGTTGGTTACACGCGTGTGTTGCGACGTTGCGTTTTCTCCGCGTTGCATAAAGCTCCTACATTGTGTTTTCACGTAACGACCGAGATTTACGCTTGTTTTGCGAGCGATGCGTTTTCGCTGGTTTTCTAATTATCGCCACGTAATTTTTATTGCATCGATTGAATTCGGTTGCATAATCTCCATACTCATTATCGCAATAAGTGGGAACAAATTAAATTAT
This sequence comes from Ostrinia nubilalis, assembly GCF_963855985.1. NCBI lineage: Eukaryota > Metazoa > Arthropoda > Insecta > Lepidoptera > Crambidae > Ostrinia > Ostrinia nubilalis. The sequence continues at coordinate 7,376,831 of NC_087117.1, forward strand.
GCAAAAGTACCCCCCACAAAATAATTCTAATTTTTTTTTTAATATCTTATTATCTTACTGTTTTCTTATTTAATTAAACAACCTGGAATCCCTTTGATTCTAATTAGAAAATTATTTATTTATCAAGGTATTGATAATTTTCAAAAATACTTTAAAATGCATAAAAATAACAGAAATGATGCCACAATATTGATAACAATGTCAGGGAAAATTCTGCAAATCTGTGTAGTTGCTAACATAAATAAAATTCCCATACTAGTGTCTAAATAACTTTTCCTCGTAAAATACCCATGGTTGAGGCTTTACCCAATACCCATGGATTCTGATCAGTGAATGAGTCATGAACTAGCTCGCTTTTGCTAAAGGGTAATCGTGTTGCTTGTTTTTTAGTATCGTGGAATCCCGGGTGGTCCGTTTCGTGTAAATAAATAAATAAATCTTTGGACAATTTCACACAGCGCCAGCTAGCCCCAAAGTAAGCAACTTAATGCTTGTGTTATGGGTGCTAGCTTAACGGATATACTACTTATATAAATGAAATTAAATACCATAAGACTAAGTGTAAACAACTGCATGCAGGAAGATTTAACACTTTCATGGACAGTAATGTCCACGAGTGATAAGGTAGTAAATAATTATAGGTACAACAGAATGCCTATAGACGTCATAGTTATTACTCGTTTTACATTGACACTACACCCATAGGCAATGTATGTGAATAAGTAGTGTCATTTGGGAAGTAATTCTTAACTTCTGTACCAAAGTGTCAATAAATGCTACTGACAATGCGACTCTTGTAGCGGAGTTTTGGGCTGACACTGTATAGTTTTTTGTCGGCACAACTAGAAGAAGAATACCTTAAGTGGGTATTGCGAAGACATGCACTCACAGACTAATTACCTATTTAAAGAGGTGGTAGAACCATATCATACACTATCTTTGATTTCCACATGAAGTAGTGTTGACTGTTGATTCAACTATTGATTAACACAAGAGTCACTACACTACTTATACCCTGTAAAATAGTAAATAACTTGTTATTCTGATGTCAGAAAGAATACTTTATCAAAATCCCCTTATTCACTCTTGCAAGAGGCAATAAACAGTGTTGTTTCAATCTTTTGTGCCACTTGTGGTCTAAACTGAATAAATACTTTTGATTTTGATTTTGATTGATACCAGTTGGATAGAATGGCAGTTCTAGTAAGATGTTGTCCCTCTCAATACCCTCTAAAATATTACAAAAGTTGTTATTCGGATGTCTCAGCTAGATTACAGACAGCTTTATCAAAATCCGCTTAGTCATCTTGCATGAGAGAATAACAAATAGCTATTGTGCAATATCAGTAGGAACGCCACTCTTGTAGCAGCAGAGTTTTGCGCTGATACTGTGTAGGTGGTAGTTAGTTATAGATCGTTTCATCCACGAAGACGCGCCCCACTATTCTTCCGCTAATGTTTGAGTGTTATCGGTGCACGCTAAATCATCCATGAGTGCACACGCACACTACAATAATGCCGCTCGGATTGCTCGGATCAAACGCGCTTCCCCTGACCAAAAATTGGTGGGGCGCGTCTTCGTGGATGAAACGAACTATAGTAGGTAGGTAGGACTATAAGAAGAAGTAGTAGGATATTATAGGATATATCTAGTAAGGCCCAGAACAGACGGTGAAACGCAACTGCAACGAAACTGCAACTGCTAGTTACTTTTGAGTTGCATCTAAGTTTCTGCCATAGCGTCCGTTGAGAGACCACACATGACGCGACCAGTTTGAAACTTTCAGTTTCAGTTACATTCATCAGAATCATCACAAAGTTGCAGTTTCGTTGCTGTTGCGTTTCAGCGTCTGTTCTGGGCCTTAGAGGTGTCCCCCCATTCGCACCAGAAGCTGAAAAATCAAGTGAACGCGAGGGCGGCGTCCGCGCAGGTAGCGACCTTCGGGTTCAACGCTCTCGGCCTAAATATATACGCGGATGCGCCGGCTGCGGCCCGCCATTCCCGACCTTGTGTCCCCGGCATAAGGCCGCAGTCAGGAGATGGCTGACGCAGTCGTTTGTTTTTTGTGTCCGTAGCGACTCTCATGCATGACACTGCGCAGGGTATAGGACGGCGTCCGGTGAGGGAATGGAGGTCGCAAAAAACGGGGTGGGTACTAACTAACTACTAGGAAGTGGAGGTCATGCGTGATAAATTATACGGGCGCAATGTAGTAGGTACTACTAGGTGGACCGACGATCTGTAGGTGTAGGATGCGCGCCGCGATTAGCGGTTATCACGCCATTTTATCGATTTTGCACATACATTTTGACGTCGATAAAAGTATATCACGGCGCGCATTCTAGCCGGGATACTACTAGGAAGTGGGGGTCATGCATGCGTGATATACGGGCGCAATGTAGAGTTACTACCAGGTGGACCGACGATCTGGTGAAGGTCGCTGGAGGTGCCTGGATGCGGGCGGCGCAGGACCGGTCTTTGTGGAAATCCTTGGGGGAGGCCTTTGTCCAGCAGTGGACGTCATTCTGCTGAAACGAACGAATATAGTACTAGTAGCGTCAAATAGTTCCTGACACCCAAAGTAGCCAAAAAGTCCGCAACACGTCTTTGAAATGCCTAAGGTTGTGTTATCATTTTTTTAGCCATTTTGAGTGACACGAACTATTTGACGTTGAATGTATCTGGTCACTGACACATCGTACTGTAGATTTTTGTCGCAAAATAGACCCTATTACAACTGCATAGGTGACACAGTGTCGAGCTTGAAGTGCCGTCATGCGTGCTTTAGCAGGATCGTTTATAATTGGATGTGAGTCACACTCGTAAATGCAAATTTCAAGGAAGATAGTAAGGTTGAACGCCTCCGTTAGGTCTACTAGTTTCCCAAGTGGGTAACACATTAAAAATTTACCTCAGCATTTAATGGCTAATGAATAAGCTCGTAGAACTGATGGCCTTAGGGTCAGAAAAGTTCTCGAGTGGCGACCATACGGACCGGAAACATAGTGTGGACAGACACGCCTCGTACTCGGTGGACCGAAGAATTTGTTAAGGTCGCGAGAAGCACCTGAAAGCGGGCAACGCTGTGCCGGTTGTTATGGATATCTTTGGGGGCAGGTTTTTCTCTAGCTGTCGTCCTTTGGTTGATTAGATTTGACATACCTAGTACATGTTAGAGTTGTCTATTTGTCAAAGGAGCGTCCAAAACCGTCATACACATTGGTGTATTGGCTCCAACAAGCCAAGGCTAACCTTGATGCAAATATGAATAATCAATGTGTGGACGCGGTAGAAAATGATGATAATTTTTTCAAGGATAAAACTAATCTATAGGCCGTTCTAGTAGTGTTGACCTTTACACAAACACATTTTATTTATACATGTTTAATTTTTATATTATCCAATGATCAAAGAAAAAATCCAAATTACCTAGGTGCGACTAATTTGGAATGATTTCAAAGATTTTTTCACGGACTTTTACGCGACGCGGCTTTTCAAAGGGTCTCTAATCCCATCGCCCCTTTGAGCCAAGCCCTAGTTAGGCAACTGATAACGAGATATCAAGTGCCGCCCTTTGATCTCAGAGTTTGTGTAGGATTGGCGGGAAACTTGTCGATAGTTTTGTGGTCCATTTATCAACCCAATTTGTAGTTTATCAACGCTCTTTGACTTTGCTTCACCATTCATTAGTGCCTCTAATAAGTTTATTTTAAAATACATAGATCCTTTTCATAGTGCACACGTCCAAAACTATAGCTTTTTTCAGCATACATTTTTAAACAATTTTTATTTCTTGTAGTAAACAGCTATCCCTACTACCAATTTGAGACAGTTCATCGTCAGGTCATTTAGTCTCCACTGCAGGAACACGACCCTCTCCAATTTACCAGAGGCAAATGGAGAATTTGGCCTACACTCCCCACTGACCAGACGGATTTCACGAGGCAGTTCACGAGACAGCTCATGACAATATTATATGGTGCTGAGAAGAACTGACGAAAGAAACTTATTTGTTACATGCAATACAATTTCTAGTCTTAAAGTAGGTAGTCATTAGCAGTACGAGAGCTTAAATTGGGTTACATAAACATTGGATACGCTTCACGGAATACTATCGTAGGTAGCGGAGCGTACTCCCTAAAACCAATAGGGCTGGGACCCTCAACAAGGAGCCCCCGAATGAAGCACGGACGAGTTACCCAATTAAAGATACTAACTTTTCCATTTATCGTGCGTAGACGTATGTCATTTGTATGGATCACGTCTTGAGTTGGCCCGGGTCTTCCCGGAGTCTTAGCCTAGGCGCAGACCACCGATTTTGTCGACCGATTGTAGAGTCGGGCTGTTAATCAGTACATGTACATAGTATCGGCTCATTCTTCATACAAATTAGAATCGGGTCGACTAAAATTCTGTAGTCTGCGAGGAGTTTTACACCACACAGCAATGTAAATGTTTTAAATACTGTATTTAAGTTTATTGATATTCTATGCCCCATCTCTAGTGTAAGATTACAAACGACTCTATCTGACGCCCTACATCTCACAAGATTGCTCCAACTCGATGGTGCTCTGTAATAGGAGGTTATTATGCCTATTTATTAGTTAATTATGTGTTTTCTTAATGCCAGTTTGATGTAATAACGTCTTCCATATTTGCTTAACGCAATGACGTTGATCACTTATCTACCACACTGCTAAGAAACAATTTAGATTTGCTCAGTATACAATGTTTGTTACTGATGGATCTTTTATTTCAAGCTACCTATGAAATCATGTATTTGTATCTATCTATCTATGTCAGCCTTTGGGTTCGCCTTCGAACATAGGCCTCCTCTTCAACCCTCCACCGTTTTCTGTCCCTGGCCACACGCATCCAGTTCACTCCAGCCTGCTGCCGGATATCGTCTGTCCATCGTTTAGGCGGTCTTCCCCTGCCGCGGGTGTTGTTGCGAGGTCTCCACTCCAGGGTCTTTCTGGCCCAGCGATCCTGGTTCATCCGTGCAATGTGTCCCGCCCATCTCCATTTACGGCTCTCTATCTCTTCCACCACGTCGCTGATCCTCGTCTTTTCTCTGATCCACTCGTTCGTTTTGTGATCTTGTAGGGAGACGCCAAGCATCTGTCTTTCCATTGCTCGTTGTGCGACTCGGAGTCTCTCAGCAGACTTTTCTGTCAGCGTCGTGGTCTCCATCCCATACACGAAGACCGGCAGTACACACTGGTTGAACACCTTGGTCTTTAGATGTTGAGCAATTTTCTTGGAGCGTAGAACATGGCTGTTTGCCCCGAATGCCGCCCAAGCTTGTCCGATGCGCCTTCCTACTTCCGCAACCTGATTCTCAGAATTCAGAGTGATTTTGTGGCCTAGATAGATGTAGTGGTCGACCAATTCTACAGGTAGGACGTGATTTTTCGCATTTTCAATGTTCGTCATGATTTTCGTTTTTGACAAATTCATTTTTAACCCTACTTTTGCTGATTCACGTTGTAGTTGGTCTACCATATCAATCATATCTTCAATGCTATCACTGATCAGTGCGATATCGTCGGCAAATCGCAGGTTGTTTAGCCTTTCTCCATCGATTATTATTCCCTTGCTTGTCCAATCTAGCTCTTTAAAGATATTTTCAAGGGCAGCGTTGAACAACTTGGGCGATATGGTGTCACCCTGACGGACTCCTCTCTCCAGTCTAAACGCATTGGTTAACTTATGGAGGCGTATCGAGGATGTTCCGGATAGCTGAAGGTGTTTAATGAGCTGGATGTACCTTTCATCAACTCTACTGTCCGCCAGAGCTTTCTCCACTGCCCATGCTTCCACTGAGTCGAATGCTTTCTCATAATCGACGAAGGTGATAATAATTGGCTTCCGGTATTCATGACATTTTTCAATCACTGTCTTCAGGGTATGTAGGTGGTCGTTGGTTCCATATCCGGCACGAAATCCAGCCTGTTCTCTAGGTTGGTATGCATCCAGCTTTTCTCTCAGTCTGTTTAGGATAATTCTAGTGAACAGCTTATACATGTGAGACAAAAGACTAATGGGACGGTAGTTGTCTAGTTTCCGGATATCTCCCTTTTTGTGAAGAAGGACAATAATTGCTTTATGCCAGTCGTTCGGGACCTTGCTACCTAGTATACAATTTGTGAAAAGCAGTGCCAATGCTTTCCAGGCTGTTTCAGGTGCCAGCTTCAGCATTTCAGGAATAACATTGTCATGTCCCGGTGACCTTCTGTTCTTGATCTGGCCAAGAGCAAAACGTATTTCCTCCACTGTAACGTCTGGAATTTCTTCGGAGCCAACATTGGATATAGGCGCTCTATATGACTGCCCATCTAATGGTGAGGCGATGTTTGATGTCTTACTTTTGTACAGATTCTCATAGTACTTCCTCGCTACTTTTAACGCTAGAATCGGTAAAAAAAAGGAGATGGATATTGAGTACATGCAATGATATTATAGAACTATAGATATGTTACGTTCATAGAAATTACGATTTGAATCCGTGCCGAGCTATTCCAAATTGCACACATTGACAAATGTAACTGATAAGCGAAACAAAAGATACGAAATAGCACGCAAATGAAAGAGATAGCTATAGTTTTAACGATTCTGCACTAACTAATCTATGTCCGCAGCGCACGCATCCTTATCGCTCTAACGTCAAAACAAGATCGCTTTCTCTTTCTTAACTTGAACATGGCGCATGGCGTCTTGATTGTTTGCATAAATAATTGAAAATATAAATACTAAATAATTTTGTATAATCACATGTGGTAAGAGATCCCTTGTATTTTGTTTACTTTAGAGTCATAATTGGTACACTTTCGAAACACACACGATGGCATTTTTTATTTATTTTGGTAAGAACACAGGAACTTACGGTGTGGTACGCACGCGATTGCGCACGACGCAGGCCACACGAAGACTAAACACAAGACGTCCCAATTGGGACGTATTTGAGTATTCACAGCGCGAGCGCTTATAACATATCTGCTTTTGTTTTTATACAGGGTGTCCCGTAATGTAACGTCAAGCCGGAACTGGGTGTTGAGGCAAGTTGTGCTGGTTATCAGAAAAATATAAAAAAAAATCTATGTGGCATATTTTAAAAATAATAGGCATTTAAAAAAAATCAAAAAATTCTACTTCAGGTGACGGTCCTTTTGCTCGTGTTGCCACAAATCTTCACTTTTTCCAAATTTTTTTTTTGTTATGTAACCCTGAATATTGGTTCTCTAAATTGTTATCAAAATTACAAAACCAGCTGCTCCAGCTTGGATGAAAAAAATACATTATTCCCAAAAAAAAATTCAAAATAAAAATTTGCCTAGTTTAAACTGACTGTACTGAAAAAAAAAAGTACTACGCGAGTGTGGCAAGTGACGTCATAATTTGGCGCATTTAGTAAGGATTCCAAAATGGTATAACACTTGGTAAATTTTTGCTGTAATTGTCGACAATTTTTGGTTTTTTGGAAAAAGTCCCGTTTTTAACTTTATCTACCTTGGTTAAAAATTATTATTCTAATGTGCCCAAAATTCAAGTTTCTGTGACTGACTACCGTACAGTCAGTCACAGAAACTTTTGTCACCATGACAGTAATTAGTAGTTGACATACTGTGACAAAAGTCACCCGTGCGCGCGCGCCTTTACTACCTGCTCTGCCTGCACTTACCTACCTACTACGTACTTGGTAACAGGGATAATAAGGATATGAAGTTTCGGTTATGGATACGGTTACGGATATTAGAATAATATTATACCGGTTTCGGTTACGGTCTCGGATATGAAATCATTTCAGATTATCCGAAAGTCTCGGATAAATTCGGTTACGGAATTATTAGAATTTCAAAAATGTAGGTATAATACAAATAGCAAGATGCTGCGTGAGCGTGACCCACATAGCTACTTTATGTACCAACTAAGACGACACCTATGTATGATAAAGGTAAAACAGGCTGGCATATTAGATGGTGCCAGCGAATGCCAGACAAGTTGGTAACAAATATTAAGATTTAAGGTACAATTCCAAGACGGGCCGCAGACCGCAACTGCAACCGCAAACTGCAAAACTATGAAATCGGCAGCGCGGCATTGCAGCTGCGGCGTGTATACTGCAGATTTCATAGAGTTTTGCAGTTTGGCCTTTATCCGAAACTATCCGTAACTTTTGAATTAGTTTCGGTTACTGTTATGGACATTTTTTTATTTCGGATATCCGATAGTTTCGGTTACGGTTACGGATATCCATAACATCCCTGCTTGGTAAGATGGCCCTCTCCGTCCCGCTCATACCTTTTAAAATGGCTTCTCCACCTCACTTAAGCCAGAAACTTGAATTTTGGGCACATTAGAATAATATTTTTAACCAAGGTAGATAAAGTTAAAAACGGGATTATTTCCAATAAACAAAAATTGTCGACAATTACAGCAAGATTTTACAAAGTGTTATACCATTTTGGAATCCTTACTAAATGCGCCAAATTATGACGTCACTTGCCACACTCGCGTAGTACTTTTTTTTTTCAGTACAGTCAGTTTAAACTAGGCAAATTTTTATTTTGAATTTTTTTTTGGGAATAATGTATTTTTTTCATCCAAGCTGGAGCAGCTGGTTTTGTAATTTTGATAACAATTTAGAGAAGCATTATTCAGGGTTACATAACAAAAAAAAATTTTGGTAAAAGTGAAGATTTGTGGCAACACGAGTAAAAGGACCGTCACCTGGAGTAGAATTTTTTGATTTTTTTTAAATGCCTATTATTTTTAAAATATGCCACATAGATTTTTTTTTATATTTTTCTGATAACCAGCACAACTTGCCTCAACACCTAGTTCCGGCTTGACGTTACATTACGGGACACCCTGTATAATATCATTGAGTACATGTATGTGTATGCAACACCTTAATGTTTTATAGATCAACTAGCTTTCCGACCGCGGCTTCGCCCGCGTGGGGTTTTGTTTGTGGCAGAAAAACTTTATATCCCGCGCGTCCCTGTTTTAAAAACCGGGATAAAATGTTTATAGCAAAAATTCAGCAGACTGATCAATTTCGCTGGTGTTGTGTGGATCTCAAAGGCATTATTATTGTTGTCACGTTACGCGTAGTACTTACACAAGCGGAGCTTACACCTGGGCAAACACATCCTAAGCCCACAAGATGTAAAACATATCGTCCCCCAAAAGATACTGCACTACCTAATGGATGCAGGACTCAGAGACGAACTGTAAGGAAAGTAGCGGCGATCACAATAGATCGGTACCGGTCGCAGTGATACTAGGACTTTATTGAACTAGAATAGCCGCTCAACACAAATAAAAAAAATACGTGTAGTATACTTCTGCATAAATTGTTATAACAACGTAACGATAAGCCATAACCGGGTGCAGATAAGAGGTGACGTGCCGCCGGGCGTTGCCCGGAGAATCCCGTGAACTGCGGGCATCGATCCGCTGATGATGCGGCGCTGCACTGGCCAAGAACCTACTTCTGACGATATAATAATATATCGCCTTACTAATGAAACTTACACGCTCGTTGAACCTAAGGCCCAGAACAGACGGTGAAACGCAACTGCAACTGCTAGTTACTTTTGAGTTGCATCTAAGTTTCTGCCATAGCGTCCGTTGAGAGACCACACATGACGCGACCAGTTTGAAACTTTCAGTTCCAGTTTCATTCATCAGAATCATCAGAAAGTTGCAGTTTCGTTGCAGATGCGTTTCACCGTCTGTTCTTGCGTTGAACAGTGTTTTAGTGACGTTTAGTATGGAAATGTCATTTTAAAACAGTGTTCAACAACTTTGCAACTTTTTATTAGTAAGGGGGATAGTCGTTAGTTCCATTAAAAATTACAGCCAAGCCTGCCAAGGCCCGGTTTCCACCAAGCCGGAGCGGACACATTTTTTTATAGATCTAGTGTTCCCGTTTTACCCCCTTAGGGGTTGAATTTTGCAAAATCCCGTCTTAGTGAAGCAGCAAATCGAACGCACAGCGTTGAATAGAGCTCTGTGATTGGTTCGTGTGTCACCCTGTGAGTCCACGCGCACTGTGAGACCTCATAGTAATGTTTGTGAATACGGGCGATAATGTGTTCCCGGGCAGGCGAGGTTCTTGACCGTCTGCCCGTCCTTTGAACTGGGAGGACGACCAACACTACCTACTAATTAAATGCCCTGGAATAAGAACTAGCATTTGCCTACGACTTTACTCGCCAAGGTTTTGTTCAATGAAACACTCGCTTGTTTTTTAAATGTAATAGGAATTGAAGCAGAACATTAAATTAATTGGTTCAGATTAAAGCACGGTATTATGGTTTTTCAGAATATTAACCACCCACAAGGTGGACCGACGACCTCATAAAAGTAGCAAAAAGGCGCTACATTCAGGCCGCTACCAACTGGGTCATGTGGAAATCATTGGGAGGCCTATGTGATGATGATGATGATGATGAAGAACATTGATCATTCACTCTTTCTTGCACTTAGTTGGCACTTGGCTAGAATATGCCTTGCTGTTGATTCCATGTACGCCTATCATCTGCGATTGGCTATCAAAATGCCCACAGCTGAATAATAACAAAAAATAACACATTGTCCGATGATACATTTCAGTATTTTTTTCTTCTTCTTGGTTTCATTCAAAGCTTAAAAACATGTTACTTCAATAGGTTCACGCTTTGCCAGTTCCTTGAACTGTCAACTAACGCCCTAGCACTACCTCGCGTAAAAAGTAAGGACGCACCTGTGAGCCAGGTGTTCGGGCTTCGAATCCCGGCCGCGACAGATGCCAGGCAGCGCCGCCTGGGACACGGAGGAATGAGTTATGTAATCGTTACTTGGTGTTGTTACATGAATAATACATGACTATTGTTTGTGATGATATCCATAATTCATATACTTTGTGTTGACGTTTCTAATTTTTTTCACCAGTTAATTAATATTCAAAAACCAAATGGCTTGTTATGCTAACCTATAGATTCTAATTTATACTTGAAAAAATATCGCTTTGACCTCATAGAATTTAACCTTTTCAAGGCGAGAGTCAATAGGCACTTACTTACAGGGCAGATATGTACTATCCATCCTAGACTGCATCTCACTTAACACCAGGTCAAATACCTGCTTTGTTATGCATTAAAAAAAACCTAAAGTCTCAGATGTTGTGTGGCATTATATTTAGTTGGAATAGACACTACTTGGCCATAGAAATTCATGTCATACTTACATATTATGGCAGTCAATGTGCTATCCATAATAATAATAATAATACGCAGTTGGCTGTTTGGGGGTTTTTTCGTACTCTAGGGTAGTTATTTTTACTGTTAAGACAAATATTTTCAGGGGCATCCTAACGCCTTTTCTCTGAAATTAAACTAAAATCACTGCGCAAAATCTGGGCCCATGTCTCCTGACTAATAACCCGAATAAGAAGGCACTCCAGCAAAGCGAATGAGGCGCCTCTACATATCATTTAATCATACCTCCATTACCATGTGAAAGAATCCATCCATCTGCTCGGAGGGAATCTAATTTTCCCTCAATAGACGCAGGATTTAGGTCTGATTCTCACGCGCACGAAGACATAAAATATGAACCACGATCAAGTTTGGTTCAGTAAGGGCGCAAAGATGATCAAAGGGGACCAATCTTTCATCTGACTTACCTTAGGTAAATAAAATATTTGACTAAAACGGCTGTTGAACTATTGCAAAATTATATTTTTAGCTAATACTTAGTTACCTGACAGAAACAGAAATTTGGGGGGTGGCACTGCCGTACTTACTATCCTTTTCTCGAAATTTTCTGTTCTTGAAATCTTATTACTGTTCAAAACTGTGCCTATTCAGCCAATAAGTTTATCATGTGAACGACTCTATCGGTGTCTTCCAACAATTCAATGACCTGGGTGTTTCTAAATCCTTAGGAAATAGGTAAAACATTTTGTGAGTAAGCGTCGTCACTTACCGTAAACTCAGACCTAGCTGAGCTCATGTAATAAAATACCCTTCTGTACTATCATTTATTCTGCGTTTCTGTACCCAAATACATAATGTAACACACACAAAAGAGTTACTATCTTACCTCCACTGTGTCAGTGTCGTGTAAATATTCAAGTCCTACAAATGTGCGCTCGTCGTACATTATGTAGGATCTTTTCAATCAAGCGAAAGAAACCTTTTGTGCGGACGGCTGTCGGAGACGCTCTCCGCTGCGTATTCAGCGCTTTGTTCAGGCTTCAGGTGGCCCCGCTGGGGATGGGAAACGGAGAAATCTTACACTAGAAGACAAGCAATTAGTCATGGGTTTAAGGAGGAAAATGATCCGTTCTTGTTACTGGTGTGATTTGCTGGTCATAAGCCTTTTCCATGCTCTGCCACATTACACGGTTCTGTTTGTCAGTTATCCTTTATTTAATTGACTAAGCCAGCATCGTATGGAATAACCTTATTCTGAGATAAAACAGTTTTTTTTGTTAAGACGATGTAAATTTATTCAGAACCTAGCATCACTTCAGCAGTGTGGTGTACACTTGATTTCAGCAATTTATTCCTTGCATGCTACTCTAATTCCTCTTGCCTTTGACTGTGTCATAAAACTGACACGGTTGGCACGTGTGCATCCAAGATCTGTCCAATAAACATTCATATAACGGCTCCAAGACTTGCTGCAAATATAACCGTTGACACATGACTGTATCCATCCGGAAACCATAGAAGTGAAGTGACATCACACAAGCGGAGCGAATTCACCCGGAACACGGGCGTTTCGACAGATGCTGGCTCGCTTTCACTCTTGACTCACAAAAACGGTGCGTGTCCGCCACCGTGCACCGTCGCGTCACGCCGCGTACGCAACTCTTCAGGGTGTTGCAGAATGCAGATACATTCACCTTTTAAGGAAAACGACATCAACATTCTCGCAAATAATATTTTAAGTTTAAATCTTTTATCTTTATCCGAATCTTAACTTCGAACTACTCCTATGTTCTTGTGATTAATTTCCTTGCGGGTCCAATGACAGTTTAACTTTCCTCCGGGACAAACTTGACCTTCACTGATTGGGTTTTTTTTGGCGGTCAAGCTGTAGATCCTGGCTACACAGGAGTTGCAGCGGTGGGAATAGTCCCTTTTTATCTTTACACGAAAATATTGTCGTCTCTCATTTACACTCACACCACGCATAGGGTGTCTAATTAATTATCAATTAATTTTCCTATCCATATTACAAAGGTGCTTGATAGATCATTCATTACTTCAGCTAATGACAGCCTACTGCTGGACGATAGATATTTTAACATGAGTTTACCTAATATCAATCGATTGATTGAAAAACTGTGGTACCTAATACATTTTTTTTAAACATCATAAAAGTCCCATAGTGGTTCCTTACTACCGTTTCAAGCGTAAACGATATCGCCTCGGTATTGCGCAGCTTCATGGTACAGTTGTTTACGAGTTACAAGTACATTCCAACCAGTTCTTGTACTTTTTTTATTTTTTCCAATTGTACCAAGCAAAAGCTGCCGGTCCAATGGAGCCAGTTGGATTTTAACTATTATACTCATGGTGATCTATTAACGCTATGGTATTTCCTATACACACGGTTCGGGCCTTGGGCCGCTAAAGGTCCCAACAAAAAATCGATGCCGTACCTGCTAACAAAAACTCCAACTTGAATTATCTACGAGCGTTTCACCCACATCTCCCAAATTCTCGCTCGCTCGCACCAGCTGTGTTCTCGCGAGTGCGAGGGGGACGGCGGTTGCGTGCTTGTTTCTGTTGCCCTTGCAGATTTTCCTTCCTATATTTTGTTGGCACGAGCATTGTTTCTTATACCACAGCCTAGACATACGCAGTAGGCCCAATATTCGGTATTGACGTTTAGAAACCAAGATTTCTGCATCAGATCAGCTTTCTGAGCATGCTGTTTTAGTACAGCACCTAGTAGTTTTCTTTAGTGAAATGTTTACTGGTTTTAGCTGGAACTAGTTTTGTAGGTAAGGTGATTGTCACTAGGATACACCAAGTATCAAGAATCAAGGTTTTGTTGAAAAACTTTGATTCGTGCCATCAAATACCTCGATGTTTAGTGCATAATTATTAGAAGAAAACAAAATATATTTGACTAGCTTTCCGCCCGCGGCTTCGCCCGCGTGGATGTTTATCTGTCACAGAAAAACTATATCGCGCGCGTCCCTGTTACAAAAACGGGGATACAAACTATCCTATGTCCTTTCCCGGGACTCAAACTATCTCTATGCCAAATTTCATCAAAACAGACAGAGTTACTTTCGCATTAGTAAAGATTCATTGGCAATGCATTCTTGTCAACTACGAAACAGATAAATGACAATTTTATTAATACTGCCTAGCTAGCCTGAATGAAGACCGTATATTATGTACTGTGTAGTATGTACTCTGCAATTAATGATTTCCATACAATAATTATTATTAAATTAATAACATATCGTTATCCTAATTTGAAAATTATAAATAACTTGAAAATATCGAACTGCCTAAGGTGGGAATTGAACCCACAGAAGTTGAAGTTGGAAGAGCAGTCGCCCGGCAAGCGGAAGGTCGTGGGTTCAATTCCCACCTTAGGCAGTTCGATATTTTTAAGTTATTTATAATTTTCAAATTAGTTTGAGATGCGACTCTTAACGCTAAAAATTAAATAACTATATCGTTATCCTGTCACTAATTCTTATAAAAGTGAAACGAAGTGATAATAATATCAGAATACATTTTCGCCTAGCTTAGGCATGCTATGCTACTAAAAGACCGGATTCACAGCAAAAAAAAACTGAAATTTGAATGTGTGCGTTACCTACGGGTATATCTCGCTTAAAAAAAACCGTTATTCCGCGATATGAAAATTGGTATAGAATTTGACATATTAGTTCATTTGAATGTTTATTAACGCACGAAATATTAATATTTGTTCTTCAAAAACTGCAAAATGCGACAAAGTGAAATTATTGATCATAAATAAAATAAGCATTTACACACTTGTATGCCGGGCTCTGGCCATCAAGCTTCATGTAAAGGTAGCTCAACCCAATGATAATCCTCGCTCTAGAAAACATAATCTGGAGCACCTCCACGTGTCCAAAACTTGCACACAGAGGTCTCGCTCGCACAGCCCGTCCAACTGGACCGGTAACGGTACTCCGACTTTTTCCAGAGCAAAAAGATCCCGGCAAGAAACAGGATCGCGAAGCCGTTTTGGCACTTGATTTGCTCAAGTTTTTTTGCTGGCGAACATGCTTGTTAAGAGAAATATTTGTTGATTGAAGTTCAAGCTCTGATTTGGTCTAATTGGATATTTTTTTTAAATATGTCGGCTTATAGACACCCTGATAGAACCCAGTGCGAACAGATAATATTCTTCATGTACTGACTGCAGCACGTCAAACTAAAGACTGTGGGGTCTTAATCTTTTTTAATACAGGCGAATTTGTTCTCTGAGAAAATTTATATTCTCTGCTATCGTCGGTACATAAATGTTATTACTGTACACTGTACAGGTTAGAACCCACGACCTCTGGCGCAGTGGTCGAGTTGCAACCATTACGCCAAATCTGTCGTCAGACTTGTCGGTGATGTCAAGTGGACAAGTGGTCGACAGAATGTCGCCAAAATCATTTCAATTTCAATCAGTCAGCACTTTGGCGCTAGTGTTGTTACATCCGATGTGAAATGTTATGAAAAGAATAAAAGATCCAGATAGAAACTTGAAACATAAGGAACATAATAGGTACCTATACGTACTTTAAAGAAAAATCGACCACGTGCGCATCGGACCACGTGGAGCGTAATTTTGGCTGTCATACAGAAAGTTATAAATTGTATACAGACTCCCAAAACTCCAATGGAACACAGAATGGAATATTTGTGTATTGGAAATTAATAAATACCAAAAATACCAGGTTCTCTCTCATATCCTAAATGTTCATTTGCAAGTCGTTTAAAGCATGGATTTTGCTACTGAAAACCTTCCGTCGTCGGTTACAATTAATTATGTCAATTTAATTAGCCGTGAAAAGGGGGGAGTAGGTATAGGATGACCTTTACACGGCCGCTGTCAACGACCTCTCGCCCTCAACATGGCGTTATCAATGAGGGCTATCGTTTTAGCGCTCACCAGTTAGCGCCACTGTAGAGTAAGGTCCTGTCACTTGCTAGTAGCGAAGACAGTGGCACCAACTGGTGAGCGCGAAAGTGGTAGGAGGACTATCGTATTTGCACTCATCAAGATGGCGCCACTGTAGAGTAAGGCCCTGTCAATCGCCAGGGGTGCCAACTGTTAAGTATAAAAACGATAGCCCTCATTCAGTTCTTCAGCTCTTCTATTTTTGTTCCAACCGAAAGCAATGTTTCCGGCTCTGCCGTGTTTACAAACAACCATTTACCTGTTTCAGAAAGACAACGACACATTAAATTGGCGTTTATTACAGCCGCCACATAATCAAATAACAGTTAATATAATATAAAATAACTACCGGTGAAACTGGGGACTTTCACTGGCTCATAGAGTTATTTTTGCATAGTTAGAGAGTTACGTTTTGTAGAGAATTAGTGATATGTTTTTCGGAACAATCATGTATTTCACGAGAGCAACGTTTGAAACGTTTTGTAGAGAATGATTGATTTATGTTCTTTTTCGCAAGAATCATCTATCTCGCAACCATTCCTTTTTGGGTTATAATAACAGGTCACGAATGTCAATGAAGTCGGTTAAAAATAGGGAACAACGAGGCTAGTCTAGCAGCAGTATATGAACCAAGAACAATCAAAGCCATCTCATCAAAGGCCAGACCGCCCATCTCATCGCATCAACGCTCAGTCCTATCAACGATAACCCGTCTTTACCTATTTTCCTAGACCAGGCTCAGGATGCATATCTACTTGGTTGTGGGCGACCGGTTGCGGTTTAAAAGACGCAGCGGCTAGTCGGCCGTCCTTTCCCATCCCAGAGCGTGTCTTTCCTTAAAATCGTGCCCCCTGGTATACCGGTTTGACCGGGACAGGCCTCGTCCTGGCTGGGTCGGCACTATCGTATCGTATCATATCGTATCAGACAGTCGGACAAGGCGGAAGTGAATAGGTACTTACAGGGCAGGTGTGTACCATCCTAAACTGCATCTCACTTAACATCAGTTGTGATTGCAGTCAAAACCTGCTTTGTTCTGCATAAAAAAGCATACTCAATATTACCGAAGACGTTGCTCCTCGAAGCACGGAATAATCAACAATATTCTTCACTCGATTAAGAAGTTTACTTTTAAACTCTTACAAATCACAATCCAATTGGGAAGTCCGTTGTGGTAGGTCGCAAAAGCTATAAATATGACAAAAGTGAAGTTTGGGCGTATTCGTACGATTTCCTCGTTGCGACGGGACGTTTCCTGGAAGGCTTCGCTCAGTCACCTCGAGAGCCACGTGACGTGGCCACTATTTAGGGATCCATGCCCAAAAAGGTGCCAACGGGACCAAATACCAAGCCTCCGTCTACCGTCTGTCTCCTCCTATGTTCTTCTTATTAATTTCGTTGCCCTTCGTTGCGTTGACCTTCACTGGTTGGGTTTTTATTGGCGGCCAAGCTGTAGATCCTGGCTACACAGGAGTTGCAGCGGTGGGACAGAGAGGTGGGAATAGTCCCGTATCGTCTGTCGACCGTTAGCGGGCTGTATCTCAGTATCTCTTGAACCGAAAACGAATTAATATTCAGATCAGACAGCTTCTTTTGCATTTTTATCATCATTCAGTTACAGATTTTCATACTTTCATAATTATAAGTTCATTTCTAACAACTATTATAACTGATCCTACGGCTCCATTATGCCTTTGGTACAGTCAGCTTCCAAGCCAAACCGTAGCTCTTATCGCAAAGCCCGAAGGTCGAGAATACGCCGCAACCTCAGCGCGGAAGCGGTCGGCTGCCGCAAGGTTGGGTGATGTCGATACGCTAGCGATATCGAGTTTCGATAATAATTGATACCGTCTACAACTTGCCTAGTCCTGATAATAAGGCAACGACTAGTTGCGGATTCGCATCCTGCAAGGGCCAAAAGTAAAATATATTAAAAACACATTTTACAGTAAAGGCAATTTCTTCTGATTCTCAATCAGAATTTTGTTAGAATTTTTGCAAAATCTGCTCTCAGAGCATTCGAGTAATGCGGTAAAATCGTGGGTTTACACTTCACAATGAAGTTTGAATCAGTGGTTTTAAATGCCGTAGTAATTTAGTACCCACCTGTGAATAAGACTGACGCCCGTACTCAGAAATGAGCCACTAAAATTTTTGAACAGTTATGTGTCGTTTTTGCCAGCTGCCAGCCTACGTGAATTTATTAAAATGAAAAGTTCAAAGTAAGTACCTTCTGTACTGAGGTAGATTATTGTATTTCAAAAACCTTGAGATTACAATGAGTCAACGTAACGTAACTTAAAAAATTACAAAGAATATAACTGAAAACGCTTCTTTGTTACTTGGAGTAATGTAAAAAGTCGGAAACCACATAACAGCGGATTGTTCGAGTAGCGCCCCATAAGGCCCATAACATTTCGCAACATGGAACAATCGACAATATGGTGAGCCTGAAACCCATTGTGATTTGCACGGCGCAGTACCTATACTACTTATCCAGGCTCACGGCAGTGTCTTGAGCCAAGTTACAGACCTGTGGACCTAGGATGCGCGCCGCGATAAGCGTTTATCGCGCCTTAGTATCGGTTTTACGCGATAAGCCCATACATTTTGACGTCTAATATCATCGATAAGAATTTATCAAGGCGCGCATCCTCATCCTAACCCAATTAGGGTTTATTCCATGGTACACGCGCGCTGTGCTTCCACGTACACAATACGAATCTGACATAAGCATAAACGCTTCTAAGAGCTCTTAGGAGATGAAGAAAATTAAACCACGATATTTTTATCGTACCGAGGGCAGTCACTATTATTAGAATTTCGTAGACAAAATCATATCAAAAGCATTTATTTGAGTTACCAAATAAAGCAAAATTAAAATAACAACAAAATTAACTGTTTCAAAATGAAATCATAATAAAAACCACATTGATATTTCCACTGATAGTGTCTTCTTCAGGACTGCAGGATTGACAAATCAAAGATGAAAGAAATAATTGGGCTATTATGTATCAGTAAGTAGACTAGTACATACCTAGGTACCATAGCACAAAGAATATTTATTAGCCGAACTTGGCCCACATTTAGCATTAGTGTTGCGAGATAAGGCTCTACCAGTGACCTTACGCGGCCTTGGACTGCTGGTTGCTCAACGCTCGAGCAGGCGGTAACGAGCTGTTTGTACCGCCAAGAAACCTATACAGGGTGTTAGGTAAATGGGTATATGAGCCGACACTAGCCCATGTTAACATGGTCATACAATTGGTAATGTTTTACTCACTGAGGGCGCGCGTCGCACAGTCGCGACAGCAATATAATTACGCGCGAGCGATAAGGATGGGTAGCTTGGGGTCATTGGACAAAATTCTACGTGCTCACGGACCAGGCTTTAGTGTCGGCTCATATACCCATTTACCTAACACCCTGTATACTATATCGCGAATATAAATAATGGCGCAAGTACACTATGCGGGAAATTGAACGAGACGAAGCGCGAGCACGCACTCCGAAGTATGGACGACGCGCGGCGAAACTGACTGAAGCTTAAAGTTAATATTCCTTCGGAATAAAGCAACAATCACGAGCTGTCAAACGAAACCATTTTTATGACACTTGATGTCTGTCACTTGTCAGGTGTATTTCACTATTTTGTACAATAAATCTATCACTGAACCAGTCACCACGTTTCTGAAGCACTATTTCTCATAAACATCCACGATTTCACTCTCGTAAAATCTGAAAATATTATCTCAAGAGTTCAAATTTTCAGCGTGCCACTAAGTGCCTCTGAACTGTCAAATAGTTACAAAAACGGTTCTGTTTGACGTGCGGCGCCGGCATCACGCATCTCGCTCGCTCAGTTCTTTGTTACTCTATTCCGCTAGTTGTATAAAATTTATGGACTGAAGTACTATTTCTCGATTAATTTCCCGCATAGTGTAACTGCGCCATTATACGAGTATCGCTTCCAGCTACGAATACGAATATAAATAATGCGGTCGTTAGCGGAATATTGCGCGGCTCTTGAAATGATTTTAATGTTAATCGTAATCGAAATTAATCGATTACAATATTCCGGTTGCTTGCCGACTTTACCAAGGTTGCAATGATCTACTAAACAGCCAACTGGGCCACACATTTTATTTTGGGTTTCCGTACCCATAATACTTATGGCTTAAACCAACCTGGAAAACTTAACGTGCTGGAAAGAGAAGTAGTTGCCATAACCAGAACTGCGATGGAGAAGTTAAGGAAGTTATGGAGGAATCGCAACATTACCAAAGCCACCAAAGTTAGACTTGTGCGAGCGCTTGTATTCCCCATCTTTCTTTACGCAGCAGAGACATGGACAGTACGCGACTTGGAAAAGAGGAAGATAGATGCCCTAGAGATGTGGTGCTGGAGAAAGATGCTCGGGATATCATGGACAGAGTACCGTACCAATGTGTCCATACTCCAGGAGCTCGGTGTCACTCAGCGTTTATCAACCGTAGTACAGTCGCGCATACTGCAATACTTCGGACATGTCTCGAGGCGGGATGACAACTCCATAGAACGACTGGTCGTCCAGGGCAAAGTCGAAGGAACCCGATCGCGTGGCAGGTCACCAATGCGCTGGACCGACCAAGTGAAAGCAGCAGTAGGAGACGGCTTATGTGACTGCACCAGAAAGTCTGCCAATAGAGAGAGATGGAGGGAGATCGTGCGGAGAGTTGTATCCGCCTCTACAACCGATGTAAACAACGCCTCAACGTGACCACGACCGCTCTGCCAAGAGCGTAACGACTAAGAAGAAGAAGACCCATAATACGGTTTCGATACTTCTAATAAACTCGCCAATTTTTTAGCCCTAATGAGTACCAAATATTGACAATTACTCACCGGTTTACCTACTTGCCTAAAACTAAGAAGTTCAGTAACACGCGACACCCATACTCGGGCGATGACGGAACGCCGCGGAGGCTATACGGTATCATCTCAGCGTCCACTACTGAACATAGGCCTCCCCCAATGTTTTCCATATTACCCGGTTTGTAGCGGCATGCGTCCAGCGATTTCCTGCTACCTTTACGATGTCGTCGGTCCACCTTATGGGTGGACGTCCCACGCTGCGTTTTCCGGTACGCGGCCTCCACTCCAGAACCTTGCTGCCCCATCGGCCGTCAGTTCTGCGTACTATGTGCCCTACCCATTGCCACTTCAGCTTGCTAGTTCAGTAACAAAGATTGGCAAGTGGGTCGCAGGCCTAATTGCGGCTGACACGGTTTTTCGTGCGCTTACGCAGCCTTGTAACACTTCGCCGCCGTGGGTGAGTCGCGAACTGATCGATGGAGCTTCGGATGCACTCGTCCTTCTCCGTGATAGGTGATAGTGATTGTGATAGGATGATGGATCGACGGCGGCCCACGGATTGTGTCTTCTTTGTACAAACGATAGCACATCAAGGTTAACAGTGGCATCTTATTCCAGTTGAAATAGGGGCGAGTTTTCTACAAACATAGGTAGTCTTTGATGTCGTCTGTCTGTTCGTTCGTTTCAGCCAAATGATGTCCACTGCTGGACAAAGGCCTCCCCCAAGGTTTTCCATAATGAACGGTCCTGCGCTGCCCGCATCCAGGCTCTTCCATCTGTCTGTACAATCATTGAATTTGAGATAATCAACTTGGAGTAACCACAAGTGACGTCAAACTTGGGTATTCCCATTAATACTAAAAGGTGGAACAGCATTTTGACAGTTCAAAAAATATCTCATTTCAATGAAGTATGACTAGTGGTATTGCCATTGCGGGTTTGAATACCCTGAGGGCAAATTTTTGTGTAATTCTGTTTCCTGGTTACTTAAGTTCTGCATAGATTCGAGCTAGGTTATTAATAGGTGTGATGACTGAAAGAATTGATTTATTAATTAAGATGAATATTGAGGTAACGTTAAGTTAAGACCTTCAATTAACGTTGGACGCAGCCTCGATTAAACTTGATCTCTATTTTAAACTTAAATATTCGAAGGAGGTCAAACTTATTAGTAGGTGGTATTCTTTGAAACGCAAATGGTTAAAGAAAAGTCGTTCACATGAAACTGACAAACAGTTGCACAATGTTTAAGCAATAACCAATTTCTATTCTTCTTCCATTGTGTGGGCTGGGCTACTGAGGTCACAACCCTGTTGTCTTGTCCAATTATAAGCCTACATAAGTAAGCTTCTGTCTGATATGACTTAATACTACATGGAATCTTAGTTTCTTAAACAATCAGGCAAAATTAAGTATTTAGTAATCCAAGGCTGATCAACCTTTTGAAGAGTCGGGCCAAACGGTGGATTCAGTCGTTAACGACGAGCCACTTACATTTCCTATTTCAGGACAATCATACTTGTACGGGCCACTTAAAATTCTTTCGCGAGCCACACTGGCCCGTAATCAAACTAGAAGCGAATACATTATTTCACACTTCATTTGTACCACCAGAATTAAACCCAGATGATTAAAAGTCAAAAGTAATTTATTTTCTGCAAATAGGCTATTAAATAGCGCATTATTTGACCACGTAATCCTTGCCACTCTGACCTGACACTAGAACTCTCATCTCCATAAACCATACCCTTCACCCAATGACGAAGGAATGTAGTTCCCTGACCTAAACATGACCCTTCGAACACCCCAAAGGGTCAGCCGTCACCGCCGCGTGACACAGTTGTCGACAATGCGCAGCCTTGTAACACTTGCGCGTGCGCCGGTAGAGGCTTTTTGCGGCTAACGACAGCGTGCCGATTTGCGAAATTGGCCTAACACCTTCTGGTGCCATTTTGGAATTGACGGCCTCCATTTTGGTAGAAATTCGTTTATGGAGCAAGTCGTAACTTGCGGTGATATAACACAAAATAAGCGTCTGAGAGATAGCTCTGCTGAAGGTATAATTTAATGCCTATTTTCTTCCTCCAAAAGGGATTAAAAATGTAATTTGTCGCCACGAAAGTTTCCAAGATTATAGTATCTTAAAAAGAATGCTACTGACTCTTGTCTACAGTCACGCCGATTTATTTCCTTATTTTGCAGGAACAGGGGATTGGCAATCAATGTACTGGCCGCCATTTCCCGTAAGTTACAAATTGAATTCACTTAATCCAAACAAAATATATATTTAATCTAGCGAATGTACACAGTCAGAGAAAGTTTAGGGAAACGGAAATCGGCGCTTATAAGTGTGGGCTTATGCAACTGTCGTGGAGAAGGATTTTGGTGTAAAGCCACATTATTTGATATGATTTAACAGCTTCCTATAGCAGTTTAGCCGTTTGACATCAATCATAGGACTTATACATGTATAGGGATTGTCATATCGTATGTAACCGCAATGTGAAGCCCAGATCCATCGTTTTGATCTGGATTCTAGTTAATCAAGCCTACAATGTCAGTTGAACTCGAAACTACTCACAACTACCCGAAATGACTAGAAGAGGAAGCTTCCCAGCAATTGATCTAGGTGAATTGATGATTTTGAATTTCTTGTGATTTTCAACGATGTTCCATTATGTGATACCTTCACCATCTGATACTTTACAGGACTTGAAAGACTGCTGAACCAATAAACGCCCTGTAAAATAGTATATATAAAAAAAACAGTATTTATACAACCCACGGTAGAAGAAATCAACAGAGTTTTTTTGGAGTTTTTGCTTTGCATTTAAATAGACAAACACACTCAATTCGACGATTACCCTGGTTTTTGCAAACACGCAACACGGCAGCCGTTTCTGTCCAGATGGCAACATTCTAAAATATGCGCGAGAGCCGAAAACGATGGACATTACGGAACAGGTTCCAGTAACGGGCCGTGTTGTTGTTAACAAATATTTTGTGGTGTTGCTGTTTTCCTTCAAAAAATTCAATTTTTAGCTATATTTGGAACGTCTTATCTTTATGGGCGCCATGAGGTCACAGTACAATTTATTGATATCATAATATGCACGAGTTTATGTTTGTATATACAGAATATTGTTTTGGTTTACATTGCTGATACATACCTACATTACCAACCTACGAAGTGACTCGTCTGTCTGTATGGATTGATAACTGTAGTATTTTATAGCTTCTTTCTAAGTAAGAATTATCGATCGACACAAAGTTTTTATAGCGCTTCTCTCAAAAACGACTTTAACGCCTGTATTCAAAAACATTACTATGAGGTCCCACAGTGCGCGTGGACGCACAGGGTCACACACGAACTCTATTCAACGCTGTGCGTTCGATTTGCTGCTTCACTTAAGCAAGCATCCTTTGTAAATACGGGCGTAAATCTCAGATATTCTTTATTTTCCCTACTTCAAAGTTCATAACTTCATAACCTATGGTCATAGAAGGTTGGTTTCCTCTATCTCGAAAGAAGCCGAAGACATAGCAGTAGCGTTTCAACACTTCCATTTTCCTTCCACTTCTACCCCAAATTGGGGAAAATCTGATCGTGTTTGAGGTCACTGTGTCAGACCTTAGCCGAGGCAGCGGCGCGGAACCTCCGGCACTGTTCTGCCGGAACTCTTATTGCGAATACATAAGGTTGAATTTACAGTGCGCAAGATGATGTTGACAAAACGCCAAATGAGCCCGTTTGGGCAGAGTTATGTCTATCTTAATAGAATAAAACAGCTTGGGATCTGACCTCGCTATAAATTTGCTGCAACTGTATTTATAATTCGCGTAACAAAGTGAAAATTCGTTTTCTTCGGTTTTTAGTTAGCATCTGATTTTACACAAATTCGTAACTTTTTATCACCCATAGAACAGCTAGTTCGGATAATAAATTGCTTATTTTTTATTGATGACTAGCGGCCGCCCGCAACTTCGTACGCTTGGATCCCGTTTTACCCCCTTAGGGATGGAGTTTCGTAAAATCCGCTCTTAGCTGATGTCTACCTGCACCCTAAAAGGAACCTACCTGCTAAATTTCAAGTTTGTAGATGTTATAGTTTCTGAGATTTCATAATTGATTAATTATGAAATCTCAGAATTACAATGATTTGATTAGTGAGTAGTATTTCGCATTTATGTCATAGATTTGCTTTTCAACCACTCTTCTGCTGCTGTAGGTATCTGAATTTGCCTTAATCTGATCAAGGTTATTAGAGATCTCTTATTGTGGCGTACACAATGCAAACTGTTGCATAACGTTACTGTTCCAGACAACTTTATCAGGCTGCTCTTTATCTCTATCATTTATCACCATGTTATTAATACTAGCGAATCTGACATGTTATGACGAATTTTGATTGCATTTTTTTATGTTCTGGGTACTCTTTCAACGTAGCCCTCCTGCTGTCATGTTTTTCATTTATGTCAAATCTCTCGTCAAATAATGTCTGTGAAGGGACGAATGAAATATGATTGGGAGGGTGATTGCCTTTTGCCATTTCAGCCTATATCACAAAATATAATGATGATCCGAATTCCCAAGCTGAAATGAAATGAAAGTCACACTCAACAAAATAACCAAATACGCAAACCTTTTCACGATATGAAATACCTAGAAATATGTATTGAGATTTCAGTAATATTCATGAGCCGTTTGAAGTAAATCGTATATTATTCGAATTATGTGCCAATGTCATTGCTCGGGTGACCCCTGTTTGTGACCCTCCGTCTGATGCTGAGAAGGGTTGACGACCATTTGAAAAACATTTTGTAAAGATTAGACAACGACAGATCAGTTTAATTTGTGATCAATTGCAAGCTGTAAAAACATATCGATACGAACGAAATGATTTTCATTTCAACATCTACTTCATGATCATCATTATATCGTCATGCAGATGCAGACTACCAGTATAATAAATCCAACAAAGTAAAAGCATGCATCATAATACAGAGCCTTTGCATTCGTCTTAACATCTCAGCTCATTTAGTTTGTACTATAGTTTTAGTTTTAAAAATCTTGACAGCCCTAAAGAAAGTTGAAAGTCGCGCTCTATTTCCGATCTTGGGATGATCGGTGACATTTTTGCAAATAGCAGGGGTTATGTGATGGTCACCATTAGGATGCCGTGTGCCAGTGACTTCATATACAGGGCGACATGTTATCTATTCAGAACAATAACGAAATGTCTTTTTTTATGCATAACAAGGCAGGTATTTGACCAATCGTGTTAAGTGAGATCAGTCTAGGACAGTAGTGTAGACCCTGTAAGTGCCTATTCACTCTCGCCTTGAAAAGGCCCGGAATCCCGGATTACAATTTTCGGGAAACACAGCAGCTAAATCCAGTCCCTAGCTGTTCCAATGTAGCTGTAAGTTCATGAAAATTAGTTCAGCCGCTTTGGCTTATAAACGTTACAGAGTTATTTTTATATACTGTTAATGGAATTCGTTTGTCACAAAATTGTTGTAATTCTTTTATTCGGTCCCGCGTCCACAAATAAATTAATAAACAACACATTTTATTTGGCTGCGCAAGTAATTAACAATGTGGGAGCGTTCAACTCTTTTATCATTGTTTCCGCGCGGAACGTGACATTTTATTGTCCGTAAAATATATTTAAACAACAAAGTATTTCTTGAGCCTTCTGGTAATCGCTGCAGGAAAAGAGTATAACTACTCCACATTTGTGAAGTCCCTCGCTACGCTGTTTATCGGAAAGAGTGGTGACTGGTGAAGGTTTTAAGCTATGATTCATGAATTTTTTGCAGAAATTTGACCCTTCTGAGACCTTGGTGCGTGACCGGACGAATAGGCTAGTGTCCTAAAAAAACTTTAGTCCGTCAACTACATTATGAAAAAATATTGGATACGTATTTTTATTTGTCAATCAAACAAGTAATTACGAAATTATGATGCGTTGAATTTCCGCGTTACTTCACAAAGTCCTACACTTTTAAGCACGCCTTGACGTCACAGGACTCTTCTTTTGAACTTTGGCACGTTTTGTCTTTCAATTTTCATTAGTTAGACAGGATTAAACACCAAATTCCGTTTCCTCTTTTTGTACCGGAGCATTTCGGCTTGCATGTTGCCAGCGCTGCATGGGGCCTGCGGTTACGATCAACTCGAAAGTTGTTCCTCCAATTTTCAGCTTTAACCCTTCGGGTTAGAGCTCAATATTTCTGGTTTAATCGTCGCGTGTTCTAATCACAGAGTTGCTGTACTGTGAAAAAATTAAAAGTCATTTTTGACAGCTAGTTAATTTTGGAATGTAGCGGAGTGGTTTACAGACAGGCTGCACGAGTCCTGGGCGAACAAAGGATCAGTGGTTGGTGACTCATTTGCTTTATGGTCTCCGTACATGGGTCCGGACTCGGCATGGTCAAGACCTTAGTCGGTGCTGACTATGACCTTTACTTTAACTTGAATAAAGAGACAGGGGAGTAACTTTAACGTTTTTAGAAATCTAGAGGCTATGACCATTTAATTTTATAAAGAGACAGGGGAGTCACTTTTGAACATTTTTTCTTCTTCTTGATTGGGTAGTAACAAAAGTAACTATGAGCTCACAAACTCACCGTCGGTGTCACAATTTATGAGTCGGGCTTCTGAAATGATCTCTCTGTATGTACCTATCTATGTCTTGCCTGCTTGTACCTTTCTCTCATATAAAAAGTTTTCTGTTTAATTTTATAAATGACTCATCTCTGTCGTACGTCTACGGTCACGTAGATTGGGTAGTAACTAGTAACAAAAGTCACTTTAAAGCTCATAAAGTCACCGCGTAGCTATCAGATTTTGTGTCGGGCGTCTGAAATGACTCATCTACGTTTACAGTCACGTAGGCGTTTCCTTACTTTAGAATACACTTACACCTCAAGTTTTGACTTGCGGCCGTAAAGTTTTCTAATATTTTAACCCATCAGTCCCACTTCCCACCAAATTGGAAACGAATGTGAATAATGCATGTTTCCGCGCGGACCGCTAGCTAGCGCGTGGGCGGAGATTTATCTCGCATGTCTGTAGCTACAGCTGAGTTTCCCTCCGCGACGTTTTTAGACGCCTACCAACTAACGAGCCTTTTTGCTATTAGGTACCTAGTTCATTACGTCTACGTAAGCCATCTTCGGGCACACCAGCGCCGCCAAGACAGCTAGGAGTCGGAGTGGTCGCCATGGCGAAATGGGCGGATGAATCATCATCATCATCGTCTGAAATGTTCAGCCTAAGGTCACGCCCCCATCTTGCGATGTTTTTAACTTTTCAAAACAGGCGAAAATACTTATTTTTGCGGATTCCCGTTACAAATAAAGAAGTGTTACGAGTGCCCAAAACTTGTAGAACGCCAACGTGACTCCGAGCCCCGTGTTTCGGCAACAATGAAGTGTGACGGTGTTCAGTAAGTTATTTTTGTCGCGATTGTGACAATCTCTTCCTTTCTTTTCGGATTATGGCTTCGTGCGGATTGCACATACCTAATTATGTGTTCAATGATCATACCAAATACATTTTCATGTAAAATGTTGCCAAGACGTGACCATAACGTTATCAGATCTCATGTAGAGCCAAGCTTCTTCTAACTATACGCCCCCAACTAAATAAACTCAACAACTTCCTTACTTCCTTAGCCCTTGAGCTTCGCTTGGCTCGTCTTAGCGGGCGCACTCCCGTGCCCCCAGATATGATTAATAGCTGATGAATAGACGTTCCCTTGTTTTTTTTAGTATCAGCAAAGGCAAAAGATGAAGCATTTGAATTGATATTTCACGCGGACTTTTTGAGAGAGTTGGATGCTCTTCTGTTTTATTTCTTTTGCCCACACCCATGTATGTATAGTCTCAAACATTAATTGGGTATTTGACAATAGTGACGTCACTTGCTTGTTTTGCCATACAAAATCTATATGGGAGAGCCTTTTAACAGTTTTAAAAAATACGTCAATTGATTGGTGGTGTCAAATACCCTATTGGTTAATGGTCCATCATTTTTTTCTACTGAAAACGAAACAAAACTATCAAACGTGACGCCTCACTTTCCCGTCTCTGCGCAATGGCGCTGCGGCGAAGGGAGGACTTGGCTTCGTCTAATTGGGCTTAGGACACACTAGCGCACTTATGGTTACGGCTTCTATCGCAACGGCTCTAGCTGGCACTTTTCCTAAGCTTCGAAATAATTTATCAAATTAGAATGACATTATGAGCAGTTACAATATTCACAAATGAAAATGTTATATTTCATAAACTTGGTTTGTTACAGTACACTTTGGTAAACGTGTAAGTTTTCTAGATCCACATGTTTGCGTCTCAGAATCAAATTTATCTGTATTCTAGATACTGTCAATTCCTCAGTCAGTGCTAATGAGCTAAAAGTCTTAATTTTCGATTAATTAGCATTTCTGACTACCGGGTCCAACTATTTGCAGTTTCACCACGCTACTAACTTCCCGTATTGTTTGATACATTTGGAAAATTTGCAACAAAAATGACAGCCTTGGCAGCAATGGAAAACCGCTCATTGTTCAACGAAAAGAACGAACGATGTAAGTTGTTGACTGCCTTAGCTTTGTAAGTTTGTATCCGACATAAAATATTTCAACTAACCCACTAAAACCACATTTTCCTCTAGCAGTTGCTGACGAAAAATTAACTTAATAAATAAACATAAGGCTATGCAAAGCCATAGATCCGTGTGCGATAAGCTTAAGCCGTGCTATGCTTATGGCTTCGTGACTGATGCCTGCACTCGAGCGAGCTACAGTTCATAGAACTTCCTACTTGGTTCTCCACAATACGTGTACTGTCCTAGGCATCATTATTAGAGCTAGTTGAAGTGACAAGACTTGATGATTTACAAACCGCAGACGAAGACTTTTGACTCCAACAATGGCTTCCGCAGAATAACAGCGACCTGTTTGGGTTTGTAGTACCTCTCTCTTTCTTTCTTTTTTGGTCGCCTGATAGTTTGATCGGGCTGCTAATAAATTGTTATGAAAATGTATGGAAGTCACACATACACCGATTTAGTAACAGTCGATTCATCATAGAAATTGGGTACTGACCAAGTGACCACTATCGGCCGAAGAAATCGCCCGTCTTATCAAGAAGCATGGAGAAGTCTGACACTGAATTTCAAGAATCTGTGTCAATTTAGAATCCGCGAATAAATCTGCTTACCTACCTCCAAAATGCTGGTTCGATATTTAGGGGTCTTTTACTGGCAAATATCTGATATTTTAAGCAGTAACTTAGACTACTTTTCGTTTCTCGGAAATAATGATTCCGCGTACAAATAATCTAAAATTGTAAACAAATCCCATTAAGGTCCTAAATCCAGGCGAGCTAAACTGTTATTTCTAACAGATAGTAAGTAAGTAAACATTTATTTGCTGCACACAAAGTCACATACATAGTTCAACAAGATTACATAATTCAATATTTAACATGCACATTCTAAATAAAAAATAAAATAAAAAATAACAATTAGAAATGAAATAATGTGAGCAGAGTTGCGGCAGCAAAAGGTCTCCGTCTCAGCATGTGTCACAAGCTAAGTGTGTGTCAAAGATAAAGAGTGTATGGTGTTGGTATCGTGAGCAGCAATAGATCCACCAAGCTGCATTTTCAATAAATAGCTACTTTAATAAGGCGACAATTATCCAATCACAGACTACCTAATTGTCTATAGCTTCACGGTTTACGCTTGCCAACAGGCTCGTGCTTTGCAGCAAAAACGTGTACGAGTGACAGCTGGCCATGGTGGTTGAATGGGTGAAGGCCGCGCCGTGGGAGGTGGTGGAAGGTTGCTAGGTGAAAAAAACTAAAAAAACGTACCTAGTATTTATAGGGCAAAAAAAACCATGACACGACAGATCGTTCGACGATATAAGATTCCTTTCGTCATAATTTCAGCTACAGAACTTTCCCTGCTGAACAGGTCTCCCCAACTATTTCCTGATTGGTCGGTTGGAAGCAGCCTGCATTCAGCGCCTTCCTTACCTTTATAAGATCGTCTGTCCGCCTTTTACGATTCGTATGCTGTTATCAACTTTAGCAGTATAATATGAATAGACCTAGATTTGTTATAAAAATTTGGATGCAACGAAACTCAATACCTGATTCAAACTTCAGCTCAAGCACTATAATTTTGTAAAATTGAGACCAATCATGTTACTTCCAATAAAAATCGGAATCTGAATCATATTAAATATAGGTTTATTATCTTCATACTTGAGTCACTTGAGTGTAGGGCCTGAGTGCTGCGACTTAAACAACTGTCTGACCTTAACACTTGTATGTTTAATGTCCTTTTGACCGCCAACAAAGATATTGAGTTGACCCTTGGACAACAATAATATTTTCGTGATCAACATTATTGACCACACCTCGATTAATTTTCCATGATGGTATTAAAACATATGACCTTTTCTCTTTGACGACGTCTAGTCTACTCTCTACTGATGGACTGCCTCCCACAATAATTTTTACGACTGGTCCTGTGACTCTTTCCGCGACCTTCACCAGACCGTCCATTCATCGAGTGGGAGGTCTGCCTACATCTACCAACATACAGATAAATACATTTATAAAGGAGGTGGCACCTTTCTAGAATCTAGAATTCAACTGAAAAGTTTGGTCCACAGAGTGGGAGGACTACTGCCTACACTGCGTCTTCCAACGAACACATTTTTAAACCACCTCCTTTCTAGAACTAGAAATCGTTACAAAAGTTGATTTGTTTAAAACTATTGCACATAAAACGGTCTGGAAGACGTAGCGTGGGCAGGCCTCCTACTAGGTGGACCGACGATCTGGTATTGGTCGCGGGAAGAGCCTGGATGCGGTCAGCGCAGGACCGTTCATTGTGGAAAACCTTGGGAGAAGCCTTTGTCCAGCAGTGGATGTGAATGTCATATGGGATTCTCTTCCTCTGACCCTACCCAGGCAGAATATAGAGCAGGCGGCGTATAAAAGTGTAGGTTGCAGAGTTACAGTAACAAATACGGACGGATGGCCTAATAAAATTATCAATTCGAGCGCGGTCGATGAGCTGTTGACACAGAACTCGAAACATTATGCAACTGCGCCAGCTCCACTTGAGACTCGAATCTCCGTCGCAAATGCATCCCCTTGCTTGGTTGGATGTAAAGTAGGACAGTGCAAATTCATTGATTTGCATTTTTAAGGTTCCGTACTCATAAGGTATCAACGAGACCCTAAACAACTGCACGCAGGAAGATTTAATGAAGGCTACTGACAACGCCACTCTTGTGGCGGAGTTTTGGGCTAACGCTGTGTAGGTTTGTTGTCGACACGATAAGACGAAGAACGAGACCCGATTAATATGCCTCTGCTGTTTATCAAAGGTAGACGGTTGGTGCTAGGAGTTGGAGTAGATTGGATCAAGGAAAGAATATTTGTTGCGAGAAAAAGAAAACTTGTAAATGAAATAGAGGAGGAAAGTTTGCAATAGTTATTTTCCTAAGTCTTCTTTTGGAAAGAAAATATTTTATCTTTCTGCGACTAAAACTTTTTGCACCGCCTTACTCTTTCTGCATGACCCGTGGTTGACTGGCAGAGAATGCCATCCGGCATTAAGTCCGCCACAGTGCATTGTTTCTATGTGTGCTAAAGTTTAAATAAATAAAATTTACGCAGGATAAGCGAGCAAAAGCCAGTTCAATATATTTCTTAAGATTTTCCAATAGGCCTTGCATTTCCTTCATAACTAGTAGAATCTGTTTCCAAACCTTAACCTAAAAACAGACGTCAAGTTCCGTCTGCTTAAACTGGTTTAATTTGTTAATGAGCGCGTTAATCGTGCAGTGTAACTATATCGAGCACACGTTAATTGCCTATATCGGCTTGTACGAGTGCGTTTAATGAGTTATCTTAATTAATTAATATCTGATCGTTGTTCGCGGGCCATCTGCCGCTTGTCGGGTGCAAAGTATGGACTATGGAGATATACTTTGAGGACTTGTTCCCACGACCCGCTTTTTGAAAGGTTCCATTTAGTAGTTCGTTCGTTCGTTTCAGCTAAATGACGTCCACTGCTGGGCCAAGGCCTCCTTTACTAGTATAGGTGTTTTAAACGTTCACAAGAACATCCCGTTTGCAGTGTCCCTCAAAAACCGATCCGTTGGAATTTGGAAGTCGAATTACAAACACACAGGTGCGGTTAACAGTGGACATCCTGTGGCTGAAAATGATAATGATGATGACTTGTGAGTTCACACATGACAGAAGCAAAGATCCTGCATTATTGGATCCCGCAAAAATGGATGTTTGTGGTAAAGGGCTCTTAATGGGAGATGAATAAATAAATTTTAATATAGTGACGATATACACATAGATCGTAATTGAGTCGTCTAGTTTCAAAACCCGCTAAAACGCTCCTGCAACGAATTTCTGTTTATATCTCTAAATGACGTTACTGCAATTTTCTCATCATACTGTTCAATCATTTTCGATCAAAATTCGCTAAAGGACTACTAAACTAGCACTTTAAATTTGGTTTGTGTTACAAACTCCGCTAAAACG
The DNA here is from genome assembly GCF_963855985.1 of Ostrinia nubilalis. Lineage (NCBI taxonomy): Eukaryota > Metazoa > Arthropoda > Insecta > Lepidoptera > Crambidae > Ostrinia > Ostrinia nubilalis. The sequence continues at coordinate 7,410,447 of NC_087117.1, forward strand.
CCGTCCGTTTCTTTCAAAACCCTCTAAAAATTGATTGACCAATGGCAGCACGGTATTTTGGTCACGTGACTGCGAAATCAGTATGGAGATTTTTTCATAACATGCTTAAGGTTGCTGCGGTTTTTTATTGTTTTTGATCCAAAATAATGGAAGATTTATCTCAGTTCGTGGAAAAATGTAACCCTAAAGACGCAAGACAGGAACCACGTAATGAAATAGCCTGGAAACGCACCAAGGAGCGCCAGAAACGGAAAGAGAAATTTGTTAAAAAACTACTTTTGAAGCAGCTTTGATGGTGTTATGCAAAATTAACCATTTAGCTGTCGTTGGTTATTGTTACTATTAAGTGTTGGTGATCACTACTGGGATTATAGAAACTTCACTAGCTCAATGCCTTTAGACGAATTTAATTATAAAGGTATGTTACTTTTTACCCGAGTGCAGGAGGGTAATGTGTTTCGAGAGTAGGTAGGTATGTATGTGTGTATGTTTATATCCCTGTACAGTCAGTCAGTGAAGTAAATAAATAAATATCGTGGGATGTTTTTTTTTATGTGACAGGAGGCAAACGAGCAGATGGATCACCTGATGTCCAGATGTCCAGGAATAAATATTATGTTATAAAAAGGCAAAGACGAGATTGAGAAAATAATTTATAAAAGTTTCTTATTTACATGCTATAATTTAATTGTTTTTGTTTAATAACCCGATAAAACTTGATTAATCTAATAACCTAACCAATAAGTGCAATCGCTTTGAATATTATAGAATGGAAAAATTATAAGGACAATTATTTATTTTATCATTTTTTGGGTTATTTAATATTAGACTTTATTGTAGAACGCCATTCATGCATTGCAATTTGTTTTATCAAATCCCGCTAAAATACAACATGTCCGTTTCAAATCCCATTAAAACGGAATGTTCGTAACAAAGTACGCCAAAATGAAAATAGTTTTCATTATAATTCAAATTATATTTAATTTAAAGGTGAATAGGAATTACTGTTAGTATTGCCAGATGACAATAATAATTCGTATCATATATTTTTTTGCCTAAGGCCAAAGCTATATGGATAAGCAGTTTTTTTCAATTTCTCGAAATCTTATCAAAATCGTTTTAGCGGGATTTGAAACTAGACGCCTCAATTTTCGAAATTGAGCCCATAATTAATTCTGCGAAGAGACCATAAAGTCGTAAAATTCATTTATTTCTGCAAATAGGCTTGTCATATTATTTAATTTATTCATATCTTTGTGCAAGTTATAATAACGTCTCACGTGTTGTATTGTAATCCTCATTAATCTGCCGAGTGTTAAACGCAGGTAATTAAACCATTCAGTCCGTCCTGACCATGACCATGACCGTTGTTTCCTTGAAACATTTTCTTCGTTATTTCCTGGACACGTTCCTCGCAGATCATTGCGCGACTAGCTGCGCCCGCAGCTTCGTGGTAATCGTTTTCTTGTTACAGTACCTTTGATCAAATTACTTCAAAACCTTATCACTCATTTATATGACACTAGCTGTGCCCGCGACTTCGTTTCGAAAATAGTTTGAATAATACATTTAACATCAAATAAACCGCACCTTCCGCGACGCGGACTTTAAAGATTTTCTTCTGACACAATCATGGTGCCCCAACAATATTGGTGTTATTTGAAAGCCCAATAAATATCCTTAAAGAAAAACACATTTAATTTCTTAAGAAATGATTAACATACATATACCATAAATATGACCTGAAAAAAGACTTCACTTTGGGCTCACCTCTGGGATCAATTAGACCAAATTTTATGGCTATAAAACCAAATAATGATCACACGTGTCCTCTTTAACAGATGGATAGCGATTAATCCCAACTTAAGAGCGTTTACGTCTAGCGTGGCATGTCAAGTTTAGGTAATTTCAATGCTATTTTTATTCACACTTAAACGATTGTGACTGTGTGCGTGTTCTCTTGCTCTATAGTCAAACCCAACTACTTTCATCCACCATCGTAAAAGTGTGCCAGTGCCACTATAAAATCTTCCAACACCGACTCCAACATTATAAATTTTAATCATGGTATGGTATAAATGAATCCTAATAAATAAATAAATATATAATTTAATTATCAAATAATGTATTTTTAAAAGTGTAAGTATACATGTACTGTTGGTGTACCTTTCTAAATAAATAAATAAATAGAAAGTTATCAAAGTTTTTTTACTACATATTTTTTGAATATTTTTAGCTTTATGTTCACCTGAAAAAATTGAATTGTAATGGTGAAAGGGTTCATCAATCATCTTTATCTTCTGTTGTTTTGTCACTTTTGCTATGTTGCAACTGTTGAAATTATTACTAATAATCTTTGTAACAAAATACCAGTGGTGTCTAGTGTGTTTTATTTAATTTTATTTATTAGGAGGACAACCAAAAAGACAAACACAGTGCTTATAAGTAAGTATTGTCTTAATTAGAGGCTGCCACGGCATGCAATGCAGACGATTTCAAATTTAAAAACTAACAACTAACTAGTTATTTGCTGCAACTGTAAGGGATCTCAGCACAGCGCGCCTAAATTTCAGTAGCATATAACAAAAAATGTCGACGTGACATGCTTTGCACAGTCTGTTGTACTCCCTGTTTGCCTAACCGTCTTTATTTCAAAATTATATGTCAGTCTATGAGAAATCACAATTGTGTTTAAATAGCAACTATAGGCAGGGTGCAAACCGGGTGGAGGGAGTAGCCTAAACGATCACAGCGCTCGCTGCGGCTAAAATTGACATTTTAGTCGCTGACTTGAGCTGTCAAATCCATATTGCAGTAAACATTTTCTAATCGTTTTTAAGATAAAATACGGTTCTAGTAAGAAAGATGTGTTGTTGTGAATTGTAATAACACCAAGAAGAAAAGCGACTGCGAATTTTATCGATTTCCAAGACCGTGGTGGATATAAGAACAAAGAAATCAATGATAATGATGATGGCACGAAACCCCATTATAGTCACCAGCAGGCTAATTTTCACTGAAAACAACAATTTTAATGTTATTGGCAAAAATTTTACTGACTACCATCGTTCAAAATTGACAAATATAGTAAAATAAATAGATTTCATAAACTTTTTCACATTATTTACTTACTTCTTGTTTAACAGCGGTGACAATATTGGTCGCAATACATAATGTGTGTGTTAAAAGCATTAAAAAAGTGTGTGTTACAAATAATAAACAATTTATCTGTCTATCGATCCCACGCCTCTTGACGATTGGTAGGGAGAGGTCATTTCCAACACACGATCCGGGGGCCGCTCGTTCGCTGGTGGGCACTGTTAGAGCGTGTCAGTCTGCGGTGACTACCGTGCCAAGACTGCAGTGGTGACTAACAACCATCTACAGACACTCGGCCTATACCTACTGTGGAGGAATGGCCCAAAGCACCCATGGCCCGTTAGAACCTGGTACGCCCTATGTGTCGCACCCACTCCTCTAATACAGGCAGAACTGCCTCTGTGGTGCGACGTAGAACTTGGTTGACGGTCAAGCATACCCTTCAGCACTCTAGAGCCTAGATTCTCAAGCCTCTACCTTTCGGTTTTCACCTCTCGTGGTGCAGGCATTTCCCCTTGGGACCTCTGGTCACCTCGCAACTGGCGTCTATTCTCGGTTGTCGCCACTGAGGATAAATAGGATAAATAATATGGATTGTCACCAGTGGCGACGTATAACATATACTTTCCCAGTTGTAGCTACAGGCTTTCTGTAAACAAACAGTGTTAAGTAACTTATTAACTGTCTGAATATAAAGCTTTAAACCAATTATATGTTTTCGCATACAATAACTGAGAGAATGTTTACTAATAAACTCTAATTATTTTATAATTCTTACGCTACAAATACATTCCAAATGTCACAAAGTCAGATCAATACAAATATCATTATTGTAATTATAAATATGTGTTACAACGTCACCAATGGTGACTATCGGGATTTTTTTTCCCATTTATCCTCAGTGAGACATAGTCAGTGTCCACAACCGGAAATAGACGGTCTGCGGATAAGTATTATGCGGTTTCCACGAACTACAGCAGTAGGATACTCCGTGACGACACAGTTCTGTGTCATACTCGGGCCCCATAGGGCCATAGAATGCACGATGCAAAAGTATTCGGTGACTCGGTACGGCCGGGCTTCCGAAATTAGGCATCAACTGACTTAGTACGCCGGCGGTAGCCAAAAGCTTAGGGGTGAGAAGCTTCAAGTGGCCGTCAAATGACCACTGTCCAACTAACTACAACCCGAGGTACCGCAAAGATTTTCCGACTGGAATAGGTGTTCCCCCTACAACTGGGTCGGACCCTGCTGGCGGAGCATTTCTATTAACTATTCTGTAACCACCTATTTTATGGCAAATAAATTATCAGTATTATTCCTCTTTATAATATTAGTATACATACTTAAGCTCTTGCTGTTCCAAATTTTCGTCATTCGTTTTCGTTTCATCGCTAAAAATAACTTACTTTTATTTCTCATTACGTCTGAAATAGAATTTGTTGTCGCAAAATCTACCACCACGTGATCGCAAAATCTACCACCAAGATTTTGCGGATACACTATAAAAGTCCAGCTACGTGTCAAATATCAACGTACGCGTGACACATGTCAGCAGAGCACTGAGCGACGTGACCTCACTCTGGAACGCCTCGAGGCGGACTGAATTTGAACGATTCTTGCGCGGCGTTTTATAGTACTTTTGAAATACTCATAGAAAAAAAGTTACAATGAATTATTTTAAATTTTAAAGTAAATATTTGAGATAAGATATTCTTCTATTATATTAAGCTATTTTTGTGTTGAATAAAGGAAGAATATTGGTGAAAAAATCACTTTGATTTTTGGGTATTTCACGTTTTTTTAATTTGTGATTTCTTATTAAAAATGCTTAAATCTAGAAATTTTCTCAGATAACTATTTGCCCAAGGATCTATGCTATCCCAACTAATATTATAAATGCGAAAGTAACTCTGTCTGTCTGTCTGTCTGTCTGTCTGTCTGTCTGTCTGTCTGTCTGTCTGTCTGTTACGCTTTCCCGCTTAAACCTCGCAACCGATTTTGATGAAATTTGGCATAGAGATAGTTTGAGTCCCGGGAAAGAACATAGGATAGTTTTTATCCCGGTTTTTGAAACAGGGACGCGCGCGATAAAGTTTTTCTGTGACAGACAAAATTCCACGCGGGCGAAGCCGCGGGCGGAAAGCTAGTATGATATAAATGTTTGTTAAATCGTTTTCACAGTATTTTTATACAAATTTCAGCTTGTAAACTGACGCTAAAGTGGAAATTTACAAAACCTGTGTGGACTTATCTTGATACAATTCTTAAATGCTAAACTAATCGCAAAATTTTCTCAATTAACTATTTAGACGACGAAATTGCCTAACTATTTATGCCTATAACATATTTGTAATATTACTGGTTAATAATTGTAACGAGTTGAAAAAGTACTGTTTTTGCGCCAAACGGCGTAAACGCTCTTAACAGTTTTATAGCCATAAAAGTTGGCTCAAGCGTAATTACCTATTTTTTGAAGAAGTGACTCTGGATGCTTCTAAAAACACATTTTTGGGGTAAAAACCTTTCAAAATCAAAAGTATTTATTCAGTTTAGACCACAAGTGGCACTTATGAACGTCAAAATATTATTATAGAAAATAATAAAAAAAGAAAAGGTAGCCCTTATGGGGCACTTTACATGTCTCCTTATCTTTTGGGCCCTACCAGTTCCTTTAATGAAATCAAGTTTAAAACTAGGCTTTCAAATGGAACCAATGTTGGTGGGAAGTGGGAATGCATACATTTGAGAAGTACTTGTTGCGGGAGGTGCGATTTATTTGATGCCGAGTGTATTTCCCGTTTTTGGAACATTTCTTGGCTATTGGGTATAGCCTAAAGTCTACCTCGCTAAATGGGCTATCCAACAAAAAAGGAATTTTTCAAATCGACCTAGTAGTTCCTGAGATTTTCGCGTTTATTTTATGTGTGATTGGGCCCAGTAGTGAGCTCGAGCTACGTCTAAGAATCTAAATTTAAATGGAAATGTAGCCCTGATTTTATGCTAGTTAAAAATCTAAATCTTAGCATACAAGGAACTATTAGACTAGAAATCTCTAAAGATACCATAGAATACAAACCTGTCAATCAATACACAATTTGTAATAGCACGGATTGGGCGGTCGTATCCTTAGGTGGTATTAGGGCAAACTATATTTAGGCGTATATTGTTAAGAGCCTACAAAGGGCCAGAAAAGGGCCTACATCGTAATAAAGAAATTGAATTTGGTCCTACAGCCGATTGTGAGAGGATTCTGTTTTTATCTACATTGCGTACATTTGTAGCTCTCGTCTCGGCGTGACCTTTACTGCAGTCACGATGAAGGTCTCGGTGTTTCTTTGTCCATATAATATTATCTGTCCATTGTTCGTGTGTTGCCTGGTCTTCTTTTATACACAGTTTCAGTGGACTGACTCTGGACTGAACACTCAAATTGTCATCACCTACAGATGTTTCAAATTACAGTCAAGATTTGAATAGTGATGAATGGAATTTTACAGCAATTCATTGCTCGATGTGTCCATACATTGGATATTATATTTTTAGCGAATACACCAATGTGTGTCATTCTTGAACTGACCTTGAACATAAACATGACCCAAAGTTCAGTACTTAACTCCAAACCAGTTATTTGCATCACCCATCATTAGAGTTTTAAAGGAAATGAAGGAGTGCGTGAGGAGTGAGGACTAGAAGAACTGGTGCAAAAAGTTTTGGAGCAAATGTGTATTGCAATGATTGGCTATTCATTTATACTGGACTTATCACACACACATATTATTGAGTAGATAAGATTCTCTTATGTGCCAAATACCTATTCCAACGATGATCTGGCCATCTGGGGCCAATTATGTATAGCCAATTGCCAATACAGGGGCGGTAGCAGTTGACGACACGAAAATTTTTTTTGGCAACCTTGCTGTTTGACGCTTCTGATTCGTAAGGTTGGTGATTAAGATTCTTAAGATGCTGTAAATTCACAAAGTAATTTGGAGGAGTCCACAAGTATTAATAAATGATCGCATAGTTAATTTGAAAGAAAGAAAACATTTCGCAATTTGCAAAACTTTTGTTTGTCTAGCTAGCTAAAGTAAGTGAACTAAGGTCAAACTGCTCAGTATATCAATGCTCGTCGTAAACCCAGAGCCATCATCATCAGACCAGCTTCCGGCATGCTCATTGTTGACGCTACATTGTGCAAGCGCGTCGTTTCTGAGATTGTGTTGGATCTTGCCACTTGCAGGAGTTTACGCAAGCCGTTGCAATGTTTACCGCGTTTCCAAGATATCGAGTCAACAATGTAACTGACTAGATACAGCTTCGCCCGTGAAGGTCCCACAGATTATAACACGTTGGACAAAATAGTATAAATTCTACGTATTGATCCAATAGTCTTATGTCAGTATCCAAGGATATGCCAAAAAATCCAAGTTTCACAATATTTTACAAAAAAAGTGCCAACATTTTCTCAAATAGATAAAAGATAATAGTTAGGCCTTGCCTTCAACTGAGACGGTTTCCATATTTCTCAATATCCTTTAGGAAAGTTGTATGACTTAGCTCAGTTTCTACACCAGTTTCTCTTGATAAAATGTACCAGAGTTAGATACAACAGGGCTGGTCTAAATGGTTTGTTATTCTTAAACGTTTGAGTAAGCAGATATTCTATTTTTCATTCATCATCAAATTTACCTCATAAAAAGCCTACAGCTTTAAGGGGTTCGGTAAATCCCACCCGCCTGCTCTGTTTCTCACAACGTGAGTAATCATAGACCTCAGCCCTGAAGGACACCATCCATTAATTCGCCACTGGGAATGACGTCACCCATTCAAATGCTGTCGCAACAATCGATAATAAAGCATTTGCCACACTGGATGCGGTCTGCGGTCAGGTCAAATGAACGTAGCATGCACCTGTCAATTTGCGTTCTTTTCTCGTGTCGTTCGTGCCCGGCCCCGCACTGTCAGTCAGATCGCATCAATACAAAATGTACATAGAAATTGACAATGTTTTTGATACATAATGCGGGCTATGTTCACTTTGACCTGACAACTGACCGCATTCAGTGTGGAAAATCCTTTAACGATTGTCAGCAACTAATCGTAGTTTGGCACGAGTTAAGCAGTTAGCCATTGTGGTGGTGGTGCGTCAGTTTAGTCATCGACATTTCGGCGCTGTCCTTGGCATTCGGGCCGGTGATGAGGGCGAGTGCTTTGACTCATCGTCTAGCGGCTTCGACAATGTCTTGTGGTCTCAGATTAGGAACATTCATGTAGAAAATGTGAGATTGTTAAATTTTAATATTTTTAATCTTATCAAACATGTATAGTTTGGTGTCCTTAATTTACATATTGTAATGTATTGATGATTTTACCCGACTGTTGAGTGTTGACAAACATTCCTACGACTACCTATGTTTAACTTAGTATCTGATCTAGTTTATCATACATCCATCTTTCGATTCTTTATTAAATTCACTCGAGTAATTTTCTAACTTGTTTTGGCGTTAGTAACTCGAAAACAAATTAGAAATATGTCCACCGCTTGCTTTCCTTCAATTAAAGCCACTGCTACTGGCCCGTACCAAGATTTACAGAAACCACTTTGATTTAGTAACTACACGATTAGTGAAACAATTTCAATTAAGTCATCAATCTGCCATTTTCACAGACCACAGTTTCTATTCGAGTTATTTTCATTAACATTATTAATAACGTCGCAAACATCGTTCTGATCTTGCGTTGCAAACTTTTCAAGGAATTGTTTTTTGTTTCAGGTAATAAAGTGAGAATCTACACGACACAAGCGTCTCCAGTTTGGGTACGTTTGTTTGTATGTGGCGTGTGCTAATGAGGTCATCGCTTGGAAGCGGAGCCTACGCACGAAGAGATAAGTTGTACTCAGATACTGCAGTGCAGGCATATTCCAAAAGAGTTTCTAAGGTACTGTAAGTAAATGAAACGATTGAGGTCTTTTGCAGAATTTTTGATGAGTTATTTTTTTACGGAATAGGCGTTGTCAAAGCATCAAACAAAATATGTTGATAACAACAACAAAGAAATCCGACGAATAAAATTGTGATGACCTCACCGAAAACAGCTTCCATCGCTGACGTTAAAAATCTTCCTAATTCTAGCATAAAAACTTTTTGCATATTTACATTTTAGGACTCAACTCAACATTTAAATAACATTTAAGATTAAAAAAGAAATTACCTGTCAATCGGAATAAAATTGCAGTAATCAAACCAATGTTTATTTTTATTCATGTAATCGACATTATTTTATCTTTAATTATTTTGCGATGACTTGCGAGTTGTTTATAAATGATAAATGTTGATTTATTTATACGCTGTAAGTTCAGCGGTCCTGTATGTAGTTTCGACGGGTTCTGACGTTTGAATATCATAAACTATAGGTACATTAACAGGGGACGGGGTCGCTGCCTCTCCGATGGCGAAGTTGCGAGAGGTCGCAAGTTAATTATGAAGTTGATGGTGTGTGAGCGGCGCACGCATTCAAACGGCGAGTTAAATTGCTTTTGAGCGTTATTATCGGGTTTCTGGGTCATGAAGAGTGAAATGATGAGATTGCATAGCGCGCAGAAAGTGTCCATTCACTTTTGTTTGTGTGTACTTATTTACTGCAAATCTCAATGAGCTGGCTCCATATTTCAATGAAAACGCTGCTTAGAAAGCAATGGATGTATGAAAAAAATTGCGTTAGAGATATCTCTTTTCGCCTCAGAAATTCCAGATTACATTGTACGAGATAAATGTCATCTCGCACGATTATCCACACGTTTTGTAACACGTAATAGAAACTCGCTCACCGCTCGTCCGTAAAGAAAAAGTGAGTCGAAACGGCGCGCATCGAAAGTATCGCGCGGCGGATAGTACCAGGCGGGCATAAACCGCGGGCGGCGGCACCCACACTATCAGCTGAGTTTACAAACAGCGTGACGTCACCGCGCAGGCGCGCCCCATACACACGTGTTGGCTCGCACACGTGCGCGCCGCCGAACGTGTTTCGTCGACGTAACGTAAACCGCTTACGGCCGCGTTCGCGTTTCGGACGTGACTCGGCGACGCTTGGGGACGTTTTGCGGGCCGTTCGTCGTGATATAACGCGATTTTCAAGCGGTTTGAACGCGATAAAAGTATACAGAAGGATGTTTGGCGTTTATCGTGATCTGCTGATAAGCTTTTCGCAAGTCTTGCGATTAGTAACAAGTTATTCCTTAACTTAATAAGTAGAAAGGTATTAAATACTTTGTTACTGTTTATGTAATATAATAGTAAATTACAACAATCTAGACTCGCGATCTTTGGCGGACGTTATTTTGTTTTGTCTATAAGGTTAACAAATACCCTCGACTTATATGCACGGTAGCACACGACATTAAGCGTTTAAATGTTTGGTTTTTCTAAAAATATAATTGGTAAACAGTATCTGGCGAATATTGTGTACCTATGTGACTAAGAAAACAAGATTGTGTATCCATGAAACTGGTTTTTGTAAGCGCTTGTTTGCATTTAACCTAGAGCTAATTAAGTATCAAAATGTAAATGCGACTCGGCAAAAAATATATGAAAGTATATTCTTTGGAGAATATCTCCGCAGTGGCCGCACAATAGCCTCAGCGCTCCGAATTCAAGCGACCAGGAAAAAAGAAACCGAGATAACCAGAATCCGGCGAAATATTCAAGTGTTTCCATCTCACTTACACCTTAACAGTTGTCAAACGTGCGAGCGAGAAACGGGACGTTGAAAACGGTCCGCTGCCCACCGCAATCTCGTGAACTGCGCAGTACGCGACTATCGCAGAATTGGAACCCTATATTTAGGCCTGTAAAGCTCATTCCCACGCAGTTAACTACGCTTGATTTTTTACATGAATTTTCCTTGTCAAAGGAAAACCTCCTTTATTGCCTCAACGAGCAGTTGGAATTACCTCGACGATAAACTAAGACCTATTGTTTGCTGCTGACAAAGAAATGTAGTCTTTACACACATGTAGAAAAATCACTCGCTTAAGAGTTCACATTCTCAACTCGTTCGCACTGTATGGTTGTGTGCATAGGGCGCACATTTGTGTGCACGCCTTGATTTTGATGACGTCACAGTTCCCCAAAACCGCAGGGTCGTTGATCCCAAGCGGAATCCTCCCTCGCTGTGCTCCCAGCCTGCACTGCAGGGGGCTTACACTTTACCACGTGATTGTTCAGAAATTTGGGGCACTATAAACAATGCAGTGAAATGAGGCACGAAATTCTTATTAGCTTTTTCCCATACCCTTTGAGTGTCAAGCATTAACTAACATGTAAAAAATGACACATAAATAACATAGAAATATTTATATCAATTTGATAGATGACGATGACGCAGTAATTAGCTAAATATCTATCAAAGCTGATGTCACCAAAACATTCGCCATTAAAACGGCGATATCGATTGAAATAACTACTAGATTCGTAGCCTTCATGCAGCCTACATCAAGCTCAAATCGATCGTATTGATGAATGAATAACTAAGGATTTTAGTTTCCCAGCCGGGGCAAGGTCTGCGGTCTTATTCTGAACCATTTGATTAGTGATTGGATCATTAGAAGTTATGCCACCTATCACATGAAAAAAAAGTTTTATGATATCATTTTAGCTGTCAAATATTGTTTAAACTCTCTTATGTCAATTTCATGTTTTGTTGCTAACTAATTTGCATTATTGACAAATTCATTTCTATCATCATTATCATCATCAGCAAGAAACCCACACCCCCAAACGAGACTTGTGTACTTTATGCGAGTTTGCATTGAACTTCGTCGCTGGCGAGTTCGTCAAAAAATCTATGAAGATTTTAGTTTTTGAAAGTATAGTTGTCCCATTCTGTCTGAAGCGTTCCAGCTATGACATTGAGAAGAGGGCGCTACTATAAATACTTGATTATTAGTTCCGATTTTTGAAACGTTAGACAAACACAACATAACTGTTTGGCTATATCGGCTGGGGACGCTGTAAAATCTGTCATACGTTTCATGTATTTTTTTACGCAGTCGCTAGCGATGACGTTTGGAGTAAACTCGCAGTAAGCACACAAGTGTTTTGATTGCGTCTTGATGTTTCGTTTATAAGATTTCTGATTTCCAGAATCCACTTGCCCGTTTGTACAGGTAGTAGGTTTTCTAATGAGCTCGTAATGGCCTACACTACCGCGGAGGACAGCCACTAAGCGGCCGAATTCCGCGCGAAACCGGTCGCCAGCACTTAGTCGAATTGGGCTCGGAACCGCCGAATCCGATGCTTGGAATATACAGTTTGGTGCTTTGGATTACGTAATTTCTAAAGAACTGTTATTGGAGAGACGCAAAAATAATTTAGGTAAAAATACGTTTGATCGCAATTTGTGAAGTATTGGGGATTTGGGGGTAGGTACTTCTTCTGAGAATTTTTCTAAGAAATTATAATCATCATCTGATGTATCATCATCAATTTAGTCTCTCTCCTGCAGGAAGAGGACCCTAAGTCATCATCTGTTTCCATTGCAAGTTAATGTTAGTGCTCTCACTAACCTCTCCAGTATAATTTACCAGGGGAAAAAAGGGTTTGGTCTATACTCCCCTCGCTGATCAGACTACTGCGAAATCACTCTGAAATTCACACACCGCAATGAATCAAGTCATTTAATCCCAGAATTATTTTATAACTTTCATTGTTAAAGTTTTCCAATATTCTGTATTTTAAAATGCTATTACTCTCGGTAACTACATCTATCTATAATAATATTATAAATGCGAAAGTAACTCTGTCTGTCTGTCTTGCTTTCACGCCTAAACAACTGAGCCGATTTTGATGAAATTTGGCATAGAGATAGTTTGAGTCCCGGGAACACAGGGAAAACAGGGACGCGCGCGATAGTGTTTTTCTATGACAGACAAAATTCCACGCGGGCGAAGCCGCGCGCGGAAAGCTTGTAATATTATATGGCACAGAAAATGATGAGATTGATCGCAGATACAGTCCGCGGGGACGCGACACAGCTCGCACAGCACGCGAGGTCACCGGCGCAGTGCGTCCCCTCGGATATGACGGAAATCTGATCACAACATGATACGCATTTCCCTCGGCTCCGTTATTAGGTTTGAGAGGAGCTGACACACTTTTGAGGAAGTAAATGGCGAAATATAAATGATACAGGCGTAGTTACAGCCGTATCTGCCATATTGATGATACGGGGGCCCCGGAATACAGGGGCCCCAGTGCCAGACTTTTTCAAGTAGACGTCTGCCTAGGGATGTTCTATAATTTTGTAATTACCTTTTTAGATAAAAAGGGCCCCATGATCTAAAATCTAAATCACCTTTTTTGATGGAGCCCGAACAAATCTTGATCTAAGGCCCACTACGCCACTGAAATGATACGTCATAAATGTAAATGATTATGCTTCAATTTTTCACGAGATGTATGATGTAATGTGACGTATTTTTTACACATGCTTTTTCCTGTGACCAGTCGATTCTTAAGACCTTATTCCTTGTAGTAGAGGCCTTTTGTCACGTGGATAACGTCGCCCGCACATAATATAACTACCGCATAGGCATATAATCATGAAACAAATAACATAAGGACTGCTACAGTCAGCGTCAAATAGTTCGTGACATCCAAAGTAGCCAAAAAGTTTTCATCAATAAGATTGTGTTGATAACTTTTTGGCCACTTTGGGACGAACTATTTGACGCTGACTGTATGTACCACACCTTTCCTACGCAATCTCTTTCACACATGAATAGAAGCTAATCGTATATTTTCAGTCGTGTGAACGCAGCCCTAGTAATGACAGGATCTGTAGTTTCAATAACTCGTAGTACAGCTGCGAGCAAGGTTGCACTTTATTTGTAGGCAGCAGGAGTAGATATTTGCTCAGTAACATCGGACGGTCGTGGTTCTGTTACTAACTTGGTGGTGCCGTGGGGGAGGTTACCTTAGAAACGTGATATCTTGTTCTGGACGTGTCAGTTGTTAGTGTCGTGTCATGCCTTCTTTAGGGGAGGCTGCCCAAGAAGCGCTTACAGTCCGTAGTCGATTATATCAAATTCATTTATTTTGCAAGGCTTTTAAAAAGCTCTTTTACACGTCACAGTAATGCCAGTATAACTTTAATCCTACCGCTGCTTCGGGACAACAAATGGGCTAGTGCTGAAAAAAAGCAGCGAAAGAATATCAGTCGCTATTGTCGGTCAGGCTCGTATCCTATTATTGCACGTTCCCCTGTAGCGTCATCTACTATGTAAGGCCTGTCCTCTCTTATCAAGTTATGCCACTTAGCTGGTGAGGGCACGTAAATGCCCACTGCATCGGAGTGGAACTGTTACCGGCCTTACGTGCGTCTTATGAAACGCATGCGCACGTAGCTGTAACATGTTATGTTGCTCTATGCGTTATTTTGCACGTTGCTCAGACTTGATTACCCAGTTACACACACTTCATTACATTTAAATTGTATCAAGCAAGACGTATTTTTTAAATCGGTCGAAAAGCTTGTTGCTCATCAAGTCTAATATTTAAACTCAGTATTTGAGCCCGTTACTGCCTTCTAAATGAAATATTTTGTGTAACAAAACGTGAATGAAAAAGTTAACAGCATCGATCGTGTCGAACCCAATAATGTTTAATAGAGTATCAAAAAAGCCTTTCTGCCCTATTTCAAAGACGTTTTATTTATGTCACTCGTCGCCTATGATTTACATTTAATATCGTCTTTGTTCCAAAAAGTCGTTGCAGATAGCATTTTGGAATTCCTATACGAATCACTAATCGATATGAGAATCAAACGCTTCAAGAATGTGTCTCTGAGGACCGTTAGTATTCAACTAGCATGAGATGAGCTGGCCTGCTTGATGCGACATCACGACACGTGTAAATCGCTCTAAACAGCACAGCAGAGGGTTCGATAAGTAGGAAGTATCTCTGATTAGAGTAGGGACATCATACCACGTAGGTAGCACCTACTCTTGCCGTCCGATGGAAAAAAATAACTATTTAGATGGCAACACGTTGAAAGTTTTGTTTTACTCATCAGCCCCACCCACTCGCTTATGCCACTTATGCATTACTAGAGAATGACAACGCGGTCAGAAAGATTAAAAAGAAACAACGCGATGTAAGAAGATAGCATGGCATATGTCCTCATAAAGGTAGCAGGAAGGAGCTGGTTGCAGACCGCCACCAACTGGCCATTGTGGAACACTCAGCACATCTTATTTATAGTCTGGCGAAGGGGCGACCGATTGCAGAAAAAAAGCGCAAAAAAACAACAGTTTATGATGGCAAACTAAGTTTTTGTAACCATTCCTTTTAGTGACTCGTTCCGATGGTCTCCTTAACCTTTGGGCCTGGTGCTGTCCCAAGGGTCTGACCTTCGTAGCGAGCTGTTCAATTATCGCCTCTACAGCACTCGACCCAAGGTCGCCGATGTGAGCCAGTAGGCCATGAGGTCGTGACGCAACCAGTGTAATGAGCGATTGTTGCCGGTGGGAAGTGTAGGGCTTAGCTCGTTGAAACCAGTTGAGGTATTGTTTTAATGGAAAAAAACTCTGACCTCGATACAGGAGATGGATTAACTCTAACTAAACCATAAGATTTACTGTTACAGTGTGACTAAAGGTAGCTTGTTTCTTTCATCACAATTTGTGTTTTAGTACGACAAATCACTCAATGCCTTGACTTGAAAAGTCATGTGAACACAGAAGAGGGACGTGCACGTGTGTAAATATGGTAATTTTCATAGTTTCAAGGGGTAATTTTAGTGTTTTTATTGGACAGGAGGCTGACGAGCAACCGAATCACTGATGGATAGTTCTGAACTTCTGACGTCATCAAACATGATGACGAGATAGATAATATTTTTTTACTTAGAGACCGTGCACTGGTCGGGGAACTGGGAAAACAATTCATAAATTACCGGATTAATTTACATTCAAGCTGGTTTTATTAAAAGGTATTTTTCAAAAGCCTTTTTAGTAATGAATTGCCCGTTCATATCCATTTTGGGTTGAACGTAAACAAGAAAAGGTTAAGGTGAAAAGGAAAGGTGAGTGGTAAAAGTTGGCTCCCCCAAGGTCCGTGGCCGCTGCGCGCGCAGGAAAGTGGAGAAAGCACGTGCTTGCGCAGCGTGCTGGAAGAGAACACATGGAAATGGGCTGGATGGACTGACGCCCACTCGACTGTCACTCTTTTAATTGGCCGTGGAAATTCGGTTTCTCTTTAGACTGAAGTTACGCAATCACAATTTTCAAGTCACTTTTGAAGCCATTATAGCCGAACGGTGAAGGGGTCGGGCTGGCAGACTCATAATCCGAGGAACGCGGGTTCGAACCCCACCGCCGCTCGACTACTGTGGTGAGCCCACTCGTGACACAAGCATTATTTAGCTTAGTACGAGGGGCTAACGGGACTATTAGTAATTTGTGCAATAACAAATTACTAATAAAAAAAACTTAGATCTCATGTCCTTCATAATTTTGAGTCTCGAGTCCTGCCAAAAAGAACTCATGACTGACGATATAAAATCACCCAGTATAATATTATAATAGACCAACTCAAGTTCATGACTCAGTCTAGCTCAAAGAACTAAAAGACTCGAAGAGACCCAGAAGACTCAAAAGGACTCAGAAGACTCTAAAGGACTCAAAAGACTCTAAAGGACTCGGACTCATGTGACTAACGAGTCCTAGTCTTGAACTCAAGTCACGAAGACTCGAGTTTCTTACAACTCTAGGCTGGACTGACGCCCACTCGACTGTCACTCTTTTAATTGGCCGTGGAAATTCGGTTTCTCTTTAGACTGAAGTTACGCAATCAATTTTCAAATTACTTCGTTTTTCGTTCTCTTTCAAAGCTGAGGCTGCGTAATGGCATTTATCATCTTCGTGCTTCCGTGTACTCTTAATATCTGCGATCTGTTATTTAACCTCCAGCAAATATCTAAATCATACTTTAGTTAATCTTTCATGATCTTATCTATTTTTACGTTGTTCACCTCCGTGTTCTAGTGGTTTGAGGGTTCTGCGATGTTCCTAGATTAAGTTCTGTAGTTGTCATCTCTCTTTGGGTAATTGCTCTCAAGAACTTCTTAAACGATATACCCTAATAATTATGTGTAGGTTTTTTATCCGTCTCTGTTGCACAAAACTTAAATACACGTGCCATTATCAGTACATATTATGTATACATTATTTATTAGCATCAGTTTTATTTATATCCCCAAATACAAAACATTCACAGGAATTTCAATTCAAGTCGTGTAACCTGAACGCCTGTAGGTGCGCGATGATGTTCTGATTCTCCATTCTCTACAATCTCAAGTTCTGCAGTTACTTGAGCAAGCATTACATTGTAATTCTTCCTTATGACCATTAGGTATGTATACGTTTGCGTCATGACTAAGTCAAGCTATCGCTTCCACAGCGCTGCAATCATGTTATGAAAACCTGTAAGTTCGCTTGTGCTCAGTATCTTAGCGACTTGTTTTGTTCCAATGGCGGTGACTCTACTGAATCATTAACCTCTATTGTAACGCGCCCATTGGCGATAGAGGAAGAACTGATTGTAAAACACACGAAAGCGACGTCTACGTCTGTAGTAATAAGGCCTAGTATGGAGTGTAGACAGAATAATAATAATAAATAATAAATCATTTATTTGCCAGAATACGGTTACAAATGGTTATAAAAAGAGAAGTTTCCAACATATTCTATCGTACATACGATGTGCAAATATTACAAAAAATACGGTTATGTTTTTAATATTAAAAAGTAGTATCATTATTAATTGAATGTCATGCAAATGTCAGAAAATGATTATGAATTATTGAAATAGCACAAACATATTATTACATTAGATTCATACAATGTCAATGATACACAATGTCATATTTTAAGAAATTTTTAGATGTCAAGTAAGAGAACCAAGGTGTGACGCAAGCTGGTGACGTCACACGGTCGTGATGCGCGCGCGCTTTTGTTTCCGTGGAAATTCAAATGCGCCGCGTTTGTATGTATTCAGGGTAATTTGTCGCAACTGGATCTTTTCAAGTCCGGCCCCGTATTTGGACCAATTTGGATAAAGAAATAAAGTATGTACGATGATATCTATCTGACAACGACAATGTTAACAGCATTGTTGTGTTCCGGCATTTGGAGGTAAGATAGCCAGTTCCTCTATGGTTGAGGATTTCGGGTGAAGCTCGCTTCCACCTTGGGCCTGATCATCACTTTCCATCGGGTGAGTTTCGAGTTTCTTGCGCTGCTTCTTCTCAGCACTGGCCCATTTATTGTCCCGAAGCAGTGGTAGGGTTAATATTGGGACGTGTAAAAGCGCTTTTTAAAAGCCTATTTGCAAAAATAAATGAATTTTATGAATTTTGAGATGCAGGCCAAGAGCTTTCTCGTTGTGGCTCGAAATATGCCTCAAGACTTCTTTCAAGTTACTATAGTCGTCTTGTTTTTCCACTCGTGTGATAAAGTTACTCTGATTCGAAGATAATTCCGAGATAGTTTCGCTAATCCTGACACTGCAAACACATTGGTTTCCATCGAGTGCGTTGTCGGTGTCGCAAGCGCAACAGTGACGTGACGCAACAGTCGTGATGTCACAAGATGGCGCGCGCCTTTTGTTTTGTCGTGAAAGCCGCTGGAGGAAGCTAAGGTTTGCATAAAGGGCATAGATTGATGTCACACCACCACTCACCAGTCCTAGTTTTAATTCCATCTGAGATACTAGTTTTTCCAGAGATTTTGGTTTGCAATTTGCAATGCCAAATGATAAAGTCACAACTAAAATTAATTTACTAAGAGAACAACATACCGAAAATGAACTTGCAGTGCAGAGTTATTTAAAACAATGAGGTTCTCCTGGCCTGTTTTCTAAATCTTTTCTATCCAAGTGACGATATAATATCCTTTATTATTATATCAATTAGAGGCACTGTTTCACTATTCAGCCTGTGTATTTTCCAAGGAATAAAGTATAATTAATTATACTGTCCACGCGACGATATTGAATATCGTTGTGTCCATGGCACAAGAATGGATTTTTCCACTTGTTAAATGCACACAACTGCAGCAAAAACATCTGTTTTGAAGGAAGTCTTCGAGTCTTTGTTATAATTCCATAAAGACACAGTTGATGGGTATATTCCTTCACATAAGTTACAGGATAAATTTTTCGTAAAGACGGAAAATGGTGCGTCTGAAAGTCAAAATTATTTGTATGGACTATTAAAAATAGTGCTTACAAGTCGCCAAATATTGAAATAAAAAAATAAAACACTAATAAAAACAACTAAGTTTTTCTCTTATGGGAGTCTTTACATGTCTCATAATCTTTTTGTCCTACCAGCGCTTCGAGACCAACATTTGGCAAGTGCTAAGAAGAAGTGCTGCAACCAACTCAGTCACCACTGTCTGGTATAGGCATTTATAAAAAATCCCCTTGATAGTATATCAATTTCCTTACTGGATCATCCTCTTCGTCCTCAGAAGTCTCCGTTACCATGAAAAGTACTCAGGAAGAGGAAGAAGCCTCGACCTTCGTCATCTCGCAATAAAATCCAACTCGCGGACCTTGAGTCAACGGACTGACCGGCGATCCGCGGTGACGTCACGCATTGTTGTTTATGTTTTAACGCGAAGACGCTAATGAAATTAATTCTAAAGCTGGTTTTAGTGTCACGGGGACTGTCAGTGCGGATCGCTCCGCACAGCCGATCTGTATGTACTGCTAGGGAGCGGAGCGGTTCCTCCGGACCGCATTAGGTACTCTAAAACGCTCCCTAGAAGTTCATACAGATTGGATTGGCGTGACACTAAAACCAGCCTAACGGCCTCTTGGAGCTTGTATCGAGCTTGTAATTTCCTGTCATGGTTAGAGGATGCCAGCTCAAGCTGTCTGTCAAACTGAGATAATGACGCCCGTATTCACAAACGATGCTTGCTTAAGTGAAGCAGCAAATCGATCGTACAGCGTTGAACAGAGCCATAGCTGTATGATTTGTTCGTGTGTCACCCTGTGCGTCCACGCGCGCTGTGGGACCTCATTGTAATGATTGTGAATACTGGCGTAAGACGAAAAGTAACGAAGAATTTTTAACTGTACATCAACCATGACCCTTTGCTCATGCCCATGACTTCGCCCCGTGGATTTCTGTTTTGAAAATTTTCTAGTCTTTTTTACCCTTGCCTTGAAAATTCTTTTAACCTTTTCAAGACTTCGTTTCAAATTATTTACATCAATTGCAAGTTTTATAAATATTTTTGGGACAATCGTTTCAAATTATTTACACCGATCGTAAGTTTTGAAATATTTTTGGGTCACGGAAAAGGGGTGAAACTTTAGCTCATTTACTTATTATGTGCTTTGGTTCCGCTCTCTTTGTGTGAGAGTCCCTATCTCGAGCATTATTAGTAGGCATTATGTACATGGTTGTTTCCGCCGTTATCGGCGCAGTATCGGCGCGTGCGCAGCGCCAGCGGCCGTTCATCCCAAGTGATAGTGTGGCCGAAAAAACGAAAATCGATCATGCCTCAATACGTAGATACTTCGTATTAAAAATATCGATGATATGTATAATTTTCATTAAATCGATTATTTACCAGCAGGCCTGAATGGTCAGCACGACATTTTTTTTAGATCCGGGCCATAATGAAATTGTGCGTTGGGCAAAAGTCCACAACGATAGACAGCTGACGAAAGTATCAGGTGCGATTGTGGTCAAATACCTGCCTTAAAAAAAAGTAGAAAATTCGACGGAAAGAACTTCCTCTTATTCAAAAGATATTTCACTGTTAAAGATTGGGAGACTGTATAATGTACTGCATAAACCGTAGCTATTTCGGCCATTAATAGCTAGTAAGATTGAAAAACTGCTTTTGCGCTAGCTATAACGTACGATTGTGGTATCGCCGAGATATGCAGAGTGCGTCACTTGCGCCGGAGTCGCGCGTTGTTGCAGCGACTGTCAATATTGTGATAGCGGGCGTTGTTTGCGAGCCGTGTGCAGCGTGAGCACTGCAGTGGGAATGAAAATAAAATCTTTTATTCAGTACTTAGGCCCTTTCAGGGCGCTTATACACGTCCCAAAGGGTGTAGCAGGATAGTCTTGGAAAAAGTGCCCCCAAAGCCTGAAGTTCGAAACTGTGGCCAAACGATACTTTATACTCGTATATGTATAAAGATAGTATAATGTGCAAAATTTCATCCCCCAATACCCCCCAGGGAGCCACGCCACCAAACTATACCTAAAACTATTTTATTTATTTTCTCCAAATCTTTGGGGGTTCCAAGTCAGTTAGCGATCTCCGGGATACTCCGATCTTCACTGGTTGAGTTTCATTGGAGGCCAACCTATAAATCCTGGCTGTACAGGAGTTGCAGTTATAGAATTAGTCCTATAGACGCACTTTGTATCGACGTCTGCCGCTGTACATAATTTATTTAAAAAAAAGTTAGAACAGTAATATTTGCAACATCTAATTAAATTGTCATTAACACGTTGGACGCCGCGCAACCTGTTAACCCCTCCAGCTAAGCTAAATATAAATGCATGAGTGTTAGGCCCGGTTTCCACCATAGGCGAAGAGTTATGCGTTTAAATACCCAATCAGATTTCGTTATTTCCACGCCATTTCTCCGCTCAACTGATGAACACTCCTTAGTGGAAACTGGGCCTAAGCCTTGGGTTATTTGTAACTGCTCACAGTACATATCTTTTGATTATTCGCGACCAAGCCTACTAATCTGATCTGTCAGTCGTCTCACTGAACCCTCGTCATATTATCTGTGTCGCGAGTGTACATGTACAGTCACGGAATGAAAAGGTTCGTCAGTTTTCAAATTGATTCCTTCAACGAGTCGCGAGCACATATTACCTTTTGAAACTATGTTACAGAATAATCTCGAGTTAGAGAAAATAATCTTTAACTGTTCGTCAGTAAAGTTTATAATTATTCAGATCAAAGTTGTTTGACGATTTATCTTATCAAGATTATTATTATGATTGATAAACTAAAACCTTCTTTTTGGTTCAACCTGCCATTATTATTTCTATTAAATAAAAAAAAACTACATTTTGTAACATTGCATTGGGATAGAAAATTAAACTAGCAAAACCTTATTCGTTAGCAAACGTCATATTTATTTAAATGTTAGCAGCACTGTTTCTTGCACTGTTATGTTGGCAGGTTTGACTCTTACAGTACCTAGTGCAAGCGAAAACCGACACTAAGGTGATGAACCTTTTCATTCCGCGACTGTACAGACTGTCGTCAAACACATCGCGACACCCAATGTAGCCAAAAAATTTGCAACACGTCTTTGTTATAATTTGAATAAAGCGGTGTTGTTAACTTTGGCCACTTTCATCATTTCAGCCACAGGACGTCCACTGCTGAACATAGGCTCCCCCAATGACTTCCACATCCCACGGTTGGTAGCGGCCTGCATCCAGCGCCTTCCTGCTAACTTTATCAGGTCGTCGGTCCACCTTGTGGGTGGATTCATGTTGGTTGGTGGTTCCATTACGTGGCCTCCACTCCAGACAGAACCTTGTTGCCCTTTAGCCACTTTGTGTGTCACGAACTGTACTAGTAAGTACTAAGTACCCAAGCGTGCGTTATCAGGCGCTGCCCGGAACAGCTGTGAAGGCCCGTGGGGTCCGTTGAACTGCGGTCTCGGTGGTAACGACTACGGTATGCAAAAATCAAAAATCAAAATCAAAAAATATTTATTCAGTTTAGACCACAAGTGGCACTTATGAACGTCAAATATGCTCTCACCTGCAGCTGCCAACTTAGCCAACAATGTACAATTGTACATGTAAACAAAGCATGTGGTTGTGTCATTCGTTGTAGATATGTAGAGCTTAGGGTATAATGGGACTGCTGACGCATAATGTACGCATCTCTGTGTTTATGTCCCTAGACTATGTAAAGAATTATCTCTTTAGGCCATTATTATCATTGATACGAAAATGAGTTTTATTTACAAGCTCTATTCGTTGTTTAAGATCAATGATTACTCTGTAGGTAACGTTGATGGTATGCCTCAAACCATTGAGGTTCTTAATAAATTAATTAAAATAAACATCTAATGGGAATATAGTTCCCACAATTTTTTAAAGTCCAAAAAAAAAAACGAAGAAATAGTTACGCCCGTTACAGGCTTAAATAAACTTTGATAACGCTACGTTTAAGTAAATGCTTGGATAAATAGCTTATGGGTAAACAATAACATACCGTACCGTATAACCGTAGGAGAACCAAAGTAACCGACATAGCTCGCAGAATTGCTAAAATCAAGTGGCAGTGGGCGGGGCACATAGCTCGTAGAGACGATGGCCGTTGGGGCAGGAAGGTTCTCGAGTGGCGACCACGGGCTGGAAGACGTAGCGTGGGCAGGCCTCCTACTAGGTGGACCGACGATCTGGTAAAGGTCGCGGGAAGAGCCTGGATGCGGGCAGCGCAGGACCGTTCATTGTGGAAAACCTTGGGGGAGGCCTTTGTCCAGCAGTGGACGTCATTTGGCTGAAACAACAAACAATAACAACAAATGGCGCAATCTGCAGTCCCTAAATAGGCCGGAGCTCACTTGGCGGTGCGAGCGGTGCGGACGGTGTGAGTCACTCGCACCACCACCGAGCGCGAGGGAGGGGTGCTGAAAACAAGCAAAACACATTTCAACCACGGTCAGAAATCTGACACAGATCGTCATAAATTATAGCTTATATGTATGTTATTCTGGGTTATAAACAATACCTAATAATGTAAAGTTTCATCAATATCCGTTCAGTAGTTTTTTCGTGAAAGAGTAACAAACATCTAGACATCCAAACTATTTTTCGCATTTATAATATTAAAGTAGGATAGTAGGAAAAAGAAATAGAAGATGTAATCAAAGTTGGCGTGAAAAGGGAAGTTTAATTAATATATTTTTCTTTGTGTACAACAAAAACCTGTGCGATTCAGTGAAACTACAGAGAATCCTTTGTGTATGAAGCAACAATGACAAAATGAAATACGCGTAATTTAGCGTGTATCATAGAGTTCAAAAACACGTGATAGCTCGCGCACAGGGTTGATGAACTTGTTTTTAACAGCCTATGTATGTAATTTACGAAACATTTTCGGAAATCTTTGAATGTCAGTTCTCTTTCTTTTCAAAAATAAAGGAATGTTTTCTTTGAGTAAAATTTTTTATCTACAGTATTATGAGTACTTTCTCCCCAGGTGGCATTACAAAATTCCACCCTGTATAAGTGTAGCTACTCTTTCTTTTTGTAGAAAAAGAGCTAAAATTGGCAGCCCTTTTACTTCAAGATTTAAGGCAGTCAATTAACCTCTCAAGGCCGAATCGATCCGCCCCGAGATGCGAAGGGTTAACACACCTCAATCGGGCGCGCCCGAGTTCAATGCTATCGGACACCAGCTGTTCAAAACGACTATCATACAAACTTACTCAATAAGGATTTATATTCTAAATAGATTATATTCTAAAAATAATTGATAAAGTGTACTTAATCTCAGTTTATTACGTTTGCATAGTCACTCGCGGTTTTATGAAAAAAAGTATTTCAAATTCAAATTGGCTCTACCCAAACCCATAAATATTTACACAACACTCTTTCAAGTTTTTCTATCAATGACTGAGCTTGGTGACTGAGTAATCTTAAAAATATTAAGAAGATCAATTACTTTATCAAACATAATTACGACAATCATATTGACGTCTTCATTACATTACCAAAGAACTGACAATAGTTATTAAGTACTTAACATAGATTTTCCCTGAAAACAGGCCGCAATTTGTACTTAAGTAATACCACAATACCCAAGTACCGAGAACTGATAAAGCCGGTGTGACTAGCGCGGCTCAAATATTAGTTCCCGCGAGAGGCGATAAGGCTGTTGCAACGTGAACTAACTGAGAATGATATTTACTAAAGGCTCAAATGTTAACCTCTTGCCTGGTACTCACTCGCTAAGTACGGGAGAAAGTGCTGATACCATCCTTTTCTGGCTTTCTATGAAACATTAAAACAGGGTCTTGCTACTGAAAATGTCTGGGGTAAATAATAATTTTCTAACACCTCTCTATGTGAGCATAAACAGATTTGCTAGATCTGACACAAAATTTCATGAAAACATAAATTATTATTATGACTTTCGACTCTTACGAGCATAATAGTCATGCAAAAAAAACCACCTATGTTGACATACTTCAAACACCGCTAAAATAAAACATGGAGTATGCTTAAACCACTGTGGGCTGTGGCCTCCGTTTTTTTTACTGTATCGATCAGGTTCAAAATTGCCAACAGTGACACTATACACCACTTTTGTCCACCTTGTCTAAAAATCTTTCTACCTGATGAGCCATATTGACCCCTATTTCCTTGTTCCAGCGATGGCAGCAGCGCCGGCAGCCCGAAGGAGGCGTGCGTGGCCAACTCGCCGCCGCCCGCGCCCGCCAAGCGCGACGTTCGTCATCACCACGATCAGAGGAGGCTCAGCATCGGTCAGTATACGCAAGGCTCTAAGCACTAGATTGTTATCCACAACGAGGAAGCTCTTGGCCTTCATCTGACTGAAAATAAGCCATCATCACGACCAGAGGAGGCTCAGCATCGGTCAGTATACACAAGGCTCTAAGCACTGGATTGTTTATCCACAACGAGGAAGCTCTTGGCCTTCATCTGACTGAAAATAAGCCATCATCACGACCAGAGGAGGCTCAGCATCGGTCAGTATACACAGCAGCTATAAGCTATGGTACATATTTCTTGGGCTGCCTCTGAAAGTAAGCCACTACGAGTACCACGACCAGAGGAGGCTCAGCATCAGTCAGTATACGCAGCAGCTATAAGCTATGGTACATATTTTGTCCACAACGAGGAAACTTTTCTTGGGCTGCCTCTGAAAGTAAGCCACTACGAGTACCACGACCAGAGGAGGCTCAGCATCGGTCAGTATACGCAGCAGCCACTAGGTTAAGGTACAAGTCCAAGATGGACTGAAGACTGCAACAACAGGCGACACAGCTAGAGGCTGCGGTTGACCGCAGAAGGTTCGAAGAAACTGTGGTGGCTTGCACTTCGTGGTTGCTGTTTGCGTTCTGCAGTCCATCTTGGACTTGTACCTTTATGCTACGCCTTTTATCCAGTATACGCAGCAGGCTCTAATAACACTATGCTACATTTGTTTATCCATAACGATGAAGCTCTTGACCTGCATCTGAAAGTGAGCCACTACCACGATTAGAGGAAGCTCAGCATCGCGTCGGTCAGTATACGCAGCAGGCTCTAACTAACGCTGTGCTAAAGTTTTATTCCACAACGAGGAAACTCTTGGCCTGCATCTCGCCTGGTGTAAATTGATGATCAAGCGGAAGGTGGAAGCGAACCAGCTCTCTTACCTCTGCTATGCTGTCAACATTATTGCATAATGTGCACCGCCGAGTGGAATTCTCTGCCAGCTGCTGTGTTCTTGAAACTATACTAAGGCCTTTAAGGCAAGAGTCAATAGGAATCTTCTGAGCAAGTTTGCTCCTTCAAAGATCGACGACCGACTCTTCGCCATTGCACTTTTAAGGTAAAACTTGCATGCAGCGAGTAATGACAATAGGCGTGCCTTGTTCTTTGAAAAATTTCATCAGAATCATCCGACTCTTTTCTTAGTTGATGCTGTCCTGTTTAGCATGTAAGAGCATGAAGGATAGAAGTGACTTTAGCAAGTGGATCTCGCCTTTAGTTGTGAATGACGACCCAGCAACTTCGGTGTCTTCCTCTTCAGGATTCTCTGGCACATCTCCTTTAGTCAAAGTTATTCTATGGTTGGTGTGGGGTGCGCTAATAGGCCTTGTATGACTCCAGGAGGCGGCGGCGCCGGCGGCTCCCGTCGGGCCGAGCGCCGCGCCGCCGGCACTTCTGATCGGCGCCGATCAGGTACTGCTGCACCGAGCATGCTACGCCACCTGGAAATGTGTTCTTACATTATTATACAACCAAACAAGCTTCATGCGTTATCTTTTTGGGAATAACCTTATAACCCTCACTTTCTTATTTTGTTTGTATCTTCTCAGCTGCATCATATTTTATTTTCATTCTTCATCATCGTGTAATAATTATTTTTCATCGAAAGCTTTCAAGAGGAGAGCGTATCTTTACCTTAAAGGCCGGCAACGCACCTGTAACGCCCCTGGGTCTGCGGGTGTCTATGGGCGACGGTAATCACTTACCATCAGGTGATCCGTCTGCTCGTTTGCCTCCTGTCACATAAAAAAAAAAAAAAAAAATCAATCAAAGGAAACGATAAATCAAAATTATTATGTTGATTTTACCCATACTGTTGAACATCCAGAATACTGAAATCATTTTAATTGCATTTTTATCAATTTTACGCTCACCTTTTTTGTAACTTATTATTTCACGGTTTTGGGCATTTAACTAAGTACTGTTCTATTTGGAAATATTGCACTTGATGCGAAAATTTCACGCTTTGAAATGCTCTTTTTCTATCTTTGTTATTTCATTTGGTTTTTCTACGTGGCTTTGCCTTCCTGTTGGTGACGTGTCGTATTTATTTATGTACTTTCTCAGAAGAGATTTAGTAAAATCTATGTTTAAAAAGTTCAGATGGCTTGTTTTAATCAAAGTAGCATGGACAATCTGAGGTTAGCGATTAAGAAAACGACTTTTAAGCAATCGGTACATACAGAGTCGGCTAATTATTTCTAGAAAATATTCAGTATATGCAAATCATACAATAAATAAGCATGGCCGCAGCAAAACCAAGTCAATTCCGTTTCCTGGTCTCCATGGAAATGATATCAAAGCAACATGGTCGGGTGGCGCTTTCCCCGCGAGCGCGACGCTTGCGCAAGAGTTGCGTGCGCCGAAATTGAGCGCAAAGGTTAGGGAAAGGATCGAAAAGTTACGGGGCACTTATTTTGAAGGGAAAGTCGGAAGTTTTATTAAAACACCGGAGCAAAAAGGCGATATAGGTAGTGCAGTCATCGTGAAATAGTTCATGACGCCCAAATAGCCAAAAATTTGATAAAACAACGTTATTCTAATTATAACCAAGACGTACTGCGATTGCTAACTTATTGGCTACTTTGGGTTTGGGTGTCATCATGAACTATTTGACGCTGACTGTACGTAATTATTAGGTAGATAGATACTTACTTAAGAATATAAATCACTATTTGGTAATTTGCTTATTGCATATGAATAAATCTACCGCCCGCCGCACAAAGTATTATTTTTATAGAATTGGTTTGGTACTGTGGCTGATCCTTCACTGAAATAATTTCATCATTATAGAGCTACACCACGTTACACAGTCTATCACATCTGAAATCGTAAATAAATCAACCCAATCGTCAAAAATTTAATTTCAATATCAATGGTGACACAAGTAATGGACGCAGACAGCCGCCGAAATAAGGACACATAAAGGCTTTCACGAGTAGCTTTTAAACCCAATCGAATGCCAAAATTACTTTTGGCACAAATGAGCGCCCCAAATGAAATCACTTACGCAACTGCGGGCGAGCGGAGGCTCGTGACAGAGTTGAAAAGATACTATTGATAACGACATTTACCATGATTTACAGAGGAAAAGGAAAGAAAATGTTATTACAGTAGTTTAAGAGAAAGGCACCACAAATAAACAATATTATTTGTAGGTTGAAATTATTAAACAACACGAGTCATACCTACAACAGTTAAAGATCGTCACCGAAAATTCCATTCCATGTCGTTGGTTAGGTAGCTGTCACTTATGAAATCATGTTGAATTTTACTTATAAGAGAGATAGAGAGAGTGTGTTCTGAAAATTCAGGATTTCCCTCATGAAATAAAGTGAAAATTTCAATTTATAGATAGTACTTTTGAATTTTTCTCCACCTATAAAGAGATTTCTTCAGCAGCCCATGGTGATAGGGTTATTGATGTGTCTATTTTCAAATCACGTTAGGCAATCACAATTATAAAATAGCAAATTCCTCTAAACCACGTGCCATGATACAACTGTATTAGAACGAAATATGTACTTGATCAAGTTCTCACCCGAGTGTAAGTGCCTTTCCTGATGGTTGTCTTCTTGATGTTGCAGACCTGCGCGTGAGTCCCGGCGCCGGCGCCGGCCCGTCCGCCGAGCCGCCGCATCTGTTGCATCCGCCGCACCACCATCATATGGTGAGTACTCCAACGAAGGGGACTGGGGAGGTGGTTGATCTTAGGCCTTTGCAGGAGGGCGCTGGATGCAGGCCGCTACCAAGGCCAACCGGCCAATACGGATATCATTAGGGGAGGCCTATAATGAGGACAACAGTGGAGGTGATAGATCTTTGCAGGAAGGCGCTGGATGCAGGCCGCTACCAACCGGCCAATCTGAAGATCATTGGGAGAGGCCTATGGTTAGCAGTGGGATAAGATATTTTGTTATGTGGAGGAAATTCCTTTACGCATAATATTCTAGGGGCGCCAATCTTGACGACTTTTTAAAAAAAAAATTTAATACTCCATCCACACACTAGTATGGCAATTGGAAATAATAAAAAATATTTGCCAGGTTAGGCCTCATCACCCAGCTGTCCATCGATCTTTAAACATATGCCTGAGACTCTTAGTGATGCACCAAAACCTGGTGAACACTATTGTTTGAAGCTCTTATTGTGGCATAGAACTCATCAATACTCGTCAGAAGAATAAATAGTCAAGTCATAATAAACATGCAGGTCGCTACTGACCCGCTGTTTCATAAACAGCTCGTGTAGAAAGATAGGTTATCAGATCATAGTAACATTAGCCTGTCAATCTTTCTATAACTTCCCAGCTTTGGATCTCACAGTGCCACTCGTATTCCAGGACACGAACCCGCTGGAAGGGCCGGTGGAATCGATGGTGAGCGGCGGCGGCTCGTCGGACGGCGAGCTGTCCTCCAAGGCCGGCGACAGCCCCAGCCGCAAGCGCCGGCGCATCTCCCGCCATCTGTCCTCAGGTTTGGGAACTGCACAGCTCGTAAAGCCTGGTCCGTGAGCACGTAGAATTTTGTCCAATGACCCCAAGATACCCATCCTTATCGCTCGCGAGTAATTCTGTTGCTGTCGCGCTCGCACACTCACTGCGGGCGCCCGTCGCACAGTCGCAACAGCAATATAATTACGCGCGAGCGATAAGGATGGGTAGCTTGGGGTCATTGGACAAAATTCTACGTGCTCACGGACCAGGCTTTAGTTTAACTCATGGAACCTAAGTTTTTTCTCTTCCTGTACATTACGCCTCCCTGCTTCCGGACTTGTGGTATCCTTTCTCCTCTTGCATCTCCGTCAGCAGGCGAGTGCCCGTGACAACAGAGGGCCCCCGCTGAAAATCAGTTTCGAGGCGCGGTCTTGATGTATGCTGAGCGGGTGCCTTTTTGACAAGCAGCTATCTGTCCACTTGTATATTGTGCCTATGTTCTGCCTGCTTGTATACCTTTCTTTCAAATAATAACTATTATATTCTAAGTGTTTATGAGATCGAATCAGAAATGAGGAGATCCGTAAACAAACCGAAGTTGCTGATATAGCCCGAAGGATTAGCAAGCTGAAGTGGCAATGGGCAGGCCATATAGTACGCAGAACTGACGGCTGAAGGGGCAGCAAGAGTCTGGAATGAAGGCCACGTACCGGAAAACGCAGCTTGGGACATCCACCCACAAGGTGGACCGACGACCTTGTAAAGGTAGCAGGAAGGCGCTGGATGCAGGCCGCTCCCAACCGGGCGATGTGGAAATCATTGGGGGAGGCCTATGTTCAACAGTGGCCAAAATGATGATGATGATGAGAGGAGCAGGTATCCGCGAGGCCCAAAAAAAGTATAGTTGAAGGATTAAAAGTGAATCTTT
This sequence comes from Ostrinia nubilalis, assembly GCF_963855985.1. Taxonomy (NCBI): domain Eukaryota; kingdom Metazoa; phylum Arthropoda; class Insecta; order Lepidoptera; family Crambidae; genus Ostrinia; species Ostrinia nubilalis. Next base: position 7,441,487 of record NC_087117.1, read on the forward strand.
TCGTGTTCCAGGCGAAAGCAATGTGTCGGTCGCAGCACCCCCCGTCGAGAGACGGACGCCCCGGCATCACTACCAACCTCCGTAAGTATCGTCTCTTCTATTCAACTAGGGGAATAGGGTCGACTAGTTTAGGAAGCCAGAACATTGACAAACGCTGATTCCAGCGACTTTTCTAAAAAAAATACAGCTAGAGCTTTGTGGGAAGCAGTGATTGTAAGGCACCACTTCTGTCCCAGGATATGATAAGGTTAGGACGAAAAATAACACGCTGCTGAGGGTAGAGTCCCTAATTTTTCAGATCCTTGAGTCCTGGCTGTCTAGCCAAGGATATAACGTTGCTTGGACTTAAAACTATTTTTTATGATAATATGACTGATGAGTGTGTGTACAACAAACTTAACCTTTACTGTTCGGGTTTCAAGCTGTAGATCCTGGCTACACAGGAATAGCAGCTGTGAGAAAGATTGGAATAATCTCGTATGATGAATTTGTGTCTGCGTTGCAGACGGCGAACGCGCTACGTGTCAGGCGGCGCGTGAGGAGCATGGACGCACTAGGCTAGTGCGTGAGACGCTAGTGCCACTAGCGTCTCATGGTCCCTTATTTTTAAGGCCCTATCTAGAGCCCTAGCCGCTCAAGAAAATAACGTTGCTTAGAACTGTTTTTATGATAACATAACTGATGAGTGTGATTTTCTGCCTAATATTTCGTAACAAGAAGAGAGCAAAATGAAACCATATTTTTCTTCGTTTGACGGAAAGTTGACTTTTTTTTTTCTTAAATTACTTTTTTCTGTCTTTGACAGAGTGTACAACAAACTTGATTAGTTGGGATTCAAGCTCCTGGCTACACAGGAGTAGCAGCAGTAAGAAAGATAGCCCTGAATAATCCTTTTTAATGAATGGTTGTCTGCGTTGCAGACGGCGAATGCGTTACGTTTCCGGCGGCGCGCGAGGAGCGTGGGCGCACGAGCGACTGATGGAGCCGCACGCGCCGCGGCCCGCGCACGCGCCGCACGCGCCGCACGCCGCGCCCGTGCTGCTCGACATCAACCAGGTGAGGACCCTGCCCGCGCTCGACCGCCTCGTGGTCTAAAGCCTGGTCCGTGAGCACGTAGAATTTTGTCCAATGACCCCAAGCTACCCATCCCTATAGCTCGCGCGTAATTATATTGCTGTCGCGACTGTGTGACGGGCGCCCGCAGTGAGTGTGCGAGCGCGACAGCAACATAGTTACGCGCCAGCGATAAAGATGGGTAGCTAGGGGTCATTGGACAAAATTCTACGTGCTCACGGACCAGGCTTTAGTAGTAAGATGATAACCGTCACTTTTGCTAATTGCTCATAAGATAGGCCCCCTTAATTGATATTTATTGTCCGTGGTGCATAATCTTTTCTTAAAGGTTGTAAACCTTTGTTTGTCACCTGTCATCCGCTTTGCAATGGAGGGAAGTCGAACCTTAATTTCGAACTCCTCCTATGTTCTTCTGATTAATTTCGTTGCGGGTCCAATGACTGTTTAACTTTCCCCCGGGACAAACTTGACCTTCATTGGTTGGGTTTTTGTGGCGGTCAAGCTGTAGATCCTGGCTACACAGGAGTTGCAGTGGTGGGAACGAGAGGTGGGAAAACCGTCACTGTCAAAAGGGCGCACATGACAGTGGCACATAATAATGGAAGAAGAAAAAAATAAAAACAAGAGTAAACTGAGCAGTGCCACCCATTCACCAACAAGATGGTTGGTGGTAGGGCTTGTTCTAAGTCCGCCTGGCTAACTACCATCATCTTACCTAAGTCTTGTCACCATAACAACAATGTTAACAGCATTGTTGTTTTCCGGCAGTTAGAGGTAAGATAGCCAGTTCCTCCGTGGTTGAGGATTCCGGGTGAAGCTCGCTTCCATCTACGGCCTGATCATCATTTACCATCATGTGAGATACAGGCCAAGAGCTTCCTCGTTATGGATAAAAAAGGAGCTGCAGGCTGGAGGTAAGGCAGAGGAGCCGCTGGACTGCACTGCGGTACTGAGATGGATTCACAAAAATATCTAGAGATGGTGCTTTAAGATGAGTTTTACAGGATGCGTGAGACGGACTTAAAGAACCCCGAATTCGAAGAGGTCGCCAAAGCTAAAATTAGCGGAACTAAAGTTTAGCTAAATTAACTACTACTAAAGTTAAGAAATGAGCAAGAGCCGCAGCAGAAATCCACTGAGAATTAGTGTCAGGACATGATAATGCTTAATCGGAGTGACTGACTGTCCTTTTATACTTTTAATTAACTCAACGTCAAACTTTTGTTATTGTTTTTTTTTTTGCTTCTGTTCAAAGTTCTTACTGTAACGTGTGTCACTGGTTAGGTTTTATTTGGTGTCAAGCTGGAGATCCTGGGAATAACTCCGTACTAAAGCCCGGTCTGTGAGCTCACACTCACTGCGGGCGCGCGTCGCACATTCGCGACAGCAATATAATTACGCGCGAGCGATAAGGATGGGTAGCTTGGGGTCATTGGATAAAATTCTACGTGCTCACAGACCAGACTTTAGTCTTTAATGTTTCTACGTTTTCCTCCCCAGATGTCGCTGCGTGGCGCGCGTTTAAGCGCACTAGGCGGCGGCGGCGTGTGGCCGCACCCGCACGCGCACGCGCACCCGCACGCGCACCCGGCGCACTCGCACGCGCACCACGCGCGGGACCACGCGCCTCGCACGCAGGTATGTGGGACGAGTGGGTGACGCGTCGGGACGTGGAGATATGTTCAGTAGGCCGGAATAGACAAATTGTCTTTCAAATCTTTATACAGTCATGATTGGGTGGCCTAATTTCATTAAACACCTTACTGGCTCCAATTTTTTTATCAATAAAAAATGTGTTAAGCGTTATTGTTTATCATGGTCATAACTATTTTGACTTTTAAAGCTTGCAGCTTTTGGCTATGTGAAAGCCATGACCACCTTTTCTTGCGATGAGAGTGATAGAGCCCTTCCTCCGCTTTTCTTTAAAGTGCCCTTGACTTTCAATCAGCATCTCATCAGATGTTGCTTTGCCAAAGAAGACTGTTTTTCATCAATGAACACAATTGCAGCCCCCTTTTCTATCAAAAACTGCAGGTATTTTGGAATACAATAAAGTTTCAAACTTTAATTATTTACTTTGACTTGTTTCGAATGTTATTTTTAACATTTTTGTGATTACATGGATGATATTGTGATATATTCGTTCTCTCTGCAATAACATTTAGGAAAATTGTTACCATTTATAATCATAAAAACTACGGAAATACTGAACATATCTCCAATTTGAAAATGTATCTAATAAGAAAAATAATGTTATTTTATTACAGAGACTAGTTTAAACCAACAACAGTATTAGTTGATTGTACGCGATAAAAACGGAATAAATATTACTCATTGTATACTTTTCAACATCTGTATGGAACACAACAAAATAAGACTAGCTTCATTTTGACAGTAGTATAAAACGAAACATGAAATTAACACCTATCCCAATATTATAAACAAATTCAAGCGTCATTGTTTTTAGCCGTCAGCCCGTATAGGTAGTTAAAAGTTAAAGCATACCGATATCTGTTCAGACGAACATTGATATATAGCTGCACAATATCTTTGTTCACAGCTGTGTGTCATACTCTAAAATTGATATTTTCACTTTTGGAATACATGCCATTGTTTTGGTTGAAGGTGCATTTTCAGTTTTTATAAATTGATTTGTGTATTTTAGGATAATTCTTTTAGCATTCACAAATCTGGGCATAGCATATGACTTATACAGGATTGTAAGCGATGCGTAAGTCAGGTTTAATTTTAAGATTATCTATATTTAAGTATTGTTAGTCTAGTTTGTAAGATATTTTTAAGTTTCTGTTGTAAGCTTTGGAACGTGGGGCGACCGGACGTGACATTTTCTTTTATTCTTTTAAATTAATGTGACTCGGGAATCAGGAATTGATAAAGCAATATTATGGACAGATGATCTTGTTGTTAATAAAAAAATTGATGAAAAATATGATACGTCAAATTGAAATGATATGAATTTAAAATACCTTTTTATACTATGTAGTTAAAATACATCATTCCCCAAGCGGTCGCATATGGCCGCATAACAATTGATATCTGGTCTATTGTGCCTCGATTCGCGGGGCTTAAAAGGTTAAGTCAAATATTTAGATTTTTGTAGAATGTCATTTTGACCTAGTTCTACAAACGTTTATAAAAATATATCTCCTTCTACTTCCGTCTACCCTTTGGTGACTTCAGAATCGATAGATTTAACACAATTTCCTCTGAAACTAAAGACTTGCAATACATTCCTGATTCCTACCGAGCATCATCTCAAACCCAAGTCGTGGTCAGGTCGGCCCGCGCTCGAGCGCCGTGGCCGCGAGTGTAGCGTGGAGGTCGCAGGTGGCGGGCGCGGCCGGCGAGCTGTGGGGCGCCGTGCTGCCCGCCCTGCACGCGCCGCACCTGCGCTACCAGGTACTGCCATCACCCGCCCCGTCCCGACCCGTCCCGACCCGTCCCGTCCCGTCCCGTCCCGTCCGCGGCGAGGCTATCCCTTAAAGGTTAAGCCAAACCAACGCGATCAGCCGGCGTGCAACGATGGCGATCAATGCATTTAAGTCTGATCGCCATCGCTGCACGCCGGCTGATCGCGTTGGTTTGACTGAACCTTAAAGCCTGGTGCAGACAGCGATAATCGCGCGGTTGCTGGACAGTTCTCATACGATTGCATCAAATAACCGCACGGTTATTGCCTCAGTGCCTCGGCAATGTAAACTACCCAGAAGCCCGGGGTTATGCGCGTGTCTGAACAAGGCCTAAGAGCGGTTTCGCTACGTCCGATCCGAATCCAATAAAATACGGTTCGGAGAAGTTGTAGAACTATTTGCGTGATAGTTTACGCACTAGATCCGATTTCCGTCATTAAATTTTTCTGGATTAGAATCGGATGTAGCGAAACCACACCGAAGTTGCTTCTGGTATATGGGACTGTCAATAACCATCGCTTTGAGACGAGAGGAATAGACAGTTCCATAATGAGGCGCTAGGGAACAGCCCCGTAGATCCCATCCTGACCTTAGTATGGCTCGACAGTTTGTTTGGCATGATGGAATTGATATAGACCATATTCTAAGAAAAAAAAAGCCAAAAATTAAGACAGACAAGTACATACCTAACATAAAAAGCATGATGTGTAGACTGAGTCGTGCGGCTTAAGATTTAGGTTTTGACGCAGAACGTCATTCCGCAAAATATCATTATAGTTACTTCCTCAAAGTGTTTTAACATCTATTAAAACAATACATTTATTTGAATTTGACTAAAATCACTGAAAAAAGAGTGATAAACGTTATTTGTTATAAATAATATACATTATTTTATTTATTTATTTAATATTTATTATACTTTTTAACACCATAAAAATGTAATATTCAAAACGTTTATTCAGCCATACAAATCCTTAGCATGCTTCTGTATCGTACTGCTGGACAGTATGATATCGTCCATATAAACCGATAATTGTCTCACACCTCCCACCTTAACACTCCCGTCCAAATACCTGTCTATAACGTCTCCGGCGCACTCTAGCCCATAACGCTACATTAATACTCGTACGGAAGGTTTTGTAATTAATTTGTGACTGGCTGGATCTGTGGCTTGTTCGAGTTGTATCTGATAGTAATCGGGTCCGTAGTCGACGAGCTAAACGACCTCGTGCAAATCATATTCAACCATGCACTTATTTCAATATTAGAAAACTATAATTAAATAATACGTTACTGTTTTTATTGTGCTTTTAGTAACTAACTAATGACTAGCACTAGCATAATTATTTTCTGAGGATAACTAAATCCTTTATAATTTAAACCAAGTGAGTGGTGGATATGAATTCGCGCGAGATCAACCCCTGTTATGTGGTTTGGTCCTAGTTCTTACAGCTTTAGGTCTGGTGCGTTTGTCTGCTTAGTACACACTTCCCGTGGTTGTCCGTTCCAGGTTGGACTTGTTACATTTGCGCTGAACAATTCGCTGTTTTTAGTGTTTTAAATACTTGGTAAAAACGTTTTGTGCTAAAGCGATGCCGGTTCACGTGGTCTGTGTGCGTATTGCGCTTGTACACGCTTCATATCACATTTTTCTTGGTAAAGGATTAAATTAACGTTGATTCATTTTCATTCTATACACTTGTGACATTAAAATGATTGATTAACTTGATTAACAAACAGAACAGCGCTGAACTGGCACGCCACTGGCTCTAGAGATACTTCCGGCGTGCCATGGATGTTGTAGCTACACACTATAAATTAATACACATTATCAATTTCTTTACTAGCATTTATTTTCTTCATACTTTATCCAGCAGATTTTTCTTTAAATGGTTTTATAGCTATAGAGACTTGGCCTCCAAAGTGCTAATTATTTTTAATAGGAGCTTGGTTTTACAGGCCTTAGCTGCAGTCCTCAGGGGTGGCTCACTTGTGACAGGCCAGATGATGGCTCACATTCTTAAGCATCCGATAGACCGTATGCTATGTGGCGTCCATGATTCTTAGCACTTTCGAAGCATCTGTTCCATTCTGTGATAACTCTACCTCGAGCTTAAGGCTACAATGTCACGGCACGCAACTACCTTTGGTTTGAGACGAGCTACCCATCACCCGCGCTTTGACATGTTTCAACTTATAGTTTGGTGGTCGATGTTCCGGTAGCCGCGAGCGACACAACTTCCATATATGTTAACTTAAGCACAGATATGCATGCCCAGATTAAGTATTATGTCGATAACGGTTTTGGTGAGGAAGGACTAGTTTTAACAAGATATATGTGGCTTGTATAATGTAAGCGCGTAGTACAGATAGAATAAACGCTCGGTCCTTGATTTGTGAAACATTTGTACCGGACGTTGCCTGATCGGTGTGTTAGTGGTCTGATGTATGGATTGTGGACCCCTCATACTAACCTTCCATTGCCCGCAACTGCTTGTCGGATTCAAACGTGTCACTCGCCGTCATCGAACTCCATCACAACTCATTTTGTGTAAGCTTGAAATAGATATTTTACGTGTAATTTTCAATTGAGTTGCTCTCTTTCACTGAAAGCTTTTTCTAGATAAAGTGAACATTATTTTTACCAAATTAAAGAACGATAAATGTGTAAGTATTTAGACTTTAACTCCTTATAATAAAAGTGATTATTGTATCTTCACATCTCCCCTTTTCTCGCAATCATTCAATCACGAATTTAGCTTGATCTGTTCTAGACTTAGTGCAAGTGTTTTGTTCTCGGATCAGGCAGCGTCCGACTCGTTGTTGGAGTGGGACAACTAATATTGTGTACTCGTCTACTGCTGTGACCGACCGACTAGCATAGATGCTTTGCCCCGTTACATCCTTGGCAGTGTTGCTGAAGACTGGATTATTATCTCAATAAGTCTAAATTATAATAAGATTATGTTTTTCATTGTATTTATTTTAGCAGCAATTACCTTAAGTATTGGATACGTTTAGAAGTCGAAACTGTCGAAAGTTAATAGATCGAGGATATCCTTTATTCATTACGTTGTTAAAATACATGAAAAAGAGCAATCATGATGAGAAGATACTCACGAACAGACACCAAAATTGATTGTTAGATTGTTGATTCTTAGTAAAACGTTTTAGTTTGATTTTCGGCAACACTGCGTGGTTTTGTTTTTGCATGAAGAGTTCCAACTTTGCGTAGGGCATCACGTGTTGATAGATCAGTGTTAGGAATGCATTTGTTTGTTCAGAATACCTCTGAAATGTTAAATTAAACAATTTACACCCTTTATGTATTTGAAATAGAATTTAATTTAATGTAAATAACATTGTCGTCGTATCGGATCCTTCACAGCGAGTAGACGTCGTCATGGAGACACTAATGCCACACCTAATACTTACATCGAGACATACAGCACTGTCATGTTAGCGTTTAGCTTGGCTCATGTGATCGTGGCCTGACGTAGCGCAAACCACAACATACTCTAATCCTGCGCGCTGAGGTTCAGATTCGGTCGCCAGGATGGTGCTAGCCGCAGTGTGACTAGGTGGTAGGCTGCATAGACTGTGTGCATCACGATAATACCGCCGTGCGAGCAACTAACAATGCTACAATAACAGTAGAAACAGGTATCATCATCATTTGTGGATGATTCTTGTCCAAAAGGGTGTAGCGACCATTAAAAAATATGTGGTGTGCAGATTACTTTAAAATGCCACTTCGAACATGACGTCATTTGATTTAGTTTTTCCAGCAAATCCTGCTGGTATTTGACGATTCAGAACTCAGATTTTTCAGCTCTATCGTGGCATGATTTGATCGAACACTTTTAACAACACGGAAGATGTTTTTTTAGTCCAATCAAAATTTTGGCAAAGAATAAGTGTAGCATTGTTTGGTGCTCGCGCATAACTAATACATAATGTACTACAATAGACTCAGTCTGCACAGAGCTTGTGACATAGGCACAAGACGGCGCGGGACCGTGCCTCTTGGCTGACCAGCGACGACAAGCGACTGGCAAATACGGAAACTGAAGATTTCTTATTGGTCAGTCGTGAGCTCGCGTCAGCTAGCGGAAGCATGCTTACAGTTCTATACCATTCAGTTGATGTTTTATTCATATCACACTTCTGGACCGAATCTTTTTTATTAATTTTTCAATGATACACTTTTTAACGAACCGCGCCGGAGACACGACGCCATCGTTGTGACGTCACGGGCGACGCGTCGTCTCTCGGCCGCAGCATGCCACACGAGCTCATACTGTTTGGTTCTGTACATACTTACTGTGTACCGGTCTAGCTGCTGATGGCATTAGCGGTAGGCCTCCGCCGGGCCCAGGCTCACACCTCCCGGTCGACGGCGACCCTCCAAATATTTTGACTAACCCCACATTTTAAAATTATATTTTATTCTTCGTGTACAGCATGCTTCGATTTCCCACACTCTTCAATACCCTGTGAATGTGTTCCGTGTTTTACGTGTATTTTTGGCCGCAGCAAAACTCGCCCCGTGTGGCGCGGTGGTCGCGGGCGCCCGCAGCCAATCGCCGCTCGGCGTTTGTCCGTGCGCGCCCGAATTCCGCACCACACTGGTCGATTTTCCCTGCGGCTATCGCTACACTTGTTTACTTAGGAAATTTTGCCGCTAGCAACTTGAGCTTTGATATTTCGTAGATTGTTTCCAAACAGATACATAAAAAATATTTGGCTGGTCGCTTTGATTATTATTAGAATTTGGCTGTTTCCTAAAATATGCTCTTTAAATGTGACCAATAACAAAATTCCAATTTAACCGATCGCTGGCGAGTGATGTTCGCGGGGGCGGTGTAACACGGGCGCTATGATTTACTTTCAATAGCAGTAGTGGAGCACTAGGTTTTTTTCTCGTTCTACTTTCAGTGTGTTCATGTCATACAATCTCACCGTTTTGTATATTTATATTATTACCCCTAGTTATCTTATATTCATCGGCACTGTCCTTAGCGTAAGACTGTTGGTGTGGTGGTGTATATTTAAATATATTTATATTATTATACATTTTATTTCCTCATTATTGTTTATTTGCCGATTCATTGTCTCAGACACGTTTATGTAAATCGTTTAATATTATAGTGTTTATTATATTATATTTAAGCATGTCGTTTTACTTCATGTCATAATGATTTCTCGACGGCTTGTTTATTTATTTATACATTCCCGCGTATGTCATGTTGACCGCTTCATAGGACGAGACGAGAATCTGTACGCTTAACCGAACTCGAAAGTGCTGTTTCTGTTATGGTTTATGGTTTTTGTCTTAATATGGCGGCGAGTATACCACGATATTCTCATATTTTCTTTTGCATTCCCTAAAATAAATCTTTCTTAAACATCTGATACTGGTTATCTTATATTTTCTCGGCTGATTTTTTTCCTTGAGTCACAAAAGTGAGAAAATCGTGGTATACTCGCACCGAATAATATGGAGAGGGTTATAACGCTCGAGGGGGATACACACGACACATGCGTGATAAAATTAAAAGAATTGCTGATGTGTCTTTGAAATGATGTGCAAGAAATATATTTCTTTATTCGAAAAATACTCTTTCTTTTTCTTTCAAGCTTTGTTATTTGGCATCTGGCAAAATCATATTCACAATTTAGTCACATTGAAAAACTTACCATAAAACAAAATTTAAAAATGCCAACACTCATGTAACTTAAAAATAGTTTAAAATTTTCATAAAGATAATTAAAATCATTGCGTCACATTTGAGACACTTATTTCTGAGTAAATATCACATATTATATTCAAAGACCCATCAACTCAAAGGTCCGTATCATGAACGTTACTCGGGGCTACCTAAGTAAACTCCGACAAACTTTACTTCGACATTACGTTACTCCGACATTTCTGAATATCGACATGACTTTACTTCGACACTACACTACTCCGACAAAGGATATTCGCCTTTGTCTAAGTAGTGTAGTGTCGAAGTAAAGTCATGTCGATATTCAGTAGTGTCGGAGTAACGTAATGTCGAAGTAACGTTTGTCGGAGTTCAGTTTTTGTCGGCGGCTCGAGTGTGACGTTCACGGCACGGGCCTGAGTGTCGTGTCAGTCCCCCGCCGGACGCGAGCTGACGCGGCGGCGTGCGCAGATGGGCGGCGTGTACGCGGGGCTGCAGTACCACGGCGGGTTCGCGCCGCGCGCGCCCTTCGCCTCGCCGCCGCACCACGCGCACCATGCGCACTACCTCGCCGGATCGCAGGTGAGTATGAGAGTCCAGTGCCTCATATCTTCTTCTTCTTTTATTATGGCAACGGCTTGGTTTTGAGAACCATGATTTCGCCAATGTCACGTAAACAGTTTTGACAAAGTAACAGGGTTTACAAAAAACAAAAATATCTAACGTTTCTAATGGCGTCAATGTTTTCTATTTATATAATAAAATCGACTTTTTTCTTAAGAAAAATCGATTTTTTTCTTAAGAAAAATTGATTATTTATTAATCGATTTTTCAAGAGTAGAAAAAAAACCGATTAATTAAAAATCGATTTTTTAACTACAATGTCACATCCCTAGTATAGTGCATGAGCCACGGCCTCTGAGAGACCACTGTTTGACTTCCCATCTCCCCCTTAGAATCCCACAGCGAGCACGGCCTGTATGTAATAGACTACTGCTCGACTTCCTATCCCTCCTTGAAATGCCAGTGAAAAAGGTCCAATGACTTCCAACGCTACTGATTCAGCGGGAGCAAGAGCTGCTAGCTAGAGTCTCGTTCTGCATCAGAAGCGTTCATCCATGCTTTTAATGATAATGGCAATGATCCTATCTTTCAATAAAGCCAATGAATTTGACAAATCAACCAATTTTGTAATTTATTACTTTTGCATTCAGTCCTGTAGTCTGTACTAGATTAATATGATTGAAATGAAAATGTTCATGAAATATGATCTTTTTAAATTGCTACAGGCTGGAGCTGTAGCTCAGCACATACCTATTATTGTCCTTATTTATTAGTGTTACAACCCCGTGTAATATTCTTCTAGCGCGCTGAAGGTGGTCGCCTGGAGATGTTAGGTGGCGGCGAGGGCGCGCTATCTCCACTGCAGGCTGCGCCTGACCTACATCACGCGCCGCTGCTGCTCGCCACAGAGGTACGTGCCAGGGGACTGAGGCGGCGGTGCAGGGGACTGATAATATCAGGGCCAGAGGACTGATCATAGCAGGATAGAGGAATTAATTTACATGGGGAATGTATTCAAAATGACGTAAGGTTCTTCATTGATTGTTATAAAAGGTTATTTGTTTTTGGCTGTGACTTAGGCTACAGATAGGCACATTTATGGAGATGTCCTTAACATAAGAGGTTCCTTGTTTTGACTACAGGACTCGAAAACCCATAGTTTACAGTAGTGTGAATGAAATACTAATAAAAACTATATTTATAGAACGTAAATGCTATTGTTTTACTATGATTGTCTTCAATTATTATTTCATTTATTGTGTTATTTCTAGGCGCGCGGTAGTCCCCTGGAGCTGATGGCTCCACACCACGCGAGGCACGCGCTCTCACACCATCATCACGTAAGTTTAAAAACATAACCCACCTTCTGATGCAGTCGGGTAAAAATATATTTACTTTATTTTTAAACTATGTACTTACGATAACGTTACCCTATTAGTTCTTCACAAATGTTTGACAGCCTGATGATGAAGTCATCTGAGGATTTTTTTACCTTTTCACTCTCGCTGAAGCTGGTAGCGAATTTAGTCCCTAGCTGTTCGCATTATAAAAGAGTTATCGAAACAATTAGTGCGAGCTGGTGAAACGTCTCGGCACTTTAAAACAACACTGTTTCTATAATTGATGTAATTGATTTGTGGCTCATTTGTCCCACCAGCGTCGCAGCGGTTCAGGCGTGGGCGTGGGCTCAGGCGTGGGCGTGGGAGTCGGGGTGGGCGTGGGCGTGGTGGGCTCAGGCTCCCGCGCGGCGCGGCCCTACGTGCGGCACGCGCCGCGGTGGCCGCACCACACGATACACCACATACATGCGCAGGTGAGTAGTTGATTGACTTTAGTGTGAGTTGTAACTACTGAGGTTACAATACAACCATGGTGTCACACTTTATGAACTGTTACAGGCGTCAGACAAAGCCTAATTGAATTAACAGTATTAAACTATAAGCTGTATGTTTTCCAAATAAAGAAAATACGTTACGGAACTTGTTCCTGTTCAGGTGAATTTGTGGAAAAATGTTTTTCAATTTGATGCGACTACTTAGAGAATTCTTGTTTGTAGTTACGGCTGGTGGTCTTTTATTTTAGTAAGTTTAGTGTCAACAGTTCTTCTGAACAATCACTCATCAGGCTAAGACACTGGTCTGACCTTATCATGTGTCTGTTCCCTCAGGGTGGCGGTGGACTAGTCGGCGCGGCGTTGCCTCAACTGCACGTGGCGTCGCCGCTGTCGTTGCCTCCCCCTCCCCCTACGTATCAGGTTAGTGGTTCATTGCCTTATAATGTTTTTTATAGTTCTTTGAAAAATGTTCATTTAGCACATTTTTTTAAATATTTTACTTTTGATTTTGGGACTAAAGTTATTACTTTTGTGTTCTGAGCCTGTCTCTAGAATAACTAACTTCCTACAGCAGGCATATTCGATCACATAAATAAAGCCTCACATTCTTCACATTATTGCCTCGTCCTAACAGTCCCGCGCCACCCGCAGGTGTTCCTGAACCTGCTGGCGATGTTCCCGGTGTCGCCGTACGCGGAGGCGCGCGAGGACGCGGGCGAGTCGCCCGAGACAGAGAACTACGAGGCGCTGCTGTCGCTCGCCGAGCGCCTGGGCGAGGCCAAGCCGCGCGGGCTGGCGCGCCAGGAGATCGAGCAGCTGCCCAGCTACAAGTACTCGCCGCAGACGCACCAGGGTGAGTGCCAGGGGACTGAGGCGCTGCTGTCGCTCGCCGAGCGCCTGGGCGAGGCCAAGCCGCGCGGGCTGGCGCGCCAGGAGATCGAGCAGCTGCCCAGCTACAAGTACTCGCCGCAGACGCACCAGGGTGAGTGCCAGGGGACTGAGGCGCTGCTGTCGCTCGCCGAGCGCCTGGGCGAGGCCAAGCCGCGCGGGCTGGCGCGCCAGGAGATCGAGCAGCTGCCCAGCTACAAGTACTCGCCGCAGACGCACCAGGGTGAGTGCCAGGGGACTGAGGCGCTGCTGTCGCTCGCCGAGCGCCTGGGCGAGGCCAAGCCGCGCGGGCTGGCGCGCCAGGAGATCGAGCAGCTGCCCAGCTACAAGTACTCGCCGCAGACGCACCAGGGTGAGTGCCAGGGGACTGAGGCGCTGCTGTCGCTCGCCGAGCGCCTGGGCGAGGCCAAGCCGCGCGGGCTGGCGCGCCAGGAGATCGAGCAGCTGCCCAGCTACAAGTACTCGCCGCAGACGCACCAGGGTGAGTGCCAGGGGACTGAGGCGCTGCTGTCGCTCGCCGAGCGCCTGGGCGAGGCCAAGCCGCGCGGGCTGGCGCGCCAGGAGATCGAGCAGCTGCCCAGCTACAAGTACTCGCCGCAGACGCACCAGGGTGAGTGCCAGGGGACTGAGGCGCTGCTGTCGCTCGCCGAGCGCCTGGGCGAGGCCAAGCCGCGCGGGCTGGCGCGCCAGGAGATCGAGCAGCTGCCCAGCTACAAGTACTCGCCGCAGACGCACCAGGGTGAGTGCCAGGGGACTGAGGCGCTGCAGGCGTGCCAGTGAAAGTGACGTGCCAGGGGACTGACACTCGTCAGAGACGGTTGGTGCTAAGAGCTGGCCAGGGGAATGATAATTACTGCAATCAAACCGTTGTATGTGACATGCCAGAGGACTGATCTTCGTTGCAATACCGAGTTCAGTCCAGGGGACCCGTACACAGCTTTACGGGTAAAGTTGACTTGGAAATAAGTACGACGTCTTCGCCAGTCTCTTGAAAATAAATACATCTTGAAGAGCGCTAGCTGTATAACTGTAACATAGAATTGATGTATTGTACCACTGTATAAGTGCCATGGAAAGTGTATTGAATAAAATATTTGAATTTTGAATTGCAATATTCGTATATATATTTTTACGTATTTTTCTTTCTTATTTTATAAAGTTATGCCCAAATAATATTGTCTTTCTCTTCTCATCTCTAAAGTTAATTCTGCCCTAAACTATCTTGAGTTCCAGCAACTGTTTACTGACTGTGCATATTTCCCGCGGCAGTAATTCATCTGTATTTGTCTCACTTGCAGGCGAGCAGGCGACGTGCGTGGTGTGCATGAGCGAGTTCGAGGCGCGCCAGACGCTGCGCGTGCTGCCGTGCGCGCACGAGTTCCACGCCAAGTGCGTCGACAAGTGGCTGCGGGTACGATGCTCCCGTTACTCTAGCTCGCACGCGGCAGGCAGCAGGCGACGTGCGTGGTGTGCATGAGCGAGTTCGAGGCGCGCCAGACGCTGCGCGTGCTGCCGTGCGCGCACGAGTTCCACGCCAAGTGCGTCGACAAGTGGCTGCGGGTACGATGCTCCCGTTACTCTAGCTCGCACGCGGCAGGCAGCAGGCGACGTGCGTGGTGTGCATGAGCGAGTTCGAGGCGCGCCAGACGCTGCGCGTGCTGCCGTGCGCGCACGAGTTCCACGCCAAGTGCGTCGACAAGTGGCTGCGGGTACGATGCTCCCGTTACTCTAGCTCGCACGCGGCAGGCAGCAGGCGACGTGCGTGGTGTGCATGAGCGAGTTCGAGGCGCGCCAGACGCTGCGCGTGCTGCCGTGCGCGCACGAGTTCCACGCCAAGTGCGTCGACAAGTGGCTGCGGGTACGATGCTCCCGTTACTTAGCTCAGGCCCGTCCAACATACGGCCCCAATAAGCCCTTCAACCGGCCCGCGGCGGATCTCCTTACTAATATGTGCTAGAGTGCTTACCAATACTTTCGTCATAGGGTTTTTTTTTTGGCTACCGTTACAAAAATACTAATCTTGGTCCTCTACGAAATTGTGTTGGTCACAGTAGGCGACGTGCATGAGCGAGTTCGAGGCTCTACCCTACATGCTTTATTTATTCTTATTATGTGGGATGTCTACCCCCAAGGACAGATGGCCTCATGAAGATTGTAGGGAGACACTACGCCCAACTAATCTGGAAACCATTGTGGGAGGCCTATGTTCAGCTGTGGATATTTCGCTTTAGATTCAGTAATGATGTGGTGACTTTGCTGAGAATTCGCCTGATATTTAATATCACCCATTCATTGACCAATATCATTATTGATCGTTAATGCAAATCACTAACAATGTATGCCAGTTATTGATCTAAACATTCCTTCCCACAGTCTAACCGCACGTGTCCAATCTGCCGCGGGAACGCGTCGGAGTACTTCAACAACTCCGAGTGACTCAGCGCGCGCGTCCCCGCCCCGCCCCGCCCCGCCGGCCGGGCCTGCCGCGGCCGCGGGCTTCTACTAGTGCTGCTGCCGCGACTCATACTGCGCGCCACGCCGCCGCCAGCGGTACCGAGAAGGCGACACTTTTAACGCTATCTACTGACGCGAATCGAAGAAAAATGTGGAAATGTGGAAACAGGATTTAAGAAGGCTAAAGTGTAGTGAAGCGCGCGAAGCTTGATCGCATACGGGTCATATTTGTGTGAGACTGTGAAATGAACTTTTTAGGTTTACGTTTGTTAGTTGTAGGCGGTTTGAAACGGTCGGAGGTCCTTTTTTGTCGCCGAGCTTTAGAAAGGGACCCCCGATTTTGACGTGAAATTCGAACAAAACGCAGTCTGCCCGGTGTTAGTTCACACGGACGATTTTAACGCTAAAGTGTCAATGTTCACCGGTCAGACTGTAACATCCAAGTTTCCGCGCAATAAGTTTTGGACGCTATTTGTGAAGTGTTAAAGTCGTTTTCGCATCGTGTAGTGTTAAGTGCCAGGACGCTTGAAGTGCGTTTGCCAAAATATCGTAAAATTCCTTTCTAACAATGATTCCTTCGCTTTAGTGTCGTCGCTCGACAAAGTGGCGACGAAATAACCCGTCAATTTAGTTGTTAATTAATTTTGGAGTTACCGCGCCCCGGAATGATCCTCACGTAAGTTAGTTGGGTGTAAGCATGTTAGTCGGCCTTAGTTGCGTTAGTTTAGTCGTTTAGTTGAGGCCTGAGCGGCGCCGGGGGACTGACGCTAGTTTTAGTTAAGTCGCAACTAACTTGTGCAATCGAACGCCGGTTCCTCTTGGAATCAATTTTAGATAATTCAATTTGTGCAATTCTTAGATCAATTATTGATTCATTATGAATTGAGGTGTTTCTCATGCAATATAAAGTGTTAGAGTCGAAAAAAAGTTTAAATAAATACGAAAAAATCTAAAATTTTATAAGAAAAAAAAGTTGTTTATTTAATTTTCGTTAAATGTAATAGTGCAATTAATTATTTTTGCTTATCGTAAATAACAAATAGTATATACGTTTTTGTTTTTACATTATTGTTAACATTGTTACACCATGTGTTATTGTGTGTTACACGAATTGTTATCGTTGTATGAAGTAACGGAGCGTTGGTCCCCGGCGACGCGGCCGCGTTTTTACACTTCTTTAATTTTCCTAAACTTAAGACTAAGTTTTCGTGATTTTCTGTCAATGTGCACATAATGTTCAGTTTTCAATCGTCATGAAAATAAACATTACAAAACCATCATAAATATTTTACATCTGTTCCGTGAAAACAAGATAATTTAGATTGAACTTCACTATTGGTAAGTTCGTTTGATCATGTAATAATGCTGGATAAATGAACTTTTGTAACAGACGGAATAAATCTTTATTTACAATAATCGTAAAACTGAATGTGTGTTACATTGATGAAATATCACAGAGACAGTCGTTATGTACATGGATAAATATATTGAATGGTGTTCCTGTTGTATGTTTGTGTTGACTTCTTTTTGTTTGTTTTTAATCTTTGGGTGGATGTGTTTGCGCGGTCGGCGGCTTAATGCAATAGTATTTATAAAAGTTATTCCCAAGTATATTCCACAGGCGTAGAGAAAATCACAAAACTTAACGAATATCCAAGTAGCAAGAGCGAATGTGTGGTTTAGCGCCATCTAGCGGCAGGTAAAAACATTAGTGTAAAAAGTCTCGCCTCTGCCGACAATAGTATTTATGTCAATGATAATAAAGTACAAAATCATACATCTTTAGCCGCCGGTCGCACGCTCGTTGTGGTCCGCACGTGCAATAACCGCCTGTATGTATACGTGGGTAGGGTTCACTTCGCCTCGGCACGACGCATATTTGGCTGGGACTGGGTTACATGTTGGTTCTTCGAGCGAGCTAAAGAACGTAACGCATCGCTTAATATCTTGAATCTTTAGGAAAGAACAATTTATATTTCTATTCTCATAAAGAGCCATCGGAGTAGCTGTAGCTTTTATATGGGAGAGAGGTCTAGAGTTCAGAAATGGCGCTTGTTCCCTATGAGTTACACCCAAACTCGTTGGGAAAAATATTCCCATCCGGTCACACTGGTACTGATCACACACATAAAGCACCTTTAATATCGGGATATAAGAAATTTTTACTCTAAAATACATTAAAAATCGAAATAATTATGTACTCTAATGCTTACAGTAAGAAAATACAGGTTAACGAGTAAGGGTGTGACTGGATAGGATTTTTTTCCCAACGAGCAACAGTGTTACTCTTTGTAACAGTGTTTCTCTGTAACAGTGTTACTCTTTGTAACAGTGTTACCCTTTGTAACAGTGTTACTTTTTGTAACAGTGTTACTTTGTAACAGTGTTACTCTGTAACAATGTTACTCTTTGGAACAGTGTTACTCTTTGTAACAGTGTTAATCGTTTAGGTGTGACACGTTGTGAACAAGCGAGCAATGGGGGCAAGGTCCCATCCTGGCTGGAAAGAGACAACAGTATCCTGCTCCTGGTTGTGAAATTGTGCTAAAACTAGTAGGTCTGGCTTGTATGCGTGACGTTTGCGGGACGCTCTGACAAACGCTTTAACCAAATCTGGCAGGTTAATGTATTCTGGCAATGAAGGATCGAGTGGCCAAAATTATAAAAGTGGAACGAACGCAGTCCATCAATTCTGGGAGATCGGTTGGATTATTTCTAGAAGATCTTTTCTTTTATCACAATAATTATAGACATGAATTATTTTATTTACTCTCACTTGATGTGCCTTATTGCTTGTTTTTAACTGATTCTAGCAATAAAGTTAATGAATTCTAGCGAAGTGTTAGTTTGCTTTGTTTCGACAATAATCTTGTTGTTTTATTTTGTGTCGTGTAACATATCCTATCGAGTAAGGTTGTCTCTCATAGAGACGTGTACATACTTTACTTAAATTAATAACGAAGGCTTCGTTTTTCTGGGAAGTGCTGGCAACGTTAATGAATTTTTCCTCATTGTTTTTCGTTCGTTTTTTGAGATTTCGTAAATTGTCATCACAACTAGATTGTAGGTAATCATTAACAAACAATTGCAGTCGACATACGATCCAATGGCAAATACGGTCGTTAAACCAGTATGTTACCTACTTATTTTATTAAGAGTTAATTTGGCTTGTGCTACGTCGTTGCTCTAGGGTTGATTTTAAATGACAAAGACTCATCGGATAGTGTAAATTTCGCGCCGTTGCCAGCTCTCTGCCTTTCTGCTACTTGCTATTCCGTCAGAGCGGCTCCGCGGCAGGCAGTAGTTAGCAGCCAATATTCACAGATGGATTCTCTAAAGGTAAAACAGAATTTAGGTACCTACTTTTGTATAGAATTATTAAAATTGAGATTTGCAAAAAAAGAAAGAATGTCACTAATCATTGCAAAATGTCCCTATGAAATATCTATTAAATCGTTTTTGTGACAAAAAATTGGAAAAATCTGGTACCTAAAATCTGTTTTATTGATGCAAACATCTCAAAAACCCAATAAAATCCATTCGACTTCATTCCATACCTTTCCAAATGATATTACTAAACACTTAACATTCTCAGTGTGTTTTTATTGTACTTGTTATTTTTTATTATTCAATTATTGCGTATATCATTGATTTATAAATTTCACTAATATTTGTAACTCAAAGTGGGACACTTCCTAATTATTTCTGCAACCTCAGCTCATTCACAACCAATGTATTTTTATGTTGTTGGTAAAAGGAGATCACACTTAGCAAGTTAATGTATTCTGGCAAAAAAGCAATATTTAAAGAGACTTGAAATTATGGCAAGTTAATAGATTTATAATTGACAAAATAAAAAATCAAAACTTTAACGAAATGTGCAATACTGAAACAAATTATAAACCATTGAAGGTTGAGTAGAATTAACCAACTGCGAACCAATAATAAGAAAATTGCTACAGTACTAATATTGGTGAATTATTGTCATTTAGTATACGTAATTCTGTTTGTTTTTCTTGTGACTCTAACAGCCCCGAGGTTTGATATCCAGCTTCTGCTTTTTAATCAATGCACGGTGTACTTACATATGAATCACATCCAAACATTTTAACAAAATCTTCACTGCGTTACGGTTTGTGGTGACGTAACACTTTGTGCTCGCAGCTCGGGGCTTCGTGCCATGTTTCTGATTGTTGTCCATCGCGAGTACTTCCCGGCCTGATAGGGGGCGCCACTCGCGACTTGTCACTCGATAAAACCACAAACAAACTATATGGGGTTCAGAGACACAAAGTAATTGACAATACTGGCATTAATGAACTAAGAAATGTAAACACGACGTTAAAACTACTGAATTATCGAGTTGCAAGCGGCGAGCGAGGCGCCCCCACCACTTCGTCCTTGTATAGTTGTATCGTTTACTAGTTAAGGTAGTTACTACGGTTATTATCTGGCATTTTATTTCTTTAAGCGCTTCCCTTTATATATTATTTTTGTCTCCAGTATTTTAACGTTTGCCGCTTTGTTAGTTTTGGTTTTACGTAAATTGTAACGTTGTGATTGTGACGGTGGTCGAGTTTTATGTATTGTTACATTTTGCACGGATTGTAACACTATTTTTGTAACATTGAAAATTATAAATTAGTAATTTCTCTTTTAGAATTTCTCGTGTAAAGAATACAGTAAATAGATATGTGTTTTTTTAAATTTTGTAGACTATTGTGATGTGTTTTATGACGCTTGTGTTACAATCTGTGTAGAATACGGAATGTCACGGATTAGTGTGTCTTCCTGCGGACTGGTTCCGTGTTATATAGCAATAAGGTTCATATTTGATTGCAGTTGGCCAGCTCTGTGAGACATTGTAAGTTTTTTAGTTGAATTTTATGTATTTTTTTTACAAGATAGGTCATTTTATCAGTAAATAGTTGGTAGAACATTAATTTAATTATTGTTTTTACTATTGTTGATTGGTTAAATATTCTCAAAAAATACTAATATAATTTGAGTTTGTTTTCCTTTTATTCTGATTGTTTCATGTAAAATGTATTTCTAAATTACAGCAAAATTGTTATTGAAGTTTTTATTGTTTTGCGTTGAATGAATTGTTTAGTCGAGCAGGGCTGCCAACCGCACAATATTGTTTCGTTTTTCGCTTATATTATATTACTTTTAACTAACGCATGTCACAGTTACGTAGACAATAGTGTACGCTTCTCGCTCGTGCTAGCATAGGTGCGAGCGAGAGGCACAAAATTGTGTACGTTACTAGTGGACGCGTGCACGTCTTGTCTACATATCGGATCTGCCGACTCCGTCTGTCGTGCGGCGTATATACCTGACTTTTCAAATTGTGTGAATTATGCTAGGCTAGTTGAATAAATCAAAAATTATACTTAACTTTTTTATTGTAAAAGGAAATTAAAATATGTATTGTTATTTTAGTTTGTTTGTGCTGTGCCACGCCGCATTGACCGGAATCTGTAATAGTAAATATTGACGGGAGGAGTGACAGCTGTCAAACAAATGACATCTGCTTTTTGTCCACCTAGTTTGCGAGTGCTCATATCTTTAACATTTATTGCAATTCTTCATTATATGGCAACAATTGTAGTCGCCACACGAGGACATGTATTGTATTTGAAGCTATTTAAATATTCTAGCTGGCAGAGTTATATTTTGACAGCTGTCACTCGGCCCGACTCTCAATCGATGTCCAAACGCCAGCCATTTTACCAAAGCATCGCGGCGGTCGCGCTGAGTCGCGCTCGCGCGGCGCCGCGCGCCCGCCGCGCCATAAGATGTGATCACATCACGCGTCGCGTCGGTCGCCTGGCAGTCGCCCGTCGGTCGCCAGTCGGTCGCCCGTCGGTCGCCCCTCGGTCGCCCGTCAGTCGCCTGCCAGTCGTCCGTAGCGCGCGTCTCGTCCGCCTCGTTGTGCTCAGTCGTTTTTATTTTATTAAATGCACTGCTATTGTATTTTGAGTTGTTTTTATTTGCCTCTTCTTATCCCCGAGTTATGAGGTATTCGAGTTATGCTGTATTTTTTTCTTTTCTTGACTTGATCCGGTAAAAAGTGGACTCGAATGTCGTTAACTTTTTGTTGCCAATTAATTTTAAAAATATATTTTTGTTGGCCATCAATTAAAGAAAAATGTTTTTTTGCTGCTCTTAAATAGTAATCAATAAGTATCATACAGATTGCACATACATTTCAATTTCAAGTTTAATTTTGTTTGAAGTTTGCTATTCGAGCACTAAGTTCAAGGCAGAAACAGTACCTTAGTAGTTGTAGCATATCACTAAGTGCCAAAGTTTAGTATTTCCTCGCGGAGCTTCGGAACGCTTGGAACATAACACAAGCTGTCAATAACGCTTGTTCACAGTTTATTGGAGTATTTAATAAGATTTTTTATTATATTTACAAAAATTACGTAACGGTGTTGTACTTTAGAAATGTCTAAAATGAACGAAAAAATCGAAATAGTATGTAGGGACCACTTTGTTTCGTGTTTTATTAATTATGAAGTTGTCACGCTACGATTGATTGTAGATATCTTTTGCTATCCCAGAACGACTACAATAATAAATTGGGTCGTTACAATTATGAACATAAATTGTACAAAATGAAAAACTAAATGTTGTAACCTTTACATTGCAATCTTTATCATAGTAATTAAAACATTATTGATGTTTGTTTTGTGAAATGTTCAACTTCTATTTGTCAATTGTCTCTAATTTTAAAACGTGTACACTACCCTTTAGATGTGATGTGGCCGACCGCTTCTGTAAATGATCTGTAATTATTGTAAAAATGTATCAATTGATCATAAACTTTCTCGAGTGTTGTCAGTTGTGTAAAAATTTACCAAATTGTTAGCGAGTGTGACGTAGAGTCTTGCCACTGCTTCAGCCGGGACGGCCGGTTGCGGCACTGTCCATTACGATAGCGTAGAGTAGCGTGTACATAGCCCTGTATGTAACGCCCGTGTAAACATAGTGAACATATAAAAGTATTTTTGCATGAATTATTGTAAAGTGTCTGGTGTGTGTAGCGAACCATGTGACTTTATTTGAAACGATATTACGGTTGCTGTGTGGTTGCTGTTAGCGATCATTTGCTGTTTATTTTCCAAATGATTCGGTTCCTGAAAACCGATTCTGTTATTTCTAAAAGATTCCTAAATGCAAAATGATGTCGAAAGATACTAATTTGACGAGATGTAACAGAATCGGGCCCGTTTCGAGGCCAGTTTGGGTCCGCTTGGTGTGGTGATAAATGAGTTGCGCGGTTCGTTCCAGTTTCAGGGCCTTTAGTATGTGTACGTAGTGTTCGAGACTAAGTAAAGCACATATTGTGATGCGTCGATGGCCGAAGAGCCGCACTATGCAATAAATTTTCTATACGATTAATAAATAAATGAACACGATCGAATGGCGCTTGCGGCGCCGCGTCGTTCCTCATCCGAGTTGCACTTATATTATAGTGTCGTTTGTAATCTTTACTTTGAATAAATACTTAGATGTTTATAAAAACCGTCAAACAAATTCTAAATTCGTGTATTTAAAGTTTACGAATATTTACGTAATCAGTTTCTAAAATGTAAAGATGTTTTGTAACGTAAGATCGATATCTATTGTTTGGATTAGAAACTTCGATGGGTCCTAAACCGTTCACATTTCATGTAAAATTGTAAAGTAGGTGTGGTCAAGGTGTGAGTATGATGTACTGAGCTTGGACGTGTTAACACTTTCTGGAAACTACTAATTTTTCAGCCATTTTTCCGCACTAACTATTATTTTATCCGTAACGAATGGCAACACTTATTCGTCATTACGTTGTGTTGGCAACATTCGCTCGTCCAGGCCCAGTGGTGTGTCAGTGCGGTAGGTTCTCGAATGTTGGGTGTCGTGAGCGTTCACCTTTTATATTGGAAATTACGGTTTTTGCGTCGGCTAATAGCTCCTTGATAAATGGATGTTCAATAAAATTATAGTACTTATAAATTTATAGACAATAGATACAAAATTATCTAAAGCTGTGGTTAAATAGTATATTGAAGAAGCTACCTCCTACGCGTTATAACACCAAAGTGAATTTAATAGATGACTAGTTAAATGTTATATAGCTTGGTGCAGGGAGATTTTCGCATAACGTCGATCCATTTTGTTGTGCACCCTCAAGAGTTATATAGACGCACTATCTTTATAGTTCGTAGCATTCTCCAGCTCCGCAAAGGGCTCACTTTAATAGCGTAGTGTTACTTCCTGGTTTAATGGACTACTTGGAAGTGGCAACACTGTAACCTTTGGTTATTTGGGAGATATCATAGAGGTAGGGAGCGCCAGTCGATGAAGCACATGATGTCATGCCTTGCGTGCCCAAACAACTGCACGCAGGAAGATTTAATAAATGCTATTGACAACGCCACTCTTGTAGCAGAGTTTTGGGCTGACACTGTTTAGGTTTGTTGTCGACACGACAAGCAGAGATTGAGGTAGGGTTTTGGTATAACGCTTTTTTAGCATTAAAGCAGTTACACTAGTAAGGATCGTTGTTAAAGTGAGCCCTTTGCCTCAGGCGCTCCACCCGCGACAGCGAGCTATCAACTTGTTGCTCAATAATTAAGTATTGGTATTTTTTCTGAGTATTGTAATGTGTGTCCTTAGCTCGTGAGTGCCGGAATATTTACCGTCGTAGCTGGCGACAGCTAAAGCCGATTTACTTAAGTGTGATTACCGATTTGTACCAATAGGACTGGCGTGATCATTGTGTAGCAGTGATATTACAATTGAGACTACATACGTGAGGATTTAGGTAGCTAACCACTGAAATCCTAAGTACAAAACATAAGATCAATTAACTTGATGACGTCAGTCCTGTACCGCGATCCTGCTCCGCAGTAGCAGTTCTTATAATTATAGGACCAACCTTTTGTAATTTAATACTCGATTTAGTAATGGTCTGTACGTCACGCGTCAGCGCGAATCCTTGACGAACGTTCGTGGCTTGCGAACACGAGACATCACATATCCGTGCGTTGGGTTCAAGCTTCGAATGGGGAATGTTTAAAAATGCGTGGAAACAAAGCAATAATAGTTATTAGGATCCGCGTAGTGTTCAAATTTAACGTATTTTTACACATTAATGAGTTATACACAACCTGAGAAACGATGTTATGCGTCACATGTTTTTGTAATTGTCATGCTCGATGCTAATAAATATGTTCGTAAGTCACGTTCTGGCATTATTTGTATTTTATCTTTGGCTCTATTGTAACGCAGCGACCCCAGTGTAGCAAGTAAGACGGGTCGAGTGACCACTGGTTGTGCCACTGGCCTGCCTTCGTTGCTAGACGGTCGCTGCCCGCGTGCTGCTGCATTGTGAATTTGTGACTCCAACTGTTTGTTTCATTATAGCTATTTATTTGTATTTCATATTGTTAAACTGACTTTGAATTAAAATAACTCTTTAAAATGTGTTTTATTGTGTTTACTCGTCTGCCTTTTTGATCATTCTTACGAGATGTAGTGCCTTGAACTTTTTGTGCTACTGTATAAACGAAATGAAAGATTAAAAAAAAAAACTTAGTAATTACTTAAACTTTTTGCACAAAAAATGTAATTTTCGGATTTAATACCCTACCTACAGTATTCTCTGCCAGTGAACATTGATTAATAATTAATAATTTTAAGATACCTAGTTCAGTGGCGGCAGTTTTATTAAACTCTACATTTTATATTAAAGAAAAAGAGACCCTACATTCAGATGTCTGATGAGAATAATGACAATAAAATAAAATTTCAAATGAATTGCGAATCGCGATCCACAACGCGTGAAACGGAACAAACAGGAGAGTGAGAAGGTTATGTTGGCAGCAATGGGTGGCTGGCGCCAAGCGAGGGCACAACATGGCGGGGAAAGTAATGAAAGTGAGTTTTGATTTTGTGTTTCTACACAAATAGTGTGCAAATCTGGGATACTCGTAAGTTTTCGTATGCGGTGAGTGCTTGATGTCTTTATTATTGACCGTGTGAGAGATTATGCTACGAGCTCCTGAACGATCTCCCATCACCCCCTAAAGCTATGATGTTCATAGCTTTAGGGGGTGATGGGAGATCGTTCAGGATCTCGTAGCCGTGCTGCGCTATCATCATTACTTACACGACGATGTAAGAGAAGAAAGTCAAGCTCGTGGCTTATATGATACAAAGTAATTATCATATGAGTTGATGATGTTAAAAGCAGTCACTGTAGATAAATTCCACAGTATTTTTTATAGGACTACCCTCATACACTTGCTAAAATTACGCATACAGACCGGCGTTATTAAACATGAGGGTTGACGCGTTATGTTTTATTAAACTTTTCCGTATTGTGATTGTGTCGCTTCGTGTGTTTAGTTACTTCCGCGCCGTGATGACAGTGGTTGGTCGTCGTCACCATCAGCACTACTCATCCTGACCTGAGGAACAACAAGCCTACAAGAAGCTGCTGAACCAATGTGCATGAGGACGTTATTACATACTGTGTAAGTTTTCTACTTTTTTTTAGTTGATGTGTTAATCAATTATGTAAAACCATGGAAAATTTACTCACTTGCGGTCCATGAGAGCGTCACGTCGGTTCGATTCCTGGACGACTTTTTTAAAACATTCGGATCACGTTTATTCTAATATCATGAAGAATTTCATGTCTTGATCATTCAACCAAACACCAAATGTAAATTAAAGTTACATTTCTGGCGTTTCAGGGTGCCTGCAGCTGACTGCGGGACTACGGTCGTCAGCTATTGCGGCAACCACCAGCAAATGGAGACAGCCTACGAGGAACAAGTGAAGGCAAGTAAGTAGAGGTAAGTAATGGTAACAAGTTAATTATTTTGTTTTAAGCAATTTGTATCTCTAATTATGAGGCCTCCATGCACCTACATTACATACCTACTCGTAAACGATGTTTTGTGATGTGGAGCAGGCCGACGTGTGTAAAATATTCATCATCATCATTTCAGCCACAGGACGTCCACTGCTGAACATAGGCCTCCCCCAATGACTTCCACATCGCACGGCTGGTAGCGGCCTGCATCCAGCGCCTTCCCGCTACCTTTATCAGGTCGTCGGTTCACCTTGTAGGTGGACGTCCCACGCTGCGTTTTCCGGTACGCGGCCTTCATTCCAGAACCTTGCTGCCCCATCGTCCGTCAGTTCTGCGTACTATGTGCCCTGCCCATTGCCACTTTAGCTTGCTAATCCGTCCGTCGGGCTATGTCAGCGACTTTAGTTCGTTTACGGATTTTTTTTATTTAATATTAGCGGCCGCCTGCGACTTCGTACGCGTGGATCCCGTTTTACCCCCTTTTCCCGAATTTTCTTTGCTATAAACCTCACGGAGCCCGAGACCTTTCCAACGAATGCAAAACCGTGGAAATCGGTTCGTGCGTTCTGGAGTTATAGCGTCAGGGAGGAAAACCCGACTTTTTTTTATATAGTAGATTAATCAATGGCAAGTAAGTAACAAACAATGACGTCACATTTCAGGAGCAGTCTTTCCGCTCGTGTGGCGTTGGCGTCGCGCGGGCGAGGACGACAGGTTCGTTTCATGTTACTTATTTCAATACTTTATTGATGGTTAAATAACAATCATTGAGCACATTAAGCTAGTTACCTACTGCGCTATAAGAATACCTAGACGATAACTTGTAGTATCTGACCCTCTCTCTTCCACTTTGCTATACAATATTGAACAATTATACTGTTTCAGCAGACGATAGTTTCTATACTGAAATACCTAATTTACCTATTTAACTTGATGTATCGTTATGCACAACTCTTTCTGTGCTTGTTTGTTGTTTCATAAAATGATTAAATATGTTTTTCTGTAATTTCAGGCGAGTGCAGCGGCGTCGCGGCTGAGCGGAGTTCGGGATGAAGGCGCTTGCAGCCACCAGCGGACAAAGAAAAGGATTAAGGTGACTAGGCTAAAGTATTTGTGGTATTACTTGTAACAGAACAAAGAGATGTAACAGAACAATATTACTTGAAACATGTATTGTACTGTTCGTGAGAACGTAGTATTACATAAAAATGCTCTAATTTAAATACTTACTTTACAAAAAGTGAATGCAGTTGTTTGCAGCGAAAGTTAAAAGCCATTTTATTCACATTTACTCTTGACATCGAATAAAAATACACTGTGTCAACACAAGTGACTTCATGAAAAGAAACAATCGCCCGTATTCACAAACGATGCTTGCTTAAGTGAAGCCGCAAATCGAACGCACAGCGTTGAATAGAGCTCTGTGTCACCCTGTGCGCCATAGTAATGTTTGTGAATACGGGCGAATGTTATCGTTCTTCATAGAAAAAATTACAAAGACAAATCCCAGTTACAAACGAAACTAAACTTGGTAAACTAAAATAAATTTAGTTTAATTTAGGTGAATACCATTAATAACGTCTGTTTCTGTTACAGACCTTTCAAGTTGAAACACACTTAGGACATCTTCTAAAAACCTGCCTATGAAAGTGCAACTGAAGATCATCGCCGGTTGCAGACAAAAGTCAAGTCACAAACGATAACCGCCCCCCTCCCCTGCCCCCACCCCCTCCCCCTCCGCTCCCCCCGCGCTCCTGTAACACCCCTATAATTTTGGGAGACGCTCGCGCGTGCTGCGCACGCGCTCGCACGCGGTTAGGTTCTACGAACCTAACCGGTTTTCAGAATGTCTTCAGGAACCTAACCGTAATTTTTCAGGAATTTTCAGTTAGCGGTTTTCATGAAACCTAACCGGTTTTTGTTAGGTTTCATTAAGTTAGGTTCTGAAGCGAACCTAACCGGTTTTCAGAATGTCTTCAGGAACCTAACCGTAATTTTTCAGGAATTTTCAGTTAGCGGTTTTCATGAAACCTAACCGGTTTTTGTTAGGTTTCATTAAGTTAGGTTCTGAAGCGAACCTAACCGGTTTTCAGAATGTCTTCAGGAACCTAACCGTAATTTTTCAGGAATTTTCAGTTAGCGGTTTTCATGAAACCTAACCGGTTTTTGTTAGGTTTCATTAAGTTAGGTTCTGAAGCGAACCTAACCGGTTTTCAGAATGTCTTCAGGAACCTAACCGTAATTTTTCAGGAATTTTCAGTTAGCGGTTTTCATGAAACCTAACCGGTTTTTGTTAGGTTTCATTAAGTTAGGTTCTGAAGCGAACCTAACCGGTTTTCAGAATGTCTTCAGGAACCTAACCGTAATTTTTCAGGAATTTTCAGTTAGCGGTTTTCATGAAACCTAACCGGTTTTTGTTAGGTTTCATTAAGTTAGGTTCTGAAGCGAACCTAACCGGTTTTCAGAATGTCTTCAGGAACCTAACCGTAATTTTTCAGGAATTTTCAGTTAGCGGTTTTCATGAAACCTAACCGGTTTTTGTTAGGTTTCATTAAGTTAGGTTCTGAAGCGAACCTAACCGGTTTTCAGAATGTCTTCAGGAACCTAACCGTAATTTTTCAGGAATTTTCAGTTAGCGGTTTTCATGAAACCTAACCGGTTTTTGTTAGGTTTCATTAAGTTAGGTTCTGAAGCGAACCTAACCGGTTTTCAGAATGTCTTCAGGAACCTAACCGTAATTTTTCAGGAATTTTCAGTTAGCGGTTTTCATGAAACCTAACCGGTTTTTGTTAGGTTTCATTAAGTTAGGTTCTGAAGCGAACCTAACCGGTTTTCAGAATGTCTTCAGGAACCTAACCGTAATTTTTCAGGAATTTTCAGTTAGCGGTTTTCATGAAACCTAACCGGTTTTTGTTAGGTTTCATTAAGTTAGGTTCTGAAGCGAACCTAACCGGTTTTCAGAATGTCTTCAGGAACCTAACCGTAATTTTTCAGGAATTTTCAGTTAGCGGTTTTCATGAAACCTAACCGGTTTTTGTTAGGTTTCATTAAGTTAGGTTCTGAAGCGAACCTAACCGGTTTTCAGAATGTCTTCAGGAACCTAACCGTAATTTTTCAGGAATTTTCAGTTAGCGGTTTTCATGAAACCTAACCGGTTTTTGTTAGGTTTCATTAAGTTAGGTTCTGAAGCGAACCTAACCGGTTTTCAGAATGTCTTCAGGAACCTAACCGTAATTTTTCAGGAATTTTCAGTTAGCGGTTTTCATGAAACCTAACCGGTTTTTGTTAGGTTTCATTAAGTTAGGTTCTGAAGCGAACCTAACCGGTTTTCAGAATGTCTTCAGGAACCTAACCGTAATTTTTCAGGAATTTTCAGTTAGCGGTTTTCATGAAACCTAACCGGTTTTTGTTAGGTTTCATTAAGTTAGGTTCTGAAGCGAACCTAACCGGTTTTCAGAATGTCTTCAGGAACCTAACCGTAATTTTTCAGGAATTTTCAGTTAGCGGTTTTCATGAAACCTAACCGGTTTTTGTTAGGTTTCATTAAGTTAGGTTCTGAAGCGAACCTAACCGGTTTTCAGAATGTCTTCAGGAACCTAACCGTAATTTTTCAGGAATTTTCAGTTAGCGGTTTTCATGAAACCTAACCGGTTTTTGTTAGGTTTCATTAAGTTAGGTTCTGAAGCGAACCTAACCGGTTTTCAGAATGTCTTCAGGAACCTAACCGTAATTTTTCAGGAATTTTCAGTTAGCGGTTTTCATGAAACCTAACCGGTTTTTGTTAGGTTTCATTAAGTTAGGTTCTGAAGCGAACCTAACCGGTTTTCAGAATGTCTTCAGGAACCTAACCGTAATTTTTCAGGAATTTTCAGTTAGCGGTTTTCATGAAACCTAACCGGTTTTTGTTAGGTTTCATTAAGTTAGGTTCTGAAGCGAACCTAACCGGTTTTCAGAATGTCTTCAGGAACCTAACCGTAATTTTTCAGGAATTTTCAGTTAGCGGTTTTCATGAAACCTAACCGGTTTTTGTTAGGTTTCATTAAGTTAGGTTCTGAAGCGAACCTAACCGGTTTTCAGAATGTCTTCAGGAACCTAACCGTAATTTTTCAGGAATTTTCAGTTAGCGGTTTTCATGAAACCTAACCGGTTTTTGTTAGGTTTCATTAAGTTAGGTTCTGAAGCGAACCTAACCGGTTTTCAGAATGTCTTCAGGAACCTAACCGTAATTTTTCAGGAATTTTCAGTTAGCGGTTTTCATGAAACCTAACCGGTTTTTGTTAGGTTTCATTAAGTTAGGTTCTGAAGCGAACCTAACCGGTTTTCAGAATGTCTTCAGGAACCTAACCGTAATTTTTCAGGAATTTTCAGTTAGCGGTTTTCATGAAACCTAACCGGTTTTTGTTAGGTTTCATTAAGTTAGGTTCTGAAGCGAACCTAACCGGTTTTCAGAATGTCTTCAGGAACCTAACCGTAATTTTTCAGGAATTTTCAGTTAGCGGTTTTCATGAAACCTAACCGGTTTTTGTTAGGTTTCATTAAGTTAGGTTCTGAAGCGAACCTAACCGGTTTTCAGAATGTCTTCAGGAACCTAACCGTAATTTTTCAGGAATTTTCAGTTAGCGGTTTTCATGAAACCTAACCGGTTTTTGTTAGGTTTCATTAAGTTAGGTTCTGAAGCGAACCTAACCGGTTTTCAGAATGTCTTCAGGAACCTAACCGTAATTTTTCAGGAATTTTCAGTTAGCGGTTTTCATGAAACCTAACCGGTTTTTGTTAGGTTTCATTAAGTTAGGTTCTGAAGCGAACCTAACCGGTTTTCAGAATGTCTTCAGGAACCTAACCGTAATTTTTCAGGAATTTTCAGTTAGCGGTTTTCATGAAACCTAACCGGTTTTTGTTAGGTTTCATTAAGTTAGGTTCTGAAGCGAACCTAACCGGTTTTCAGAATGTCTTCAGGAACCTAACCGTAATTTTTCAGGAATTTTCAGTTAGCGGTTTTCATGAAACCTAACCGGTTTTTGTTAGGTTTCATTAAGTTAGGTTCTGAAGCGAACCTAACCGGTTTTCAGAATGTCTTCAGGAACCTAACCGTAATTTTTCAGGAATTTTCAGTTAGCGGTTTTCATGAAACCTAACCGGTTTTTGTTAGGTTTCATTAAGTTAGGTTCTGAAGCGAACCTAACCGGTTTTCAGAATGTCTTCAGGAACCTAACCGTAATTTTTCAGGAATTTTCAGTTAGCGGTTTTCATGAAACCTAACCGGTTTTTGTTAGGTTTCATTAAGTTAGGTTCTGAAGCGAACCTAACCGGTTTTCAGAATGTCTTCAGGAACCTAACCGTAATTTTTCAGGAATTTTCAGTTAGCGGTTTTCATGAAACCTAACCGGTTTTTGTTAGGTTTCATTAAGTTAGGTTCTGAAGCGAACCTAACCGGTTTTCAGAATGTCTTCAGGAACCTAACCGTAATTTTTCAGGAATTTTCAGTTAGCGGTTTTCATGAAACCTAACCGGTTTTTGTTAGGTTTCATTAAGTTAGGTTCTGAAGCGAACCTAACCGGTTTTCAGAATGTCTTCAGGAACCTAACCGTAATTTTTCAGGAATTTTCAGTTAGCGGTTTTCATGAAACCTAACCGGTTTTTGTTAGGTTTCATTAAGTTAGGTTCTGAAGCGAACCTAACCGGTTTTCAGAATGTCTTCAGGAACCTAACCGTAATTTTTCAGGAATTTTCAGTTAGCGGTTTTCATGAAACCTAACCGGTTTTTGTTAGGTTTCATTAAGTTAGGTTCTGAAGCGAACCTAACCGGTTTTCAGAATGTCTTCAGGAACCTAACCGTAATTTTTCAGGAATTTTCAGTTAGCGGTTTTCATGAAACCTAACCGGTTTTTGTTAGGTTTCATTAAGTTAGGTTCTGAAGCGAACCTAACCGGTTTTCAGAATGTCTTCAGGAACCTAACCGTAATTTTTCAGGAATTTTCAGTTAGCGGTTTTCATGAAACCTAACCGGTTTTTGTTAGGTTTCATTAAGTTAGGTTCTGAAGCGAACCTAACCGGTTTTCAGAATGTCTTCAGGAACCTAACCGTAATTTTTCAGGAATTTTCAGTTAGCGGTTTTCATGAAACCTAACCGGTTTTTGTTAGGTTTCATTAAGTTAGGTTCTGAAGCGAACCTAACCGGTTTTCAGAATGTCTTCAGGAACCTAACCGTAATTTTTCAGGAATTTTCAGTTAGCGGTTTTCATGAAACCTAACCGGTTTTTGTTAGGTTTCATTAAGTTAGGTTCTGAAGCGAACCTAACCGGTTTTCAGAATGTCTTCAGGAACCTAACCGTAATTTTTCAGGAATTTTCAGTTAGCGGTTTTCATGAAACCTAACCGGTTTTTGTTAGGTTTCATTAAGTTAGGTTCTGAAGCGAACCTAACCGGTTTTCAGAATGTCTTCAGGAACCTAACCGTAATTTTTCAGGAATTTTCAGTTAGCGGTTTTCATGAAACCTAACCGGTTTTTGTTAGGTTTCATTAAGTTAGGTTCTGAAGCGAACCTAACCGGTTTTCAGAATGTCTTCAGGAACCTAACCGTAATTTTTCAGGAATTTTCAGTTAGCGGTTTTCATGAAACCTAACCGGTTTTTGTTAGGTTTCATTAAGTTAGGTTCTGAAGCGAACCTAACCGGTTTTCAGAATGTCTTCAGGAACCTAACCGTAATTTTTCAGGAATTTTCAGTTAGCGGTTTTCATGAAACCTAACCGGTTTTTGTTAGGTTTCATTAAGTTAGGTTCTGAAGCGAACCTAACCGGTTTTCAGAATGTCTTCAGGAACCTAACCGTAATTTTTCAGGAATTTTCAGTTAGCGGTTTTCATGAAACCTAACCGGTTTTTGTTAGGTTTCATTAAGTTAGGTTCTGAAGCGAACCTAACCGGTTTTCAGAATGTCTTCAGGAACCTAACCGTAATTTTTCAGGAATTTTCAGTTAGCGGTTTTCATGAAACCTAACCGGTTTTTGTTAGGTTTCATTAAGTTAGGTTCTGAAGCGAACCTAACCGGTTTTCAGAATGTCTTCAGGAACCTAACCGTAATTTTTCAGGAATTTTCAGTTAGCGGTTTTCATGAAACCTAACCGGTTTTTGTTAGGTTTCATTAAGTTAGGTTCTGAAGCGAACCTAACCGGTTTTCAGAATGTCTTCAGGAACCTAACCGTAATTTTTCAGGAATTTTCAGTTAGCGGTTTTCATGAAACCTAACCGGTTTTTGTTAGGTTTCATTAAGTTAGGTTCTGAAGCGAACCTAACCGGTTTTCAGAATGTCTTCAGGAACCTAACCGTAATTTTTCAGGAATTTTCAGTTAGCGGTTTTCATGAAACCTAACCGGTTTTTGTTAGGTTTCATTAAGTTAGGTTCTGAAGCGAACCTAACCGGTTTTCAGAATGTCTTCAGGAACCTAACCGTAATTTTTCAGGAATTTTCAGTTAGCGGTTTTCATGAAACCTAACCGGTTTTTGTTAGGTTTCATTAAGTTAGGTTCTGAAGCGAACCTAACCGGTTTTCAGAATGTCTTCAGGAACCTAACCGTAATTTTTCAGGAATTTTCAGTTAGCGGTTTTCATGAAACCTAACCGGTTTTTGTTAGGTTTCATTAAGTTAGGTTCTGAAGCGAACCTAACCGGTTTTCAGAATGTCTTCAGGAACCTAACCGTAATTTTTCAGGAATTTTCAGTTAGCGGTTTTCATGAAACCTAACCGGTTTTTGTTAGGTTTCATTAAGTTAGGTTCTGAAGCGAACCTAACCGGTTTTCAGAATGTCTTCAGGAACCTAACCGTAATTTTTCAGGAATTTTCAGTTAGCGGTTTTCATGAAACCTAACCGGTTTTTGTTAGGTTTCATTAAGTTAGGTTCTGAAGCGAACCTAACCGGTTTTCAGAATGTCTTCAGGAACCTAACCGTAATTTTTCAGGAATTTTCAGTTAGCGGTTTTCATGAAACCTAACCGGTTTTTGTTAGGTTTCATTAAGTTAGGTTCTGAAGCGAACCTAACCGGTTTTCAGAATGTCTTCAGGAACCTAACCGTAATTTTTCAGGAATTTTCAGTTAGCGGTTTTCATGAAACCTAACCGGTTTTTGTTAGGTTTCATTAAGTTAGGTTCTGAAGCGAACCTAACCGGTTTTCAGAATGTCTTCAGGAACCTAACCGTAATTTTTCAGGAATTTTCAGTTAGCGGTTTTCATGAAACCTAACCGGTTTTTGTTAGGTTTCATTAAGTTAGGTTCTGAAGCGAACCTAACCGGTTTTCAGAATGTCTTCAGGAACCTAACCGTAATTTTTCAGGAATTTTCAGTTAGCGGTTTTCATGAAACCTAACCGGTTTTTGTTAGGTTTCATTAAGTTAGGTTCTGAAGCGAACCTAACCGGTTTTCAGAATGTCTTCAGGAACCTAACCGTAATTTTTCAGGAATTTTCAGTTAGCGGTTTTCATGAAACCTAACCGGTTTTTGTTAGGTTTCATTAAGTTAGGTTCTGAAGCGAACCTAACCGGTTTTCAGAATGTCTTCAGGAACCTAACCGTAATTTTTCAGGAATTTTCAGTTAGCGGTTTTCATGAAACCTAACCGGTTTTTGTTAGGTTTCATTAAGTTAGGTTCTGAAGCGAACCTAACCGGTTTTCAGAATGTCTTCAGGAACCTAACCGTAATTTTTCAGGAATTTTCAGTTAGCGGTTTTCATGAAACCTAACCGGTTTTTGTTAGGTTTCATTAAGTTAGGTTCTGAAGCGAACCTAACCGGTTTTCAGAATGTCTTCAGGAACCTAACCGTAATTTTTCAGGAATTTTCAGTTAGCGGTTTTCATGAAACCTAACCGGTTTTTGTTAGGTTTCATTAAGTTAGGTTCTGAAGCGAACCTAACCGGTTTTCAGAATGTCTTCAGGAACCTAACCGTAATTTTTCAGGAATTTTCAGTTAGCGGTTTTCATGAAACCTAACCGGTTTTTGTTAGGTTTCATTAAGTTAGGTTCTGAAGCGAACCTAACCGGTTTTCAGAATGTCTTCAGGAACCTAACCGTAATTTTTCAGGAATTTTCAGTTAGCGGTTTTCATGAAACCTAACCGGTTTTTGTTAGGTTTCATTAAGTTAGGTTCTGAAGCGAACCTAACCGGTTTTCAGAATGTCTTCAGGAACCTAACCGTAATTTTTCAGGAATTTTCAGTTAGCGGTTTTCATGAAACCTAACCGGTTTTTGTTAGGTTTCATTAAGTTAGGTTCTGAAGCGAACCTAACCGGTTTTCAGAATGTCTTCAGGAACCTAACCGTAATTTTTCAGGAATTTTCAGTTAGCGGTTTTCATGAAACCTAACCGGTTTTTGTTAGGTTTCATTAAGTTAGGTTCTGAAGCGAACCTAACCGGTTTTCAGAATGTCTTCAGGAACCTAACCGTAATTTTTCAGGAATTTTCAGTTAGCGGTTTTCATGAAACCTAACCGGTTTTTGTTAGGTTTCATTAAGTTAGGTTCTGAAGCGAACCTAACCGGTTTTCAGAATGTCTTCAGGAACCTAACCGTAATTTTTCAGGAATTTTCAGTTAGCGGTTTTCATGAAACCTAACCGGTTTTTGTTAGGTTTCATTAAGTTAGGTTCTGAAGCGAACCTAACCGGTTTTCAGAATGTCTTCAGGAACCTAACCGTAATTTTTCAGGAATTTTCAGTTAGCGGTTTTCATGAAACCTAACCGGTTTTTGTTAGGTTTCATTAAGTTAGGTTCTGAAGCGAACCTAACCGGTTTTCAGAATGTCTTCAGGAACCTAACCGTAATTTTTCAGGAATTTTCAGTTAGCGGTTTTCATGAAACCTAACCGGTTTTTGTTAGGTTTCATTAAGTTAGGTTCTGAAGCGAACCTAACCGGTTTTCAGAATGTCTTCAGGAACCTAACCGTAATTTTTCAGGAATTTTCAGTTAGCGGTTTTCATGAAACCTAACCGGTTTTTGTTAGGTTTCATTAAGTTAGGTTCTGAAGCGAACCTAACCGGTTTTCAGAATGTCTTCAGGAACCTAACCGTAATTTTTCAGGAATTTTCAGTTAGCGGTTTTCATGAAACCTAACCGGTTTTTGTTAGGTTTCATTAAGTTAGGTTCTGAAGCGAACCTAACCGGTTTTCAGAATGTCTTCAGGAACCTAACCGTAATTTTTCAGGAATTTTCAGTTAGCGGTTTTCATGAAACCTAACCGGTTTTTGTTAGGTTTCATTAAGTTAGGTTCTGAAGCGAACCTAACCGGTTTTCAGAATGTCTTCAGGAACCTAACCGTAATTTTTCAGGAATTTTCAGTTAGCGGTTTTCATGAAACCTAACCGGTTTTTGTTAGGTTTCATTAAGTTAGGTTCTGAAGCGAACCTAACCGGTTTTCAGAATGTCTTCAGGAACCTAACCGTAATTTTTCAGGAATTTTCAGTTAGCGGTTTTCATGAAACCTAACCGGTTTTTGTTAGGTTTCATTAAGTTAGGTTCTGAAGCGAACCTAACCGGTTTTCAGAATGTCTTCAGGAACCTAACCGTAATTTTTCAGGAATTTTCAGTTAGCGGTTTTCATGAAACCTAACCGGTTTTTGTTAGGTTTCATTAAGTTAGGTTCTGAAGCGAACCTAACCGGTTTTCAGAATGTCTTCAGGAACCTAACCGTAATTTTTCAGGAATTTTCAGTTAGCGGTTTTCATGAAACCTAACCGGTTTTTGTTAGGTTTCATTAAGTTAGGTTCTGAAGCGAACCTAACCGGTTTTCAGAATGTCTTCAGGAACCTAACCGTAATTTTTCAGGAATTTTCAGTTAGCGGTTTTCATGAAACCTAACCGGTTTTTGTTAGGTTTCATTAAGTTAGGTTCTGAAGCGAACCTAACCGGTTTTCAGAATGTCTTCAGGAACCTAACCGTAATTTTTCAGGAATTTTCAGTTAGCGGTTTTCATGAAACCTAACCGGTTTTTGTTAGGTTTCATTAAGTTAGGTTCTGAAGCGAACCTAACCGGTTTTCAGAATGTCTTCAGGAACCTAACCGTAATTTTTCAGGAATTTTCAGTTAGCGGTTTTCATGAAACCTAACCGGTTTTTGTTAGGTTTCATTAAGTTAGGTTCTGAAGCGAACCTAACCGGTTTTCAGAATGTCTTCAGGAACCTAACCGTAATTTTTCAGGAATTTTCAGTTAGCGGTTTTCATGAAACCTAACCGGTTTTTGTTAGGTTTCATTAAGTTAGGTTCTGAAGCGAACCTAACCGGTTTTCAGAATGTCTTCAGGAACCTAACCGTAATTTTTCAGGAATTTTCAGTTAGCGGTTTTCATGAAACCTAACCGGTTTTTGTTAGGTTTCATTAAGTTAGGTTCTGAAGCGAACCTAACCGGTTTTCAGAATGTCTTCAGGAACCTAACCGTAATTTTTCAGGAATTTTCAGTTAGCGGTTTTCATGAAACCTAACCGGTTTTTGTTAGGTTTCATTAAGTTAGGTTCTGAAGCGAACCTAACCGGTTTTCAGAATGTCTTCAGGAACCTAACCGTAATTTTTCAGGAATTTTCAGTTAGCGGTTTTCATGAAACCTAACCGGTTTTTGTTAGGTTTCATTAAGTTAGGTTCTGAAGCGAACCTAACCGGTTTTCAGAATGTCTTCAGGAACCTAACCGTAATTTTTCAGGAATTTTCAGTTAGCGGTTTTCATGAAACCTAACCGGTTTTTGTTAGGTTTCATTAAGTTAGGTTCTGAAGCGAACCTAACCGGTTTTCAGAATGTCTTCAGGAACCTAACCGTAATTTTTCAGGAATTTTCAGTTAGCGGTTTTCATGAAACCTAACCGGTTTTTGTTAGGTTTCATTAAGTTAGGTTCTGAAGCGAACCTAACCGGTTTTCAGAATGTCTTCAGGAACCTAACCGTAATTTTTCAGGAATTTTCAGTTAGCGGTTTTCATGAAACCTAACCGGTTTTTGTTAGGTTTCATTAAGTTAGGTTCTGAAGCGAACCTAACCGGTTTTCAGAATGTCTTCAGGAACCTAACCGTAATTTTTCAGGAATTTTCAGTTAGCGGTTTTCATGAAACCTAACCGGTTTTTGTTAGGTTTCATTAAGTTAGGTTCTGAAGCGAACCTAACCGGTTTTCAGAATGTCTTCAGGAACCTAACCGTAATTTTTCAGGAATTTTCAGTTAGCGGTTTTCATGAAACCTAACCGGTTTTTGTTAGGTTTCATTAAGTTAGGTTCTGAAGCGAACCTAACCGGTTTTCAGAATGTCTTCAGGAACCTAACCGTAATTTTTCAGGAATTTTCAGTTAGCGGTTTTCATGAAACCTAACCGGTTTTTGTTAGGTTTCATTAAGTTAGGTTCTGAAGCGAACCTAACCGGTTTTCAGAATGTCTTCAGGAACCTAACCGTAATTTTTCAGGAATTTTCAGTTAGCGGTTTTCATGAAACCTAACCGGTTTTTGTTAGGTTTCATTAAGTTAGGTTCTGAAGCGAACCTAACCGGTTTTCAGAATGTCTTCAGGAACCTAACCGTAATTTTTCAGGAATTTTCAGTTAGCGGTTTTCATGAAACCTAACCGGTTTTTGTTAGGTTTCATTAAGTTAGGTTCTGAAGCGAACCTAACCGGTTTTCAGAATGTCTTCAGGAACCTAACCGTAATTTTTCAGGAATTTTCAGTTAGCGGTTTTCATGAAACCTAACCGGTTTTTGTTAGGTTTCATTAAGTTAGGTTCTGAAGCGAACCTAACCGGTTTTCAGAATGTCTTCAGGAACCTAACCGTAATTTTTCAGGAATTTTCAGTTAGCGGTTTTCATGAAACCTAACCGGTTTTTGTTAGGTTTCATTAAGTTAGGTTCTGAAGCGAACCTAACCGGTTTTCAGAATGTCTTCAGGAACCTAACCGTAATTTTTCAGGAATTTTCAGTTAGCGGTTTTCATGAAACCTAACCGGTTTTTGTTAGGTTTCATTAAGTTAGGTTCTGAAGCGAACCTAACCG
Source organism: Ostrinia nubilalis (assembly GCF_963855985.1). NCBI lineage: Eukaryota > Metazoa > Arthropoda > Insecta > Lepidoptera > Crambidae > Ostrinia > Ostrinia nubilalis. The sequence goes on from NC_087117.1 coordinate 7,481,313, forward strand.
GTTTTCAGAATGTCTTCAGGAACCTAACCGTAATTTTTCAGGAATTTTCAGTTAGCGGTTTTCATGAAACCTAACCGGTTTTTGTTAGGTTTCATTAAGTTAGGTTCTGAAGCGAACCTAACCGGTTTTCAGAATGTCTTCAGGAACCTAACCGTAATTTTTCAGGAATTTTCAGTTAGCGGTTTTCATGAAACCTAACCGGTTTTTGTTAGGTTTCATTAAGTTAGGTTCTGAAGCGAACCTAACCGGTTTTCAGAATGTCTTCAGGAACCTAACCGTAATTTTTCAGGAATTTTCAGTTAGCGGTTTTCATGAAACCTAACCGGTTTTTGTTAGGTTTCATTAAGTTAGGTTCTGAAGCGAACCTAACCGGTTTTCAGAATGTCTTCAGGAACCTAACCGTAATTTTTCAGGAATTTTCAGTTAGCGGTTTTCATGAAACCTAACCGGTTTTTGTTAGGTTTCATTAAGTTAGGTTCTGAAGCGAACCTAACCGGTTTTCAGAATGTCTTCAGGAACCTAACCGTAATTTTTCAGGAATTTTCAGTTAGCGGTTTTCATGAAACCTAACCGGTTTTTGTTAGGTTTCATTAAGTTAGGTTCTGAAGCGAACCTAACCGGTTTTCAGAATGTCTTCAGGAACCTAACCGTAATTTTTCAGGAATTTTCAGTTAGCGGTTTTCATGAAACCTAACCGGTTTTTGTTAGGTTTCATTAAGTTAGGTTCTGAAGCGAACCTAACCGGTTTTCAGAATGTCTTCAGGAACCTAACCGTAATTTTTCAGGAATTTTCAGTTAGCGGTTTTCATGAAACCTAACCGGTTTTTGTTAGGTTTCATTAAGTTAGGTTCTGAAGCGAACCTAACCGGTTTTCAGAATGTCTTCAGGAACCTAACCGTAATTTTTCAGGAATTTTCAGTTAGCGGTTTTCATGAAACCTAACCGGTTTTTGTTAGGTTTCATTAAGTTAGGTTCTGAAGCGAACCTAACCGGTTTTCAGAATGTCTTCAGGAACCTAACCGTAATTTTTCAGGAATTTTCAGTTAGCGGTTTTCATGAAACCTAACCGGTTTTTGTTAGGTTTCATTAAGTTAGGTTCTGAAGCGAACCTAACCGGTTTTCAGAATGTCTTCAGGAACCTAACCGTAATTTTTCAGGAATTTTCAGTTAGCGGTTTTCATGAAACCTAACCGGTTTTTGTTAGGTTTCATTAAGTTAGGTTCTGAAGCGAACCTAACCGGTTTTCAGAATGTCTTCAGGAACCTAACCGTAATTTTTCAGGAATTTTCAGTTAGCGGTTTTCATGAAACCTAACCGGTTTTTGTTAGGTTTCATTAAGTTAGGTTCTGAAGCGAACCTAACCGGTTTTCAGAATGTCTTCAGGAACCTAACCGTAATTTTTCAGGAATTTTCAGTTAGCGGTTTTCATGAAACCTAACCGGTTTTTGTTAGGTTTCATTAAGTTAGGTTCTGAAGCGAACCTAACCGGTTTTCAGAATGTCTTCAGGAACCTAACCGTAATTTTTCAGGAATTTTCAGTTAGCGGTTTTCATGAAACCTAACCGGTTTTTGTTAGGTTTCATTAAGTTAGGTTCTGAAGCGAACCTAACCGGTTTTCAGAATGTCTTCAGGAACCTAACCGTAATTTTTCAGGAATTTTCAGTTAGCGGTTTTCATGAAACCTAACCGGTTTTTGTTAGGTTTCATTAAGTTAGGTTCTGAAGCGAACCTAACCGGTTTTCAGAATGTCTTCAGGAACCTAACCGTAATTTTTCAGGAATTTTCAGTTAGCGGTTTTCATGAAACCTAACCGGTTTTTGTTAGGTTTCATTAAGTTAGGTTCTGAAGCGAACCTAACCGGTTTTCAGAATGTCTTCAGGAACCTAACCGTAATTTTTCAGGAATTTTCAGTTAGCGGTTTTCATGAAACCTAACCGGTTTTTGTTAGGTTTCATTAAGTTAGGTTCTGAAGCGAACCTAACCGGTTTTCAGAATGTCTTCAGGAACCTAACCGTAATTTTTCAGGAATTTTCAGTTAGCGGTTTTCATGAAACCTAACCGGTTTTTGTTAGGTTTCATTAAGTTAGGTTCTGAAGCGAACCTAACCGGTTTTCAGAATGTCTTCAGGAACCTAACCGTAATTTTTCAGGAATTTTCAGTTAGCGGTTTTCATGAAACCTAACCGGTTTTTGTTAGGTTTCATTAAGTTAGGTTAGGTTAGGTTAGGTTAGGTTAGGTTAGGTTAGGTTAGGTTAGGTTAGGTTAGGTTAGGTTAGGTTAGGTTAGGTTAGGTTAGGTTAGGTTAGGTTAGGTTAGGTTAGGTTAGGTTAGGTTAGGTTAGGTTAGGTTAGGTTAGGTTAGGTTAGGTTAGGTTAGGTTAGGTTAGGTTAGGTTAGGTTAGGTTAGGTTAGGTTAGGTTAGGTTAGGTTAGGTTAGGTTAGGTTAGGTTAGGTTAGGTTAGGTTAGGTTAGGTTAGGTTAGGTTAGGTTAGGTTAGGTTAGGTTAGGTTAGGTTAGGTTAGGTTAGGTTAGGTTAGGTTAGGTTAGGTTAGGTTAGGTTAGGTTAGGTTAGGTTAGGTTAGGTTAGGTTAGGTTAGGTTAGGTTAGGTTAGGTTAGGTTAGGTTAGGTTAGGTTAGGTTAGGTTAGGTTAGGTTAGGTTAGGTTAGGTTAGGTTAGGTTAGGTTAGGTTAGGTTAGGTTAGGTTAGGTTAGGTTAGGTTAGGTTAGGTTAGGTTAGGTTAGGTTAGGTTAGGTTAGGTTAGGTTAGGTTAGGTTAGGTTAGGTTAGGTTAGGTTAGGTTAGGTTAGGTTAGGTTAGGTTAGGTTAGGTTAGGTTAGGTTAGGTTAGGTTAGGTTAGGTTAGGTTAGGTTAGGTTAGGTTAGGTTAGGTTAGGTTAGGTTAGGTTAGGTTAGGTTAGGTTAGGTTAGGTTAGGTTAGGTTAGGTTAGGTTAGGTTAGGTTAGGTTAGGTTAGGTTAGGTTAGGTTAGGTTAGGTTAGGTTAGGTTAGGTTAGGTTAGGTTAGGTTAGGTTAGGTTAGGTTAGGTTAGGTTAGGTTAGGTTAGGTTAGGTTAGGTTAGGTTAGGTTAGGTTAGGTTAGGTTAGGTTAGGTTAGGTTAGGTTAGGTTAGGTTAGGTTAGGTTAGGTTAGGTTAGGTTAGGTTAGGTTAGGTTAGGTTAGGTTAGGTTAGGTTAGGTTAGGTTAGGTTAGGTTAGGTTAGGTTAGGTTAGGTTAGGTTAGGTTAGGTTAGGTTAGGTTAGGTTAGGTTAGGTTAGGTTAGGTTAGGTTAGGTTAGGTTAGGTTAGGTTAGGTTAGGTTAGGTTAGGTTAGGTTAGGTTAGGTTAGGTTAGGTTAGGTTAGGTTAGGTTAGGTTAGGTTAGGTTAGGTTAGGTTAGGTTAGGTTAGGTTAGGTTAGGTTAGGTTAGGTTAGGTTAGGTTAGGTTAGGTTAGGTTAGGTTAGGTTAGGTTAGGTTAGGTTAGGTTAGGTTAGGTTAGGTTAGGTTAGGTTAGGTTAGGTTAGGTTAGGTTAGGTTAGGTTAGGTTAGGTTAGGTTAGGTTAGGTTAGGTTAGGTTAGGTTAGGTTAGGTTAGGTTAGGTTAGGTTAGGTTAGGTTAGGTTAGGTTAGGTTAGGTTAGGTTAGGTTAGGTTAGGTTAGGTTAGGTTAGGTTAGGTTAGGTTAGGTTAGGTTAGGTTAGGTTAGGTTAGGTTAGGTTAGGTTAGGTTAGGTTAGGTTAGGTTAGGTTAGGTTAGGTTAGGTTAGGTTAGGTTAGGTTAGGTTAGGTTAGGTTAGGTTAGGTTAGGTTAGGTTAGGTTAGGTTAGGTTAGGTTAGGTTAGGTTAGGTTAGGTTAGGTTAGGTTAGGTTAGGTTAGGTTAGGTTAGGTTAGGTTAGGTTAGGTTAGGTTAGGTTAGGTTAGGTTAGGTTAGGTTAGGTTAGGTTAGGTTAGGTTAGGTTAGGTTAGGTTAGGTTAGGTTAGGTTAGGTTAGGTTAGGTTAGGTTAGGTTAGGTTAGGTTAGGTTAGGTTAGGTTAGGTTAGGTTAGGTTAGGTTAGGTTAGGTTAGGTTAGGTTAGGTTAGGTTAGGTTAGGTTAGGTTAGGTTAGGTTAGGTTAGGTTAGGTTAGGTTAGGTTAGGTTAGGTTAGGTTAGGTTAGGTTAGGTTAGGTTAGGTTAGGTTAGGTTAGGTTAGGTTAGGTTAGGTTAGGTTAGGTTAGGTTAGGTTAGGTTAGGTTAGGTTAGGTTAGGTTAGGTTAGGTTAGGTTAGGTTAGGTTAGGTTAGGTTAGGTTAGGTTAGGTTAGGTTAGGTTAGGTTAGGTTAGGTTAGGTTAGGTTAGGTTAGGTTAGGTTAGGTTAGGTTAGGTTAGGTTAGGTTAGGTTAGGTTAGGTTAGGTTAGGTTAGGTTAGGTTAGGTTAGGTTAGGTTAGGTTAGGTTAGGTTAGGTTAGGTTAGGTTAGGTTAGGTTAGGTTAGGTTAGGTTAGGTTAGGTTAGGTTAGGTTAGGTTAGGTTAGGTTAGGTTAGGTTAGGTTAGGTTAGGTTAGGTTAGGTTAGGTTAGGTTAGGTTAGGTTAGGTTAGGTTAGGTTAGGTTAGGTTAGGTTAGGTTAGGTTAGGTTAGGTTAGGTTAGGTTAGGTTAGGTTAGGTTAGGTTAGGTTAGGTTAGGTTAGGTTAGGTTAGGTTAGGTTAGGTTAGGTTAGGTTAGGTTAGGTTAGGTTAGGTTAGGTTAGGTTAGGTTAGGTTAGGTTAGGTTAGGTTAGGTTAGGTTAGGTTAGGTTAGGTTAGGTTAGGTTAGGTTAGGTTAGGTTAGGTTAGGTTAGGTTAGGTTAGGTTAGGTTAGGTTAGGTTAGGTTAGGTTAGGTTAGGTTAGGTTAGGTTAGGTTAGGTTAGGTTAGGTTAGGTTAGGTTAGGTTAGGTTAGGTTAGGTTAGGTTAGGTTAGGTTAGGTTAGGTTAGGTTAGGTTAGGTTAGGTTAGGTTAGGTTAGGTTAGGTTAGGTTAGGTTAGGTTAGGTTAGGTTAGGTTAGGTTAGGTTAGGTTAGGTTAGGTTAGGTTAGGTTAGGTTAGGTTAGGTTAGGTTAGGTTAGGTTAGGTTAGGTTAGGTTAGGTTAGGTTAGGTTAGGTTAGGTTAGGTTAGGTTAGGTTAGGTTAGGTTAGGTTAGGTTAGGTTAGGTTAGGTTAGGTTAGGTTAGGTTAGGTTAGGTTAGGTTAGGTTAGGTTAGGTTAGGTTAGGTTAGGTTAGGTTAGGTTAGGTTAGGTTAGGTTAGGTTAGGTTAGGTTAGGTTAGGTTAGGTTAGGTTAGGTTAGGTTAGGTTAGGTTAGGTTAGGTTAGGTTAGGTTAGGTTAGGTTAGGTTAGGTTAGGTTAGGTTAGGTTAGGTTAGGTTAGGTTAGGTTAGGTTAGGTTAGGTTAGGTTAGGTTAGGTTAGGTTAGGTTAGGTTAGGTTAGGTTAGGTTAGGTTAGGTTAGGTTAGGTTAGGTTAGGTTAGGTTAGGTTAGGTTAGGTTAGGTTAGGTTAGGTTAGGTTAGGTTAGGTTAGGTTAGGTTAGGTTAGGTTAGGTTAGGTTAGGTTAGGTTAGGTTAGGTTAGGTTAGGTTAGGTTAGGTTAGGTTAGGTTAGGTTAGGTTAGGTTAGGTTAGGTTAGGTTAGGTTAGGTTAGGTTAGGTTAGGTTAGGTTAGGTTAGGTTAGGTTAGGTTAGGTTAGGTTAGGTTAGGTTAGGTTAGGTTAGGTTAGGTTAGGTTAGGTTAGGTTAGGTTAGGTTAGGTTAGGTTAGGTTAGGTTAGGTTAGGTTAGGTTAGGTTAGGTTAGGTTAGGTTAGGTTAGGTTAGGTTAGGTTAGGTTAGGTTAGGTTAGGTTAGGTTAGGTTAGGTTAGGTTAGGTTAGGTTAGGTTAGGTTAGGTTAGGTTAGGTTAGGTTAGGTTAGGTTAGGTTAGGTTAGGTTAGGTTAGGTTAGGTTAGGTTAGGTTAGGTTAGGTTAGGTTAGGTTAGGTTAGGTTAGGTTAGGTTAGGTTAGGTTAGGTTAGGTTAGGTTAGGTTAGGTTAGGTTAGGTTAGGTTAGGTTAGGTTAGGTTAGGTTAGGTTAGGTTAGGTTAGGTTAGGTTAGGTTAGGTTAGGTTAGGTTAGGTTAGGTTAGGTTAGGTTAGGTTAGGTTAGGTTAGGTTAGGTTAGGTTAGGTTAGGTTAGGTTAGGTTAGGTTAGGTTAGGTTAGGTTAGGTTAGGTTAGGTTAGGTTAGGTTAGGTTAGGTTAGGTTAGGTTAGGTTAGGTTAGGTTAGGTTAGGTTAGGTTAGGTTAGGTTAGGTTAGGTTAGGTTAGGTTAGGTTAGGTTAGGTTAGGTTAGGTTAGGTTAGGTTAGGTTAGGTTAGGTTAGGTTAGGTTAGGTTAGGTTAGGTTAGGTTAGGTTAGGTTAGGTTAGGTTAGGTTAGGTTAGGTTAGGTTAGGTTAGGTTAGGTTAGGTTAGGTTAGGTTAGGTTAGGTTAGGTTAGGTTAGGTTAGGTTAGGTTAGGTTAGGTTAGGTTAGGTTAGGTTAGGTTAGGTTAGGTTAGGTTAGGTTAGGTTAGGTTAGGTTAGGTTAGGTTAGGTTAGGTTAGGTTAGGTTAGGTTAGGTTAGGTTAGGTTAGGTTAGGTTAGGTTAGGTTAGGTTAGGTTAGGTTAGGTTAGGTTAGGTTAGGTTAGGTTAGGTTAGGTTAGGTTAGGTTAGGTTAGGTTAGGTTAGGTTAGGTTAGGTTAGGTTAGGTTAGGTTAGGTTAGGTTAGGTTAGGTTAGGTTAGGTTAGGTTAGGTTAGGTTAGGTTAGGTTAGGTTAGGTTAGGTTAGGTTAGGTTAGGTTAGGTTAGGTTAGGTTAGGTTAGGTTAGGTTAGGTTAGGTTAGGTTAGGTTAGGTTAGGTTAGGTTAGGTTAGGTTAGGTTAGGTTAGGTTAGGTTAGGTTAGGTTAGGTTAGGTTAGGTTAGGTTAGGTTAGGTTAGGTTAGGTTAGGTTAGGTTAGGTTAGGTTAGGTTAGGTTAGGTTAGGTTAGGTTAGGTTAGGTTAGGTTAGGTTAGGTTAGGTTAGGTTAGGTTAGGTTAGGTTAGGTTAGGTTAGGTTAGGTTAGGTTAGGTTAGGTTAGGTTAGGTTAGGTTAGGTTAGGTTAGGTTAGGTTAGGTTAGGTTAGGTTAGGTTAGGTTAGGTTAGGTTAGGTTAGGTTAGGTTAGGTTAGGTTAGGTTAGGTTAGGTTAGGTTAGGTTAGGTTAGGTTAGGTTAGGTTAGGTTAGGTTAGGTTAGGTTAGGTTAGGTTAGGTTAGGTTAGGTTAGGTTAGGTTAGGTTAGGTTAGGTTAGGTTAGGTTAGGTTAGGTTAGGTTAGGTTAGGTTAGGTTAGGTTAGGTTAGGTTAGGTTAGGTTAGGTTAGGTTAGGTTAGGTTAGGTTAGGTTAGGTTAGGTTAGGTTAGGTTAGGTTAGGTTAGGTTAGGTTAGGTTAGGTTAGGTTAGGTTAGGTTAGGTTAGGTTAGGTTAGGTTAGGTTAGGTTAGGTTAGGTTAGGTTAGGTTAGGTTAGGTTAGGTTAGGTTAGGTTAGGTTAGGTTAGGTTAGGTTAGGTTAGGTTAGGTTAGGTTAGGTTAGGTTAGGTTAGGTTAGGTTAGGTTAGGTTAGGTTAGGTTAGGTTAGGTTAGGTTAGGTTAGGTTAGGTTAGGTTAGGTTAGGTTAGGTTAGGTTAGGTTAGGTTAGGTTAGGTTAGGTTAGGTTAGGTTAGGTTAGGTTAGGTTAGGTTAGGTTAGGTTAGGTTAGGTTAGGTTAGGTTAGGTTAGGTTAGGTTAGGTTAGGTTAGGTTAGGTTAGGTTAGGTTAGGTTAGGTTAGGTTAGGTTAGGTTAGGTTAGGTTAGGTTAGGTTAGGTTAGGTTAGGTTAGGTTAGGTTAGGTTAGGTTAGGTTAGGTTAGGTTAGGTTAGGTTAGGTTAGGTTAGGTTAGGTTAGGTTAGGTTAGGTTAGGTTAGGTTAGGTTAGGTTAGGTTAGGTTAGGTTAGGTTAGGTTAGGTTAGGTTAGGTTAGGTTAGGTTAGGTTAGGTTAGGTTAGGTTAGGTTAGGTTAGGTTAGGTTAGGTTAGGTTAGGTTAGGTTAGGTTAGGTTAGGTTAGGTTAGGTTAGGTTAGGTTAGGTTAGGTTAGGTTAGGTTAGGTTAGGTTAGGTTAGGTTAGGTTAGGTTAGGTTAGGTTAGGTTAGGTTAGGTTAGGTTAGGTTAGGTTAGGTTAGGTTAGGTTAGGTTAGGTTAGGTTAGGTTAGGTTAGGTTAGGTTAGGTTAGGTTAGGTTAGGTTAGGTTAGGTTAGGTTAGGTTAGGTTAGGTTAGGTTAGGTTAGGTTAGGTTAGGTTAGGTTAGGTTAGGTTAGGTTAGGTTAGGTTAGGTTAGGTTAGGTTAGGTTAGGTTAGGTTAGGTTAGGTTAGGTTAGGTTAGGTTAGGTTAGGTTAGGTTAGGTTAGGTTAGGTTAGGTTAGGTTAGGTTAGGTTAGGTTAGGTTAGGTTAGGTTAGGTTAGGTTAGGTTAGGTTAGGTTAGGTTAGGTTAGGTTAGGTTAGGTTAGGTTAGGTTAGGTTAGGTTAGGTTAGGTTAGGTTAGGTTAGGTTAGGTTAGGTTAGGTTAGGTTAGGTTAGGTTAGGTTAGGTTAGGTTAGGTTAGGTTAGGTTAGGTTAGGTTAGGTTAGGTTAGGTTAGGTTAGGTTAGGTTAGGTTAGGTTAGGTTAGGTTAGGTTAGGTTAGGTTAGGTTAGGTTAGGTTAGGTTAGGTTAGGTTAGGTTAGGTTAGGTTAGGTTAGGTTAGGTTAGGTTAGGTTAGGTTAGGTTAGGTTAGGTTAGGTTAGGTTAGGTTAGGTTAGGTTAGGTTAGGTTAGGTTAGGTTAGGTTAGGTTAGGTTAGGTTAGGTTAGGTTAGGTTAGGTTAGGTTAGGTTAGGTTAGGTTAGGTTAGGTTAGGTTAGGTTAGGTTAGGTTAGGTTAGGTTAGGTTAGGTTAGGTTAGGTTAGGTTAGGTTAGGTTAGGTTAGGTTAGGTTAGGTTAGGTTAGGTTAGGTTAGGTTAGGTTAGGTTAGGTTAGGTTAGGTTAGGTTAGGTTAGGTTAGGTTAGGTTAGGTTAGGTTAGGTTAGGTTAGGTTAGGTTAGGTTAGGTTAGGTTAGGTTAGGTTAGGTTAGGTTAGGTTAGGTTAGGTTAGGTTAGGTTAGGTTAGGTTAGGTTAGGTTAGGTTAGGTTAGGTTAGGTTAGGTTAGGTTAGGTTAGGTTAGGTTAGGTTAGGTTAGGTTAGGTTAGGTTAGGTTAGGTTAGGTTAGGTTAGGTTAGGTTAGGTTAGGTTAGGTTAGGTTAGGTTAGGTTAGGTTAGGTTAGGTTAGGTTAGGTTAGGTTAGGTTAGGTTAGGTTAGGTTAGGTTAGGTTAGGTTAGGTTAGGTTAGGTTAGGTTAGGTTAGGTTAGGTTAGGTTAGGTTAGGTTAGGTTAGGTTAGGTTAGGTTAGGTTAGGTTAGGTTAGGTTAGGTTAGGTTAGGTTAGGTTAGGTTAGGTTAGGTTAGGTTAGGTTAGGTTAGGTTAGGTTAGGTTAGGTTAGGTTAGGTTAGGTTAGGTTAGGTTAGGTTAGGTTAGGTTAGGTTAGGTTAGGTTAGGTTAGGTTAGGTTAGGTTAGGTTAGGTTAGGTTAGGTTAGGTTAGGTTAGGTTAGGTTAGGTTAGGTTAGGTTAGGTTAGGTTAGGTTAGGTTAGGTTAGGTTAGGTTAGGTTAGGTTAGGTTAGGTTAGGTTAGGTTAGGTTAGGTTAGGTTAGGTTAGGTTAGGTTAGGTTAGGTTAGGTTAGGTTAGGTTAGGTTAGGTTAGGTTAGGTTAGGTTAGGTTAGGTTAGGTTAGGTTAGGTTAGGTTAGGTTAGGTTAGGTTAGGTTAGGTTAGGTTAGGTTAGGTTAGGTTAGGTTAGGTTAGGTTAGGTTAGGTTAGGTTAGGTTAGGTTAGGTTAGGTTAGGTTAGGTTAGGTTAGGTTA